>NC_090932.1:407202519-408452519 GCF_040938575.1 Ambystoma mexicanum | reverse complement strand
GATGGTACCAGGACCTATGAGGACAACTGACTTTATAATCTATATTCTGTACAGAAAACTGACAGTGTCTCACAATGACTAGTTTGTGAAATCATACATATTTCAAAGCGCCAAATATGTCAAGTAAAATATTCAAATACAATTTGATAAAATGAAATATTTAAATACACCAATTTTTTTTTTAACCCTAGAACCAGGTTAGAAAAAGGACAATTTCACAGAACATATAAATGTGTGGTACACAGGATGCACATTGTACATTGAAAAAACAAAACAACAACAATAAACAAACATACGCAATTCATTAAAAATCATTTGTTGCGTTCTAAATATGATCCAACGTGTTTCTGTCTAGTAACTCGTTAGTGTCTGACATTCATCACGGGTGGCTCTTTTAAAAAAATTGTACTGAAACCATCCACTTTGGGCCTGTTAAGGGTAGGTCTTAATTGAACATCTTTTCAAACATCTACAAAAACGTTAAACACACTTTAGAAACTAGGTGCAACACCATCTTGTCAATCTAATATTGCTCTAAGTGCAATTTGTCAACAAAGGGCACTGAATTAGAGAAGCCTTATATTCTGTCTCAGTCGAGACGTATTAGCACCCAGAACCAGTCTGCTAATATATACCTTCGAATGAACAAGTTCTATGGCTCCATCAATGGAATATGCAAATACGAATCCCTTCCAGTCGGATTTCAACAAGGTAAAGTACTCCCTTCTCATGTGACAACACTGAATGGGAAACAAACACAGACACCACACCAAGTCACATATACTAGTTTCATTTCATGGAACTACACTTATCAATCGCTGACCAATGTTGCTTCAAAAAAGCTAACATACCTCCTAACAGGAACGCCAAAAAATGGTTTTGCTTCAAACAACAATGGCTTCCTGGGGCTTGCACCTCTTAAGATTATGTTTTCTATACAGAATATAGATAAAGTCTGTTTTCCTTATATACAATATAACATTGTCGGGGGTTTCCTGGACAGTGGAAAGCAGTAGGTCTGCGCAATAGACCTTTTTGATTTGTTTTTGAGTTTCTCCTATTTTTGAATTTGGTACCAGGACCTATGAAGCCATATATTATGGGATACATGTACAAAGGTACTAAAGTGGTGCAAAGAGGTGGGTGCGCCCATTTGCTGGATTGACAGCACCACCACTGTAGACGACCATACATAACAGAGGGTCTCTGGGGTTGGCAGCATGCACTGTAGGTGTTAATGGCCCTAGTGAGCCTGCTTCTCGAGGATGTGTTTATAGTGTGCATACATTTTGCTATAAAAGGTCATCATGCCGCAGAAAATGTCATAGACCAACTAACAGACCCATAGCAGGTTCAGTGGAACAGTAAGAATTTACCTAGTAAACAGGAACGTTTCGAGCTTCATCCTAAATGCTTCATGATCTTCAAGGAGGTGTGATGGTCATGGTAGGGTTTTCAGGAGCCTTGCTGGATGCTCCGAGAAGCCCCATCATTGTTGGTACTTTTTTCTGGATAGTAGACAAACAGAGCATGATCTCAACTGGCTGTTTGGTGTGTAGCGTCAAGGGACTCCTGATGAAGGAAGGTCCTTCATGATTGAAAGCGTCACGCATCAATCTGAGGACTTTGAATCTCACTTGTGCTGCAAATGGCAGCCAATGGAGATCACTGAGGGCCGAGGAGGCATGGTGATTGTGCCTCAGGTGGAAAATCAAGCTAGCTGCCGCATTCTGACTATATTAAAGTTTGGCCAGGGTCTTTTTAGGCTAACCCAAACAAATTGAGTTGCAGTAATCAAGGCCACTGGCCAGTTTCAGTTATAAGGTTTCAACAGGTCTTCCCTTATTTAACTCACATCCCATTGCATTTTGGTACATGTTTTCTTGCATTTGCAATCTAAAAGGTAAACCAAAGATGCCATCGCTTCATGACCAACCAACAACTGACAGGGCACAGATATAAATCACTGTAGACAGAGGGTATTGCCCCCACCTTGCGACGCAGAAGCCGACGTCAAAGCATTTTACTCATGTGAACTCCCATTAACATTCAATGCACACCTTGAAATTTTGCTTATATGGGCCATTGCAAAAGGACATTATGTCATCTTCTGACAGAGATACAGTGCAGCCTTAAATGACACTCACATTCTCTCCACTGCCAGGGCCAACCAATATGTTCACCCTCATTTTGGTGCAGGTGCAAGTTTGGATGTAGTGGATACAGAACACATCTGCTTTAGAACCATTCCTCCTAGGCTAGACAATTACCCCGGGAATCAGATTGGTCCCTGTGCCATTATACCCCCTTTGTAGAATATAGCCTTGGATCGCTGCCACGGTTACTAAAGAGACGCCCCCAGGTACAATCATCGAGCCCATCATTGCCCGAAGAATCTCTATGGATTCCACCTCCATGCACATACACAAGGGCAGGCAGAATCCATAGGGATCGGATTCTCTCTGCTTGTGTGGATATGAGATTCATGTAGAGATACTGTCTGTTTCCCTGCTCATCAGGCCCGGCTGCAGGAATTTTCATCTGGGTGGGCCAGGGTTGTGATCACATTCCATTGGGTGTGGGTCTAGGAGTACCCTAAACAAAGTGCTGGCATTGATTCAGATTTCCTAGATCCGTGATCCAGCAAAACATTTCTTCCCAGATCTGCAAAAATATGTTTGCACCCCTCTATAAAAAAAAGTACATAGCAAAAGAGAAGCAAGGAAAATAGTGTTGCAACATCAATCTACCCATCTTCCCTTCCCATCTGCTCTCCCCTTTTTGTTATATCTGATCCTTCTTCACCTTTCACCATCCAGTCACCTTCCCTTAGCTGCCCTAACCACCGTTCCCATTTACCTCCCCTCCCACCTATTCACACCAGCACCCAGCATGCCTTTCCTTGCCTGGCTTCGGAGAATTGAGGGTGATGCCTCCTCTTCCTCCTCTGAGAGGGCAGAGCAGTGAGGCCCCCAGTCTTTGTACCATCTCAGATGGTGTCTGCCCAACAATACCTTCCTGAGCACTGTGGCTACTCCCAGCATGCCCCGGAGGAGATGCTTGTTCTCCCTCCATCTTGTTGTGATAGATAGAGCCCCCCCCCCAGAATACTGAAGCAAGGAATAGGAGATTTTGTTTCCTACAAAATTACATTTTTTTTCAAACTTCTTTTAATTTCAAGAACAGAACATACCATGTCCAATCAACACAAGTAGTCTTTTGATCTTAAGAATATTTCAAGCACAACTACATATCCTCCAATAACATACACATGTATATACAATCCTCCCTCTACCCACCCATTCCACAACCTCCCTGCCCCTCCTTTCCAACTGAAACACTACAGTAGTCCCATTCTGAATGTCTCCTATCAATGATCATGTCCAAAATTACATTTTAAACACAAAATGTTATTTAATTGAATTGAGAGTGCAAGGGGGTGCTAGGGCTGTAAGGGCTGCATCAGGAGGCAGAGGGTGCTGTTTGAGGGGTCTGTGGCCTCCTGGTATCGCTCCTGGTGGGGCTTGCCCCTGTACATCATTGTCTGGTATACTGTTTACACACTGGTTATGAATGCAATTGTCCATGATGACTCTTTGGTTGATGTGTTTACTTTGATTTGCTATTGAATGACACCATTTTTTCCAATAAATGTGGCCCTGACATTTTCAAAGTTATATGTGCGTGTGTGTGTCCTAATGCCTTTGCTGTCAATCTAGTAAACCATGAGTGAGGCTTTTTGGAATAGCTTATAATGCGAACTGAATCACTTCTAGGGGCACCTAATTTTAACAGGTAAGGCATAGTGAAATCAAAAATATGCCAAGGATCACACACTTTGATCAAGTGGTAAAGCCATAATTTGAGTCTAGCCTGAAATTTAGATACTTGATCACACATCTTCCGAGCTCAAGTTGGTACACATATGTGTTGAAGTTTGGCTTTGTACACCTAAAATAATACTAAATGTTATACAGATTACTTTATAAATGCACAAGTCACATGATAAACCAACCTCACAATGTATTCATCATTGTAGAAACATGTTGATGAAAAGATTAAGGGAGGCATTTCAGAGGGTTATTCTCCTGTTTGGACATTCATTAATTTTAATTGTTTCCACCAAGTACTGGAAAAGTAAAGAGTAAAACACAGGCGAAAATTGCCTTTGCTCCTTACTTTACCACTACGTGTCTGGAAAGTGTAAATCACTTCCACAATGAACGATTGTGGGAGCCATCCACATCATATTCCTTTGGACTCTGCCCGATTATACCAGGTGTAAACGTCAGGCAGATCCCATAGGAATCCATTGGTTTTCCGCCAACATAAAAATAAATGCTGGTGGAACACCAATCGGTTTTGGCAGGGGGATCTTGTTAAGTCCGATCTGCTCTCCAACTTCGCCTGTCAAATCATACAAAATCCTGCAGCTCATAAAAAGTGGAGCTAAATGCATTTAGCGCCACTTCTTCCACACCGCTTGACCTGGAAAATTATCCCCTATGACTGTAGCTTTATTTTCCCCATCCTGAATGGAAGCCTACAAGCTCCAGCATAGTAATTAATGAGAACCTACACAAAATCTCATACAGCCACAAAGTAAAATGAAATGCATGAAAAAAGTTACTGTTTCACACAGCTTGTTCTGTATCCATTTAATTACTAATCACCCAACAATCACACTTAAATACCTTCTTACAATCCTATATAACTTTTTTTAAAGTGCCACAGCAATGGTCACTATCTTTTTACCTTTTCCCATCTTTAATCACTTCCTGTTGTAAATAATCTGCCTCTGAGACAGGTTAAAAAGATAAGATCTCACTGGTAGGGCCTGTTTAGCCCTGCTGTTCTTATTCGAGGGAAGGGAGTAGAGCAGGGGCGAGGGGGGTTGGCATTGGCATGTGTCCCTTCTCCAAATGTTAAATCCACCTCTGATTGCACTCTTTAGAAAATATTTAAACACTGCTTTTTAGGTATAAAAGATGTACACTTTTTATTCTTTGTCCGTAACATTATAGAAAACTCTCTTCTTTTTTGTTATTTTAGGGGTGTTCATGTTTCATTTCTGGCACTGCCTTAACACCCAGCACCAAAGATTTACATCATACTTTCCAAACAAATCCCACAAAACACATGACCTGTTCTGTTTGCATGTAAATTTACTCAAACAGAATGAGGTTATCAAGTCAGTACTTATCAGTTTGAATCATGAAACGTTCTGGCAGAGTAGACTAGGCTTCCAAACAAAGACACATTCTATTTAGGTCAGAGCCCCAATGGTAAGTATGCATGAGAAGATCCGAAATTGGTCAATACTTGCCAACCTAGCCTTATCATTTTCAGGTAGGGCCTTGTTGGACCAGCTCAGTGAGGTGCATCTTGATTCCCTAGGCATAGCAAGCAAGACACCCACATCTGGGCATTCACACATTCACTTAGAGAGACTAACTCAAGGCAACATGCATTGGCCTAGCCAACAGCTTGGGCTTTTGATTAGGCATGGATTGGCATTTGCCAGGTACTGCCATAAGGGCACCACCTGGTCATAAAATGGGAACAGCTGGAAAATGCTGCCAGTAACTGGGCATATGATGGCACTGCCTCGCAAATGTCTGCTAATACCTATAAGCAAGGCAACACTGCTGGCTTTGTGATTGCTTATTTAAGACAGGACTTCAGTGCAAGTCAGAGGCATTGACAAATATATTGCTTATAAAATCAACTTGCTGAAGACACACATTAAGAGAATTTTACTACAACAGGAGCTCATTTACAGAGGCAATTAAGTAATTAAACACTCAAAAGAATGCTTAGATATAACACTGGCAGGCCCTCTACAGTAACACGTTTGTTGTTACTTTGTGATAGAGCTTGCTCAAAGAGCTCTGCAAAGGTTATGTTTTGGTGGTGAGGCATTAACATTGGCATGGCTAGTCATTATGTGGGTAAATGACCAGACACGCCCATAGAATGTGTGTTTCTCCTGACAGTTTATTGCCATTGAATCTGTGTTCCACAGCATGAGTTCTGTTTGTACCTAATAGGTAAAAAGTCTCTGAATCAATTAGAACCACCGTCATTGCTGTGGCCAGCCTTCCATTGCATTGTTTACATATCAGCCTTGGCCCTGTCACTAATGTCAGAAGCCCTTCCAAAACTGCTAAACCATAGGGCTTAAAAATTCATGTGGTTGCTTGTGTTCCAGTGCAGATGCAACACTACCTAGCAATTGAGATTGAACTGCACCTTTCGGTGGCAGCACCAAAGGTCATTTGCTAATGGCTTGTCCCCTTCTCTAATCGCACAGACATACTACAGAATGATGGCATGGAATGTTGCGCAGAGCAACGGTAGTGATAATGTTTAATTCAAACATTGATTTGCATTTATCACTTTTTAATTTTACTACACTCCCCTCCAGAATTACATTTTTGTTGCTACCAACCTTATCTTTTCACTTATACTCAAATAGTTAATGCAGCAGAATATATACTTTGAATGTAATTTGTAAAGCCCCCCTGTCAGTTGACGGACCTTCTGCAGAGATCTGTGTTAAAGCAACTTTACCTGTCATTTATTGTTTGATATAGTTAACCATTTTATTAAGCATGATGTGAAAAACCACTATATTCCCACAAAAAAACATACTTTAAATTACGTAACCAAAATTGTGATTTTAGGTTTCAGAAAATGGTTGTATGCAGCCTGCTTGAATAAGTGTGCTACCTAACTTAGAGGTGTGAATGGCCCTCCATCTCCCTGGTCGTTTGCACTTTCATGGATGTGGGGCATAAATCATTGTCTAGGGTAAGAAAACAAATCCTGGCCAAGCCTCCTGCAATTCAGCCTCACAGAATGATGTCTCTGAGGGTGCTGCTGAATGTTTAGAGCAGGGGTGCACAACTGATTTTGCCAGAGGGCCGAATGTACCCTACATGCTGCCTATAGTGGGCCGAAAACTAAATGCGGGAGGAGCGGCAGGCGAAGGAGTGGCAGGAGTGTTCTTCAACCCTCAATTATTATTAAACACATGGAAAAAATATATTTTTAGGTGTGCCGGTCTTTGTGTATTTCAAACGTACATTTTGTACTACAGATTTTCCATTTTTATAATTCATTTCTTTCAAAAGGATATATTGGCAATAGTGGACAAAGTAGACAAATCATTCAGGAGAAAAAACACTGTGCTCAAACATTTCACACATTATGCCGCTTTAGATTTGCAAGGCACAAGCTCATTATTTTGGACTGCTATTTGAGCTGCTATACTTTGCTGTATGAGTTGGTCATACTCTTGGGAGTATGGCCTTCGTCGTGTCAGGTTTCCACAAAAGGCAAAGGAGGTACATCTCTTAACTGTGCCTAATTTAGCTTCATGATTAGGTTCACTCTTGCATGTGACACTATGCCCCATGGCCCCCACCTTCCAACCAAACACTATGCCCAATGGCCCCCACACCGCAACCAGACACTATGCCCCATGGCAACCACCCCCCTACCAAACACTATGCCCCATGACCCCCACCCCCAACCAAACTCTATCCCCCATGGCCATAATCCCACAACTAAAAACTATGCCTCATGGCCCGCACCCCCACACTATGCCCCATGGCCACCACCCCCTGAACCAAACTCTGCCACATGGCCCCCAACTAAACACTATGCCCCATGGCTCCCACCCCCAACTGAACACTATGCCTCATGGCCACAATCCCACAACTATAAACTGTGCCCAATGGCCCGCACCCCCACACTATGCCCCATGGCCAGCACCCCTCCAACCAAACTCTGCTACATGGCCCCCAACCCCAACCAAACACTATGCCCCATGACTCCCACCATCCAACCAGACACTATGCCCCATGGCGACCACCCCCCAAACACACACTATGCCGCATGGCCCCCAACCAAACACTATGCCTCATGGCCACAATCCCACAACCAAAAACTGTGCCCCATGACCCGCACCCCCACACTATGCCCCATGGCCACCACCCACAACCAAACACTATGCCCCATGGCTACCACCCCCAACCAGACACTATGCCCCATAGCCCCCACCCCCAAACAAACACTATGCCCCATGGCCACAATCCAACAATTAAAAACTGTGCCCCATGGCCCACACCCCCACACTATGCCCCAGGGCCACCCCCACTCCAACCAAACTTTGCCACATTGGTCCCACCCCCAACCAAATACTATGCCCCATGGCCCCCACCCAACCAAACACTATGCCCAATGGCCCCCACCCCCCAACCAAACTCTATGACCAATGGCCCCCACCCTCCAACCAAACACTATACCCCATGGCCACAATCGCACAACTAAAAACTGTGTCCCATGACCTGCACCCCCGCACTATGCCCCATGGCCACCACTCCCAACCAAACACTATGCCCACACATCCCCAAACAACAGGGTGACCAGTGGATTGCATCAGCGCAAGAGCCTTTTCACAAAGACAGTGAGCTAAATAGAATTGGCATCGACAAATGACTCTGTCTGCATCCCGGTTTCACTACGAACCAAAGTGTGTGATCCTGGGCAAATCATGTAATCGCACTGTGCCTTATCTGCAGAGATTCACTTCATAGTTTATGTTAGCATATCATGCTGTTATAAAGTAATTAAGAAAAACAAATCCTAATCACTATAGAGTTGTTATATAATAACAGTGCAATTTAGGCATTTTGCACCACAAAGTTATGTGCCACTTGGCTTACTTAACCTTTTCTAAAGTCATTTCCATTGTACCTGCAAGTATTAAAAACTGATGATGCTCCTTGCAAAGTCCTTTTCTGTGAAGTCACTTCTGTTGGTGCAATCCATATGCAAGTGTAGGTGTTAAAATGCCATCTGCTACTAATGTTACCAAAAAAAAGTTGATGGGAGGGAAAGCTGCATGAATGAGGCTGTATGTATGGAATTGTGCACACTGCATTTGGGTGGGAAGTAGCAGGACTTTTTTTGCGCTTCACCCGACACACTGTTGCAATGCTGGATACTCCCCTGCACACACCCCAAACTCCCAGCACACAAACACTGATAAAGAAAATGAGAGCGCCCCCACTTACCAGCACTGTGGATGTGCTTGCGCTGCAGCTGGCGTGGCAAGGCTGAAATGCCTTCCGGCAACATTCCACGCCATGCCAGCCACAGTGCTGGCCCTCTGTTGGTATAGCCCATGCACTACGTGACCCGTAAGAGCCACATAGTAAATGCAGTCCACCAATAGAGGGTCAGCATTTCCCATTGGCAAGTCAAAAAAGACTTTCCTAATAGAGGACGGCTGTAGCTGCTTGCGGGAAAATCAACATGCTGGGCCGCACTTGGGCCCCATGTTGTGCACCCGTGGTTAAGAGTGACATCCACCCCCCCACTCCCTCTGCTACCTGGTGGTCATAAACATCACTGACATGGCCTCCTTTCTAGGGGGGGCCAGAGGCTGGTTCTGGGGGGGCCTGGCCCCCCTGTCCCCCCTGCTGGAGAGGGCCTGCTGCTCATCCCCCAACCGTCCGACCTGGAGCAGGAGACGTTTTATGGGAGGGCAAAAGGGACACTTGCCCATGGGCCCCACCTTGGAGCGAAGCCCCACATGGCTGCCTGATCTGAAGAAGTACGATTCCATTGTTCACCAGTCTTAAATAGCACACATCAGGATATTCTATGGGGTGCTGCTGAGGCTCTAAACTCTTTGCCTTTCGGTTTTGACAAGAACTTTCTGTAGTTTAAACAGATGTTCTTCGTTCAGTATTTGAATACATTGGGCCTCATTCCGAGTCTGGCGCTAACCAATGGCGCTATTAGCGCCTTGGTCGGCGCCGGATCCGTACCGGCACCGCCCTGGTGGAATGGGAAATTACCGCCCTATTCCGAGTTGACCAGGGTGGTAATTTCCCATTCCCCAGGGCTCTTCCCCATTCCCAAATGAGCCCCCATAGGGCTCAATGGGAATGGGGAAATTGCAAATAACGGTGACCGTACTTTACGGTCACCGTTATTGGTTTAAAAGCCCCTTTGCTCCCTCGTCCTTAACGCCTGCTAAAAGCAGGCGTTAAGGACGAGGGCGCAAAGGGAACTCGGAATGTGGCGGTAAGGGATTACCGGCACCGGTCTCGTTAACGGTGACCGGTATCCCTTACCGCCATACTCGGAATGAGGCCCATTGTCTCAACATATGCTCGTGGATTAGTTTCTTTGCACGAGTAATCCTTCTACACATAGGTCAACAAAGGACAAAGTCTCAGTTCACGACCTCAACAAGTGGCCTGCAGGCAAGTTACCCATTAAATATGTACAGAGGTCAAGACGGCCATGTTGTATTCTGGAATGACATCGTCCACCATTTTAACTCACAGGGTGACTTTTACACAACGAATCCTAAAATGGCGGTTTGACCTACAATGGCGGCTTACATGGATTTAAGGTCAGGACCTTGCAACACGGATTTCTTTCGAAAGCGACTTTCGAGCAGCTTGGCGTAGGCCAATATTAATATATTTATTACAATTGGAGGCACGATATACTTTCTCTTTCGACAAACCCTCCTTTTGGCCTATGCCAAGTGCTAAAAACTACTTTGGCTCTCCTTGCAAATAACTCCATGCATCATCGTCCATGCACCCTGAATCACTATCGGAAATATCTATTGCCATTAGGTCATTTGCTAAAATATCCTTCAACACATATTCTTTGGAAGTCTTATCTGGGGCATACACTTTATGTCCTATCGAACCTATCGCTTGTTCGCAACATCCCCCTAGCATTGAACACATACCAGGCAGACACTGAATACAGCAACAAAGAAACAACAGGATTCCCTAAATAACAGGTTCCCTGCCAATCCCTGGCCAACCATGGGAATGCTACATTACCGCAGACAAAGTAGACAGGTTCGCCTACATACAAAGGTCTGTTCTCCCAAGTCAAATTTGCAACGTTGCACAACCTAGAAAATTTCCCATTGACTGGGTTCCATTCCTCTGTATGCAAAAAGAAACTGAATCGGGACTATGGTTAACAGTGTAAGAAGGAGTCATGGCGTCCTTATTGCCTATTGGAGCCATTTTAAAGGAAATCAAAGATTGGAAAGGACGAGACAGTTTATCAGAAGGCCTAATAGAAGCAACATTCGGTTTACTCCTATTTGCAAAAAGCGAGCATCCCAGGGGAGTCAAAACACGTTTCTCAAAACTATTCAAATTGGTACCATCAAAGTTCCCTGAGATGCTATCATTCCATCGGCCAAAACACAGTGCTGTAAGAGAAGTATAGCAAGCAGTTGTCAACGGTAAAGGATGAATATACCAACCTAGCCCCTTATCCCTGTGTTGCGGTAAATGTGAGCAGACCCAACAGTTAGATTTATTAAAAATGGCATGTGTAGCATTCATGATAAGCAGTAAAGTGTTATTGTGGTACCTTTGTCTGTGCTGGGAATCCCGAGGGAATAAAGTATGCAAATGTACAAAGGGAGTAAGAACTATGGGTGCACTTTCAGTAGGCAACAAAAGTTCTAAAGAGTGAGTTTCCTCGAGGTACCACCATCCTAAGGCAGTGACTATTAAAAAACAAAATATCATTATAAGAATACAGCAATACATTTTCGGGGCCCAGGCATACGAGCGGTAGCGGTGGCGGGCATCGCAGTCTTCAAACGGACGCTCCAAAGTTTGTTGCTGGCGACCTCCCGGGCGAGCGACTTCTTAGTCCTTCCACTACCGTAGCCAACAGAATCCCCTTTCTCAAATTTGGGCAAAAAGCAAGCCCTCAATGACTCTTTTCTTTCTCCGAATGCACAGCCGAACCGTGCCGTAAGTCTATCAGATGCACAGCAAAACCGTGCCTTAAGTCTATCTTCGTGGTCGAAAATTATATTGTACTTTTCCTGGTATTGATTGATTCGGAAACAATGTGTCGGGGGCAAGTGAAGGGGCTGAATTCGAAACAGCAGTTTCCGGGTGCAAAATTTGTGGAGAGTGCGGAGACAAAATGGCAGAGCCAGGAGGCTTCCCCAAGCCTCCTGGCTCAGAGAGATTCTCCGACACACTCTCAGTGCTGCTTACTGCTTTGGGATCATTGGTTGCAGTGTCAGCGAGGGGTTCTGTTTCTTCTGTAACGTGTGGCACAGGGTGAGGAAGTTTCTTGATATGGGACGCGTGGATCCAGTTCTTTCGCCCAGCGACCCGCACCGCTGTCTGGGTGACCAACAGGACTTGGAATGGGCCACGCCAACGAGGCGCGAGGCAGGAGGTGCGCTCAAACGATTTGACAAGCACCCAACTCCGAGGCCGTATGCCGTGGACTGGGCCCTCGTATCGCACAGGTAAAGTTTCTCGTACCTGGTGATAAATCAAATACAGGTTTTTAGTCAATTGGCTATGATAATCTGAAAGTAGTGCATTTTCAACATTTCTTAACGAGTTACATTTAGGAAGGTTCCAAATATTGGCAGGTCTCCCCAGTACCACCTCAAATGGAGAGAGCCCATCTTAGTTTGAGGGGTTGTGCGTATAGATAACAACACGATCGGTAAGGCGTCCGGCCATTTTAGTTTGGTGCCGGCACACGTTTTAGCGAGCTTGTTCTTGATGATACCATTGTGTCTTTCCACTAGTCCGGCGCTCTGAGCATGTCTGGCCAAATGGAACCTTTTGTCAATTTGTAATGCTATACTTATCTGTAGAATTACAGCGGCGACAAAATGTGGACCATTGTCTGACAAGATAACTCTTGGCAAACTGAACCGTGGAAAATATTCTTTTAACATTATTTTTGCAGTAGTCATAGATGTGGCATCTTTAACAGGGAAAGCCTCAACCCATTTACTAAAAGCACTGATAACCACCAGTACATATTTCTTATTATTGCATCGTTCCATTTGAATGAAATCAAAGTGGATCACTTCAAAGGGGACAGAGGGTGGCGGCCCAAAACTACCCTTTGGAGTTACTGTCCCCTTTCCCACGTTCTGTTGCAGGCAAATCATGCACTCCCGGACGTAGCTCTGGGCAATTTTTGAAACTTTTTAATTTACCCAAACCTTCTCTAACATTTCTGTCATTTTCTGGGCACATACATGCGTAGGACCATGGGCCATGATGACCATCATCATGACATATGCGTCAGGGAGTAGCCATTTACCTTCTACTATGTCCACCCAACACCCGTCATCATCAAGTTTTCGTAAGTAGTATCTTGCGGGAAAGGTAGGAGTTCAGCCGGATTAAGGACACAACACCTCTTAATTTGAATGTGAGGAGAGAACAAGATCAATTCATATCTTGTCAACCATGCAGAAGTGAGGTGTTGCGTTTGAGTTCGGTTCAGTAGAACATCTACAGAGTGAGGCACCATCAGGATTAGATCATGGCCTAGGACCATTCCCTCACTCTGTTTTACAGACGGTGCAGCAGAAGCGACAGCGCGCAAGCATCTTGGCAAAGCGCATGCTACAGGATCAAGGGCGACAGAAAAGTAACCGCACGGCCTATTCTTCGCTCCATGTTCCTGCGTTAATACAGCCAAAGCACATCCATCACATTCATGCACAAACAACACAAAGGCCTTTTCATAGTTTGGTGTGCCCAAAACTGGTGCAGAGCATAATGCAGTCTTAAGCAAGTCAAACAACTGCTGGTGTACCGCGTTCCATGGCAATGGCGAAGAAATGCCCTTCTTCGTCAAAGCCAACATCGGTTTGATCACTAGTGAGAAATTCGGGATCCACAACCTACAGTAAGAAGCCATACCTATCAAGGCTCTAACTTCCTTCTGTGTATTTGGGACAGACATGCCAGAGATGTGTTTTATTCTTTCAGGTGTCAATCTTCTTCCCTCCTTTGACAGGAGATAGCCTAAATAGGCGACCTCCTGACAACAATATTGAAATTTTTTAAGCAAAGCTTTGTGACCATGCTTAGCTAGATGGATAAGCAATAACACAGTGCCCTCCTTACAGGCACTCTCAGAGTCAGCAGCTAGAAGCTGATCATCAACGTACTGAAGCAAAATACAGGTAGAGGGCAATTCAAGGGTATCAAGTTGTTCTTTCAAAGCCCTACTATAAATGCTAGGACTCTCTGTGTACCCTTGAGGTGCACGAGTAAATGTAAACAAGCGTCCCCCTAAGGTGAACGCAAACAAATATCTACTATCCTTGTGTATAGGAATACTAAAGAACACATTCTTTAAGTCCACAACACTAAAGTAAGTAGCTGTAGCTGGAATCATGGTTAGGATTGTCGTTACATCAGGCACAATTGGAAATTGTGGTGCCACAACTTTATTAATGGCACATAAATCAATTATGAAACGGAATGGAATTACATTATCGCCTTTCTTGTACATGGGTAAAATCGGACTGTTACACAAACTTCTGAAATTTCTTCACTCACTCCGCGGTCCAGAAAATCGGAAACAATACATTGCAAAGCTCGCTCGCCCTCAACCGAAATCTTATACTGGGGAATGCGTGGCAGCTCAATTCCATGTTTCAGGACTATTTTTACAGGCTCAATCTGTAAAACAACAACATCATTGTCGTCGACAGCCCACAAGCTCTCTGGTATATCAATGAATTCTGGAGGCAAATTCTAGTCAAGAATTGCGAGGCAGAAAATTGCTGTGGTGAAATCGTCAAGCGCACTCCATCAGAAGAACAATAAATCACTGCATTTAATTCTTTTAACAAATTCAACCCCAGCAAGTTATCTCCGCAATCCGAAGTCAACAGAAATGGACAATGGTTCGTAAAGGGACTCAAAGAAATAGGTACCGGCATAGAAACTGGACAAACAACTGGTGTACCAGAAAACCCTACAGAAACATTGGTTTACCCTGACAGTGGAATGTTTGGAACCCGCGAATGACCAATGGAACACTTCTGTGCTCCAGTGTCTATCAAAAACTGATGTTTCCTATTTCCCACCACCATTTCAACGTAGGGACCTTTCTGATTGACGGGAATAGGTGTAGGTTCCAAACCCTGCTTCAGGCAATCCTAACGAAACAGAATATCATCAAAAGGAAGTTCTTCAGGTAAATATGCAGAGAAAGGATGATCAAATATGTTCCTGGTGTCCACACTCGGAGTCTTATTATCCTGCGAAAAAGGTTGCTGAGGGTCCTGTGTAAACAGACCTCTACCAGGGCCCCCTACGCCCGGGCGACCTCTGGATCGCCTACCCATATTACCAAATGTATTATTCGTCCTTTGTTGAAGGACGGAGCATTGTGCTCGTCAATGACCCTCTCGACGACAATAAGTGCACTGGTTAATGTTCACAGAACCCAAGGGCACATTCCCCTGTGGGACATACTGACCTCTAACCTGAGAACTACCCCCTCTGGGGCCCCTAACAATTTGCTGCAATAGCACTTTAGTTTTTAAGTCGCCTTTCCGTTTTTCAATCCTATCTTTTTCATTATTGACGCGGTTCTCGTAGTACTGAGCCATGTGCAGTACTTCTGATTGTGATTTCGCCTGCCATGCGCTCTCAGAAGACATAATTTGTCACTGGATGTCAGGCAGCAATCCACGTACAAATGTGTCCACAAATAATCTTTTCCCAGACTCTGTGCCTAAGTCTTGTCCACTGAAATCCGAGAATACCTGTTCGAACCGATTAAAGAACTCAGTAGCACCCTGAGACTTTCCTTGGACACAGGCCGTAAGCTTGTCCCAAATAATTCTCTTTTCGGGAATTATGGTTTTTAATTTAGCAACGATTCTATCAGGCAGAGTTAATATAACCTGAGGTGGTCTTTCACCAGCTGGCCTTTCCCCATCGAGTCTAGTTATATTCACCCATGTATCACCCAACCCGGGTACGTCGTCAATAGTTCTAACTTGTTTCCATAAATCTACGGGCAGGAGTACAGGAAACAACAAATCAATGGGAATCTTTACACGGTAGGCGGTAGGGATTTACCGGTACCGGTAAGGGATTACCGGTATCGTTAAATCCCCTCCTCAATTACGACCCGTGCAAACCGCTAGTAGCGGCACCGCTAAGTACGGTGGCACTATTAGCGGCAAGTCCGTGGGCGCGCGACCTCTCAGTCGGGAAATAGCGCCATAGCGCTAATAGCACGCCATCACAAGCCATGCGGACATGGCAATACCGGCATGGCGAAGACCCAAAAACCCCTTACCGGCAAGGCGCTAATACCGGCATCGCGAACCACCCGTTAAAAGACCTGAGCAGTGTTCCCACCTGCCACAGGTTGACAAAATCATCACAGGTGGAGGCAATGCAGACTGGCAGCACAAAAGAGCACACCACACCCCTTCCCACGCCCATTTCCACACCAAGATGGATGCAATACTAGCAGCATTACATGGGCTGGAGGACATGATTGCAGTGCAGCAGCTACAAAAACAGGCAGCACAGAGGAGACGCAGGAGGAGGAGGAGGAGGGCAAGACAGACGCAGCAAGCACCACCAGTGCACCTAGTGATACCACATAGGCAGCCACCAATTCCCAGGATCAGAGCCAGTCCATTCAACCTAACCCCTGAGCAGATACACACTCTGTACCGTCTGGACTGGGATACCATCACCACCATTGTAGACCTGATATACGACGACATTGTGAGTCTCATAGACATCCGTACTGCCATCCCCCCTCTACTGAAGGTGGTAACTGTGCTCCACTTCTTGGCCACAGGCACCTACCAGCATACAGTAGGTCAGATGCATGGCATATCACAACCATTATTCTCACGCACGCTGAACCAGGTGCTCGATGCCCTCCTGAAGCACACAAGTCAACACATAGCCATGCCACGGACTGCCCAGGAGATCTCCAACACCAAAGTTGGCTTCCATTCACTGTCAGGCATCCCAAGTTGCATCGGGACAATCGACTGTACCCATGTTGAACTGGTGGTCCTACATGCCAATGAGGTAGTCTACCGTAACAGAAAGCAATACCACTCCATCAACGTCCAAATGGTATGTGACTCCAACAAGATCATCACACATTGTTGTGCCCGATATCCTGGATCAACCCATGATTCAATGGTCCTGCGGAACTCGACAATACCACGATACATGGAGCGACATGCTGGACAACGTTCGTGGCTACTTGGTGAGTAGCAGGCCAACCACATGGCAGTGTGATGTGGATTGTGAATGTGGGGGGGATGCATACTCCAACTGGGTGTGAATGGGGGGGGAGATGCATACTTCAACTGGGTGTGAGTGGGGGGGAGATGCATACTCCAACTGGGTGTGAGTGGGGGGGGAGATGCATACTCCAACTGGGTGTGAGTGGGGGGGAGATGCATACTCCAACTGGGTGTGAGTGGGGGGGGATGCATACTCCAACTGGGTGTGAACTGGTGTCAGGAGAAGAATGGACATACATATTAGCATCACTGTCCAGTGAGGCAGCCCACAATGAACCAGACACAAAACCACATGCAAGGTGTGATTTGCCGGACAAAGATATCAATCCATCACGCCAAACATGCCATTTCCAACCACATGCACACCGCACAACACACCATTTGCCCCATAACACAAATCAGCAACATGCATGGAAAAATCACATCAGAAATATACGCTGAACAACATCAGAAATGATCCGCGCCCATGAGTGCATACAAATGGATCTCCTGTAGCCATTGAAGTAAGCCACACCCGTACAACATTACTGAATTGCAATTAAACACCACAGTGACTTCAAATGAGGAATGGCAGTATACTAGCAGTGCGGTACAAACGTTGCCAGGCCCGGGAAACATGAATGACTTAAACTCAGCCAGGACATGGCAATCTCTGCCGTATGCATGCATGGTGCATGTCCACTTGCAAGGACTACCTCACCTTCCCACATTGCAGTTACCCTGATTGTCATGCGTGCTTGGATCAGTGGATGTCATTCACAATGCTATGATTGTTTGTGTGATATGTAACGATTCCACTTGATGTAAACACTTACACATACCCATTGTTGCACCCATGCAGGTGATGCCAGTTATCCCCTAAAGAGGTGGCTCCTTACCCCTGTACGGAACCCACAGAACAGGCACGAAGAGGACTACAATCGTGCACATACCTGTACCCGCGTGGTAATTGAGCAGACATTTGGCCTTTTGAAGGCACGCTTCCGGTGCCTCAGCAGGTCGGGCGGGGCACTCCTGTACGGGCATGAGAAGGTGGCCAAGATCACCATGGCATGTGTCATGCTGCACAATATGTGTATCAGACAGAATGTGCCAATGCTCCCTGACATTGAACTGCAACCACCTGCTGAGGATGATGACGGGGATGAGGATGGAGGAGAGGGGGCTGCAGGTCATGCAGGTGGCGATGCCCAGGAGGGACGTGCTGTGCGCCAGCACCTGATAGACCATTGTTTCTGATACACATGGATTAGGAGGGTGCAATTGATGTGGAGCTCAGGGCACTGGGTATTGGGAGGACATTGACACTGTGCACCCTTCACCAATAAAGCACACATACACAATAATCAATGTCCAGTCATGTGATTATCCATGCCATAACGTGTGTATTGAGCATTATGTGAATCAAAAGTGCATGTACCCTCCACCCCAAACATCCTCTCCCTCCCCCACAACTCCCCCAAACACCCTCACCCCCCTCCCCCCATAACTCCCCCAAATACCCTCACCCCCTCCACCCACAACTCCCCCCAACACCCTCCCCCTCTCCCCCCATAACTCCCCCAAACACCCTCACCCCCCTCCTCCACAACTCCCACAAACATGGTGTGCACATCAGTGCTGCATTAGTCTGCAAGTGTCAACAGTGACAAGCTGGCCCTACTTCCCTCCCCCACTACCACCATTGGGGGCTTGTGAGTCTGGCCGCCGCAAGGACCGGCTGGACCTGCGCAGGGTGCTTGTTTGGTCGGAGCTGGCAGGCGATGAGGTGCCTGGTTGATCAGGTCCCTGTGTGTGACGCATGCTCTCCATCGCCTCAGCACTGCGGGTTAGGAAATGCCTCACAGAGGCCATCTCATTACATAAGCGCGTCGTGTTGCTGTCCATGGCGGCTTTCATGTCCCTTGAAAAGTCCCGAATCTCCTCCCTGGACAAGGCAGCCTCGCTCACTTGCCGGCCAACCAGGGCATTGAGCTCCTCCTGGCGCTGTCGTATTAGGCTTATGCTCTCGTCTGTGGCCCTGCCCCTGTTTCTCCTCGGCACAGCTTGCTGTATGTGGCGGCCATCAGGGGAGCTCGCCACGGGACTCAATAACCCTGCCAGTGATTCTCCGGCATACACCTCATGGATGCTGCCATTTGTTGTGTTGCATGGGCTGTGGTGTGAAGACAGCTGGGGACTGGGTGTACGCTGCACTTCCGGTGTCGGACATGGGTCCTCCACATCACTCATGGGTGCCGTGGTAGCTGCTTCCCTGACTGAGCTATTGGCTGCGGACAGCGTGCCTACTGCCACTGGCTCCTGAGTGGTGGGGGTGGGTGGTGTGGGTGCTACCACAGTGTCGGATGGGATATCAACCCTTGGTGTAGTCGGTGCGTGTGTGGCTTTGGACCGCTGGGCCACTCCAGATTTCCCAGTGCCCCTCGATGTACTGGGCCTGGTGCCTGCATCCTTGCCCTTGGCCTGCTTTTTGGGTGGTGGGGCCTGCATTGCAGAGTCCAGCTCCTCACTGTCAGATTGTGAGCCTGTGGACGAGCATGACAGGGATAGCATCAGTGATGGGTCAACGTGCATCATGCATATGTTGTTGTTGCTGCAGTTCTATGGATTTGGACATCTAGTTTGGACATGCAGTTGTTGGCCAGATGGGTGGGTCATCCAGACATGAGTCAGGGTGACACGTGTGTGAGGTGCTGCATGCATGTGGTTGTGTGGGGATGTGCACGGCATATGTGCAGGGTTCTATACATGTGTGTGTGATGCCCCCATCCATTAGATAATTCCCATGTCACATTTGGGGGAGGACCTCATGCTTTGCATTGCAGTGTTTTGCGTGGACACTCGCCTCCATCTGACGTTGTTGCCACACCGCGCTCCATTTGGCCCACTCCCTCGATGGATTCAATGCCAATGATGCTGGCACATGTCTCCTCCCACTCCTGCATCTTCATCGGGGATCCTCCTCCGCCTCATGTGCCCAGGGCCAGACTCCTGTTGGCCGATAGTATACTGCGTACACGGAGGAGCAGATCATCCCACCGCTTGCACACGTCCTTTACGGTGCGGGGGTGGTGCCCACGGCACTGACTTTCTGCGCCACCTCTGCCCAGATCTCCTTTTTTCTCAGCAGTGCGGGATGCCGCATGTCGCTTGCAAACACAACATCTGCGTTTTCAGCTAGTGTGTCTGCTAGCATTGTCAACTCCTCGTCGGAGAAGCGTTGTTTGCGCTGGCGCACATCAGCTTTCTTTAGGGCCTTGGGCATTCTTTGTTGTCGTGGGAAGAAGTTTTTCCAGCTATGGTGTTGCTGCAGGTCCTGGGTGCAGAGTATGGCAATGGATTGTGTTTTTAAAGATGGCTGCCGAGCTCTTTCCCGTTCCTGTGCGATGACGCTATTTCCGGTTCTGCTTTTTTACGGTGACCGTTAATAGCGGTGACCGCTAATGGCGGTAAGCGCTATTAGCGGTAACCGCTATTTCCATGTAGCGTGAGGGCGGAGGTGCTATCAGCACTTTGGTGAAAGCCGGTAAGGTGCACTTGGGGGACTTTTGCGGCATGGCGGTAGGGTCATTTACCGGCATGGCACTATGCGCGTGTCCGCGTACTCAGAATGGGGCGCTATTAACGGTCACCTGCGAGGGCGGACACGCTAATATCGCCATGCCGGTAAATTCCGTTTTTTACCGCCTACCGTGTAATGAGGCCCAATGTTACCTAAGGTGAACACTGAGGACTGCAAAACGGATTCTATCTCTTTATAGAACCCTGTTGGATTTTTCCTAATATCAGGAATAGATTGCCTAATAGTATTCACTTCCTGTCTTGAGAACGGGACGTGAACGAACTGCGATACATAATGTGCGGGAATGTTCACAGCGACTATACCCTGTGCAGCATCGGCCGAAACCTCAACTTTCGGGACAAATGTCGGAGGAACCTCTCTCATAGGCAACTGAGAAGTAGGTGGCTCCGAACGCTTACTAAGCAACAGAGCCAAGTCGAGCGCTAAAGCAGTCAAAGAAGTGTCAAGTGAAAAAGCTCTCTTATAAATGCTCAAAAACTGTGTGGAACAACTAATCTTCCTTTTTAAACACTCATCCTGCAGGTACTCTACCATTACCTGTATCAATTTCCTGTGCATTTCTAGCGTATATCGACTATATGTGTCATATACCTCAACTGTAGTTATCGATATGTCTGAAATCCATCTAATCGCGTCTTTCTTACAAATTTGCATTTCCTCCGAAATCGGTTTACGACATGGAAGGAACCGTTTCTGTACATACATATTTTCCTCTTCGTCATCCTCATTCTGTAACTTTTCTAACTCCATTCTATACACAAACAACCTCTTGACATGCTCATTTACCTTTTCCACAGTGTCTCTAGAAAGCGCTAGAGTATTTCGATCCCTTGCGGAAAATCCACATTATTTAATCTTCCCCACATTATACATAACTCAATCCCTAAACCTTCAATTAAAACATTTTTCTCAAGAAAATGATCTGTATTAAAAAGTGTGGCAAAAACGCTAGCTTGATCATCCTTCTCCATACAATGCTTAGCCCATGCAATTAACTCATGTTTCTTCTCCGGTGGTACCGTATTGCGAGTGACAACCTTTGTTCCTGTACCTCGATATCGATTACAAGCGGCTCAGGACCACTTGGAAGAGAGGGAACAGGCATATTTGATGGAGGTACTATAACTGGTGCGATAAAAAGAGGTGGGGGAGCTAGAGGAAGGGGAACATTAGGCGGAGCAAGAACAACAGGAACAACAGGTGGGGCAGGAATAACAGGAGGAAGAGGCAAAACAGCAGGAAGAGGAACATACGGAGGTGGCGCAGAGGCACCAGGCCTTTGTTCATTTAATATTTTGTCAATAAACTCATCAGAAATATGAAGATCTTTAGAAGGATAGATTTTCTGAATACCGAGTGAAAAAGCCCTATCCATATTTTTAGTCGCCTCAGACTGTTTTTCCTGATCATATAACAACGCTTTTTCAGCGTTCGTTTTATGAGGGCGTGCATGTTTCTCTCTACTTTTAAGTTGTTGCAACGCTTCTTTTTTCCAATTCTGCAAAACATCAAATGCTGCAGGTCTAGCCTTTTTCTTTAATAGAATTGACTCTAAATACTGAATACGAGGGATTTCAAAACTACCATTGATTGGCCAGTGAAGTTCGGAGGCATGTCTGGCTTGTCTGTGCCAAATGTCATTAAATACTATACTTCCAATGCCATGCTTACAGTACATAGTACATGCCGGTGACCCCTCCTGTGGTGTGGGATGGCTAAATTCCTAAGATTGTCTATCACTGCGGAATAATGCCCTAAAGCAGGTAGACAATTTCCCAGGCATATCTCAAATTGTTGGTGTTACCTGGTCAATAAATGTGTCTGCAGATACAATGCGCCAAAATTCAAATTGTCAGGGTTAAATTAAGAATCGGGTCATGATTCACCTGACCAAATCTAAGGAGGTCCGATCGGATTTGTAAGAATCTTACCTAACTAATCTTACCTCGTGTATGGTGATTTCAGCAAATCTGCCCGCCTCGATAAGTGGACCCTCGTCAAGATGCCGTCTCCGGCCACACGCTTATCGTCCAAGGATTGGGTCGTGCAGCGCTGCTGAGGTGTCGCGTCTCGTTCAGGGGGCCCCTTATGTCACACCGTCCGATCCCGGTCCGATAGCGTGCGTCAACCTTCAACAATCCGGCATCAATCTTGAGGGTCCCTATTTTGGCGCCAACTGTGAAAACAGAATCAAAATATCGAGGCTGAGTACCCCAAAAGGAAATACACCGAACGGGTTACAAAGGAACATACAAAGTACTTTATTTTATACAGAATCCAGTTACAAAAACAGAGCAAAATCAGATAGCTATCGGCCCTTATTTCAACACAACGAACTCCAGCGTGGTTCTGTGGGTTCAGTGAGAGACGTTGTACATTAGAATGCATTGGCTTTTTATACACTTGGTAGGCGCGATGTCCAGCCCCACTTCGGGTTAATATTCCTTTTAATACATCACCGATCTAGGGTTCGTGACAAGTCTCAAACAACCGCATATAACTGGTTTGCCTTTAATACATGTATCAACAAGCCTATGCAATAACTGTGTATTCTAAGATTTTCCATGCAGGCCTTCTTAAACATTAATACAATGTAGTTTAAACAGATGTTCTTCGTTCAGTATTTGAATACATTGTCTCAACATATGCTCGTGGATTAGTTTATTTGCATGAGTAATCCTTCTACACATAGGTCAACAAAGGACAAGGTCTCAGTTCACGACCTCAACAAGTGGCCTGCAGGCAAGTTACACATTAGCTATGTACAGCGGTCAAGACGGCCATGTTGTATTCTGGAATGACATCGTCCACCATTTTAACTCACAGGGTGACTTTTACACAACAAATCCAAAAATGGCGGTTTGACCTAAAATGGCGGCTTACATGGATTTAAGGTCAGGACTTTGCAACACGGATTTCTTTCGCAAGCGACTTTGAAGCAGCTTGGCGTAGGCCAATATTAATATATTTATTACAATAGGAGGCACGATATACTTTCTCTTTCGACAAACTGGAAAAGAAAGTGTTCAAATATTGAAAATGCAGAGTTGGCACACATTCCAGTTTCACCCCTTCAGCCATTAACCAGTGTGTGATCCTGGGCATCTCATTTAGTCTTATATGGCCAGTCCCTAAACCTTTCAAAATTATCAGCCCTTCAGAGTGATTTTCTTCTCATGGTATGATCTTCATAAAAGACATATTCATTGTTTAACTGACTATAGGGCTGCTTCTACTTTAATAGTGAGCATATTTATATCGCACACCACAGGCATTTGTTCCTTTGATATCTAATGGCAACACTATTAGAAAACCATATCCCAATTCTAATCTCAGTCTGTCTGGATAAAGGCACCTTCCTAGTAGCTTCTAATCTGCATCCACTATCCATGTTTTCTCCTTCCTTTCAATTGGTCTCCTCTATCCATGCACACACACTTTTGCATTCTGTGATGCAGCTAATGTGAGTTCTCTGTCTACTATGGGTTACCTGTACCTTTTACATACGGTCCTTTATTAATACTACAGGCTGCATACCTTCCTGGATGTTATTGTGGCAATAAGCCACGAGGTGGCGGGCCAATACCGCCCCAGGTAATGCCCCCGGGGCAAGTTATAGGGCCGAGCGAAGCATTAACTCGGGTGGTATTGGCCCGCCACTGAGTGGCTTATCCTCATTAGTACCCCGGCGGTTAGACCGGGGTACTAATCGGAACAGAAAAAAAAAAAAAAAAATGGCCGCCGCCATGGCAAGGGAAACGTAGTCCATTTTCCCTTTCCATGGCGGCCATCGGGAGCAGACGCGCTGGGAACGCAGAAGTGTTCCCTGCGCGTTCGCTTCCAAGACCAGAAGAAAAAAGAAGGTAAGTGGGGTCGGGAGGGGATGGGTAGGAAGAAAAAAAAAAAACGTACCGCTGTCTCCGGCGGGGGACGATGGAAGCCTCCAGCCGTGTGGAGGCTTGGAGCGAGTCTCCACACGGCTGGAGGTTTCCATCGTTTCCATCGTCCCCCACCGTGGGATAGAAGATAAGTGGGGTGGGGAGGGAGGAGGGAGGAGGAAGAAGGGAAGAGGGAGGAGGGAGGAGGGAGGAAAGGCTGGGGAAAAAAAAATCTTACCTGAGTCCCCGGCGGGGGACGAAGGAAGCCTCCAGCCATGGGGAGGCTCGGAGCGGGGATGGCCCCGCTTCGAGCGTCCTCATTGGCTAAGTGGCTGCCACGCCCCCCGCCAAGGACAAGGCGGCTGGAATCCCGGCCGAGAATCAAAGGAATCTTGGCCGGGTAATGACCCGGCGAGAGCCAATCAGAAAGCTTGTTGCATTCTGATTGTCTCTCGCCGGGTACTAATGATAAAAATTATCTGTATGCTCTAGAATAGTAACCTCTTCGAGGACTGCTAATTTTGGTCTTCAAATGCTACTTGTTTATCATTCGGATTAGAGCAAGAATTAAGAAGGTAAGGGGACTTGGGAGTAAACGTGTTTATTATGCTGCGAGACAACATATCAACCTATAGGTTGTGAGCGTGACGGGTGGGGGCGGGGGGATGCGTGACCAGTATTCTTGATCCCTTCATTCCTTTGGTTTGGTGGAGGGGGGCCCCAAAGATGTCTGTGCCCAAAGCCCCCAAAGTGCTTAAGATGGCCCTGCCTGGAGCGCAGAATCCTATGCCAAGCTTCTACCTTGGCATTCCACATTCTTCACATCAGGTCTTAGTTAACTTCCCAACAAATATGGCCCAGGAGTGCAAACACATGCAGAAAGATTGTTTTCATGATTTTGACTGCCTCAGGGGTCTGCAACCTTAAACTGCCCTGATGTGTTGAACTACAACGCCAATCAGCCCTTGTCAGCACAGACAATGGTGAGGGATCATGGGGATTGTAGTCCAACAGACCTGGAGAGCTAAAGTTTGCAGACCCCTAAACGAGGCCATTTAACTGCGCCATTATTTTAATAAAATCTGCTCTGCTGTTTGAATCATTTACATTATTGGAGTCATCAAAGCCTTAGATGGCATTTTGGTGGGAATATCGTCTTCTTTCCCAGCTGTGTCTCATTTATTGATTCTTCCTCCCCAGGTGTCTACTTTTTTAAATAAATATGCTGAATATGTCTGTTTTCTGGTACATTCAGTGTGCAGGTAAAGTGGACTGCCTGAATTCCTTGCTCTCTATTAGTAGAAAGATTAAGGTGCAGTATTAGGCAGGTTGTGTACAATTCATCACAGCATAAAAATATTCAAAGGCTACTTAAAGATATATTTCCTCTTAAAAGTGTGGTCTGAGATGCACAGTGATGTATGAGTCAGAAAACACACAACCTGGGTGGGCACACTGGGGGGCTTGGAAGAAGCCCCTAGATGAAAAAGTGAAAGGGCTCTTGAATAAACAAATACTTGCTGTCACAATGAACACATGTGAAGCATCTGGGGCAGACGACACTGTATTCTGTGAAAAAGAAGTAATGGACACCTGGATGCATCTACATTGTGTCCCAAGATATATGAGTCCTCTGGGTGAGGTAAGCAGAGACACTTTTTTATCCACTTTACTTGGCAGACACAGACAATTGGAGATATACCATTATCATACAGTAACATTGTATACAAACACATTACTTAAATTACAGTCACATTTCTAATCTTCCAAATAAATCCTACTAAGTATAGCCACTCGCACCAATTTACCTAAGTATATTACAGCTTATCCTAGCGTGAAGATCTTTTGAAACTAACTATTGATGAAATTCAATGTATCTGTGGCATTAGAAACAATGGGTGCAAAGCTTGGTGTGTGCAGAGAGAGGCGTTACTGCCGTCTATGTGGTAGTAACGTAATTGAGTCATTAGAACATTTAATCCTTGCTTGTGAACGTTTAGAAATAATAAGGTACCAGTTTTTAAAATCTTATAATAATATGTTTAATTTTAATGATATTGAGAATGTGTGGTGTACATTCATGTTGTGCAATGCCATTAATCTTATTTATTTTATTGTGTCATTTTATTTGAAGATTGTAGACATTTTAATATACCTCGTAGGGCAAGATGTTAAGTAATGGCATAAGACATGATTTTAACTTATTTTATTGATTTTAATGAAGTTGCTGTCCAATATGGAGTATGTAATATGTGTTGTCTCTCTGTATACAAAGCTACTTTGCTGTAAGTATACTAATAAAAACGATCAAACTATAACATACATCCTACAGTCATTATTCGTCCATCACCACCCTGTCAGCCATCATTGTATCAGTTCACCTCCCCCTTCGATAGATAACTACGGAAGTCTGCCCAAATATCCTTTTGTCTGGATGTTTCCTGCAATAGTGTGACAAATAATTCCTCACAATTGTTGGCCCACACTACCTCTCTCAGCCAATCTGTCTTTGTTTGTGCCCCTTGGCCACGCCATTTCCTCAGTATACATCTCTTTGCAGCAGACACCCGAGATTTAAAAATCGTCTCTGCCTTTCTGGAATACCCCCACTCCCTCAACAAACTCAATAAACATTGTTTGGGTGTCACCGGGACTCAGGGACGTCATTTCAACAAAATGCCAGGGGTAGTGCAAGTGTCATTTGACCTCCCCCTCAAAGTGACATCACAGGAAGTGGTGGAACATGACCTTGTTACCCCTTGGCAAAACAGGACCTGGCATCACATAGCATTGTTCCTAAGTACACTATCAGCCTCATTACACGGTATGCGGTAACCATGGCGCAATTAGCGCCATGGTTGCCGCCAGTATTATACTGTGTCCGCCTTGGTGGATGGCGGAATTACCACCCTACTCCAAGGTCAGCGGGGGCGGTAATTCCCCATTCACCAAGGAACTTCCCCATTCCCTTTCTTGCCCCCATAGGGCTCAATGGGAATGGGGAAGGAGCTAATTACGGTACCGCAAATTGCGGTACTGTGATTAGCACCAAGGTCCCTTTGCGGGCCCGTTCCTTAACGGCTGGTAAAACCAGCCGTTGAGGTCGGGTCCAGCAAAGGGACCTCGTAGTAAGACGGTAAGGGTTTACCAGTACCGGTGCCCTTACCAGTACCGGTAAACCCTTACCGCATTCTGTGTAATGAGGCCCTATGAAAAATATGGTTACGATATCACTGTAATGTGACACACATTTCATACAAGAATGGATCACCATATGTATCGTTAATACCACTGTGTAAAGGCACATATTACCAAATTACTATGAATGCAAGCAGATGTAAAAGGCCAAATGATAATGATGTGTTATTATATAGCACTTCCTCTTAGGTGCTTTATATAGAACATATATATATATATATATATATATATATATATATATATATATATATATATATATATATATATATATATATATATATACACAATATCACCGAACCTGCTTTGGTACTCATTTATCAACCTCAGAAGGATGAAATGCTGAGTTGGCCTTGCCAGGATTCGAACCTGCCACCTGCAGATCACATATACACAGCAGCTGCAGTGAGTGCTCAACCCACTCAGCTGTTTTACGGGCTATAGCTATCTTACCGGCTACATTAAAATGAGCACTTAAATGTCTGAATGTTCTCAAAGTCAGAAAGCAAATTAGACTCTGTAGTGGATACCATTAAACTGGTAACTGAGATTTAATATCATCCCAGTTCATCTGCAGTTCTGGGGCAAAGTTGGTTACATGTCAAGCCTGTGTGGATCTACTTTTCAGGCTTCAGAGGTTGGCAAAATACATACTATTGGGAGGGTTCACAACTGTATATTAAAGAATTTAGAGTAGCGCAGGGAAAGAACCGCACTCACACAGCATCCTGTACTCTGGGATCTCGTTATTTCATACATGCAAACAGACTTCCTGAACAGCTCGCCCTGGAGATAGGAAAGATAGAAATTATAGACACATTACAACAAAGCATTATTATGGCACAATGAAATCAAGGGGGTTCTAATGCCAATGCAAACAGTAAAGGGGATAGGGCAGCCTTGGTGCGTTCCCCTTTCCAATGCAAAGGGTTCAGAAATGGGTCCATTGACCAACACCCTGGCCACGGGTTTAGTATATAACACTTTTATATATTCTAAGATTTTGCAACCAAAACCACACCGGGTCAATGTTGGGAATAGGAATTCCCAGGAAACCATATCAAAGGCTTTTTGAGCTTCTAATGAGACTGCCACTGTGGAGACCTCAGAAGAGATACGGGACATTAATTAAATAGTCTGCATATATGAAGCACCGCTGATCTACCTGGAATGAAACCCGCTCGGTCTTGATTAACCACGTGTGGCATCCGAGGAAGCAGTCTCTTATCAATAATTTGTGCAAATATTTTGGTGTCTACATTAATAAGTGAGAGCGGTCAATATAATCCACAGACTTCACTCGTTTTCCCAGGTTTCAAGAGTAACATTATAGTCGTTTTCCGCAGTGTAGTGGATAGTTGTGCATTCTGGAGGGACTCCTGCCAAACGCTCAGCAAGTACAGAGCAAGCGCTGCACCAAATTCTTTGTAAAGTTCAGCCCCAAGGCCATCTCTGCCTGGCGCTTTATTTCTGGGCAACTCAGCTATTACCTTTACAATTTGCTCTATTTTAAATGTGTTATTAATTTGATCTCTCTCTGCTCTCAATATTTTTGATATAGGAATCTCGTCCAATAATATATATATATATATATACATATGTCTTTTTCCCTGTTAACACCCTTTGCATGGTATAGGCTAGCGTAGAATTCCCTGAAAGTAGCCTTTATCTCTGTGTCGGTGTGTCCTATTGTCTCCTCTTCACCCTCTCTAGCCCCATCAGACATGATAGCACCCTGCCCGAGTGCTCTTCCTCGTCATATGTCCTAACCGCCATGGGATTTGCAAAGTAGTTAATTTCCCTTTCCACGTGTTCCCTGAATTGATCTAATTTTGCCTTTAAATCCACCAGCAAGGACTGTTTTGGCGTAGATGCAAACTCGGATCCCAAGGTTTTGAGCTTGGTCTCGTAGGTTGCAATGTCCTTCCTAATGGTTTTGAGCACTCCCATTTCAGTTGACACGGCAATGCCTCTTATGTAGGCCTTAAAGGCCTGCCCTACTGTCCCCATTGACAACATACCATTGTCATTGTGTTTCAAGTACTTGCATATATGACCCCGCATGCTGGCTTTAAACACTGGATCCCGCAGTGCTGCCGGCTAAAACCCACACCTTGCACCCAGTCTGCTCCTCCAATTGCTAATCTTATGGGTGAATGGTTTGAACAGGTGCGCATTAGAATCTCAATGTTACATGCTAGTCTCACTAGGTGCAATGCTAGTATCACCAGGTCTATTCTTGAGGCCATATCATGGACAGAAAAGTAATATGTGTATTCTCGTGCCATCAGGTATATTGTTCGTCACACGCCCCATGTCTTTAATTATGAAGCACACTGTCTTGGAGAGTGGTCTAAGTGCTGTACCAGTACAGTACTCGTGCAGATCTAATATGGCGGTTATGTACCTTCCCCATATAGTCAGTATTTGCGGGTATGTCTCAATCACGGAAAGCAATGTGTCACAAAAAAACAGGGTCATCCACATTTGGTCCATATGTGTTTACCAACAATATTTCAGTGGCCAGTATAGTACAGTGTGTGATGGCATGCCTTCCCTCTGGGTCAATGTGCTAGTCCAGGAGCTTACATTTCAGCAATGTGTCTCCTGGAGGAGGAGGGTATTAACTCTATGGGCCTCATTACACGGAAGGCGGTAATCCAGGGTGCTATTAGCACCCTGGACCATGCCGGTAAATTACCGGCACCGCCTTGGCGGAAAGGGGATTTACCGCCCCATTCCAAGGTTGGAGGGGCGGTAAATCCCCTTTCCGCCATTGCCCTTCCCCATTCCCATTTCTGCCCCATAGGGCTCTATGGGAATGGGGAAGGCGCTAATTACGGCACCGCAATTTTGCGGTGCCGTAATTAGCTCCGAGGTCCCTTAGCGGGTTGGTACTTAACGCCTGCAAGAAGCAGGCGTTAATTCCTCCAACCCGCAAAGGGACCTCGTAGTACGGCGGTAAGGGTTAACGGTCGCCGTTGCCATTAACGGTGACCGTTAACCCTTACCGCCGTCCGTGTAATGAGGCCCTATGTCTATTCACATAAGCCATGATCTTCCTTGATTTAGATGGGTTCCCCACGCCCCTAGGATTCTGACTCAATATACTAATAGTGGCCATTCTCCTATAGGCCATTCTCCTATAGTACACCACAGTATTCACAATGAAAATCCTTGCCATCTGCCGTAAATTGCTCCATGTATGACATATATTTTTTAAAACCTTTATTTAGAAAGTGCTAGACATTACAAGAGTAGAACATTAAGCAGCATCAATTATAGAAAATGCATTACTTCCTCAGACATCAGCAAACATTATTCAGTGATGAGAACACAGTTAACAATACATCAAGTTTGGGAAACAAAACAAATGTTGTTGGATGCACAGGGGAGGAGTAACCCGTCAGTGGTTTGATTCTCAATATCTTTTACACATGCTGGGACTGACATCAGATAACTGTGGAATGGTGGCTCTATGTCTATTGGTTTGCAGTTTATTGGCTGTAGTGAGGACCGACGTTCCTCCATGTCTGACGCCCATGTGACTGCCCTCAACCACTGGTGCAGCGTTGGGCAGGTAGGGAAGAGCCACAACAGCAATACACCACAGACAGCCAATAACATGCACAGGCTTGCCAGTTTACAGAGGCCCCCTCGTAAATGTTCCAATTGATGAAACAAACAGCTGGCTGGGTTATGGTCTAGTGTGGAGTTCAATATAGCTGACATATTGCCACAAACCCCCGACCAATATTCTTCCAGTTTCGGACAGCTCCAGAGCATGTGAAGATACCCTGCTTAGCCCCTGCAACACCTGGGGCAATAGGTGGGATGGGTGTGTGAGAAACAGTGTAGCCGAATAGGGGCGTAGTGAAACTGGTGTAATACTTTGAATAATATCAACCTGAATCTAGAGTTGAGGGACACTTCGAGGGTCTGCAGGCACATGGACTCCCAGGCTTCATCAGTAATGTGTACTTCTAAGTCTCTTCACCAGGTCTTTCTAATGGTTTACAACCTCGATCTTGCAGCAAATCATACAATCTGGCCACTACCCTGCACGTGGAGGTTCCCCTCATGTTGGTATCTAGCAGTGGTTCATCAGGTGGTTGTACCAGGAATGTAGTCCATGTTCGCTTGGCTGCTCGGCAGAGCCCAGCATATTGCTGCCCCCATAATGACTGCCTGTGAAGGGGTTCAACTAAGTCTCGAAATGTCATGAAGGAGTCCATGCTGTAAACATCCCCGATCATTGCATACCCATCTGTTGCCCAATGGTGTACATCAGTCTTGCTTACCTTATGCAGTGATGGAAAAAAATCCAGACTAATAGGCCTCTGTGGTACAGTTTGGGGATATTCCGGGTCTTCCACATTTTTCCCCATGCTAGCGTCATCGTGACTACTGGGTCATTATCTTCTCCCTCCTTATTGTATGGTGGTAATATTATTGAACGTATGTCATGGGTGCCTGAAGCATATCTTTACATTTTTAGGTGAGGGTGTTGTGCATCAGTGTCAAAACAAAAGGCTGCGTATTGTGCCTGCGCTGCAATTCAGTACCTTTCAAAGTGTGTGGTGGCTAGGCCCCTTCTTACGTAGGGTCTCGTCAGTGTATCCCATTTGGGCCGTACCGTGCCAGCATGCCACATGAAATCATTGAATGCCATTTTAAGTGCTTCAAAAGCACAGCTCCAGGCCACAGTGGTATGATGAGGAAATGGTAGAGCAGATTGGGAAGAATAAGCATCTTAAGCAGCGATGTGTCTGCTATAGTGATTAGAATTTTCACACAGGTACGCAATTTAGTATGTAGTTGGATTAGATAATCGCCATAATTATTCCCAAGTATTTTATTTCTCGTGGAGACCAAGTGAAACCCATTAGATCCGGTGGAGGCACGGTTGCGTCAGTCAGCGGGAATAGTTAAAACTTTGTGCAGTCTGGTCATGATTCCAAAGCAAAAGATGTCATGGATAATCGGTGCTAGTTGCCTAACTGGGTCACGTATAAATAGCAATGCATCTTCCGCGTATAGTGAAATAATTTCGGCTCCACGTGAGCCTGACTCCCCTCTGCGCATGTTTACTACGGATTGAGTCTGCCAACAGCTCCATTACTATGGCAAACAGCAGGAGTGATAACGGGCAGCGCTGCGGGGTTCCGCCACATATGTTGATCAGGGCAGAGAAGGTACCATTCACAAAGATTCTAGCTGTGGGCTGTGTATATAATAGTTTTATCCATGAAGTGAACTGTGACCCAAAGTTACATTTTTCTAATACAACCCACATGAATTGCCAGGACACTGAGTCAAAGGCTTTTTGGGGGTCAAGAGCAGCGGCAACCGCTTGCACCTTTGGATCTACCTACGCCAGGATGTTGAAGAGGCGTCTTAGGTTTAGTGCTGTGGACCACCCGTGGACGAATCCAGACTGGTCTGGATGGATGATGAGCTTCATGTAGGGGGCCAGGTGCAGTGCCAATACTTTGGCAAAGATTTTAACATCATAGTTTATGAGAGAGTGGGGTCTATTAGAGCTGAATTGCTCAGGGGGTTTGTCAGGTATGAGCAAGACTGTAATCACTTTCTCCCGTAATATTGGGGAGAGTATCCCTAATGTGCAGGCTTCCAACCACACAGCCAATAATTCAGGGATGAGGCGGAACTTAAAGTGTTTTTAAAATTCCATCGTTAGGCCATCTGCATGTATGACATATTTATCGTTGGATCATAATGTGCCCTCCATTTAATTTTTCGCACTTTTTCCTCTCCCAAATCCCTTCCATCCCGTCCCTTTTCCCCTCCCAATCCGGGCAACGTCATCCCAACAAACCCTTCCAAGTGAACCTCACAACAGATCCTACCATGTTAGCGTGGGGGGAAACCACTGTTGTTCCTTATGGCCTTGTCTTGTTGCCTCAGGCACCCACCTATCTTAAAGATCCTAACAAAACAATATTCAGGATATGCCCCTTGAAAACATACAAAGTGTTATTCACTGCACTATACCGTATTATGAACATTATGCGTAGTCACCGTCATCAGTGTCAATGTGAGTACAGAATCATGCAGTCCCACGAGGTATAGTGTAACTAATCTCCTTATCCATTGTTTCTACCTCCTCCCTTATCAATACTCCTTTCTCGCTCCGGGGAATAGGAATATTCGCCTCAGTGAAATTCACTGCTTCTTCTGGTATCGTAAAGAAATACAGTTTATATTTAAAATGGATCCGTAGTCTGGCCGGGAAAAGTATAGCATACTGTTGTTGAAGATATTTATGCGGCAACAATCAATACAGGGAATTATTTCCACCACAATCAAAAGCGCAACACCAATATTCCTATTATGTTGAATCTAGCACTGTCTGTGACTCACATTGAACAATGCAGATCCCTCACCCCTGTGCCATAGATAAACCAAGAATCAGTCCTGTGAGTAGAAAGAATATATATTTATTAATGAAAAGGAAAATTCTTATTCGTACAAATCAGAACACACGCCCCAATCTCTATGGCACAAAACAAAGCTTCATTTCTTCAGTGTCCCTACAAGGGAGCGGGCTGCAAAGGCCTGCGGGGCTGCGAGGTCGGCATCCTTTTGTCATTTGCCTGCGCCTCTTCTATCATGTCCGCCAGGCTAGATGTCGTCCTGTGAGACATCCACTTGACTCCTCTCTGTCCCCTGATTGGTGACTGCATCCTACAATCAATGCAGGGCCTGGTAGTTGGTAGGTGAATGTCAGACTCCATCAAAGGGCTTCCTTCAAAGGGTGAGGAATTGCCCTGTCTGGCCCTGTCCGGGAGTGGAAGAGGCCTGGATCAGTTGACTGCCAATGGCATCATCTGGGCTGACCTCCACACCACACTGTGCCAGTAAGTCACTCCCTCCTCCCACCCTCTTCACCGTTTTCCCAAACAAAATCTTCTGTGCATTTGCCTATATGTTTAAAGTCGATTCTGGCTGTGATTTTGCATTGCTGCTGTGTTAGAACTAGTTGTTTCCCCTCTGGGTGTGTTTTTGCGTTCCTGCTGTGTTAGAACTAGGCTTTTTCCCTCTTCTGTGAAGGTCGATTCTGGGTGTGTTTTTGCATTGTTGCTGTGTTAGAACTAGGCTTTTTCCTTCTTTCTAGGAACGTCGATTCTGGCTGTGTTTTTGCATTGCTGCTGTGTTTGAACTAGGCTTTTTCCCTCTTTCTAGGAAGGTCGATTCTGGGTGTGTTTATGCATTGCTGCTGTGTTAGAACAATGCGTTTTCCCTCTTCTAGGAAGGTCGATTCTGGCTGTTTTGCATTGCTGCTGTACTAAAACTAGGCTCGAAGGGTTGAACTCAGGTGTTCTCGCAGCACGCTGTCTCCCCGGCCCTCTGTCTTCCATTGTCACTGTCCTGCTTCCCCTGTGGTGTGTTACCTGCTTGAAACTCCTCTGCGCCCCCCTTCTCTGTTAACCCTCCCCCTCTGGTGCTTCCTGTGGTGCGTTGCTCTGGAATGTGCTTCTTTCTCCTCCCTCACTCTCACCTCTTGCCTCCTTGCACCCTCTGTGGGGCTCTCAATCTCTCCCATCTTCTCAAACTTCTACTCTATCTCCTATCATGTCCCTCTTACAAGGTCTGGAAGAAAACAGTTCAAGAGGGATATGCTTGTCTCCGACCCAGGCCTTTCTATCACTGATACCTACACCAGTGCTTCCTCCAGACGGACTCTCACTGACATCCCCATTGTCGTTCCCACTCCAGGCCTATTAACCTCTCATATGGTCTCTGTTCTCTCTCCTTTCTCCTCCTCTCCCATTAATAGCGGCACCTGGTGGGAGGTCCTCTTAGCCTGCGTCCAATTCTCCAAGGCCATCATCAATGTCTATCTATATTGTACTATCATGTCCAGGGCCCTCAGCCCAATCTCCTCCTTCTTGAGAGCCGTCTTCTGAATCTTATCAATGTCCTGCCTTCTCCTGCTACCCCTTTCCCCACTCTGGCTCCTCTGTCACTTCCATCCTCCTCTGCCTCCGCTCTGGCACCCACCCTTCTGACCACTACTCCACCTCCGTGTACTGCCTCTTCCCTCTCTCTGGACACTTCTCCACTTCCGCTGGGTGTACCTCACTCCTGTGTCCCACACAAGAAGTCTTAACAAGTGGCAACCTGTTCCATGTCGCTACTCTCAACTCTTGCTCTGCTGTCAAATACTCCTCTGACATCTGCCACCTCCTTGAAGACCTTGATCTGGATGTCCTCGCTGTCACCAAGACATGGTTCACAGCCAGCTCTGTCATGAGTTTGACACTCTCCTCCCTGGGGCTACAAGATCCTCTCTGAGCCCAGAACCAACCGACCCGGAGGTGGAGTGGCCCTGATCTTTCCTGCATGGGTCCCTGCTTCTGCATTCTTACGCAGGCCTATTCCTCCTTCAAATGCATATTCTGCAGGCTCTCAATCTTTCCTGGACTCTCTCTGACTGTGGCCACCGCCTACAGGCCAACTGGCCAGATCACCCTCTTCATCTCAGAAGAGGCTGACCTCTCCTCTTCTCTCCTTGCCTCTACCTCACCTGCTCCTCCTCTGAGACCTCAACATCCACCTGTTTGCTTCTAATCTCTCCTCCGGGCTCTTTCACAACCTTTGCGACTCTCTCTCCTTTTCCATTCTGCCCTCTGGTCCGACACACTCTGTTTGATACACCTTGGATGTTCTCATCTCCTCAGACATCCCCCTCTCGAACCCTCTGACTACTCCTTTCTCTTGGGCTGACTACTTTCTTCTCTCCTCCCACCTGAAACTACTTGTCTCCCAGGCAAGGCCTTCCCCAGCACTGCCACCCTCCCTCTCGGTCATTCGGCACATGAAGCGGGTGTCAGTGGCCGGCTTTGCCTGATATGATGATATGATATGATATGATATGATATGATATGATATGATATGATATGATATGGTATTTGTAACGCGCCTATACACAGGTGTTTCAAGGCGCGACGAGGCAGGGAGGGGAGGAACAAGGGGAGACAGACAACCATCCTACTAGGCCAGGTGTCATTCAGATCGCGCAAGTGCAGGGGTGGGGGAGGGGGAAAAGTGCAAGGGGAAGGGGAGGGGGGGAAGTGCAGTACAAGGTAAGTGGCGTAAAGTAATAAATAAATAGGGCCAGCTGGTGGCAAGTGCAAGGTAAGTGCAGAACAAGTGCTGGGGAAGGGGGGGGCTGTAGGGATACAGAGACAGTCCCGCAGTGCAGAGGGGTTCCAGGGCATCAGTGCAAGTGGAGAGTGGCTGGGCCCAGGGCCGAGGCCGTTTAGAGAGGTCCAGTTGCAGGATCAGTGCAGTTTCAGTGAAGAATATTAGCTGTTTAGCAGGGGAGAGGGAGAGAGAAAGCAGAAGCAAAGAGGAAGGTTTTGAGGTGCTTCCGGAACCGGAGATGGTTCTCCTCGAGTTTCAGGGAGGCAGGAAGGCTGTTCCAGAGGGAGGCCCCTGCCGCGGAGAAAGATCTACCCCCAGCTCGTTGCTTCGAGAAGCGGCTGACCCCGAGGGAGTTGGAGGCGGATGAGCGAAGGGTTCGGGAAGGAAGATATTTGGGAAGAGAGAGTTGAAGGTATTTAGGACCCAGGCCCCAGAAGGCCTTGTGGACAATGCAGAGGGTTTTGAACTTTATCCTCGCAGCCACTGGGAGCCAGTGTAGAGATTTCAGTCCTGGAGAGATACGATCCCTGGGCTTGAGGCCAAGGACAAGTCTCGCAGTTCTGTTCTGGATGAGTTGCAGAGGGCGGAGAGTGGAGGCAGGCAGATTTAGATAGAGGCTGTTACAGTAATCCAGCTTCGAGAGAACCAGGGCTCGGGAGACAGTGAGCTTCTGGGGGAAGGAGAGGAAGGGAAGAATACCTCTGAGGAGGTGCAGCTGGTAGTGTGACCTCTTGGCGACGTCAGAAATATGAGGAGAGAAGGAGAGTGTGGAGTCGAAGATGACCCCAAGGTTTTTTGCCTTGCAGGTAGGAGCAGGGAGGGGGCCAAGGGAGGCAGGCCAGAGAGCTGCAGGGAAGGAGGGAGTGGGAGTACCGATGAGTAGAATCTCAGTCTTACTGGCATTAAGGCAGAGGTCATTGGCGGCACACCATTCTTGGATAGCAGACAGACAGTCAGAGATGAGGGAAGGAGAGGGGGAGGCTGAGGGTAGCCTGAAAATGAGCTGGGTATCGTCCGCATAGCACTGGAAATTAGGGCAGAGAGCGGCGATGCGGTGGGCAAGGAGTGCCAGATACTGGTTGAACAGCCAGGGAGAGAGATTAGATCCCTGGGGGACACCACAGGTGGAGAAAAAGATGTCGGAGAGGAAGGACCCCAGTTGGACCTGGGAGGGTCGATTTGAAAGGAAAGAGGTCAGCCACGCCAGAGCCTGACCAGTGATACCCAGGTTTTCCCGGAGACGGTTGAGCAGGATGGCATGGTTGACAGTGTCAAAGGCAGAGGAGAGATCGAGCAGAATGAGAACACACAGAGTGTTGGAGTCGAGGTTCAAGAGCAGGTCTTCACGGATGTTCAGGAGAGCAGTTTCCGTGCTTCTGGCAGCTCTGAAGCCAGATTGATGGTCATGAAGACTACCAACAGATTCAGCATGGAGGTTAAGCTGGGAGATGGCCATTTTGTCAGAGGCCTCAATTTGTTCTGCTCCTCCTACTCCTACAGGTGACTCCCAATCTGACACAGCCCTCTCTAACCTGCATCTTTCCATTTCCAACACCTTGGAGATGCTTGGACCTGTCAAGAGAATCCATCTGAAGCCTACCTCCAAGTGCAACTCCTGGTATGACTCTGACCTCGCAGCCCTGAAACACAAGTGCAGGGTGGCTTAGAGGAGGTGGAGGGCTTTGGCCGCATCCTCTGACAAAATGGCCTACAACCTACTCCAAAGGCGATACTGACTCTAGTCTTCTCCAAGAAGAGGGTCCATATTCAAGTCTGCATCTCTCTGGCTTCTAACAACACGGCTGAACTCTTTCAAATCTCCAAGGAGATGGCCAATTCTGTTGCAGTCTCCACCTCTCCTGTTCCCTCCCAGTCCTTCTGTATGGCCTTGGCACCTCATTTCACCTCTAAAACTCAGGATATCCTGTTCTTGTTTTCCTCCTCCTCTCTCTCTCCCTCTAACTTTCACAGGCCCCCTTTGGCTGCCTTTCCCACTCCTCCTCCATTTTCCTTCTCTCTGCCAACACCTGACGAGGTCTCTAGACAAGTCGGTCTATGAAAGTGTCATCCAAACAGGTTCTTCCCTGATCATCCAGAACCATTAAGGACCACATTTCTACCCTCGCTCCAGCCGTGGCAGATTTCTGTGATCATTCCTTCACCACTGGATCTTTCCCCTCTCTCCTCAAGCACTCCCTTGTGCACCCACTCCTAAAAAAGCCTTCTGCCGATCCTACCTGTCCGGCAAACTATCACCGATTTCTAACCCTCCTTTCCTGGGCAAATTCTTGGAAAAGCTAGCCATCTCCCAGCTTACTCTCCACACTGAATCTGTTAGCTATCTCCATTACCATCAGTCTCGCTTCAGAGCAGCCAGAAGCACAGAAACTGCTCTCCTGAATATCCGTGAAGATCTGCTTTCAAATCTTGATTCCATCTCCCCCTCTGTCCTCATCCTCCTTACCTTTCCACTGCATTTGATACAGTCAACCACACGACCCTAATCAATCGACTCAGCAAAAACCTGGGCCTCACGAATCAGGCCTTGGTGTGGCTGACCTCCTTCCTCCTCAACCTACTCTCCCAGGTACAACTTGAGTCCTTTATCTCCTCCACCACTATCTCCTCATGTGGTGTTTGCCAGGGCTCTATCCTCTCACCCTGACTTTTCAATGTCTATCTGGCCTACCCAATCTCCACCTTCTCTTTGAACTTTCAGTGTAATGCAGATGACACTCAGCTCTCTTTCAGGTTCCCCTCAGCCTCCTCTCCTTCCTCGCTCATTCCTGACTGTCTATCCATGATTCAGGACTGGTGCACCTCCAATGATCTCTGCCTTAATGCCAGTAAGACTGAGATTCTCCTCATCGGGACCCCTGCTCCCACTTTCCCTCTTTCACTCTGGCCTCCCTCCTTGGGCCCTCTAGTTTCGCCTTCCTGTGAGGCAAAAAACCTTGATGTCATCATCTACCCCACTCTCACCTTCTCTCTGAAAATCTCCGACCTTGCCAAAAAGGCCCACTTCCAACTGCACCTCCTCAGAGATAGTCCACTTTTTTTCACCTCCCCCAGAAGCTCACTGTCTCCGGAGCCCTGGTTCTCGCCAGTCTGGACTACTGCAACAGCCTCTTTCAAATCTGCCTAACTCTACTCTTCGCCCTCTGCAACTTATCCAGAACAGTACTGCAAGGCTTATCCTTGGCCTCAAGCCCAGGGACTGCATCTCTCCAGCCCTGAAATCCATCCACTCACTCCCGGTGACTACAAGGATCAAGTGCAAGACCCTGTACATCGTCCACAAGGCCTTCTGGGGACGGGCCCCTCACTATCTCCCACTCTCTCTGTCTAAATAACTTCTCTCTAAACCCCTTTGCACAGCTACCTCCAACTCTCTGAGGGTCAGACGCTTCTCCGAATAGAGAGTGGTGGGTAGATCTCTCTCCTCTATAGGTGCCTGACCACATGAAGTTCCGGAAGTAGCTCAAAACCTTCCTTTTCTCTTTGAACTTCTCTCTCTCGCTTCCCTGCTAACTTACCTGTCTGCTGTGTTGACACGTGACCAGGCACACTCAATGTTTCACTGGGTACCAGCCCCCCCCATATCCAGTCCTCCTTGCACTGCTTCCAGGCCCGCTGCACACTTAGGGGCTGTATCTGTCCATCACAGACCCACCCCCCAGCCTCCTTGCCTTTACAATGCCTCACTGCCCAGGCTGCACTTACTCAGAGCCATGCTGCACTGATCGCACTTCTCCCTTCCCTTTCCATGCACTTTTCCCTCTCCTTTCCTCCCTGCACTTTGCGCTTTCGCACTTGCACGATCTGAATGTCACAAGGCCTTGTAAGATTGATGTCTTGTCTTCTATTTTTACCCTTTCCCTTGTCATGTCGTGCCTTGAAACACTTGTGTACAGGCACTTTATAAATATCGTATTATATCATCTCAATACCAAGAACTCACCTTTTTGGGAATAGACATTAAGATAAGATCTGAAATTAAGCCACATGTGTGTTTTCACTTTTGGTGTCTCATGTAAATAAAACACAGGTCAAATAAATAGTTCAAACCTTCTATGACACCAATGACACAGCACCTTAGAACATGACAAGATCATATGCTTGACACTCTACTATACATGAAGTTTAATTTAAATAACATGCAACACTTTTCTACTTGCACATACAATTTCCCAAATGCAGAGCTCTATATTTTTAATCTCCCTGCGCATTAGGCAATGCCTGCAGTGTTGAAGCACAACAGACTTTTAAAGCAAAACACTTTTTATATATATAGAGAACCATTCTTCCGTCACCAGAATGCAATGAAGAATCTCACTTCTATCAGGAGTCATTTTCTCACTCTCTGTAGAGAGTGTGCTTTTCAAGTCAGGGACTCAACTCTGTTTAATTTGTCAAAACACCTTTCAGCCCCAGCACAGAAACCCAGATATTCAATTTACATTCAGCACCCCTCTGCTTTCAGGCAAGGTCTGAGGAATGGTAAACAGTTAGGAATTATGTTTTAACAAGTACACCCCTTGCTTTCAGGGAATTTGAATTTTGGGGTCGCAATGAGACTTATTCACACTGGAAGCAATATTGTTGATTTCAAACTTCAACATAATCACCCCATTTTATTTGGCTATAAAGGAGTTAATTAAATTATTATTCCACAAAAATACTAAGGATCTATGTAGTCTACCTACCCAATCAATAAGGAAAGATATACATCAAACATATCCCCACAGGACTTGGTTTGGTTGGACAGGATACTTACATAAAGTCTCTCTGGGTTACTTGTTCAGGGAAAGGACATGTATCTGGTCAGATGGCCTCTCAGTCATGGATACCTCCAGCATAATTCCTCTTTTATTTGCCTCTTCTGTTATGGGTCCCAGTAGGGTTGTAGTCTTTCCCTAGTTTCCTCCAAAAAAGTGGTCAGCAGTTCCAACTCAGATAACTTCAGACAATTTGCTCCTTTTGCCAGTGTGTGTCACCTTATGAATCTATAACTGCTCCCCCACTTATCTAAATGATCAGGTGCCACCTCATTGGTAAGTGATTTGGGTTGGACATCTATTTTCCATCCCTTTACAATGATTGGTTCCTGAAGATACAAAGCATCATCCCTGTGAATTTATGACTCCACCAATCTGGCATAGCATTTTTACACATTTCAGTTTTGTACCTAAAAACTACAACATGGTGAATTTCTCTAATTTCTACATAAACCTAACTATATAAATATATTTAGACTGGTCTTATCATGCTGAACTTAATGAAATGAGTCTCATTTGGGCACGATGTTGCAGCTTCGAATGACACATTTTTCGTGATTTATTCAAACATTATAAAAGTCAGTGGAAAAAAATTGTACCTACATTTAAATAATTTACTAAGCTACTATCTCCCATAATCTATGCTTTGTGACCTTTTCTGAGAAGTCAGAATCAGATTTCAGGTTGTAACTCTTGCTTCCAAGGTTTAATTTTTAGGAGAGTTGTCACTGCAGGCAGGTCTGTTCATAAGCTTTTTATTATATTCGCCCCATTATTGTATGACTGATGGTTCCCGAGAAAATGAGCAAAATGTGTCTGTCCAACTAAACCAATTGCAATCTCATAATTATACATGTTACGAGTTCCATAAACAGTACATGTAGATCCAGCCAGCCGTTTCTTTTTGTGATCAAGGATTTTATAAATCCATTAAGATTGTTGAGAAGACAAAGTCCTGCAGAAGTGATCTTATCTTCCTAGCAAGATGGGTCGAATTCTGCCGATTAGCATAATGTGGAATTCTCTATACCAAGTCACTTGTCAGCCAGATTCTGACTACACCATGATTCAAATTTTCATCCATGTATTTTTAAGGTTTTACTTCCATTAGCTGAATCTTCTGTTCATCTAAAGGGTCATCAGTTAACCTCATCAGCCATTTAGTCTGGCACAAAACCAGAACCTGTCTTGGTCCTGTGAGCTTGAAGGAGATATTTTTGCAGATGAGGGAAAGACAGTGCTGGGTAAGTAAGGGGGCAAGGGTACCCATTCTTTACCTTTGAATCTCATGGGAAAATGTCCCTTTTTCCTGATGAACACAACTTTAATTCATGGACAGAAAACCCATACTTTTAAATGCTACAATGTCTTCACACATGAGGCCTTTTTTAATATCTAGCATCGGGCCATCAATGTCCAACTTTAATCCTGATATATATTCACATTATTCGTGCAATGGACATTAGTTTTGCATGTGTTCATTGCTCTAAACTGGAAGATGCACACCTTGCCATATCAGCTGCAGAATGTGTTTATTTCTATTTTTCCATTGCAGCTTTCTTTTTGTGAAAAGTGCCTTTCATCCTTTTGATAATGTAGTGAAAGGTAGGCCTCTGATTGTAGTTCTTTGTCATTCACATACATGGCACCCTTAATTTTAGTCTTCCTGTTTCTGACAGCACTGTCAGTGTATTTCTGCACTTTTAGGCCCAGTCAGCCAAACACAGTTTCCTTTTGTCTTGGGGATACATTTGAAACCCACACTGTACAGCCCATTTCTCTCAGCAACTTCTCCACCCTTACAAAAGATCTTGTAATGACATACAAAAATAGATTTATACCCCAGTCCATTTGTACCTACACTGACAAATCCAGGTAGATGTGCACTTTACTCGACTCATATCGAGTCAACCCTTCTCCCAGGTCAGTCGCAGGATCTTATCCCTATCACCGGAGTTCATTAGTTGAGCTATGACGGGTCTCAGTGGCCTTCCCAGCCTTGGTCTAGTAGCAGGTGTGTGGTGTGCTCGCTCCATAACAAAGAGGTCAGAGAAAGTCAGGTTTTCCAGAATCTGGCCGAACAACCATTCAAGGAGTTCCTCCATTGGACCTTGGCCTATATTCTCGGCAAGGCCCACAATGCATGTGTTGTTGTGCCTTGGGATGATTCCAGGTCATCGCATTTTTGCAGGGACATTTTAAGATCTTTGGTAGTTTTGGTCAATTGGTTTTCAAGGTCGTGGTTGTCGTCCACTGCTGTGCTGATTTTAGACTCAGCTTCTGTTATCCTGGTTCTTTCTTGCTCCACTTTGGCATAAGGGATCCAATGTTGGCTGTGATACCATTAACATGATTTTGGGAGGCTGTCGTTGGTCGTCGCTTACTGTTTAGTGCTCATTAATGTATTTTAGAATATCAACTAATTTTAAACATTGATTGGGCGTGCTCTTTCCGTTCCCCAAATTCCCACTGACCTTATATAAAATTCGGTGGATGCATGTGTGTTCAGCTTAATTAAGATTTCTTTTACTGCTTATTATTGCAGTCTGGTGTTGTTTTCCATGCTCCACGTGGTCACGTGATCTACCTACTGACACTTATGTGCTGGCAGCTCTGGCAGCGCTGCGGCACACCTGATGCGCGCCAAAGGCACACTTAAGGCAAGCCATCCGGGTCCTGGTACAGGGGCGTGGTAACACTTCCTCTGCCTCTTCCTGCTTGTATGCCATGCATTTTGGTTCACAAAAGTGGCTGATTGACCTAGCCCCTTCCACTACTTGCTGGCCTACTCGCTTTGTGGTGAATTCTTTGGCAACTCCTGCTATGCCATCTTCAAATCCCAACCAGCTGCACTGTATGCTGCGCAATGCTCGGTGCTGGTGGCTCATGCTGCTGACTGTTTTGATTTGCTGCAGGACTTGAGTCCAGACTGTTTGCTGTTAACTGAGTCCTGGTTGACTGATTCCTCAGGCCCTACTGATGTCACCATGCTACCAGCTGGTTACGATATACTTCGGTCAGATCGTGTTTCTAACCACCCTGGTGATGGTGTTGCATTTATTTTTAAGTCAAAATTTGCATCAAAACTTATTCCCCTGTTGTTTAATTGTAAAATGGAAGCTCTTTTGGTGCGCATGGCTCAATCTCCCTCCAGGACTGTCCACTTCTTGATTGTTTACTGCCCCCCTCGTTTTAACTCTGCTTTTATTGAGTCGTTTGTTAGCCTTGTGGCCAGTGTTCAACTTCAATACATGTATCCGGCTGTGGCTGTTAACTTTAATTATAGGTGCAATGACCCTTCTGAGACTGCATACACTCATTTTGTTTCTGCTATGGCTGATTTGTCTCTTGTGAAAATTGTGTCTGAATCAACACATATCCTAGGTAATTGCCTTGAGTTGGTTTTTGCCAAGAATTACTGACATTACAGAGGCCACCGCTCATAGGGTCACTTGGTCGAATCACTTTCTTATCCCATTCATATATAGATTCACCGATTGTACCACTGCTTCATGCAGTCAAAATATGTGAAAGCTTAACTGGCGGTTAGTTGACTGCTCCTTGATTGCTTCCCACATTAATGATTTGTTCAAATCTACACCATGTCTGGATCTTTCCTCTATATTCAATATATTTTCTATCACAGCTGATGTGCTTGCCCCGCTTAAAAACATTAGAGTCCATGGTCGGCCCTTGGGGCTCTGGTTTAATGACGATCTTAAGCTACTGCGCCTTAAGCACAGACAAGCAGAACAGAAGTGGCGCCCCTTGCGATAGGGCTTCTATTCATGCTAGTACTGTCAGCTATCATTGAGCTATTTGTGAGGCCAAATGCAACGTTTTTTCTATCCACATTGCTAATGCAATTAATCAGCCTAAAGAACTGTTTAAGGTCGTCTGTTCTATGTCCACTAATGTGTCCCCCTCTGATTCCATTCCTCCCTCCCAAAATGTATGTGACTCCCTTGCAGATATTTTTATCAACAAGATTGTGGATATTCGTAAGCGTATCGTGCAAGTTGGGTGTTGCATTAATGAGTTTGCGGTCCCTCTGCCCATCTTGGTTCCTCTGCTGACCCCTTTGTCTCTAGCTAGCCCGGTGTCTACTTGGGATTCATTCCTTCTGTCTCTGATATGGAGATTCTTTCGGCTGTGGAAAAATAAAATCTGCCTCACCAACTGATGGCATTTCACTGAATATTGTGAAAGACATTCTGCCGTCTATTGTTACCAATGTTGTGTCTGCCTTGAAACACGCCTTGGTTATTCCACTGCTCAAAAAGTCCTCCATTGACCCTCTCATTCCAGCAAATGTTCATCCTATATCGGTCATCCCTTTTTTTATGAAGTTGCTGGAGTCACTAGTTTCGCCCCTGCTTGGTAGGTTCTGTGAAGATACAGGTCTTTTTTTATTCTCTCCAGTCAGTGTTTCAGCCTGGCCGGTGCACTGAAACAGTATTGGTTTCTGTGTTGGATGATTTGGCACTTATTTCTGATCTGGATGCAGTGGCAGCACTGATTGTTTTAGATCTGTTAGCTGCTTTTGACACCTTCAACCACTCCACCCTGCTCAGTTGACTTTCTGCAGCTGGAATATTTGGTGTGCTCTTAACCTGGTTTCATTCTTTTAATTCTAATCGTTCTCAGCCTTTATCTCTCTGGCCTTTTTGCTCTGCACCGTCCTCTCTGGTTTGTGGTGTTCCACAAGGTTCTGCCCTCTCCCCCACCCTGTTCAATATTTACATTTAGCCTCATGTTGCTCTGTTCCGCTCCCACGGCTTCTGACTTTATTTGTACGTGGATGATACTCAGATCATAGTCCAGCTTGATCTGCTTCATCCCTCTCATGCCACTCATCTGAGGGACTGTCTGGGGGCCGTGCAGAGCTGGATGAGTGACAATTGGCTTAAATTGAATTGGAGTAAATGTTAGGGTCATGGTGGTGGGTTCTGCTTCTTTGACCTCTATCTGGACCCCCTCTTTCTGGCCGTCTTCTATTGGTCCATTCTCTGCCCCATAGCAGCTGTTAGAAATCTAGGTGTTAGATTTTCTGAATCCCTATATATGGCAACTCAGATTGGCTCAGTTTGTCAGGCTGGTGATTTGCAGCTGAAAATTCATAGGGCCTGATCACGACTTCGGCAGTAACCCTTAAATCCGGCGGTAGCGCTAATACTGCCCGATTTGAGGGTCTGCCGAATCAGGGCTTTGGCGGATTTCGCCCGAGCTCTGAGCTGGGGGGAAATCCACCAAAAATTCACGCTATTACCGCCGGCGGGAAATCCGCCGGCGGTAAGAGCGCGAAAATTCCCCATTGAGCCCAATGGGGAATGGGGCATTCCCGAATGGGCTCAATGGGGAATGGGGAATTACTTTACCGCCAAACTCGTGATCCGGCGCTATTAGCGCTGGGGAGTTCGGCGGTAGGGTAACGCCCAAGTCGTGATCAGGCCCTTAGAAAGTTATTGCAGTTTCCCTCAACATCTTTACGGTCCAGTTGTTACAGCCTTATTCCTTAGCCATATTGACTACAGCAACTCCTTGTACCTGGCACAGCCTGTCTGTTTGCTACAATGCATGCAGAGACTGCAGAACTCTGCAGCATGACTGTCCACCAAGACTCCATTCAGGGATCATATTTCCTCAATTCTACATGCTCTTCCATGGCTTACCGTGGCCAAGAGGGAGCAGTTTAAATCCCTGTGTTTGGAACACAGGGCTTTTCATGCTGTGGTGCCTGAATATCTACAGCATAAGTTCTGCCACAATGTATCCTGCCGTTCTCTTCGTTCTGCTGACAGAATTCTTATTTATGTGCCTAGATTTAGGTATGTCTGAATTGGTGGTCGGTCCTTTTCAGTGGTGGCTGCCAAACTGTGGAATGCTCTGCCTATTGCACTACAGTCCACTTTGGCTCATCTGTAGTTTCGATGTTCATTAAAAACCTTGCTGTTCTGATAGTCTGTGTTGGGCTAATGTAGTTTTTCTACAAGTCTTGTAGCGCCAAGTTGCCTTCTGACTTAAGTTGCACTTTACTTCGTGGTACAAACTGGATAACATAACATAGCATAATCTGTCCTTAACTGATGCAAAACCAGTTTGCATAATGTTCAGTATTTGGCGCAGGACCGGGGCTTCTTGGTCATGATGCACTGGCACAACTCATGCCTCCCCTGCGGGCTCGGACTGGGGCCTAGCAGTCTGCCTTGTATAGGCCTCAATATTGCTTTGTTTTTGTTCCCATCACCTCCTTTAGTCATGATTAACACTTCACATGGTCTCCAGTTCCTCAAATAGTGTCCACAGTTGTCTCTTCCTGCACTGGCTGGGTGATATTTGTGCAGTTACTGTGTTCAAATGACTCCTGTACTGAGGTTTACATGGGGCATAAGGGAGGTATGCACATTACCTCCGTATTCTGCTATTATCTTGCAGCAGCGTTTTCGGGCTATGACAAAATCAAGTCATCCAACATCTTGTGTTGCCTCACCTGGCACCCGCTTGATCACCCATTTCGCACTGCCTCTTAATCTAATATCTAAATGGGTCCGAGCACGTCCATCACGTTCGCCCTCAGCGGCCCCTCACACGGGCCGACAACCGCTGCGCTCAGAGTTAAGAGCCCCATGCTCTCGCTCGTGTGGACTCTGGACGGCAACCAATATGTAGCCGTCCTGTGCTGGGCTATGCCTCCCTCGCTGCCACTCCTCCACCGTATCGAACCTTCCATATGGTGCCATCTCTGTCTCCCTTCTCGGATGTCTCCGTACCATCGGGGATCACTGCGAACTGCCGGTACTGCACTCAGAGTCGAGGACTGGTGCACCTCCAATGATCTCTGCCTTAATGCCAGTGTTTATGCATTGCTGCTGTGTTAGAACAATGCGTTTTCCCTCTTCTAGGAAGGTCGATTCTGGCTGTTTTGCATTGCTGCTGTACTAAAACTAGGCTCGAAGGGTTGAACTCAGGTGTTCTCGCAGCACGCTGTCTCCCCGGCCCTCTGTCTTCCATTGTCACTGTCCTGCTTCCCCTGTGGTGTGTTACTTGCTTGAAACTCCTCTGCGCCCCCCTTCTCTGTTAACCCTCCCCCTCTGGTGCTTCCTGTGGTGCGTTGCTCTGGAATGTGCTTCTTTCTCCTCCCTCACTCTCACCTCTTGCCTCCTTGCACCCTCTGTGGGGCTCTCAATCTCTCCCATCTTCTCAAACTTCTACTCTATCTCCTATCATGTCCCTCTTACAAGGTCTGGAAGAAAACAGTTCAAGAGGGATATGCTTGTCTCCGACCCAGGCCTTTCTATCACTGATACCTACACCAGTGCTTCCTCCAGACGGACTCTCACTGACATCCCCATTGTCGTTCCCACTCCAGGCCTATTAACCCCTCATATGGTCTCTGTTCTCTCTCCATTCTCCTCCTCTCCCATTAATAGCGGCACCTGGTGGGAGGTCCTCTTAGCCTGCGTCCAATTCTCCAAGGCCATCATCAATGTCTATCTATATTGTACTATCATGTCCAGGGCCCTCAGCCCAATCTCCTCCTTCTTGAGAGCCGTCTTCTGAATCTTATCAATGTCCTGCCTTCTCCTGCTACCCCTTTCCCCACTCTGGCTCCTCTGTCACTTCCATCCTCCTCTGCCTCCGCTCTGGCACCCACCCTTCTGACCACTACTCCACCTCCGTGTACTGCCTCTTCCCTCTCTCTGGACACTTCTCCACTTCCGCTGGGTGTACCTCACTCCTGTGTCCCACACAAGAAGTCTTAACAAGTGGCAACCTGTTCCATGTCGCTACTCTCAACTCTTGCTCTGCTGTCAAATACTCCTCTGACATCTGCCACCTCCTTGAAGACCTTGATCTGGATGTCCTCGCTGTCACCAAGACATGGTTCACAGCCAGCTCTGTCATGAGTTTGACACTCTCCTCCCTGGGGCTACAAGATCCTCTCTGAGCCCAGAACCAACCGACCCGGAGGTGGAGTGGCCCTGATCTTTCCTGCATGGGTCCCTGCTTCTGCATTCTTACGCAGGCCTATTCCTCCTTCAAATGCATATTCTGCAGGCTCTCAATCTTTCCTGGACTCTCTCTGACTGTGGCCACCGCCTACAGGCCAACTGGCCAGATCACCCTCTTCATCTCAGAAGAGGCTGACCTCTCCTCTTCTCTCCTTGCCTCTACCTCACCTGCTCCTCCTCTGAGACCTCAACATCCACCTGTTTGCTTCTAATCTCTCCTCCGGGCTCTTTCACAACCTTTGCGACTCTCTCTCCTTTTCCATTCTGCCCTCTGGTCCGACACACTCTGTTTGATACACCTTGGATGTTCTCATCTCCTCAGACATCCCCCTCTCGAACCCTCTGACTACTCCTTTCTCTTGGGCTGACTACTTTCTTCTCTCCTCCCACCTGAAACTACTTGTCTCCCAGGCAAGGCCTTCCCCAGCACTGCCACCCTCCCTCTCGGTCATTCGGCCCATGAAGCGGGTGTCAGTGGCCGGCTTTGCCTGATATGATGATATGATATGATATGATATGATATGATATGTTATTTGTAACGCGCCTATACACAGGTGTTTCAAGGCGCGACGAGGCAGGGAGGGGAGGAACAAGGGGAGACAGACAACGATCCTACTAGGCCAGGTGTCATTCAGATCGCGCAAGTGCAGGGGTGGGGGAGGGGGAAAAGTGCAAGGGGAAGGGGAGGGGGGGAAGTGCAGTACAAGGTAAGTGGCGTAAAGTAATAAATAAATAGGGCCAGCTGGTGGCAAGGGCAAGGTAAGTGCAGAACAAGTGCTGGGGAAGGGGGGGGCTGTAGGGATACAGAGACAGTCCCGCAGTGCAGAGGGGTTCCAGGGCATCAGTGCAAGTGGAGAGTGGCTGGGCCCAGGGCCGAGGCCGTTTAGAGAGGTCCAGTTGCAGGATCAGTGCAGTTTCAGTGAAGAATATTAGCTGTTTAGCAGGGGAGAGGGAGAGAGAAAGCAGAAGCAAAGAGGAAGGTTTTGAGGTGCTTCCGGAACCGGAGATGGTTCTCCTCGAGTTTCAGGGAGGCAGGAAGGCTGTTCCAGAGGGAGGCCCCTGCCGCGGAGAGAGATCTACCCCCAGCTCGTTGCTTCGAGAAGCGGCTGACCCCGAGGGAGTTGGAGGCGGATGAGCGAAGGGCTCGGGAAGGAAGATATTTGGGAAGAGAGAGTTGAAGGTATTTAGGACCCAGGCCCCAGAAGGCCTTGTGGACAATGCAGAGGGTTTTGAACTTTATCCTCGCAGCCACTGGGAGCCAGTGTAGAGATTTCAGTCCTGGAGAGATACGATCCCTGGGCTTGAGGCCAAGGACAAGTCTCGCAGTTCTGTTCTGGATGAGTTGCAGAGGGCGGAGAGTGGAGGCAGGCAGATTAAGATAGAGGCTGTTACAGTAATCCAGCTTCGAGAGAACCAGGGCTCGGGAGACAGTGAGCTTCTGGGGGAAGGAGAGGAAGGGAAGAATACCTCTGAGGAGGTGCAGCTGGTAGTGTGACCTCTTGGCGACGTCAGAAATATGAGGAGAGAAGGAGAGTGTGGAGTCGAAGATGACCCCAAGGTTTTTTGCCTTGCAGGTAGGAGCAGGGAGGGGGCCAAGGGAGGCAGGCCAGAGAGCTGCAGGGAAGGAGGGAGTGGGAGTACCGATGAGTAGAATCTCAGTCTTACTGGCATTAAGGCAGAGGTCATTGGCGGCACACCATTCTTGGATAGCAGACAGACAGTCAGAGATGAGGGAAGGAGAGGCGGAGGCTGAGGGTAGCCTGAAAATGAGCTGGGTATCGTCCGCATAGCACTGGAAATTAGGGCAGAGAGCGGCGATGCGGTGGGCAAGGAGTGCCAGATACTGGTTGAACAGCCAGGGAGAGAGATTAGATCCCTGGGGGACACCACAGGTGGAGAAAAAGATGTCGGAGAGGAAGGACCCCAGTTGGACCTGGGAGGGTCGATTTGAAAGGAAAGAGGTCAGCCACGCCAGAGCCTGACCAGTGATACCCAGGTTTTCCCGGGGACGGTTGAGCAGGATGGCATGGTTGACAGTGTCAAAGGCAGAGGAGAGATCGAGCAGAATGAGAACACACGGAGTGTTGGAGTCGAGGTTCAAGAGCAGGTCTTCACGGATGTTCAGGAGAGCAGTTTCCGTGCTTCTGGCAGCTCTGGAGCCAGATTGATGGTCATGAAGACTACCAACAGATTCAGCATGGAGGTTAAGCTGGGAGATGGCCATTTTGTCAGAGGCCTCAATTTGTTCTGCTCCTCCTACTCCTACAGGTGACTCCCAATCTGACACAGCCCTCTCTAACCTGCATCTATCCATTTCCAACACCTTGGAGATGCTTGCACCTGTCAAGAGAATCCATCTGAAGCCTACCTCCAAGTGTAACTCCTGGTATGACTCTGACCTCGCAGCCCTGAAACACAAGTGCAGGGTGGCTTAGAGGAGGTGGAGGGCTTTGGCCGCATCCTCTGACAAAATGGCCTACAACCTACTCCAAAGGCGATACTGACTCTAGTCTTCTCCAAGAAGAGGGTCCATATTCAAGTCTGCATCTCTCTGGCTTCTAACAACACGGCTGAACTCTTTCAAATCTCCAAGGAGATGGCCAATTCTGTTGCAGTCTCCACCTCTCCTGTTCCCTCCCAGTCCTTCTGTATGGCCTTGGCACCTCATTTCACCTCTAAAACTCAGGATATCCTGTCCTTGCTTTCCTCCTCCTCTCCCTCTCCCTCTAACTTTCACAGGCCCCCTTTGGCTGCCTTTCCCACTCCTCCTCCATTTTCCTTCTCTCTGCCAACACCTGACGAGGTCTCTAGACAAGTCGGTCTATGAAAGTGTCATCCAAACAGGTTCTTCCCTGATCATCCAGAACCATTAAGGACCACATTTCTACCCTTGCTCCAGCCGTGGCAGATTTCTGTGATCATTCCTTCACCACTGGATCTTTCCCCTCTCTCCTCAAGCACTCCCTTGTGCACCCACTCCTAAAAAAGCCTTCTGCCGATCCTACCTGTCCGGCAAACTATCACCGATTTCTAACCCTCCTTTCCTCGGCAAATTCTTGGAAAAGCTAGCCATCTCCCAGCTTACTCTCCACACTGAATCTGTTAGCTATCTCCATTACCATCAGTCTCGCTTCAGAGCAGCCAGAAGCACAGAAACTGCTCTCCTGAATATCCGTGAAGATCTGCTTTCAAATCTTGATTCCATCTCCCCCTCTGTCCTCATCCTCCTTACCTTTCCACTGCATTTGATACAGTCAACCACACGACCCTAATCAATCGACTCAGCAAAAACCTGGGCCTCACGAATCAGGCCTTGGTGTGGCTGACCTCCTTCCTCCTCAACCTACTCTCCCAGGTACAACTTGAGTCCTTTATCTCCTCCACCACTATCTCCTCATGTGGTGTTTGCCAGGGCTCTATCCTCTCACCCTGACTTTTCAATGTCTATCTGGCCTACCCAATCTCCACCTTCTCTTTGAACTTTCAGTGTAATGCAGATGACACTCAGCTCTCTTTCAGGTTCCCCTCAGCCTCCTCTCCTTCCTCGCTCATTCCTGACTGTCTATCCATGATTCAGGACTGGTGCACCTCCAATGATCTCTGCCTTAATGCCAGTAAGACTGAGATTCTCCTCATCGGGACCCCTGCTCCCACTTTACCTCTTTCACTCTGGCCTCCCTCCTTGGGCCCTCTAGTTTCGCCTTCCTGTGAGGCAAAAAACCTTGATGTCATCATCTACCCCACTCTCACCTTCTCTCTGAAAATCTCCGACCTTGCCAAAAAGGCCCACTTCCAACTGCACCTCCTCAGAGATAGTCCACTTTTTCTCACCTCCCCCAGAAGCTCACTGTCTCCGGAGCCCTGGTTCTCGCCAGTCTGGACTACTGCAACAGCCTCTTTCAAATCTGCCTAACTCTACTCTTCGCCCTCTGCAACTTATCCAGAACAGTACTGCAAGGCTTATCCTTGGCCTCAAGCCCAGGGACTGCATCTCTCCAGCCCTGAAATCCATCCACTCACTCCCGGTGACTACAAGGATCAAGTGCAAGACCCTGTACATCGTCCACAAGGCCTTCTGGGGACGGGCCCCTCACTATCTCCCACTCTCTCTGTCTAAATAACTTCTCTCTAAACCCCTTTGCACAGCTACCTCCAACTCTCTGAGGGTCAGACGCTTCTCCGAATAGAGAGTGGTGGGTAGATCTCTCTCCTCTATAGGTGCCTGACCACATGAAGTTCCGGAAGTAGCTCAAAACCTTCCTTTTCTCTTTGAACTTCTCTCTCTCGCTTCCCTGCTAACTTACCTGTCTGCTGTGTTGACACGTGACCAGGCACACTCAATGTTTCACTGGGTACCAGCCCCCCCATATCCAGTCCTCCTTGCACTGCTTCCAGGCCCGCTGCACACTTAGGGGCTGTATCTGTCCATCACAGACCCACCCCCCAGCCTCCTTGCCTTTACAATGCCTCACTGCCCAGGCTGCACTTACTCAGAGCCATGCTGCACTGATCGCACTTCTCCCTTCCCTTTCCATGCACTTTTCCCTCTCCTTTCCTCCCTGCACTTTGCGCTTTCGCACTTGCACGATCTGAATGTCACAAGGCCTTGTAAGATTGATGTCTTGTCTTCTATTTTTACCCTTTCCCTTGTCATGTCGTGCCTTGAAACACTTGTGTACAGGCACTTTATAAATATCGTATTATATCATCTCAATACCAAGAACTCACCTTTTTGGGAATAGACATTAAGATGAGATCTGAAATTAAGCCACATGTGTGTTTTCACTTTTGGTGTCTCATGTAAATAAAACACAGGTCAAATAAATAGTTCAAACCTTCTATGACACCAATGACACAGCACCTTAGAACATGACAAGATCATATGCTTGACACTCTACTATACATGAAGTTTAATTTAAATAACATGCAACACTTTTCTACTTGCACATACAATTTCCCAAATGCAGAGCTCTATATTTTTAATCTCCCTGCGCATTAGGCAATGCCTGCAGTGTTGAAGCACAACAGACTTTTAAAGCAAAACACTTTTTATATATATAGAGAACCATTCTTCCGTCACCAGAATGCAATGAAGAATCTCCCTTCTATCAGGAGTCACTTTCTCACTCTCTGTAGAGAGTGTGCTTTTCAAGTCAGGGACTCAACTCTGTTTAATTTGTCAAAACACCTTTCAGCCCCAGCACAGAAACCCAGATATTCAATTTACATTCAGCACCCCTCTGCTTTCAGGCAAGGTCTGAGGAATGGTAAACAGTTAGGAATTATGTTTTAACAAGTACACCCCTTGCTTTCAGGGAATTTGAATTTTGGGGTCGCAATGAGACTTATTCACACTGGAAGCAATATTGTTGATTTCAAACTTCAACATAATCACCCCATTTTATTTGGCTATAGAGGAGTTAATTCAATTATTATTCCACAAAAATACTAAGGATCTATGTAGTCTACCTACCCAATCAATAAGGAAAGATATACATCAAACATATCCCCACAGGACTTGGTTTGGTTGGACAGGATACTTACATAAAGTCTCTCTGGGTTACTTGTTCAGGGAAAGGACATGTATCTGGTCAGATGGCCTCTCAGTCATGGATACCTCCAGCATAATTCCTCTTTTATTTGCCTCTTCTGTTATGGGTCCCAGTAGGGTTGTAGTCTTTCCCTAGTTTCCTCCAAAAATGTGGTCAGCAGTTCCAACTCAGATAACTTCAGACAATTTGCTCCTTTTGCCAGTGTGTGTCACCTTATGAATCTATAACTGCTCCCCCACTTATCTAAATGATAAGGTGCCACCTCATTGGTAAGTGATTTGGGTTGGACATCTATTTTCCATCCCTTTACAATGATTGGTTCCTGAAGATACAAAGCATCATCCCTGTGAATTTATGACTCCACCAATCTGGCATAGCATTTTTACACATTTCAGTTTTGTACCTAAAAACTACAACATGGTGAATTTCTCTAATTTCTACATAAACCTAACTATATAAATATATTTAGACTGGTTTTATCACGCTGAACTTAATGAAATGAGTCTCATTTGGGCACGATGTTGCAGCTTCGAATGACACATTTTTCGTGATTTATTCAAACATTATAAAAGTCAGTGGAAAAAAATTGTACCTACATTTAAATAATTTACTAAGCTACTATCTCCCATAATCTATGCTTTGTGACCTTTTCTGAGAAGTCAGAATCAGATTTCAGGTTGTAACTCTTGCTTCCAAGGTTTAATTTTTAGGAGAGTTGTCACTGCAGGCAGGTCTGTTCATAAGCTTTTTATTATATTCGCCCCATTATTGTATGACTGATGGTTCCCGAGAAAATGAACAAAATGTGTCTGTCCAACTAAACCAATTGCAATCTCATAATTATACATGTTACGAGTTCCATAAACAGTACATGTAGATCCAGCCAGCCGTTTCTTTTTGTGATCAAGGATTTTATAAATCCATTAAGATTGTTGAGAAGACAAAGTCCTGCAGAAGTGATCTTATCTTCCTAGCAAGATGGGTCGAATTCTGCCGATTAGCATAATGTGGAATTCTTTATACCAAGTCACTTGTCAGCCAGATTCTGACTACACCATGATTCAAATTTTCATCCATGTATTTTTAAGGTTCTGTTCATCTAAAGGGTCATCAGTTAACCTCATCAGCCATTTAGTCTGGCACAAAACCAGAACCTGTCTTGGTCCTGTGAGCTTGAAGGAGATATTTTTGCAGATGAGGGAAAGACAGTGCTGGGTAAGTAAGGGGGCAAGGGTACCCATTCTTTACCTTTGAATCTCAACGGAAAATGTCCCTTTTTCCTGATGAACACAACTTTAATTCATGGACAGAAAACCCATACTTTTAAATGCTACAATGTCTTCACACATGAGGCCTTTTTTAATATCTAGCATCGGGCCATCAATGTCCAACTTTAATCCTGATATATATTCACATTATTCGTACAATGGACATTAGTTTTGCATGTGTTCATTGCTCTAAACTGGAAGATGCACACCTTGCCATATCAGCTGCAGAATGTGTTTATTTCTATTTTTCCATTGCAGCTTTCTTTTTGTGAAAAGTGCCTTTCATCCTTTTGATAATGTAGTGAAAGGTAGGCCTCTGATTGTAGTTATTTGTCATTCACATACATGGCACCCTTAAATTTAGTCTTCCTGTTTCTGACAGCACTGTCAGTGTATTTCTGCACTTTTAGGCCCAGTCAGCCAAACACAGTTTCCTTTTGTCTTGGGGATACATTTGAAACCCACACTGTACAGCCCATTTCTCTCAGCAACTTCTCCACCCTCACAAAAGATCTTGTAATGACATACAAAAATAGATTTATACCCCAGTCCATTTGTACCTACACTGACAAATCCAGGTAGATGTGCACTTTACTCGACTCATATCGAGTCAACCCTTCTCCCAGGTCAGTCGCAGGATCTTATCCCTATCACCGGAGTTCATTAGTTGAGCTATGACGGGTCTCAGTGGCCTTCCCAGCCTTGGTCTAGTAGCAGGTGTGTGGTGTGCTCGCTCCATAACAAAGAGGTCAGAGAAAGTCAGGTTTTCCAGAATCTGGCCGAACAACCATTCAAGGAGTTCCTCCATTGGACCTTGGCCTATATTCTCGGCAAGGCCCACAATGCATGTGTTGTTGTGCCTTGGGATGATTCCAGGTCATCGCATTTTTGCAGGGACATTTTAAGATCTTTGGTAGTTTTGGTCAATTGGTTTTCAAGGTCGTGGTTGTCGTCCACTGCTGTGCTGATTTTAGACTCAGCTTCTGTTATCCTGGTTCTTTCTTGCTCCACTTTGGCATAAGGGATCCAATGTTGGCTGTGATACCATTAACATGATTTTGGGAGGCTGTCGTTGGTCGTCGCTTACTGTTTAGTGCTCATTAATGTATTTTAGAATATCAACTAATTTTAAACATTGATTGGGTGTGCTCTTTCCGTTCCCCAAATTCCCACTGACCTTATATCAAATTCGGTGGATGCATGTGTGTTCAGCTTAATTAAGATTTCTTTTACTGCTTATTATTGCAGTCTGGTGTTGTTTTCCATGCTCCACGTGGTCACGTGATCTACCTATTGACACTTATGTGCTGGCAGCTCTGGCAGCGCTGCGGCACACCTGATGCGCGCCAAAGGCACACTTAAGGCAAGCCATCCGGGTCCTGGTACAGGGGCGTGGTAACACTTCCTCTGCCTCTTCCTGCTTGTATGCCATGCATTTTGGTTCACAAAAGTGGCTGATTGACCTAGCCCCTTCCACTACTTGCTGGCCTACTCGCTTTGTGGTGAATTCTTTGGCAACTCCTGCTATGCCATCTTCAAATCCCAACCAGCTGCACTGTATGCTGCGCAATGCTCGGTGCTGGTGGCTCATGCTGCTGACTGTTTTGATTTGCTGCAGGACTTGAGTCCAGACTGTTTGCTGTTAACTGAGTCCTGGTTGACTGATTCCTCAGGCCCTACTGATGTCACCATGCTACCAGCTGGTTACGATATACTTCGGTCAGATCGTGTTTCTAACCACCCTGGTGATGGTGTTGCATTTATTTTTAAGTCAAAATTTGCATCAACACTTATTCCCCTGTTGTTTAATTGTAAAATGGAAGCTCTTTTGGTGCGCATGGCTCAATCTCCCTCCAGGACTGTCCACTTCTTGATTGTTTACTGCCCCCCTCGTTTTAACTCTGCTTTTATTGAGTCGTTTGTTAGCCTTGTGGCCAGTGTTCAACTTCAATACATGTATCCGGCTGTGGCTGTTAACTTTAATTGTAGGTGCAATGACCCTTCTGAGACTGCATACACTCATTTTGTTTCTGCTATGGCTGATTTGTCTCTTGTGAAAATTGTGTCTGAATCAACACATATCCTAGGTAATTGCCTTGAGTTGGTTTTTGCCAAGAATTACTGACATTACAGAGGCCACCGCTCATAGGGTCACTTGGTCGAATCACTTTCTTATCCCATTCATATATAGTTTCACCGATTGTACCACTGCTTCATGCAGTCAAAATATGTGAAAGCTTAACTGGCGGTTAGTTGACTGCTCCTTGATTGCTTCCCACATTAATGATTTGTTCAAATCTACACCATGTCTGGATCTTTCCTCTATATTCGATATATTTTCTATCACAGCTGATGTGCTTGCCCCGCTTAAAAACATTAGAGTCCATGGTCGGCCCTTGGAGCCCTGGTTTAATGACGATCTTAAGCTACTGCGCCTGAAGCACAGACAAGCAGAACAGAAGTGGCGCCCCTTGTGATAGGGCTTCTTTTCATGCTAGTACTGTCAGCTATCATTGAGCTATTTGTGAGGCCAAATGCAACGTTTTTTCTATCCACATTGCTAATGCAATTATTCAGCCTAAAGAACTGTTTAAGGTCGTCTGTTCTATGTCCACTAATGTGTCCCCCTCTGATTCCATTCCTCCCTCCCAAAATGTATGTGACTCCCTTGCAGATATTTTTATCAACAAGATTGTGGATATTCGTAAGCGTATCGTGCAAGTTGGGTGTTGCATTAATGAGTTTGCGGTCCCTCTGCCCATCTTGGTTCCTCTGCTGACCCCTTTGTCTCTAGCTAGCCCGGTGTCTACTTGGGATTAATTCCTTCTGTCTCTGATATGGAGATTCTTTCGGCTGTGGAAAAATAAAATCTGCCTCACCAACTGATGGCATTTCACTGAATATTGTGAAAGACATTCTGCCGTCTATTGTTACCAATGTTGTGTCTGCCTTGAAACACGCCTTGGTTATTCCACTGCTCAAAAAGTCCTCCATTGACCCTCTCATTCCAGCAAATGTTCATCCTATATCGGTCATCCCTTTTTTTATGAAGTTGCTGGAGTCACTAGTTTCGCCCCTGCTTGGTAGGTTCTGTGAAGATACAGGTCTTTTTTATTCTCTCCAGTCAGTGTTTCAGCCTGGCCGGTGCACTGAAACAGTATTGGTTTCTGTGTTGGATGATTTGGCACTTATTTCTGATCTGGATGCAGTGGCAGCACTGATTGTTTTAGATCTGTTAGCTGCTTTTGACACCTTCAACCACTCCACCCTGCTCAGTTGACTTTCTGCAGCTGGAATATTTGGTGTGCTCTTAACCTGGTTTCATTCTTTTAATTCTAATCGTTCTCAGTCTTTATCTCTCTGGCCTTTTTGCTCTGCACCGTCCTCTCTGGTTTGTGGTGTTCCACAAGGTTCTGCCCTCTCCCCCACCCTGTTCAATATTTACATTTACATTGTACGTGGATGATACTCAGATCATAGTCCAGCTTGATCTGCTTCATCCCTCTCATGCCACCCATCTGAGGGACTGTCTGGGGGCCGTGCAGAGCTGGATGAGTGACAATTGGCTTAAATTGAATTGGAGTAAATGTTAGGGTCATGGTGGTGGGTTCTGCTTCTTTGACCTCTATCTGGACCCCCTCTTTCTGGCCGTCTTCTATTGGTCCATTCTCTGCCCCATAGCAGCTGTTAGAAATCTAGGTGTTAGATTTTCTGAATCCCTATATATGGCAACTCAGATTGGCTCAGTTTGTCAGGCTGGTGATTTGCAGCTGAAAATTCATAGGGCCTGATCACGACTTCGGCAGTAACCCTTAAATCCGGCGGTAGCGCTAATACTGCCCGATTTGAGGGTCTGCCGAATCAGGGCTTTGGCGGATTTCGCCCGAGCTCTGAGCTGGGGGGAAATCCACCAAAAATTCACGCTATTACCGCCGGCGGGAAATCCGCCGGCGGTAAGAGCGCGAAAATTCCCCATTGAGCCCAATGGGGAATGGGGCATTCCCGAATGGGCTCAATGGGGAATGGGGAATTACTTTACCGCCAAACTCGTGATCCGGCGCTATTAGCGCCGGGGAGTTCGGCGGTAGGGTAACGCCCAAGTCGTGATCAGGCCCTTAGAAAGTTATTGCAGTTTCCCTCAACATCTTTACGGTCCAGTTGTTACAGCCTTATTCCTTAGCCATATTGACTACAGCAACTCCTTGTACCTGGCACAGCCTGTCTGTTTGCTACAATGCATGCAGAGACTGCAGAACTCTGCAGCATGACTGTCCACCAAGACTCCATTCAGGGATCATATTTCCTCAATTCTACATGCTCTTCCATGGCTTACCGTGGCCAAGAGGGAGCAGTTTAAATCCCTGTGTTTGGAACACAGGGCTTTTCATGCTGTGGTGCCTGAATATCTGCAGCATAAGTTCTGCCACAATGTATCCTGCCGTTCTCTTCGTTCTGCTGACAGAATTCTTATTTATGTGCCTAGATTTAGGTATGTCTGAATTGGTGGTCGGTCCTTTTCAGTGGTGGCTGCCAAACTGTGGAATGCTCTGCCTATTGCACTGCAGTCCACTTTGGCTCATCTGTAGTTTCGATGTTCATTAAAAACCTTGCTGTTCTGATAGTCTGTGTTGGGCTAATGTAGTTTTTCTACAAGTCTTGTAGCGCCAAGTTGCCTTCTGACTTAAGTTGCACTTTACTTCGTGGTACAAACTGGATAACATAACATAGCATAATCTGTCCTTAACTGATGCAAAACCAGTTTGCATAATGTTCAGTATTTGGCGCAGGACCGGGGCTTCTTGGTCATGATGCACTGGCACAACTCATGCCTCCCCTGCGGGCTCGGACTGGGGCCTAGCAGTCTGCCTTGTATAGGCCTCAATATTGCTTTGTTTTTGTTCCCATCACCTCCTTTAGTCATGATTAACACTTCACATGGTCTCCAGTTCCTCAAATAGTGTCCACAGTTGTCTCTTCCTGCACTGGCTGGGTGATATTTGTGCAGTTACTGTGTTCAAATGACTCCTGTACTGAGGTTTACATGGGGCATAAGGGAGGTATGCACATTACCTCCGTATTCTGCTATTATCTTGCAGCAGCGTTTTCGGGCTATGACAAAATCAAGTCATCCAACATCTTGTGTTGCCTCACCTGGCACCCGCTTGATCACCCATTTCGCACTGCCTCTTAATCTAATATCTAAATGGGTCCGAGCACGTCCATCACGTTCGCCCTCAGCGGCCCCTCACACGGGCCGACAACCGCTGCGCTCAGAGTTAAGAGCCCCATGCTCTCGCTCGTGTGGACTCTGGACGGCAACCAATATGTAGCCGTCCTGTGCTGGGCTATGCCTCCCTCGCTGCCACTCCTCCACCGTATCGAACCTTCCATATGGTGCCATCTCTGTCTCCCTTCTCGGATGTCTCCGTGCCATCGGGGATCACTGCGAACTGCCGGTACTGCACTCAGAGTCGAGGATCTCCTCTGCCTAAGAGTCAAGAAGCCCTAGATTCTACCCGTAAGTGCCACGGGTTGTCGCCCACCTCTACACCAAATTTCGGTGTTCAAGGATGCTGTTTATCGGGGCATCAATCCAATTAAGTGGCTAGTCACATCGGAGACTCAATCCTACGCAGCCACTTTGCAGGCTGTTCAACAGCACCTGCAAGCAGGGGACATATTGATGAAGAAATGTGATACTCATTGGGGATGAAAAATCTAAGCCCTAAATGAAGACATGTGTGGCTTCTGGAGGAAGCAACCACTCGGGAAGAACATAAGTAAGACGTCTGTATGAGGCAACACTAAGTTCCTGGTTAAAAAAAGTGGAGAGCCTCTAGAAGCAGCAATCTCTGTTCAGCTGGATGAATTCATGTGGGACCGCCTAAAGGAAGTAACACATTTGGGCCTATGGATAATAAAAGAGTTGAAGGAAGCAAATCCTGAGCCCCTTGTTGAAGAAACATCGAGCGCCATGAAGAAAGCAAATACTGGGCCGCTGAGTGCAGAAATGTGGGATTCTTTGAGGAACCAAAGCTTGAGACTTTTTAGGAAAATGCGTCGGACCACCAGAGGGATCAAACACTAGGCACCGGGATGAAGTCATTTGTGGGGCCTAAGCGATGCACACACTGGACACACCAGTGAACTATTGTGAGAGGGCTGGAGGAAGCAAACTAGAAAAGAGTGGAACCCTGGATGAAGAAATAAAAGGTCTTTGGGGAAAGCAAGCACTTTGTGTCTGGATGGATGTATCTGATAAGCTTTCATAGACCTACTTTTAGTTTCCTGCTCCAGATACTGTGAAAAGACATGATGTTTGTGAAATAAAGTGTGGCTCTGCCTATATTGATACAGGGCAATGTTAGGAAACACTCATTGCTTGGACACGTACAGCAATTTAAGACAAACACCTGAACCATAAATCCGTACTTATGTTCTGCTATGATAACAGCCATTTACTCTTCAAACAACCCCAGTAGTAGTCAGTCAATTCTGGGGCTTCTCGGAAAGCAGAGTCGTGTACCACTGCTCGGGGTAGCCAGACCATGGACTGTGGCGGGATGAAAAAGGGAAACAGTGAAAGGATTGGGAAACACGAGTAACATAAACAATTGGAAAGATATAAGGAAATTGAAGGAGAGAGTATGTGATTGAGTTAGTGGGGCTGTATGCATTGCCATTGGCAGCAGAAAGGATGGAATTCTGGGCAGAAAGAGGAAAAATAAAACACCTCGTGGTAACAAGCATTCTGACTGATAAGGGTTTGCTTTTATATGTGAATATGGCAATACATCAGAAAACGATGTACATTTTAACCACTCACCCTCCTTCTCTGTTGACAAACTGGCCTCCTACAGTTGCTCTGCTTGTTTCTCCCCAACCTGACTGCGTCAATTGGCACAATCCTATAGGGTGAGTGCTGTTGTCCAAATAAGAAGGAAGTGGCCTCTCCTGTCCACAAGCTGTGGAAAACGAAAAACAACAATGCACATGAGATGCAGTCTGTGGGGGAAAACGTACCTGGCGAAAGATTATCTGTGGAAAAAATAGATACCTTATTGTGAGGGTGGATTTCTATATTCTGACCTGGTGGGCAGGGATTAGGAGGCCAACCTAGTTATAGTGAGCAGGGACAGCTCTGGGAGCTGTAGACAAACCAATCAAGGTAGCATGGAGGCTGGCCAATACTAAGTCTTAGGAGTGAGTGAGTGTGGTAAGGGGTCCACAATGAGTCCAACAAAATGCGCAATCAAGGATTAAACATAGACAGGTAAGTATAAAAATAGTCTGTATTTATGGCCAAAGAACGCATTACAACTAGTAGCAGGTAGTAATATCACACAATACTAATTAGTAAAATACATATACACAATCACAGTGAGTAAGTGTAAAACATTCAGTTCCCCCTACCCCCAAATACGTGAAAGGGACGAGAAGTAAATAATTAATACACCAACAGTCCACAGGAATATCCACCCTAACTTGTGGGTCCATTCCTAAATTGTATGGGGCCATGGGCCCAAAGGTTCCCAAAGTTTCCCATAGTTTAGGAAGTGGTAAAAGTTAGGGGGGTGTCCGGTGGATGTGAGTAAGTTTCCAACAGTCAGAAGAGGATGTATTCTATTGAATAAGACTGTTCCCAGCTTTCGGAGGGCTTTCAGCAACATGTTTTGACAAAGCCAAACAGCTGTAAAAGTTTCAAAAGGTTATTCAAACTTTTCAAGGGATGAGAAAGGGGAACAGGTAAGTACCATTGTAACCTACCCACCATACTCTGATTTTTCTCCAAACTTTACTGGTAATTGGAGAATCACCTGAGGTTGATTTTCCCGTTGTTGGTTCCGGTCAAGGAATTCCAGGATCTGCGTGTGTAAGAAGAGTTCTGGTCAGGTACAGGAGCTTGGTTCAATTTCTTTTTGATGAACAATGCTGCAGGCGTCAGTGCACGACTCTTCAGGATAGTCGACCAGATGTGATAACACCAGTTTCAGGGAGTGTCACCATTGCACGACAAAAGCACGGTACACAGACGTTGAGGTAAAATGATGTTCTCTATCTCGCGTCCTGTCAATGCTAGGATGCCAACATTTCACAGGAAGGACTCTTGCAGGACCAGCTGACAACCCTTTGAGTTTCAGGCAGAAACTCAGTACGACTCTTCTACCATTGTGGCCCAAACTGGAGCTTGTAAGTCCAATGGATGTCCCAGGGACACTTACAAAGGCTCCAACTTGTTGGGTTACTAAAAGAAGTTGAAAATGGTTGTTCCCACCACTGCTACAGAACAAAGCACTGATTAAGGTCTTCTAAGATCACTAGCCAGATGGCTCCACTGGGAATGTAGCAAAAGTTGGTTGCCAGGCCTTCTCAGGATCGGTACACAGGTCTTCTGAATTTTTCACAGCTATGCAGGATACTTGGCTCCTCACAGGATTTCTGGGGAATGGCAGCAAGACTCCTCTTCTTATGGAAAACGTAGGTGAGCACACAAACTCAGTCCAACCAATGGAAGTTCTGCCCCTCACACACACCCCAGCAGTGGTCCAATCAGGACCACTGCTGGTGAAACTCATTCATAAACTCCAGACATGTAGAAACCAGTTTGTGTATTGGGACTAGACAGTCGGACCCCACTAACTGACTTGCAACACACATACCGTGCACTAGCTGGCGAAAACAAGAGCATTCCAGAGGAAGTGCATGACCAAAAAAAGAAATGTTCTGACCTAATAAGGCAGGAAGAAGGCCAACACACAAAATGGCCGAAAGTACAAGCAAAAACCTTGTGGCACGGCCATGTTGCAATTTAAAAGCAGGCTACATCCCCTACCATCCCATACATACGTGTAGATCAATGTAAAGAGGTGGTGAATCTAGAGAATTCTTTGGTAGAGCCAAACTGTTATTGAATCATCGCTTTGCCTTAGGAGCCAAACACGAGCTGGCACGGCAAGAGACCCATACATGGCTTCCTGCCTCCCCAGCCCACAACACAAAACCCACACCTGCACTCTATCTACCAACCACCTACAACATAAGACCCTCACTTGGCATCCTATCTCCCTACCATCACACATTACATAAATGTTTCGATTTATGATTATTTATGGAGCAATACAATAGATTATAAACCCATATGAGTAAGACTTTCCAGACAGTTGATGAAATTAAGACAAAGTGATGAAAAGTGATTTGGGCAGGATCACATAATGTATGGAGTGTGGAATGTAAGAATTTCAGCTCTCTCTCTTCGTGTTCCATCATTTTCAATTTAGAAAGCGGGGGAACTTTATGTTCTCTGTTTTCAATGTCATTATTGGAAACAACAAAACACTTGCTGCAAAGTTGTTATTCAAGGTTCAAACAAATGCATTGTTCAATAAATCTAGCTTTCATAGCACCATTGTTTCTTGGGAAAGCCCATTAAACACCTGTAGCCTGAAGCAAATTTATGTGAGAGTGCAAACAATTGTACAAACTAATTATAATTATAATCAAAGCTAACTATAATTATAATGAAAACTTGCTATAATTATAGTGTTAGTCTATTCAGTTGTGTGTACTTTCAAAACACCCATTCACACAATAAAGCAACATGAAAAAATATAAGAGATGCCTTAATCGAAACATATGCTCATTAAGCAATTATGCATCACTTCATCAGACAAAAGAAAGGAGTTGAGCCAGTCACACAATCAGGTGCAGTGGCATTAAGGTCAGGCACAGATTTCAGCAACATTCTATCAATCTGATGACCTTCCTTTCAAGATATGTACCTCTGTCTCATTTAACCTTTTTTCTTTTCCCCTCACGCTCCAGCGTCCTTCCTTGCACTGCATTTTGTGTGCCCTTGTTCCTTCCAATTAACTTTCAAATCTATGTAAATCTTTTGTTTAATGCTTTAACACTTAACTCAATCACTCTTCCATTCTTTGCATGCACCCCCTTGCCTTGCCCACATTTTGGTCACCAATTCCTTGCCACTCACCCCCTTTAATTGCCCATTACAAAAACCCCATCAATTGCCCCACTCTACCCTTCGCTGCTCTGGCTCACGTGTAGACAGTATATCACCTTGATTTGCAAGTCAGCTTGTGTCAGACACGACAAGAAGCCATTGGCTGAGTTCTTACTGGTCATTGCGGCAATGGGGTCTGCATTTGGATAATACAGAGCGAAAGATGCAGGGGGGAACTGGGCTGTCATTGTGCTCCCAAGTTGCACTTCTAAAGTTGGGTTCATATTTCAATTCATGGAAGCAGACAGACCTGCAAGGGGAATCCATGATAGAGAGGAAAAAAGAGTGCCTTATTATATTTATTTGCATTGTCAAGGAAGGTGGTGTGTATGTGTGTGTTAGTGTTTTAGTTTCTGTGATTGTGCTGATGTGTTTGAGTGTGTTTGTAACAGTGTACAGTAGAGGTGCAATGCTGTATCTGTGTTTCTCTGAGTTTGTCTCTAAATATCTAAATCTGTTATTGATTTGTGTGTGTCTCTTTTGTTGGTCACATAAGATAAAAGTGTCCTGAACAAGACAATGAAAATCAATCACAAACCTAGAGGGTCATTCAGAGTTGGGTAGTAATAGTACAATTGTACGTACTGGGCAAATATTGCCTATTTTACTGGCCACTCAATTCTGCATTTGATCAAATTCCATTGGCAGTATTCTACAGGAATAACTGCAGCATTATTCTAGGCAGACATTCTATAGAGCAGTGATCCCCAACGTGTAGCTCGCGAGCAACATGTTGCTCTCCTGACCCTAAAATGTTGCTCGCCAGTTGCTCTGGGCCATTGTGTGGTGGCTAAGAAGAACATCATTCAGGGATGAGACATCAATGGCAGTGTAACCTGAGCCAGAACTGCACAGGAAGGCTAGCCAATCAGTCTGCTCTATTTGACTTACATGACATACTGTTAATTGTTGAAGCATTAGTTGTGGAGGCATCAGTAGAACTGAGTGGGGGCAGGCTATATCCGTGCAGGGAGCAAGAGGTTGGCTACATAAATTAATCTCTTGGGGCTTCAGATGAGACAGACCCCAGTGATTGAAGAGAACCGAAGCACAGAAATTAGGCTGTATTGATCTGTAATTAGGACTAAAAAAAACCTCCCTTATTGAGACAATCCCTGTTTTAGCATTCTAAAATTACTATGTCACTTAGAGCTCTGGTACACTATGAGGTGCATCACTGTCTGGATCAAGTACACAATCTACGAAGATAATGTTGCCGCCAACTGAGCCTTCCCCTGCTGCACTTAGGTGGACAGTTAAAGGGTTAGTTGCCGAACAGTACGAAAATAAGTAAGAAAAGAAGTGACTTGAATGCCCAATTGTCAAGGAAGTTCCAATAAGCTTATTTTGTACATGTATGATTTGCATTTGTTGCCAAAATGCAAGTTCTTGGTCCAAAATGTTTCACATTAATTGCATAAACTTTGTTAAGACATTTTCATCTTCTGATTCTTCTTTCCAGTACGCAAGTGATTTAATGGAAAAGATAATCGTACCAAATGCCCATCTTTCTGTTCTGGCGACAATTGCCAACTTCTGTGTCTTTATACAACAGGAACTGCATATTGGACAAAGTGGCATGCATGATCAAACATTCCTTCTTAAAGAATTGGCTCATGCCAATTTCTTTACATGTGAAGTTTGCGTGGCCCTTGCATCTTAATTTGCAAACCTGTTAGATATTACTTGCCTTGCAAAGCACGGTGGGAAACTTCATACTGTATGATTCTTTGCTTATCTGGCATGTAACTAATGGGTTGGTAAGGGGAATGAATTTAGTGTAGCTACCAATTACATTTCACTTAATTTACTGAAAATAATTTCTTAGTGATATAGTAATTATTTTTACTTTAGCATAGTGTTTCTTGCCGCTTCTAAATTCTTTAAGAACGGATATTACCCAATGTAATGTACTGAATTCATCAACCTCGAGCAATTAATTGCTAAGTCAACCCTTCCACACATTGGAACTTGCGAAGTGCAGGCTGACCCCATGTCAAGGAAGTGCACTTAACAAGTGAGGTATACAACCATAAATGTATAGGAAATGAAAAAAGTAGGTCAGGCGTGCACCCTAGTTCCCAGTAAAAAATTCTTAATGCAAACAGTAACTGGGTTAAATCCCAACAACATGCAGTAGTAACAGGGTTGAATCCCATGATGCAGAATAACAGGTTTGAATCCCATGTGTTGCAGTTCCAATTCTTCTGTTGATTTTCTCCTCCTAGTACTTTCCTGTATCAAACATTCTTCAGGGAGGCTGTAACCTTTTCAGGTGCTGCTAATTAGTTTATGATTTCAGTCTCAAAGGATTTTGGTACATGTAGTGATAACAAAGTTCAGTCATTTCAGGTGGCCAGGAACCAACACCCCTCCAAAACCCAGTTCTTACCCAAAATTGGGGGAGGGGAGAGTACGAGCATTGTCGTCCTCCATAGTGGGGCATGGTAACCCTGGTGCTGCTGCCTCGGAACTCATGTAGAAAAAATGAAAAAAGTAGGTTAGGCGCGCACCCTAGTTCCCAGTCTGGTACACTCCCCTCCCCCAATTTTGGGGGAGGCACCATTTGAAGAAAGGTCTGAAGTTGAGGAACCTGGTGACCTTGATGATGCTCCACTTTTTTCTGGAGACAGTCAGTTGGAGGAGTTGCGGCAGACCCTCCATGATGCCAGTGGGTTGGACACTTCTCCGGAAGTGGAATTCGGTAGGCCTGAGCCTGGGGCTCATGCATAGTCTTCATACAGGAGGCTCATGGCTAGGGTCTCGGAGTATCTGGGCTGGTCCAGTCCTCCCGAAGACTTTGTGCAGGATGATCTGATGGACATTTTAGATCAAGGTCTGTCCTCTTACCCTCTTTTGCCATTTCATTTTACCTTGCAGAAAAGGGTGGCAACTGCTCGGCAGTCCCCAGAATCTCTTCCGGCTGTTAATAAGTCTTTGACCAAGAAATACCGCCCTTCCGTTAGTGACCCCAACTATTTATCTACTCGCCCCACTCCTGAGAGTTTGGTGGTTCAGGCGGCTACGGCCACCTCGAGGCAGGCGGTGTACCCCACCATCCCTACGGATAGGGACGACAAGCGATTTGACGGTTGGGCCCGGAAGGTATTTTCTGCTGGGAACATGGCCCTGAAAACGGCCAACGCCACGTGTGCCTTGGCAAGATTTTCACACACTCTGTGGAATTGTTTCTTTGGCGGCTGAGCATATTCCCGAGGGGGAAGAAAGGGATGGGTTCCTTGCTCTTGTGCAGGTCAGCAAGGATGCCATGTGCGAATCCCTTCAGTCGGGTTTGGATACGGCCGACAGTGTTAGCCTGTCCATGGCTGCAAGCACTGTTGTACGCAGATTTGAGTGGTTGCGGAAGTCGGGGGTTTGCTGCAGATGTGCAGGCCTGTCTTCTGAACATGCCCTTTGATAGCGCACATTTGTTTGGCAGCAAGGAGAGCCTTGAGAGGTTGCAGACCTCAAAAGCTGCGGCTAAATCTTTGAGCACTGCAGTCATCAACCTCTGCCTTTTTGTCCTAGGGGACAGCAGTGGAGGGGAGGTGTATTCGTTACTACTCCTCCTTTGGTAGAACGAGAGGTGCCGCCAGTCAAAGGGGCCAGCAAAAAGTACCTGTGGTGGTTGGGGAAATCATGGTGCCAAAGCCGCTTAGGCAGCTGCCTCTTTGCCTTCAGGCACTGCAGCAGCCGCTTCCAAATAGTCATGAGGCCATGTCCCATGGTTCGCTGGTTGGGGGCAGACTGTCTCAGCATCTCAAAGAATGGCAGGCCATTACTTCAGATGCGTGGGTTCTGGATACCATAGCCCACGGCTACTGCCTTCCCTTCCTTCAGCGGCCTCACGCCAATCCACCGGGAAACTCTCTTTGAAACTTCCGGATCCGCTCCTTGCGCAGGAGATCTTGTCCCTGCTGGCAAAAGGCGCTATAGAACTGGTGCCTGTAGCGGAGAGGAACAAGGGATGGTATTCCCCTTATTTTTTTATCCCTAAGAAAGACAGGGGTTTTGGTCCCATAAGGGACTTGTGTTGGTTAAACAAACTTCTCCGAAAGGACAAGTTCAAGATGGTCACTCTTTCTCAAGTCCTCCAGGCCCTTCAACTTCAGGATTGGTTGGTGTCTCTGGACCTCAAAGATGCTTACTTTCATGTGCCGATTAATCCAGCACACAGGAAGTACCTGAGGTTTGTGGCTGGCGACTCGTATTTTCAGTTTCGGGTCCTGCTGTTCGGATTGATCTCCGCCCTCGAGGGTCTTCACCAAGCTAATGGTGGTGGTGGTGGCAGCGTACCTCAGGCGAGGGGGGATTTACGTCTACCGCTACCTGGACGACTGGCTGATCCGGGCGCGCTCTCTCGAGCTAGCGTCGGATCATCTTGGTGTCACCTGCCGCACCCTCCACAAGCTGGGCTTCTCCCTGAATATCAAGGAGTCTCTTCTGACACCTCCCCAACTGCTCCAGTACATCGGTGCTGTGTTAGACACATCCTTGGGGAAGTGTTCGCCTCCCAAGGTAAGGGCTCATCACATTGTGCAGATGGTGGACAAGTTTCAACACGCCCAGAGTCTCCCGGCTTTTGAATTCTTAAGGTTGCTCGGCCTCATGGCATCCTGCATTTTTCTGGTGCCAGAGGCCCGGCTGCGGATGTGATCCCTGCAGTGGGCTCTCAAGATGCAGTGGTCTCAGTTCTCTGGCAAGATGTCGGATCGCGTTCAGATTCCACACTCGGTCTCCCAGGATCTTCTGTGGTGGGCCAACGAAGGGAACCTGATGAAGGGGTAACAGTTTTCGAAACCGTGGCCGGAGGTGACGGTAGTGACGGATGCTTCCCTCACAGGATGGGGTGCTCATGCCAACGACTTGACCGCCAGTGGTCATTGGTCTCCGTCGGAGTCCAGACTCCACATCAATCTGTTAGAGCTTAGGGTCATCAGGCTAGCCCTGATAGCTTTTCTGCCCTCTGTACAGGGGAAGGGTGTCCTGATCATGACGGACAACACAGTGGCCATGCATTACCTCAACAAAAAGGGGTGGGGTAGGGTCACTTCTGTTGTGCAGAGAGGCAATGCACCTCTGATTCTGGGCCATCCAGCAGGAGATTTCGATCTCGGCAGTTTATCTGGCTGGAGACGAAAATGCGGCGGAGGACGCTCTGAGCAGGCAGAGCTCGGTCTCCCACGAGTGGGAGTTGGCTCAGGTAGTCCTTTAGGAGATCTTCGCGTTTTGGGGAACCCCGCAAGTGGATCTCTTCGCCACCAGTGTCAACAGGAAGTGCGAGAGATTCTGCTCAAGGGAATTTCCTCCAAGAGGAGCCTTAGGAGACGTGTTAGTGGTGGTTTGGTCATTCCCACTGCTGTACGCATTTCCTCCAGGCCTAGTCATTCCTCAAGTGTTGCGGAGTTTCGGTTCCCACATGATTTTCATGCTCCGGATTGGGCCAGGAAAGCGTTGTACCTGGACCTTCTAGAAATGTCCATCTGCCCTCCACGCCGTCTTCCCTAGCGAGAGGATCTGCTCTCGCGTGGGGGAGGATAAGGGGGGGTTCAGGTTCTCCATCCAGAGGTCAAGACTCTCAACCTTCACGTTTGGTATCTGAAAGGTTGAGGTATAAGGATTGGGACCTCCCAGATGATGTGATGGAGGTGTTGCTTTCGGCCAGGCGGCCTGCAACAAAATTCCTGTACCGTTGCTGTTTGCGTAAATTCTGCGACTGGTGCAAAGATCAGAATGTTGATCCTTTTCAGTGCTCCATTCCTATGGTTTTGTCTTTCTTACTTTCTTTGGCCCACAGGGGCCTTCACGTGGGTACCATTAAAGGATACCTGGCGGCGCTGTCTATCTTTAAGCGCTCGTCAGAAGAATGTTCTTACTTTAACATTCCTTTGATTTCTCAGTTTCTTAAAGGACCGACTAATGTATTCCCGCCGGTTTGGGATTTGAATTTGGTTTTGAAATTTCTCATGTGTGCTCCGTTTGACCTTTGTACTCTTGTCCTTTGAGATTACTGTCCTTCAAGCGGGTGTTCTGGGTTGCGGTTACTCACGCTCGCAGAGTGAGTGAATTGCAGGCACTTTCATCTAAGCCACCCTTTACTGTGTTTCACAAGGACAGGGTTGTACTGCAAGTACGTCCCACTTTTGTACCTAAGGTAGTTTCTGAATATCATTTGAGTCAAAAGGTGGTTCTTCCATCTTTCTACCCTCCTCCTCATTCTGGTAAGGAAGAGGAGCGACGCCATCATTTGGATCCTAGGAGAGCTCTGAGCTTTTACATTTCTAGGATGTCCAGAGTCAGAGTGGATGATCAACTCTTTGTAGGATATGCTGGACACCGATTGGGCCAGGCTGTTACCAAACAGACCTTTTCCAGGTGGATTATCCTTACCATTACGGGGTGTTACCGATTGGCGGGTAAGGACCCTCATGAAGGGTTGAGAGCTCATCCTACTAGGGGCGTGGCTACTTCCACCGCCCTCCAGCGGGATGTTCCTATTAGGAATATTTGTGATGCCGCTACATGGGCTTCCATCCACACCTTTGTTAAACATTATTCCCGGGATACGATCCATGGTCAGGATATGGCCTTTGGGAAGGCGGTTCTTTATTCCACAATCTAATTGGGTACTCAATTCTTTTCCCAGCTCCATTTACTGGTACAGCTTTGGGGGTCTGTCAAAGATGTGTAATAAGTTGGAGGACATAATCCAACAAGTTACTTACCAAACTGGTAACGTTCTTCCGACTGGATGTTCCTCCAACGTATTTCACATTGCCCTGCCAGGCTGCCCCTCTGGAGAATTTCCTATGCGATTGCAGCTTCCGTTTCCACAAGGCTAAGTTCAGTCAAGCAGGCATGACTGGTGCCACATGTTCGGAGGAAAAAAACTTAAACTGAGGCTACGGGCGCTGTGCGTCTTATTAATAACATCTAGTGACGTCGCCCTCGACGGAGGCCTTTATCATCAACGCAGGACGCCCTCTGACGAAAAAGTTTCCGAAGTGCACAGCTGTGGACATTACATGTCAAAGATGTGTAATACGTTGGAGGAACATCCAGTCGAAAGAACATTACCAGTTTAGTAAGTAACTTGTTCTTCCCAGGGGATTGCTTGGGAAAAAGAGTACCCAAAATCCATCAGAAAAATGTTTTTTATTCCTAATCACTTGTCTTCAATGTAACAGACCTTGAGTGCTTTAAAAAGCACTATTTTCCACTAGATTTCTTGGGTGGATAACCCCTCACACAAGGCATGGCTGAAATGATCTTTACATTCTACCATATTCTGTCCAATGTTACTCATCCTGTTCTAATAATGTACAATTTGCCCCTAAAGATCCTGACAATCCCTTTTGATTTGGATGGGGTAGCACCAAAATAAGCCTTTATTTTTTGGAGTAAATGCTACTGTGGAAACGTGCTTAAAACATATTTGCCATTAAATCGCTTGAAAATTTCCTGGGAGAGAACTCCAAGCACTCAAATATTTTGTTGCATCCTGTAATGTTTTTGAATAGTTTTGCTGGCATAGCACCTAGAAATGTACTGTTTGCCACTTCATTTACTAAACATTGTATTTCTATACCAATTTAATGTCAAATGATGTGTAAGGCCATTATGAATTGCCTGGGCTAGGTTTACACCTGGATGAGATTACTGTTAATTACTGACAATTAAAAGTGTTATCAGCAGTATTGAGTTTAGTACAGTTATGATTAGTTCCAATCATTTTACCACCGACTGAATGCGATAAATTACATCAAAGTACTGAAGTTGCTCACCATTTCATCTGATGCTCAAATGTTGCCCATTGCTAACAAAAGGTTGGGGACCCCTGCTATAGAGCAACTGTCTTTTTAAGCCTGTACCTAAGAGGAGAAGTTTAAAAAATCTAAATGATCAACCATTTTTTTTAAAACAAGCTTGTTTTACTGTACAAAGGGAATTGCAGGTACTTCCCTTCAATGGAGTGAAAAATGTTATTGCAATGGGCCATGTTGACGGGTGAAAAGTGTGCAGCTCTGATTTCCTGCTGCTAAATGCCTTACCAATCATATCATACTATATATTAAAAGGCCAGATGTATGTTTGTCCGAAGCAGTCTTGGCTACTTCGCTTGTTATCACTACTAGAGGGAGATGTTGCCTTGCACATACAACAATAAGACTTCAAGTTAATCTTCCAGGCAAACAAAATATGTATTTAAAACAATGATAACATATAATTAGTTGCAGAAAAGTTGCTTACACTAAGAAAATATACACATTTAACAAAAACATATAAAGAAATTCATTTGATTAAGCACTATTTCTCTAACAAAAGAAATTACTTTTTTAATGTACTTATGTATTATGTAATTATTCATTGTAATATTTCTTGGTATGTACTGTATCATTAATTATTCATGTACATTTTAAACTTTATTTGACTAGAATGTACTTTTTTATGATCTCATGTCTACTTCCAATCATGATGCACGTGAGTTGTATTACTCTGACATCACTCAACATTATATATGTGAGTGCAAAGCCTGTAAGTGGAATCTAAGACAATGAGGACCAGATACAACAATTGGCTGTATGTACTATGTTGAACTTTCAATAGGTTGTGTGACATTTTCTTTGAGGTTACTCCTCCTCCAAGTATAAGGAGCAAGATCCTTTACAAAACAAAGTGTTTTCTATTAACATAAATTGTGTTAAAATGCACAACATAATATATTTACAAGCTGAAAAAGTCTTCCTTTATGCACAATACCCCATGCACACAGGCGTTTCCACTAGTGTAATGCATAAACGGTAGAATTGCAGAAATTACACTTTTGTGCATAGAAAATGTACAGTAGTAGTATGAGCCACTACGGTACATAATCCATTTCTACCTTCATATTGATAAAGAAAATGTCTGGCAACAAATGTTAAAAAAGCACCATTTTATGTTACAACCGGTGGGGAATGTCTTTCTGAAATAGTTCTGGAGGTAATCCAGAAATATCAGCTCGGCTGATTGTAAACTTTATATTGGATGGATTTTCAGAAATACCACAGACGGAGCTGATGACTTTCTCCAGCAGTATTTAATTGAAAAAAATCCATTGAACGCTGAATGGGAGGTTAGCTCAGGGGCAACGTGATTGCCTTGGAGGCAAGCTGACATGAAGCAACACAGGTTCGATCCTTGGGTCTGCGCTTAGAAACCTCTGGGCATTAAGCTTGTTTTAAATAACCAATTATGTATTATATAATTACCACCTTAGTTTGTAGTCTACTAATAATTAATATATAAATACAAAAAATACACTCCTTAGCTGCTAGTAAATGTTGAAATTCAGGTTGAGGTGCACCCTTGGGCCTCATTATAAGTTTGGCAGTCCGGGAACTATGGCACCGGTAAACTTGCCGGTACCGTAGTTCCCGGGCCAACAAACTACAAGTTGTGCTCATGGGTGCCTTTCTGCCCACCAGGCCGGACCTGCTGGGCAGAGCGGCACCCGTGAGCACAGTATGTCGGATGCACCAGCACCATTATTAACGGTGGCGGTGCATCCGACCTCCCTATTCCCATTCAGCCCTATGGGGCCGAATGGCAATGGGGAGTATCTTTTTATCCAGCGCCCGCAAATGGGCAATTACCTGGTCCGGCAGGGCTACCGCTGATGTCATTGTTCTTTTTCTTTATTGTATGTTATTGTCCCTCTTATACAACTGCAAGCTCAATATCAATGGCAAACTAATCGTGAAACACTACTGATGTAACCTTGATGAAATGTCAATAAAGAAAGTTGAAAATAAAATAAATAATGAGGCCTATTGTCTTAGTACTCATCAATCAGCTTCATTTTTATTACATATTTGATTCTATAAATTATCACCAGGGAAAATTGCCAAAGACATCAGGTCTACATACAACATATGTATATATATTAGACACACACATCAACCATTACACATCAATACTTCAGTTTTACTGTGAGCAATAAAGTGAAATGTGCTCAAAAAGTGTTCCTGTGCTTGTAAACATGAACTGTAAAAAGATACACCCTGAGTGAAGTCATTTAGCACTAAAAAAAAATAAAATAGTATTGAGATAATTCCCTACTATGAACGCCCCGCATGTTGCATTCCTTTGACTCAGAATCAGTCTTGGAATTTGTTCAGGGGCTATATTTAAATTTCTGGCACGTCAAAGAAATACCCTAGTGGCATATATGCAAGCTAAAATTCATAAAATATTCAAACATTACTTCAAAACATATGCGTAACTGCACTTGCTTAAGCATAAAAATCTGCTACCCATCAATTGGGGTATATTTTAACTACTGCACCTGGAAGGGTTTCACACTATACACCCCCACATACTTTCCCTTTTGTCTGTCAGCTAAATTCTCGCAACAGCTTGACAGGACAGGCCCTCCTGTTCGGCCCACAATTCAATGTTGTCATTCAGCCACTTGCTTGTAGGGGCCATCATGACCACTGAGAAGATATTCCTGGGACACAGGGGAAGTCTTATGGAACAAAACTGACGACAAACTCTGATACTATTTGGATCCTTACCTCCTTGGTAAACGGGAATCATATTAAGCTGCTGTGGACTGTAACAGACCATTGGTGTATGGGTTGCAGTGGTGCCAACATTACCATTCATGGTCACAGAACCTGCCATTTGAATGTGTACATTGCCACTGGGCAGAAGAAGTGCCCATGCAGCCTACACTCTTCTTCTTCCTCTTATTTACTTTCTACTGAAGATCATGTGTGGGAGCCATTCATGTACATCTACAACATTGCTGAAATCAAGACAAATGCCTTGCCCCATCTGAGCAGAATATGAGCAGGCCTTGAAACACTCGGTTCCTTCCCGTCAGGCTGAAATCTGAAGGATTGTGTTTTTTAATTTAATTTCTTTTTACATTTTCCAGCTCTGGACTAGATAGCAACAGCCCAACCATGCTAGGGGCAAATTCCACCTTGCCCCCCTCCCAGTTGAACCCTAACAGCGGGGGAGCAGCCAGGTCTCAACAGTGAAGGGAACTTCCTTGTTTGAACTGTGCCACGCATGGTTGGCCATTCTCTATTATCGATGATGTGAGAGAACCGGCAGCACATTTCTTCTCTACTTTGCGCCTCCAAATGCAAGGGATGGCACGCACTTGCAGTCATCGGGCCTGCTATGGGTTCATGTCTCTCACTAAATCTCCTCTTCCGCTCTGCACCGGCTAAATGTCTCGTAGGCAGCCAAACATTCCTCACGCCCTCACCTCATCATAGTCCTCTCTGACAGGGACCTATTGCACAGGCCTCGTGCAGTGAGGGCTCCGGGGAGGGTGTCTTTTGTCCCATGCACTTTGGTGGATTGTGTCAGTGTAATATTGTGTTGTCTTCCTCTTCCTTATGTCCTCGTGGTCAATCAGGGGGTCTAAATTACAATGAATAATGTTACTAGTCAAGGGGGAGACGGGTCCCAGAGCAGTCTGCCTCATCTGGTGAAACATTCCAAGTCCCGCAAAGAAAGACCTAGTAAAGTTTCTCAATGTTAAATCATTTGCTAACATTACCTCAATCCTATCATTCGGATTGGGCATGCTTTGTGAAATACATATTTGAATCAGTTACATATACCAAAGCCACTGGGTACCTGAATCCAGGTTATTCACATTGTTTAGCACAGGCTAAGTGCATTATTTACAATACATTCAAAGTGCCGCAAATAACTGACTATCAGTGATAGCAAGAGGTGTCCCCTCTGCACTTTGTGTTACATATCTTTTTAAAACATATACTTAGTGCCCTTATGTGCAACGCCGAATAAGTAAGCATTGCTCCCTTGGATGAAGAAATGTGTGGCATCTGGTTGAATCAAACATTTGTCCCCTGGATGGTTAAATGTACGGCCTCTGGAGGAAGCAAACACTTATCCCCTGGATGAAGAAATGTGTGGCCCTGAATAATTAAATATGTGACTTCTGGAGGAAGGAAACAGTCGTTCCTAGATGAGGAAATGTATGGTCTTTGGAGAAAGCAGCACAAGTGTGGCAAAATGACATCTGCTCTGCCCACAGTTATGAGTGGTGGCTGAATCACCTACTTAATTCCGCACTACTACTAAACCAGAAGTGATACCAATCATAAAGGTGAAAAAGGTAAGCCCTAAAAATAGTGACCCCTTTGATTATTTTGGTAGCACAGCTCGAGGGCAGGCTATATCATCAGGAGCGGTGTGTGCTGATAACAGTAGCAATCCAAACAGCTTTAGTATAATTGTTCCAAAATAAAATGATGTCCTTTCAAGGTTCTATAAAAACAGTCAATGCAACAAAGTAACTTAACATCCCCTACAAAAGAAACAGAGAGAACACAGAAATGTCTGTGGATGGGCACACTGGGTTGATCCGCAGGGTTATTCAGTCAAGAGACTTGTCAACAAAGTCAATAGTTCAAGCATATGTGTTTGTAGAAATAAGGTTGCAAAGGTGGCTTTAAATGTCTCAGTGGCCCCAAAAAGAGGATCAGAGGGACTGGGTCGTTTCACTGTAGCTTAGGTTTCTTGCCGTGGGGGGTCAACGCTTCTTCAGGCAATAAATCAACAGTGTGTTGGTGAGCTGGTCAACTGGGTCTTATATGTGGTGTGGTATGAGCAGCAAAGGGATTTGTCTCAAAGAAGCTTGGGACAGGCATGTGAGGTCAGGAGTCAGTGCAGCTCATAAACGGCTCAAGGAAGTAATGAGGTCTCAGAACTGTTACTTGACTTTTGAGTTTCTGGGAGGTCCATGCCATTATTTGCAGGGGCATTTCCTCAGTTTTGTACTTGAACTCCAGGAAGTTGTCAGACACTTACAGGGGGTCCTTCACCTCCAGTGATCAGGATCCTTGTTCCCGAGACAAGCCAGCAGAGAAGCCTTGGTCCAGCAGCAATGTCACCCCCACTGTTCCCTGGAGATGGTTATGGGGCAGAGCTCTCCTGCACCTTGGAAGATTCTGTGCTGTCCTCTATGATACAGGACTTTGGAATACACTGTATCTCAATAGAGTTCCAGATGATTCGCAGGAGTGGATTTCCTCTCTTCATAAAGCCAAAATGTCACAGGGAAATGTGTCAAAACAAGTGTGTTTTAAGGGAGCCAATCCAGACTGTTGTAACAAGTACCCTTTGCCTTGCACCCTGGAATTGGTGGGGGGTGGGAGGGCAGGAACTGGTAGAGAGCCCTAACAGAAACCTAGATGGTGGAACCCCTTCTCAGCATCCCTCTATCTTCTAGCCACTCTAACACTGCCCCGTCCCTACAACTGGTTACTTCACAGGGACTCCAGTGATCAGTGACCTGGTGTGAGAGTATCTTTGTCAGGTTAGTGCTGTCTTTGAAACACTGATTCTGAGGTAAGATCCTGGGGGAGATGTCTGGGCCCTTGGGAGGAAGGTGTTGGTATTCACCTGGAGGGTCAAAGAGGCAGCATCCGGGCCATTGTTCCACATGGCAATGTGGAAACAGTCAGACCAGACACCAATACATATTAGTCCTGCCATAGCTGAGTCCTGCTTACAGAGATGGCACTCGTGTGATATCAAAATGGTGTGGCTACATAGTTGTCATCATGCCCCAAACCGGCATGGCTTATATTTAAAGATCTATGTGTCCCCAGACAGAGTAAGGCATACGACTATTAAGTTGGGAAACAGGTGCAGAAGTTTAAAAAGCCACCTTTGCCTGTAGGACCATTGTTCTCCAGCAGCTGTCATGAATGCACATGTGATATTCGAACCTGCCTTGTGCCACTTCAGGGCTGGTGGTGAGGGTACCAAGTGGCTGGCTCAGCAAGGGCACATGGGTCCACTATCCTTTTAGCATGGAGAATTTGTGAAAGTGTGGTCTGATTAGCAGGCATCCCTTTTGGAAACAGAATTATCGGCACCATTTTATGTATTTACAATTTAAGGAACAAGGCGGTCGCACCATCATAGATTCTAAACCATCACAACAAGTCCTCTCGATGAAGACATCCGTGAGTAGTACCTGGGATAAACACATTATTTTTCCACTGGGAGGCCTCATTTATTCAGTTGCATAATGTAAAATGTGACAATTTTCCTCTGGCGAAAATGACCTTATTTTAAGTTTGTATTAAATAAGCTTTACACCAGGAATCTGCTAGTGGAAAACAGGTGGGAAATCCAAGAGCCTCCAAGCATGGCAAAAGACATTGGCATATTTCAGAGGTCCGCCGGTAAACTTCTGGTGTAAAGCCAGCCAATGTAAACTTAAAATTTCTGCTGGTGGAAAAGCAGTGGGTTTTACAATATGGCACACTCATGATGCCAGAACAAGCAAATGTAAGACCTCTGAAGGACACAAACACCCAGCCCCTGGATGAATAGATGTTTTACTGCTGGAGAAAGCAAATACTGAACATCTGCAGGTAGAGAGACCTCTGGAGGAGGCAAACATTAGAGCCCAGGATAAATACATATCTTGCCACTGGAAGAGCAATCATGGGTGCCTAGAGGAACACACAAGAGATCCCCCACAGGAGGTAAACAAATGTATCTGGAAGACAAATGTGAGACTTCTGAAAGATGCCCACACCAGTCCCCTGTATTAATAAAGGTTTTGCTGCTGAAGGCATCCAACGCTAGGCATCTGCAAAAACAAATGTTTGCCACTGAACAATGATGAAATTGCTTCTGCTCCACAGGAGTACAGGGATAAGTCGTTTCTAAACCGCCTAGTAGCAGAACCCCACCCCTGAAAAGAAAACACAGAAAAGGCAGAGCATTGTAGAATGCCACTCTGGCTAGAAGGGCAGGAATGTTCAGGCACCTAAGTGGCACAGGGACAATGTTCAATAATGTCTTAACAGTAAAAAGCCGGGTAGAGGGGGCTTAAAGGTCACCACAATCTCAGAATTAGATCAGGGGATGGATAGAGCATCTTCACAGTACATTATTCTTGTCTTTCGGGGTTCAACAGTGTCGAGTCTGGCTTCTAGATGCTTCCTGAAGTGTTGATTTATCAGTGGATTTGTGAGCTGCTTGACTGGGTCCAATACACAGTGCAGTCCAACCAGCAACAAGACTTGGCACAAAGAAGCTTATTCGACAGACATGGAATGTCTAAGTCGATGTAGCTCACAAGTGGTACAATACAGGAATTGGGCACAGAGCTATTAATTGACTTTTACGTTGATAGGAGGCTCAATTCAGGCTCTCCACGAATAAGGTGAGTTCTTCTGTTGATCTCACACTCCGGGATCTTGGATGGCTCCTACAGGAGATCATTCACCACCAGTGAGCAGGAGCCTGCTTTCAGTGCAGCCAACGTTGAGATGCCTTGGTCCTGTAGCAGTCACCTCCATTTGTTGTCTGGTGATAGGGGACAGAGGTTTCCTCTGACTTGGATACCTTATGTCTTCATCTCTATGACAGAGGACATTATAATGGACTGCACTCCAAATAGAGGTCCAAAGTGTATCCTTCTTCTCCTCATGATTTTCAAAAGATGAACCAATGAATAAAGGGCTGCGTCTCTTATTTTAAACACAAAATACCACAGGGGATTGGTTAAAAGCAAACCTGCTGAAAGGGGGACCCTCCCTGTTGTAACAAGTACCCTTTGCCTCATCACATAAAGCCCAGAGTACCTTGCTTTCAGTAAAATGGAGGATCAGGAAAGGGAAGAAAGCCACGACAGAAAGCTAAATGGTGGGACCCTTTTTCAGGCCTACCTTTCCTCTATGGATACTCTACTCCCGTCCCTTTCTCGTTCCTGCTGGTTCCAAAGAACCTCCATTGATTCTTATGGTGGGAGGCTCATCTTGTCATGTCAGCTCAGCTTCTGAAGCATCATGTCCATGGATATCATGAGGGAGGTTTTGATGCCCTGGGGAAAGTGTTACCCTTCCTGTTGGAGATTCAAAGGGGGAGAGGCTTGGCTATTTTTCAACCTGGCAGCTTTGGAGACAGTCAGCCTAGATGCCAATATACTTCACACCCTTTCATAGTTAGGCTGTGTTCACAGAGCAAACACTGGTGTGATATCAAATTGCTATGGCTTTATACTTGTGTAAACAACAGGGTGGAAACCTGCCCCACAACAAGCCAGGGAGAGAGGACAGAGAGACAAAAGTGGAGTAAAAGGAATAGTCTAGCAATCCAAACAGTATTGGGTTCCACCAAAAGTCACAAGTCCAGAGATCCAAAAGAAATCTGGAAACAAAGTACAGTCCCAAATATCCCATCCAAGAACTGCTGCAAGAAACCAGTCCAAAAATATCCTAGCCAAATCGTGATCCTAAAGCAGTTCAGTAAATCCAAACAAAAGCCAAATCCAAAGATCAACACAGCAACCTGAGTCAGAGGGCCAGACAAGGAACAGTCCACAGAAGCAGCAGAAGTCTAAAGAATTGGAGAATCCAAAAGTGAAGAGGCTGCAGGACGACACACAGCAAGGCTTGCAGCGAGAACACAAGTTCTAGAGCAGCATGCCGCTCACATGAAAGGAACCTATCCTTCCATCCTCATGTCACCGGTACAATTGCGTGGCTCCATTGGTAGATGGTGCACATGGCGTGATGATGCTGCATGCACCACGGGATCTTGGGGCTTGCAATTCCAATATGTCTGTCTCTCAGATACCACAGCAATCACCATTCTCTATGATATGTTTCGAGTCAGAGCTGGCCTGGCTATCAGATCCTGACACCTGGCATGGTTTATATTTAAAGATTTATGCAACACCAGACTCTCTAAGCCAAGGAAAAGTACTATAATTTAGATCAGAGATGTAAACGATTAAAATGAATCCCTCACCTTTGTTCCAACAGCAGGCAGGATTGCACTTGTGACCCTTGAACCTACTCCATACCGCAGCAGAGCTCGGGACGTGGATGTAATTAGACTGGTTACAGCAAGGCAATTGTGTGTACTATAATTTTGGCATGGAGCATTTTAATAGAGGGTTCTGATTAGGAGACCAAGCTTTTAGTGATAGAATTACCCACATCAGTTTATGTCCATAAAACACAAAAGCTTTGAGTATCCTGCCCTTTTAGAAGGCAATCTATTACATAGAGGATGTACACACTAGTATTTAGCTACTGGAGGAAACTAACATTGGGTGTCTGGAATAACAAATGTGGGTCCTCTTGAGGATGCAAACACTGGACTTTTGGATGACTAAATGTTTTGCATCTGGAGGAAGCAAGCTGTGGCGTCAAGATGAAAAGAAAGTCAGACCCCTGTAAGATACGGATACAGGGAATCTAAAAGTATAGAAGTGGGACTTCTGGTGCAAGAAAATTCTTGAAGTCTGAAAGAACAAAAGTGTGATCATGCCATGGATGAACAAGTGTGGGTCTCTCAAGGAAGCGAAAACTGTGCCCTAGCATGAAAGAATCTGAGAGGTCAAGAGTATCGAAACACAAGCTCCACAGACAGAGAAATGCAGGAACATTTCACGCTATTAGGACGCTGCAACATGCGAACATTGGGTGTATTGTTAAACACACGTTATAACCCTGGAGAAAGCAAATACTTGGCCCTTGTGTGAAGAGACAGTGTGCATGTGCAGGAATCACACTCTTAGCATAGAAGCTGTAGGGAGGAAAAGAAAAGCACACTCTTTTTGAAGAACCTTCCTAGAGGCACTGAAAGCTGGAGAGATCATCCCCTGATATCGTCCCATCATGCATTTCCCCTTCCTTAGCAAAGTGACTGAGAAAACCATGACAACTATTTTGAAAGGATCACTCAGTGCTATTTTCTGTAGTGCTGCCATCCTGCATCACAACCACGATGCAGCACAGAGACTGACATTGTCCATGTTATCGATGACACTCACCATATAATGGACAAAGGGGACCCCTGTATATTCATTCTTCTAGACCTCTGAACCCCCTCCACTGCTGTTGAAAGTGAAGCATTGCCAGAATCCATGCCACACACAATGGCTTTGATGGAATAGTCCTGTAGTGCTTTGCCTCCTACTCTCCAGAAGAGACCAATTTGTCCAGAAGCACACCAGCAGATTCCAGCTACACCCAGCAGCCTGCAGGGTTCCACTAGGTTCCTTCCTACTCCTGTCATCTTCAACCTCTACATGGAACTTCAGGTGTAAATCCTCTTCATCAGCAATGTCAAGGGACATCAATATGAAGATGACACTTAGCTTTACCTAAGGATACATTGCATTAGCAGTGTCCATCAACATGAGCAGTGGCTGCCCATCAACCAAGTCTGGATGCCAAGTGTCTACCTGAAGCTCAACCTAACAAAGCCCAAGTATATGTTCCTAGGAAACAACACTAAGCTTGCCCAAGTCCAGAATTTGCTGACAGACATGATGGATGCACACCTCAGGTCTCACCAAGTGCAACATCGTTTTGCTCTTCCGTTGACTGTGACCTATCATTCAAAACACACAATGCCAAGAAATCCCAAACAGCCTAGTATCAGCTCACGCGCCGAAGCAACATCAAGCTTTCATCCCTCCCCCAAGTTTCAGATGATTTGGAAAAGGCATACCCCACCTGGATGGTGGTAAGACACTACTCTCAGTAGATCAGACTCCACTTTCATGCCTCTGAAAGTCATCCATCATGCTGGGCCACACATCATCACAGGACGGAGAAAATTCAACCACATTACCCCTATCTTTAAGGAGCTGCACTGACTACCCCATCAAGCATGCATCATGTTCAAGACAACCTACATTCAACAAAGCAGTCACAACCAAATCACGACCCTACCTTGCGAAAAAACTCTCCATCTCTGATGCCCCACACAAAGTCATACGCTGATCAGACGGCAAACAAAGTACTGCAAGATGTAAACAACTAGGAATAATGAGTTTTACTGCTATACACCTTGAGATGGGACCCCCCCATCCTACATGTCAAACAGGACCTGAAGGACCTACCCTTCAAAGAACATCTCACAAATTACAGATGGCTTCACTCAACCCTAATTCTCCCCCTCCAAACCCTCTTCTCTTATTCCACCTTCCATTCCTGCTACCTCTGTTGCACCCACACCCTATCTGTAGCTCTGGGAGATCCTTCTCTGCATTCCTTTTTGCATGGAATCTAGATGAACGGTTTATTATCTCCATGCATGCATACCTACACATTGAGGGAGAGCATTACATGCACTTTGGCAGCCATGATGTCAACATCTCCTGGTAGAAGAGATTGCTGGCAGGAAGTACGAGATTAAAAATGAAAAGAAAATTCATATGGCTTCTAGTCTCCTAGTCAGTGTTTGAGACAGAATCAAGTATGCCCTGTCATCAATTATCCCTTTCTGGTTCAACCTCGTTGTCTTCCATGACACGGGATAATAATCAATGCAGCTTAACGGGAACCTGCCAACTAATATGTTTATCCCAAATCCCCCTACCAGTGTTCACGCATAACCACTTATGTGGGAGCTTTGAAAAAGGGAATAGTCAGTGCCCTACACTGTGGCATGATGCCACATGCATCGCTTGCAGACTGCTCAATGGACAGATACATGGGCTTCGTTTCTACCTTAGGTAACATGAAACCCCACTCTCAGCGAGCATAACTAACTTGAAAAGGGCTCCAATGGGAAGGACACATTTGCATACAGTGCATTCCAAAAGCGCAAGCAACTTGCTTTTCAATTCCAGGGCCGCTGTGGGCTTCTCAGTGCCAGGTGTGGATTATTGAGCGGCTCGTGGGAAATCAACTTTACTATACACCTGTTTACGGTGGCGGGCCAGATTCTATCTGAGGTGAATGAACAGCCGGCAGTTCAGTTCCGGGGTCACTCAATGACTAGTGGCAGTTGAAATTAACAAGGTCCTCTGCCGAGAGGATTGTTGTGGAGAAGCCTACATTTGCATGCACAGCTTTGCAGCAGCGAGCCTCCTCTGTGATGCCAGATATGGGCTGTGGGGAATGCTATAAATGCGCCTTTTGTGTTCAGCAAAATGGCGAGGGCACTCTGGGGCCCGGCGATGCTCGCCTGTGCTTTGGGAAGCCTTGTACCTGGAAACAGTGTCAGAGGTAGGGCACACTAATTATTTTAAGGGCGCGTAGTAAAGAATGCCCAGGTGGTTTGCCCGGAGCCGTTTCTTCTCATCTTCGGAGCGCTCAGGATCATTTCCCTGCATGGCAAGCAATTACAACTAAGCCAGCAGTTTTCACCAGACGTCTTTTGTTCTATCCCTGTTACAGAACAAGCAAGTTAATGTTCTACACAGCGGAATTTGCGCATCGCCTTGTGAATGGTGAACGATCCCTCTAAGACACGCTGTCCTCTGCCATTCATGTCAGCACTTCCGGTAGCAGTCGTTGCTGATTTCTCTTAAAACCCTTTCACTGCTGGGACTTCAATGTTTTCTTAAAGACATTATGGAATGACATAAATACATCTCATAGGCAGTGAAAGATATACATCTTGATTAACTCATTGTGCCACGTTTTTCAAATGCCAAACTACCATGCTCGCTCTATTTCCCTCTTTTCCATTCTCACCCCCTCTATTTGAGTTAGAATTCTCTGTGAATCTATGTTTCTGTCGTTTTCTATGTGAGTTAGAGTTGCTTTGTAAGGTGTGTGTTTTACAGAGCCAATCCGTCCATGTTGCTGACTGCTGAGAAAAGCTTCAGAAATCCTGGGTGCGGGTTCGAAGGGGGGTCGGGTGTAGAGTATGAGTGGTACAAACATCTATAAAACAAGCTTTGGCAATGGCCATAGTTTGGGCTTTTGTGTGGGCATTAGAAAGGCACTTGGCAGGTACTTGGATAGAGGTATTAACTGGCCATTGATAGTAGAACCTGAGAAAATGGTGCAAGTACCTGGGTATCTAATAGCAGTGCTGGCAATTGCCTAGCACTTATATACAAGCCATACCTGTCAGCTTTGTCAATGCTTGTTTTTTATAAGACCTATGTAAAGGTTACACAGAGTTCTTATAAGTCGAGTGGATGAAAGCAGACCTGCGAAAGACATTTTAATACCATTAAGGTGTTTACAGCTCTAATTAAGTTAGTTATTAACTCTCAGACGACTACTTTGAAAAAACATTGGCATGCACTTTGAGTGCAACATTTTATGGTAAGGCTTCATTAAAGCAAGCTGAAAGAGTTCCAATGAGGTGGTTGTTTGGGTGGGGAGGGGCAGGAATTGTGTGGATATGGCAGTAGGGATTAGCATAGCCATCGGAAGCCAATGTGTGGCGAGAGGGTGCAGTAATGAGAGATCGACACACAGGTGGCATTTTTGTTTTGCAACAACCTATTATTCAAATGAAAGTAGGGTTGGGGAAAGTCCTCACTGGCCCTAACGCTAAGAGGAGTTTCCTTGCCTCAACACAAATCGCAAATGGGTCCGTCAGGATTTCAAAATAAAAATAAGTCCAGAATCATGTCAAAACTCTAACCCTAGCTCTCACACTCAATATAAGGTGCAAAGTAGTTGTCTTCTAAGTAAGTTATTCATAGTTCTTTTCCAAGATCACAACACAAAATTCCAAAAGGTGCAAAAGCAAAGAAAGTTACACATGGGTCAAGAGGATGCCTTCCTTCTCTTGACTTCTTACAATGTTCACAAGACCCAGGGGGAATGATTATAGTTTATAGTTTACTTCTTATATAGTGCAACACGCCCGAAGGCCTCAGTGCGCTGGCGTACAACATACATCAATACAAACAAAACCTACAGTGAATCGAAACAATATGATATCATTCATACAAATATAAAAGATATCTATTGTATTTATGGTGCACACCTAACTCTCAGATATTTGTGTGCATTGCTTCAGTTACATTTGTACAAGGTTACACAAGGAAGTTACAGAGATACAGCTACAGAGATAATATTGTAAGGTTACATACAGGCATATGAGTAGATACATAGATAAATATATACATACATTATAGGTAGAGTTCATTAAGTCAGTGTGGGCATAGCAGTCAAAAGTAAAAGCCAGAGGTCGCCAGGCAGTTGTCTAGTCTCCTGGATGAAACAAAAAGTGTCTAAACTTAAAGACACTCCCGTCCCCTGCACACCTTACAAGCTGAAATAAATCAGTCAAATTTCATAACATTTGCACTTTTATATATAGAAAGAATTGTCAATTTAGAACATAGGTAACAAAATATCTTCATAAAGGTACAGAAAAAAGGTATCAACTGACTTCCAATATGGCCAGCATGAAAAACAAATCAAACCAGACAAAGAAATAAGCTCCCAATTTTGAACTGCAGCTTCAAGCTCTACGCGTTTCGGGGACTATCCCCTTCTTCAGGAGCAAAAATATCTCACAGTGGGAATGTTGTCAAAGAAAATAGAGTCTCTGTCTGTGCATCTGTCTGTGCACGACGTACACAGAACAAGGATCCCTGCGAATACTCCTGCCGTCCTCAACAAGTGAAATGTGATTGCCGAACTCTAAGGCAAATCAATAGCCAATCCAATCCAAATTCAGGACTTCCAGTACCCCGCATCCAATGTAAAGCATCCTGCTGATTATAGAAATGTATAATGCAATTCCAGAAGCGCACCTCTTCACCTCAGATTCAACGGCTCCTCTCCAATTCACACGTAACTTACTTAGAGTTCGGCAATCACATTTCACTTGTTGAGGACGGCAGGAGTATTCGCAGGGATCCTGGTTCTGTGTACATCGTGCACAGACAGATGCACAGACAGAGACTCTATTTTCTTTGACAACATTCCCACTGTGAGATATTTTTGCTCCTGAAGAAGGGGATAGTCCCCGAAACGCGTAGAGCTTGAAGCTGCAGTTCAAAATTGGGAGCTTATTTCTTTGTCTGGTTTGATTTGTTTTTCATGCTGGCCATATTGGAAGTCAGTTGATACCTTTTTTCTGTACCTTTATGAAGATATTTTGTTACCTATGTTCTAAATTGACAATTCTTTCTATATATAAAAGTGCAAATGTTATGAAATTTGACTGATTTTTTTCATCTTGTAAGGTGTGCAGGGGACGGGAGTGTCTTTAAGTTTAGACACTTTTTGTTTTATGTTTAACACATGCTCCAGTGTCAGGGCGTGTATTCCTCCCCAGCACCCAGAATTGTAATAAAATCTCTCTAAATAGTTATTTAGTTTTTGAGTAATTAGGTGTGCTCTGATAGATACTTCTTTTTGTAATTTGGTAGTCTCCTGGATGGACAGCCACATTTTTACATTAGTCCTGAATTGGGGGAATGAAGGTTCTGCTCTTAGAGCTATAGGTAATGAGTTACAAAGTTTGGAGGCTATCCCAGGGAAGCTGCTGCCACCTGATTTCTGGAGGTTGTATCTAGGGACTCTAAAACAGAGTAATTGTGCTGACCTGTTGGGTCAGTCAGATTGTTTTTTTGTGAATTTACAGGTCAAGTATTTAGGTGTTGAATTGGACAGACACTTATGGGTGAGGGTCAGAGTTTTGAATGAGATTCTGTTTTTGTCTGGCAGCCAGCGGGAATTGTGTTCGATTTCAGGTATGTTGTGTGATCTTGGTATGTTAAAGGCGGCCCTGAGAGCATTGTTTTGCAGGATTTGAAAATTGTTTAAGTTTCGCTTGTTACTTCCTAAATGGAGAACATTGCAGTAATCCAGTTTAGATAAGACAAGCGCTCTGGATGACGTAGAGCAACTTGCTGTTGAAAGGAAATGTCTGCAGGCTTTTATTAGTTTACACGTGTAAGTTGTTGACGAGGCTGTGGCGTTCACTTGTTTATTCAGAGTTACGGAAGCGTCAAGATAGTAGTCAAGTGTCTTGACATCTTTGGAGACTCGCATGTTGATGCAGTCTATGGTAAATGAGTTATGTCTGCTGTTGAGTTTGTTTAGTTTGGCCTGGGAGCCAGGGTGTAGTAGTTTCGGTCTTCTCATTATTGAGGCAGAGGCCATGGATGGCCATCCATTCCTGAATGATGAGGTAGATTTTGTTCAATAGTTTAGTATCAAGGTCATAGTTACCAGAGATTGGGATGAGGACTTGGTTATCATCTTCGTAGTTAGTGTAGGTGACACCCAGGTGGACCAGATCATCAAATAAGGGCATAGTAAAAATATTATACAGCATCAGTGATTTGCAGAACCCTTGTGGTACTCCGCACGTCACCGGTGCTGAGTCGACAGATGCGGTAGGAGAGATTACTCTTATTGTTCTTTTATCCAGGAAAGTTTGTATCCAGGCTGCAGCTTTCTTAGAGAAGTGTGCTGATGAAATAAGGTGTTTACACAAGACTTCATGACTGACGAGGTCGAAGGCGGCAGATAAATATGGCAGCAGGAGGAGCTTTATGTTGCCTTTGTCTTTTTGATAATCTATTTGCGTTTTCAGGTCTATTAATGCAGTTTCCGTACCGTGTCTCGGTCTGAACCCAGATTGTCGTAGGCCCAGAAGATCTTTTGTTTCAAGGTGCACCTGTTTTTGAAGATAGGCTGTCCTTCCAAGAATTTTCAGCAGGAATGACACTGTGGTAATGGGCGTGTAGTTTATGGGAATATCCGAGTCAAGGCTGAGTTTTTTTAACAGCAGGAGGACCCAGGCATCTTTCAGGTTGGTAGGGACCATGCTGGATTCAAAAGAGGAATTTATGAATTACTTGATGGAGGGTTCAAGTTCTTTCATTGCCTCTTTAATTATGGTTCCAGGGCAAATATCGCACTGGCATCTGAATGGTTTCATACTCAATATTATGTTTTCAACTTCCATAGTAGTTAGGGGAGTAAATTTGAACGAGTTGCATGGTTTCACAATAGGGGGCTGGGCTTTATGAGAGCCTAAGTCGGAGCTGCTGCTAAGTTTTTTTCTTTTACATTTTGTATTGGAGCATTGATATTTTATCAAGTAGGGCTGCTTGTATTTTAGTACACCAGGTCTTAGCTCTGGAGCAGGATTTGGTGGGTGGTGTCAGTGATTCAAGCTCTCTGAGTACAGTGCATAACTCCTTAGAGCCAGATTTGGCATTCACAATTCTATTGTTGTAGGTTTCACTTTTTGTTTGTAGGATGGCTAGCTTATAGCAATTGGCGGTTTTAGCGAAGATAGATTAATTGGGGGTTGATAGGTGGTTTCTCCAGGTGGTTTTGTCATTTCTTTTGCTGTTGCGTAAGCTTTAAAGGCTCGAGGTGAACCAATTAATGAGGTGAGCTTGAGGCGTAGCTTTCCGTAATTTCATTGGGGCTATAGTATCAATGGCTTGTTGGAGGGTTAGGTTATAGAGGTCTACAAAAGTAGATGGGTCAGTATTAGAGTTAGGGTGGTTAAGGATTGGTTGTAGGAGGGGCAGGATAGTACATCTAGTGTAATATTCTTATTATTTCTTATTAGCACCAGTGGTGCCAACGCATTAGGAGGGTTGGGTTGAGTAAAAGACTGTATGGTGAACAAGATGGAATGGTGGTTTGTCCAAGCGCATGGTGCGTTGGAGAGAATGTTAGTTTTGCTGTTGAAGTCAGCAATGCAGTCCAGGATTCTTCCTTTGTTGTGCGTGGTTTTAGTGATGCAAAGCCTAGATTGAAATCCCCAAGTAGCAAGATTTGTGAACCTGCTTTAGTGAAACATATCTTCCTCGAGGAGATGTAACATATCTTCTTCGAAGGTGGCTATAGGTCCAGGTGGTCTGTATAAAAGAATAATTTTTAGGGTGTGTGAGGCTGAAAGTGGGAGTTTCATAGAGAGAAGAAACTTACTGCTAATGCAGTTATACATATGTGATGAAGTATTCAAGGAGCGAGCTAGGGCTAGCATATTATATAAATATTAGGTAGAACGGATCGACAGTAGCATAAATGCAAATATGAGTAGAGAAGCAGATACGAAATGGTTAGTGATAAGGATTCATGGACGGAAAGAAGCTGCAGATTTTCAGAGTGCAATGACAGATTTGCCCAGTAAGTGGCAAGTTAAGCCAGACAAGTACATAACATAGAGAGTAGGCTTGTGTGGTTAATGTGATAGCAGTTCAAACAGGGTCACACAATGTCTTGTATATGAGGTAGCAGTACAATAATAGTTTTGAACTGGTTATGAGGCTCCGCTGCATATGGCCGCTGTGAACAGCGGATAGTGTTTAGTTACAAAGTGAGCAAAGTTAGGTCACGGACAATGTAGGTTTATTTTTCTTAGCACAGTGTCCGGTAGGGGATCGGCAGAGTCGTGGTCTGTAGTACTTCTGTGGAATGTCGTGTTGCAAGATGAGCTTTAGGAGTGTAGATAGGATACAGTAGGTCACGGTCGCAGGTGCAGAAGTGCAAATTGGCAGTATATCGGGGCCTGGGGCCCGGCGGCACAGACAGGCACAGACATGTTCTGGCCTTATGTTGAGGGATGTCTGGTGTGGGGCCGGCTTGTGCCTTCTGGTGGCGACGTTTGGGCCAAACAGCTGGCTGCAGCCTATCGGAGCACTTGGCTCAGCTGTAATTGTTGCTTAGCAATGTGTAAACGATACCGCGGCAGCCATTTCTGAATGGCTTTGTTGTGTTGTTACGAAGCAATGAAATCGGATTTAGGGTCTTTAGAGTTGCAGATTGATGATCGTAGGGTCGGTTGATGCTGGGGTCATTCAGATATTGATTCAAAGCAATAATGCAAGTGGATTAACACATGCTGGTGCAAACGGTTCCATGTCATTTCATCACGGGATGTTTTTTTGTGGGTTTTTTTTACCGCAATTTATTTTATGAAAAAACCCATGAAATTTTATTTACATTATTTTTGGGGGGTTCCCCCCAACCCCTGCATTCTCTTTAACTTGTATTTTATCCCAAACACCCACACCCATATATATAATTTACTAACCCCCCTAAAAAATTTGATGGTTTTTTAAAAAAAAAATGTGCGGCAACAAAACCCACAAAAAAAACATCCCGCGATGAAAGGACGTCGTACCGGTGCAAACACCATTCAGGCTATCCCAAGGAGGAAATGTGGCGTGGATGCAGGTCGTACTTCTCCTGAAGCCAACAAAGGAAGGTGAGAGATGGGCTCCTGTCCTCCCGATGATGCTGTTGTTGGATGAGTGGACAGGCACAGACAGGTACTGGCCTTATGTTGAGGGCCTTCTGGTGTGGAGCTGCCGTGCACCTTCCGGTGGTGCCGATTGGGCCAAATAGCTAGCTACAGGCTATCAGAGCGCTCAGCTCAGCTATGAATGTTGCTTAGCAATGTGTAAGCGATACGGCGGGTGTTTAGAGTTGCAGATTGATGATTGTATGGTCGGTCGATGTTGGGGTCATTCAGATATTGATTCAAAGCGGTAATGCAAGTGGATTAACACACACTGGGGCAAACACCATTCAGGCTTACCCAAGGAGGAAAAGCGGCATGGATGCAGGTCGGCGCTTTTGGAATTAATTAGATCATCATTCATCCCTTTCGTGACCATGCTCTAGAGTTACACAAGTTGTATCCTCGATTTTCATTAAAGGAGTCTGCATTACAAGGGTAAGGGCAGGCAGAGATCTTGCTGGGACCCCCAGTTTATCGCCTGCAGGTATTATCCCAACAGCCCTTGCAGAATCTAATCTAAATATTAGGTTATTCCCCAGCTCCATAGAAGCAGAAGTAATGCCCCTAACTGAACCTCGTTCTACCTCATGATCTTCATTATTAGTAGATTAACATATCTTGTCCTGAAGTCGCTGCCTTTTCTGTAATTTAGTGCCAGGACTTCAGACAGTTGGCTTCTGCTGTTAAATGGGGCTGGGGATGCAGGACGAGAGATGAAAGCATCTTGTAACAATTCATTTCTTGCCCCTGAGATGGTAGAAATGGGTTGTGACAAGGTATCAGGCATAAGTTTAGGTGACTCTGGTAATAGACATTTTTGGGAACTGCAGGATTACTTGGGTCAAATATATACCAATCCCTGTTTATTAGCTTATTAGTTTCTCATCCTATTGGTTTTAACACTTAACACCCAATCATCTATGACGTATGGGTGAAAAGGCTCAGGTTGGCACAATTACTACAGACAACAGTGCTATACGCATACCGAATCCGGTGGCTTGGAAACACTGCAGGACGAGCAGAGGTAAAGAGAGAACAAAATATTTCAGCGAGGGGGAGGGAGGCCATGCAGCAGCACGCTTACCTCAGCATATTGCGGAAATGGCCCAGCATCAAATTAGCACAAAATCATGAGCAATCACAAACCACACCCAAGACCATAACGAGCTCGGCGGCAGTTGAAAGACCTCTGTATGTATCCCCAATAGAGGTCGATAGAAGGCAGGTAACCCGAGAACACAGGTCCTCCTCGTCCTCTGTGTCCTCTGGAACTCTTGCAGATAGACTGTAGGAAAGAACCCTGCAATGTCAAACATACGGCATCAGTTGTTGGACACTTTGAAGCTGCACCACATTCAGACAGTCGTTTCCAACACTGCACAGGCTGTATGGAGGCTGGGGTGGACCTCTCTTGGTTTCGTTTCAACTTCCTTGAAGAGCCAACAGAATTTCTTCCTTCTCTTTTCTTTGCCACAATTCTCACAAATCCCAGGGGCCTTCTCCATTCCCCAGGGTTCTCTTCCTTTGCACAGCCAACCAGGTTCACCCTTCTCTCCGGTACTGTGACTTTGAAGAGGGGTAGTTATTGTTCTTCTTATTTGGGTGAAAGTCCCTGACTTGACTGGTTTCAATAGTTCCCCTTCCAGACTGGCTTGGTGTACCCTCCTGCCAAGTACTACCTAATACACAGCTAACCTGGTTCACCGCTCTTGCAGGTACTGTGACTATGAGGATAAGCAACTGATTTCATTCTGTTATGGTTGTGAGTCCCTGATTCGCTTGTCTTTTCCCAGGTAGGCTTGGTTTACTCTCCTGCCAAGAACTACTATATATTAAATTAGATGCAAAAGTTTCTTTAATATTGCTTTCAGGGTCCAAGACCCTTAATTGGGGTATTTTGCCACCTCCTCTGTTTGCAACCACTTGCTTTTCTTCTCAGGGTCACAGACCCTAGGTTCATGGTATTTCTCCCCTTTTCTGCTTGCCACCACCTGCTCTGTTTTTCAGGGTCCCAGACCGAAGGTTTGAAATATTTGTTCCCCTTATCTGCTTGCCACCACCTTCTCTGCTTCCCAGCATTTTTCTGCCCCTCTGCATGTATGTTTTCCTGGTTTGCGAGGGTGTCCACCTTCTTCCAGCTTCCTCTGTGAGCCACGGGACTCGTGGTGCTTGGAGAGGCTTCGTTTTGACTGCAGCTGCTCTTGAGCACCAACCATCCTTGTGGAAGCCTATGCACTTGTAGAGGTGGTGCTACACTTGCTAGACCCCACCCCCCTCAACCTGAATGCAGATAACTTGTCAGGCTGATCAATAGGTCCAGTGTTGAAAATCAGGATTGTAACACTTTTCAGGTCAAAAGGCACATTTTAGGGTGATATTTATTTTTTAGGGTCAGAATGCCTTATGCAGCGGAGGGTATCTCAGGTAATACACGTATATCATGAATATCAAAAATATAGTCTGGGAACTGGAAAGAAAATAAGATATGCTCCATTGGGTTGCCATTTGGTAGAATGGCCAAATATTCAGACGGGGTTAGATACTAAAATAGCTCCCAGGAAACAAGATGGTGGAAAAATCCATAGTCATGCAAAGATAATTAAATAATTCTCCTAAAACAGTTCATGGATAGTTCACTGTAGTTGGTGCATATTTTTAGAATTTCTTGGCAGCAATTAGCGGTCAGGGAAAGTAGCAATTAGAGCAGACAGCTGTTTGGTTTGCAACAAATGAGATGAAATCATACAGCATAGCCTGCCAAAATGACTCAGAGGGACTGCCAAGACTGCTCCTTTCTAGACATCAAAGGATTTATAATAAAGGTCAGTAGAATCTCACACACATTTTATTAGCTTATGTGCCAGTCAAGTGAGGCTTGCCAAGAGAGGTCATGTGGTATTGGTGATTGACAAAGCAAGCCAGCAAATGGAAGGGTGGGAGGGCTCATATGTTAGTTAAGCGAGACAATTGAAAATGTATCCTGTATTTACATGGAAATATGAGGTCATTGATATTTGCCTATATAAACCCAGTGATTCTGGTAGCTCATTGCTGGTGTTTTCCTGGTATGCTGCAATGCATTAAAGGTGATTTTGAAACACAGCCCGGGTGCCTGTTCTACCTCTTTCCCTTGTGTCCAGTCTCTGCTGCCTGATCCACAGATGGCAATTGCCCAGGGATGGCATTGGACCCTCTACTTCACTTGGCAACCATGAATGGACTTTGAAGATCTTTTCCTCCACGGAGAAGAACCGAGAAGCACATCCTAGCAGGACTGGGAGATGGGCCCTGGTAAGAATGGTAGGGTAGATAAAATGAATCTGCCGTATGCCCACATCATGCCAGGAGGGGTCTACTAGTAATGACAGCATGGCTTGGCACTTTGACTCCTGTGAATTGGGGTATGTATTACGGGAGAATGAGGTAAAGAGGGAAAACATAAAGACATATATTATTTAGGGGTCTTTAACAAGTAAATTAAAGGTAATCAATGGTTTAAAAAGTAATTTGGTAGTGTAGGAGAGCAATGCAGTAGTTTTTGATAAGTCATAAAGTGCATGAAGGTCATGGGGGTTGCCTTCATGTGTGACAAAGAGTATCAGCATTATATGATAAGGTGTTTATTAATGATGTGAGACGAGGAGCGTCACAGATAAGTCCTGTATCCTACGTTCAGGAACATCTAGAAGAAGATATTTCAAAATCCAAGTAGATATATAGGCTATGAACAGACAGGTCCCTATCAGTAGTATTTTTAAGGGCAAGGAGATAGCCACGAGGGGCGCTGGCAGAGATATATGTGAAGCTAGCTTGTATGTCTATCTTTTTTTATTCTGTCTATCTTTTATATGTTATGTGTGAAACGAAATGTGTTGAGACATACATCAGATCCATGAAGGAATTACCAGTCTACCTGACCATCTTTCCTGATGCCAAAATCTGTGCAATATATCTGAAAGTCCGAACGAACACTATACCAGCACGCTTCTATCTAGCCAAAACCAGACAAATTGCTCAAACAAAACATTTTTGCCGCTTCTGTTCAGACACTCAAAAATCTGAAACACTGTTCCACCTACTAATGGAATGTAATGATCTCTCAGAATAAAGATCTAGATTTGGCAGCTATTATAAGATCAGAGAACAAACAATGGAGACTGAAGAGAGATGGATGGAGATGCTCAACGGCAGATCGCAAAAACTCAACTTGACAATATGCCAATTTCTACAAGAAATTCTAAGTCTTGGCAAACCTGTAATAAGTAAAAAACAAAAAAACCTTGGAAAACTGGAGACAAATGAAAAGTTTAAAGATTAAACTATAACATTTAAAAAAAAGCAAATTTAAGGTGTAAATAATTGAAAGAGGTCAAAAAGGTGCATTATTTATTTAAGGTAAGCAGTGCCTAGTGAAAAAGATAGGTAGGAGTAAGCCATTAATAAGGGTACTCATATGTGTCATTTTCTAAATGCTATGAAGAAAAAAGAACAGGGAAAGAGTTTTGTAGCAAAAAAAAGTGTAAAGTGTGGTCATTTTGAACCCGTGCAGCAAGCACGCATTGGGAGCCACAGGGTTAATTCTTTGTACCTGCATACCTGACATCTTTTGGAATTCAAAAAGTCTTGGACAATAGAAACCTCAGTGCGGTTCATTTCAAATGAGGGAAAGATAAAGTATGACAGAAATGAGAAAGATTAATTTGGCTTTAAAATAGCAAGCTATGCCTGACATTGGATCCTGGTCACCCAGTTCATAATTAACAGAATAAGCTATATAACACATTTTAAAAGTGAAATTTCAGACAGTTATAGCCTTTTTTCTTAGTGCAATGTGTGTATTTGGCAGGAGGCCAGCATAGGCACACACAGTAAACAATGTCCGAGCGCGCTGGAAGCAACGGCAATGCCTGATTCAAGGACTAAGAGATAAGCACTTGGAAGAGTTAGGAGGGTTATTTATGATCACAGGGATAGTTATTTGAGTAAATGCAACTTAGACAGTTTGCACAGGAGAAACAGCAATGTGTGGTTGTTAAATGGTTTTAGCAAGACTGTGGTGTATGAGTATTCATGTTGACAAAATAGGGAGAAATTGTACTCAAAAAGTCATGACAAATGTTATGAAAAAATAATGTGATTAAAAATGAGTAGGATTGACACTAATATATGTGTACACATGCAAGGAAAGTGTTTAGAGATTTATTTTGTGCAATTTTGAAAAACCTGTGTTTTTAATGGCAGGCTAGAAGTAACCTGGGGCTCACCAGAACACATATTGACATATGGATTTGAACCCAGATGCATTGAAATATATTGTTATTTGTTGGGGTTTCCACCATACATATGGGTAATGTATGTGTTCAGTGGTAGGGACACTTAATTTTGGGTTGATTTGGCTGATACCCATTGAGTAAATTGACAGAAAAGCAAGTTTTGAAAAAGAAAACTGCATTTATTATGAAAATAAGTGTATGATTTTTGAAACAGATGTTGAGGAAAGCGCTTGCTTTAAATTGATCTGTTGTGAAGCAATTTAACCCCTGGTTGATGAGTCAAGGTGTGTATTCTGAAGAATTAATGTTTAGGCAAAAGAGCTAAATATGTTTGAACCTTGCGTTGAATATATTGTTTAGGATGAAGGACTGCTCTCAATTATTGATAGTTGAGGGACAGGGAAGCAGCATGGGATATGTGTCACAATACAAAGTAGAAGCATGGAGTGCTATGCATGGAAGTTTAAGATTTGCACCAAAGATTTGGAGCACCGTGGAGGGGTGCCAAGGAGGGGAACAATGTTTCCCTCACCATACATTATGTCTGTGAAATATGGAGACATTTGGAGAAAGAATTGTGTCTGGACTCTTTAGGTATCTCCTACACCAACTATGGGGATGATACATAGATCCTCCTCACACTTACAGGCAACTGCGACACATACTCTGAAACCCTCAACGACATCTACACCACTATCCAGACGTGTATGGTGTCAAACGGAATGTGCCTAAACTCAGACAAGAGCGAGCTCCTACGGATAGGACCTACCGAAACACTAAAAAATATTGGCTCTCAATTCAGCCACTTCACCATTGACTCTATTAGAATCCCAGTCTCTGAATCATTGAACACACTGGGAGTTTACCTGGACTCCAACCTATCTATGACTAGGCAAGTCAATGCCATTGCCTCTGTCGCAGCTTAACACGCCAAGCTCCTTAACGCAGCCAGACCTTTTCTCTCAAAGGATAACTGCATTACCATAGCAAGAGGCATAACAGTATCAAGATTGGCTTACTGTAGTGCCCTCTTCCTGGGTACTTCAGTCAAGAACATGGAAACATGCAAGTCATCCAAAACAGAGCACTTCGTGCAGCTATGGGCATTCTCAAAAAGGGAACATATCACGGCCGCCTGTAAACAGGCACGCTGGCTTCCTATCAAAGAGCGAATACTATTCAAAGCCCTTGTACTTAAATACAAAAGTATCCACCAAACGGCCCCAGCCTACCTCTTGCAAAGAGCTCACTGCTTCCACAAGACCGACTAGAACACCCTACACAAACCTGGTTATAGTGCCCAAAATCAAAAGAGCAAGAGCAGGAGGTGCCAGCTTTCCCTACCTTGCAGCCCTGCAATGAAATGCCCTACCACTACCCCTACATGCAGAAAATTCACTTATGGCATTCCGCAAAGCAGTGTAAATGTTGTCCTTCACCTAATTACATCTTCCTCCACATTCTGTTCTCCTGCTACCTAGGCCACAGGATATTTAGCTTGCCTATCCAGAATGTATACATGTATCTAAACCAACCTGTTGTCCAGAAAGTATAAATGTATAACCTGTCAACCATCTTGCATGTAACTAAGTTCCTCACAAGTAACAGTGCCTCAATGCCCATGGAATGTTTGCACGCTATACAAATGTTGAAAATAAATAAATAAATAAGTTGTCACTGAGATCTAAAATGTAATTATGGGTGCAAAGTGCAGTAAAAAGTAGGTTAATGTATTAGTTGGTGATATTGATCTAAGTACAGTGAATATTTATGGGGAAAAGCAAAATAAATGAGATAAAACACTTTTTCAGGGAAAAAATTGAATGAATGTAAGAATGCAGAAATTCGTATTTATACTGAGGAAGCAGTGAGCAATGAGGGAACAGGCTCGCAAAGTGCATTGAGACTAAAAGCACATATGCACGCACACATGCACATGCCATAGATGCATACACATGCACACATGTATAAATACACACACACATGCACACATGCACATGCCATACATGCAAGCACACATGCACATGCCATACATGCACCCACACACATTCAGGCACATGCACGCATATGCATGCACATGAGAAGTTACACATGCACACAGGTACACATGAATTTATGGAAGTACAAGCAATCAACAGATTACAGACAATGCATTTAAGAACACACATGGGCAGTCAGAAGAAGGAATTCAATGTTATAAAAAGTAGACACACATATGCAAGATAGTTTTGTTTTACATTAGAGTGCGAGATAAGAACATTATGTTTTATTTTGAAGCAAAAGTATAGGAGTAGCTGGTCTTTTTCTAGAAATAATAAATAAAAATGTCAGATTTGCTTGGTTATATTTAGGAGCTCTGAAATTCTTGCAGTACGAAAGCAAGGGTGAAAACAGTAATAATATTTCACCACGGTTTATGTCAGGGGCTGCTTGAGTGAGTACAGAGAAGTTTGGGAAAGCCTGTGGGAGTAGAGGCAACGTCATGAGTGAGGATACAGTGACTATCATGCATTTTTGCAGGATGCTGCAAGAGGGGAATCACAAGAAAAACTTGAGGAAGCCAAAACAGTTCAAAAAATAAAGTGTCATAATATGTCATAGGAAGGGCAATATTGATGAGTGGAGGTGGATTGAGAATGCAGCACGCAGTGGGTGCATCATAGAGGAATAATTAGCACCAGATGTGCCAAGAAAGGAATGGATTCATGCCATAAAATAAAGGAATGACCTACAGAGAAAGGGGTGGTTTTTCAAAAATAACCAAGGCAAGTTTCAGAATGAGCAGAATGATAATCAAGGCATGCAGGTATGGCAGATTAGAATACTCCCTCCTGTGTGTTGGACATGTGGCATGACAGGCCGCATCGCACGCATGTAAAAGTCAAGGACATGCACAAGGTGGAAAATTCTCAAGAGGGGGACAGTTAATCCCCCAGTATACAGCTCACAAGCTAGGACAGGGTTTGCCCAGAATCAGACATTGTATCAGACGTAAGCACTGAGAGTGCAATAGCAGCAGCTAGAGCAAGTGGAAAATGGATTCACTGCAGGAGCAAGTACAGTGAGCCCCATGCATATTCAGTGATGTGCGAACACAGAATAGGTATTGACACCCAGGATAGGAGGGGGCATTATGGTAGGAGGAAATCCTTTTACAGTAACAGGTGTATGCATGCACCCGCAACAAGGCAGCTCACAGGGTGACTTGATAGGTTCAGAAGTATTAGTGATGCAAAGTCCCACGAGGTGCCAAAGGTTAATGTGGCAGTAGGAGGCAAAATCTTTGCTCTATTAGTAGATGTTAGTTCTGCACCTCTTTTAACAAAGGAGGAAAGGTGTCAGATAATGTGAAGTATCAGAACATTGAGGGTTCTTTGGAGCCACAAGTTGAGTTTCCTTTTGTTGATGAATCCTCAGTCTTTATAGGAGAGTGTGTTATGACTGATTTTTGTTATATTTGTGACAGGCACCTGCCAATGTTTTGGGAAATGATTGTATGACAAAACCTATCATGAAGATTTATTCATTTGATTAAGGGATAGTGGGTTCCACTTCTGGGATGCACCATTTAAACATGGGTGAATTCATATTGGTGGGCACAGGGCAGGTGGCTATGTGTGATGTTTCTGGTAAAACTAGAGGTTTTTTCTATAGTGAGGTGAGCATTGTGTTAACAAGGGTTATTTGGCACAGTGAAGAAAATGGTGAGACTATTTGATGAATTACTGTTTAAACCACAGATACCTATGGATTAAGAGGGAGAGGGCAGATAACCCTAATGAAATTAAAAGCAGTCATAGTACAAAAGAAAATGAATGTGCTCAAAGGAAGGGACAATGAGAACGGACCTTGGAGGGCAGTGATGGTTCTCAAGAAAGGGTCTATGGTGATTGACGTCACTGGTAATAACATATTTAAACAGGACTCAATAGATTATGAAGTGGTGTTTCTTTAGGAGCATCACACACTAAAAAAAAGAAAAAGGGAAAATCATATTGCATGTGGCAATAATGTAGCAGCATTCAACATACTTTCAGGAAGGCTTGGAGAGAGGACCAAGTGTCCTGTCGACCACAGGCACTCATGGCATGGATCTATTGAAATGAATAGGGAAGCAAATAGAAATGTATGCATGCAAGGGATTATAATATGACAAGTATGAATGTTTGTATTATGATTAGACTAGTTAAGGGAAGATGAAAAAAAATAGTTGACCTTACACAGCATAGGAGTAAAAAGCTCAAATAAAATAATTGATGCCAGTTTAGTGCCATAAATGAAAAAAATTATGAATGAATGATTGGATGTTAATGCAGCAAGAAGCATAAATGAATAAAATATCCAGATTTGCTAAATAAAGACCACAATTGAGGGTGCCGGCTACAAGTAAAAATTGTAGTGCATTTTAATAAAAATGTATTATGATTAATGAAAGGACAAAGGGGTATGGATGGCCAAAAATGATTTGATAAAATAAGATAATTTTTATAGAACTGATCCAAAGAACATATGAGAGTGAGCAACAAAAACATTATTTGAAATGTATATGATGATGGTGATTTATGTTGTACAGATGAAACCTATTGTCCTTTCTTGCGCATAGGAGGAATGTTTACATGCCCTTAGAAAGGGAAGAGACATTATATTACGACAGAAGTATTTAGTGTACAGATAGAGGAGACAGAGGTGAGTATTGGTTCACATCGCAGTGTGTGGACACACTGTTGATCATTATTAGGAGTAAGAGGACCCAGGTGAGTAAATAAAAATGCAGTTAGGGATACAGTATTTCGAATAAATAGCATTATCCCAACATAGGTGCAAACAGGTGTGAGTATAGAACAGCAGGTATATGCAAGTATGGCCACTTCTAACAACACGAATTCAGAAGACTTCATAGAAAAGGTGAATAACCTTTTTTAAATGTTGACAACTGGTGAAATGCCAATTGGGTACATTTGGCAAAAATGTAAGGAAATGTTTAGAATAGTCAAACAATGTATTTTGTATGTCAAAACACGTAGGCACTTAGTAGGAACAGTGCTGGGTTCCAAATAACAGGGGTAGGTAAGATTAGTGTAGGTGAAGCAGGAGGTGGAGAGCAGCGTGCTGCATGCAGCAAAATGTGTTAATCAAATCTTAAATAGGATCAAGGCAGAGCAAATAAGAGAAGATGACCATGGTCCTATGTGACCAGAGGGAAGACTTCACAAATACACAGAGAAGAACTTTTAGCTAAGCAGGAAAATGTGAAGTACAGGCCTGAGTGCTACTGTAATTGATACATTTTATGTGCACCTACGATCCAGAAAAAGCAAGCCTATAGTTAAATGGGCTGAGAGTGTTAATAAATGACTGCAATAGATATTCTTTGACTAACAGCAAGGAAAGAGGATCTATGCTAGGGAGCAACCTGACCACCTTGCCAGACTCAAATGTGATTGTCCATCTATTTCAATTTTCTATAGAAAGCAAGAACCCACACCAGCTTTGTCCTCTTCAGCTACGGATGCGCCTTAAAGACAGGAGAAGAACCATAGAAAAGACATCAATTCTTGAACTGTTTGTGATCTGTTAAGTTGTTTGTTTGTCATGTGTTATTTTTTTAACTCCTTGGTCTGAGAATGCCAAATTTAGGGGAAAAAATGTGTCATTTAAAAGGATATGCAGTTTTTGAAAGAAAGGAAAGCCCATGAGAAAATAGGGGCAATACTAGACGCAGGTGGATGTATGTATTGCATAAATCGAGATTATAAGCCACGTCCCAATTTCAGCCAGCATGTATTTGAATGTACGTTAAAGATGAGCAAAAAGAAAGAGAGGAACAGTCATGTTGGTATACTAGAAATGAAGAAAAACGCAGTGGAGATTGTTTAGGGGGCAGGGATGTTTTGAAAGAAACACAGGGTTGGGGTTGAGGAGGAGGGTTGAGGAGGAAGTGTGATGATAGAAACATATCGTTCAGTTTTATATTACAGGTGGACGGGAGAGATCTATGTACTCAGAGAATTGGTGGCACTCAACCCTGCGAGCCGAGAGAAAAATATCAAGGGACCAAACCAGATGCCCACTCATAGACATTTCTGCTGTATAATTGTAAAAGCAAACATTTTTCCTGCAAAAACTTCCCCATCCTTGTGTTCCCCAGAAGACGTGATCAATTGTTCCTCCATTCAACTGTTCTTTGATGATACAAATTGAAAGTTAATTTGCTATGTGATGAAAGAGACATTAGAAAAGGGCAATGGACTCCTGGCCTATGCATTAAAAGGGCCTGGGAACCTTGCTGTAAAGCAGCCTAAAGGACAAAAATACAAGATGACCAGATCAGGAAAAAAGATCTGTGGATGTGGAAGATGTTAAACCAAGATGAGTCAGGGGGAAGATGTGCCAGTAGAAGATGAATGGAAAAAAGAAGACACGCACTAAGAATGTGCATGCAAAGACAATGAGAAGCAAGGAAGCCTGGTGGTGTGGGGTAAGGAAAATGTGTGCAGTAAAAGCCACACATAAACAATTTGGGAAAATGGGCTGCTGGGTTCCCTCAAGGAATGATTTTCTCTCGATTCTTGTAGTGGCCGTAATTACCTGATGTATATAGTTAGTTTAAAGTTAATTGGGAAATAGAGGTGGGATTCAGATACAAGCAAACAAAGGTATTCTTTAGTGATACATGGATACAATCTTACGCCACCTTCAGTTGAAATGATTGGGTTCAGGTGGTAGAATTTGGTAAGCTGGAAATGCCATGTGTTCAAATCTGTGGAAAATAGGAGATAGGTGATCTCTTTTCCTGAGTTCTTACTTTAACAGCTATCTAAAAAGATGCAGTTGGATCTGCTCCATGGCATTGAGTAATGGAAGTGTATATGGGAGTGGTTGTCCTTGTTGGGAAAGATTTCTATTCAAGGGTAATTTTCCCTCCAGTTGTGAACCCCCCAAACATTTGCTGTTGTCTGACCATCCTAGCCTGACCTGGGCAAATGGAGCCCAGCCTTCTACTGTACTCAGCTGGGCTTTTGCTCATTTTGTTATGGGAAACTGATTTGCCCTTAAGATTGTCAGTACTGGGAGACTTTGTTTCCTTTAGTCTTTCACGTTGTTGCTATTTCTTAGTAACATTTTATCAGTGCACAATGCACCTTACAGTACAGTGTGCTGATGTCCCTTTTTAATTTATAATGCCCTACACACCCTCGAAGGATTTTTTTTGAATGTACAAGTGTGCCTAGGACAGAGCTGGTAGCATCTGTTACTTTTTATATAAGTTAAACTCTTTTCGATGGTCCTAACCGCGTTTACCATGTTTGGCCCAGGACAGTGGCCAGTGCCTAAAATGGCCATGCCACAAAGTCCTTTTTTCTGTCCTTTGCCCATCTTGTTTAAATATCAAGAAGAAGGCATGTCACATGGAAACCACTATGAATTTACACAATATTAAAAAGACTACAACTGAAAGGCTGAAACAAAGACAAACTCAGAACATCACATACCACAAATAATGAAGAAAACAATTTTTATTAACATCTCATACAAAACATATTGAATCTTAATTAATGTGCACCCATAATTCATATTGGGCTTTCATAATGAAAAAGAACAGTACAAAATATAATGCTAATGTATTCTTTTCAATACATCGACTGTGTGGCAGAGCCACACAGAAAGATGCCGGAGGGGGAGACCTACCACCAGGTGAAGGGGATCACCTTGAAGAAGGGTGTCTCTCACAACAAGACCAACAATTCGCAATCAATCATGAATCTTATAGAATCAATATGAATTGCCAACTGGCTGAAGTGAAAATAGTGCATTAGAAAGCCACAGGAGGCAATTCATAGTACAAAGCATCCGTTAAAAATAAAGATTAAACATCATATTCAATTGGAAAACATTGAATCAAACATATGAGTAAAGTGCATGAAGTCAACTACAAATTCTAGGGACAACAATGGTAAATGCCAAGGGTGTCAAACAAGTAGATCTTTAAATTAGTAGTTTCAATGAATTTATGCATCTAGTTGAAAAAGCTGATGTGCATCTTCCTCAGGATGAAACACTCTAATCAATTTGGTGCCACGACATACAATTCGATATTAACTGATGCTGATCATACGTGGCTCATTCTGGAATGAATGATGTTCTTGATTTTAAAAAGCATTTTTCTGTAGAAAACACACATCTTGTGGCTTTGCCTTCCCCAGGTTGAGCAGAGCCAGGAATGTCCTTATTTGGTAATGCAGATGCTCACGCAAACCATGGCTTTTGTGGGCTTCTGCATGCCTTGTGTGTGTTTGCCTTCAGCATGTGGGCTGGAGCTGTCTAGTTCCAATGCACATCCTGGGTGCCAGGATGTCTGGTGTGCTGGGATGACTGGGACCACCGTGGTCCGTGATTGGTCCACGTCCGGGATGGCTGTAGGTGAGAAGATCTCCTATTGGTTTCTCTTTGTCTTGGCGTAAAGGAGATTTTGGATAAGAGAAGGCATCTTACACCCATTCAAGGTCAATCTTCTGAGTTCACACCAAACTTAGTAAAGGAGCCAAGTATCCTGAACTGATTTGAAAATCTCTGGATCCACTGGTGACCCGCTGGAATGTTTGGTACCCTGAGACCACTGCTGGTCCCCCTGTTTCTGATTGAATCTTGAAGGCGTACAAGGGTGATTTTACCCATTTGAATAGTGGGACCAACTATTCTCTGCACCTCCAACTTAACCTGTAAGCAAGCCTTTTCTGAAGTGTTCCTGGACCGCCCATTGAACTGACCAGCTCGTACGGACCTTTGCACTGGAACCGCAACCATCTTGAGTTTTTACTTGAGCCTTTGGTGACTGTGACCTCTGATTATGAGGCACTCTCCTGCTGAGCTTTGTAGACCTAGCATTTTTAGATCTGGAATTAGGAGAGTACGCCTGAACCTGAGCACACACAAACCCTGTGTCGCCCAGCTATGGTGATGAACTTTGTGGGTTCCTTGCTGCTGTGCCCCAACTGTGTCCTCAGACTGCAGTGGAACTTGCCTGATCCCTTCACCGGGAGCAGAGAAATCACCTCTGTCCCACCACAGAATCATTCCCAGAACGCACACCTTGAAAGCTGCAGAGCTGCACAACTGCAGGATTTGAACCTTTGATCGAAGTGGACTCGACTGCTGAAGTTTGGTCTGGAGTGAGCCGAGGGTCAGTGAGTACTTGCAACCCTTACTGGTGGCCCCTAGCGAATCCATCAATTTTTATGCATGAGTGTCCCCTGTGGGCCACTCTTCTTTATCGAGGTATCCTGTGCTACCCAGCATTTCCCAACTCTTGGATTCTGTTCTGCCCTCCTAGGGAGACCCTCCTTGAATAGAGGGAACTTATTCTTCACTGCCTCACCCACATTCCTGAGCCGCTACAGCCCCTTGAAGAAACACATTTTGACTTAACCGCACAATCGCGTGCACCAGCACCGAAAGTATTTTTGAGCTCAAGGCTCCACTCAACTTAGGGACTGGACTGACTCTTATCTAGGGTGTCTATTGTGAAGGACTGCCTCAGTGATATTTGCACTTTATAACCCCTTTATTTGCAGGTTGTGGAACTGTACTGAGTAAAATGCATGTTGTCCATTGGTTACTGTATATATGTTTGCTAGATTAGTGTTGTGTTGGTTTTGTTAATATTGCTGAATAATCACATTGTGTTTAATGTAAAAGGCCTTTAATAGATGTATATATATTTTTGATATACACCTGACTGAGTGGTGTATATCAAAACATGTGTGGTGTTGCTTACTGTGTGTGCTCATTGTGGGCTTTCGTTCACCCTCCCCCTCCTGGGACCTAGTCTTGACCACTGCCAATGCTACCTCGATTGGTCTGGATTGTCCAGAGGTTTAGTTTGTTCCAAGAAACTAGGCTGGCTTGAACCTGTGCCCACCAGGTCACAGTTCAGAAATCCATCTTAACAAATTGGTGTACAGCAGTGAGATAAGATCGAAGGTACTCAGTGTTGCACACTGGTAAAGGTACCCAGATTACACTTAACCAGGACACATAGTGACCTTAGTAGTAACTTAACAGTAAAGGCTAATAACGTATCTTAAAACATGGAAGCAATAACCAACATAACCTTGAATGCTTCCAAGTGAGAAACACTGAGAATGATGTGTACCGAGAGAGGCTTATCTGCCCAAGGTACAAAGAGTGAAAAGATCCAAAGGATCATGGATTGGCAAGAGGTGGCATTACCTTGGATGAGAGTGCAGAAGGTGGTGCAGCAGGTGGTCGGGCTGCTCTCACTGACAGCTCTAGAAGAGTTATTGCTGCACTCATCCATGAGGTCCATGAAGACAGGGATGATACAAGTTTCATCTGTCGGCTCTGATGCTGAAGCCAAGCTTGAATTCAAGTAGCAGGAACTGCTGTTTAAGCAGAAGGAGCTTGAGTTCACCATGGCAAACCCGAGAGTCGAGCAGACAGAAAAACAAAAGGACAGGGATCACCAGTTGGAGCTGGCCAAGATTCAGGGTAAAACTGGCTCCTCCAAGGGATCTGTACATGGGCCTGGGTCCTCCTCTCCTCCAAGAGATCCTAAAGATCTGGCCAGTATGTATAATGAGAAGAATAACATTATGGACTGACTGGCTGCATTTGAGTATGCCGGTGAAGTCCAAGAGGTTGTGGATGCTGTTATGATTGCATGGCTGCTCAGTTGACTACCCCATTCAGGCTAAAGTGCCATTAAGGACTTGTCTAAGACTGATAGAATAGATTTTGCAAAATTGAAGCAAACTCTCATCTTAAAATTTGTGAAGACTCATGATCAATACTTAAATAGATTTAGAGAGTACAAAAAGAAAGAAGGTAACACTTGTGTGTCCTATGTTACCGATTCCTTGAAAAACTTCACTGGCTGGGTTGAAGGCTTTGAGGGTATGATATGTTTAGTCATGCTTGAACATATTTTTGCATCTTTTCCCCTGTGACTTCAGGTTGTCTTGGTTTTCCACAGAACGTAGTCTGGACACACATGAAAAACAGTACATTACATTATATGAACATGACATTGCAAGGTATGTTTGATATCACACGCACATTATATTGCCTTGGCAGAAATGACAAGTACTGTAAAGTTATGTTTAGAAGATTTACATGTTGATTGTGGGACACTGAATGTTTTTTAATGTCAGTGAATATGTGATTATTTGCAAGGCACACATTTGACATGGGACTTGTGTAACTAACATGGGGATGCTGCACTAAAAGGTGAGGAAAGCAGGGTATATAAATGTGATGAGAGAATTTGAAATCTCTGCACACACCCCAGTGCTGCGATAGACTGTGGGCCTCATTACGGGTTGACGGTAAGCCTGCCGATGATATTGGCGTCTTGCCACCAGACCCATAAACAATTACTGGCACCTGACTTCCCGGTGCCACCGCACTGTTCTGAAACCGGCGGCCAGAAAGTCAGGGGCAGGTAATTAGCGGACTCAATGGACTCAATGGGAATACATTTTACAGCAACACTCTCGGGCCGATTCATGGAATAAATGTGCGCCGAAAAGGGCGGTGCAAGCGTGAAAATTGCAGCACAAGCATGAAAATCGCAGCGCACACGTGCCAAAGCCACGCACTTCGATTCATGGAATTCAGTGCACGTGTAAATCCTGGGATGTGCGCTAAAAAAAGTGGGTGGCGCATGCGGGCGCACACGTCATTAAATGGCGTGCGCTATGCGCACAGGGAAAGCGCACATTGCAGAGCGCACACAAGAAAAGTGGGCGGAACACGGGGTGTACCACGCTGAATGGGGAACAACGTGTGAAAATGTGGGCGTTACGGGGGAAGTACAGGAGGTAAAAGCTCGCAACGCCCACATGCAAGCCAACAACACGTATTCATGGAATCGAACAGGGGAAAGGCGTGCGCCAAAAAAGATGCGCTAATCCGGAAACACGTATGCCAGCAGGAAGCAGGTGTAAGTGGCCCCGCGCAGCATAAAAGTGCGCGCAAACAACAAACAAGCACAGGCGGTACAATGAATATACCGTTCATCGCAACAGTGGTCGTGGGACACCACAGGAGGAGGAGGATAGCCAGGCCCTGCATTTATTTACCCAGGATCAGCCTTTTTGGGATGCCTGATGACCAGGTGTATGGGAGGTACAGGTTTCCACCACACATAATCCTAGACCTGGTGAGTGAGTGGGAGGATGACCTCACATCACCCACCCTGTGCTCGCAAGCACTGAGCCCCTTGGAAAAGGTGCTCAATGTACTGCACTTTTTGGCTACTGGTTCATTTCAGGGGACAAGTGCCATAGTGGGGGGGGGGGGGTGTCACAGGCCATGCAGTCATGCTGCCTACACCAGGTGCTGGCCATCATGACTGCACGCCCCTAAATCCGCAGGCACATATACATGCCCAGAACACCTGCAGAAAGGCAGGCCATGGTCCAGGATTTGTACGGGGTGGCACACTTCCCCAAAGTGATAGGTGCCATTGATTGCACCCATGTGGCTCTACGTCCTCCCAGGGCCACAGAGCACATATATCGAATCCGCAAGCAGTGGCATTCAGTCAAAGTGCAGGTAGTATGTGATGCCAAGGGAATCATCACTTCAGTATATGCCAACTATCCAGGGTCAAGCCATGATAGTACATTTTCAGAATGTCACCCCTAAACCGGGACCTGGAAGCTGGGCGGCATGGCGACACATGGCTGATTGTTGAGCATGAATGCCTCTGCACATGCATGCATGTCGGATACTGAGTAATGTGAAAACCCCACTAATGATAGCCATCATCACCTCCGCAGGGGACAGTGCCTACCCTCTGAGCACCTACATTATGATGCCAATTCGGAACCCCACCACACCACCTGAGGTAAGATACAACACAGCCCATATTGCAACCCGGGGCATAGTGGAGCGCACATTCGGAGTGCTCGAGTCACACTTTCGCTCCCTTGACTGCTCTGGTGGGCAGCTGCTATATGCGCCCCCAGTAGTGTGCAGGATCATAGTGGCAGCATGTGTCCTGCACAACGTTGCAACTCGCTGGGGCATGCCGGTGGACATGGTGGTGCCCCCACATCCCAACCACATGCACGACTGCTGCGCATGGAAGGTGAAAGGGCACGTGGTGAGGCAGCCCGTACCCAGCTGGTGGCAAATTACTTCACCTAAAATCCCAGCCCTGCAGAGTGCACACAGCCCTGGCACATACCAGCTGACAATCAATGATGATGACAAAAGGGACAGTCAACTGTCACAACCATACCAGCCTGAGATTGTTCACCTGGACGTGTTACATTGTGTGCATCCCTAGCTACTTAAAGGCACCCAATGCTGTGTCACAAAAAGACACACATTCATGCAGCATTAATGACTACCCCCTTGCAAAATACCACATCAAAATAGTGCCATGTCACCCAACCCCTCCCCATCTCAGCTACCCAACACACCATGTCATGGCATGCAATGTGAAAGCAACCAAATGAAGGCACAACATGTGACATAAGTGTCACAAAGTGCACTGTCCCTAATTTAAACAGGCCACAGACAATATGCTCTCAGTAATCAATACGAAATAGCACACATGAACAAATACTTACCAGCAACACAAAACATCAGTACAGGATGAAAGAGTGACAATATATGACAGCAAAAAATTAAAGTACTGCAAGTGTCAAAACTCGACTAAGGCAGCACTTCGACCCCTTCCAACTGCAGAGTGTTGCTGTCAGGCAAATGTGTCAGTGTACTGCATACAACATGAACTTCATCTGCAAAGGAGATGGGCTTGTTAAGACATGAAAAAGCTACATGTATATAAGGATAAAGACATGGTTGCACAAGCAAATATCAATCCACCATGCAGTGGAGAATCGAACAACAATCCCCACTAGGGATGTACACACAGTTTTGACTACAGACTGGCCACACAACTCATGGGAGCCCAATGTCACTATGTAAGTTACTGTCACTTGGTCACACCCTTTGCAAGCCCATGAAAAGGGGAAGCAGGAGGGGTGTGTGTGTCAGGAACCCAAGCATCTAACCCAAAGACAGAAGAAGCCTGCATGTGCCCAGCTGGAATACACAGTGGATGCCTACGGGAGCCACACAGAGCAACACGCTGTAAAAAAAAAATGGCCATGTGTGGACCGGGGGTGGGGAGGCCACCAAGGCGGGATGAGGTACAGGGTGCACCCCAACACCCACATGCATGGATGTTGAGAGAAAAACAAAGAAAAAACTCCATGGGCTCATGGCCTGCACGGCTAGGCTACAGTGGTAGAACTGTCTTCGCTGTCATCACCCTCTGCTGCTACATCAGGAGGTGGCTGTGATATGGGAGGCAGACCACGCAAAGCCCTGGTATGGTCCTCCATGGCAGCAAGCATGCAGGTGTGGAAGGTTTGGTTCTGGAGGATAATGGTACAGAGATCCCCATGCAGCACCTCGAGGGTTGCATGCATTTCTCTCTGCATGGCCTCGCGTGATGCCCGGATCTCCTGACGGGTTGCCTGGAGCTCACCTCAGCTCCAGCTGCTGTTCTGCCCTTGTACTCCAGGACACCTCAAGTTCACCCTGAGTATCTCTGAGGGAGCTGTGTTCTAACCTGAGGGCTGCCCTTTGGGCCTTTGACTCTACAGATATGGCTGTGCGCAGAGTCTCCAGTCCAGCCTGTCGGTCCCTGTTGGACGCCAACATGTACTCCCTGTGTGAGTGGCAAATGGAGTCTGTTGCCTGCTGCTGGAGCTCCATCTGCCTTTCAGGGGGGAGAATGGAAGTGGACACCCTATCCATTGCCTGAGCCATAATTTCACACAATGCCCCCTGTTCTGCTGCTATACTGTACATGGAGTTCTCCCACACAGTATTGCCTGGTGGCGCACAGCCACTACGTTTGAGGGCACCACACCTGTTTGGGGCAAGGCAATGTGCACCTTGCTGTGCTGGCACTGCCTCAGGCTGCAGGACTGCATTCCTCCTTTGATCTGCTGGCCCAGGAACAGGAGTAATATTGTGGAGTGTGACCCTGCATCCGTAACCACCACAGGCAGACCTTCCAACACTGAAATCCCCATAGAGGGTCTACCCCCGGTGCAGGTGGGTTGGACAGAACAGCATCCCTGCCAGAAACACTCACCTGCGACGGCACATATGTCTCAATGTCCGATTCAGCACCTGATTCATAGAGGACTCTGGAGGTGTACCCAGAGACACCCGTGGACAGCATGGTCTGTAGGAGAAATGGGTTTTCACCCACCACCACCCTGCATCCTCAGTGCCCGGTTGTGGCTGTGATTCCTCCTGGGTCTGCACCATCTCCTCCTCCTCAACAACATCAAGGGCCTCATCACCTGCAAAAACATGAAAGATAACAAATGGAAACAGGCATGAGCACCATAGCAAACACACATAGGCCTGATGAGGCAGAGATTCAGTACTTAAATTACACATGTCCCACATGACAATAACCCTGGCATGCATGCACTGTTAATGAGTTGGAATGGGAGGCAAAAAGCAGACACTGCATGCTGAATAGCACTGGCATCACACATTAGCCTGTGAGTGGCATGTCCAATATACATACATGACACATGCCAGCACACAGATGGCACGTAGCATAGCCATGGTACATTTGACAAGTACAGCCATATGGTAGGAAATAAGTACTGTCACCCATCCATGTGAGATGGACATCATGAGATAAAACATGCAAAATAGTGTGACAAAACATGCATGTGCTACACGCTGCAACAAATCCAGTGTTCACTGATGCAGTGATGGCAGGCAGATGGATCCATCAATGGTTGGTCACTTCAACATGACAGAAGCCAACAGTCATGTTCAACTTTCAAACAGGGCCCAAAAATGATTATGTGCAGGACATTACTCAATCAGCCTGAATGGTTAAATCCTGCCCATAACAAGGTAATAAATGTGACCCATTGTGGGGTGTAATCTATGACAGAAGTATGTTACATATGTGCCAGTACGGCAACAAAAATGCGTGGTAAAATGGCAAGGATTAAAGCAATCAGGCTGAATGAACAGGAAAACATTTTAAACAATGTTGTTGCAAGATGACAGTTGAAGGGCAACTGCAGTAATCTGGTGCAAATTGGCAATGGTGGTCAGAAGGGATACTGTCATACCCAAGGCCGGGGAATGGTTTGGAGGGACCACATTGGTGACCCATACCAGTCATGACTACACAGCCTCACCTGGCACTCAATCAGAACACATCACCCAAGCAACATACACATGGATTGCACACACATGCATGGGCACTCACCGGACAATGCTTCAAGATCTGGTAGGTCTCCCACACCTCGATCTGATCCTCTGTGATGAAGCCTCCAGCGACAGACTCATGTTCAGTGAGTTGGTTGTGCTCTGGTGGAAACCCACCGCCAGTCACCAGAGTAGAGGCATGATTGGAAGCCAGCTTGTTCTTTGCTCTGCGTTTCAGGTCATTCCACCGCTTAGAGCAATCATCAGCTGTGCGCTTCACGAACCCAAGGGAACTGTTGAGGTCCGCGATGGTCTGCCAGTGGGCCCTACATTGAGCAGGCGTAGTCTTGCACCCTGCAGTCACCACCTTTTCGCGGCTATGTGCCAACACATAGGCCACAAGTGCATCTAGTTCGGCGTCATTCAAACTAGGCTTCCTTGATGTGCCGGAGTGTTCAGCCGTGTATGGGGTCTCAGCCTGTACTGCAAGAGCACCCTTCTTCTTCTTGGGAGGTGGTGCAGACCCTGAGTGGCTCTGGTTGGTAGGGGCAGAAGTGCAGGTGGACCGGGCACTGGAATTTTCCAAAGGCACAATGACCAAAGGTCTCACTGCAGGCATTGGCTGCAGGGTGATGTTGGCAGGACCAACCTCGGTGTGATGGAGTTGGACCGACACTGTCCCGGCTGGGAGACTCAGAGCTGGGGTGGATTGAGCTGCAGCTGCCCCTGCAGCCTCCTCACCCTTGCTACTTGGGGCAGCAGATGAAATTGCTGCGCCAGATCCACGTGGCCTGGTGACAGCAACTTTCACCGCCACACGTGGCTTAGACTTGGTGACACGGAAGTCAGCCTGGGAGTCATCCTGTGCCAGTTCAGTTGACAATATGGGCCGGTTTAACAAGGGCTGAGCTGGGATGGTGTCAGCTACATTTCTCCCAACCATTGGGGTGGGGGGAGCAGAGGTGTCCCCGTTTGGTCCTCCACCCACTGGCCTCTTGGACCCCCCTGCACATCCTGGCCACGTCCCCTACTGCACACATCTCTTTCAGCTCGGCCACCTTTGCCTCCCTTACTGCTTGGTCGCCTCCCAACCATGGCACTGATGTTGTTGTGCATATGGGAGTTGCAGTTAACAATTGTCCTGGGCAATTGGGGTGAAAGGGGTAGGGTACTAGATGGAATTCGTACCATAGTGCTCCAGGAAGGCTGTCTGTGACCGCTGGGGAAGATGACAGGTCACGCAAAGCACAGGCACCCTGAAAAAAATATTAAATGGGCATGCAACCCCTGGTAGACCACATGCATGTAAAAATAGACCCGCACTACGCTGTGGCACCCAGAAACACAAAAATAAGCATACGCGTGATACACGCAGCCTACAATGACCTCTGAAGGGGTACACGACACACGGGGGCAACCACAGTTGGAAAATACGTGCGCGACTCACCGTCTGCCTGGAAAAAGAACGTGAAAAAGACGCGTGTGTGTGCATTGGCAACACCCCCACCAAAAGAAGAATTGAACGCTGTCTGAGTAAACAGGGAGTACGAACTGGAACTGTTGTGAAGTAATTGCATGTGAACCGACAAGAAGTACAAGAATCACCCACTTGCTCTCCACAAAAAGCACGTACGAGAAAATGGCGTCATACCCACACGTACAACGTCACTTAGGTGCGTACGCGCTAAGGCCCTTTCCTCCAATTGCACGGACATGCAGTTATTGCACGTGTACAATGAACCTGCACCTGTGTTGAGGGCAACACCCTTGCGCGTCACGTCACAGATGTGCTTACGCACTAAAGGCCTTTCCTCGAATCACACGCTGTGTTGTTTTTTCACGTGCTGATTCACTATGCACCCGTGTTGAGGGAAATGCCCATGCGCGTTACGTCACAGATGTGATTATGCGCTAAGGGCCTTTCCTCGAATTACATGCTGACGTGCAGTTTTTTCACATGCCAAATCACTCCATATCAAGCTGGCCACGCGACAACACATGGAAGACCACGCTCCTGCCCAAAAGGTCATTTTCCTGCCCCCCAGAGCCCTGAGCATGCTCCCACCTGCCATCTGCTGCTGCCTGCCTGCTGCCCACGTGCCCTGCTATTTGGTGCCTGCACGTCAGCCATCTGCAGGGGTCCAGTTGCTGTGTCCACCCCTGCTGGAACAGAAGACTCTCGACTGGGATACCATCGCTCCACAGCCCAGCCCCAGGACCCAGTTGCCCACCCACACCTGCCCCAGGGGTCGCGATGTCGGGGCAAACACCATCCGAGACCACTGGCGACCCCAAGCCAGAGAGGCAGAGGGCTACCAGCTTCACCGATAAGGAAGTAGATACCCTGGTGGAGCAAGTTCTGGGGCATTATGATGCCCTCTTCACACCATCGCGCGCCAACAAGGAAGGACGAGAGAGAATCTGGGAGGATGTAGTGGTTGCCATCAACACGGAGGGGGTGGAAACCCGTGACATCAAACACGTCCAGGTGCGGAGCACTTCAGCTCCAGGACCCTCAACAAGGCCCGGCACCTCTTGAAGGCAGAGGATGCAGAGGGGTGCCGGGTCAGCCTGACCAACATCCAGATGAGGGTCCTGGAATGCATATGCCCAGTGCTCCACGTCCAGATCCTTCAGAGGCAGACCCGTCTGGAGTTGAGCGGTAAGTGGCCATGCATTGCTGTATGAAACAGGGCATGTTGCAGTGTGCTGGTTTCAGCTAATTGCTTGTATGTGTGACATAGGCCATGTATGGATGTGTGTGTGCAGGGACATCATGGTAATGCATGTGAGACCAGTCATGCGTGAACCACATGGATGGTGCATGTGTTCCAATGCGACATGGGGAGCAGCATGCGGAATGCACACATGAATGCATGCCTGTCTCTTTTCTTGGACATGGATAGGGTGTGAGAGATGGTGGTGCGCTCATGTACATGTATGGTGTACATGTCTGTGTGTCTGAGTAGCGTGTATGTGACTTTGAAACACCATGGATGCATGACACATTTCCGTGACAATATGTTGATTCACTTATGCAGTCTAGTCATCCTTGTATCCACTGTGTCTGTGGTGTACAAGCCCTGATGCATGACCCTCCGGTGATGTGTGTGCATGGGATCAGTATGAGCGATGATGCATGTAAGTTTGAAGCCAACATTTCTGTCAATAGAGGCCCTTGTACATGGATGCTGATGTTGATTGCATGCGCTGTGCCTTTTTCTGCATGTGTGTTGCCTGCATTGACCCATGTGTTGTGGAGGGACAGGATGGAAGTGACGTTTGACAGTGCCAATAAGTGTTATTGCTACCTGTCTAGGGGACTATTGTACAGTACCCTGATGCTTGTGTTCTATTTCTCCCTCTACGCAGCGTCGAGTGAAGAAGACGGCGGAGACATCGCTATGGAGCAAAGCGGCGGGTATGCATGCACTGGGCGGCGACGCAAGGCCCAGCCACCCTCTCATGAATTGCCATCATCTGGGAGCGAGGGGACTGGTGCCGCGTCTGCCACTACGGCTGTAGTGGAAGGGCCGGGTGAGCTCCCACAGGGGCTTGCGATGGCAGAAGACAGTGCGGAGACATCCAGGTTGGTGGTCTCCACAGAGGAGGAGGAGGCCACTACTGAGCTGCACATGGGGCCTGGTGGGGTAGTACCACTGGTGCAAGTGGTGCAGTCCAGGGCCAGGGGCAGGAGTCATCACAGGTCACCGCAGAGGGGCCTGTGCATGTCACTGTCCCTGACCCTGTGACTGCACCACCATGCACCAGCAGGGATGCCCCGACCCAGGCCCATCCGCAGGTAGGGGGGAGGCCCATGTCATCTGGCACTCCACTACCTGCGGACGAGGAGACCCCTGACCATATGGGTTCCATCCTGATTGGTGTCGCATTGTGCACGCGTGTCATTCGTGATGACGTGCATGCTTCCTGGGGGGACCATGCACGCCATCATGAAGAGCTGCGTTGCAATGTGGCACAGTTGGGAGGGGCCCTGGTCGGAGGGTTCCTACATGTGTCGAGCACTCCGGCGGCCCTCTCCTCCTCTGTGGAGACTATGCGCCAGTCATTCTCACTGCCGTCTTCCGGCCCAGATTCCACCAGGGCCCCCTGCAGACCTGGCGCGACCAACGCAGCCAGCTTGGTGGAGCTCCCATCCCTGCCACAGTCGGGAGTCGGAGGTCCAGCAGGGGTGGACACCAGCAGATGGAGGATGTGCCGGCATCATCGGCCAGGGCACATGGACAGCAGCAGCAGGCTAAAGGTGGGAGCGATGATGGCTCGGGACCATCAACATCAGAGGGGAAGACATCAGCCGGAGGGCAGGAGGACCCTGGAATGGGAGTGTCTTCTGTGTGGCAGTGATTGGGCCAGCGGATAGATGCGGAGCGGCGGCGTGCGCAAGAGACGCGGCTCACCATGGTCAGGGCGGAGTTCTCCATGCGCCGGGCGTTGAGGGGGGCTAAGTGCCTTGAGGCAGGGAGTTGGAACAGGCCATCCCATGGCATCCCTGCGGCCCGGGACATCACAGAGTGAGCCATAGGACTTGCCCGCCGCCATTGTATATAGTTAGTTAGTTTTAGGTTTCCTTTCTGTTTTTATTTATTTTGGGGAGCTTGGACAATGCCCCACGTTTTTGTATATAGTTCTTCATTAGGTAGTTTTTTTTGATAGGTTTCATTTCAATGATTGGGCACATGGACCCTAGATTTGTACTTTGTAAATAGTTCGACAATGGATTTGGCTTCTCATTTTTTTTTTCATGGATCAATGTTTTTTATTGTTTTTGCACTTTGGATTTGTTTTGCCGGACTGACACTTTGGACACGTGCTTTTAGATTGCTTTGGATTTTACTATCTTGCATTTTTGGTTTATATTTTGGACGTGCAGCTTTTCATTATTTATTTCCATTTTTGTGTGTTTCATTTCATTCCCTTGCTTTTGTGTTTAATATATTTTTATTTCCTACTTCAATGTGTGGTATTCTCTCTTTGGTTTCATGCATGTCACAATGTGTGTTTTTTCAATCACATGCGCCCATTTTGTGGCTGTGACATATGTTGATGTGCATACTTGCCATTTGGGATGTATCATGCGATGGGGATTTCATTGTGGGGTGGATGTCATACCTGGTTGTGTGTTTGGACTGGGGTGGCATGGGGTGTGATTTGGGTGGCCATAAGGCCCATGATTGTGGATCGTCATGAGGTGTTGGGGGGACATGAGTCGGGGCCTGCTGGCAGGTGCCTGTCACTGCTGGGTGGGTGGGGGTGCAGGGGGACATGAGTCGGGGCCTGCTGGTAGGTGCTTGTCACTGCTGGGTGGGTGAGTAGGTGGGGGGACATGAGTCGGGCCGGCTGGCAGTTGCCTGTCACTGCTGGGTGGGTAGGGGTGCAGTGGGACATGAGTCGGTGCCTGCTGGCAGGTGCCTGTCACTGCTGGTTGGGTGAGTGGGTGGGGGGACATGAGTCGGGGCCTGTTGGCAGGTGCCTGTGTGGGGTGGCTGGGAGGCATGGCCAGGGTGGATGGGCTGCCTGTGGGGCATGGCCAGGGGTGCAGGGCATTCACCTGTGTTGTGGGCTGCCTGCAGGGCCTGGGGAGGGGTGAGAGGGCTGACCTGGGAGAACAAACACTGCCAATTCGCATTGGGGCACACCAGGAGTACACATACCCCTCCCATGGCAGCGAAAACATGTGTAAAACTCCCCGCACACCCCGGAAATACACGTACCCCGCTCCCCAATGCCTATCGTGTGTGATTCTCCCCGCGCACCCCTCGGAATACACGTACCCCGCTAGCCCAAGCCCTATCACGTGTGTTACTTCACGGTGCACCCTTGAAATACACGTACCCCGCTCGCACAAGGCCTTTCGCGTGTGATTCTCCCTGCGCACCCCTCGGAATACCCACTAGCCCGAACCCTATCGCATGTGATACTTCACGTGCACCCCCAAAATACATGTATCCCGCTCCCCAAGGCCTATTGCATGTGATTCTCTCCACACACTCACCGGAATACACATACCCCGCTCGCACAAGGCCCTTCACGTGTGATTCTCACCACGCACCCCTCAGAATACATGTACCCCACTAGACCAAGCCCTATCATGTGTGATATTTCATGCGCACCCCCGAAATACACGTACCCCGCTCCCCAACGCCTATCGCGTGTGATTCTCCCAGCGCATCTCTCGGAATACACGTACCTTGCTCGCACAAGGCCTATCGCGTGTGATTGTCCCTGCGCACCACTCGCACAAGCCCTTTCGAGTGTGATTCTCCCCGTGCACCCCTCGGAATACATGTACCCCACTAGCCCAAGCCCTATCTCGTGTGGTACTTCACGCGCACCCCCGTAATACACGTACCTCGCTAGCACAAGGCCTATCGCGTGTGATTCTCCCCGCGCACCCCTCGGAATACACGTACCCCGCTCGCACAAGGCCTATCGCGTGTGAAACTTCATGCGCACCCCCGAAATACACGTACCCCACTCGCCCAACGCCTATCGCGTGTGAAACTTCCTGCGCACCCCCCAAATGCACTGTCCCGGCCCTGTGAACTGGTGCAGGGTTAGTGTGGCCCTTTGCACTGCATTGAGGATTTCAATGCCTTATCCTTGCGCAAGGGGCGTTCTTGGGGGCGTAACTGGCACTGCGGGATATTCTCTGCCCCAGCACTCAAAATGGCTTTGATATTCCATGAATACGCAGTGCGCCAGAATTCTATTTAGCGCACATGGCTGGTACACGCTGGTGCACGCTAGCTCTCTTCGCTGCTCGCGTGCGCTGCCTCTGCGCTGAAATCTATGAATTACCCTGTGTGTTTTTACAGCAACACATTTTACTAGCATTCAATGGGAGATGTTATGATGATATTCTGGCTGGGCCAATGTATATGGGAGGAGCTTGATAATTTCACATTAAGTGCCACAGGACTCAATGGAATGGGGAACACAGAAGCACCGGCACTGTTAACAACGCTGCTGGTGCTTCCGTGAAACTCTGCGGGCGGGTGCTATTCCGCCTGCAAGGTCTGACCCTGACGGGTGGGACGGCACCCGTCTGCTGAGTCGTAGTGTACCGGTCCGAAAACAACAGTGCCGGTAGGCTTACCAGCACTATTGTTTCTGGACCGGCACACTCTTAATGAGGCCCTATGTCTAGTATGTGACTACAGCTGCAGCATTTTATCATTGGCTTGCGGATCCACAAGTGAAGAACACAGTATTGAGACCTGGCCACCTTCTTCCACTCCTTCTTGGGATACCATGACAAATGACCCCCTGGTAGATTCCCCTCCTTGTTATATATTCAAGGGAACCATGATGAATATTTTGCAGGTTAGGCCTACGAGTTCCCTTGCTCCAAAGGACATTTCCAATCATCCATTTGGAAGTAACTTTAAAAGAAACAATGAGAAAAATGTCGCTGTTACATCAGGAAAGGGTGCTGGACAGGGCTCTTTTCTCTAGGAGTTTCAATTTAATTGTACATTGGATTCTGAAATATGTAAACAATCCATGTTAGGTCAGACACTCATCATATCAGAAATTATGATACACTCAAATACTCCTAACACTGTGGAATAAGGATAGGTTTTGTCACACAGAGAACTCTGAGGAATATGTTACTCTCCTCCACCATCAGTGCCAAATTGCCCCAGCATGTCCTATGGGAACATTTGGAGTGGACAAAGGCATCAGATAAATCATGTCCCCCCGTCGCGCCCCAAGTTCTGGTAGAATTGGTGCATCTATTGAGCGATGCCATAGAAGTGAAGGAATCTCAGAGAATGATTAAGGCACTCCACTTGGGGCTGTTTCCCCAATTGGAGTTGATCGATCTGACTGTTCAAACCCAGAGTTAGAAGTGGCTTTGGATTGGACAGAATATTTTAAATGAGTAATGTAGCAACACCCCTTGAGACCTTATAGTTATATCTACTCTCAATTGTACTGATCAGTAAGTAGACTAAAAAGCCCTTGCAATACATTTACCTTCGACCCCTCTTAGTATTCCCAACAACGGTACATCTTGTTGGAAATTCAGTTGAGTGCAAGCCACCCAATAATGATCCTTTGCAAAGATGAAGAGACACAAATCAAATTTTTATGTTTTAATACATTATCCGTGGTGATACTAATTATTATAAGTGTGCATTTTGCAAGGCGATTGGGCGAACTTTAAGATTAACAGAAGTAGACAAGAAGAATATTTTGCAGGTATCTTGTGTAATTGTACATATTGTGGCGTGTGAAGTGTGCATTTTGTGTTAAATAATTTTCAGATATGGGTCTGTGTTATCAGTTGCAAAGAATCTGCTGCTCACAAAGTTGCTGAAGTGTTTCTCGACAGGAGATTCAAGTAGTTCAACTTGCAGACTCATGGCACAAACCAATAAATGTGGTATATATTTATGATCATTCCCCTACAGGTAACCCTTCTGTATTTATTTATTTACTTATTTATTTATGTGTGTATTTATTTGTTTTGGTCGTGCTGACCTTTACAAAATAGGAACATTAAAAGAAATACATTTTAAAAATAAAAAATACAATTGCATTCAGCTTGTACTCACAAAAGACAGCCACAAATCCCATTTAACTCAAAATGTTTAGAAGATAATCTGCGTAGTTGGATGTGAAGAGTGCGGCCAAGAGTTGAAGTCTGCTTAGAACATTTCTTGACTACTTTTTGTTGGTCGCTGTGCTCTAGTTTTTCAGCCAGGCTTTCTTCTTGAAGGAAGTCATGAGATCCTTTCAGTCTGTAAGCATTTCTTAGCCGGCTTTGTGTGTCCTGTGAGAACATTGACAATGTTCTACTTATTATGAGTATTGATGAGCCCGGCCCTTAACAACACTTGGCTTACTGCTATTGTTAGCGATGTATTATGTCCTGAAATCAGCAGGTTCCAGAAATTATCTGAGAGCAGCCAGTCCTCTTTGTACACGAATTTGGAGAGGTATTTTTTGGCTTACTGCACAAAAACCCAGACTCATTTAAAAGTGGAAAAGGTCGCTTTAATGTGACAGGCCAAAGCTTACAATTAAACGCTTACCTGGCTCCATGGCCTTACAGACTAACAAAATATTTAAACAACCAATTAACTAATTACACATTTTTCATTTCCCCCCAATAATTAAATACTTAAATAAAGCCATTTCCTCCCTAACTGTCCCTTGGACCCCACCGTCTCCTTACCCCTTTTCCAGGCATCCCGCTTTCCCCCTGGGGCCATGCCCCTCCAGGCTCAATACCTGCTCCCCCGGGGTGGCCCACTTGTGCAAAAAGCACCACCCCATCCTTTCCGTGTCATTCTCCCATTGTGCTTCCCTCCCCCCACATCAAAAGGGGCCATGCCCCCGGAGCCCAGAACCACTTCAATACCCCTAAAAACTCCCCTCTACACCAATCTCCCCCTTCCTATGACCTGCAGCCAGTCTGACCTGCCACATCAGCAACAGAAATGTTTACATCACAACTTCACTAATGCCCCGACCTGTCACACCAAACTACCAGCCAATCGCCCCTTAACAGACACCAAAAACCCCCTAAATAACTTGCCATTGGACGTAAAAAAAACCTGCATAACAAAATACAATGGTCCCCCCCCTTTTAATAAACCAGACCCCAGACCTAAACCAAAATGAAGGGGTGGGAGGGCGGGACAATCGACAAGTTCAATCGTCACCTGCCTCCCGAATCTTCCCCAGCCCCTTAAATACCCCGGTGAGGCGCTCTGCCCCAACGGCCACTCGCTGGCCGTGTGCAGCGTGAAAAATCTCCCCGGGGGGAAACGCTTTGCGTTCCCCCCGGGGCCCCCCTTTTGGCTTACTGCACAAAAACCCAGACTGATTTAAAAGTGGAAAAGGTTGTTTTAATGTGACAGGCCAAAGCTTACAATTAAACACTTACCTGGCTCCATGGCCTTACAGACTAACGAAATATTTAAACAACCAATTAACTAATTACACATTTTTCATTTTCCCCCAATAATTAAATACTTAAATAAAGCCATTTCCTCCCTAACTGTCCCTTGGACCCCACCGTCTCCTTACGCCTTTTCCAGGCATCCCACTTTCCCCCTGGGGCCATGCCCCTCCAGGCTCAATACCTATTCCCCCGGGGTGGCCCGCTTGTGCAAACAGCACCACCCCATCCTTTCCCGTGTCATTCTCCCATTGTGCTTCCCTCCCCCCACATCAAAAGGGGCCATGCCCCCGGCACCAGGAAAACCCTCCCCCGAGGTGTTCTTTCTGCCCCACCCCCTTCACTTTACTTCCAACTCTTTAACCAATCTCCCAGCCAAGAGCTCAGGTCCGCCAGATAATGATTGTTCCCATAAATCGACAAGTGTACACCATCCTCCCTAAAGATCATAAAGCCCTCATACACTATTTCCTTATGTTCCATCACCTGCACCACCACAGAGGCACAACACTTCACCATTTCTCTGTTGATCCCTTTTCTAGCCCGCTCTATCGCTCCCTCGCTCTCCTCCACACTCTGCGCGGCAACAACTTAGTCCACAACACCTCTGCTTGAGGCCACATTTCCCGCACCCAGACTAAATCCCTTTTCATTTTCCTTAGCAGAGCCACCCCCGTATCCCTTACCAGGTCATTCTCCCCTGCATGAATAATCAACACCTCCGGCGCCCCGTAGCGTTCCCGCAACCCTGCCAACATAGGCAGCAACTGGTCCCAGCGCAGTCCCCCTAACCCGTGCCATTTTACCACCACATCCTTATAGCTACACCCCAGTTGCCTGCCCATAACCCTTTTCTCCGCTTCTTTCCTAGCCCATTTAACAATTGAATGACCGACAATCCACACTTGCGCCAACTCCCCCTCCTTTCGCACAGCATCTGAAAAAGAAATTACAAAATTACTACCGAAATACATTCACCCCACACTCTGTTGTCAACTAGCTTCTGTCACCCTCCTTCAAAATTCCCCTTTATGAAACTCCCTGATATACCCCTTGTATCTCCCAGACCTCCAGCGCCCCAAACTTTTCACCTTATCCTCCGAGAAACCCAACCTATTACCCTCCGATGCTGCGCCCAACCTGAATGAATGTGTACCAAAATCCTCTCCCTTTTCTCCTACCACTCCCAGAGCCTTCCGCAATACCCACAAGACTTGTGCCGCTGAAACCGGCGTCCCATCCTCATGATTAAACACCAAGCCTCACTCACCCCCACACCGCTCCTTCCACAAACTGCCTGCCTGCACTGGGCATAAGTCCTTGCTCCCTTGGCCCAACACAACCCAAGAACCCTTCCCCTTTTGGTTCGTTTTAGACTTATTAATCTTGATGTCCAAACCCACTTCTGTAATTTGCACATCCTCCCACTGCAATCCCCCAGGCCCCCCTTTTCCTCCCACCAACTCCGAAACCCGAAAAGCCCCGAAGAATAACCACGTAAAACAGGTCGCAAACAGCTCCCCCTCCCATACCGACCAGCAAACTCCCCCCACTGCTTTAACCAACCTCTGCAGCAATTCCGCCTCTTGTCCTTGTCCCTCTTACTCTCCCTTGCCCAACCTTCCAACATCCTACTCGCCATTTCCCCCCACTTGGCTGAAAACCCCAGAACCATTTCCCGTAGAAAGCAATCCCAGCTAACTTCCATGTTATAGTTGCTCTTGACCAGCCCCTGTCCATGGACTTTAGGAGGAAGTTCATGACATCATCCCTCCTCCACTCTACCGCATCCCAACTACCCCTCCAACTACACGCAACACCCCTGGTCCTCTCCTACCTGTCCCCCTATATTTCGCACCTTTCACACCTACCCTTTAAACCATACACCTAATCCCACTTAGACCCCCTTTCTCCTCTAACCTATTACCCTCCTGCTCACACTTGCCCCCACCTTCCCTCACCTTACTAATATGGCCCTGCGGTCCCCACCCTGCACCGGGGGCCCATGTGCACCCCCGTCCATGCAGGCCCTTTTCTTTATTACTCCTCTCCGCCACTGCACCAGGGGCCAAACCTGCACCCCGTCCATGCAGTCCATGCCATATAAATTACTCTTAAAGCACCTTGCTTCGTTGCTCCATTTTTTCCCCCAGCTGCACCCCCGTCCATGCAGACCCATCTCCTCACTTCCCCCTGCTGCACCAGAGATGCTCCCGCACCCCCGTCCAAGCGGCCTAAAGCTTACTCACCTTGTCGTTGGCAAGCGTGAGAGCTTCGCCACCGTCGTCCATGCCCTCCACACGACGGCCACCACCCCTTAACAATTTCCACAGTTACATCCCCCCTGCCGCCCTTCCTTGCCCTACCTAAGCGTCTTCTTCCTCACCCCTCTTCTACCCCCTTTGGATCGCCCCCAAAACCTCTCATCAACCTTGTGCCCCCCCTCCTCCGATAAACTGAGCCCGACCTACCAGAACACCCAATTTACCTGGCATGCGGTCCTTCCCCCCACCTCCTGTCTCGCTCCTCGCCCTGACCCACTGTCCCCTGCCTGAAAACATTCTGCAACCGGATGCTGACCGCACACTTGCTGCACTCGTGTTTAAATTTGCACATCCACCTCATGCAGCCTTCTTTCTTTATCGAACACCCAACATGCTGCTGAGGGCTGACCCCTGCCTCCTACCCCCGCCCCTTCTTGGGCGGGGCGGCCAAGAGAGGGCCGGTAAGGCACGGGTAAACCGCTTGCTGTGTGTACCTTTGGAGCTGGCCTCGACGGCGCCATCCATTGCAACCAGAGATCCATATCTATCTCCCCCCAAACCGCCTGACTGTCCTCCGCCAACCTTGTTCCAAACTCCTCGTCATACCGCACCCAAGCGAAGCCCCCAAAACTCGCAAATGCCTTCCTAATTACATCCATATATTTTAGCAGAGCCATGCATCGCTCCGGGAATTTCTCACTATATACGCTGACGTAAATGATAAATGATGACGTCAAATTCTCAATAGTCACTGGGACCCTTGGGCATGAAGCCAGTTCCCTCTCTTCTTCCTTAGACCCCTCCTTTGCTCTCACTTCCCTATGGAGCAGCTTAAAAACATCCACAAATTCCCCCGCCTGAATCCTTTCCCTGGTCGCTGCCCTCAAGTGCGCCCCCAATGGTTTAGTGATACCCATGTACGGCAGTTTTTTCTCTTTGCCTTTCACTTCAACTTCCTTTTCTTTGGCAACCTGTACCTCGAGCGCCAATGGCTCCACTACCTTGTCCGTTTGAACCTCCACCGAGCAATTGCCCTTCTCTTCCCCCGAGGCTCCAATAGCCTGTACACCAACCTCTTTCCTTACCCCTTACAGACCAGATCCTTCATTTCCCATCCCCATTCTCGTGTCCCCCCTCTGCTATGCAGTTGACCATTCCCCTTCCTGCTCACCTCTTTCAACACCGCCTGTCTGCGGTCTGGCCTCCACTCCGATGCTCCTCATCTCTTTTCTTAACGGGCTCCTACTACTGGGACAAAACATGTCAGCAATCTAACCCAGCCAATTCTTCCCCCGACCTCTTGCCCCTCGACTGCCCTGCACCTGTCTTTCCCAATCCCACCTCAAACTCCTTCTCTCCTCCCCCTCCTCCTTACAGCCCTATAACCTTCTCCCCACATACTCCTCCAATCCAACTTCATCACCCCTTAAATACCCTTGTGGATGCGAGCTAATGCCCTAGTTGAGTTGATCTTCTTCCTGCGAGCCCGGGCGTCTGCCCCGCCACTCCTTTGACGTCTTCTCAGCGGGGCCGCAGAAACCCCTGCCTGGTCCTCTTCTCTCGGGCGAGGCGTGCTGTCCTCCACCCTGTAATCCTCCTCGCTAGGGGCCGTGCTGCACCGTCTAGGCTCTCCTCGCGCCGACCGAGGAAGGGCCGTTCCTAAACCCTCTCCATCCTCTTGAACAGCGGGGGCTGCGCAGTGCCCTCCACCCCCACGCCTCCTAACCGGGGGGCCATTCCCCGCACCTCCCTAACCTCCTCCATTGATGGGGACCTCTCTCTCCTTCTCCCACCTGCACTCTTACGCAGGTATTTACCCCCTTTTCCCCTCTGCCCTGTGGCCCCCTTCTGCACCCCATCAACCCACTACCGTAGTTCCCTTGACCCACCCCTTTTTGAGCACTCCTAACCTTCCCTAGCTCCCCTCAGTCATCATTGACTCCATCCCTCCCTGGACCCCCTCCGACATCATTTCACCCCTGGACGCTCTCCTGTCGATCTCCCTCCTCATCTTCCTACCCCTGGATTACCAAATCTCCCCTCTTCCCGCCGCAGGGGTGCAAGCCACCATTGTCGCGAGAGCCCCATCTGCCGCTGCTCTACGCTGCGGCCTACCACCACCTAACTCCCCTTCCCCCGTGACTTCACCAACCGCCCCTTCCAATTGGGCCTTAGATGCCGAGCTAATAATTTCCAGGGCCTCCCTCAGAGCCCTAGCATCAACCAGACCCTTCCTACTTGCTCCCTGGCCCACCATCGTGCACCACTAGTCTGATAGCGCACTAAAATATGCCCCTTTGCCGCTCAACTAGCTAACTACGCCCCCGAGCCGGAACCTACCCGTGGACCAGGTACCCCTGTCAATGGGAGAACCAAAAAGGAAATTGGGTTATAAAACTAATAACCCTAACAAGAGTTAATTAACTCTATATTAATCCCTAAATTTGCTGGCTAGCTGGCTGGTAATTATAATGAAAACATTCTTTTTTTTTTTTTTTATTTACCCCCCACCTCAACAATACCCCTTTCCTGAAAAAATCCTCCCCTAGCTCCTACCCTGCCCCAAGAGACAATAGCACCCAAGCCCAGGAGCCCACAATCACTGGAGCAGCAAACATCGTGTTACACTGCCCCCAGGCGGCTAGAGAGCCACACCGCACCTAAAAGGCCAGAAATAGTGACACGGCCCCTTTAAGAGGACCGCACTGCCCCCTCTGCCTTGATGCTGCTACCGCGCGTATGAACGCAATGAAAGCAGCAACACACGGATCCCTGCTATGAATAGCCTAATGCCACACACAGACCCAAAAAAGGACCCTATGAGGAGCTGCACCTCAAACCCCCAGAGAGCCGCAGTACACCCAGTCCCAGCCCCAAACCCACACTACTCCCAAACCGAAAGGAAAGACATGCAGAATAAATACCAGTACAGTGGCTAACCCGCATACACAAGAACCAAGCAGAGGCACCAGGAAGCAGACGGCCTAACGGCACCTTGCATCAACAGGTAAATGGAGGTACCTTATCTACGGTACCTCCGAAATAATTATTTGTATTGTTTGTATTATTTTTTTATTTTTTTTTTTATTCTTTTTAAACTAACTGCCTACCCGACACTAGCACTACACTACACCATTCCTCACCTCACCTAAAATGCCCCCACCAGGCCCGAAATCAGAGAAGGCTCGGGAGCAGGCGACAGGGCTGGTCAATCGCCAAGTCCAACCGTCACCTGCTTCCCAAACCTTCTCCATCCTCTTAAATACCCCGGTGAGGCACTCTGCCCCAACGGCCACTCGCTGGCTGTGTGCAGCGCCAAAAACCTCCCCGGGGGGAAATGCTTCGCGTTCCCCCGGGGGCCCCCTTCTTCTTATTTCCCATGTGCCTTCACAGATGCGAAGTAAATGACTCAAACTTTGATTGGCTGGGTCTTCACACACTTTGCAGAATTTAATTGTATTTTGTTTTTGCCCTCATATGTTCAATATTTCTCCTGTGTGGATAATGTTCAGTCGGGCCCTGAGGAAATTATTTCTCGATTCCTGTTCTGGATGTTTCATTAAATCATTTGGTAATTACCCCAGTTTTTTGTCCACTACTACAAAACGGTTCTGTGGTTTAATTTGACGCATCTTCTCACCAGTTCTGATCCCATCCCTAGTTTCAATGTTATGTTTTGCTTTCATAGGGTTGACAATCAGCGTTTCAATGGAAGAATCAGCTTCATTTAGAGTTTTTAATGTCTTTTGTTCCAGAAGTTCTTCTGTCCTTATTCTTGCCTTCCTTTCCCAAGAATGACTAACATCTAACACTCTTTTGAATGAGGAAAATTGAATCACTAATCCTTTAGATCAGGGTTGTGCCTCCAGGCCTCCAGGGCCGAATCCTGACAGAATGTCAGGATATTCCTAATTAATATTCTGGAGAGCAAGTGTGCTTACATTTAGAATCATTGCATACAAATTGATCTCATTAATATAAATGAAGGATACCCTGAAAATCCAACATGTTTCCGGCCCTTGAGACCTGGAGTTGAATAACTCAGTTTTAGATCATGAGCCTTGCTCCACCTCCCCTCGAAAGATGAACTCAGGGAAAAGCCTTTTGTCAGGAGAAGCTACTTGATGGGGTCTTTGACTGCATTGCCCACATTCCACGTATTCATCTCTAGAAAACAATTGTCCCTCTAGATGTTCATATGGCTGTAGCGAACTGAGGCAAGATATAAAGAGTATACACTTGGAATGTTGTTGGGGATAATGACAACCTATTCAATGTTGAGTGATTATCTTTTTAGAGAAATGTTTGGTATTATATGTCTTCAAGAAACTTGGCTACAAACTGATTTCAAACTTGAGATGACTACATGGTATTCTACCAAAAAAACGAGTAGATGTCCAAAGGGATGCTTTAGAAAAGGTTTTGCCACCTTTGTCCATAAAACAATATTGCTTATGGCAGAACAGATAATGTTGAATGATGAGTAAACTGTAACAGGGGCTATACAAGGCAAAACATTTTCTGAAAGGGGAACGCAGATTATTAATATACCCATTCTCCCTATTGGAAACTTCCTTGTCTCCAATTTTGAATGGTAATAGCTGCCCAGGAGATTTAATTGAGAAAAACCTGATTGGGAATTGATACAAGCAAAGTATTGTTATACTAAGTATTTTAATCTAAAACTGGGATTTAGTGGAGTACCATGATAGAAACAAAGGCCCTAAAGGAATCTTTAAATATCCACAGAGCTCACCAGTTAAATAAGAAATCTGCCATACTCTTGCACATTTTTTTACTGCAACACATTTTACTAGCACTCAATGGGAGATGCTATGATGATAAACTGGCTTGGCCAATGTATATGGGATGAGATTGATAATTTCTCATTGACTATTGTATAGTGGATTGCTATTGATATGATATGATGTGGCATTTATAACACCCCTACACACAAGTGTTTCTAGGCACAATATTCTTATGCACAAGTTCGGGATGTCACCATATTACCACAATTGGAATGTCATCATGATCCGTCAAAGCTTCTGCGGTGCCTTGATCCTCATGATGAGTGTATTGTTCATGATTCATATGACGTCACATATTTGGCTAACATCCCAAGGGTGCACCATGACAGAATCTTCTCTCTTTTTCAGGATCACAGAATGACAGAATTGCACAATAACTTGCTGGCTGTTATATAGTATGTCAATTCAACGGGTTGGTAGAGTAAATGCATAAGCCATTTGATCTATCATATAGCGTTGATATCTCTGTGACTAAGTGAAGGACACACCCTGCAATGATAGTGAAAGTAGGTCTCAAAAGAAAAACTTAAATAGGGCAATCAGAACACAAAACACTTTCACTGCAAGGAAATGTTCCATTCATCATGTATGGTCAGACCACAGCAAGGTACATTTTAAGCATATAACCTCGAACAGATTTTCTTGTAATCTGCATGTAAGGTTTACCATATGAACATGCAGTGTGCTTGTACATGTATTTCATTGCAGAGCCTTCAACTGCAATCAGTTGGTCTACGGTCAGGTACGGTAATGTATCTTTATGTGGACCACTGCCTTCTCTTCAACACTATTTAAACGTCTGACCTGCCCTTGTGCAGGCAAAATTCCTAAAGAAAGAGAAACAGGAAAAGGACATGTGCAGCTGCTCTTGATATGAACTGGAATTATCGGTGCACACCCGTTTTCAGAATTAGGGTTTTCCAAAGGATGAATTAATTAAATTAAAGACATTTCAAGGTGCAGGGGAGGAACAAAGGTCCTGACACAAGCAATATCATATACAAAGAGAGAAAAGAGGATCCAAGATTGGAACCCTCCGTCCCCTGCACACTATATATTACCATCTAAGGCGGTTTAAAAGTTCACTTCAGAATTTTCGTCTGTTACAACTTTCAATTGATAGGTCAAACAAACTATATCCACACAAATATTGTAAAAAGAATGGCATTTTAATGATGAAAAGTTATTTCAGCAAAGCTTTCCGTCTATCCAATGTGAACGGCTGACGCGTTTCGAGGAAGACTTCTTCTTCATCTGCTCTTGATACCGAGGTACTGTAGCAGAACTACGCCTTTCTCAACATGCGTTAAAACATCCCTTTTAAACAGTTTCTTTAGCTGAGAATATGCATCATTTTGTTTAAGAAGTGGCCTTCCGTTTTTAAACGTTTGAACACGAAAACAATGACCTGGTACTTCTGAGGTCACCAAGGCAATGTTTATTCTTGTTTGCAGATACCGTTTGGTTAGTAGTGCTCCTGAACCATGTATGTGTTACAGTATTGAGAACCACAAATAACTAACTAAAATCGAAAATAACAAACACAATTGGAGACCCTGAAGCTTTGTCGTCTGATCCCTTGCCAGGTCTGTCAAACCCATGACTCCCAGAAGTGCCTATTTGGCTTTCCCACAGTTCTCCCCTCCACTTTCTCAGTGTGGTGGTAACATTCCAACAGGGAAACCGAAATGTCAATATATGTCTCCAAATACAAGGCCAGTCTCGATTTGACCTACATGGATGCATTTGCTGCTCTCATACTACTTTTAGCCATCAAAAACACAGAACGTGCAACCCTTTCAAGATATCACCGTTTTTTAATGGTTGTGCTGCTGTCAGCAATGACTGGGTTGTCTCTAAGAAATGCACAACTGAGCACACAACTGTTACTCAAACAGAGAGACATGGGGCCTGATTTATGGATGTTTTAGCGCAGTGCAAAGTGACTTTGTACTGGTGCAAATTGACTTTGCACTCCAAAAATACACTTCGCACTGTACTGTAAATCAGGGTGTTTGGTGGCAGTGCAAAGTCACTTTGCACTGCGCTGAACATTCCATAAATCAGTCCCAAAGAGACAGAGAGAGAGAGAGAGAGAGAGAGAGAGAGAGAGAGAGAGAGAGAATGCTAGGCGATGCATGATAAAAAAGGGTGAATCTAACAGTTGAATATCAATTGCATGGATATCATGACTATTTAACAGAGCTGCATGTGGTAAATGTATGGTCACAAGAGCTCATGATCTTGTTAATCTCCCTGGTATTCAGAGGGTGGGGAAAAATATATAACCCATTCATATTATAAAGCAGGCATTTACCACTTGCAAAAGCCTTGTGTTGGAAGGATGCCATCCTAGCGGTGAGCGTGCTTCGTCCTGGCCCGAGATGCCATCGCACGGTCGCAGGCTGGAGCCTGCCCTTTGCCAATGCATGTGCCTCTCTCATTACAGCTGTCAGTCCTCCTTGGATGGCATCCTGACTCTCAGCACCTCACGCCCGGTGCTTGTGCTTGACAATGCCAGCCGCCATTGGGCGCCAGCAGGCAATTAACAGCCAGAAAGTCATGCAATGCAGGCTGCTAATTTCTAATGTTGAAAGAGGGTAATTACCCGTGAAAAGGCATGTAGACTTTTCATGGGTAATTACCCATTTTATGCCTCAGACGTAACAAGGCGAAATCACGGTTCATGGCACCACACCATTATGGGATGTTTAGGAATTTGGCATGCTCCACTCAGAAGCGTGTGGTGCGCCTCACCAGCAACCCAATGAGAAGTCATTTGCATCAAAGTAATCTCCAGGTGTGGCCTGTTGCAAAGTAGCCTGTGGCGAAATGAGTTCTCTGCAGCTGGACACATCTGCACTTGCACGAGCATCAATTTTCAAATGCTTCAGTGCATAGAACAGCTCACTTGTGTGGTCCCACAACAAGATAAGGGAGATGCTGAGCTTTTTTCAGCAGACTGGATCAGTGCACCCGGAAGCAAGGCATGGGGAAAAGGCAGTCTGCTGGTTCTGCCTGTCTATTTGATTTGATGTATGCATTACATCTATAAAGCGCACAAAACCTGTGGGCATCAAGGCGCTGCCGTCTGTCCTAAGTAGCACGGCCTGCATACAAAAAACAACTTTCGGTAGCTGTGTAGCTGGTAGAGCCAACCTGCAAGAACAAATTACATGTTTCCCTGGGTTACATTTCACTTTGAAGTACCTCTGGTGTACACTGGCAGCTCCAGTGCACTCTCAGCAGCAGCAGAAACAGGACTCTCAGAAGACACAGTGGAGACTCTACAGCACAAGTGATCTCTAAGCAGACCCGCTAAACTCGTTGGCTCTTTAGTGAACTTTCAGAAGCTTCAGTGCACTCTTGGCAGCTCCTATGCATCCTTGGCAGCTCCAGTGACTCCATGGCAGTCCCAATGAATTCTCAGACGCTCCAGAGCACACTCAGAAGACCTATGGCACTCTGATGCCCCAGTGCACTCTCAGCAGCTCCATTGCACTCTCTGCAGCTACAGTATATCTGAAGCAGACACAGGTAAACCTTCTACTCTTTCAATGCACTTTCAGAAGCTCCTGTGCTCTCTTAACATTCCCAGTTTACCTTCAGCAGACTCAGTGCATTCTCTGCTTTTTTCAGTGCACTTTAAGCAGCTTCAGTGCACTCCCAGCAGATCTAAAGGACTCTCTCCTGATCCAATGCTCCCTCGGAAGCCCAAGAGAACTCTCAGCAGTTCAGGTACATTGCAGCCACAGTTTACCCTCAACAGACCCAGCACACACATTGCTCTTCCAGGGCACGTTCAACAGCTTCTGTGCACTCATAGCGGCTCCTGTGCACCCTTCGCAAACCACAGTGAACTCTCGGCAGACCAGACTAAGTTCACTCTATGCAGTTGCAATGCACTTTTAGCAGTCCCAGTGCACTCTCTGCAGACACAGAACAATCTCATCAGCTCCAACACACTCTCAGCAGCCCAGGTGCAAACTCTGCAGCTACAGTATACCCTCAGCACACTCAGTATACCCGCAGCTCTTGCAAGGACTTTTAGCAATTCCCATGCAATCATGCCTGGTCTACACTCCGCAGCCCACCTGCACGTTCTGCATTTCCAGTGCACTTTAATTAGCTTTACCGCACTCTCAGCAGACCTAAATGTCTCTGCTGATCCAGTGCACCCTCAGCAGCCCTAGAGCACTCTCAGCAGTCCAAGTACACCCTCTGCAGCTGCAGTTTACCCTGAGTAGACTCCACACACACATTTCCCTTTCAGTGCACCCAGAGCAGCTCCTGTGAATCCTAGGCATCCTCTGTGGGCTCTCAGACCTATTACGCTTGCAAGAGACCCACGGCACACTCACCAGTTGAGTACACTCTCTGCAGTTGCAGTGTACCCTTGGTACCCCCAGTGCACTGGCTGCAGATACAGAGCACTCACTGCAGTGCACTCTCAGCAGCATCGTTGCACTTCCCTTGACTTCAGTGCATTTTCAGCAACACCAGTGCTCACAATACAGTCCCAGTGCACTCTCGGCAGTTGCGTGTACACTCACACAGCTATCCCAAGGATTTTGGGATCCATAGCAAAGTCTCATTTGGAAATTATTTAATTTGATAACTTGCAGAAATTGCACAACCACATGACCCACTTCCGAAATAGGTCACGTGTCTTTCTATAAAGAACGTTTAATGTAGAAACAAATTCGGCCTAGGATATCCGCCACTAATAAGGTAGAGTCACAGGCACTGTATACAAGCCATGTGTATGACGTGTGCATTAAATAATTGTTTTCACACTTTATTGATTTCATACACAACCTTAACAGTGGGCACAAAGCCCATACAACCCCAGAAGTTCCCCCTTAACCCCCTCCCATTCCAGGCTACCTGGAGCACCACTGAGGATATTTCACATACCAATTCAATCCTTTCACTGCGCATGTCATCGTTAAAGCCCTGCCAGTATCAAAGACAGACATAAAAAAAAAATAATGTCAGTTCATGTCAAATCAGCTCTCTCTGAGTTCATGGTGCAATAAAGCATATTCATCATTCAGGTACCTCCTTCATCACCATGACGGCCCTCAGCCTGGCTGCATTATCCACACATTGGTGGAGTACATACTCATTAATAGGTCAATTCACTCTGCTACGGGGTTACCCCATCAGTTTGGGCATTCTCCATGAACTCGGAGTAGTATTGCTTAAATGGGCGCCTGTAGTCAATTCGCCTACTATTCATCAGGAGTGTGGATGCAGACAGTGTTTCTCTCTGTTCACAAGTGTTCATGAAGTGCAACCAATTCTGGAACCTAGGTACTTTACACTTCCCCCATGTTCCTGCTATCATACATCTGGCCGTACCGGAGGCCTTCCCCAGCAGTCTCCTTTCTGCTCAGGAACCCCACTCAATTAGTCCTAACAGCCATAATTCCAGCATAGAGTTCTGTGTAATTGATAGTATCTTGGACATTGCCTCCTCAATTTTCCCCCAGAAGGGCCTAATTTGTGTACAGGACCATGCCACGTGGTACAAATCTGTAGGGTCCCCCGGGCACCTCTTAGAATGGGGGATCTTTCCAGGAAGAATCTACTGAGCCGTGCCGGGGAATAGTAGATCTGGTGCAGGAATTTAAAATGTATCAGTCTGAGTCAACCATTTAGGGACAAGGTACGTGTCTGCATGCCGATTAGTTTCTATTGTTCTTCGTTCAACACTGTCCCAAGCAACATTTCCCATTGACTCTTATGGGTCCGGCCTCCCACCTCCCTTCCCGTTCTGGTCATTTTGTAGATGGCGGACATCAGCTTTTTGGTGGACAATGGCTTGAGTACATGTTGAAGTATTGGATGAGGAAGGGGGGCCTGTGCACATTTTGGCTATTTAGTTCTCATAACCTCTCTGATTCTGAAATATAATAACATGGTCACTGCAGTCCAATCTCCTCTAACTTTCAAGGCGTCCCAAGTTATCAATAGTCCATCATGTAATGGTTTGAACTCCTATATTTCCAAAATGTGCCTGAAAAACGTTCTCATGCGTGAGTGGGATTCCACATTTTTTGTATACTGTAAAGTCAGGAGAGTGACAGTCCCCGGCGCCCGTCATTCGGCCGATCAGCCCCCAAGGTTTACATGTCACTTCTACTGGTTGGACCTAGGCTTGTGATGTCCTATCCCGGGTACCCCATATCATAATGACTTGTGCATTATATTAAACCAACAATAATTTCTGATGCTGTCAGGTCCAGTATTATTTTGGTATCCTTTTCAGTAAAGTTGTTACAAACATGATTTCAGAGGGCTGTCATCATTTCAAAATGTAACAATAATGTTGACTACTACCAAGGAATTAGTTCTTAGCTCCACTTCAAAAGATGCTCTTAACGATGAAGCAACAATTAATGTGCTGAAGGGGCACTACTCAGAGGCACATTGTTATTGGCATGCTACTAAAGTTACTGGGATGCTATTCAAGTTACTTGGATGATATACAATTAGGATTCTCATATCTATGTATTTATTTAATTTCAACGTTTATACAGAGAGTCACAGAGAGCCTAACACAGTTCAAATGGAGAGGTGAAGCAGGGGAAGTGGTCGGACTGGATTAGGTGTGGGTATAGAGGTACACATTGAGTCTTTTGCAGAAGGTGGCGATGCAAGATGGATTATGGATGTGGGAGGGGGGCATTCTCGGCTCTGGAAGCCCATTGGGTGAAGTATTGAGAAGGTTAATTTGCAGAGTGGAATGTGTTGGAGAAACTTACATTATTGTATGTTTTTGTGTGGGTGATGTGTTTCAGTTTGTTGTGAGGCAAGGGTGGGGTTTTAAGGTGGATGGCCATGAGTATTATGCAGACTCCTTGTAAAACAATGCTCTTGGGTATAGAGAGCCAGGGGAGCAGGGAAAGAGTTTGAATGATGTGTGAGCATTTCACTAGGTGTAGAATGAGACTTGCTCCCACATACTGAATGGCCAGCTGAGAGACTAGGGTGTTATTTGGGAGTCCAGTGAGCATTATGTTTACATAGTCTAACTTGGAGAGGACTAATGGCTGGTGTGGTGCAAGAACCCTGCCAATGGGAAGGACATGTGTTATCTTGCATCAGAGGTGTACCTGGCCGTGTCATCTTTTGGTAATCGCAGTTTTGTGCTATATGAAGGGTAAATGGGGGTTGATGATAAAGCCTACGCACTTGGTTGGTCTGAAAAGGGTGATGTGTGGGATGTCTGTGGCACGTTTTTGGATTTATGGGGTGAGGTTATGTTTGTGCCTGGGGGGAGATGAGGAGTATTCAGTTTTTGAAGGCTGAGTTTTAGGAAATGGGTAGCTATCCATGTGGTAATCATGGAGAGACAGGTTATGAGTGGGTGAATTTCCAAGAGGGAGGAGTTTTGGAAGTATATCTGTGTGGCATCTATGAATTGAAGAAAGTGGATTTTGTGGTTGCTTAGAATATGTCTGAGGGGTTGAACAGCAGGGAAGATGGGGAAGATTCTTCTAGTACTCCATATTTGACCAGGGTGGGATTTGATTGATAAAGCGGCATGGAGCCAAAGTGTGTCCTATTAGTGAGTAAGGAGGTACATAAGTCAATTACAATGCCTTGAGGCTTTATCCTGTGAGATAGCATGTTTCCGGTGAGGTTGATGGTGTTGAAAGCTTCAGAGAGGTCAATAAAGACTTGAAGAACTGTTTGCCCTTTGTCAGTAATGTTGTGGAAGTCATACAGGGTGTGAAGTGTACAGTCTTGCTGCTGTTTTGGGATGGACACCTTCTTGGGATGTGTTGAGAAGGTTGTTTGTGGTGATGTGCTGTTGGAGTTGGCTTGTGACTAAGTGTTCCACAATTCCAGAGAGCTATCTGCCATTTAAATGGAGTGCACGGTTAAGGGATGGTTTCTTGAGGAGGGGGAGATTTATCCTTTTTTGAGTGTGTGAGTGAAGGTGTCATGTGAGAAAACATACTTGATGATGTTGACCCAGCGTGGATACAGGGTGGTGATGAAGTTTGACGTGGCCTGGAGTGGGCAAGCATATTCAGAAGTGTGCTAGTTTTATTTTGGCTGATGGGCAGAAGGATGAATTGGTCAATTGGGTGGAATGTGGTGCTTCTGATGGAGACTTTTGGATTCGGGATGTAAGAGGAACTTTGGAGGAGAGGACCTGTCTAATGCAGTGTATTTTGGAGTTGGAGTAGTCCATGCAAGAGTTGCATAGTGAGCTGCTTAGGACCATGCAGGGGGTGGACTCTGGTTTGACGAGTGACTTGATGATGCAAAACAGTTTTGATGTGAGATTTGGGGAGATTGGAGCTCTTAGAGGTAGTGTTGAGCTTTGGTGTTGTAGCCATCTTCTATTTGGAGCAGAATTCCTAAAGGGCTGTGTTGGTGGAGGGGCATGGGTTATTTTCCCAAGTTCTTTCTAGGTTTCGAATTTCTGGTTTAATGTTGTGTAGAGAATCCTCAAACTATGCTTGTGGTGGTAGTTGTGGGGCTCCAGTGTTTTGAGGGGGTGTATTTGGTTGAGTGCCAGGTGATGGTGGTGACGTAAGTGTTGAAGATTAGGGTTGGGGAGTTTAAGGGGAGAGGAGATGGTAAGAGTGGCATGCATGATGTGCTTGTGATGTTTGATTTGCTTGTGGGGTGTGTGGGTAAATATTGTGTTGGAGAGTGAATGTGAAGGGGTTGGCAAAGTGGTCTCACCACGACACCCAAATTCAATTTTGCACATAAACCACAATTTTGCAAGAAATTACAAGGTCAAGAGTATTTCAAGCTATGTGCATGGGGTAGGTGATGGGTTGGAGGAAGTTGGACCTGGCACCCCGTGTTTCTGACCTTGGGAAGCAATCCATCAAAGCCTTGACCATCCAAACTAATTCTATTAGATCTCTCCATGATATTTGACACCTTTAACTATGTATTTGCATGGCAATTTACAAAACAATGACTGGGGTACCTAGACTTAACCTTGATTTACACCTGGAGAGGGATATTTGGTTAACATGGGAAGTTACTCAGAGTAACCAGGATGATCTTAAGGGATTTTGGGGCCCGTGCCTGAAACAATCTTGGACCCCACAAAATCAAAGAAATTAATCGATCCAAGAATCTGTGGTCATGCCCCACGGTCAAAGGAATTATGAACCATAGCATGACATGCTGCACTTAAAGTAATTGGAATATTTATGAGTTCTCCATTGAACTCTTGTTCTCTAGTCCACAATGAGGGTACTTGTGTTCAAGCATAAGTACAGGACATATTGTAACAAGAGAAGCCATCACAAATGCAATCTATAATATATATGCAGGGAACACATTAGTAGACATATGAAAAAGGTCTGCATACCTCAGCAATGACATAACTCAGATAAAGCATCACAATGTACATATACCAGAACATATGTTTTTGAGGTATAGGTTATGTGATTGAAGCCATATGGAAGGCACGTGTCCCCTTGCATGGGTGCCGGTCTCAGATTGGGAGCAATAAGAAAGTTATACCTGCTCTAACACAAACAGGGGAAAGGGATTAGAAGCTATGAGAAAGGTGCACAGAGACACATAATAGATGTAAGACACATATTAGCTGCCTAATACAATGTAAAAGTTCTCAAGCATAGAGGAGATGGTTGGAAGCAACAAGGAAGCTACACACATTATATCATAGAAAGATGATATGGTTAAAATCTTACTAGAAAGGTGCACATATCTGGACATTTGAGAAGGACAGGGTTTTCAAGTGATGTTGACATTAGGGAGCGTTTACGGTGTGCATCAGGGTGCAAAATACTAATGGTCACGATTATCATGGATGAAAAACTCTAAGGTCGGATAAACTATGAGTGAGACTTTTTTTAATTGTATATCCAACTAAATCACCCTCAGAGGCTGACAATTTTGACAGGTTCACTGACTGACGCTTTTGACACATTGGAGACCATAAAATTAAATTAATTGCTTGGATTACACATTCTGGTTAAATTTTGAAAATGGGATTTGATCCCAGCCTGAAATTTTGGTTCTTGACCAATTGTTACCCAATTGTTGACAATCAACAATGCACAATTATTTTTAAGTGTTGGATTATCATGAACTAAAGCAATATCCTGTATTGCTAACCTAAATTTGAAAGCACATAATTATATGAGAAATAAATATGACGACATTAAACATGGTTGCAGAATTATGTAATGTAAAAGGAGGATGATTGTAACTTTCCTTTCTACATAATAAATGGAAATCTGCAAATACCACAATACTCATAAATTGGAGTCAAAAGCATCTCCTCTGGATTTAACCACAGTATCCTTTTAAGATTTAAATATTCCCCGCAAATAAAACTGTTATTAGTTCATCGGCTTGAAGTCATCTTTTGACAGTAATTTGCAGCTATGGACTCATGATGTGAATACAAAATTTGAAATTGTAGATTTTTTTTATTTTTTATGACAAATGAGCTAATCTGAAAATAAGCTTGCAAGAAGCCTGTGACATTTGGTTTGCTCTCTCTTGCCTAGCCTATTTGAAAATGCCAAAACAGACACTGTGATAAACAATGCCAGCAGAATGTTATAGGGCCATATTTTTCACAAAAGCGATCACAGTACAATGCAGTTAAGAATAACGGACTAGGATCACAGTTTCATCTAGTGGCACGGATATGCGGCCCAACACTTTCGTCAACAGAATTTGGCTATGTAATCACCTCTCTCAACTAAGACATTGGGCCTCATTACGAATCAGGCGTTAAGGGGTTAACGGCGACGTAAATGGCGCCGACCCTTAACGCCTGATTCCGAGGTCCCTTAGCGCCATGGTGAGTTAAACGCCTGCTTTTTGCAGGCGTTAAAATCCATGGCGCTAAGGGACCTTGGTGCTACTTACGCCACCGTAATTTACGGTGGCGTAATTAGCGCCTTCCCCACTCCCATTATGCCCTATGGGGCAAAAATGGGAATGGGGAAGGGTAAAATGGGAAATGGGAATTTACCGCCCCACTCACCTTGGAATGGGGCGGTAAATCCGCCATCCACCATGGTGTAAACATAGTTGACATCGTGGTGGTAAGGGTACGACCCAGGCGGTAACTTACCGCCTAGGTCGTAATGAGGCCCATTATGCTCTTCTTTGGGTGTGGCTTTCCAAGTTTTGCATACCTTGCCCTAGATCTAAAACATGGATGCAATGTCAATTTTTGGAACTAACACTTTCTGGTTTTAATACGAAATGGTGTAATTAGTTATTTTTTTACGCGCTTAATATCCAAAGTTTTCCTAAACACAGACCTGGGGATCGATCCTGTTTTGCTCTGAGTCATCTTGCTTCCAAGGCGAGCGTGTGGCCCCTGAGCTATCCTCCTGTAGTGCAACAAGAGCAGCTATTACAAAATTATATATACTCTTCCCTAAGAGAGAGGAAAGGCTGAGTCTGCCCTGATATGATGTAGAACTGTGATATGCCATATAAACACAGATCTTAGCATAAAGTACTTAACAAACATCTTTCAAACTATTATCGCACTAAAACCTACCAAAATGCATTTCAACTTCGGGCCTTTGAATATATTCCCCAAAGAATGCCGAACACGCTACACAGGTTTTGCTACATAGTACTCCTACATTTACAGGTCATATAGCTCAGCGGCTACAGCTCGTCTTGGAAGCAAGTCAACATAGAGCAACACAGGTTCAAATCCCGGGTCCACGCTTAGAAACCTCTTCAGTAGTAAGCATGTTATAAATAACCAATTATAATCAATGTCTACTGCAGTGAATACAGAACACATTATAGGGTTAATTATCAGATAATAACTTGGTTGTAAACAACAGAAAGGCAATAGGCTTAGAGCTTTAGCCTTCCTATATAAAGTATCATGCCACATGAAACTTATGTTTTGTAAAAAATGGACAGTGATTTCTTTGCATCAGGTAGCCTCCCTGGGTGGAGGCCTGGGACACGGGCCCCTTTGCCCCCTCATCCCCATAAAGACATCTCTGTCTGACTTACTCCTTAGACCTGGAGAGGACTATTCTGTTAACAAAATAGGTTACTCTGGGTAATTCTGACTTAGTCCTATCTTACTACAAGTAAGTCAGGGGTAAGGGTTGACTTATGGCAATTTCCTATTTAATGAGATAGCCCTTTTCGGTTGTAAGTCAAGGGTTCGTCAGTGTTACTCTTGCTGTCTTCTTTATGAATCAGCTGCTCAGCGACGAAGCCCACTCTGGGCTTTGCATTTTATAGAGAACGTGAAATGGATCCTCTTAGTTGACATAAGACTTGTCTGGGATTCTTTTACTTGAAAGATAGGTGGATAATTATATATACAGTGAATTCAATTCATAGCTCTCAATTCACACGCTTTTGGCGGGTGTCACCCGCCTTGTAAAGGGCTGACTCACCCGCCAAGCCCCCTGCAGGTCCATGCATTCCAATGGGCGTCTCACCCGCCAAAAACAAAATCGGGGGGGGGGGGGGGGGGATTTCACCCGCCTTTGCAACACAAATGGTTGAGAGCTATGTCAATTACTCAAATGTAAATAATTAAGCCGAGAAATAGTTATGGTGTGCAATAAGACAAAACAATTATCCATGGAAGTATGATAGAGATTGTAGAAATACTTGCCATGAAGATTTTTTCAATCCACGTGTAAATCGTCTTTGTATATAATCGGATTGCTTTTAATCATCAAATAATCCATTTGATTATTTAGGGTAGTGGTAAGAAGACACTAGTGGTAGTGGAGACAAGAGAATCTGTGATACTGTCAGGGATGTGCACATTGATCATAATACAACTGGGATTATTAGTTGCTGCACTTTGAATGCAACTGAGATGAGTGAATGATTTCATGGGATCTGCTCGTTTTGAGAGTGGGCACCTCAATGCGCAAGTACCTGGAAATTAGGTGGTTGACCAATATATTCTCCTGTGTATGCATGTCTTGAAGAGGGCTGTGGAAATGCCTCAATTACAGATGGTAACCTGCACTACCATTACATTGCTTTTACCTTAATTGTTGTGCTAGAGTTTGTTCCTCCACTACGCCCGGTCAGATACAATTGAAGGCTTTACCCAGAACACTTCCTGTACTTATCCGAGCTAACTCATAGCAGCTTATGATGCCCCGTCTTAGAAGAGAGGGTCAGAAGGTTCGGAGGACAATAGAGTAGGACTAGATGAAGTAAAGATTACAATCCGGAATCCTGGCATTACCCCCACTTCCCCCTTCCTATTCAAAGGCATAACTTATATGAGGACATATAAGCAGTAGGCTTCAGCTGACAAAATATTATACAGTACTCTCAGGAAACAGCAAGAGAGAAGCTTATTGAAAAAAGGTAACTGTAAAGACCTACTGATTCCAGCCCATCTAACCCAAAAGTAACCTCTCTTTCTTCCATAAGATGTAGATGGTAATGCCAAACACACGTATGCAGAACAACCCTCGAGCTGCGTGACGGATTACAGGAAGAAGCACACCATGGAGATCCCAGGTGGTGCAGCCATGGTACTGGTCTACCTGTTCTGAACTCAGTGTGCTAGAGGGCTCTGACCTGAACTGTATCCCAAGGAGATGGACTCCAACCATCTCCCCAGAGATGTAGATGTCACCTTTCTTCAATGAACGGTGAGCCAAAAAAGTCCAACATAGTGTCTCAGACTCCCTCAATTCTGCCGTTTATAAATAAAGAAGGACAATACCTCTGCCATCCAAGGTGGGTGAGGCATCTAAGCATGGGAAGAGTATGTCTTTGAGCTTGTGGATTCTGAGGGAGCGTTCGGTTGCAATGTGTCATCTGGTCTCAAGAGCTATGCTTCCAGTTTTTACCTCTTAGACACAGGTGCACCGTGTTCCCTGTTAAGACGGATTTCTGAACTCTGTCCTGGAGGCGCAGAGGTTCAGAAGGCCAACCTAGTTTCTTGGAACAGGGTAACCTCTGGACAAGCCAGACCAATCAGGGTAGCGATCGCGGCGGTCAAGACTAGGTCTCAAGAGGGGTGAGGGGGACTGAAAGCCCGCAATGAGCACACAAAGCAAGGACACTTACAAATTACTTTAAACAGGTGTTATATTAAAAATATATACACATTTATTACAAGGCCTTTGTAACATTGACCGTAGCGAGAAATCATAATAAAACTCCAGTAAACCAACACATACCAAACCAATACAATATATATACAAATACAAATGAGTCTAACGAGTTAGACGCACAAAATGTGTAGACCACCTAGATGAGGAGGAAAACAGGCAGTGCGAATAATAATTAGACCCAGTCCGCCTTCAGAGGCACCTAACTAAAAGAAAGTCCAAGCCCTACGAAGAGTGGAGCCCTGTACTCAAAAGTACCTGCACACGCTGGTGCCAACGGGCAAAAAGGGGAGTCTCTTCGAGTGAATCAGGCAGTTTAGTTCAGTGAACAAATGAAGATGAACAGAGCTCCGCGACTCAAGCGCAGCCTCCACTGCGGGCAGAAGCAGAGCACGAGTATGGAAAGGTGTGCTGTTTGACACAGCGCGGAAAAGCTATGGGCTCCTGCAGGAGGGCGACCAGTTCCTAGCTATGCTACTCACCGGTCCCCGATGCAAGCAGACCCAGGCTTCTCCGCGTCCGTTTCAGTGCTGGCAGGTTCAGATAGGAGCAGGGGACGTCTCGTCGTCCTGTAGATTCCGCAGCAGCAGAAGTTGAGTTGAGGGTGTCCCAAACGCAGTGAACCCACACAGTTTGTTACCACAGCAGGGCTTCGGAGCGGCCGTGTGTATTCCAGCCAAATGTACACTCCTCACTTCAGACCTAGGAATGCCAAGTGTACGAATCGTGTGAGAGTGACAAGGACTCTTAATACAACACAACCCGACGGCGGTTACAGAGCAAGACTCCTGGGTAGGCTGGTCAGTCTGCTGGATAGCCCAGAGACACTTCTGAAGGCTTACGTGCAGGAGATGGTGAAGATGCCGAGAATAGTTGTTCCCACTATTCCAAGGGTCGAAGTACCAGTACAGGCCTTCTCGTTCGATCCGAGGTAGAAAGGGTTTCACAAAGCGACAGCAGTGCGGAGGAGCAGTCCTTCAGCGGGTCACCAGCGATTCCTCAGTTCAGCCTCGTGGTTGCAGGATACTTGGCCCCTGTATTCCTTTGTTCGTGAGAACTCAGGGGATCAACATGGTAGTGGCGTTTCCAGCCCCCTCTTATCCACGGTTCCCTTCGCGCCAAAACGGAGGGGACCCAATGGGAGATCCGCTCATAAAACACTCACACCATCTGTGGACCTTATCACGGACCACGGGGGTCCCAGGCATTCACACCACCCTAGACTCTCTGGCGCCCAGGATGTGTATTGGGACCAGACATCCCAGCCCCCATCCTGGAGGCACACACCAGGCCTGTAGAAGCCCGCGAAAGAATCTGTGTTTCGCGGGAAAGTACATGCCCAAATAAGGAAGGCCCCGGGTCGGCTCGACCTGGGGGAGGTGAATGGGGCAAGACAGTCAGCGGACAGGACAAAGAGCCTCGTGGTCTGGCCATTTTGGGAGCCAGGCCACCATTTTGGGCTAAGCGCGAAAAACGCGCTTAAATTGCCAAAAGGAGCTCAAAAACACAAGAAACGGTCGCTGCCACCAATCCCGTCCATGATTCACTTGCACCGTTCATTTACAATCCAAAGAGAGTATCTAGGTCCCTGTAGAAGACTAGAGACCTAAGAGAGCAGTAACTTAGTTTACAGTGCCCTCTTGTGCCATGTTGCACGAAAGCTGCAACATGATAAAGAAACTACGGAAAACAAAGTTTCCCGGTACTGACTGTCTTAAGGGCATGTCAGTTTCCCCGTACGAACGGAGCGAAAGCCCAGAGTAGTGCGGCAGAAGGCTGCACTTCTCTGGCAAAGTCTAGATCATGGTGAAAACAACAGCAAAAAGTTTAGGGGTTGCCACATGGAAGGAAAATTACCCACAATTAGGAAATCTTTCCTAAAACTCGCCCCTCCCAGACTATGGACAAGGGGAACTAATCCACCCCTGGATGAGTCTCGTGTTCAGGTCGGTTAAACATTCTGGACAACCCATCAGCATTGCTATGTTGGACACCTGGCCTATGCTCAATAGTGAAGTCGAAGCCTTGTAGACTTATGGACCACCTAAGCAACTTTGGATTCTCTCCCTTCATGTTCATTAGCCACTTTAAGGGCTTATGGTCAGTTTGCACAGTGAAGTGGGTCCCATAGAGGTAGGGCCTCAGCTTCCGTAGGGCCCACACAACAGAGAAACATTCTTTCTCCACTGTGGACCATCTGAGCTCTCTGTCCTTAAGCTGGGGACTAATAAAACCAATAGGGTGTTCCTTACCCTTCTCATCTACTTGCGATAGTACAGCTCCTATCCCAGTGTCAGAGGCGTCCGTCTGCACAATAAAAGGTCTTTGATAATCAGGGGCCCTGAGGACAGGGGCCTGGCACAAGGAGTCTTTTAAGCCATTGAAGGCCTTCTCACACTCATCGTTCCAAGTTACCTTCTTGGGTTTCTTCGGAGTGGTGAGAGCAGTCAGAGGGGCAGCTATGGTGCCATAGTCTGCCACGATGTTGCGGTAATACCCCGTGAGTCCTTAGAAGGCTCTCACTTGGGTCTGTGTAGTGGGGGTAGGCCAGTCTTGTACTGCTTGTACTTTACTGGGAAGAGGCTGTATCCTCCTTCCACCTACTTCATGTCCAAGGTAAACCACTGAGCCTTGTCCAATCTGGCATTTACTAGCCTTTATGGTCAAGTGTGCTTTCTGAAGAGCCTGGAGCACAATCCCAAGGTGTTTCACATGGTCTTCCCAGGTGGCACTGAAAACTGCTATATCGTCCAGATATGCAAGACAGAATTCGTCCAACCCATTCAACACATGATTCACAAGCCTCTGGAAAGTGGCAGGTGCATTTTTCAACCCGAACGGCATTACCCTGAATTGGTAAAGGCCGTCTGGAGTAGAAAACGCTGTCTTCTCCTTGGCATGTTCTGCTAAAGCTATTTGCCAATAGCCAGCAGTGAGGTCAAACGTGCTGAGGTACTTGGAGGCACCCAAAGTATCCACCAGCTCATCTGTTCGAGGCAAGGGGTATGCATCTGTCTTGGTGACAGCATTCAGAGCCCTGTAATCCATGCAGAACCTCAATTCAGAAGTGCCTGGCTTTGGAACCAAAACCACAGGGCTGGACCAAGGACTACTAGAGGGTTCAATCACCCCAAGGTCTAACATCTTGTTGACCTCGGTCTTAATGTAAGACCGCACTTTGTCTGACATCCTGTATCCCCTACTTTTGGTAGGTACACTGTCTCCTGTGTCTATGTTATGTTTGCACCAAGGTGTCAAACCAGGCGACTGTGAAAACAGGGGAGAAAACTGCCTAATCAAACTTTTCACCTCAGCCTGCTGATTAGAAGTCAGGTGAGGGGCCTCTCGGACACCCTCAAAGGAGCTATCTGAAGGACCGCTTTGGAACAGGTCGGGGAGAGGTTCAGACTCCTCTTCCTCAACATCTGAAGCCAGTACAGTGCTGCGATTTCGACTCTTGGGAGGAAAGCCTTCAGCCTATTTACGTGGAACACTTTTGGAGCCTGTCCAGGCCTTCCAAGGTCCACTAAATAGTTAACCTCACCCAGGGGCTCCACCACTGTGTAAGGGCCTGACGATTTGTCCTGTAAAGCTCGAGGCCTTATGGGATTCATGATTAGGACTTGCGGACCAGGTGTAAAGTTGATGAGGGAAGCTTTCTGGTCGTACCAATGTTTCACCAGCGCTTGTCCTGCCTACAATTTATCATAAGCCAAGCCCATCAGAAGTACCATCCGTTTTCTGAGCCCCAGCACATAATCTACTACTTTGGTAGTAACAGGGGGAGTGAGCATCTCCCATCCCTCTTTGACTATGGCTAAGGGTCCCCGTGCAGGATGACCGAACAGAAGTTCCAAGGGGCTGAAGCCAACACCCTCCTGTGGTACCTCTCGGTACGCAAACAGTAAGCATGGTAAAAGAAGATCCCATTTCCTTCTCTGAGGTTCTTCCAGAGCACCAATCATGCTCTTTAATGTTCTGTTGAAACGTTCCACCAGACCATTGGTCTGGGGGTGGTATGCAGAAGAGAACTTGTAGGTGACCCCACATTCTTTCCACATAGCCTGCATATGCTTTGACATAAAGTTGCTGCCTCTGTCAGACACAACTTCTTTAGGGAAGCAAACCCTAGTAAAGATGCCAAGTAACGCTTTTGCAACTGACTTGGGAGTTACAGTTTTCAATGGGATGGCCTCAGGATATCTGGTAGCATAGTCGACTAGCACCAAGATAAACCTATTGCCTGAGGATGTCTGCTGGTCAAGGGGACCAACGATGTCGATCCCCACCCTTTCGAATGGTATTCCCACAACTGGGAGTGGTACCAATGGAGCTTGGATTGTTGAGCCACTCTTACCAGATAACTGGCAGGAGGCACAACTCCTGCAGTGACTTTCTACTTGCACCCCCATCTTGGGCCAGTAGAAGTGCATGGATAACCTTTGCTTGGTCCTCTTAATACCAAGGTGACCAGCAAGGGGCACTTCATGCGCCAGCTGCAGGAGGAAGGGTCTTACAGCAAGGGGAACCACCAACCTCCTATGGTCTCCTTCTGTAGACTCTGTGGGCTCACTATACAGTAGTCCACCTTCCCAATAAATCTGATGCGTCCCAGGAGGTTCAACCTCAAGCTGGGAGCAGGCCTGTCTCCTTAGGCCTTCCAGAGATGGGCAGTCACATTGGCCTTTACTGAATTCTTCCCTGTCAGGACCACCTTCTACGGAGGTAGAAGTCTACTAAAAGTCTTTTAGTTCCGGATGGTTGTTGGGGTCAAATACTTCAGGCATCACCACCTCCTCGTCAGGCCCGGGCGATTGACCAACTTCCTCCACCGCAGTGGTAGGCGAGTTCGGGGAAATGCTCTCTTTCCCTCGTCTTGACTTGTTTACTCCTTTCGCCTTGGGTTTCCCCTTCGGCAGGGGCGGCGTATTGGTCTTGTCCAATGCTGCCCGTGTTTGAGACTGTGTGCAGGGTCTGTCGGCAGTGTCTCCTACGAGCCCTAAAGCTCTGAGATCATTGCCTAACAAGACCTTTCCTGGGACGTTTCTCTGAATGCTCACTGGAATCCTGACTGCTGTACCATTTAAAGTAAGATTTACAGGTATTACTGGGAACATGCGAGGTGGGCCGTCAGCCAATTTAGTGGGCATCAGAGTAGCTCTGGCAACTTCCTCTGAGTCTACCAAGGTAGAATCCACTACAGTTTGACTGCACCCACTATCCCTAAGAGCTGGAGTATCCACTCCATTGATCAGCACACTGTCTTTAAAGTAATGCTTGGTAGTATCTGGAATCCTAGCATAAGCCTCTACGACTTTAGGCTCCCAGGAACCCAGGGAAACTAAAACTACCTCAGCTTCTATCCCACTGGGGAAGGAGTCTGAGGAGAAGGATGCTCCTGTAATCTCTTCTTCCTCGTAGGAGGAGAAGGCCAGATTAGCGGATTGGACCCCCAAAGGTTTAACCTTACACCGGGGATCCCCCTTCACCTGGTCAGTTGCTCCACAAGCAAAACAAGATCCATTGGGTCTGTTTACATAGGGAGACTTATTGTAACCAGAGTTCTGTTTCGGAGGCTGACCTCTACTACCCTGTGAGTTCTCTTGTGTCTTACCCTTATTTTTCTTTTTGTGGCCCTTTTGAGAAGAAGATTTATCAGATTCTCCATCCTCCTTATCTTTGGACTTTTTCCCTTCCTCCTGCTTACCAGGATGAGTTTTGTCCTTATGGGACACTTGATGTGACACCCATAAATCTGCGGTAATGGCCAGCTTCTTAGGATCTATCTCCTTCGAATCGGCCAAATGCTGCTTAACGTCCGGGGAAGAAGATGCAAAAATATGTTCCAGCATGACAAGACTTATCATGCCTTCAAAGGTAGAAACCTTATAACCTTCGACCCAGCCAGTCAAGTTTTTTAAGGATTCGGTTACATAAGATACCCAAGTACCACCTTCTTTTTTCTTATACTCTCTGAATCGTTTTAAATATTGGGCGGGAGTCTTTCCAAACTTTAAAATGAGAGTTTGCTTTAACATTGCGAAATCCGCTCGCTCAGCCTTCGACATTTCCATAATGGCACTACAGCCAGAATGGGGCAGTCTGCTGAGTAACCAGGCAATCTTATCAGCATTGTCAACTTGTTGAACTTCACATGCATACTCAAACGTATTAAGCCAGTCCATAATGTCATTATTTTCCTCATACACACTGAGCAGATCTTTTGGAAACCGTGGATGAGAGGAGGCCCCAGACCCATGTCCAGGACCGTTGGATCCATTTGCAACATTAAGCTTGGCCAATTCCAACTGGTGATCCCTGTCTTTCTGTTTTTCGGCCTGTTCATTCTTAGTTTGGGTATGTTGAACTCAAGCTCCTTCTGCCTAAACCGCAGCTCTTGCTTCTTGAATTCAAGCATGTCCTCCCCATCGACACTGGCAGAGGAAACATTAGACATCTCCTCCTCCCTTTCCTCGTGGCCGCGGTGGATCAGTGCAGCGGCAGAACCGTCGGTTCTACCAGTGAGAGCAGCCCCACCTCCTTCTGCACTGTCCTCAGAAGTTATAGCGTCAAGCTGCGCTTCTTGCCACGCCACGATTCTTTGGATCATATCCAATTTGGTGCCTTGAGAGGAGACACCTCTCTCCGCACACATCTTTTTCAATGTTTCGGATTTAGAAGCATTTAAAGTTAACAAGGTATTTGTTTCCATACTGTTAGATATGACTATGGCCTTTTAAAAGTTATACTACGACAATTCACTACGTGTCCTGGTAGGAATAACTTGAAATGCCTTCGCTCGTGCACAACACTGGATACCTTCAGTCGTATCCCACCGCTGTACACCAATTTGTTAAGACAGATTTTTGAACTCTGTCCTGGAGGCGCAGAGGTTCAGAAGGCTCACCTAGTTTCTTGGAACAGGGTAACCTCTGGACAAGCCAGACCAATCAGGGTAGCGATCGCGGTGGTCAAGACTAGGTCTCAAGAGGGGTGAGGGTGACTGAAAGGCCGCAATGAGCACACAAAGCAAGGACACTTACAAATTACTCCAAACAGGTGTTATATTAAAAATATATACACATTTATTACAAGGCCTTTGTAACATTGACTGTAGCGAGAAATCACAATAAAACTCCAGTAAACCAACACATACCAAACCAATACAATATATACACAAATACAAACAAGTCTAACGAGTTAGACGCACAAAATGTGTAGACCACCTAGTTGGGGAGGAAAACAGGCAGTGCGAATAATAATTAGACCCAGTCCGCCTTCAGAGGCACCTAACTAAAAGGAAGTCCAAGCCCTACGAAGAGTGGAGCCTTGTGCTCAAAAGTACCTACACACGCTGGTGCCAACGGGCAAAAATGGGAGTCTCTTCGAGGGAATCAGGCAGTTTAGTTCAGTGAACAAATGAAGATGAACAGAGCTCTGCGACTCAAGCGCAGCCTCCACTGTGGGCAGAAGCAGAGCGCGAGTATGGAAAGGCGTGCTGTTTGACACAGGAGGGAAAAGCTATGGGCTCCTGCAGGAGGGCGACCAGTTCCTAGCTATGCTACTCACCGGTCCCCGATGCAAGCAGACCCAGGCTTCTCCGTGTCCGTTTCAGTGCTGGCAGGTTCAGATAGGAGCAGGGGACATCTCATCGTCCTGTAAATTTCGCAGCAGCAGAAGTTGAGTTGAGGGCATCCCAAACGCAGTGAACCCGCACAGTTTGTTACCACAGCAGGGCAACGGAGCGGCCGTGTGTATTCCAGCCAAATGTACACTCCTCACTTCAGACCTGGGAATGCCAAGTGTACGAATCGTGTGAGAGTGACAAGGACTCGTAATACAACACAACCCGATGGCGGTTACAGAGCAAGACTCCTGGGTAGGCTGGTTAGTCTGCTGGATGGCCCAGAGACACTTCCGAAGGCTTACGAGCAGGAGATGGTGAAGATGCCGAGAATAGTTGTTCCCACTATTTCAAGGGTCGAAGTACCAGTACAGGCCTTCTCGTTCGATCCGAGGTAGAAAGGGTTTCACAGAGCAACAGCAGTGCGGAGGAGTAGTCCTTCAGCGGGTCACCAGCGATTCCTCAGTTCAGCCTCGTGGTTGCAGGATACTTGGCTCCTGTATTCCTTTGTTCGTGAGAACTCAGGAGATCGACATGGTAGTGGCGCTTCCAGCCCCCTCTTATCCACGGTTCCCTTCAAGCCAAAACGGAGGGGACCCAATGGGAGATCTGCTCATAAAACACTCAAACCATCTGTGGACCTTATCACGGACCACGGGGGTCCCAGCCATTCACACCGCCCTAGACTCTCTGGCGCCCAGGATGTGTATTATGACCAGACATCCCAGCCCCCATGCTGGAGGCACACACCAGTCCTGTAGAAGCCCGCGAAAGCATCTGTGTTTTGCGGGAAAGTACATGCCCAAATAAGGAAGGCCCGGGGTCGGCTCGACCTGGGGGAGGTGAAGGGGGCAAGACTGTCAGCGGACACGACAAAGAGCCTTGTGGTCTGGCCATTTTGGGAGCCAGGTCACCTTTTTGAGCTAAGCGCAAGAAACGCGGTTAAAACACCAAAAGGAGCTCAAAAACACAAGAAACGATCGCTGCCACCAATCCCGTCCGTGATTCAATTGCGCCGTTCATTTACAATCCAAAGAGAGTATCTAGGGCCTGTAGAAGACTAGTGACCCAAGAGAGCAGTAATTTAGCTTACAGTGCCCTCTTGTGCCATGTTGCACGAAAGCTGCAACATGATAAAGAAACTACGGAAAACAATGTTTCCCGTACTGACTGTCTTATGGGCATGTCAGTTTCCCCGTAAGAATGGAGCGAAAGCCCAGAGGAGTGCGGCAGAAGGCTGCACTTCTCTGGTAAAGTCTAGATCATGGTGAAAATAACAGCAAAAAGTTTAGGGGTTGCCACATGGAAGGAAAATTACCCACAATTAAGAAATCTTTCCTAACATTCCCCAACCATGTGTGCTAAATTGATAAACACCCATAATATGGTAATACATGATATACATGTCAGTTGTACTCTGCCTAAGGGTTTGGATGGTTAAGACTGCAAAGCCCTTTAGACTAGGGGTACATCACATTGTGGGTCAATGATCTGTAAGAAGGGATTGACAACATGAAGCTCTTCAGAAGTCAGGATGCCCATTCAGAAACACCCACAACCCCCTTTATTGGATCTCTGAAAACTTGAATTGTTGTTTAAAGGCTCCTAAGGGTTGACCACAAAATCTCATTTGAGAAACAATTCTGTAGGAATTGGAGTATCAATGTGATAGGACAAGATAGAGAAATGGTTTTGTGTCTTGTGCACCATTTATTAAAGGGTTCCTCTGAACAGGATGTGATCATAGATGGTATTGTGGAAATGTGTACAGAGTTGGTTGCCTGCTTGGACATCCCTTGATTCAAGAGGCATTGCCTAGAAATTTGCATGCACCTTATTACTGGGGCCTCCCTTGAGACATGCATTCTGGACCCAAAATGACCTGTGATATGGCCATAGAAATTATTCCAATTTAACCAATCCAGTTGTGTTGCCTCTGATTCCACTTCCCCAACAAGGGGGCCAGTGGTAATTTACCTTAATTTATGTGATAAATATCACAAATTCTGTTCCTAATTGCCTCCCAAAAAACCTGCAATTTCGAGCAGTCCCGCCATATTTGTTTCCCTGTTCCCCTCTGGCAGCATGTCCTCCAGGACCTATGGTCTATTTGGGGAAATATTTCTTGGAGCCTGACAGGGGTGTAATACCATTGGAACACTGGTTTATACCAAATCTCTGGGATCTGAATTGATTTCATTAGTGTGGGGCTATCACTCCATAATCTCTTTCATTTTAAGGCAGCAATATTTTTTTTTATCTACTGTTGTCTCCCTTTTGTTCATGTAACGCGACACCTCTTTTGCCCTATTTTGGAGAGAATCCTGTAAATACCTGTTATCAACCATTTGGCTCCCTCCTGAGTGATTATGAATTTTTCAAAGGGGGTCAGGGCACTCCCAGCTGCTTGTTTATTCATCTGATTGGACACCCAATCCCGTAATTAAAAATAGTGAAGACGATCATCTTCCTTTAGAGAAAAGCACTTACTACATTCATAAAAAGATTTAATTACTGGGCCCAAACAAAGATCTCTCAACTTTAGACAACCTCCCTGCTGCTATTTTCCAAATGCCCCTCTTCAGTGTAGAATTGGGGATTCCTGAACAAGGCTGTGAAAGGAGATCGGAATGAGGAAATGTGATATTTCTGAATAAGATAGTCCCAAACGTCACTCACCATCTTTGTTATCTGGCTCAAAAACGTCTTTTCTGGTCTGTCTTTTTTAGGGAGCCATAGAACCTCCTGTAGGGGGTGTTGTACCACAGCTCTCTCCATCTACACCCACCATTTCATGTAGTCCCCACTTAACCACTACCGTATTGTTCGGATCTGATCCACCTCGTAATACCTTTGAAAATCTATGACAGTGAGTCCTCCCTTCATCTGGGGGCTGACAGAACTTTGTGTGAAATTCACGGCCTCTTGCCCTTCCATATAAATGCAAATGCTATGGGGTTTAGTGCCTCAAAAAATTGCCTTGGGATTGGGAATCGGAAGAGCATGGAACATAATGAAAACCCAGGGCAAAACTGTCATTTCGACCACTGCGATACAACCAAGCCAGAATACAGCAAGTGGGTTCCACCGTTGAAGGTCCCTTTTTACTATTACTCAGGATTGCTGGAAGGTTTGGCAAGTATAACTTAACAAGTTTGCTTGTGAGCATTACCCCCAGATATTTGATCCCGTTTCTAGACTGTGCGAAAAGCGAGGCGGCCCTACCCTCTTTAAGGTATTCCCACTGTAATGTTAGGTTAAGGATTTCAGATTTTCCAATGTTACATTTCAGACCTGCTATCAGTCTGAATTTCTCTAATTCCGTTCTTACCTGTGACAATGATCACACTGGATCAGTAAGGGTCAACAGCACACTGTCTGAAAATGCCGCAACTTTGTGCTGTGCACCTCCAAATGGAGCCCCCTTAATGTTCTCTGTCGTATGAATGGCCTGTAGATAAGACTTCAAATATATTGTGAACAACAATGGCGAACAGGGGCATCCCTGTTTAGTTTTCCACCACAGATCCACTATCTCCAAGAGCATTCCATTGATAAACAGTCTAGCCGAGGGAGCAATATAATTCGCTGTGACCCGGCAGAAAATCTCCTCTCCAAAAACCATCCTTTCCACGGTGGGTAATAGAAAGGACCACTCCATCCTGTCAAAAGCCTTCATAGCATCTGAGAATAACAGCACAGTGGGGATGCTACTTTCCCTGACCTTTGCTGTCAAGTGAACCACCCTTCCAGTCAAATTGCTAAAACCTTAGCACAGATCTTGGGATAGATATTAATCAGGGTGATTGGACAGTATGAACCGTATTTTGTAAGATCCTTGTTTGGTTTGGGGGAGTAGTATTATTTTAGAGTCCTCCATCGATTGCATAATCTGCACTGTACTGCGAAAATAATTAAATACCTTAGTCAACACCGAAACCAGAATCAGCTGACAAGTCTTGTAAAACCCTTCTGAGAAGCTGTCTAGCCTCTGTAATTCATTGTGGGGTAGGGATTTCATTACTCTTAATACTTCCTCTACCATGATCTCTGCTTCAAGTTCATTTTTGTCACAAAAGCATCAATTTTAGGGATACCAAGGCGGTCCAGATATTGCCTTTGTAATTCAAGCAGCGAATTCTGAGAGGGCTATAGCGTTTTATAAAACTTGACAAACTTGAATGAGATGTCTTCTAGTTTGTAATTCCGTACCTCGTTTCATCCAAAATAGAGCAAAAACTCTGGATCCACTTTGCCACTTGAGGAGATTGGCTAACATTTTATTTGCTTTTTTTACCTTTAGATAAAATCTTTGTTTGGTCATCCACAGTCTCTTTTCATGCCATTTTGTTTTCAACAGATTCCGTTGCCCTGTGGTTTCCCTATGTGCTTTCTAGCCTGACCTGGATGGAGATGTCTCCACCGCTCGTAGTTCCTCCAGTTCCTTCTTCAGGCCCTTTTCAAGAGCTCTTACTTGTGCATCTCTCTGGGCCTTCATTGATATTAATTCCCCTATTATAACCGCTTTAAAAGTATCCCATCTAATCGATTCAGTCATGGTGTGATTATCATTTTCTTCAACAAAGCTCCCTATTTTCACCTCAATGTCCTCTCTAATGACAATGACTGGATCTCTAAACAATTCCTCTGGGACGGACCACCACCACAAGGGACTTTGTGTAGTGGGATTCTCATCCTCATCTGTAATGAAGCATGATCCACTTGCACCAGAGGACCTATCATTATATCCTCCACGCTGCCCAGCAGTGGGGCAGAAACTCAAATGTAGTCAATACATGACTGTGTTTTAGGCACCCTAGAGAAAAAGTTGTATCCACACAACTTTCCTTTTTTTACCTTCACACATCTCTTCGGTGCATTGCTGCAAAATCATTTTTCAAAATGCTTGAGGCTGTGCCACTGCCCTGTACTCTGTCAGAGCTCTTATCCATCTAATTCGACCAAACTAGATTTAAGTCCGCCAACAATACAATCTCTCCCACAGCAAACAATTGTAAACATTGGAGGAAACTTTAGAAAAAAAAGGGTTCCTGGCCTGTGTTTGGTGTGTATATCACAGCCACTTTCAAGTGTAACCCGCCTAATCGCACCATCAGCATGATCTACCGGCCATTCCTGTCCTCTTTTGTCGCTTCAACCAGTAGGCCGTCCCCCCTCCCCGAATGCAAGAAAAACCCCAGCTGTTTTGGTCTGTGTAGTGGCATGGATTATGTGCTTATGTACGCTAAATCGTATTCTGCTTTGGCCACACCTCAGGAGGTGAGTTTCCCGGAGCGCAAACGTTTCTGAGTTGTTATCTCTTATAAATTGTTCCACCTTCTTTCTTTATTTAAAACTTATTTTTATTTGCATTTCTTTTACAAAAACTGACAACAGTCCCAACCCTCCCCCCAAACGTCCTGTTAACCTAACACCTCCCCAGCCTCCCCACCCTGCCCAGTTTGCAGACATACCAGTTCTGTTGTGACGAGTGTGCCACCAAGCATGTACCTACACTTGTCACCAAGTTAAGCAATGCCCAGGATATGCAGTTTCTGAGGGCAATACATGACATTATAGTCTTTATGCAGGAAGTCAAGCACCTGTTTCCAGTCATTGGAAAATGTGGAATGTTCACCCTGTAATGAATACGTCATCCATTCCATCGCTAAAAAATTCCAAACATTGGTGATCCATTCTGTTATATGAGGGGGGGTCTTTCGCTTTACACTTTTGGGCAATCGCTAGCAGTGCTGCCAATTGTAACATTACATAAGCCTTCTGGATTGGCTTTCGGTGCCACCTAAAGTCCTCCTCTATCAGTACAAGAAGGCATGTCCGTTGAGATCTGGGCTTTTGTGAGGGAAATATTTAATTCATATGTTTGTTGACTGCATCCCAGTAATGTGTCAACACTGGGCAGTTCCACCATACATGTTCTCAATTTCTCACCCGTCCACAATCCCGCCAACATTTATCCGTTAATGATCGTTTAATTTTCCCCAACCGAGCCATTGCACCATTCATTTGTACCAGAACTCCCTGGTCTGTATTGATCTGGTGAGCTTGGGAATTGCTTTCCACAGACTTTCCCAGTCTAAGTCTGAGATATCTGACCCAAGGTGACCTGCCAGCATCTCCTATAGCTACTTACCTCCTTTACATTAACATCGCTCGTTAGTTTATATAGATGCGGAATAAGGGCAGATGAGTCAGACGTCGCAAAGTTTTCTAAGGGTGTACTCTCTTACAGCCACAGACTTTATTGGGGGGGGGCTAGAATCCAATGTCTCACCTGAAAATATTGAAATCTAGAGTTATCAGATAGGCCGGTCTCTTGCTTAACCTCCTCCACCTGAAACATGTCTCTAGGTTTTTCTCATCCTGTCAGTTTCATTCCTTGAAGGCAATAGGTTCTAGGCCTGGGGTATGTTGTCCAACTGTGCTTTTTGACTAGTGCATCCCAGGTTTCCTCTACTACCCCCATAATATCGTATGCATGTATATTAGTCGGGTGTTATTGTTTTGGTAACCACATTGCATCAGGGAGTTTAGGTCCCCCCAGCGCTTGTTCCACCTGTATCATTATTTTCCCTGGCTGACTCTTGGACCATTCTTTAATCACCATTATTTGGGAACCATGAAAATACTTTAAATAATTGGGGAGACCCAAACCACCCCTCTCAGTAGGAAGCATTAACGTGTTTAAACCTACCCACAGAGTTTTATTCTGTCATATAAATGCTGATATACCTCTGTGTTTTCTGCTCAAAACTGACAGGGGCACTCTCATAGGAAGGGCTTAGAGAATGTACAGGGCTCTAGGAAGGGCGACCATTTTCACAGAATGTATACTTCCCAGCAATGAGATGGTGAGAGGATCCCACCTCTTGAACTGTGCTTCTATTTCCCTTAGCAATGTGGGGTAGTTAGCTACATATAAACCTTTGAGTGTAGGGGTTATTACCCCAAGTAGTTTTATCCCCTCCTGCACCCACCCTAGTTTCATGTGTATCCATAGATCCTGCATTTCTGATGGTGAAAGGGGTACATTTAACATCTCAGATTTGGTTATGTTAATCTTTAAACGCCCCACCCTGCCAAAGGTTTCCAATTCCCTAATGGCCACCGGTAAAGTGTAAGATGGATCCGCTACCATAAGTAACATGTTGTCGACGTAAGCCATAATTTTATGCGATACCTCCGTAATGTATCCCTTTTATTCGCTCTGTCTGCCGAAATTTGACCAATAGTGGTTCTAAATGAAATGCATGCAGCAGGGGTAACAAGGGGCACCCTTGTTTGGTTCCCAGTTGTAGGTAAATAAGGGTGATATATGGCCATTGATTAACAGTCGTGCAGTTGAATTTTTATAATTAGCCTTAATCAAACTGATAAAAGTTAGTCCAAATCTCATCCTAGTTAGGGTTAAAAGGAGAAATGACCATTCTACACAGTCGAAAGTCTTTTCAGCATCAATAGAGACAAGGACTGCTGGAATCTGCGTCTTTTCCACTTTTTCCAAATTCCGACACACTCTACGAATATTATCTTTTGTCTGCCTGTGTTTTATGAAGCATGTTTGGTCTGTGTGTATAAGTGAGGGCATAAGGTTAGCCAGCCGGTTGGCCAGCACCTTGGTAAAAATCTTTGCATCAATTTTAATTAAGGCTATTGGGCGGTACGACTCACAATTAGTTAGATCTTTTCCAGGTTTGGGGAAGAGAATTATTTTTGCCTCATCCATGGAAGGGGAGATTTAACCCGTGTGTGTAAAGGAATTATATAATTTAGTCAGCATGGGGGCTAATGAGTTACTAAATACTTTGTAAAACCTGGCAGGATAACCTTTTGGGCCTTGCAATTTATTTAAGGGAAGGTCCTGAATAACCTGATGCACCTCATCTTGAGTTATGGTTGCTTCCAGCACCTAGCTTTCTGATGGCGTAAACTGAGGGAGAGTAATCGACTCTAGATATTCTTTTTGTTAGAGTTAAGTGGGAGCTTTGGATTTATACATATTAGAATAAAAAGAGTGAATAAAAAGAGTGATGCTTTTGGTTTCAGAGGTTGCTTCCCCAGAGGGCAGTTTGATCTGTTCAATTATCCTGAAAGCTGCCCGATCGGTGTCCCATGCTATATTTATGTCCCCCAATATCAGTAATTCCCCTTCCATGAAAGCTTCCAATTGCCCCATAACGTGTTTCAAAAAGCTGTCCTGGCCTGTATTAGGAGCATATATTGAGGCTACCATTAGTTTGATGGCTGTGAGCTTGCAAATACATATCTACCCTCCTTATGAATCTTAGTGGGAATCACTTGGATCTGCAACCGTTGCTTTATTGCCAGCAACATGCCTGATACCTTGCTTTCCGCTGTCACCTGTATTATAATCGGGTATTGACATAGGCAAAGTTTGCCTTTATCCACCTTACGAATATGGGTTTCTTGAAGAAGTCTGGTTGGTGGCACCTCAAGAAAGACTCAACTTTCTTTCACTTCTGCAGAGTATTAACCCCTTACATTCCATGACAGGCCCTTGAATTGTACTTTATGTTCATATTGCGCCTTGGAGTAGATATATTTGGACACACTTTTATCACAGCCTCGTAATATTTCTTCTGCACAATAGGCAACCCCCACTCCCTTAGCAAAATTCCCCCCATCGGCCTTACAACCCCCTGAATAGCCAAAATAACTTTATTAACTCATCACCCACCCACACCGCTCCCCTTCCCTTGAACAGTTCCCTGGTATAAGTCACAGTACCTATTGTATCCCGGGATCTTCACCCCCGGCTGTGAATCACCCTTCATCCCAGGGCCATGTGCAGAGAGTCCTAGCTCCCCATCTGTTACCTGACCAGATAGAATCCAAGATGTCGCCGTCCGTCTAATCTGCTTATTGAGTTTTCGTTAGCCAAGTCTGTGCTTCTTGAAGAAGAATATTAAAACCTTGTCCGCAAAATCCTTCAATGTGCCAGGTTTGTGGGTTGGGTCTCTAAAACGAGCTCTCCAGTCTTCCATTTGCAGGCCCCTATGATTCCTCTTTTGTCGATTCGTAGAAGTCCATTCCTCTGCCTTGGAGAGGGCCGCCTGTTGCTTCAATGTAGGGGGAACCCCATCTGGGACCCCTCCCAGATATCCTCAGCGATATGTAATAATGCCATGCCTGATTCCCTGGATGTTATCCTTTGTGGCCTGCCATCCAAACTGAAAAGAAAACCAAAAGGAAAAGTCAGTCTATACTTTATGCCTTGTGCCTGAAGAGTTTTTACTACAATGTGCATATCCCACGTGCATATCCCAGCGTTTTTGAAGAGTCAACCTGGACAGATCATGATATAGTTGAATCTCAGCCCCGTTATGTGTAATTGTGGCTGCAGTTCTCACTTCCCTTAATATTTGTTCCTTTTGCAGATAGAGCGCACAAGCTGCCAACATGTCCTGAGGGCGGGTACCTGGTTCCGAGCTCTTGGGTCCCGTCTTGTGCACCCTATCCAGGAGAATGTTCGCAGACGGTGCTTCAGTTATGAGGCCTGTAAATATGTCACTGTTTTTTTCAGTTCTGCATCCAACACTGATTCTGGTAAATTCTTTATTCGAATATTGGAATGTCGTGATCGGTTTTCAAGAACTTCATATTGCAGTTCCAGGTTATTTATTATTCTAGACAGTTCTTCCAGAGTGATGTCAGATTGCCTACTCCCTTCCGTCAATTCCAGAATAGCTTGCTCATTGGTATCTACCCTTTCTGCCAGAGTAGATATTTATTTACTAAAATCTGCAACTGATACTCTGATTTCGGTGGTGAAAGAAGAAAATTGCAACTGGAAGGATGATGCAAATTTATCTTGCAATTCCTGGAAGCTTTTAACCAAGTCCTCTTTGGATGCAGACATGTCAGATGCTCCCAGTTGTATTTCCAGGGAGATTTGCAGTTTTGATTTGATCTGGGCCCCTGTTGGGCTTTTACTCTTTGCCCAAAGCAAATCAAGGAAAGATGTTGTATCTGTAGAGATTTCATTTTCCAAGGTTGGGTTTTCTACTTCCTACTGACAGACATTCATTTATGGTTATTGTTTATCCAAGAATTTGCTTCTGTGGGCGCAAACCTCCCTTTAAGAGCTGCTTTATTAACCGGTCCAAAGGAGCCAATGGTTCAGCCAATATCTCTACCCCGACGGGAGTCTGGAGTGAGCTCAGGAATAACTTTAGATCCCTTTTTTCTGGTAGATGTCTCCTTCCCCTTAAGCAAATTCTCTGACTTTAATACTTTCAACTGTGAGGCGATGTCATGTCTCAAAACTAGCACTTGTCTGATGTGTGGTTAGAAATGCGCAAAGGATTCTGCTGTTTAAAGCGAGTAATGATCATCATTCCATGAGCATAGTAAGATTTGCCTTGATGACCGTATGCTATGAAGCAAGCTACAATGTTCTCACTCCTCTGTGCGTATTGTTATCTATATTCCATCTGAGCCCCTGGCCTGCCAACTTACTGCATGACCGAAGTAGTGTGTCACAATCTTGCCTCGACTCTCCACACCCCTGTCATGTTAAATCTGCCACCATCGAGCATTGACATTGGAGTGGTGGGTTGCTGCTGGGCGTCTGCAACGTTGTTAGGGGTGGAGAGGGTTCATCATATCCTCAGCATCTCGACTTGACTGCATTTACAGGACAGATCGATCTCCTGCACATCCTCCCTATACGGTGGCCATCTTGGAATTGCCTTATTTTTTTAAGAGTGGAATTCAAACCCCTAACATTCTGTGTCAACCACTGGAAGGTGATGTGATCTGGGGCCTCCTCTCTGGTGTGCAATACGCCACCTCATTACTCTCCTGTGCCAACCGTACCTGGATTGTGCTCCCCAACTTGTTATATGCTGGTTCCACCCCCGCTCCCCTCTCCCATGTCTCCTTCCCACCCACAAATGCCCCTCAAAACTAGAACAGTACATTTGAATGTGTTGAGGACATCTTGACCCCCCCATTCGTTCGTACTCCACCTATACCCCAGCCCCTCGGACTTCTCTGCCTGTCTGTGAAATCAAGATAGGATCAGACAATCAGCCACCACTGGGCTCCTCTGACAAGTTCTACAACTCCTTGCCTTTGTTGAGCTGTCCATTTCTCTCTCCTCATCAGGGCTTAGCATCTCACAACTCTGTCTTTGCCGTCACATTGTCCAGGGAGATAGGACCTTGGCTGCGGCCCCTTGCGGGCTCTCTAATGTGTGTTCCCAACCACAGTCAACCGTTCCCATGCCCTCCTCTTCCTGTGAGTACCTTCTACAGTGCTCTTGTCACCCTCAGCGTCCTCTGTTTTCAGTTGCAAAAGGAGGCACCCTTCTTGTAGAGAAGTTGTGCAGCGCTGAGCTCCTTCCCACGTGAACAACAGGCTGAATAGAAAGGTCCATTTGTATCTCAATTCTCTTTTGGAAAGTTTCTTCACCACTGGTCCCATCTCTTTTTTCTTCTGTAATGTACTTAGTGCTAAATCCTGATAAAGATGCATTTGGGAACCATTAATTACAGGAGGATCTTTTCTCGTGATGCATTCAGTATTTCCTCCTTTTTGACATACGAGGACAAAGCAACCAGGACATCTCTTGGGTATAATCTGTTCCCTCCACCTTTAGGCCTGTTTGGTTTACTCTGTTGATTTGCATGGAGTCAAGCGTAGCATTTCTTAAGTATCACTGTATAGGGTTTGGATACGTATTCTCAGGTCGTTATCACTAACCTCTTCTGATAGGTTACAAACACGAATGTTAGACCATCTGGAACTATTTTACAGGTCTTCCACCTGAAGTTACAAATTGTGGCACACCCTGCTTAATTGTTCCAGCAGCTCACTATTCACTCATACCTCGTCTGCCGTGTCGTGCAAGGCTCTTTCCACTGTGTCCGTTCTTAGGCCCAGCTGCAAGACCTCACCGTTAATCTCTGCAATACATTTAGTTTTCTCAATTTTAACAGTATGAAACTGTTTTCAGAAGGTTGCCATGAAGGACTTTTGGGGCCTTGCTGAAAATATTCTTTGGGTACCATGTTATTAATGACACCTGGCCCTGTTTCACTTGCCACTGCCATAGTGCCTTTCTGCGGGCCCTCCTCCCAGTTGCTTATTAGAACCCAGAGTCACTGAATTGGGCCTGCCCTTTGAGATCCTTTACTCCTATTCTTCTGCGCTGTACCCTTTGATTTGCCTCTTGGCATTTAGGGATCCTTTGCCCATGGGGTCAACCCTAGGAATACATCTGTGCTGCTATCCTACATGGGTTTTCCCATGTTAGGTCTCAATGATACCTTCCTGGCACCCAGAGAGGTCAAGTCTCACTACTGTACCATTCAGAGCATCCCCTGTTTATGCTCCTTGTCCGTTTAAACCCGCAAAACACCCCCCCCTATATAATTGGTTGTTTATAACGTGCTTAATACCCAGAGGTTTCTAAGCGTGGACCCGGGGATCGAACCTGTGTTGCTCTGCGTCATTCTGCTTTCAAGGTGAGCATGTTACCCCTGATCTATCCTCCTAGCATAGACCTCGGCCAATGCTTGCCACCTTCCAGGACTCCCTACTTCAATGGCCTACTGTTGGCGTGTGTTGGTGTCATTGGACTATGGGACTGTGAGGATCTGATTTCCTTTGTATTTTAACTTCTCTATTTTGAGATAAGTTGTGGTTGTGCTCTCCCTCTGCTCTTTCTCACCCTCAATCCACCGGTCAGCTGCAATGTCCTCCATGCTGCATCTGCCGATTCACTGCTACGATGCCCCAACACAAGAGCCCTCTGCTCAGGAGCGACCTCGCCCAACGAGCTGACTCGAGGGAGGCCCACTTTCCCAAGTCTCCGGCTCTGGCTCATCTGTCCAGCTGTCTCATGCCCAGGCACAGCCCCGCAGGTTTCTCCGTCACTTCTCCCTATATGCTGCGACTTGCACCGGTAGGTGTCCGTCACCTTATTATTGACAGGGATTGAAGCTAAGAGTTCCTCAATTCGTTCCCCACTGAGGTCAAGTTACATCACTCTCAAAAATGTGGGAGAGACTTCATTATGAGCAAGCCGAGCAGAGCTCACAAAGTTCCGTCTACTCCCTGCCGGCGGCCATCTTCAATCCCCACTAGTGCAATTGTGAAACTTAGGCTTTGTGAAAACATGAGGAAACAGAGAAAGATAGACCAGCATTAGGAATACTGGAAAACTATTGCTGTCTCTTCTTCAGTGCAACAGCACCACTGTGATGCCATCTTTGTATCACACATATATAATCTGTTCTCTCTTCAGTACAGCAGCGACAGCGGAAGAACAACACTATGGCCCTCATTCCGAGGTTGGTGCTAGTCATGGGGCCATGACTAGCACCAATACCGGTACTACCACCGACGTGGTGGTATGGGGACTTACCGGTCCATTCCGCCCTTTGCGGGACCGGTAAGGTCCCCATTTGAAATGCCATTGCCCATTCCCATTTGAGCCCCCATAGGGCTCAATGGGAAGGGGAAAGGCGGCAATATCGGTACCGCAAATTGCGGTACCATTATTGACCCCGGTATCCCTTTGCGGGTAGCGTCCTTAACGCCTGCTAAAACCAGGCGTTAAGGGAAGGACCCGCAGAGGGACCTCTGAATAGGGCGCAAAGGGATTACCGGCACCGGTGTCATTACCGGTGCCCGGTATCCCTTTGCACTCAGGCCGTAATGACCCCCCATGTATCTTTCCAATGGACCTATCACCCATCTTGGTTTCACAGAAATGCCTTTTACTGTTGGACCGTGTAGAAAAAGAGAAAGAAACATTAGTACAATTGGAACACCATGGTTCCTCCTCAGCCCCAAATCAACATCTTCTGATTTTGAAATCCAGCACATAATTTACTTTACCTGGGCAAAGCGAGAGACCTTATGAACACGTTGGTTGTCTATCATTAATGCAGAAATTACACTGAGTTAGGACAGCTATCTATGTATAAATTACATTCAAAATAACTCAATATATCATCTTATGAATTGGGACAAATTAAAGTAAATACAAACGTTTGAGAAATGTACTGCCATGGTGTTCTCTAAGCCTCACAAATGATCCTGCTTCTCATTCAGCAGCATTGCCATCCTCAGCATCTTATTGTCACGCATCAGTGTGCTTCCCGGGCCTTTGATCGCAGACAGGGAGGTTGGCGGGTATATTCGTGCTGAGGCTTCCCCTGCAGACGGGGCACTTACCTCTCACACTCTCGTCTCCTGCTTCCTAGGCCCATGGCAGTGACAACGGGCAACTGTTCCTCGGTTTCCCATGGCAAAGGGGAGTCACCATTTTACCTCCACAGCTCCGGGCACAATGCTACATTACGTCGGTCCCACATGGGTGCCGGAGCAAGGTTGCTAAGCAACCATACATAAACAACCTTGTTTTCGCACCTAGGCACAAATGAGAAGTAAGGCAATGCATCTGTGTGTCTCAACTTCCTTGTTGACTACGCACCCTTCTGTTCTTCTTCTGCTCTCCGTGCACATCCTCCTTGGTGTTTCCATTTGCCTTGCTTGTTGCCTTGCCTTCTCTCTTGTCCTTGTTCTTTCTCTGTGGTTCTCTTATCAAAGCCTTTCCCTCCTTGCTGGCTAACACTGCTTGCTGGCCCTGTTGTTTCTGCCATCCTGGTGCTCCTGTTCAGTGCCTGGCACTGTTTCTGCGCCACGTTAATCCAGGGGCACTCATTCTGTGGTGTAGGTGGGTGTTGGACAAACCAATTATCAGGGGTAGAGTTGGTTTTCTGGCATTGCCTTCAATCTCCTGATGTTGTGGCTACAACGTAGTGACTCCTGCTCAATGAACCCCTCGTCCAGGTATGCGCCAGTGCTCTGATCTGCTTGACACTTATTCACAGGCTGCTGTGATGATTGTGGAAATAGCAGCATGGCCTTGTTATTTGCTTCATGTTTTATACACTGTGTGAGGGGTCCGAAAAGAGAGGCGGACACAATGTATTCATCATTTTAACCAAATACCTTTTTTGAAGGGAAAGGGTTTGGAGAATTCCTTTCTAGCCCTATTCTAAAGAGAAATCTCACTGGCTGTGAAGCAAAACTAAGAATCTGTCTGTGTCAGGATGTCAGTGAATAATAAATCGTCTTTGTGTCCAAAACGTCCCATCCTGGCCCTCACACTAACAAACAAAATATTGAAAGGTGCAAGGAAATGTCTCTGTCTTGATGTTAGCAAAAGTGTTAAAAGATAAAAAGTATCAGAATATCTCTGATGAAAATGTTCTCCAAGGAAAAAACCCTTGGATCCAGAGGGTGGCTCCCTTCCCCTGGATTCTTTCAACAGGATGGCAAAACATTTTCTTTAAATTATAGTTCCTTTGGACCTTCTATGAGCCCACAAAGATCTGGTTTAAGCAATACAGTGTTGTGCAGTCTTTCTGTAGACTTCTTCTAACATAGTAGATTGCCTGGTATACTCCCATGCCAGGTATCTGTGTTTATTCTCAATTTCCTGGTTTACCTGCCTGCCAGGACTTCGTTTATGGGTTTTCAGATTACCTTGTGTACTCGCCTGCCAGGAATCTTTACTCAAATTCAGCTGCCTGGTATACTCGCCTGCCAGGAATTTTTATGCAATTCTCAGTTCTTTGATTGTTTCAGAATAACATATACCATGAACACTTGGTACATCTATCTTTGTTAGCAATTGTTCAAACTGCTACCCCACATTGGCATCTTATGCATCTGTATCGAACTGGAGTTGGCTTTTGCACTTTGTCTTGTCTGCATTCGAACATTCTTCTTACTGGGTATGAACGTTGCATTTCATCTTTGCAACATTCAAACAGCCTTTGGGCATTTTCTACATCATCAATCTTGACATTTTTTGAACAACTGGTTTTGTCACGCTTGTCAGAATGCCCCGGGGTCCCTAGCTGCTTAGGGCAGACTCACTGGCCTTTTCCAGTGTTTATGATCATGACTCTGCGGGACTGCTCCTTCACCCGCTGTCTACTGTGGCAAGTGCATAGTATCACACCGACTTCCCCTCTCATTCCAGACTGAAGAGCACGGCCTCTGCAAGTGGTCTGACCTCCAGGGGCACTTTCATGGCTCCCCATGTCTCTATGATGCTCTTTGCTCACCTGGTCCTCCTTCTCTTTTCCAGCGGTATTCTCTGTGCAAGCAAGCATTCCTGTGTGCTTTTCATTTGTGTAATCCAGCCGGAAGTATATCATCCTCTCCTGCACTGCCTCTTGCACTGGCTCTTGCACTGCCTCTTGCATTGTCCTCTCTCATAGTGCAGTACTCATTTGTAAATGTCCCATGCACTGGAAGTTTGGAGAAATAACTAGTCTGTGTGTTGTAGTTCGGGCTCCTGTCACTTTGCATACACTCCTTCATCCTCCTGCTCATCTCAGTACCTGAGTGATCATGGAAGTTGAAGTCCAAAGTAATCATTGGGCTTTTAACTCTTACATGGTTTTCCTCTGGAATTACACATAATGGCATATTGGAAACAAAAGGTGTTAAGTGTGGATTGAGGGTATTTGGCCTAAAGATGGGGTTCTGACCAAAGTGGTTTAGAGTAGATTTTTCTTGACTTTCTCAAAGGGGGGGTCCGTTAACTGATAACAGGCCATTAAGGTCTTGGTTGTCGGAGGATCTTCTTCATGGGAAAGGAGGAAATACTGCATCTCCTGCAGTTAAGTCTTCTCCCATGTGATCCTCCCTCATATAACAGACACCCAGAGTCAGGACCAGTTAGTGTCTGCCTTCCCCAGGCCACATGGGAGGAGGTCACCACCAGGGAAAGAGCGATCACTCCACTGGATTAATCACAGCTGCTTATGTCTAATCAAGGAGAGGCCAATACAACTTTTGGTGCGAGCCCAATATAGGGTTCTGAGTTGTCTTTCAGACCATGTCATCACTTTAAATGAAACCTGCAAAACCGACAGAACACCAATGCTACATTGAGGAAAAGCTCACAGTCCCCAGCACCACATGCCAGAAGGTCAGTGATTTGAATTGCAAGTTTCACAAGTCTGCTGGTTAGTGTATATCTGGGACAACCAACTGAAATGCATCCATTAGATGCACAAGATGATGTACTTACTTTTCATTGCACTGCGTATGATGCTGATACTTTTCCTGCTGTTGCTTGGGGTATGGTGTTTGTGGCTCTGATGATGCTGCTGAGCTTTGGTTCCCAAGTGATTTCATGGTCTATGAGCAAGTGGACGGACACCTTGAATGCACCAAATGGGAATTTGACACCAGGTGGACCATTTTACTTGCCTTGTCACAAGATAATGCTTGTGACCCTCATAAGAATAATCATTGGCAGACTGGAGTCACTACAGGTCCACAATGTTCCTGTGGCTATGCATATCCTGCAGATGTTGTAAGTGACCCTGTTGGTGCCCACTTATCCAGGATGCAGCCATTCTCCTTGTTTTGATTAGGCACTATTACAGATTCTGCTTTTGGTAATTGTCTTGCTGGCCCTGGTAATACTACTTAAGCTATGAATGTTGGTCTTAGACACCTCTGCTACATCTAGTCATTGTACCAATGTTCTTGTTGTTTGTGCTAGTCCACTCTTCCTGATCTTTTTGGAACAGTTGCTGTAGATAGTTACGTTATTAAGTGTACCCATGTTGGTGGTGTTGTCTGCTTTTCATCCTCACTGAAAGTCATGTCTTCCCATGCTTCTGACCTTCTGTACCTCCAATAACTACTCTTGCAGCTCAGTGGTTTTTGGCATTGAAGAATCCTTTCATACTAGCAACGGCAGCTCACGTAGTCCAAAAACCCACATTAAATAAATGTTCTGTTACTTGGAGGTATTGATTTACTCCATCAATGTAGCTCGCCTATCTCTTTAAGATAGTTGGAGCAATCCTGCCCATCATCCACAGGAAAAGATTTCTGAATCAATAGCGGAAAAGTCAATGGGCCTCATTGTAAGTCTGCCGGTCCCAAAAGAATTACGCTAATTCCGGCTCCAGCATTTTTTACAGACCAGCACACTTCAAATTTGCCAGTTGGGGCCACGGATCTACCGGCATGGCCCTATCGGAAAATAAATGCCTGAATCACTGTCACTGTTACTAACTGTGCCAGTAATTCAGGCAATCCCATCTCATGGAGATGGGATTCCATGGGAATGAGAAATTACCGGCTCTCCGCCACCGTAATATGCCGGAAATACTGGGATATAGGGTGGCGGAGAAGGTAAGGCAAGATTGCTGGTATCCCGTCAGAATTACCGGCAGAATACCGGCAAACCTATAATGAGGGCCAAAGTGTTTGTGCTTGTGTTGGTGGTGGTCCTCATCTTGATAGCTTGATACATCATGGTTTTGTCTTCACCGTAGGCTTCCTGTTCATGCTGCATACATCTCCTTCACTGAAAAAAATACACAACAAAGCAAAACCAGAAAATGTATTATCATACAGCTTCTAAAAATGGAGGAAAAACAAAAAATAACATCTGAAAATATCAGAAAAGAGAGTTATGCATTCAGGTTCTCTGGTCAGATAGTGTTGACTCCTTTTAGATCCTCTCTTGTAGACCAAAGTGATTTTGTTTTAAATAAGCAAATATCCACAGTTCTGGCCTTTTACAACAGGTGACTCATGAACATTCATGAGTTACTGAAGCAGGCACATCAACCCGTAGAATTCCGGACCTTGTCCGAACTTTGTTTTTTTTTTTTTAACCAGTAAAGGGAGAACAGGGTTCTTACAGGACAATGCAGCATTTAACATAAAAAGGAATCCCTTACAATCTGCTGTTAAAGTCACTGTATAGATCTTCAAACCCACTCATGCGTCTATAAATATACTTGAGAGTGACATTTGTGCACATTACCCTTTTTAAGTGCTGATTTGGCCTTCTGTTATATTGGTGTCAATTCATTTCAAATACATGTCTGATACAGCCAAACTTGCTGGTTATAACACCACTGTCCCTTTTTTAAATCAACAGTTGTTAAAATGCTCCTAACTACATGCCCTGTCACAACATGTGATTGTTTACCATTTCCAACCATGTAGGTGTACAAGCATACATCATACTTTGCAGTGTTGGTGGAACTGAGGTCAAAGCACTTGCCTAGTGAATCCCTCGATTAACTCGAAACAAAGTGTTCAAACGTGGTTAACTACGCAATTGTCAGGGAACCAGAGTTCAATTTTGGCAGTACAATTTTCTAGTTCTTCCCATATAAAGTCATGACAGCAGTGGCAGATTTAGGGAAAAAGGCCTAGTGAGCAAAAATGACAGAGGGCCCCAGGTGGGCGGCCATGTGGGCGGACCCTAGAGTGGATGGTGTTGCACAAGTATGAACTTTAAGGACAAATCCTACTTTTTAAAGTTGTGTTTTTAGCAGTTTCCTGTGTTGGGGGACTGCCTCTAGCTAGAGACAGCTGGCCCCCCTCATCAGGTTTTGCTGTGATTGGTGGTATATATTGAACGATCAAGCCTGAAGCTAATGTTGGAAATAAGGTTCAAGGCAATGGGCAATGGGAGGGGACATTACAGGAGGTGATATCACAGCATAATTCCTAGAGGATGCAAAACATTGTGCGCCTGTCCCCGGTGTTCTTACCCCCACACACTTGAAATGTCGTTGAACATCACAAACTTAAAGGAGTTCACCTTTTAATCTCAAAACATATCAGGGGTTACCTTTATCAGGGGTTACCTTTTTGTGGGTGTTGTTTGCAGCACTTAAACAAAAACCTTTAACTCCAAACCACCACCTCCATACCTCCTCCAGATCGACAGGGCCCTGCTGCAGGGCACTGAATGGAAATGGAGAGGGAATAAGGGTGGGCTAGTGAGGGGGAAAAGTAGAGAAAGGGCAGATAACATGGAATCTTAATTGACAGGACAGTGGAGAATAAAGGAGAGCAAAAGCGCGAGGGAGAGATTGGGGGAGGCAGGAGATAAAGTGAGTGAACAGAGCCAGGTGAAGGTTAAAGGGTGAATGGGTACTGAGATTGAACAGGACATTGAAGGACAGGAGAATAGGGCAATAGTTAATAAGGCAGAAGAGTCAGGGGAAATGCATGGGGAATAGGATGACATGGTGGGGAAACAGAGAACGGGTTCAGGAGTGCAAGGAGAATGGGGAATAATGGAGGTCTAAAGAGTCAGGGAGAAATTAAGAGTGAGGGAGGACAGGGAGAGAAGGGAGACAAGTGAGTGAGGAATGGGCAGTGGAGGGGCAGCAATGTAAAGCAACTGGTGTGATGTGGGTAAACGAGGGGGGAAATATTGAGTGAAGGAAAGCAGGTGAGTATGTGAATGGCAGAGAAATGAAGAAGAGAGTGGTAGGGAAAGATTGAGTGAAAGAAGCAGGTGAGTATGCGAATAGCAGCAAAACGAAGAAGAGAGCAGTATCTTTATAAAAAAGAACATTTGGCAGAAATGGAGGAAGAAAAGGTGAGAGGACGATTAAAGGAATGAGGCAAGAACAAAGGATGACATAGCGGGAAAGTGTGGGATAGTAGAGAGAAAATTGCTAGTAAGAAAAAAGGAGGGCAAAAAAAACAGCTGTATAGGACACAATGGAAGCGGGAGGGAAAGTAGTAAACGGGAAGCATATTTGTGATGCGTGGTGGGCAGGTGCTTGCCCTAGCTGCCCACCTATATGCAGTCAATACTGCAATAGATAAATGAACACATATACAATTATGCAGCCACTTAGATAAGAATGTATGCTTCACCAGCATCCCCAGTTTCAGCTTTGTTTCAACTTCATTTCAATAAAACGTTTAGAGGTTGTTGATCCAGACACAGGGGTGCCTGGTTAAAGACAGTGTTGTCCCTTAAAAGGAGCGGTTGGTGGGTGATAATAAATGGAAGGGGAGTATAACGCTGCATGCTGTGTAAAAAAATTGCCTCATGCTGCAGGTTACCTTATATTAAATTTTCCTTCACTGAGAATACCTTTCTAAAAACCAAATAATATTGTTTGTAGGTCTTCATTCATTTGCAGGCTGCTACTGCAATTATGCATTCAAGGTGGTGAAAATAAAGCTACGCATGTTTCTTTGTTTGACCTTTTTCTATAACATTGAATGTAATGTGAGGTTGGTTTCTTATGTGATTTGTGTACTTTTCAAGGCATTGATAGAAACACTAATTATTTCATTTTTGGAAACCTAAACCCTTAGAAATATTTATGTGACCTATTACTGGGATGATACAGAGTCAATTGCTTAAATCACAGCCTCGGTCCAAAAACTGGTTATACCACTTTAATAAAATGTTTGATCCTGGGTAAATCATTTAATCTCATTGTCATTGAACTGCTGACATTGGGTGTTGTTAGAAGTGATTTAGTTTGCACATGTTGCTATGAAGAAATCCCTCATGGGTTACTAAACTTTTGAGTTGTATATTTATAATAGTTAATATTTATATATTGCACAGCATATTATTCCCTTGGCTTACATGTCAAAACTTATTTTAATGTCTTTACCAATGGGATCCTAGAGTATTGAAGACTGATGTCACTGCTTGTAAAATTATTTACTGTGATGTCACTACTGGTCATGTCAATTCATATTGTGCAAATTAGGCTTAGCTTTTGCTGTACAGGTCCGGAAGACAAAGTAGAAAATATCTGTGCCTTGTATGCCTAACTGTCCCACAGTATTGTGAATGTGTTGTGCTGTGTATGCGGTCAAGAGCCTCGTGGGTATGGGGGCACGCAGCTGTCCCTATTTTGTTTGTCTTACTACACAGCAACATATTTCTTTCATGGCATTAAATGTGCACTTTGCCTTGTGTGCATGTTACAGGCTGCCCTTGTCAGGCTGCTGTCACCTTAACTCAGTGGTAGTCAAACTTGTTTCATACAGAGTCCCCCATTGCCCCCTTGTATACAAAATGTTTCCGACCCCCTCTACCTAGGCGTTGGTCCACACTAGGGGGCCCAAAGGATGCCCAGGGAGGCCCAGGATCTTTCAAATATAAGGAGAATTGCTACTGCTTATATTTTGTATTAAAAACAGTAACCTTAATCTTTTTTTATATTAAAAACATTCATCTTAATCTTATTTTAAAGTGTCTGAGCCCCCCAGGGACATCCTTCAGGCCCCCTAGTTTGAAGACCACTGCCTTAACTGAAGTATTTAAATGTGTGCTTGGAAGCAGGTTAAAAATTGCCATTGATAGTCTCCAGCTGTGTTTACACCTCTTTGCCTTTTACTCTGGTTTCATCTGCATTAGCACTTTGCCAATTGCCAACGGAGCAATTACTAACTTTTCAGTGGCAGTTTAGTATGCCCCCTGAGATTAAAGGGCATTCCTTTGTATCCATTCTTATTTACAAGGGTGCCACAGACTGTGTCCACCCCTCCTAACTGTAAGCAAAGGGGGGCAATCATATTGAAATGGGCCCCCACGAGCCCTGAGAAACATTTAGCCGGGCTGTGTGAGCGAACAATGAAGCTTCTCTTTGTTATTCCAATGTGCCTGACTGCCAGCAAGGAACGAGGAGGGCTTGTGTGTTGTGGCTGGTGTGATGGGATGGGAAGGTGTCGGACAAGTAAATGGCAGGGCCCTTCACCTTTTGTCCGTCATCCGAGAGCTGTCATGTCAGATTTGTTTTTTCATACAGTCTTATTTTATAGTTCCTGTATTTTCTCATGGTCGGACCGGGCATAAAATTGTCTAGGGCGCCAATGAAAAAGTGGCCCACATTTGCAAATGGCTATTCATTCCTTTTGTGACACTGTCTGAATAGTAACCAATGGGGATTTGTTTGATAAAATGTGATGCAAATTGTGCATTTCAATGAATATGTATTCAGCAACACTGGTCAAAACTACTAACCACATAGTGAAGTAACTCATAAAACTGGCCCACATTGCCCAAAAAAGTGGCCCAATTCGACCAAAAAACTGGCCCACATGAGCATTTTGCATTTTTTCATTTGGCCATGGGCCTATTGCCATTGCCCTGTAGGCCAGTCCGAGCCTGTATCTCCTGCAACGTAATAGAAAAAAAAAAACACAGAGCACCATTTCAGAAAATGAAACCAGTATGTACTACTTTAAACAACTGAACTGCTGACTCAGTTATATTTTTGTACATACAGGACCAAAAGCCTGCTCAATGTACTGTACTGCACAGGGTGGGATAATAATAATGCAAATTACTCCTTTTGAATGTAGGTGACATTCTATCCTGACATGCAATTAGGCATTGAGACAGGTTGTATGCGTGAGAAATCCTTAATTAACCGGAGCAAGGCGCCGCTAGTTTTATTATCTCTGCCTTATCCTGTTTTTCCCGTTCCCACCTAGTCATGGCATTGTTTTTCATACAGGTCACCATTCCAGTAAATGAATGTTTTGTAGGAATTCAAAAACCAGAACCGCTGAGTAGGGTAGGACAACGATAGTCAAATGTATCTGACTACGGCCTAAGTTACTTCAGCACCTGTTCTAAGGGGTTTGCTAATACATACAGTATAAAGCCTTTCAGCTTTTCGATATCATAATAGTCCTACTTGGACTATCATTCAGCATATAGTATATAACCAAATATTCCTCTGCTGTACTGCCTGTCTGTACAATCCCAGGTTATGTATTTTATAGTACTGGTTTTGTGGACGTATGGTAGCCTTATCTAGCCTTATCCCTGCAGGGTTGTACATTTCTGTGAACACCCATTCCAAGATCTGGCCAGTTGACAGAAGCAGCTTCCTCCACTAGTTCACAACAGACTGAATACAGAGAGTTACTTCCATCAAGGGTGCCTTCAAGAGGACGTTGTGCTGTATTTCATGACCTTGACCCATAGCAGGGAGGCACTTCAAAAATAAAATAAATGTAAGGAATTTGCATGATAGATATTCTGCTGATGTGACAATTAAAACTGAGAACGTGATTCCATGGGCCGCCATTGCTGTGAGTTCAAGGCAGAATTTTGTGTTTCTCAAGATGCATAATGCACAGAGCAATCCACAGCCAAGGAGCAGAATTCCTACAAAAGAAAATCACCATTTACCAGCCAATCAGAACACTCAGATCCAGCAACAACATCCGCCTGGAACCTAAACCGCACACAAGGAAAAATCTTGGTGGATCAGCATTCTCTTGCCTAGCTGCAGAAATGTGGAAATCCCTCCCGAGAGAAATACGAAACATGAAGGACCATCCAAAATTCTCCTAAAAATCTGGCTCTTCAACTCAGAACCAGACAAAAACTAATGAGCAACACCCACAGCCCCTGGAATGAACACACATATCACAACACAGAGGACTAAAGCATGCCATGACAAGTGCAGGTAGGTGGAGAGACATCCGAGTGGGAGGGAGACCCTGCTTCCCATGGAGGGCCTTGACAGAGGCAAACAAGAGAGATGGGATTGTGCTAGGTTGAACCACAGACAGAGGACATAAGAGTTGAAGGGGAAAGAGTGGCGACTGAACAGATAAACCACGAGGACCACGTAGCTCAAGAGCACAGGGAAGAGTTCCCATCCCCCTGACCTCCCCTCAAGGAGCCCAGAAGGCGACTACATACCAGGATATGCCATAGGCCAAAGCGGTATAGAAATCCAGTATTTGGGACACAGGGTGGCGGCGGTGGTGTAGGAGGCATCACCACTAAATAGCCCTGCAGACAACCCACACCTCTGCACCGAATGTAGGAGGGAGGCCCCCAGTGTACCACAATGCATGTCACTGGTAGGGACGCGTACCACAGGTGGCCAAAGCGGAGGAGGTACGACGGAGCACCACCACTAACCAACCCACGTAAATCTTATCCCTCTGCTTTTACCTCTCAAATTCTAAACATAACACAACCGTACCTATATTGCACAACAAACTGCGTGCACTTCACTACAACACAACAATACAAACCACACATAGCCTCGCACAACAGCACATGACAGCTACAGACTGAAAAATCGCACCTATGCTCAGTGAACGGTGTAAACTGAACTGAAGCTGCCAACAGCACATCACAGTTCTCTTGTGCTTTATCCCACTCAGTCCTACTTACTTACCCTACCCACTTGCTTTTCAGATCCACCAGATTGACAGGGGACCACTCGAATGTTTACAGTGTGCGGTATAAATATCCTTTAACACAACATAACGAAGAACGGAGCTGTTGATGGCACCGATTTCTAAATGGAGATAAACCAGCTCAAGAAGGAGAACCTCCACCAAAGGCCAAGGACAGTTTGAACAACTACGATACTAACACATTTTTGTCCCATTTCCAGAGTATGGTGCCTGGGAGGGTGTGATTATGGTGTAGTATGATGTGTAGTGTGCTCTTTCCATTTTCAAGCGTGCAATGGCATATCTATTGGCACTGGTAAAGTGTTTACTGTTTGTTGTGTTGTATTCTTGGGCTCTTCCTGCAAAGCTCTGTGACATTAACATGATGTATATCTGTTGAGTACCAAGACATCAGTGCAAATAACTTGGCACCTGGAGGGTGGCCATGGCCCCCGGACTTAGATGGTTTTCACTGAACTCTACGACCAAAAGTGACATTGTTGGCCCCTAAGAATCAGTGTGTGCCTTTTAGAAAGGACTGTTCAAAAATAGAATCTGGAGCTAGCTTCACAACTCAAACCATTGTGTCATAAAGAACTGGATGAGCAAGAAAACTTTACTTCTCCCATTGTCATCATAAATGTGCCCAACAGCCTCCCCTAATATCATGCCAGTGACTTCTATACTTGAATTCCCTCCTTAGCAAACCTTCAGCTCCAGAACTATACAATTACAGTGTCATATCTCTTTGTGCTATCTTTACCTCAGCACAATTAGCTATCACCCCAACACACATCACTTATTAATGTGTACTTTTTTCAGTTTTGTCTGTGAGGTGGTGTGTTAATGCCACCTATTGGCAGAGGAGGGCAGATAGGCGAGAGGTGGGATGTGAGAAGGTCATAGCTCCCAACCTTTTTTGTCAGCATGGTGGGTGAAAACACCCGATTTTCTTTTTGGCGGGTGAGAGGCCCATAGAAGTGAATGGGCGTATGAAGGACTTGGCGGGTGGTTCATCTGCTTTCAAGGCGGGTGACACCCGCCAAAAGCGGGTGAGTTGAGAGCTATGGAAGGTACACATAGCCTGTGCGTGCTGTGTGGCTTTTTGCCCACCTGTCTGTCCATTGCCATGCTAATCCCTATGGCCTTTCCAACCTCCTACAAACCTCATCCCACCCAAATCATACCCTCCTGGGATCTCTTTGTGCTGGTTCTATCTCATATTAATATCAAACATTGTTCTGCTTTGGGGCTGACATTATTTATGAGCAGTTCACGTCTCAATTGCACCTGTAAATGAGCTCCAGGGATAAGATTACAGACACTTTGCACCAGTACACGTGCAAGTTTGTACCGTATAAGCACTTGGGCAAAGGTTTCCCTATTTTTAAAAATACTGGGACATAAAAAATACTGGGACATAACAGAAAATATTTTAACTGTGGTGACGGCAGTTTGGTATGGCATAAGTTCTAGTCCCTAGTCCACAATTTTTTTTTTCTTTTTTTAAAATTTTTTTATTTTATTTCATTTAGTTTATACAAACTTTTTGAAATATTTTCCCTTCGATACACATTTACAAAAGGCAGAGATTTCGCAAACAGCCCTATTGGCCCAAGTTAGCACAGTTTATTCCATTCCTCACATAGAAAGGTGTCGAAAGCAGACTAAAAAGAAAGGCTATTCACGGTGGAGTAAAGTCCAATCCACTTTGATCACAGCTACTATACGCTCATCAGTTGATGTTGTTTCAGTTAGTCTCTCAGGTTGCTGTTTCGACATCTCTGCCCCTTTGTAGTTTCCGATTCTTGAGGTAATATCTCTCAGTTTTCCATTGATAATAAGATTTCCAATTTTTGTAGGAAATTTGTCAGGCCAAAAATGTCTTTCTGTAGTGGATTTGCAAATTTCAACCAAAGCTCCTCTCCTGATAGGGTTGCGTATTGGTTAATTACTTTGCTCAGATGCACAGTTCTCAAATCTGTTAGACCAGGGCAATAAAACGTGAGATGTTTTAATGTCTCAGAGTGGTCATTACAGAATCAACAACTCTCTGTCACATCAGGCTTCTGATATCTCAGGGCTAAACTTGATCTTGTGTCAAACAAACTTAACCTGAATTTTAGGAGCATCCTTCTGTGTCTGGCATTAGCTGTTTTTACCACATATTTTGTTTTTTTTGGTCCTTTGCTTCAGTAGCCGCATCTTTCATCAGTGTATGGCGATTTCTGTCGTCCACTGTTGCACACCAATCTCGTACCCATAGCTTTTTTTTCACATAGTTTGGGTTAGTTTTCTGTATTTCCGAGTTAGTGCCCATTTCAGCAAGATGGCTTTGGCATGCATCAATCCATTTTTTCAGTACAGATTCCTGGTTTCCTTCCATTGCGTCTCGTAATATTACAACAAATTGTGGTGTACATTTGTCAATAATTATTTTCCTGTAGATCGACAGCGTGTTCCACAAGACTTGTGCAATTATGGATATTAGATTTAGTTCATACCATAGACATGCGCTTGGAATGCCTCTTTGTAGTTGAAGGACACGCCTCCAGTATTTATTTTCTAGTTGTCCCCATAGATTCGAGGCAACTCCTAGAGCGCATTCTGCTCCATAAATCAATGTTGGGACTGCTTTTTGATTGTGGTGGGCTAAAACAGGTAGCAAGGAAAACCTCCCATATCTTTTGTTTATTATCAATCCTTGACATGCTAGTTGTTTGCATTTTTGCTTTGCGTTTTCGGCCCACGGAGCATCATTTATGTTGCTGTTGATCCACATTCCCAGGTATTTTACCTTTTTGACGCAATTCAATTTTTCGTTGTTCAGTTTCCAGGTCAAATTATTTCTTTTGACTTGCTTGTTATTTCGTGTAAGATCTTGTAGAATTATGACTTCCGATTTTGCAGGATTGATTTTCAATTTATTTTTCTCCACATATTCTTCCAGACTCTTTAGTTTTCTTGCCAGTCCAATGTTAAATCGAGCAGTACAATATCATCTGCATATAGCAACCAGTTTACGCTTGTTCCATTAATTCTCGGTGGATTGGAGTTTACTGCTTCGATGGATTCAGAGTTGTTTTTAGCATACAGTGATCGCTCGCCTCCATTTCAATGATGTCCAAGCGAGCAACATCCTGTTTCATTCTCTCTGACACAAACATGTAATCGATGGTAGACTGTTGTTGGTCCCTTTTCCATGTGAAATGTGCCGGAATATCACCTGGCGTTTCTCCATTAAGTATCTTCAGATTCCATGCTTTCATTTCTTGTAACCATGCGGAGACAGTTGAATCACTAGACTCTTTCCCATTTGCACGGTCAGTTCTAGTGTCATCTGTAAGGCAGTTTATGTTAAGATCGCCACAGATCAAAATCTTGGATTCTGTCCCATTGTCTTTGATATTCGAGATTATTTCCGTGACTAGTTCCAGGAATGTTTCTGTCTGCATCGCAGTGTGTTGCCAATAGACATTTATCAGTGTTAATTGATCTACATTTCTAGGTTGCTGTGTCGGCAGTTTAATCTCAACTACTGGTATATATGCTGATACGTTTTTTGCAGATAAAATACGTATGCCACTTCCAAGTTTAACAAGTGTGAGCAGCCCCAACATTGGACGTCCTTTGGCTCCTTTGATTGCAGTATTAAAAGCAATCTCAAAGCCGTCAGCTACAGGTCTCCTGTAGGCACAGAATATCCACATCTTCTAAATTCATTGGAATTTCACCGAACAAATGCCTGTGGCCTCTAGTGTTCCACGAGGCAATACAGATCTCCTCCTGTTGACATGGTCTCTGGCATTAGCTCTTGTTACAACAGTTGATGGTTTGGGCAACCCAGGTCCAGTCTTGTTCCTCTCTGGGTTCGGGACAGCTTAGCTGGACGACTTTGTCGATATTACTGATCGTTATTTTGATCTGCTCATCTTCAAAGATCTGCTTGTCCTCACTCACTCGATGGAGCGACTCATTTTTCTTGCACGTGGCCTTACATACTCTCCCTTGCTTGAGGGGGCTTTTGATTGCAAGTAAGCGGCCATCTGAGGGACACATACGTTTCTTGGGCTCCTCCGGCCCATTGCTCTTATTAATTTCAGTGATGTCAAACCCCAGGGAGTTCAAAGTGATGCTACTGTTTAGTAGTGAGTCACAGATAACTTTTGATGCTATGTGTAGAATAACACGGTCATGCTCACATTCATCTTCAAATTCCACAATTCGAATGTCTTCAGAGGCCACCGTCCTCAATTGCGGTATGTGGTGAAGTAGCAGCATCACATTTTTCCGATTCAGTATCAGAGCATCTTTTTCTTTTTCAATTTGTTCAAGCCGTATAAGGTATTTCCCCAATTTCTTCCGATCTTTATCCATTTTGGGTTGACGATTCGTTTGTTTGTTTACTGGTGCATCTGATAACTCTGCCCCTCGTTTATAGCAATCAAATTTTATCTTTCTTGTTATGGAGTGACATTTATCTGTCCTTCTTGTGTTTGTCTCCTGCTTAGGTGATTCGCTATTATGCTTCACTGCTCGTGCGTTTAGGCTTTCTTGAAATTTCACTGCATGAATCAGAGTTCTTTTTGACTCTAATGTGTGGAATTCTTGTTTATCGTACTTTGCATCATAATTGGGTGATACTCTGTCCATTTCATTGGTCATAGATCTTTTATCATTAGCGATTCGGATTCTTTTAGCTTCTAAGGTGAGGAATTTCTCACAGCTAATGGTTGAAGGTATCAAGATGATTTCTTCCTGCTCTTTTACATCAACAGTCACCGTCCTTTGGTTGTTAGATGTGAGTGCCCTTGTTTCCGGGGCAGTCGATTTTGTTGCTGGATACTTGTTTTGTGGCGACTCAGCCGACCCCCTGTTGCCATTTGTAGGTGAACGTAGATCTATATTTATATTTGCCAAGGGCGGTTGAGAAGCCACATATGTGTCAGTGGCTGTGGGCGGAACCATTTCGCTTTGCTCTTCTTCATAGTCCTCATAAGTCGAAACGTTTAGCAGCTCTCCAGGGATGCTATCGTCTTTCTTAGAATGGTCCTCACCAGGCATGTCATGATTTTTTTGTTCATCGGCTTTCGTTTTTTCACTCTTTTCCGTGTTGGGATTTGTTAGCCCTTTGTGTGTCTTATCACAGGTTGTTGTGATACTGAAGCCTTTGATGTTTCTTAGAAACGTTCGCACCTGTGATCTTTGCTGAGGTTTCCTTTTTCTCATGTTTTTAGATTTCTTTTCTGTCAGTATGTAATTTGAGCCACTCTTTGTGGCAACTTTCAGTTTGTTTCGGTTGAAGATTGAAAATACTTCTTCTATGAGACAGATATCCTTTGCACTATTTTCCACACGGTCATGTTCGTTGGCTGACCCTTGAGTGGGTAGGCTTTGAGTCTTATTATGGCCTGTTTGATTTACCGTATCAGCTGGACAGGGAGTATCACTCTTCACCCCTGTTTCTAGTGCACCTGGACTCAGTTCAAGATCTGGGATCGTAATGGGTAGATGTTTGGAAGGTGTGGACTGTTTTGCTTCATCTGCCACTTGTTCAGACGGCAAGGTTCCCGTAATCGCCTTGTGTGCACTACTTCCACTATGTTGCTCTTTTGATGATCATTTGTCTTCCACTTCCTTACTGTATTTCACCTTTTGTTTGCATTTTTGAGGTGGCGCGATGGTGATAGAGTTTGCAGGTAAGGTATCGTTAATGTTTCCAGCCGTAGAGCTTAATTCAATTCCATAATTTCCTTCTGTTGTGGTTGTTCTCTCTTTGGGATTTGTGTACATCTTTTCACCTGCAATTCTTCTCTGATCGTCGGTTTCGTGGTGTTTATCCAGTGTTGGCATTTTCACATTAGATGATTTCAGCAGGGCAATTGCTTCTCTGGCAACTTCAGCAAACAGGCGCTTATCTGTTGCACTGTTCTTGGTGTGCTCCAATATTACCTTTACATTAATTTCAGATTTCGCATGTTCATTGGCCAAAGTTTGTTTGGTCGCCGTTAGTTCTTGTTCTATTGCCATAATTTTGGTGTTCATCATGGCTAATAGAGTTGTCTGGTCCTTGGCATTGTCGTTCAGATGTTCGTAAAGTTTCATATAAGGTGCCAAGGATGTGGTATGAGCCGCCATTATTATGGTATTCAGATTTTCAGCAATTTTTTTAGCTAGAGTTTGTGCTAATGGTTGGGTTGGCTTTTGGTGTTTGTAGCATGGCCGTTTAAGTCTTGCTCCCCAGAATGTCTGGGACTTTGTTGGTGGCTCGGAGAAGTCATTAGCAGCTGAGAATAGGGAAGGAGATCCAATTTGTAGTTCCTTGGTTAATCTCTTTTGTGAATGCGGTACGTAGTCTTCTGTTAAAGATTCCAATCTCTTCCTTTTTGCCAGCGGACGCAACCACGAATACAGTTTCTCATCCTGTCTGACATCAGGAGTTTGTAGTTGTGCTAGATTCTTAGGTTTGGTACCTTGAGCCCCACATGACTGATCATGTGGGCTATCTGCATTTGGGTACTCTGAAGGTTGTTCTGCAGGTTGTTCTAAGTTTGGTTCAGGATGATGCAAATTTCCAAATTTTGCATTGAGCTCTTTTAGGTCGCTTAAAACCTTGTCAACGACCACAATAAAGCTACGCCTGTTAGCACCAGTCGTGAGACTGGCCGTTTCCTCATACAGGCAGTTCGCGTTATCCCAATCAGGGCAAATCTGTAGGTTTCCTGCTTGATCTGTTGATGATTTTCCACTTAGAGGATGAAAGCTGTTGCCTTCATCAAGGGAGTTGTCAGGCTCAATTTCTTGGATCATATGGTTTTCCAACGTTACATTTTTCCAAATCAAATCTCCTGTTGGTAGATCTAGGGAGATTATCGACTTTTCAGTCTCAGGGCCATACACATTTGTGCCACTGATGTCACAATTGTTGGTAAGTATAGCATCTTGACAAGCCGAGGATTGGAGAGTTAGGACGCTTTGGGTAGCGTTTCCCATGTTGTTTGAGGGTAGACCAGTTGTCTCTCTAGTCCGCGTAATGCCAGCGCACGTTGGACTGGTGGACTTAATCGCCTCCACTTCCACATTTTCTGCGCACGTAGCCCCACTCATGTCTACCCCAGTGGTCATGCCCACAGACGTTTTAGTACCTCTCGATCTCTCTATGGCTGCCTCCTTATCCATGTTACCCTCCAGATCCATGATTATATTTGGAGTTAACGGGGTGGGTGTCAGGGATACTGGGGAGCTGTTACCCAAGCAGTCTAAAAAAACATCAGAGTTAGTGGACATAGTTGAAACACAAGTCCTTTTTCGTACAGCACGGGCACTTACCGGTGGGGGCAGGGCCATTTGCTCCGGTGACTCCTTTCCTCCGGCGGCTAGAATTTGTCGCTGTTGCCGTGTTAGTGGATGAACTCCACCATCTGGACTCGTGTTCTGAATCAACACTGCTTCGTTGTATGCCGTGTGTTCTAGTCCAGAGGTGCTGGGTCCCTGCATAGATACGAGTTGTGAAGCAGGAAAGCTTCCGTTCCCGGAATGTTGCTTATATTGAATTACCATCAGGGCTCCGAACTCAATGCCACCGTGTCCACGTGCAACATGGACAACACACTCGCCGCACTCCGCGACGCTCCGCGTGTGAATGAATGTTTTGTACTGGTCGCTCCACCTCCACGCCAGTAGAAAGAGAAGATAGACTGCAGCTCCTCAGTGAATCATGGAAACAACACGAACAACACACTCGCTGCACTCCGCGACGCTCCGCGTGTGAATGAATGTTTTGTACTGGTCGCTCCACCTCCACGCCAGTAGAAAGAGAAGATAGACTGCAGCTCCTCAGTGAATCAGGGAAACAACACGGACAACACACTCGCCGCACTCAGTCCACAATTGGGTATTTATAGTGTTCCTATACACAAGTGTTTCAAGGCACAACAAGACAAGAGGGTGGGAAACAAAGGAGGAAAAAAACAAAAATGATCCAACTAGGCCCTGTGCCATTCAGAATGTGCAAGTGCACTGTGGAGACGAGGTTGACAGAGTGTGGAAAGGAAGGTCCAGGAGCTAAGTGAGAGTTACAGGGTAGGAAGGGCTACAAGGGTGCAGGCCATCCAGGTTAGTGTGGGAGAAGGTTCCCGGACAGGCAAATGCAGGTGAGGAGGATTGGGGGGGGAGAGGAGGGTCCCAAGCTCGTGGGTACGATCTCCCTTTAAAATGATCACTACTCCCCACATTTCTTTTCCCATAAGTAGTATCCCTCTGAAGATATATTCATGTAGCTTCAAAATATTTGATTAATGGGTTGGAAAGTTCTTATGGGCTAGAGGCCAATTAAGGATTGGCATCTCACCCCTATATAGAGACAACAGTGACTGAGTTCTAAATCTTAAATTATATTTATGGGTGACTAGGTTGGTGCAACTAGCAATGATGATTTTGCCTGGAGCAGAGAAACACAATTGGGTCAGATATGATTCCCTACTTCTTCTGGGATGTAATCCCCTTCAATGGGTGTGAGCTTCTATTCCCTTGCCCTCTAACCCAATATTGCAGTGCTCTAAAGAAATATGGTCATGTATATGTGCTATCTTTATTGGTGAAGGCTAGACCCCCTAGTACCTTCTCAGACCCTTTTGATCCTCAGCTAGACAAGCCCATTGACCCTCTAGTGGTCACTCACATCGCTGAACTCTTGAACCTGTCCTTCGACTCTGCTTGCTTTACCTCTATTTTCAAAACAGCCACAGTCAGCCCTCTCCTAAAAAGCAAGGGGCTGACCTGAACCTACTGGCTAACTTTCACTCTCTGTCTCTGCTCCTGCACTACTCTAAAGTGCTCGAAAGGGTTGTGTTCAACCATCTTATACTTTCGCAGACATCTACAACCTTCGAGACCCCCTACAAGCAGGTTTCCGCTCCTGTCACTGCACGGAAACTGCTCTATTGAATGTGTCCAATGTCATCGCCTTTGCTAAGCACTCCAACCTATCCTCTATTCTAATTCTCCTTGATCTGTCTGCTGCCTTTCACACTGTTGATCACTCTGATCCCCTTGATACTCTCTTTCTTCTTGGGACACGCGATCGAGTCCTTACCTGGATTGAATCCTTGCACCTATCCAGTTCTCTGTCTCTTGGAGCAACAACACCTCTGAACTCACTCCTCTAACTGTTGGTGTTTCACAAGGATCTGTCTTTGGTCCGCTGCTCTTTACGCTCAACACCTCTGCTCTTGGGGCACTAATCTATTCCTTTGGGTTCTCGTACCAACTCTTTGTGAACAACACCCAAATCTCCAAATCTTATCTTTTCCTCAACTCTCCTCTGATCTCTCTATCAGAATTTCCAACTGTCTCTCTGCCATTAAATATTGGATGGCTTCACACTTTTCGGATGTTAAACTCAACCACTACAGAGGTTCTCTTCTTCCCTGCCAAAAGCTCTCCCTCATCTCTTCTTCTGCCTATCCAGTTCTCAGCTGACACTCTCCACTACTCTTCTTCAGTTATCAATCTCAGCGTCTTCTATGACCCTTCTCTCACGTTCTCTACTTTCATCTCTAAAACTGGAACAGAAGCTCGACTCAACCTCCTAAATATTAGTAAAATAAGGTACCTGCTTCCTTTCAACACCATCAAGCATCAGTTAAGCACTCTTGTTCTTGTCTTCTCTAAACTGGACTACTGTGCAACAGCATCCTCGTTGGTCTCCCCAACTATGCTTTCTGTCTTCTAGACAAAATCATTAACTTTTCTACCAGAACTCCCTTACTTCACATCTACTTCCTTGTACCGTCACCATGCTAGATGGCTGAGAATGCAAAACAGGGCCGGATTAAAATTTCTTCTCCAGGTTCACAAATGTATCCACGCTAAGGCACCACTGTATCTATCCTCCTGTATCCAACTCTACAAGCCTTCTCATAATCTCTGCTCTGCTTTCCCTTCCTTCTCTCTTCTTGCTCCACTTGCATGGAATTCTCTTCCCCTGCATATGCGAGAAACAGTCCACACAGATTTGTTCAAAACCAAACTAAAAGCCTACATCCTTGCCTCTGAATTATCCTCTTAAGCTACCTCTCATCTGCCTGCTAGTTAACATTTTTTCCTCGCCTCTAACCTTCCTGCATAGGTCACTTCCTCTGCCTTCACTCTAGCACTTTACCCTTCATTGTCACATCCCTAGCACAGCTGACCGTACTGCCTACCTGCACTTAAATATTTCCAATATTTTTGTCCTTTATCTATATATGTCCCTTATGTATTGTCCCAGGTGACTGTTCCATTTACTCCCCTCCACAACCTGGTCAGAATGTTCCTCAAACTAACCCCTTTGTAAGAAGCTCACAGCTTCCTGTCAATTCAAAATTCTTATCTATGTAAGTTCTTTTCTGATCAAAAGAGCATTGTTCCTCCTGTATATAAATAAATAAATAACTTTATACATACACTGAAAAAACTTTGTTAAAGGGGCATTATGGTTACATGTAAAACTCAAAAACCTCAGAAATTAGCCAGTTATGGTAAGCTAAGCAATCATAAATCACACCATCACATTGCACTGCTAAGTCTAATACCCAGGACATCAAAGATGACATCACAAATGCACCGTGTCACGTGACCGTACACGAACGCACTGCATGATGATGTTTTTGCGAACGCATCCACACTTCGAAATCGAGTCCCTGCTTCGTGGACAATTCAGAGCTGCACTTTCTACTGATCTAGGAACTTTCAAGCTCAAAATGTTCCCCTTGCAAAGCTCCTACACCTATTTGTATTTATTATCCATTAACAATCTAGTAGAGAGCACATACTTGGAAGAATATTAGCAAAACTGCTGTTTATCTTAGAAATGGCATCAGCTACTGCCATCCCTCCTCCCCAGAGCCACCACCACCATCTGGAGGACCTACACAACAAAAAAGTGCAGTACTTCCAAAGACAATATAGATGACCAAGAGGATGAGGTAGAGGAAGTGCTTATTACTAGCACCAAGAGCGAATCATGGATGTGGCATTTCTTTACTACTGTTGGGAATGTACCAAAGGCTAAAGCTACCAAAGTGAAATGCACTCAATGCAACATTGTACTCAGTCGCAGACTACCTGGACATTACTCCTACGGGACCAACTTCATGCGCCACCACACCAAATCCAACCACTGCAATGCTCTCAGAAAGGCTGTTCTTTCTTAGCAAGTGGTGAACTGTGTTCCTCCACCTCAATTTCCTCAACCATTACTGTAACCACACAGCCTACTTAAGTGGGACACAAAATCCCACCAGATACCTTGCGAGCAATAAAAGAGGCTGTTGATCCATATCTTTCGAAGACAACAGTCGTATATACTGCAACACACCACTTTGCAGAGGGGAGCAATTCTGAAGTGTTTTTGAAGCTGTAATCAAGGAGCATGAGAAACACTGCCCCCTACCTTAGATGTAACACACATGCAACATCTTCCCCTGCCAACCTGCCCCTCCATATTAGTGCTTGGTGCTCTTCCCTCATTTCACTCCCCACCTTATTCTCTAACCTCTCTTGCAAAATAAAAAAAACAATAAAAGAAAATGTTCCTTTAGCAACCACCTTTCACAGTTAAAGAATAGAAGAAAAAAATGTATGTATAGACTCCATCTACTTTACATTTCTCAGTAAAGTACATAGACTCAATAGGATTTTCCAACATTTCCATTAGCACTTTATGTTATGCTAATGGGAATAATGTGGCGTTCATCCCCCATTCTAGGGACTGGAATGGGAGATAATGGCCAGCCAGCCTAGGTTATCGGCCCAAGCGAAGCGTGGTGGATAACTAGGGCTCCAGATCATTATCCCCCATTCCAGCCCCTGCAATGGGGATGAAGGCCATTACCACTCTGGGTTGCCACAGCTTGCAGCATCCAGCTGTAGGAAGGAAAATCCTTTCCCAAGATGGCCAACATGGAAAGGGAAGGCCGGGCTCCATACAGAGCCCCTTTTCCCCTTTCATGGCGGCCTGCAGAAGGCAAAGAGAGAACCCAATGACCATTTTACCACAAGCACCTTTTATTTTCCCTTTTAAATCTATCCAATTTCATAAAACATTACCACATAGCAGGTCCCTGCTGAACATGGCCACTTTACCCCTATTGGTCATTCCTTGTGGTCATGGCCAGTAGCCAGATTGACCTTATGCCATGACCCGGACAAACTGGCCAATGCCCATGGCCACAGGCTATACCTCAGTCACTAAAGGTATATCACTATTTTGTGTATCTACATTATAACACTTGTCAAAAAATAAAACACAGACACATTTGCAAAACCAAGCTTTGAAGTCCTCGCCAATGCATCTTACACGAATTTGCTAGAAATCTGCCCATGCTTTATTTTTTTTAAAGTGTCAAAATGTGCGTTCATACAATAGTCATATAACTTAGCTCCAACTTGACAAAATCCATTCAGACTTTGCACAAACATTCACTGCCTGATTGACGGAATTATTTGCGCTGAAAACGCAGATTTGCGGGCCTTCCTGCCCGAAAATCCCTGTTTAAAGTATGGGGATTTTCGGGCAGAAAGGTGCACAAATCTGCGTTTTCTGCGCAAATAATTCCATGAATCAGGCAGTTAATTAGGGGCCTTTAATCGTTCTGAAAATATTTGTCTACATTTGTCAAATGGCAACAAAGTTGTAAGTCATCTCAAAATGTTGAGAACCCCCCCTAATTTAACCCCTTCCACCAAAATTTAGAAAAACGTAGATCTAAAATCTTTTTTCAAACTTTTGTGTAAATTTGTCAGATGGCACCACATTTATAAGCCTTTACAATATGTTGGGACCCTCCGTCTAATTGTTTTTTGTGGACATCGGAGAAGAAACACACCCGTTTTTGAGCTTTTTAAGGCCACATCCATCCTATCCTCATCACCCTTCACCTCCCCAGAGACTGTTTGATATGTTTGACAAGTGCAATGTTGTGTTTTTCAATATGCTTTTACTGGGATGTTCGCGGACACTGCCCGCTGTCCGCAAATCCAACATGGCAGACGTTTTCTAAAATGTGACCCACCTCACGCTTTTCACCATCCAATCAGCGGGTGCAGCTATATCCGCGGACCCCACGTCAGCCCCTGGACCGCGGATCGAACAGGGAAGTGAGTCCGCGGACCGGACCCAGCTATCACTAATTTTGTTTTACCTACTTTTTGGCTGTTTAAAAAAAAAATACTGAATGGATTTACACCAAATTTACAAAAGCACGCTTTCAGGACCAAGAAGCTACTGCAGCTCCAAATATGGTGAAAATCTGTCTAGCAGTTTGGGCTGTAGACGTGAGTAAATGTTTTTTTTCATTGGGTCTTTGGGAAAAACCACACAATTTTGGACATATAACTTTGCCGTCCCTTGACAAAAACTCACCAATCTTCGCAGGATCACTCTGATGGGGCCAAATCCTTGTTTGCAAAGTTTTGTGAGGATTCGTTCAGGGGGGACAAAGTTATAAGCCGCCCAAAAAGTGCTATTCCTATAGGTTGAGCAATTTAACCATAACTACAGGGCCGCTACCGCAAGCCCTGTAAAATAAATTTGTACAAATATATTTGTAAACCTACGTGATCAAGCGGTCTGTGTACCGCGAAATGCGTCGTTTTTTTTCTTGTTTCCCTTTCCTGATGCACTTATATTAATAAAGAACACGTGTTGCCAGGAATGCTGAAGAGTTTTTTCCACTTATTTGCTGCAAGGACATTGTTCTCCTGTTGCAGCTGCTCCCTGGAGTGCATTCCACTCGCTGCCTTTCCTTTGAAAAGCATTTATTTCATATATATATATATATATATATATACATTTGTCAACCCTTTTTCCATACAATTTACCACAAGGTTGATAACAAAAGTCCTGAATTCTTGATTTGAAAGCAGTGGATGGAAAAGGGATTACTTGGGTTACATCAGTGTTCTAGGGAATTAACATGTGTTAATTTTGTGATGCTGCAGAGGTAATTTAATCAAAATACGACTGATTTTCGGAAATATCTACAACTGATACATTGTGTATCTACTTAATTGGTAGAAATAAGCAACACAGAACATAATGATACCACTGTAGACAAATATGTTAAGACACTTGGACCCATAAAGCACAGAATTTGTTGGGCGCATGCCTCTCTTCAGGAAAAGGTAGAGTGCCCATTGGAGAAGGTGGAGAGAACTGGAAGGAGAGTTGGGGATTTCTTCTAATTCTGTAATATGGAAAGATTGCTTTGTAAAATAGCATGCTAGTCCTTGGGACACCAACACTCAGCTAAATGCATATAACATCACTCATAGAATCTATTGACATCCCACTAATCTTCATAAGGTAAACAAATCCATGTTCTATGCTTGCTGGAGAAGGTGTGTGCACGAGGGTACATTTTTACATTTGTTTTGGCAATAGCCAGTAGCACATAGGTTTTGGCTTGATCTGTCTGAAATAATTAAGAATGTTTTTCCCTGGGGTGGAATGGATCACACCGGAAGTTACCTTGTTAGGTATTAGTATATCTAATAACTCTCTGCCACAAAATGAAGATAAATGGAGAAGCATAGTATTGGTTGTGGCACGACAAAAGGTTATACACCATTGAAAGAATCAAGGACACAATCACATTAAAGAAACTATGGATATGATATCCATGTGCATAACCCATGAATCCATGATTGCCAAGGAAGAAGGATATGAAGATAAGCTTGCTAAATATTGGTCTAAAAACATATACATCAACTTAAGAGTTAGCAGTTTGTTGTTCCATACATGCAGAAGGCAAATCTTAATATTGAGGGGTGCATTTATGAACCCACTTCAAATATCCCTTGATATACTTCCATTTCAATTGTGAGGCAGAGGAGAAGTGGTGACCCAGTGAAGGCCATGGCTCTCCATGAGTCCTGCTGCTGATGAATATCCTGTACTACTTTGAGGTGTTTGGTGTTTTGGGAATACAAATTTTAAACATGAAATACCAACATGTGAAAGACAATTTGGGCCTCATTACAAGTACTGCGGTGCAGGTAAAAACGTTAGTAATGCAGTGATAATTCCATTACCGGTGCATTACTGCTGCAATACCGCACCACTGTACTACAACTTTGGTGGTATAGTGAAGGGTTTACCTCCAGCAAAAAGCTGCAGGTAAATCCTCCACGTTACCATAAAAAATCAGCAGAATCAGCAGAATTACCACCAGTATCAATTCCACTGAAATCCCCTATCACCACTTGTAATCCCACAGTAAAGCTGCTGGAACAAGGGGCAATAATGGTAATTGAGTGTGGCAGTAATTGGGCAGTTTTACCACCAACGTACCACTAAACTCATAATGAGGCCCATTGTGCTCCTCGAAGAAGGCAGTTCCCATTATCCCTCCAAAGATAACCATCGGGCCTGGGCCATGCTTAGAGATGGACCGCCTCTGGCCCCTTCAGACATTGATCATGGTCTTGATCATGGATCATACCTATTGCTTTGATTACTTTATTAGACAGGGCCCTCTCTTGACCATTCTAATGCAATATCTCCATAGCCCTCACCTGTCCAACCCCACTGTTTTGTGTGAAAAGCCTGCTTATCTATGTTCACATCATGCATCATAGGTAGAAGACTATAGCATAACAACAACACATCATTAATCGATGGTACAGACACAAGTTCAAAAACATTGCATAAAAGGAAAGGTTTCCCCCTTAGGTTAAATCCCCATTACAGCCCCACATCCCAGTACACCATGACCCTACAACTTCGCAAAAATCACACCAATAATGTCCTGTAGATAAACACGTGATAGAAAAATAGGCCCAATCCCAATGTTTTTTGTTAACGGGGGAGCAATTCTCAAAATAGGGATAAATAACAAGGGAATATATAGGTGTGTCAGAAAACTGACACTAGAGAATTGCTTACCCCTCACTACTCTAACCTCAAAGATAGGTTGGAAACTTATTGTCACACATATATATATTTACAAGACAGCATTAATCTGTAGAGACAGCAGTTATATCAAGAACCATATGCATGAACATAAATAAACATAATTTTAATAGGGGATGTCAAACATATTAAGAAGGCACACAAAATTAAGGTACAGTGCTCAGTGTCAGGAAAAATAAGGCAGGGTTATACGTAACAGAAAACCAACAAGGAAAACAGACATAAAGGATGAATAAACTTAATATACTTTCTAATCCTAATACACAAGTTGTACAAAATGACTAAAATTTAGACATTTCATGAGATAAAAAATGTCGACATGTTTCGGCCAATAATCAGATGGGACAGTTTCTCAAGTGTCCATACAAGGGATAAATGTAGTGGCCATCATCAGGACAGGACATTTCTTCAAGATGAGCCTTATGGACAATTTACTATTGGCATCAGAGATCTAAAAAAACATATATATGCAATTAATTATAAGACATGAAGCATTGACTTCAAAAATAAGACTAAAATGTTCTTCCATGCATAGGTTCTAATGTATACACAAAACTCATATTGGCTGTCTATTTTATTCACAAAAACTATGTAGGTAAACTATCAAACTGTATTCTATCTCCAAGATAGTATATCTACCGTGTTTACCACGGACCACAGTTAACATACCCTTGTGTGACATCTAAGAAAAAATCCACCCCTTACCAATAGCTCCTGGGTCGAGTGTGATCAGCACAGTGAAAAAATGAACCTTGATGATCCATTTAAGGGACAAAAATGTCACCCATAATGCCTAATTATTAGTCATCTAGTTAATTCATAGCGTCACCTACATCAATAGGTAGGAAATGGCCAGTCATTTTGAATTAGTTCTTTTGCTATTAATATGTCATTTATCAGGTTGTTAATCCCAAAGGACAGTGTTCCATCAAACCTCGGGACACAAAAAATAGTGTTCATGCGAAGAAAGACTTACATCCGGATATCGTTGAGTGAATCATGCACATAACCGGAGGAAAATCCCGCTAGGCATCATTTAACACATCCAAAGTGGAGCTTAGAAACGGCATTTGTGGTATTGAATTCACAACGTATCCTAAGTAAAGTATAAGAAGCAAGTATTTAATCTTATGGTCTTGTTATACATGAACAAACTTTTTAACAAACGCTATTTTTATATACCTGTTCACAAGGAAAACGTCAATTGTAATTTTTAATGTGAAGAAGCGATCGGGAAATTAATACCAACACTAGGACCCCAGTAGCAATAGAATCCGTGTAGTCGAGGGCATGTTGTCCAGTTCGTGTGCAGGCAATCTGTAGAAATACAGAGCACAAAGAACTGGTCAAAAAACACGCTATTAGCGAGAGCGAGCTTGTTACTCTGAGGTGTGTGGAATACGAATGCTTACCTTGCACTCCTTGGTTCCGAGACGAACGATCCTCTCGCCGCAGCCGTGTTGTAAAGACTAATGACCAACAGACGTGCGAAGGACGGGATTAAATAGGTCTCAGCGTTGACGTAACGGCAGGCGGGGGCTCATTGATTTAAAGATACAGTGTTGTAATTGTCTCGTAGCAGGCATGGACTTAAGCCACACGTCACTGCTTGATGGCAATGGAGGCAAAACATACAGGGGAAAACCCCCAGAAATCAAAGGGCGCTACACCAAAAGGTCAAAAGCGGCCCGAAATGACCCGTGGGCAAAGGTCCACCAGAGGTGCCCCCAGGTAGCGCATCCACAACGGGAAACAGCCACCATATGGCCAATCAGAGGTCCAAAGGAGACAAAGAGTAAAACAAACGGAAATATGGATATCTAGTACCCTCATAAATGATCTAAATCATGTGATTAAACTGTTCCATTCCACAGAAGAATTTAAACCCTGGCTGACCGTATTCAGATTATATATCAACCTTTGTTCAGCTAGGCTCAGGGCTAAATCTCTATTACCTCCTCTAGGGGAGGGTAAGATTTTTTGAATGACAAACCATTTAAAATCAGTGTAATTATGTTTTGCCGCAATATAGTGAGACACCAGGGGTTTTTTCTCGATTTTATTCTTCAAACACGACCTGTGTTCACAAATTCTAAGCCGTACAGCGCGGCTGGTTTTTCCTATGTACAATAAATTGCACGGACATTTAATGCCATAGATAAGCCAATCTGAGGCACAATTGGAAAAGTGTTTTAAATTCCATATTCTGCCATTAAGTTCAATCGACTTACAGTTAGATGTTAAAGCACAAACTGAACAATGGCCACATTTAAAATGTCCTACTACCGGTGGAAGGTTCCACAGGGTAGTTTGTGATATATGTGGACATATAACTGGATAGGTATGAACCAAGCGGTCTTTTAGATTTTTTTGCCGTTTGAAAGCAAACCTAGGTTGGGCAGGGCAGAATTCTTCCGTAGTCAAAATATGCCACTGTTGTTTGATAACTTTGCGTAAGGTATTGCTGATGGGGCTGAACGTGCTCACACACGTTATTCTATCTTCTGTAACCATGGGCTCATGATGAAGGCATCTAGTTCTATTGGCATATTTAGCTCTTTTATATGCTCGATTGATGCATTTTTTGGGGTAGCCCCTAGTAAATAACCGTTGCTTTAGATCTTTACTTTCTCGGATAAAGTCACCGAGATCAGTACAATTTCTTCTTAGTCTTAAGAATTGCCCGATGGGTAAATTTTCTCGTAGACTAAGGGGATGGAAACTGTTGTATCTGAGGAGTGTGTTTTTATCCGTAGGTTTACGAAAAAGTCTGGTGTTCAAAGTGCCTTCTTCAGTTTTAAAAATGGAGAGATCCAAAAACGGGATGGTGGTTGTATCAAAAGTCATGGTGAATTTAATGTGTGGATTATGATTATTTAGCCATTCTAAAAAGGAATATAGGCGGGGGAGATCCCCCTGCCAAATCATAAACACATCATCTATATAGCGAAACCATTTTAAGATGTTGTCTTTGAAAGGATTAGATGGATTATATATAGAGGTGCTTTCAAAATGGTCCATAAATAAATTGGCCAGATCTGGCGCAAAAGTCGCCCCCATGCTTGTCCCATGAATTTGTTTATAGAAGGTCCCTTCATAAAGAAAAAAGTTTTCAGTGAGGGCAATTTTAATGCACTCCATAATGAATGATGTAGGTACTTTAGACAGTGTGTCCGTCCGTTTGTTCAAAAAAGTCTCCATAATCATTAAACATTCACCCTGTGGGATGCTTGTATAGAGAGAAGTTACGTCTAAAGTAACTAAAAGATCTGTGATGTTAAGATGAAGTTCAGATATTAGATTAATCATGCTAGTGGTATCTTTTACATAAGAGTTCATTTTTAACACAAAAGGTCTAAGAAAATAGTCGGCGTAGATGGAAAGTGGCTCAAGGATGGAATTGATAGCTGATACAATCGGTCTGCCCGGTGGAGTTCGCTCGTTTTTATGAACCTTCGGGAGGAGGTAAAAAGCAGGAATGGTAGGTGATGTTTTAATGAGAAATTGATGTTCATCCTGATCGATCCATTCCTCTTGCAAGGCATGGTCCATCAGGCTTTTGATTTCTTCCCGAATGGACCCCGTAGGGTCATGATTCAATTTACGGTAAAATACTGGATTATTCAATTGAAGCATAACCTCTGTGGAGTACAATGTAGTATCCCACAGAACAATACCTCCGCCTTTGTCCGCGGGTTTTATTAAGAACGCCGAGTTATTTTGTAGAGCAGTTAGAGCGATGCGTTCGCTCTTACTGAGATTGTCTTTATGTTGATTTTTGTCTTTCAAAAGATGTTTAGTTTTTTCTAGGATCTTATTTTCAAAGGCTAGAATAGCCGGACTAACCATAGCATTAGATGGAGTGAAGTGCGACGGTAATTTGAGGCCAGTAGTACTAGATGTTTTGGTAGAAGGCTGGCCATCTTTAAAAAAATATTTTAGGCGAATTAGACGGAAGAATTTATACAATTCAACCTGAGTGTCAAAGTCCTTTGCTTTAGTAGTTGGGACAAAACTCAGTCCATTTTTAAGGACTGATGTTTCGGCATCAGTGAGAACATGATTTGACAGATTATAAATGGGAATCACCAGTTCTGAGGAGGGCCCCTCCAGTTGCGAGTTTGCATCCGTGGAGGCCCTTGATGCCATGGGCGTGATTTGTTCCCTCGCCCTCGAAAAAAAGGAAGGGCTGGGTTGTTGATGTTGGAACCGCTAGAGGTAGAAGGGTTGTCAGAATCACTACTTGACGTGGTGTTAGATGTATTAGAGAAACTCACATATTTGTTCCTCGGGCGACCTGTGTTTTTGTTTCTGCTCTGTGATTGTTTATTTTGATCATCGTAAAAGGAGGGAGCAAGATAAGGATAGGTAGTGATTTCCTTATAGTTTTCATTGTCTTTTTTGTATTTCCAGATTTTCTTATCTAAAGTAAATTTTTTAAATTTTACTATTTCTTCTTCAATTTTTGTCAGTTTTTCTTTGATATCTTTTATAAGATTATCACCTATCATCTTGTTTTCAAGAGTTTCAATTTCCAGTTTTTGTTTGGTCGTCTCTTCTACCGAAGTATCGATGATCAAAATCAAATAATCACGTGAGCATTTATTGCCCACAGCGCTAAATTGTCCCTTAAATTTAGGATTGTCTAAAAACACTCTTGGAATATTTTTTACTTGCAACCCTTCAGGTATTATACCTGCTTTTAAATAGGCAAGCATCATCTGTCCATGAGATTCTGTGCGAATCAATTTTTTCTTTTTTTGTACCAATAGATCCAAATCGTCTTTATTTGCGACTGGAGTCTCATTTGTTGTATCTGTAGCTACTATGGTAGGTAAAGTCAGAAGTCTCTGATAGTATTCTTCCGAGAATGTCAAAATATTGACACTATCCATCTTGATCTAAGGCACTACAAGACGTGCGTGTCTGACTCGAGAATGGATAAATGACCTGTCAATGAGGCCTTCCAGCCAAGGGCTGTCCAAAACATGTGATAGAAAAATAGGCCCAATCCCAATGTTTTTTGTTAACGGGGGAGCAATTCTCAAAATAGGGATAAATAACAAGGGAATATATAGGTGTGTCAGAAAACTGACACTAGAGAATTGCTTACCCCTCACTACTCTAACCTCAAAGATAGGTTGGAAACTTATTGTCACACATATATATATTTACAAGACAGCATTAATCTGTAGAGACAGCAGTTATATCAAGAACCATATGCATGAACATAAATAAACATAATTTTAATAGGGGATGTCAATTTTTTCTTTTTTTGTACCAATAGATCCAAATCGTCTTTATTTGCGACTGGAGTCTCATTTGTTGTATCTGTAGCTACTATGGTAGGTAAAGTCAGAAGTCTCTGATAGTATTCTTCCGAGAATGTCAAAATATTGACACTATCCATCTTGATCTAAGGCACTACAAGACGTGCGTGTCTGACTCGAGAATGGATAAATGACCTGTCAATGAGGCCTTCCAGCCAAGGGCTGTCCAAAACATGTGATAGAAAAATAGGCCCAATCCCAATGTTTTTTGTTAACGGGGGAGCAATTCTCAAAATAGGGATAAATAACAAGGGAATATATAGGTGTGTCAGAAAACTGACACTAGAGAATTGCTTACCCCTCACTACTCTAACCTCAAAGATAGGTTGGAAACTTATTGTCACACATATATATTTACAAGACAGCATTAATCTGTAGAGACAGCAGTTATATCAAGAACCATATGCATGAACATAAATAAACATAATTTTAATAGGGGATGTCAAACATATTAAGAAGGCACACAAAATTAAGGTACAGTGCTCAGTGTCAGGAAAAATAAGGCAGGGTTATACGTAACAGAAAACCAACAAGGAAAACAGACATAAAGGATGAATAAACTTAATATACTTTCTAATCCTAATACACAAGTTGTACAAAATGACTAAAATTTAGACATTTCATGAGATAAAAAATGTCGACATGTTTCGGCCAATAATCAGATGGGACAGTTTCTCAAGTGTCCATACAAGGGATAAATGTAGTGGCCATCATCAGGACAGGACATTTCTTCAAGATGAGCCTTATGGACAATTTACTATTGGCATCAGAGATCTAAAAAAACATATATATGCAATTAATTATAAGACATCAAGCATTGACTTCAAAAATAAGACTAAAATGTTCTTCCATGCATAGGTTCTAATGTATACACAAAACTCATATTGGCTGTCTATTTTATTCACAAAAACTATGTAGGTAAACTATCAAACTGTATTCTATCTCCAAGATAGTATATCTACCGTGTTTACCACGGACCACAGTTAACATACCCTTGTGTGACATCTAAGAAAAAATCCACCCCTTACCAATAGCTCCTGGGTCGAGTGTGATCAGCACAGTGAAAAAATGAACCTTGATGATCCATTTAAGGGACAAAAATGTCACCCATAATGCCTAATTATTAGTCATCTAGTTAATTCATAGCGTCACCTACATCAATAGGTAGGAAATGGCCAGTCATTTTGAATTAGTTCTTTTGCTATTAATATGTCATTTATCAGGTTGTTAATCCCAAAGGACAGTGTTCCATCAAACCTCGGGACACAAAAAATAGTGTTCATGCGAAGAAAGACTTACATCCGGATATCGTCGAGTGAATCATGCACATAACCGGAGGAAAATCCCGCTAGGCATCATTTAACACATCCAAAGTGGAGCTTAGAAACGGCATTTGTGGTATTGAATTCACAACGTATCCTAAGTAAAGTATAAGAAGCAAGTATTTAATCTTATGGTCTTGTTAGACATGAACAAACTTTTTAACAAACGCTATTTTTATATACCTGTTCACAAGGAAAACGTCAATTGTAATTTTTAATGTGAAGAGGCGATCGGGAAATTAATACCAACACTAGGACCCCAGTAGCAATAGAATCCGTGTAGTCGAGGGCATGTTGTCCAATAGTAAATTGTCCATAAGGCTCATCTTGAAGAAATGTCCTGTCCTGATGATGGCCACTACATTTATCCCTTGTATGGACACTTGAGAAACTGTCCCATCTGATTATTGGCCGAAACATGTCGACATTTTTTATCTCATGAAATGTCTAAATTTTAGTCATTTTGTACAACTTGTGTATTAGGATTAGAAAGTATATTAAGTTTATTCATCCTTTATGTCTGTTTTCCTTGTTGGTTTTCTGTTACGTATAACCCTGCCTTATTTTTCCTGACACTGAGCACTGTACCTTAATTTTGTGTGCCTTCTTAATATGTTTGACATCCCCTATTAAAATTATGTTTATTTATGTTCATGCATATGGTTCTTGATATAACTGCTGTCTCTACAGATTAATGCTGTCTTGTAAATATATATATGTGTGACAATAAGTTTCCAACCTATCTTTGAGGTTAGAGTAGTGAGGGGTAAGCAATTCTCTAGTGTCAGTTTTCTGACACACCTATATATTCTCCTGTAGATAAACACTCCATAAAATCACATGAGATGGGCAATGTTAAGTGTCAATGTTAAGTTTCCCCTCACATCAGGTTCGGATCATTTTAAGGTCTGACTTATGTTGCAGTCTGTCATTTCCAACCCATAACTTTCTGAGCATTGTAGATGAAGCAGTTCGTAACACGAATCCCGTATTTAGTGGCATGCACAGATGAGAACAAGCACCATACCACTGGCCAGATGAGGAGATGAAGTTGCAAGTTTTGCAATATACTTTGGAAGTGCAGCAATTTTGTCAGCCATTAAAGTATTGAAGACCCAACCCCCCTTTGCTACAGTGTGTGGTGCCATGATCTGGAGAACAATTGACACCAGCAGTTAAGAATATAAAGAAAGGGAATATAGTATTAAAAAGCTCCTCTTCTTCCAACATGCACTTTGACTATCCCGTTAGATTTGATCTAGGCTTTATAAGGAACTGCCTAGTTTGTTAAGCATGACACTCCCTTAAATGTTGTTGAGGCTGGCAACAACCTGAGCTGACTGTAGGTAGGTAGACACTTGGCACAGTATTTGATTCATCAGGAGCTGTTACTCTGCTTTAGCTAAAATACATGAAAACAATGTTTGGAAAACTTTGAATGAATCAATTGTGGGACAACCCTGCCGAGATAAATGATATTGCTAACCGCACCTTATTAAGTGCCCATGCAGACGGGTTCTTTACTGAATGTTTCTTCATCAGTAGGCACTCTAGTCTGTGTTAGGGTTTGAGTGATACCTGGACAATGTCGAACCCCATTTTCCCAAAGCACTTTTCATGAAGGTTGGCTTGGGATATTACCTTTGGTCAAAACATTTGCACATTGGATCAAAGGAACAAGTCCCAGTTGCCCCCTTTGTATAGAAGTGGAAGAAGATATGAGACATTGTAATTCATTTGGCCTCTGTATAGAAGGCTAAGGTGATTTTGCATTCTACCTCTTCTTTGAGAGCAGCGGGTGCTTTTCATTAGAGATCCAATGTTTTTGTTTAAGTCTTCAAGCTCACAATGTATGGGCTTGTTAGATTCAAATGTTTTGAAGAGGGCTCATCTATTTAAAATAAGACACTGAAAACAAGATGTTTGACATTTTAGGTAGTACATCTTTGTAAAGTTGTATGCTAACTGAAATGAGGCAAGATCTAAATCACAGTGTGAGTGTTAATGTTATGTTAGGAAATATATTAAGCGCGGATGTGACCTAACAGTGTCCTGGCGCTAAGAGGGCGGGTCATACAGCTATTGAGTATTTCATTGTTTGCATTAATTAATATGCACTCTTTTCGGAACCTATTGGATGAGTTATACAGAGTTTTTCCTTGCAATGTATTTTCTGTGATTTTCAAATATTCTGTTGAACTTTTTTATGAACTGGTTTTGAAGTAAAACTTTAATTTTGTGAAGAAAGGGCCTCAGACAGTCAATCATCTCACACATGGAACTTAAAGTACAGCAGAGGAAAGGAAATGTTACTGTAGTGTTCCGAGCCCAGCAAAAAAACAACGATATTGGACTTGCCATACACAGTGCACATTACAGTCCATCACTTCATCTTCTGCATCATAGTGCACACCATCCCAAAGCACCCACAGCACTTACATATGCAGATGGCAAATTCTCATCTTCTGTGAATGGGCTTTCCCCATGTTGTGGTAGTAGATGACAGACCATGTGAGAGAAATGTTGAATGTTACGATGCATTGCTGTATTTCTGTTGTGGTATATGCGGCAGCAAACAGATCCTTGAGCTTTCCACACTTTCAGGACAATGAGATTAGGCATTTTTCAGTCCCAAAAATGTGGCAGGTGCAGTAGGTGAAGTTGCTCACAACGAGAAAGTGGTAACATCAATAGGAAACGGGGTTAACAGGCCAGCCAACATTGTTTCATTGAGTACCTTGTCGAGTACAGCCATCAATGATTATTGCCTTAAGCAGGCCCTAAAGACCTTTACACCCAGGACAGAGAGAAATCCCCCATCTAAAAAAATGTGACTACCCTGCTCGGGCTCATAATCAGTTCTGCGCACTCTTCAGCAGGTCATCCCATTATTCCATATTGGCATGGCACCGAGTCAGCAATCCAACAGCATTGGGGGCAACACGGGAAAAAGGGAAACAGGCTGATCCCTGTGCCAAATCGAGCATTCAAACCTCAGTTCAACAATGTTACACAAAGACTTGAATTCTTCTCATCTCTAACAACTACATTAAGGGTCATATAATCCTAAAGACTTCATATGAAAGAAATGTAAACATTAAGCACAAATATTTCAAATAAATGTTTTTTTAATTTTTTTTAATTTTAGGTGTAGTGTTTGAAAAGTATGCTTTTGTTGAAGACACAAAAACCATATAATTTTTGATTGGTTAGTTGGTTGTCAAGGGATTGGGACCCACAATGAAAGATGTAGTTGATCGTGGGGTGAACCATTTGAAGCACACAGTGCACAGACAAATCCCTCTGGCTCCAAAAAAGTGAAGCAAAGTGCTTCCAAAAATATTTAAATGGTACAGTACAGTTATTAGTATGTTTAAATTACACTTGTTAATCAAACATTATTTTAAATGTTGTCAATTTTAGGCCTTTTGAAAAGGCATTGAAGGTGACCCTCAAACACAGCTCCCAGGCTGCTCTCTCTTCCGAGACAAGTGTTCAAACCCCTAATGTACAGTTAAAGTGACATGACAATAGCATGTCTTCTCTGCATCCCAACCCAGCAAAGTATCAACAACCTGCATGTTCAATATAAATTATCATAGGTTTTGCTTCAGAGAATATTATATGCATTCTTATTGGAGAAAATGTTGCCATTCTTGGCACGGCTCTCGTAAACTCTCGCCTAGATTATTGTAATAGTCTCCTGAGTGGTTGCTCTCAGATCACTCTTTCCTCTGTCTAGGTTACCCAGAATGGTGCGGTTTGTGCTATTACTGGTCTCTCTAAATGTGCTCATGTTACAGCTGCTAGATTTTGGCTCCCTGTTAAGCACAGAGTGAATCATAAGCTCCTCACCTTGACTCAAAATGTATTCTAAACACAGCGCCCAAATATCTTTCTGCTTGCCTCCAACGCTATGCCCCTTTGTGACCCTCAGATCTAAGAACCAACTGAGACTCGTACAGCCCCGGTTCAGATTGGAAAACGCAGGTGGCTGTAGCCTTGATGTACCAATCCCTACCACATGGAATGTACACATGATTACTCTTAGAACCATTAATACGACCACTGCTCTGAAAAAAGGGCTGGAGACTCTACTTTTTAACCGTTTGCCTAATTAAGCGCTGGGTTAAATGATGTCTCCCCCTATGCACCCTGGTCTTTCTGCTACCTATCTGAGCCCGTCCTGTCTTCTGTATTTGTGTTTGTGTCTGTATATGTGTGCACCCTCTGGCCTGCGGCCATGTGGGACCCTATAGAATAATTCAAATAAAAAATAAATAAAACCTATGAACTGCAGAATGCCGTAGAATGCCACCTCATATCTCATACTACCACTTTCATATTAATCAATTCATGTTAGTGTGTCATCCAGAGTGTATCAGATGAAGGTGTTGAGTGGTCTCAGGTTTTGCCAGTCAGTTCTCTTATTGCTACCTGGAAGTTCCGTTCAGCCCTACACGAGATTCTGCCAGATATCTTACCTTCCCCATGTGGCATAAATCTGTATTGCTGTTCCTGCCCATACTTGGATGGCAGGATGCAGCTTTAAAACTTATCAGGGCCACCTGGGACATTTATCATTCTAAAGGTCCATACTAGAGGTTCTATTTAATTGGCCAATAATATCTTTTCATAGCAGATTGAAGTCATTATTGTACTCTTCTGAGCATGTTGTGAAGCTCAGAATGCAGTCAATAACTGCTAGTAAAGGTTGTTGTTCAAGCATTCTGAATTCAGATGCAGGCAAGGAATGAACATAAAACATTTCTCTACAAAATCCCCTAATGCAGAATTAGCAAGAAAGACACAGAAAATGATTAAACACTACAAGTACAAAAAAGTACAGCAACCCACTTGACTGGACAATTATGTTCCCCTCAGTTGGAAAGACAAGACAATCCCGTCACCAACATTATGCAAACAGCTTAACAGTAAGCAGAGCCAGTGCTTCTCGAAAATATGCCTACTATTACTTCAACTCTCCTGCCTGCAAAATAAGACACTGCTCTCAGAGGTTCTTTTTTTAATGTACATCCAATATGACAGCGAACATCTAGTTAAATGTCCAAAGTGAAAGCTACGCACAAACAGACTATATTACACATAACACATGCTAATTTTAAAATCTCTTTTAGTTCAACCAAGAATACACTTAAAATGCGTCAAAGAACTTCCAGACTAGCATTGAAAAGCTTCAACACATTGATACCACTACAGTAGTGATTTGGCATAGTAGAAAATATTTCTAAAATAACATAAGACACATAACTGTGCATTAACATAACTATGACTCACAAGAGATGTGCCACTAGACTCCAAGGACACATTGAAATTAATTGTTTCATACACATTTCAGAAATCTATAAAACTCATTGAGGATCCCCCATGCTGCCAGCGTTAATGCAAGGAAGTAATTGCAGTACAGGATGTGATGGATTGCAATCTGGGGAGGATGAAATAATCCAATCTTTTTGGGATTTTTTAAAAATAATAAAATGATGAGGGTAATTCTGTCCATGAGAGGTGAGTCTATTTGTCATACCCCCTTTCATAAAGATCTATGCCAAAACCATAGAGCATATGTATGCCGAACTTGCACCAGTCTACTTACAATTGAAGCACCTGCCCTGCAGTGGCATGGGGAAAGTTTAAAGGTAATACAATATGCATTAAATGAATGTGTAGACAAAGCCTGAATGTGAATTCAGTAGCTCTGATCCAAAAATATAATAACTGTTGCCCTTGACTGTCTGGTGGCAGGATAAACTCTAAGGATACGCTATACTTGGTTATCATATAGCGACTCATTATAACACTCAATCATTAAATCCACACCAATTTGATAGCAGTAAAGAGTCAACCCTGTGAGCCCAAAACAGCGTTGTGTGGGAAATGGGTATTAATTGGAGCCTGCTCCCAGTGAGACAACAGCCAGGATGCTGCCCTCTTTTGATCGCCTGGGAGGACGGTAGCTACCCTCGGCAAAATAACTCTTACCAGGAGATTTCCAGGGAACCTTGCTGTCAAAGGGATACTGATACAACAGATGTCTGCCTCACACTAGGGGTTTGGACACTGTTGTGAAGAGACTCTGAAGGTGGAATCTTGCGGGGTTGAATGTATATTAAGGAACTACATTCCATGTTCCTACGGAAAGGCAATTGACAGTGTGGAGCTGGAGCAGGGAGGGGAAGGGGGGAGGTTTTGAAAAATTCAGATAAGAAACAAAAGAATAAACAAAAGGAACATGTGTTGATTAAAGGGAGTAGTGAAAACAAAGGGTCACACAGGAGAGTACAAAGGAGTGAGGACCGAATATGCGTTTGGTGTGCCAGTGGGTCACACTTTGATGTGTCTCTGGTGTGTCCGGGATGGAAAGTGGTGTGTTCCAAATGCAAGAAACGTGGACATTTTGCCAACTGTGGAAACAATGTTTAATCCGACCTGAAGAAAGTACTCTATGTGACAGCGGATGGACAGTGTTGATCTGTGGAAGATGAAGACTGTCATGTTGAACTGATTACTGTAAATGTTGGACAAGGAGTGGATGGAGAAGAGTATGAAAGTCTGAATGGACTGATACATGTGAATAGGAAGGTTGTGTCTATGATTGCAGATTCAGGGGCAAATATTTATTTTATGTCAAAGGAAGTTTAAGAACGGGATGGGAGTGTTGATTTGAGAAATGTATTGGAGCTAGATATAAATCCAGGTGAATATGACCTGAATAAAATTTAATCGATACAGTATTATGAAGCCCGATTTGAATGTAAAGGAATTAATTCCCAAGGGAAGTCATATGTGAAAAAGAAGGATGCAACACTGATGGGGTGGTGTGACCAAAATGTTTGTGGATAATATTGGATCCCAATACGATCAAACAAGTTTTGCATGTGGGTGGAACAGTATGTGAAAATCTTGTTAAGGTTTTCACCAAGGGTTTGGGGAAAGTCAGAGGTATGAAACAGCAGGTTATTTTTTAAGAAATTCAGTGTGCCTGTGGCTGCTGAATTGCAATCTATCCCTCTGGTATTGAGAGAAGGCGTGAAGGAGGAGCTGGAAAAACTGTGCACGATGGGAGTGATTGAAAGACCTGGAAGTGTACAATGGATTTCTCCTTTGGTAGTAGTGAAGAAGCCATCAGGGGAATTGCACTTATGTGTTGGTCTTCCAGAGTTAAATAAGTGTGTAGTGCTAGAAAAGCCCTCTCTACCAAACATGACCGAGATGCTTGCCATGACTGAAAGTAGGAGAATGTTTTCAAAATTGGATATGGACTCAGCATATCATTGAATAGCGCTGGAAGTGGAATGCAGGAAATGTACTGCTTTTATAACTCATGATGGGATCTTACAGCATCATCAGTCTTCCAAAAAGTTATGGACACATTGTTCAAAGGCATGAACGGAGTATTCTGTTTTCTCGATAACGTGTTAATATGCAGAGAATCTGAAAAGGAGCACATAGTGATGATAGAGCTGGTTCTAGGCATTTTGGAGAAGAGGGATGTGACATTGAGAGAGGAGAAGGGCGTGTTCAGGAATGAAAAAGTGAATTATCTGGGACAAGAAGTATCAGCATCTGCAGTGAGACCAAAATGCAAAATGGTGGATGCGATAAAAAAGGCAGAAGTACCAAAATCCAAAGGAGAGCTGCAATGCGCCTGGAAACACATGCTTGCTGTATAGACATCATACAAATCTTCAATAAATAAATTCATCTTTTTTTAGGGATCAACGAGTTTTATTAAAAATGTGTTCAGAACTTTGCTGATAAAGTGACAAAGATGAGAACATTACTTAAAAAAAGGAGTGAAAAGGAGTTTCTATGGAATGATTTATGCAAAGGGGTGTTTTTCAGAATAAAGGAAGAGATTGATGTAGTGAAATTGGTGTAGGAACAGCTTTATCCAAGTTAAATGGGGATGGCAGTGAAGAAATTGTAGCGCATGCCTCCATGGCGTTCATACATGCTGAAATAAATAATTCTGTATTGGAGAAAGAGGCCCTAGCATGTCATTGGGCTGTGGAGAAATTCCTGAATTTTGTATGGGGTGTGGAATTTGTTATACGGACAGACCACAAAGCTCTAGAAAATATCATTCAATCAAAAGGTTTGAGTAAGGTACCAAAACGTGTTGCTAGCTGGTTTACTAGAATGCAAAGTAGCATGTTTAGCATGGAAGTTATTTCTGGTCGCGAAAATGTGGTAGCTCACCATTTGTCAAGGTTAGGCATTCAGGGAGAGGAAGAAAATGTGGAGAGTTCCAAAATGGTTTTTGTTAACCATGATTTTGTGGAAGGAGGAGTGGTTGAAAGCTATGAACAATGATGGACTATACATATGTGCGTGTAATAGGCTATGTGAATTCAGAGTTGTCTGTTAAGTGAGTTCCATGTCTTAAAATATCAGCAAAAATGGCAGTGAATACAAATATTGCGGCAAAAATTCCGTGGTTTTGCCGCCACAATCATGGAAAGGATGCGGGGGACACCCCCGCAATCCCGGACCCATTATACTATTTAAGTGGAGCGGGGGACACCCCCGCACCGCCTGCTCCCATTAAATGGTATAATGGGGTGCACCTATACCGGGTCAAACCACAGCATTTTTGCCGTGATTTCTTTTTACCGGCGACATTTTTGCCGCAATTTTATTACCTGATACTGTGAAGTGGAGATTAATACAGGACAACAAGTCTTTCTGGGAGGTACATGATGAATTGAGTTCCATGGGTTGACTATTGTATTGTTGAAAATACATTGTTGTTCCACTATCTGTCCGGAAAAAAAAAATGATATTGGACACAAGGGACATTTGGACCTGACACAAACTAAGGCAGTTTTAAGCAGTGAGTATTGGTGGCCAGGATTTGATCGAGATGTTGAGAGAAGACTGGCTGAAGTGTCGAGTGTAGAAAGGTGAGAAAGTGGGAGTTAGCCTTGCACAACCCCTGGTAAGGGTTGATGTACCAGAGAACGTATGGGATGCAATGTCTATGGATGTTCTAAGCCCTGTGAACATGGGAAATGGACGAGGAAAATGTATTACAGTACTTGTGGATTTATTGTCCGGGTGGACGGAAAATACAGTTGTTAGAGAGACTAGTGGAAAGACTGTGGTGGAATTTTTTCAAGTGAGGGAAGGAGTGCTGTGCAGTATTCTCACGGCTAATGGGACACAATTCACTGGAGGTTATTTATAAGAGATGTTGTATACGGCACAGGAGGACAGCATTATAGCACCCAGAGAGTAATGGCATGGTAGAAAGGACAAGTAGGTGTATCATGGAAGCCATCTGGATGGCTGAGTGTGTGGAAAGGACAGGAAAGTGGCAGTGACAGAGAGAACGTATGCCTTGCGCATGTCAATTCATGCCATCATGGAAGTTCGTCCTTTCGAAATGATGAAAGGCTGGAAGGCTAATAACAAAGTGGTGCCTCCCTGGTTGCAAAGAGCAAGAGAATCAGATTATGTGGTGGAGGAGTTATGGAACTAATTGAACAAGGAAATGGAGAGATGGGTAATAAATGAGAATGAGAAGAAGGGGGAGAAGAGTGTAGTTTTATAGTGAGGTGACTGGGTGAGGATTAAGAAGGGTGTGGGTGTGGTGAGAAGGAAAGGATACTTACAATATTCAGAACCCGTCCAGGTGGAGGATGTAATGAATGGTGCTGTGAGAGTGAGAGGGGGTCAGGTGTGGAACATGAATAGGGTTGCAGTAGTCAAAAGAAGGATGAGTTAAAGAAAGAAAAGGAGATGTGTTGTGGGGAGACTTGGATGGTAGAACCTTGATGGGTGAAATGTATACTAAGGAACCGCGTTCCATGTTCCTAAGGGAAGGCAGTTGTGGGAGTATAGCTGGAGCAGGAAGGTAATGATGGGGGTCAATGTATTGATACTTATAATGATGAAGCTAAGCTGTATCTACTTAGCGGTGCAGAGTCTACGTCATAATAGACACCAAAGGGCCCTTAAAGCTTCAGGCATGGAAGGATGCAGAGTCAGAGTAGCCAGAGATACAACTGTGCTTGAGAGAAGGAGTCCACCATATTAATTTTCTTTGGCACTCTCTTTCCTTCCTGTCCCTTCAATTTCCAGTGGAACAAGGCACTCCTGGTGTGATGCAAGAAGGCACTGATCACCTTTTAGAGCAAAAGGGTTGGGGCCCTTTCAGCAGGCTTGCTTCTGTCCAGTCCCCGCTGACCTTTTTCTTTTATAAGGAAGGGGTCACATCTTTTTCCTTGATTCTTTCCTGGACACCAAGAAGAAGACTTCTATGAAACATTCTTTGGAGTGAAGTTAATTTCAACGTCCTCTGCTATTACGGTGAAGACAGGTGCATATATGGAAGAGGAGAGCTCTGTCTCCTATACATCTCCTGGGACCAGTGTGGGTGAACTGCTGTGGACCAAGGTCTCAACTGTTGGGTGAACTGGAACCAGGCCCCTGCTCACCAGAGGTTAAATGTTATCTGTAGGTGTCAGCCAAGCTCCCTTTAGTGGGAGTGAAACTGAATTACTTACCTGGTTTCTGGAGGCTCTGAATTTGGCATCCTGGGAAGCCAGAAGTCAAGGAACAGCCCTGGGCCTTGATTTCCTCATGGAACCGCATGTGGGCTCCACCAATTTGAACATCGCCTGCCTGTCTCAGGTTTCTTCGTGCCACATGACATTGCTGCATGGACCACAGTGTGTGGAGGTAGTTGACCAATCCATCACAGAATCACGACATCAAGAAGCTTCTAGAGGTCTTCCTAAATGCTTCTGTGCCCACAAAGACATGAATAAGGTACTGTGAAGAGGCCTTTTCGCCCTGGTCCAGTTTATGGGACCACAGTGATGTTTTAGGGCATTTTTGCACCTTATCTTTATAATATATATCCTTTAAAGTGACATTGGTGTAATTGCTTGCCTGATCACCCCTGCTCAACAACACAGAGGGATATTCTCTACAAGATGGGAATGTGCTGCGTTCTTTCCAAAGGTGCAGGTTTTTGCTTGTGTTTTCTACTGTAATCACTTTACACACCTCCCAAAACTATAGCATGCCCTCACCCCACATTACCATAAAAGTCAAAGACGTTATCTCTCTTGTCAGTGCCTGTTTCACCTTTTATGATTAGGATCACTGCTCGTTTTGTAATAGCGTGGGGCTGAGTATTTGGTTAGCCACTACTCATCCCTGTACTCTTGCAGAGCAGTAGTATTTTTGTCACTCAATGTAGGAGGCAACCATGGAGGGAATCTTAGGGCACATATAGAGTGGCATGTCCTTCTCAGGGTCCCCTTCAGGACCCGAGATGGAACAAATCCCTGTGGTGCACTAATGCCTCTTGTGTTTGATGCAGATTTCTGAGCTGAGCATTGATTGTTATGCGTTGAAGCATCCTGCACTGTCTCCGATCACCATGTAGCAAACGTAAAGCATCATATTGGTGCTATTTGTAACACAAAACAGGCAAATCTTTACATATTCTGTAAGGCACTGTTTCATTCAAATGATGAGATGTGCCTCATTTGCCAGATAAGAAGAGAAACTGCCCTTACCAACTATTTTCCCTGTATGGTCACAGTACTTCCACAAGAAATGGATGGACGATTGAAATGAAGAATCGAAGTCAATAGCAGAGTGCATTTCCCTTGCATTTCTAAGCTGGTTTTGCCCTAGATCTTCTCCTTCACTTTTCGCCATCTAGATTAAACAGGTGCACACCTAAAAAAGCAGACGCTGGAAGGGGTATGAATAGACAGTCTTCGTGTGTGTGTGAGACGGATTGATTTTTTGTTTTTGCAAGTGTATGGAAGTGTGTTTACAAGAAAATATTCCAGATTCTTGAGTGTTTATAGACCTCTTAATTGTCCCAGCATCATGCTGGGCTTATACCTGGCCCACTACACTCCCTTGTCCCAGCACACACTATAATCACTGGTCTAGCAGTGGCCCCAGAGCTCAGGCTTCAACTGGCCTATAGGTTATTAGGCCCATGGCTGAACCAAAAATGCAAGATGCTGGTGTGGGCCAGTTTGTTGGTCAATGTGGACCACTTTTTGGGCCAATATGGGGCAGTTTGCTGAGTTACTTCCCTATGTGGCTAATAGATTTGGCCAGTGTTGTTGAATAAATATTCTAAAATGCACAATTTGCATCACATTTTATAAAATAAACCCCACTTGGGTACTATTGGATCAAACCTTTCCAATCCAACCCAAGAGAAACATCATTTGAAGTACCATAAGGATCATCCTTCTACCCGTTATTATTCATTTGATGCTGTAAATGCATTGGAGGGACCCTGTTCTGTAGTCCCTTTTCTTGTGTGTTCTGTATTATTTTCTGCCCAGGAGTCCATGTGGGACTCCTGGCAGTGCAGCTCTTCCTCTTTTTGGTTTGGTGTACAGACCCTTGGGATACCCTTATGTCACCCATGGGTGGGGACACAACCCTGTGCCCCGAGTGTATATTTGTGGGCACCTGTGTGGCCCACAGAGCATGGTATGGGCTGGTGGTAGCTTCATGCTGAATTTGACAGGTGTTCTGAGTATCCTCCATTTTGGGGATACCCAGGCCCTGCCATTGGAATCAGTTGATTCCTGATAGGAAACAGGATGGCCCCTGTGGCCCCTTGATTTCTATTGCCTGCTATCTTGATTTTCCCAAGTCCCGTGTAGCCCTGCCTCTTTCCCTTCCCCCTGGCTGGCTGTTCGGTGGAAGTTCCATATATGATATTGTGGGGAAGTCCAGGACAGACTGGCTGGAGCCTTTCCAGTGACTGTATGTTGTGGATACACCCTTTGGATGGAACCTGGGTGAATGTAGTGGATGATCAATATGCACTTCACGTTATGGGTGTCTAGTTACTGGTGTGTGACACAAAGACTGAGACAACCCTGTCCGAAACCGGTATGAACGCAGTGTATAGTGCTGAATGGCTGGGTACTTGTCCCAATACACATTCCTTGTTGTGAGTGTCTGAGAGTGAGGAGAATGGCCTGAATGCACTGTAAGCCTGATTGGCTGCCTGCCTGCCGAATGCCCTTCTGAGTGATTGGTTGCCCGAGTGTGACCCGCAATTAATGAATGACAGTCCAAAGAGTATATCTAGGGGCCTCTCACTGCTAGAAATCGTTCAGAAGCTGAAGTCGAAACTTATCTTGATCTCGACCGCCGAGCCCCAAGAAAAAGGTTGACTGCTGTTACGTTCACCACAATCTGAAAGCCGCTGTGACGTTGAGACTGATCCGAGAGAGGACCTGGCTAAGAGACCTCTTCCTGAGCTACGAGGGAGTATTGTTCACTGCTAACTTTCGCCGCAGCTCCCTGGAAGTCAGACCACCAAGGAGAACGAAGAGAAGCACTGGACATTCGTCCACCATTGTCGACCAGGGTTCGCAGGTTTGCTATAACCACTGGAGGCCCGTTGAAGCCGTGTTGCCCAGAAGCGGGAACCGCTTGATGCCGAGCTGCCAACGACTGGAGCTGCAACGCTCCACCAGATTAAGACACTTTGACTCCATGGACACTCTTGCATGCACCATTGACTGCTTTGTTCCGCCGGAGAAGGTTGAGGCTGCCAACGCACCAAGTAGCATCTGCCGGTGGGTTTCCCACCACCCAAAGACCGCAGAGACGCCGGACAACTCAACGCCCTTGCTGGGCCAAAGTTCTACACAGACTCTTTGTGGTAACAAACTATCGACGCTGAAGTGCCCCGAAGGCCTCATCTTTGCAGGACTTCCACGACCGATCGTCGACGAGCACCGCCAGGACGGAAGCTGCTGCCTTGACGCATTTGTTCACCAATTCTTCGAGGGATCTCGACGATCCGTGGCTCCTGCCTTAAAGGGAGCTGCTCATCAAGGATCCGTCGACGACCCGATGTCGAACTCTGCTATTCCAGGTACATTGGTGTGGTAGAACTATTTTAGAAGTAAATAAGACTCATAGAAACAATATATGGACTGGGCTTGTATTATATCTTTATTTACAGGTTGCTCGGGTGAAGGGATCCTCATACAGAACTCTGCCTGGTGGTAGGGCCTCAGTATTCTGCCAATTGTTCTAACCAACTGCTTTTCTCCTATGTCTATTGTTGGTTCCCTATTAATTGATTTGTGTGACATTTGACCAAAGTATAGTTGATGCACTTTAATGAAATATGATAGTAATTGTGGTACCACGTGGAACTGTGTGTATATTTGCCATTGTAGATTAAGTGAGCACAAAGTGAGTTATTGTGATTGTGTATATAACCTTGAACTTTAATTATATAAAGACTGTGTTGTCACTAATACAGTGTGTGGACATTCCATTGTGGGTGCTTGTGGATTACACTGTACTTAAGAAACAGCCTGCATCACCTCCTGAGTGCTTAAGCTTTGATTGCTCGTCCATGTTTACCAAATAGAGAATCTTTGATGGGGTCCTCTGTGCCTCTACTCTACCATGTGATATGATATGATATGATATGATATGATATGATATGATATGATGATATTTATAACATGCTTAATACCCAGTGGTTTCTAAGCGCGGACCCGGGGATCGAACCTGTGGTTCTCCGTGTCATCTTGCTTCCAAGGCAAGTACTTTGCCCCTGAGCTGTCCTCCCGAGATATAGAGAGCAGGAGTAGAGACATCCCCTCCAGTCTTTACAATTCAACATCTACCTTTCTCAACTAATCCAGATCATCAAAAGACATGGCCTCACCTGTTACAACTTTGCTGACGATACACAAATAGTCTACAAAATACAAGGCATTCAAGAAGACAACACACCATTAAGGAACTGCCTTCGTGAAATATACAAATGCATGAACTCAAACTTCCTCAAACTCAACCCAAGCAAAACAGAAATAATGATCATCACAAAAAACATAGGAGACAACCACTACATCCCCTGGCCAATGGAACCTGGTACAACCGCAGCCCCATTGTCAATTGGAAAAAATCTTGGAGTACTGATGGCGAACAAACTTACTGTAGAGCCACAAGTAAATGCTCTAATCAAGACATGCTTCTGCGCGCAGTAAAAAGGATCCTACTATCTCTGTCATTCACCACCAAAATTCTCACCGTCATCGCTCTCGTCATGTCCAGAGTAGACTACACCAATAGCCTATACCTGGGCATGCAAGAATGACTTCTAAAAAAAACTACAACACATTCAAAATGCAGTGGCCAGACTGTTCTTCAAACATCCCTGAAGAGAACACATCACACCAATGCTCAAAACACTATACTGGTTACCAATAAAACAGCGAATTAAGTTCAAATCAATGTACATTACGCACAGAGCAATCCACGACCAAGGCGCAGAGCTCCTAAGAGACAAATTAATCCTGAATCGCCAAACAAGGAGGCTCAGATTGAGCAGCGACATCCGTTTGGAAAACAAAAGAAAATTATGAGGTTCTTCTTTCTCTCACCTCACCCCAAAAACCTGGAACGAGCTAGCAAAGAACATACGTAACACAAGAAATCACCTCCTATTCAGAAAACTCCTCAAATCCTGGCTCTTCACCCCATAACTAGAGGAACGACCCCATAACTAGAGGAACGCATATGGGGGCATATACACAGCTGAAACAATGCTGAGAGAAGAAACCTATCTTCCCAATTCCCCTAAACTACTGCCCGTAAACAGAAGTTAAGGCAGAACAATCTAAGGCATATCAATTTACCAACTGAGAGATAGACATGATAGAACGATACCAAAGGAAAATCACACATAGACCGGAATGTAAGGGCAGGGATGATATATCAATAACACCTTGGCCTACAAACTACACATAAGCAACAATTGACCACTGACAGGAAATAGATAGCGAGGAAGTGGGTGATTGCTAATTTACAGCACCAATACCAGAGTAGGGGACAAGACACGCCCCTACCTATTACACTAAGTTCAAAACAACACAGCTGGGAACATGCCATGCCACCACTCATAACAATTAGATGGACAGGAAAGAAAAAAGTGGAAAAATGACTACCTATAGAACAACAGGATACATAGAACAAGAATTATAAGGACTAAGAGACATGTACCCCACTAACCCTATGCTGAAATCTCTGATTACCTAACTCACATGAAAATCCACACAACCATCCTCTCACTCAATGAATCGAACACACTTCACCACACTGCAACAACACATAAACAGCACCAATAGAACACAAGGGGCCTCATTACACGGTAGGCGGTAAGGGTTTACCGGTACCGGTAAACCCTTACCGCCTTACTACGAGGTCCCTTTGCGGGTTGGAGAATTTAACGCCTGCTTTTTGCAGGCGTTAAAAAACAACCGGCAAAGGGACCAGGGAGCTAATTATGGTACCGCAATTTGCGGTGCCGTAATTAGCACCTTCCCCATTCCCATTATGCCCTATGGGGCAAAAAATGGGAATGGGGAAGGGCAATGGGGGAAGGGGGAATTACCGCCCCACCAACCTTGGAATAGGGCGGTAATTCCCATTTCCACCAATGCGGTGCCGGTATTTTACCGGCATGGACCAAGGTGCTAATAGCATCTTGGTCCACCGCCGTCCGTGTAATGAGGCCCAAGGTCTTGCATCGGTCCGATAATCACACCAAATCTCAGCGCACAGTGAAAACCAAACTGAAGCTGTCAACAGCAGACCACTTTCTCACTTTCCTATTCCCTCTTCACCTGGCTAACCCATTCCCGCCTTCTTGTTTTCAGATCCGCCTAAGCACTTGCGGACCAATTCTGTTGCTGATGATGCGTGATACAAATACCTTTAACATTAACATTAACTATTCAAACACTGTCGCAAAAGGAATAACTAGCCATTTGCAAAGTGGGCCACTTTTTCTTTGGTGCCCGAGAAAATGTTATGGCCAAGTCCGACCCTTCCTCAGCCCCTGAAGTGCGAGGGGTGCTAGGGCATGATGGAGCCCCTGATGCTGGCTAGTCCAACTGTGAAGGCTGTGGGGCCCCTGCAACACCAGTAACCCCACAATCACACTAATGGCAGTGTTCTTCTTGTGTGTGTTCACATGTTATGAGTCTATTTCTAAAGGACTTTAGGCATGCTTCCATTAAAAAGACCAAGAATAAAGACCAAAGACATGTGTAAACAAACAATGATTGGGAGAGGGTCAACATGCAGATGCCAAGACTGAGGGAAGACCTCAAAAACAACCACTCATGAACTTGAAGGTAAGTCAAATAAAAAGTGTGTTTGTAATTGTGCATGTTTGACGTTATTGCAGTGTGTGTGTGATCTGTGTGTGTGCCTGAATGTTTTTTTTTGCAGTCTGGATGGTGGTGACAATATCATATTTACCGTGATGCAGGCATTTGTTTGTACAAAGTCTTCATAATGCTGTATTGGGAATCCTGTTGTAGATTTGTCCATAGATTCATGAAAGTGATTTACAGTTAATGATATAGATTGTGGTCGCAGCTGCATGAACGTGATTTACTGTAGCCATTCCCAGTATAGATCATAGCCACAAATTCATGACAGTGAGCTTCAGTGACCATACTGGTTTAGATTGCTGCAACAGCTTCATGAGCATGATTTACAGTTACTCTACTGGCATAGATTGTGGCCATGGCTTCATGAAAGTGATTTTTAGTGACAATAATGGCATTGATTATGGCCACAGCTACATGATAATTATTTACAGGTACTATACTGACTTAGTTTGTGGGCACAGTGAAAAGATGTGGTCGAGGCGGGAAAGATTTAAAGCTTAAGCTTTATTTTAATAGCAGGCCCGCAGGGAGCACACATCAATACATGGCCGCCAACCGTCACTCGCGTCTCGCCACGCGCCCGCAATGGAATCCTACGCGAGGCATGATGCGGAGTTACGAGTGACGGCAAGCGCGAGCTCTGTTATGAACACATCTCTACATATCTCCCCCCCTTAAAACAAATAACGTAATAACAAAAAACATTTGTGAAAACACTCTAATTATTTTTCCCAACAAAAAAAATATCAAACATTTGTTGCAATGCAACAAGAAAACAAATGTATTTAAACAATGCTAAAATATTCTATTATGTAAATACCTTGATTAACAGAAATTCCAAGAATATCAATTACAAGATATAGTTCAACCAAGATATTCTCTCATCCAACCTGGTTTTTTAACCATTCTTCCTTTTGAAGTAACAACCTCACTTCCCTCACACATCGGCTCCAGATCATAACCAACAATATCTTTTGACTTTTCAAACATCCCACTCTGACCCCTGAGTTCTTCATTCATTCTGCTCTGGCAATCTACGTCATGATCCTCAGGTTGATATATCTCATTTGCTTTTGCTAGTCTTCCCTTTGACCAAACTTCACCTCCTTCTAGAATAACAACACCATTTCTTACAGCAGAAATAATTTTAGGTCCTATAAATTTGCTTTCAGTACATTTTTCCACAACCCTAGGATTTTTAATGTATACCTCTTCACCTACATACCATTCACGCTCCTTTACTTTCTTCCTGTCATCAAAATGTTCTTTGTTCCTCACTTGACCTTCCCTTATTAACTTCATAATCTCTTCTCTATCAATCACAACTGACTTTGCCAAACCAAGCCAACCTGGACACAACTTAGTCCCTGGTTCTCTCCCTTTGAGAGAAACAAAAGGTGCAACCCCAGTAATAGAATGTGGAGTGGTTACATAACTCCACGTCACATGCTTTAACACCTCTCTCCATGGTTGCCCCTTGTTCAAAGCTAATTGAATACCGCCCTTAAGGTACCTATTTACTCTCTCAACCAGTCCATTAGCTCTGGGATTGTATAACGCAGTTCTTGTGTGTGTTATACCATAACTAGATAGAAAATTCTTCATTTTCACTGAAACAAATTGCACACCATTGTCCGTTACCAGTTCGGACGGAACACCTTCTCTCATAAAGATATTTTCCAAAAATGTGATTAACTCATTTGCTGTCACATCTCTCACTGACTCCCACTCTATCCATTTAGAATGGAAATCTACCAATACTAGCAAGTATTTACCACCCTCTCCCAAACCTGCAATGGGGCCCATAATATCAACAGCCAGTTTCACCCAAGGCTGACTGGGAACAGTATTAGGGATCATGGGAGTTTCACGAACCACTTTACTCTTATCACAGGATTGACACATTGCACAATGTTTTACCTTCATTTCTGCCATTTTGTCTAAACCTGGCCACCAATAGCTTTGCCTCAACTTCCTCTTCATTGCTCCCTCTCCCGGATGACCTTGGTGAGCCAAGTCTATCAATAACTTCCTAATACCCTCTGGTGGTATACAATGTTTTCCCCTCCACAACTTATCATCCATCCAATACAACTCATCTTTAATGTCCCACCATATGTGGAAATTTCTGTCTAACCTTTTTTTTTCTGGCCATCCTTCCATAGTCCATGTCTTCACCATTTCCAAGTTCTCATCTTTCTGCCCTTCTCGCAACCATACATCACGCGTAACCGCCTGCTCAACCTCGGCTACAACTGCCTCATCCAACATCTCCTCTTTCATACCCTTCTCAATCTCTCTTTCTTCTTTCCCTGGTAACCTAGACAAATAGTCCGCTACGACGTTCTTCTTCCCGGGCAAGAAACTTACTTCAAAATTAAACAATTGCAGTCCCAAACCCCATCTGTTAATCCTGGGTGAGCCCATCGCCCATCTTGCACTTTCAAAAAGCTGGACCATAGGCTTGTGGTCAGACCTCACTACAAACTTTCTACCCCACAAGAAAAATTTAAAATGGTGAACCGCCCAGAACATAGCCAGCGTTTCTCTTTCATTAACTGAATATTTTGTTTCAGCCCCCCTCAGTGGTCGTGAAGCAAATGCAATCACTCTCTCCTCATTATCCTTGTTAAACTGTAAAAGAGTTGCACCCAATCCTATACCACTAGCGTCCACAACCGACACACACTTGTCATGGACCACAAACCTCCCAATTGACGGTGCCTTCACTATTGCCTCTTTAATATCTTTAAATGCCTTTTCACACTCTTTGCACCACAAAAATGTTGCCCCCTTGCCCAGGAGTAACCTCAATGGCGTAGATAAGCTTGCGAAGTTCTCAACAAATTTGTGATAATACTCAGCAAGGCCAAGGAACGATCTCACCTGCTCCTTTTTCTCGGGTCTAGGCGCATTCTTGATTGACTCTACCAAACTCTTTCTAGGTCTCACACCACCACCGTCTACTACATGTCCCAAGAACTCCACACTCTTCACTTTTATCTTACATTTACTCCTTTTTACTGTCAATCCTGCTTCATCCAGTCTCTCCAATACCCTCGCAAAAATCACATCATGTTCATCTTCCGAGCCAGCATAGACAAGAATGTCATCCTGAAAAACCACTACATTTTGTACACCCTCTAACACAGTTTCCATTACTCTCTGGAAAACAGCGGCTGCAGACGCCAGGCCAAAAGGCATTCTGCAATATTTAAATGTACCCAAAGGAGTCACAAATGCCGTTAAAATTTGACTCTCCTTCAGCAAAGGTACCTGATGATACGCTTGTGACAAATCTACCACAGAAAACACTGTTGCACCCTCAAGCGTGGACAATTTTTCCCCAATATTTGGAAGAGGGTGTTTATCAACCAAAATATTTCTATTTAAGTCCCTTAAGTCCACACATAGCCTGATGTCACCATTGGATTTAGCTGCTACCACCACCGGTGAAAGCCACTCAGAGCTCTCCACTCTTTCAATGATACCACCCTGTAGCAGTTTTTGTAATTCTAGCTTTACCTTATCATACAAATTGTGTGGAATGGGTCTAACTTTGTGCACTTTGGGTACTGCACCTTTCTTTAGTACAATACTGTGCTCAAACTCTTTCAATACCCCCAAATCCTCTGTAAACACCCTAGGATACTTCTTCTCCCAAACATCTTTCACTTCTGCCACCGTCACAGGACACTCTGCATTAGCTTGGATTCTTATACCCAACTTCCTTTGTTCTGCCCACCCTAACAAGGATGAACCTTCATGTGTAACATACACATCTGCATCACAACTGCGCCCTTTGTATTTAATGGACGCACAAAACTTTCCAAGAACCTTGATCTTAATGTTTCCATAAGCATACGGCTCAATATCATGCTCGCTAAGCTGTTCCACTTTCCCTTGTACACATCCTTCATACGTCTTCTTCGATATAAGAGTCCACGGTGAACAACTGTCAACTTTCATTGTTACCACTCTGCCCTGGACCAAAAAAACATCTGTAGGACCTCTCCCCTCCGGGTATAATTCGGCAATTTCCAAAACGTGCCTTCCCTGAAGTGGTGCACCACGATTTTCCTCTTGTTCTGGATTACTCATCTCCACACTGTTAACTTGACCTGACTCCTTGCAAACCCTTGCAAAATGACCTCTCTTTTTACACTTTAAACAGTTAATGTTCCTGGCCGGACAGAAAACACTTGAGGCTATATGCCGATTACTGCCACATTTAAAACATTTGATTTCCTTGAAAAGCGTTGGTTTCCTTGGAGTAGGACCTCTAACTGCAGCAACTTCACTCCCGTACTTGTCCGCCTTCATATTTGATATATATTTGGTCGTCTGTTCCATACTTCGTGCCAACTCTACCGCCGCCTCTAGTGGAAGATCTCTGGATAGCAACCTCTCCTGTATCCTTTCACTATTAGTACAACGTACTAATTGATCCCTTATTAATGAGTCAGCAAGGTTACCAAAATCACATGAATGACTGAGAGTTCTCAACGCAGCTATGAAATTTTCAACTGGTTCTTGCGGTTCCTGACCCCTTTTAAAGAACTTATGTCTCTCAAACGTGACATTTTTCCTGGGTTCAAAATGAGTTTCAAGTTTCTTTACCGCTGTGCCATAAGGGTCAGCCTCCCCTTGGCCCTCTTGAGCTGGTTCTGGTAACCCATCGTACACACTGCGCCCCTCCGCGCCCAAATTGTGAAGAAGGATGGCTTCCTTCCTTGCAGATGAAAATTTGTCTCCACCTATTGCGATGAGATAGGTATCAAACAGCCTTTTCCATCTGTCCCATCTTATATTGGGTGTGCCCGCTTCCGGAAGGAAAAGTGGAGGTGCTGCCATACTTGCCGCAGCCATAGTGCCCCTGTTTTAAATGTACTCTTGTTAACAGTGGTCTTTTACCCAATTGTAAAATAGTGCTCTCCAGCGTTTAATTCCAGTCACCAGATCCCACAAGAGTATCTTTACTCCAAATAACCAGATCTGTTACACTCCAACCGCTCCTTGGAGTCAAAACACTGCCTTTGCCCAAAAAACAAAAGATCACCACACACTGTGCCCCAATGCTCGCAGGATTCCGGTCCAAACGCTTGTTTCCTTTTTTTTTTTTTTTTTTTTCCTCTGAGCGCTTACTAGCAGCAATACGGTAACTGAGATGTCCAGGAACAGCGGTAAGAAAGAGCCGCTCTCTGAGTGCCAAATCCTCCAATTTGATTTGCGCTGCTTCCAAACCCCTCCCTCCTGCCTTCCTCCTCACCTCTGCACGTAACGTCCTGAAGGGAGGGGCGGGACCGACACACAGCAGTGCGAAGAAATATGTGTGGAGCTCCTCGCCAGGAAACACTGGCCTCGTCAACCCAGACAAACCTCCCCGCAATCCTTATCAGATGGAGGCAGGGTCGCGACACGGCCACGGAGCACTACGAAGGAGCCACGAAACAAAACAAGAGCGGTACCGCTGACATCCTTTCCCCCGCGGGCCTGCCTATCCCACCTTCGTCGCCATTTGAAAAGATGTGGTCGAGGCGGGAAAGATTTAAAGCTTAAGCTTTATTTTAATAGCAGGCCCGCAGGGAGCACACATCAATACATGGCCGCCAACCGTCACTCGCGTCTCGCCACGCGCCCGCAATGGAATCCTACGCGAGGCATGATGCGGAGCTACGAGTGACGGCAAGCGCGAGCTCTGTTATGAACACATCTCTACACACAGCTGCATCAAAGGGACTTACAATTACCAAGATGGGATATGTTAAGGATACATGCATTATGAAAATATTACAAAATGTTACTGTGCACTGTTTATGCCATGGCACCTACTAGATTGTTCCATGTTTTACCCTAGAGAAATGATATTACATTGCTTTTCACCCCATCTGTCTAAAAAATCGTGCTGTAAAATGCACCATTCTAACTGATTATTTAAAAAAACATGTTCTCTTGTCAAGAATCCCCACCCCAGAACCTTCTACAATACTTAGGACTCCCTTAATTCTCTCTGTCACTGGCACCAATTTGTAGATGATATTAATGCCCCTTCACCAAAAATATTCATTTGTCAACAGTAACCTTTAATAGTTAATATTGTTAGACAGCCTCAGGAGATGCTCACTGCCCCTTGAACCAAAAGATGCCTAAGCCAATAGGAAATTCCTAGTACTTGTAATGGCTATACACAGTGGTGGATGATATGTTTGGGTGCCAGATGACAAGCGCCACCATATTTATTTTCTACGCTAGATGAACGATGTAAGGGTTGATTTAAAACATACATCATTCATCTTGCGTGGTGTTCTCCTTGGCAACATGATCTTCGTGTGCATTGCACATGAACGGTGGCCCAGGACTTCCCAGGAATCTATAGTGGCCGGTGCTTCTTCAAAGAGTTTGAGGGCACCCTCAGAAGGATTCACAGTGGCGCCCCACATTTGCATGTTACGCCACTGACTCTAATTGCTTACTTGGGACATGCTAACTTCTCTAATATTCTTACGCTGGGTTAAATTATTATCTGTCTGGTATGCTACTTTATGCCGGTTATAGGTCAAAGGATCGATTTAAAAGGATGGAAAGACAAAAGGGTCGAATGAAAAGGACCGAAAACAAAAGGATCGAAAATGTTGAATTTTTTTTTAAACATTTTTTTTTTGGGGGGGTACCCGCCACCCCCGTTTTTGTGATAAAAACCACTTTTTTAACCTGTACGAAAACCCCCAAAAAATATATATAATTAAAAAAAAATGAGATCCTTTTGTTTTCGGTCCTATTACGTCGATCCTTTTGCATTCGATCCTTTTACAGTCGATACTTTAACTGGACACCCTTCATGCCATATTTCTGCTGAGTGGTTATGGAATTCTACCCAATGTTATCTTCACATCCCTCTGCCTGGCTTTGAAATGCTGTTCTTTGTTGGGTTTGTTTGGCTACTTCCTGTTATGTTATGCTATCTTTGCCAGAAACGCTAACCTTTTAATACAGATATTCCTTTGGCTTGTATGGGGTTGCTTCCCCCTGCCGGCGACAACCAGACAGCCCTCTTGGACTTCCACTTCCTAATTCACTGTATCTGTGCTAAAACCATGTTCCAATCTTGTGTTCTTACTTTTTAAATTGATCTTTTAAAATAAGTTCATATATTAGGGTATTTTATTTCTTTTTGTTCTTATTGATTTGTTTAGTTATTTATTCCCTCCCTTAATTTTATAGGGCTTGATGCTACAGTCATTATATTAGCTAGTTATTGTGTTTTATGTCATGTTATATAATGTCATGTTTTTGTTGTCCTTTCACATTAATATCAGGTTGTTTGGTGCAAGGCTGGGAAAACAGCAGGAAGGTGGCATAGCACTCCACAAAACACACAAATAAATCAATAATACATGTACATGGTAAATGGCAGTCTATCTAGGAGAAGGGCCTAAACGCCTACATTAGATCTGCAAATGTTAACTGCTATGCAGGCTATTGAACCCTTTTGCAACTAAGGACACCACCCCCCCACTCCCCTGTTGACCTCTTCTAACAGGATAAGGTTGAGGAAGGTCGGAGCATTTAGATTAAATCCCAGAAGCAGCCAGCCTCAACCTAAGAGAAAGCTAGTCTACCACACTATGGAAACCTCCACATAAAGCTACAAAGAAGCCTCAAAAACATCCAATAGGCCGAGTCCAGTGCATTGCCCCCATCGGGTTCACTGCTGAAACCCCACCATCATTTAAGAGCTCCTCTAGTTACTCCCAGCGTTCCTGTCTAGATAAGCCCGGTGTTCCTAGCCATTCAGGGCCCAGCTATTAAGGAAAAGGGAGTTTCACTTATTTTCCCTTGTGAATTGTTTTCACACATGCATGCCAACAATGACACCCAGGAATAGTGCAAGGCATCAGAGCCTGACCCCCACTAAGCCGAAGACACAATAACATCACTATAGCATTCCACACAATAGGGTGCCAGTCTCTCTCTCTCTCTCTCTCTCTCTGTACAGAAGGACAGACATCTAGCCCATCCCTCTCTACTCACCCTGGTTTGCCCCCGTTTTCATTCACATTTCACGTGGCCTATTATTAACTTGCCCGCTCTTGTCCTCGAGGCTTGGCAGTCCCAGAATAACTATTCTGGAATTTGTTTTGAGGAAGAAATTAAACATACTTCGAGTGCCCTTAATTGAGCCCACTACAAGGGCCTTATTGAGAACATCATATGTCTATTGCGTAGCCACCACTACTTTTTGTTTGACTAATTTCTCTCTAACATCACGTAAATAGACAATTCTCTTTCACCATTTTAAAAGCAACTGTCCGCATTTCTGCAATCCTAATCTCTGATTGAATTTAGCTGGATCAGTATACACTTATGCCAAAACGTCATGCTGCTTCCTTTAAACTACTCAAACTCTGGTTTTAACACCTCCTGTTTGTTTTTTGTACCCTCTTTACCCCTTCTATTTTCCTTTCCTTCATAGACTACTGTCTGGATATGGAAGGCAGGGGCACACAGAGCAACACTGCAGGCATGTAATAGGGCTCTGAGTCCACTATCATGGTGATTTGATGCAATATGCAATATTTCTAACATAACATAACGTAACCAAATATAAATACATTTTCTATTTAAATACTACAACATGAACATTTAATTCACAAGCACATGTTGTCTATTGTTGTGAGTTAGAGACAATGACCATCTTGATTTGTGTGGGTGGCAAGCCGATTTTGACTGTGTTCCTCTCACCCCTGCCCAATGAGTCTTTCAGAGAATGGAAGGCATGGGATCCTGTATGCCCGCCACCCCCGCCAAGGCAAAATAGCATATCTCCAATGTCGTTGTCAATTCCTTCTTCAATACCACACATGGATATTTCAGAGAGGATTCCCAGCATGGGTTGGAAAAAGTTAACTACCACAGTTCCAAGAACGGCTCTGTTCATACCTCATATCACAATCCCTGCAGTAGTGTGCTGCCCGGTGGTATGACCCTAAAATCCTGCCACGCTTGCTCACTGTTTTCCCAGTGAGGTGGCATTCCTAGGTGCTCAGGCCCCTCGCTCAGAAACCCAGTTCAAAGCATTATTTCTCTGAATCCCTTTCTTTTCAAACATTGCAAAAAGTTTACGTTGGCAGACCTGTACAAGTGAATTTACACTTTTGTATAAACAAATTGAATTGAATGTTTTTCATTCTTTATACATATTTTTTGTCTTTATTTGAGGCAGACCTGTATAAGTGAATTCACACGTTTGTATAAACAAATTGAATTGAATATTTTTTATTCTTCATACATAATTTTTGTCTTTATTTGAATGTTAAACCATGGCAAATTTGTTTATGTACACTCAGATTTATTTGTTTGGAATGTTTATTTCTTACTGTAAATTTCATGTCACTTTCAAGATCACAATTTCTCTTTTCTAATTTTTGTAAAATAAAAAAAACATTTTTTTGATAGAAAATGTTCATTTGATTATCTCAGTTTGCTACAAGGTAAAATAATTAGGATATCCCTGTTTGGATACCATGCAAATTAGGACTACGGTCTATTAATTTATTTTTCACAGCTTTTGAATTTCTTTGTGTGACCCTCGCTCAGAAAGGACCAATATGCAAAACCAACACCAGAAAGCAACACTAAATAATAACATTGATATAATAACGGAGATGCAATTACAAAAACGTGTGTATGGACATGACATATCATAATGCCAAGAGCCTGAATAAAGCTCCAGGTAGTGACAAGCAGAAAGACCCCGGCAATTTACTCTGCATGCACATGCGACAAACGCAAGCAACCTGCCTTTGGACACCAAACAATCTAGGAAAAGTTTCACACAAGGGAAAAGTTCACACAACTTATCTGTAAGAAGAGTGGACAAGGATATAGATTCAGTGCAGGGCTTGAAATCCAGTACCCTTTGAGATCAGTGTCAGGGAAGGGGACTCCTCCATGCAGGTAAGATTAGCAAGTCATAAATACTGAAAAGCATCTCAGCTTTTGAGAAAACAAGGGTGGTGGAGAAGATTTTGGTGCCGAGTTGTCACCTTAGGCCCCCAAACCAGGTACTCATTCTAGTGGGGTGGGAGAGGCATGATAGGAGACAGGGAATGTGATAGCTGTTCCCGCCAATCTCGCCAAGCGTGCTGTCTCAACAATCCCTGATTTCAGCTAGAGCCCAAGTTTCAATTATCTCTTGAGTCCCAGCCAGGTCTAGGAAAGTCCTATTGTGGCATAACTTCCTGTTAGAAAGAATCTTCGGGAGTAAAGGAAGGCAGCCTTAGCTAAGAAAAGGCAGAGAAAAGAGACATAGAAATGCAGGGATTTAACAGGCTACTCGAACAGAGGCAGAGAGATCTGGTCATGTTAGAATTATGCAAGCATAAGCTTGAAGAGAAAGGGGAGACCAGCAGATACTCATTTGACATAGAGGGAAGTGTTTGAAGCCAGGGTATCCAAGGAAAATCTTGGCGCCATATCCCCATGGTATTAGTTCCACCATATGAGGTGGGAAAATACATTTTTGAGTTGTTAAAATCACTGAAGTTAGCCTTCCATCTCATAAAAGAGGATATAGTGTGGCGGCCCTGCTGAGCCGCTTACCAACTCAAGGCACTGTTGTTCCCATTCAGTTGGCTCCTGAGGAGAGGACCATTTATGCTAAGATGAAAGGAGCCATCCTCACATAGTTGTTTAAAACTCCAGAGCAATGCCAGAGGAGTTTTAGAGACCACACAAAAGGGGGCAATCAAACTTTTGAGACATTTACTCATTTGCCTCTGATGTATCAGAGTGTGTAACTGGAAACAAAGTTGGCTTATTTATAGGAATGTTTATTTTGGTTGCATGTGAGCATGTTCTTAAAGGAATGGTTCGGTCAGAAATATTATTGTCCCTATGGTTTGGCCATGTGTTTTTAAGCATACGTTGATTGATCGTACAAACATTTCCTATGCACCTTACAGGAGTATTCGTCTTTTGAACACAAGCAAAATCAGGCAGCAGGGAGCGGCCATCTTGTGATAATCTTATCAGTTGACACATCGCCATGGGTGGACTGCCTTTGCGGCACTAAATCATATCCCCGCCCCTGAGCCTGACATCACTAGACGTGTACCACCCATTTCACAACGCCAAAGCACGTCTCGTGTCAACATTCTCTGCGCTTCAGCTAATGACGTCACCATGGAAATGGCAGGATGCCTCTTTCCTCAATAAGAATAAACAGACCATTTCACAACACACAACAGCAGATTTTCTATTCCATTCCTCTCACTGTATTTCTTTGAGTATTCTGTGACTCGTTTCTGTGCTCTGGTCAGATACCTTCATTGCTTGTAGCCCGTGTGAACAGATACCAGTACCATCGCTATAAATTATTTCCGTTTGTTTACCACACAATGGCAACAATAATGCCCTACCAGTATTAGCCTGAGTATTCCGAGGAGGAATTACTGGAAAGAGAAAGATGCGGAAACGATGGTGCTTCGGACGACAGAAGGGAGGACGATTCCACAGATCAAGAGCCTGAGCCTAGTTGCATGGACCGCGTTTCCACCTGGTGCACCTGCAATTGGTGCGCGCTAATGCCAACCGAGGAGGAGAACTGCTGCTGCCGAGAAAACTCTGAATGCTTGTCCTACATATGGCAAGGCGAGCCTCGGCCGCAATGCGTTACCAAGCTGCCAGACTTCAGGGCAGCCTGCCTCACACGGTCTGTGTTGAGGATTTTGATGGTGTATCAAAGGCAGTTGGCACCAGTGGATGTGCTCTGCCAAGGGGTGCTGTCAGAGGCACGAACGGCCAAGGTGCCAAACACCATGTACACTTCAAAGCTATCTTTCATGCAGGGGTCATTGTTCACAAGCCCTCCTCAGACCCTGTGTCTCCAGGCAGGCTCCCCTTGAAGCAGGCCGCGCCCCCACAATCCACATAAGTGTGTCTCCATTTAGCAGTGTTCCGGTGCCTTGTCTGCAAGCCCCAGGCCCATCCATCCCCCTCCACTATCAAAGGCAGTTGGCACCAGTGGATGTGCGCTGCCAAGGGGTGCTGTCAGGGGCACACACAGCCAAGGTGCCAAACACCATGTACACTTCAAAGCTATCTTTCACACAGGGGTCATTGTTCACATGCCCTCCTCAGACCCCGTGACTCCAGGCAGGCTCCCCTTGAAGTAGGCCGCGCCCCCGCATTCCACATAAGTGTGTCTCCATTCAGCAGTGTTGCGGTGCCTTGTCTGCACGCCCCAGGCCCATCCATCTCCCCTCCACTATCAAAGTCAGTTGGCACCAGTGGATGTGCGCTGCCAAGGGGTACTGTCAGGGGCGCGAATGGCCATGGTGCCAAACACCATGCACACTTCAGACCTATCTTTCACGCAGGGGTCATTGTTCACATGCCCTCCTCAGACCCCGTGTCTCCAGGCAGGCACCCCTTGAAGCAGGCCACACCCCGCAATCCAAGTAATACCACGACATATACATGTCATTCATTCACATACACACCCCTTTTTGTAATTCTTTATAAACCACTGGATATTTATCATGAGAACATCTTTGAGCACTGTAAGTCAACTCGTGAACGTAATACCTGAGAACCCCGGTGACCAATGCTAATCTGCTCATCTTTGTGCTATCTGTGAACTTCTGTGACAGATGCGAGTCAACTCGTCAGTGTGCTACCTGTGAACATCTCCCTGTTCTCCTGCCACTAACTACTCTGCTTGCTGAACCTAACTGTTTGTTGGTCAAGGGCATGTATCCTTATCATATCTCCTTTATCTGTACATTTCTATCTATTTCGAACTAACATAGTCAGTAGTGCTATGTTCATTCTTCTCATTGCTACTGATTTGAGTTTCATTTGATATGTTATCGATATATCAATTTTCATCATTGTCAATTGGCATCGAATTGTATCCTTCGCGGACTGTGTCTATAATATAAGCATGTTTCCTTTTCATACACGATAGTACATTCAAGGGACGAGTAACATGTTCTGATTTTCGTCACATCAATTAATTGTTTATGAAAGATATCCTATAATACAGCTTCCCACGCTGCACTGGTTTTGCTGTGGTGACCAAAACAAAGCATGTATGGTCGAATTCCATCTTTCTCACATTTTTATGCAAAGTAAAATTCGAATAATGTTGACCTTTTTTTTGCAGAATTTACAACAATGCCTGTATGTTCGATTTTTGGTTGCCCTTCGAAGACCCATGACAAATCTGAAGGCACTACAATGCATGTATTCGCTAAGACTGTAGATCGAATTAGAGAATGGGTCAGATATTGCGGATATGCACTGGCAGAGCTTGAAAGTCAAGTAAAAAAAGTCTTGGAGGACAAGAGGGGTGATCGATACCGCATCTGCAGCCTGAACTTTACCCCAAATATGTAAGACACATCCTTGTACACAAAGAAGAATCAACTGAGAACGACTCGAAAATTGCTCCCAAACGCTATTCCGACTTTATTCGTTCACATGCCATCACAGTGAGTCACGCTTCTGGATTTAGCTTTAGGCCTTGCCTAGTGTGCAAATAACCAAATGGATTGATTGGTATTTTCGGTGTAAATGTCACTAATAACTATGCTATAGTGTCCTTTGAAATAAGCATAATGTTTTTGTAATCTGTCTACTTACGTGCCAATTTTTAAGATTAGCATTTCTAAATCAAATTATATTTTCCCTTTAAACTCCATGACTATGCACTGAATATGAAGGAGCAAAATTCAGGATCCATGTCTTGCCTGAAGTCAACAACCACTTCAAGTGCATATCAGGTAGTCTTACTTAGCTATTCAGTTCCAGAATTGTTTTATGCATGGCATTTGAGATAATCTGATAATATTTACATACCGTGTCATTTGTTTACACAATGTTTTGTTTGTGGTTTGCTATTGATATGTACCTTTGTCGTCGTCCCAATGTGTATGTTCAATTTACAATATTTTCATCCATACTAATGGAAGTATTGTGTTTCAGGGAGATGCTGGAGCGTCCTCTACAATTACAACATCCCTTGTAGTTGATCCAGATGTATGGGTACTGACAGTTCCATCGAATGAGATAATCTGATCATATTTACATATTGTGTCATTCGTTTACACAATGTTTCATTCGTGGTTTGCTATTGATATGTACCTTTGTCGTCGTCCCAAAGTGTGTGTTCAGTTTCCAATATTTTCATCCATACTAATGCAAGTACTGTGTTTCAGGGAGTTGCTGGAGCTTCCTCTACAATTACATCATCCCTTGTAGTCGATACGGAGCCAGAGGTATCTGTACTGACAGTACCCTCTAATGAAAGAAAGTCGGTCTAATTTTATTTGTAATACAAATTACTTATTTTAAATGGATGCTCTTTTCTAGGGATGTATACAAGATCCGTATAATGAACGGGAGGCACGTGGATCCATGTTGATGCACCAGCTCGCTCTTGGTGATGTTAGAGTAAAGAAGGTTTCAACGAAAAGAAAGAAAAATAAGGTTATTTATAAACAGTTTCTATTTTTAGCAATTGATTTGTGCTGAGGCCTTTGTTATACGCTTTTTTTAATGTAAATTGTACGATACTGTATGTTGGATTTACATTGAACATCATTTTTCCTATCTGACCTGTAGTTGCCCGATGGAGTACGGACTATGCAGACACAGATAGCAACACAAATGAGAGATGCTGCTTGCCAAACTGTTTTCACCATGGAGGAAATATTAATTGAGGCGCGGCGTGTTCAGACTCGAGATGCCTTTGTCCAATGGCCAGAAAATGAATTTAATGTGACCGGCGAATCCAGCAAAGTGTTTTTGGACCATTGCTACAATGTGACTGCACCACCAGAAGAAGATGAAACTGCAAGATACTTTTGAATTAGTCACAGAGCACTTGACACAATCGACACCCGCCAAAAAAATGTCACCCAAAAAGCAGTCAACATTGATGTTTTCTCCTATTCACGGTCAAGTAGCAGATGTTGAAATTACAGAGACTGAAGCATCAACACAATTGACCGACAAACTAGACAAAGATTTCAACTATAGTATGTCCAGTTTGGCTGATATGTCCACATCGGTTCAGTCCGAAACAACATTAATGCAGGATGACAGTCTAATAAAGGAGGCCAAATACATAGTATTTGACAGCAGCTTGATGGAGATTATAAAGATGCTGAAATGTGTGTATCCAGTGAGAGGGGAAGTATGTGGGAAGCCATTGGTGAATGTGACTCGTCTAACACAAGGCAGTAACCTCAAAATACATGCCACCCATGAAATGTTACATAAAACATTTTCATGGTCCACTCAACCGATGCTGGGGAAACTGCCAGCTGGCAATCTACTGTGTGCACCAGCTTTACTTTTCAGTGGCTCTAGTTTCAGGAAGTTATCCAGTTTCTGTTAGTTTGTGGGACACCATTTCATTTCTAAAACTCAGTACTACCAATATCAACGTGATTATCTATTGCCTGCCGTTAGTGAAGCTTGGAAAATGGAACAAGTGTCTATTCAAAGTACATTCTCCAACAAAACGTTCAGGCTAGCCGGCGATGGACAGTGTGACAGCCCCGGATTTTCTGCTAAGTACTGCACATACCACTTTCAGGACATGGAAAGTAAAAAAAAAATGTGAGTTGGGTGGTCTTGCAGGTGTCCGAATGTAAATCCTCAGTGGCCATGGAGAAACTTGGTTTTATAAAATCACTGGAAGATCTACAATCGAGGGGAATGCAAATTGACCTCATAGCCACGAACAGACAGGTTTCAATAGCCAAGACAATGAGAGAGCAGTTTCCAAATATTAAACATCAATTTGATGTATGGCATGTTGCCAAATCAATCAATAAAAAAATCTTGGCTGCAGGGAAAAAAAAAGGTTTGGAAAGTATTTCACAGTGGTCCCAGTCTTTCAGTAACCATCATTGGTGCTTTGGTGGAGCTCCAAAACATGTGATGGGTCTGTGGAAATTCTACTGGAAAAATGGTGGTCGCTAATGCACCACTGTTCCAACATTCACCAATGGACAGAAAACCAATATTTCCACCAATGTGAACATGGCCCTTTGTCCCCAGAGCAGGCACAGAAGAAGAAGTGGTTGATTCCATATTCACCTCCACACAAAGCCCTTGAGAAGATTGTGTTTGATAAAACTCTATCAAGAGATCTGAAGGGACTCACAGAATTCTGTCACACAGGAGATTTGGAGCTGTTCCATAATATGTGCCTAAAGTACAGGCCAAAGAGATAGCATTTTCGGCATCGGAGGGATGAAATATAGGACATTACCAGCGGTATTAGAGCATAACGAGAATATAGGATGTGAACAATCTAGGACCGCAGGAAACTTAGGGATGCTTCGCTACACTACGGCCTTTACGAAAAGAAGCAAAAAATGGGTGGTCAAACTAGTATACGAGGAAATGGAATTCGATGTTGTTAAATATCTTATTATTAATGTCGTAGAGATGCGTACTCATGGAATTGCGCTTGAATCTGTTCAGAACACATATACATTGCCACAAAACATTGCCAATGTGCCATGTCCACCCAAAGCAGAGCTTGTTGAACAGTTCAAATCCCGGTACAAATGATTATCATCTGTGTTATAAAGTGTTCTAATAAAGTATGCAATTTCTCTTTTGAAATCTATCCTCTTTGTCCTTTTTCTTTTTTTAAATAGTACAATTTTTATAATTGTCATACAATGTAACACTGTGCTTTCACATTTCACAGTTTCGTCGAGCTACTGTGGGACCTTCCTTTATCGTGGTAGGGCCCGATGGATAACAGTGTGTAAGAATCTTTGGGTTGCGGCAGTTGCCTTACCATCCAGTTCCCCAAACAGCTGAATAATTGCTCATCACACAAAAGGGATGAGACCTAGGCTACATAAGATACTAGGCATGCAAGAAGTACTGACTGTGAAAACATGCCATGGGATAGGAGGCTGTGAGATAAGCAGAGGTGGGGCTAATACTAGACACACTTTGACTCTGTTTTTGTGTTTCCTCAACTACAATTTTGGAGTAGGGCGCATTCTGTCATTGGCAAGTTTCCCCTACCCCTCAGCAGTACCACGAACAGCGAGCAGTGACAGTCCCCAAATTTTTCCCCCAGGGCCCGTGCTTCACAATTCCATTTCTCATGGATGCATTGACACAAGATGTTGCAAACGAAGAATGTATGTTCATTGTGGTTGAAGGTCACCAGCTTTGAATTTTTGCTTGGGAGCTGAGGATGCCCACGCGTCGCACACACAGTTTAAGGTTCTATTGTTTTTTTACCTTGAGAGACAGGGACCATTCCGAAAGGGATTGAATTGAAGAATGGGTGTAATAACATAAGATATGATAAGGTTGTCCGTTGCAAAACTGGACTTAGTTACATGTAAGTTCAGTTTATGAAAAATTGTTGACACGAACAGAGTCTGCGCTATGGTCTGCATTACACCAAGAGAATGGAAATGCCGAATATAATGTTAGTTTCACTTGAGATAATTTTATACCAGAACTAGTCCAAATATCAATAGCTGACCCTTATTGCTGGGTTACATTGTACTTGTTCTTTCTGTGTGGCATATTGCAATGAAGTGCAAGTACAACCTTTGTGTGCTTGTCTTTCTACCAGCCAAGTGGGTTAGTCCAGCATTGACACGCATGTAGACCACCACTCGTTTCCCTCTGGTTCAACGCTAATAAATCATTACATTGTGTACATCGAATTGTTGCCTCAGTTAACGCATTACGTTTAGAGCTGAACATACTCGATTGCCCTATCCTCGGAAGCAAATAGCGGAGTACTTTCCACATTGTGTTCTCTCGGTTCACATTGTGTCACATCTGTGCTAATAAGTAAAATGATTCATTGTAATATAAATCGGCTACTGAGACACATTTCTATGTTTATGTTTTGCAAACAGGTACATCCTGCCATTCTGTGATTGGCATCTATTCCAGACCCCAACCGATGGTTTCTTCAACCGCCAGCTGCAGCTACATGTCAATCAGTGGATTTTTTTTACTCTTTTTTGGGATGATCGCCAAGGGCCGATATGCCCTTACGCTGTACCAGCGATTAGGAGCAACATAACAATCTTTATGGTGGTCTAGTGCAAAGTTGATGCACCAGCCTTGCAATTCACTGTGCAACCAAAGTGCTTCTTTTACCCAAAACGAACACCGTGTGTACCCAAAAGGAACAGCGCGTGCCTCACGATAAACATTTGCAGATCGAGAGCAAAGAAAAAAGTTCCATTTTGATTCAATATGTCAATCGCCGAATGTTCTCGAAGCATTTACTGTGAAATAAATGTACTTTACCAATTGTACAGACTTGCTGTTTCCTTTTAAAGTACAGTTTCATGTTCCGAATTGTGACGCGCTGTGTTGTGAGACCATGTGTGTTGTTTTCCGGGTTCTGCGTCAAGTCGCGTAGGTGATCAATGACCATGGTTCTGGACCAAAGATTGGGAAGGGGTTCCTCCTTAAAGTGTTTGGGGTTCAACGTGTCTAATGCTACGTCCATAGCTGCCTTAAAAGAGGGTTTGAGAGCTAAATTGAAATTGATAATAGCTCAACTAAATAGGATTTATTATAAACTGTGTAAATACTCCCTCTAGAGTGGTATTATTTGGCCAAAATGGAACAAGTGATTCTGTATGGTTGGATATCACTTTATTGGACCTATGGCCATACTTAAATAGTCTTCATCTGGAAGAAAACTTTAAATCTGCCTTTGTCAATCCCAAATGCTTTGTTACGCCATGAATTTGGATTGACCTCATTACAGTATAAGGTTTTATGGAGACAATTATCCATCTACGCCAAATGATTTGTCAGCCGCCAAATTCGTTATATGTTAACCTGGGAGAGTTAGTGCATGCAAAGTCTGTACACTCCATTAATTGTTTGAGAGAGCTCATGTCCAGGCTTCTTCTTAAAATCCAATCACAAGAAGAGGACCTTATTTGCAGTTCAATTAAGGTGAAATGTAAACTGTATACTATTCAATGGTGTGAACAGGTAGACCTACTAAATTCATACAGCACGTACACAGAAAATATCCACTATGGCAGAGGAAGAGAGGTTCTACCTAGATACTTCCTTTGCTTTCCTAGTATGAAGGCAGGAAATGTGCACTTTGGTTTTAGGTTAAACCAACTGCCAAATCTCAAGCGTATTGGCGTGTGGGGTTCTTGGGCCGGTCAGCCTCGCTCTTGCAGACTGTGTAAAAAAGATTGTGAACTAGAAACTATTAAGCATTTTACCATCTACAGTACGGCAATTAGGAACTTAAGAGTCTGTCATTTTAACCCTCATGTATATGTTCACTTAACACAGACTGTTGAAGTTTTATGGTCCCGATTTATGCTGGGAAACTGCAAATGGTGCAAGATGGGCAGCATATCCCAGGCCCAGATTGAAATGTAAGAGGGTATGATGGCCTTGACCAGTGTCCCATGTCAACGGTAGAGTTTTGCTGCACAGGCCCATGGCATTCAAAAACTCCATTCCCACAGGATGTCCCTTAGGCAATGAGCTTCCTGATGCCGACCTAGTGACTTAATTCACTAGAACAAGAGCTCTGTGAGCATATACAGAAGAGGTGATTGGGCTCTATGTATCTCCTAGCCCAGTTCCTAAGTCCAATGAGGTGTTGCTGTCTGCTACAGAAGAGGCACCAGTGACCGCTGCAATACCCATTGATGGACAAAAGGAATCAGTGATTGCAGGGTTGCCTATTTGTACATAAAAGAAACCTGAGATCGAGGACACAGAAGCTTCAGACCTGAACGACCTGTCAGAACTGAAAGTGTTATCCTCAGTGGGAAGCCCAAGTCATATTGGCTCATGACAGGAACAGAGGGACTGTAAAAAACAGGCAAAGAAGCAAGCTCAGGGCAATGCCATAGAGGTTTTCCAAGAGCACGAGGAACGATGTCTCCTTCACATTGAGCCCAATAATTCTGGGCCACAATAGGTTTCTGCTGTAATTAGCTCATCATTTCCCAATGGCTCACCACTCAAGGGTGGTCAGAGCACCTGACAGATTACCCCAGTTCCTATCTGCATATATGAACTGGACCAAAGTGAGAAAGAGGCATTTTCTATGGAGTGGGCCATTTGTAAGTTGAAATCTGCAATGTTGGGTCTCACTTTACAGTTACAACTGACCACAGGCATCTGGGGTGGTTAAAGGCCATGCTATTTTGCTTTGGCCCATTTCCTTACAAGGATTAAATACAAACATATTGCCTAATCCTGGATTTCAACACTCCAATGCAGTTGGAATCCACCAGTAGTTTTGCCTTGATGATTATATTAGAAAGGTGGTGCTCAACAATTCTTTTGCTAGAGTGGCGTGTAACAGAATGCCATCTGTAGTGGTGTACTATCTTGAGCTTGTTTGACTTTTTTAATATAAAATGATGCTGTAATAGTATATCTGAAAATGAGGTCTTCTAATCAGACCAGACTTCCATAATGCTCCATACTGAAAAGTATTGTGCCAACAGGTAACTCAGCTGAGCCTGACACCACTTGGAAGCTGCCTGGTAGTGTGGTGACATGGCTGTTCGAAAGTAATGTCCATTCCTGCAAACAACTTGATGGAACCCAAAGTTTCCACAGCGGCTACCTTTAACCTTGTACAGACTTGATCCGTTGTATGTAATTAGGAGGTCCCAGGGCCTGCTAGCAGATGGATATCTAACTGTGATCTATGTCTTGTTTTAACATGGTGACCTCTAGGTTATACTATTATGCTGGCAATACATGTGGATTCCATTTTATTGTCAACTTGGTTGATTGTGACTCAGTTCCCCGACAAGGGCTTATATGTACCAGCTACCTGCCAGGCAAGGCAATCTGAATATAACATCACCAGGCAAAGGATTTCGCACACAGCATTCATGATTGAACCCTTACAGAAGGCTAAAAGAGTGAATCCATTGTGACTGGTTGCGTATTTAAGGGGGTGTGCCCGCCCCTTGTGTAAAATCATATCTGGACTACAGAAGAAGGATTTCGCTTGCACTCTATCAGGGTATAGTCTGCCCAATGTCCTCTGCCATATAGGATAAGATAGAGGCCTCCAAAAAGGGAGAACTACCTTTTCCTCACTCATCCTAGAGGACCATTTGGTAAACTGCTGTTGGTCAAGGACTGCCTGCAAACAGAACACTGGAACCCAGGACCCTGCTCACCAGAGGTGGCACCCCCTGAAAGTGCTCTCTGGAAACCTACTTGTCTGGGAAAGGCAGATCAAGGACTCACCTTATACTTTGAGATCCGGGACATGGTCTCACAGGAACTCAAGGACAACACAACAGCTCTTGACTTTGGTTGCCACCTTGAACCACTTGTGAGCTCCACCTACCAAGACATTGCCTGCCTGTCACAAGTTTCTTTGTGCTAAGTGATTGTTCTGCTTGTTGAACCGTACAGCATATTGGACCCAGTTGACTCACTCACCGACCTGACGATTTCTGCCTCAGTACGCTTCCAGACTCCCTGATGAAAGCTGTCAATGTTCGGGAACAAGCACAAAATGTATTTGACGTGGTTCTGTTCCTGCAGCCTGCCTTAAAGACCCCTATGGACAATTAAGAACCTACCCACTACCTTTCTGAAAGACATCTTCAGTGAACTAGAACATTGCTGCTGAAAGTATTGCCTAGTTACATGTATTCATATCTAGCATGCCTCCTTTTATTAATTTCTGTGTCTTCTCATACAGGGGTGGGTTATTAGATTCTGTATTAGTTTTGTGTATTTTTAGTTTAATTAAAGCACTATTGTTTTTGGAGGTTTCTTTGCTAGCTCACATCCCTCTTGAAGAGTATAGACTATCCTCTGCCACTGAAAGAGGCAGATCTGGTTTACCATTCATGTTGTGCCTGTTTCACCCTTATGAATGGGATCACTGCTGGCTTAGTAGCAGCATGGGGTTCAGTAGTAGTTGCAATCCCTACTCACCCCTTTCTTCCTGAAAAGCAGTAGTCATTTTGTCACACTTCCTGACACTGTTTCTAATCGATGATCAGTTTTTTCTATTGATACTCATAGTTCTCCTATACTTTTGACCGAACCTCACCTTTGAAAAACCATGAAAAATAACCACATGTCAACAACACCACAACTTTGTTTCTTTTATCATTACATAAGCCGGCTACCCTCATCGTTAAACTTCTGACTTTACTTAAGCACCACAACCCCGAAAACCCTCATAGTTATTATCAATTGCCTTATGACAAAGTGGGCCATTACCACTTGGGTTTTTGAACCTTCCCTTACTTATGGCCCTCAGCTTCACCCGGATCCAAACCCGTGGGTGCATAATTATCCCACGATAATGACCCCTCCCTAATCCATAAGGTTATATTATCAGAGAACTTAAATGCAGGAGACAGCCACCATGATGTGCAGTGCCTAAAACTCGATGTTAATGGGATGGGCGTGAGTGTAGAAGGTAATTAACTTGGTGGTTAGTCAGTGTTCGTGGGGTGACTAGTCAGTGTGCATTGAATGTTGTGTTCCATTGAGAGTCTAGAACATGCTCAGATGAGTTGGGCTGTAGAGAGTTATTGTGAGAGACCCCTGTGCACGTGGAAGAAAAGAGACACACTAAGGGCCCGATTCATAGAATCTGGAGCAGAAAAGGTGCACACGGCACTCGCCGAGAAGGAGCATGTGCCAGCCGTGGTGCAGCAAAATGATTGCGTGGCACGTGTATTCATGGATTTCCAGAGGCATCAGTAGCCGTGGTGCAAGGAACAGCAAGCTGTGCCAGTAACGCCCCCAACACGTCCCAAAGCGCAGTAAAAAGCAAGTGAAATGGCTAACACAGCGCAAGCCTCCGCACCATCCGTGGGCCAGCATAAAGCCCCCCTAGCAAAATCATGTGAAAACACCCCACGATCCCTGAACGCAATGCAGCATAACCGCGCGAAAACACCTCGCAATCCCCAGCCGCACCCCGCCAAATTACATGAAAACACTGCACGATCCCCACCCGCACCACAGCGTAATCGCGCGAAAACACCTCGCAATCCCCGGCCGCACCACAGCCAAATTGCATGAAAACACTGCACGATCCCCGCCCGCACCCCAGTGTAATTGTGCGAAAACACAGCACGATCCCTGGCTGTACCCCAGCGTAATCATGTGAAAAAACCCCGCGATCTCCGGCCTCACCCCAGCGTAATCACGTGAAAACACCTTGCAATTCCCAGCCCACAGCCCTGCGTAGTCGCGCAAAAACAACCCGCGATCCCCGGCCGCACCCCAGCCAAATTGTGCACCTGAACCTCGCAATCACCGGCCGCACCCCAGCCAAATTGTGCATCTGAACCTCGCAATCTGCGGCAAGCATCCTCCTCCTGACGGGACACCCACACCCCAGCCCCTATCACCCATGACGCCACCCTGCAGGCAGCCCCCTTCACATGGGACACCCCCATCCCCCATCACCTTTGATGCCACCCTGCAGGCAGCCCCCTCCACATGGGGCACAACAGCCCCCATACCCGTGACGTCACCCTGCAGGCAGCCCCCTCCACATGGGGCACCCCAGCCTCCATCACCCGTCACCCCACCCTGCAGGCAGCCCCCTCCACATGGGACACCCCACCCCAGGTCCCATCTCCCATCATCCCACCCTGCAGGCAGCCCCCTCCACATTGGACACCCCAGCCCCCATCACCCATGATGCCATCCTGCAGGCAGCCCCATCCACATGGGACACCCCAGCCCCCATCACCCGTCATGCCACCCTGCAGGCAGCCCCCTCCACATGGGACACCCCCAGCGCAGCCCCATCACCCAACCCTGCAGGCAGCCCCCTCCACATGGGACACCCCAGCCCCTATCACCCATCACCACACTCTGCAGGCAGCCCCCTCCACATTGGAAACCGCCAGCCCTGCCTCCATCACCCATCACCCCACCAAGCAGGCAGCACCTTCCACAAGGGATACCCCAGCCCCCATCACCTGTCACCCCACCCTGCAGGCAGCCCCCTCATAATGGGACACCCTAGCCCCCATCACACGTGATGCCACCCTTCAGGCAGCCCCCTCCACATGGGACACCCCAGCCCTCATCACCTGTGACGCTACCCTGCAGGCAGCCCCCTCACATGGAACACCCCAGCCCCCATCACCTGTGACGCCACCCTACAGGCAGCCCCCTCCAAATGGAACACCCCGGCCCCCATCACAAGTCACCCCACCCTGCAGGCAGCCCCCTCACATCGGACACACCCAGCCCAGCCCCCATCACCCCACCCTGCAGGCAGCCCCTTCCACATGAGACATCACCTGCATGATGAACCCTTACACAGTGACACATCATCCCTCCATCCATTGTGTGTTGTGTACCTTCACTGCCGTGTAGTGACACCAGCCAGAATATCCACCGGAACATGTATCTTGCAAATAAAAATGAATGCATACACCCGGGCCACATCCATGAGTGTGGCAACTGGGCAAACAGAATAGCTGTCTGCAACCCTCTCCCAACATACACATGTAACAATTGAATGTAGAAGTGAGTGCCTGCTGGACATGTGACAATGTCAAGGCATCAATACACAGGGACAAATTGTTCACCAATCACAGATCCAAACCTCCTTCAATGTGTGTCACATGAACAAACACTGCCAGGTGTCCCACAGCCTGACCTTCATTGAGCTGCTAATCCTAGAAGATATTCCCTAATAAACACATCACTGTTATGGCCATGTGTGAAGGACATGGCAATCAGACAGTGCACCACACACTGAGACAGCTACAATGGGCCGCCAATGTGTAAATACCATGAAAGGCCAATAGTGTATCCCAGTGCAAGAGGATGACCAACACCACAGACAATGACAACTGCAAAAACACATGCAGGTGAAGGGGAGAGCACCGGCTGTGTGTTATACAGCATCTAGCAAATCATCTGCAAATGTCCTGAACATGTACCACTTCCCCAGTCACCCCCCCTCACTCACAAACACAGTGAGAGCAAATACACAGTCATGCTTCACATGTGAAAGGAAACGCCATTCGCCTGTGCACACACAAAATCTCATTACACACACCACCCCCGGTCCGCCCCATGTGTATACTCATCCCGCAAACAAACCACGAACATAACACATGCAAGTAAGCAACCACACACATGACTAACAATAGGCAGGATCAGGGCTACTAAATGGACTACCGAACAGGCACACTGCAAAAATAATAGTGAATGACAATGACTGTGAGAGTTAAAATAAATATATTAAACAGTTGTATTTAAACCATACATACTGCAAATGAAATCATAAATCATAATATCAAAATATGTACACGTAAAAATAAAACAACAAAGAAATGTCCATGTGTACAAAAAAGTATTTACACCAACAAATCACTACAATCACTAATACAAATACCAAAACACACCAAAAAACTATGTACAATAAAACCTCGAGGCTAGTCCACAGTCCACTCCAAAAGATAAAAAATGAAAAGGAAACCTACACCTACAGAACTATGTACAAAAAGATGGAGCAATGTCCGTGATGCAAGCTCCAAAACATAATGAAAAATTAAAGGAAATATATGCCTACAAAATTATGTACACTAGTCCACCTTGTCACCAATCTCAGTCAATATCTCAGCCAGGGCATGATATTGACTGAGGCGAGTATCCTTGAGGATGTCAGCCGACCTCTCTGCCTGATGCAGTGCAATATCCACCCTGGCTATGGTGATGACTCTCGCCTCCAGAGCCCGCTGCCTCTCTGCCTGGATTTGCTGCCCATACCGCACAAACACGTAAGACATCCTTATTCGAAGGTCCACATTTGCATCCTGCCTGACACCGGATACTGCCTCCTTGAGAGGTATGCTCTGAGTACAATAGCCTCCTATTTTGAGCCTGCTGCTGCCAAATTGCCCTATGCTTGCTTCGTAAGGACTCCCTCCGGGCTGATGACACTACCCCGGGGGCGTCGGGCCTGTGCCCAGCTCCTGGGTGCCTGCTCTCCCTCCATTGTCATTGCTCCTTTCGTTCCCTAGATTGGCATGGTGATGACCTTGGATGATCCAACGTCGACTCACAAATCAGGCAGGGATGTTATCTCCACCAGACGGGCCGACATGGGTGGGACTGGTGCACAGGGGGCCATGGTGGTATCTGGGCCGGAAGGTGCCTGGGAGGATGACTGGCGCACAGAGGAGCAAGACGAGGAGGGGGTTCGCATAGGTGACCATCCCACACATCCAATTCAAGACCAGGAATGCTGCTAGCCAGTTCAGGAGACGCCAGACGTCATTGTGATGATGTGCAAGGCCATGGTTGCAAGCCTGCACATCATCACGAATGACTGCTATACGCCTCGCAATAAAGGCTAGCAGGGGTTCCACTCCGTCTCGAATGGCAAAATCCGCAGGCAGTGGGGTGTCAGTCTGGGTGGAAACAACCGACACCTGCGGATGGGTCCGGCCTGAGGCATGCCGGCAGGAGCAAACTGATGCAGGCGCTGGCCCAGGGACAGGATTTGGAACAGACCCCTCCAAGGTGACCTGCACTGCCTCATGCCCCTGGATCATGTCTACACCAGTCACACCCACCTCACCACCCCCGCCGGGCCCCATGGACTGGGCTAATATGGCCTCCTCTTCCTCCTCCCCCACCAACCTGGATGCCTCGCCAGTGTCTTCCACAATGGATGGCCCCTGTGTGTGCTCACCTGTCCCCCCCCCGCTGCCGAAGAGTCCACATCTTCCTTCGCCCTCTTGGAACTCCCCTCAGCACCTTTGGCCAATGGTTGAGATGTGGCACTAGTGTCCTCGCTCACTGATGATGTTGTTTGCAGGGGGCTTGACTGGGCCTTGGTCTCTGCCCGGTGGAGGCATCCCTGCTGCCTTGCTCCACAACACTCTCTCCGCCATCTTCTCCCAACGCCGCTGTGGATAAGGAGACAAAGAACACAAACATCAGGGTACTGTACCGACGTGTGTTTGGCACAAAACATGCACATGAAGTACACTGCCAAAGGTCACAACCATCATCACCCTCCACAACACACAGCTACATGCAATGTACATACATACACATACATGTCTGTCCTTCACAACAGACAATCACATCCTTGGACATGGCACTGTAACCACCTACAAATTGTGCATGCTACACACACATGCATCATGGGACATACACATGTCATGCACACACATCACCTTACAGTCCTGAAGCATTGCACTGAGCTATCACATCAGAGTCCCCTCAACATCAATCAGGCAACAAGAGTAGGGCACACATTGAAATGCACCGGTTACATCCATCCAGGAGTGATGGCCAGTCACACAGTCACATCTCAGACACATACACATGTACACCATGCCTGTTCATGATGTTGACGACACCACCCATGTGTCACATCTCTCCCACGGGCACGTCTCAGACACATGTAAGAAACCGCGTGCACGTTGTGATATGCTGCAGTTCAACACACATTGCAAAAGTGAGACCGTTGAAATTACGCATGGCTCATAGAACACATGTGGAGCACTGTCTGGGACATGCACACAGACATCCGTACAAGAGGCATAATTGCTGTAAGGCCAAGATACACACTCCCAACATACATCAACATGCACATGTACTTTGGAGGCCAGCAACACAAGGAAACTCACATGACGACTTTCGGTGGTGCTGCAAATCGCTGACCTGGGTGTGCAGCGCCTGGGAAAACCTCTACAGGACCTGCATGTCGGTGGTGTTTAGCCGGCCCCGGTGCCCCCCTTGGTTGGCACCAGCCCAGAGGAAGCGCTGTGCCTTGTTGTGGGTCCTGGATTTCAGGTCCTCCCAGCGCTTGTGCACATGGTGGTAGTCACAGGTTGCCACCCCCTACGTGCTGATGGCACTCATGATCTGGTCCCAGATCAGCTTCCCTCCTTCCTTGCCGACTTGCATTGCGGCATTGAAGGGGGCATCATAATGCCCCAGGACATACTCCACCAGGATGTCAACTTCCCTGGCTGTGAAGTTGATAGCCCTCTACCTCACTGCCGTAGGGTTGCCACTTGCCTCCAAAGATGTTTTTGCAGACATGTCAACCCCCGAGGCAGGTGTGGGTGGGCAAGGTGGTCCTGTGGCTGGGCTGTGGAGCGGTTGTGATTTTCTGGCATGTTGGGTGTCTTCTGAATCAGCTGAGGTGGACACAGGGCCGAGGACAGGAGCACTGGCAATGGCTGTACAGCAGGCACTCAAATTGCAGGGCAGGTGGGCAACAGGCATACATAGTGGGCAGGCAGCAGCAGATGGCTCGTAGGAGGCAGCTCAGGGCAGTAGGAGGCAGGTAAAATGGCTCATAGGCAGGAAGTGCGTGGGTCTTTCATGTTACTCATGTGGGCAAAATTAGCGCGTATGCGTGTCATTGAAGATCCTTTTTTTCTAGAGAGACTTCTAGTTCTCCTATGCTTTTGACTAAACTTCACCTTTGAAACACCATGAATAAAAACCACATGTCAACAACACCAACACCAACTTTTTTCATCATAACACGAGCCGGCTAACCTTATTGTTAAACTTCTGAATTTACTTAAGCACCACAACCCTGAAAACCATCATTGTTATTATCGCGTGGGCAGCCGAAAACAGAGTGACGGTTACTTTGTGTGTGCAAAATTAGCGTGTATGCGTGAAATCAGAGGAAAGGGCCTAATCGCGTAAGTTACGTGACACGCGCAGGCCGTTGAGCATTGCCGCTCAGATTCGGGATAAAGGAGTGCATAGAAGAACATAACACTGGAAGTGCTGTTTGGAGCGGACTGTTGTGTGGACTTTGGAGATTCTTGGGGTGCCACGCAATTTGTTCACTACTGTGACATTGCAAAATTCTTATTTTGGTGGGGGATTTGCCTCTGCGCACACGCGCATGTTTTTTTACTGAGCCTAACGGTGAGTCACGTACGCATTAATCATACTCTGGGTGCCCCTGTGTATCGCATACCCCCATTGTTAACATCACAGGGCCTTTCGTGGGCTTCGTGTACACATTTTAAGTGTTGCTGTGTGCCACAGTGTATCGCGTAACGCTTTTTCTTTTCACAGGGGCTACCGAGGGGTTGCATACACGCATCTTTGATATTTGGGGTGCCTGCGCATTACGTGCCCCGTTACCTTTTTCACCAGAAGTAATATTGAGCCCTGCTGGACCACACTAGTACATTTTACATTACTTACCCTGCCCCCTCACTCCTATTGCCCAGGACCATTGCTTGTTGGGCCTCCCATTGTACAAATACATCTGTACCATGGTTGGGAAGGCCTCAAGAGGGAAAAGTGGCAGAGGTGGCCAAGGTGGCCAGGGTCAGGGATGTGCAGGAAGAGCTGTGCACCACCCCCAACAGCGTCAGGGAGCTGCAGGTGATAATGCTGTCCCCTGCACCCTGGGTCAGATAGGTGCAGTGTCTTCTGCTCTCCCCTGCTCCCAGGTCGAGTCACCTGCAGGGGCAGCTCCTGTCCTCAACAACCAGGGTCAGGGAGCAACAGCAGTATCTGTTGTTCACCCCCACCCCCGGGACACGGACACGCAGGGGCAGCTGATGCCCGTGTGTCCAAGGGGAAGGGACAGCACCACAAAACACCTGACCCCAGCACCCTGGGTCATGGAGCTGCAGGGTCATCTGCTCTCCCCTGCTCCCGGGTTGAGGAACCTGCAGGGGCAGCTCCTGTCCCCAACAACCAGGGTCAGGGAGCAACACCAGTATCTGTGGTCGTCGTCCCCCGTGGACATGGGCACGCAGAGGCAGCTGATGCCCATGTGTCGAAAGGGAAGGGATGTCACTGCAAAACACCTGGACCCAGCTCTCAGCTTGAGGAACCTGCAGGGCCAGTAACTGACCCAACATCAGTGGGTGATGGCATGCCCAGGCCACTAATGGTCCAGCCCCTAATGCCCTGAGTGGTCCCAGCCACACAGGGTCTGTACCACCTTCCAAGAGGCAGAAGCGTGTAGAACTTGGAAAGGCTCAATCCCAAAGCACAGCAAAGGAGACCGCCACGTTGAGGAAGAGGAGCTTCAATGATCATGAACTCAAGATCCTTGTGGACTACATGCGCGACCACCACTGTGACATGTGCACAGGGCCAGGGACCACACATACGCCTGCTCAGCATACGGTCCACTTTCAACAAGTCACGGATGGCATCAACATCTTGGGGAATGAGAGGCGCACTGCTTGTGTAGCCATGAAGTGGTGGAATGACCTCTACCATTGAACCAAACAAAAGCTGGGTGCCAACCTTGCGTCTGCTATGGTGACTGGAGGTGGGTCACCGCAGGAGGAGGAGCTCATTCCACATGAAGAGGCCATGAGTAAGTTGATTGATGTGGATCAGCTGCAAGGCGTGGGAGGCCTGCCAAATTATAAGGAAATGTCTGATGAGTGATGAAGTGTTTGCATCCTGAATATGTGTATGTAGATTGAATGAATTGGTATAATTGTGTGACACTTCTGCCTGCATTTGTATGACTGCCACGGGTGAATCATGTCATGGTCTACTGACTTGTGCTTAGTGAACCGCATAGTGCATGCAACACATGTGCTGAACATTGGTTGAACATGGCTTTGGGACAGTAGTCATCCACAACCGTCAGATATTAATACACATTTCCAGCATGCCAACACAAGGTGGCATCTGGCTATACACATCAGTGATGTTAGTGACTCAGCTATGCCTGTCAAGGGCTTGTGTCTGAAGCACGTGATATTCATCATGCACTGCATGTAGTAGAAGTTCCATCCACACATGTCCATGGGTGGCTTCATGCTACACATAACTTCCATGAACAGTTTCAGCGAGCGGGACATTGTGCCATGAGTGACCTAGCATTTTACTACACCGTGCAAATCCCTGCTGCAGCTATGACACTGAGCCCCTTGTAAGACATTTGTCTGGAGTCATCCATGTTGACTGACCTGCCACACTGATCAACCCCCCATGGGTGCATGACCCTGTCCCTCTTATGTGTCACTGTCCCCTCTTCCTATCTTCCAGCACATGTTCCCACTCTCTCCACATCAGACACCTGGGACACCACAAAGGTCTGTTGGCAATGTCTACAGTGCTTACATGGTCAGGGACATGGGATGTGGTGGCAAGTCTGCGTACACCATGATTTCAGGTATTTTTGTACATAGTGTGTTGATGCAAATTATGGTATGTTAACATGCATGTAAATGTGTTGCAGGACAGCATTGTGATGACAATGCATGTAGTAGATGCAATTAACATGATTCTTCATGTCTTTATGTGTCCATGCGCAGGTGAAGAGGCACCAGATTCAGGGGAGGAGGTAGAGGAGGAATGGGAGGCTGAGCCCCAACAGAGCACCAGTGGAGGACGTGTTGTGGCAGCCCATGAGAATCCACTGGTGCTACAGTCCATCCGGGGCATTACTCAGTATGAGTCCACCTCCAATGATACCAGTGGCTCTGGTGGTGAGCCAGACGTCTATTCCCCTATGCTGGAGGTGAGTGCATCAAGTGATGGTGCTGATGTAGCCTTTGTGTCTGCAGGGGGTAACGTCCCCTCACAGGCCCAGTTAGTGTTGCCACGTCCATCTTTGGTGGTTATGACTGCAAGGCCATGCTCCACTCTATTGGCATCCGATCCTGGGATGGATGACCAAAGGAGGGATGCAGTCCTGCAGCCACAGACAGCTGCTTCACATCAAGGGCCATGCTCCCATGGGTCTGGCAGGTGTGGGGCACGCACACATGGTAGACGTGTCGCGGCTGGGGAGACAGTTTGGGAGCAGTCAAATTTGTTTGTTGCACAGCAACAGGGTGCTTCCTGTGAAATGTTGGCTCAGGGCATGGATAGGGTGGCCAATTGCATGTTCTCCTGACAAACACAGGTAGAGCCCCAGCTGCAGGCATTGCGGTCCAGATGCCGCTCACACAGGCTGCCTGCACATGGAGGCCAGCAACAGGAGCCGATGGGCTGAACTGCAGTCTCTGCAGACATCCCTGCTTTCAGAGGGTCAGGCCCACAGGGAAGCCCTGAGGCAAGAGTTACTGGCCCTCAGAGCTTCAATGGGAGTGCTAGAGGCAGCCCACAGTACACAGTGCGACCAGCGGATGCAACTGTTGACACCTACCATCTCAGAGGAACTCAGTGCATCCTGTGAGGTGTTGCATGCAGACCTCCGAGGCTTCATGTTGCAGATGCATTCATCTGGGTCCCGCCTGGCCGCTGTCATGGAAGACCAGGCCAGGGCCATACGTGGTCAACTTCCCTTACCACAACTACCTTTGCATTCTACACAGGAAGGTGGTGACAGCAGTGACAGCCCTCCCAATCCATGATAGCCATGCGGTCCATGTTCCCATGAATGGAATTGTTTTTATCAGCATCCACACATGTGGGTGTTGACATGCACCTTATCCCTCCCCCCTCCTGGGTTTTGCCCTTTCCTGGTTCTGGTCTTTGTTTTTTTTTTGCATTTTTGCCCTTGAGGTGTGCCATTAACTCCTCAGGGACTAGACATGTGCAGTGTTGTACGTGCAGGCATGCCTAGTGAACTCATCTAGTGTGTTTGCATGGGGGTGCACCGGGTGGCATGTGCAGGAATCATAGCTTTGTTTTTCCATGGCACATGTGTGCTGTGCCAATCATAATGTAAAATGGGTGTTTTAATATGTTTGCCCATGTTGTTCCAGTAATTCGTGATGTGGAGGTGACTGCTGTAGCGGCTGAGAAATCCTGCACCATTCAAAGTCAACACCCCTCATGCCCTCCACTGGACAATGTTGTTCCTTTAACAAATTAGGAAACACACTTAGTGGTGAAGGTCATGTGGGATTTCCAACATTCAGACATAGTTATTTGGTAAGCATTTGCACTGTCTTGCATGTTGGGTATGCTTCATTGTTGGTCAACTTTGCTGCATGTAGGTTCTCTTAAATGTGCTTTGCGTGCTAACATGGCGGTATGGTAATTTGATTGGACCTCATGTCACTCTATAAGCTACCTATGTGGATGCCTCAATGGGTGCTCCGACTGTGCTGATCAGCATGTCATTGTACATCGGTAAACCAGGCCATGGACTCCTTGATCTGTCATTTCCTTGTTATTCACTCTCTGTGTCACTCTCTCTCTCCCTCTCTCTGGTGTGGGACACTGTACTCCTGTACATATCAATGTCAATTGCCATTCGCCCTGTGTCACCCTGTATTGCTCCTACACTCTCTGTTGTATGCATATTTTCTTTATGGTGTCAACTCTGAGCATGTATGTGCATGTATTTTGTGCTGTTACTCTGCATTGCATTCCATGTAGGTAGAGAGTCTCCCGATGGTGTGCATTGTATGCAAGGCAGGTGAGTTCCACGGGCAGGTGAGTTCATGGCATTTGCTGACACTTCAGTGGTGTTTGCATGGGAACGGGGCACTGTGTGTGTGTGGCCCTAACCCCCTCGCCCCCCGTGATGGCTGTGTGTGTTCCCCTTACCCACCCTTGCCCCCGTGATGGCTGTGTGTGTGCCCCTCACCCCCTTCCCCTGTGATGGCTGTGTGTGTTCCTCTCAACCCTCCTTGCCCCTGTGATAGCTGTGTGTGTTCCCCTCACCCCCTCTTGCCCCACGTGATGGCTGTATGTGTGCTACGCACCCCCCTTGCCCACCGTGATGGCTGTGTGTGTTCCCCTCAACCCCCTTGCCCCTGTGATGGTTGTGTGTGTTCCCCTCACCGCCCCCCTCTACCCCCTATGATGGCTGTGTGTGTTCCCCTCACCCCCTTGCACCCGTGATGGTTGTTTGTGCCCCACCTCCCTCTGGTCTTCCTTGATGGTGTGTTGTTACCTGTTACCCCACTTTTCTCCCCCTATCTGTTCTCTGGCAATTTGCTATCCATACCTGCCTCCTGACTTGTATGATAGTTGCCTGTCTGTATCCCCCCTCCTTTGTTCTTCTCCTACCCCTCCCATCCACCACTACTCAGAAAGTTTGTCTGGCCTAGTACGTTGGTCACTTGTTTTGTCCTCCTCCACCTCCTCCCTCACCCCTTATCCCTCCTCCCCTCCCATGTTAAATTATGGCACTACCTCAATTGTCGTCAGGCATTGTAATGTCCCTGCTTGTTTTCTCTCTGTTTTCCGCCCCACCCGCCTCCCCGCCTTCCTTATTGCTTGCTCCTTGCACTTGCACTATCTGAAATGTTGTCAGTAATATTAAGATATTTTTTATTCACATTCTGATTTGTTTCAAGGACTTGTAGGAATGTAACTGTATTCTCCCATGTTCACTCCCTCCTTGAATGCGCTTTGAAACACGTTGTGTATCGGCGCTATACAAATGAACAATCAATTCAATACTCCTCCTCTTCCCTGCTAAGCAATCCCTCTGCTCTCTCACTCTCTCCATTCCTTTTGTCCTGGCTGCTTGATGACTGTCTGCTTGATGTGCCTCAAGGTCTCACACACCACTGTGTAAATGTTAAATGTTAAATGTTAAAGGTATTTGTACCGCGCACCGTCACCAACGGAATTGGTCCCCAGGCGCTCAGGCGGATCTGCAAACGATAAAGGTGGGATGGGTTAGTAGGTTGAAGAAGGGAGTAGGATAGTGTGCGGAGTGGTGTGCTGTTGGCAGCTTCAACTCAGTATACACCGGGTGCTGAGCTTTGGTGCAGGTATCGCATCAGAGTCAGTCCGCGTGTGCTGTTGATCCGGTTTATGTGTTGTTGCAGTGTTGTGAAGTGCGTGTGGTTTGTTGTGTGAGAGATGGTTGTGTGAGTTTTTGAGTGAGATAAGTATGCAGAGTTTGAGCTTATTGGTTGGTGGGTTATCTGACCTTTACCAATGCTAGCACTCGCAGTTCTGGGGAGTGTGGCACTTGTCGGCCCTCACATTCCCATCTAGACGCGGCGCAGGCCAATGATTAGGGCTCCATACAGGTGTGATCATGCCAACATTCACACTTCTATCTAGCTGCGGCGCAGGCCAGTGTTCAGAGATCGGTCCAGGTGTGGGATTGGTAGGGTACTGAACTAAGCGCAGTTAGATTATTTGAGAGACCTGTATAGTGGGTGAGAGTCCTATCAGTGCAATCTAAACATCCTACACAGCAGTTTGGGGAGAGAGCCCCTGCTAAATTTGGGGGACCTGTATAGTGGGAGAGAGGCCTATCAGTGCAACCTAGACATCATACAATGCAATTAGGAGACAGAGCCCCTGCTATAGTGGGGGAGAGGCCTATCAATGAAGTCTAAATATCATACAATGCAATTAGGAGACTGAGCCCCTGCTAAATTTGAGAGACCTGTATAGTGGGAGAGAGGCATATCAATGCGGTCTATATATCATACAATGCAATTAGGAGACTGAGCCCCTGCTAAATTTGAGAGACCTGTATAGTGGGAGAGAGGCCTATCAATGCGGTCTAAATATCATACAATGCAATTAGGAGACAGAACCCCTTCTAAGTTTGAAAGACCTGTATAGTGGGAGAGAGGCCTATCAATGCAGTCTAAATATCATGCAATGCAATTAGGAGACTGAGCCCCTGCTAAATTTGATAGACCTGTATAGTGGGAGAGAGGCCCATCAATACGGTCTAAATATCATACAATGCAATTAGGAGACAGAACCTCTGCTAAATTTGAGAGACCTGTATAGTGGGAGAGAGGCCTATCAATGCGGTCTAAATATCATACAATGGCGCAGCAATTTGTGGGGCAGTTGCCTCCGTGACGTGGACTAGTGTCATCATCACTGCACTTGGGGACTGACGAGAGAGAGTTGCATCTCTCTGCACTTAGCCATGCATCCACTGAATGGTTGCACTTGAACCACCCCTGAACTTGTTACCAACCTCCGAATACCACACCCCTCTGAACATATGTGCACTTTCTCCTTCGATTGCACCATGCAGTTACGGTGTCTGGCTGCTCCACCCTGTCCTCGGTCCCTGCATGATGACATATTGATGCACTTGTGAAAATATGATGAATAACTGTCCAACAGATTCACTGTTACATGCACTGTTGATAGTGTAGTACAATTTAGTATGAAATTACTGTTCCTTTCCAGAATATTATGGATCTCTATGAGCGGGTGTTAATTCTGTACTTGTTCCATGCATCGTTGAGCACATAGAGACACCTGTATCATGTGTTGGCCATTTATATGGCTTCTTTGACATTACCTACCAGAGCACAGTCTCGTGATTTTTTTAAATGACATATGGGACGTTTTATGTGACACACAGGCTATTGGATGTCTAGTTTGGCATGGTGGTAGTGGCATAGTCCCTCTTCTATGTGTTTCTTATGGAAACACAAAATGAAATTAGTTTTAGTTCTAAGGAATGCACACAATTTTGCACTTCCAAGGAAACATTCTCAGGGTGGTTTGGTGGGCCCAGATGATTGGCCCTTTGTCATCATCAAATGGTACCTGGAATGTGCCAGGTCTGTGTGCACTCCACAGGGGTTGGATTTCAGGTGACAAATGCAGCCTCGCCACATGCCCTTTCACCTGCCATGAGCAAGCAGCGTGCATGTGGTTGCGGATGTGGGGACTGGGGACACCATCATCTCCACTGGTATGCCACGCCGTGTTGCAACATAGTGCAGGACACATGCTGCCACAATGATCCTGCGCACTAATGGTGGTGCAAATAGCAAATCGCCACCAGAGTGGTAAAGGGAGCGGAAACGTGACTTCAGCACTCTGATTGTGCGATCCACTATGCCCTGAGTTGCAATATGGGCTGTGTTGTATCTTACCTTGGGTGGTGTGTCAGGGTTCCGTATTGGCGTCATCATGTAGGTGCTCAGAGGGTAGGCACCTTCCCCTGTACAGGCGCAAAGTTTATAATTGGTGTGTATTTGTGTGTGTGTTGCATGCATGCATGTGCACTGGCAATTATCCTCACCAATGTGCCATGTGTTGCCATGCCTCCCAGCTTCCAGGCCCCGGTGTAGGGGTGACATTCTGAATATGAAACTATCATGGGTGGACACTGGATAGTTTGCATATACAGATGTAATGATACCCTTGGCATCACATACAACCTGCACGTTGATGGAACGCCAGTACTTGCGATTGAGATATGTGTGCTCTGTCGCCCTAAGTAGACATAGAGCCACATGGGTGCAATCGATGGCACCAAGCACTCTAGGGAGGTGCACTACCCCATAAAAATCCTGGTCCACGGACTGCCTTTCTGCAGGTTACTGGGCATGTAGATGTGCCTGCGGACTGAGGGGCGTGCAGTCATTATTGCCAAACACCTGGTGTAGGCAGCGTGACTGCATGGGCTGTGAAATGCTCCCAACTATGGCAGTTGCCTGCTGAAATGACCCAGTGGCCAAAAAATGCAGTACATTGATCACCTTTTCCAAGGGGCCAAGTGCTTTGGAGCACAGGGTGGGTGATGTAAGGTCATCCTCCCACACCGTGACCAGGTCTAATATGATATGAGGTGGAAACCTATACCTGCCATAGACCTGGTCATCAGGCATCCCAAAAAGGCTGGTCATAGGTTGAAAAATCTGGGCTCTAGCCATCCTCCTCCTCCTGCGATGTCCCACGATCACTGCTGCGACAAATGGTACAATCATCGTAGCTGTATACGCAGGATTGTTGATCGCGCAGGCTTTTTATGCATTTGTTTTTGTGCGTGTTGAGGTTTCCGCCAGCTATCGCGCAGCGTACGCGTTTCAGGATTTGCAAGTATTTTACTGCGCTTCGGAGAGCAATGTTCAATTCCATGAATACGGGTTTTCAGCGCGTGTATGGGAGTTGTGAGGATTTTACTCTATTACATCCCTCGTTCGCATTTTGTTCCACATTCCATGTGTTCCGCCCCCTTTTTAGGTGACTGTGCAGAACCCAACGCCCCTTCCCTACGAGTCTCGCAAAAGGCGTTTGTGGTGTCGCAGTGACGTGTTGTGCCGGTGCAGACTCGTTGCAAGTGCCTGGTAAGCCCTGCTCATTGTGTTCCATGAATACACAAACTGGCGCTTGCGCGAGATTTCGTGCGCAATCCTCCAATTTTCCGTGCAAATCATTCCATAAATTAGGGTTTCAATGTCAGAGCTTGTAAATTGAGAAGACCGTGCAAGCAGGCACATGGGCATTCACTTCCAACACTGAGATAAGCCTGTATCCTCAGTCTCTCATCTATTATTTCCTATTTTTCCTACTACTTGCGGTGTGATTTTTAAAAAAGCAGCTTGAAGAGATGGATATATAAAAGATGAAGCACGGATTCTAGCCGACCGAAAAAAAGAGCTGCTCGGTGTTTCTTTGCCTGCTAGCCTGCAGAAGCCGTAATGCTTCATAAAAACATTGTAAAAAAAAAATACCCTCTGCTCGCTAGCAGGATATAACAATTTCTGGCTCTGTCATTTCTCTGTTTCTGCAAACAGCCAAAAGATCCATAATTCTCACCCTTAATGCAATTCCAAGACATTGAAACTGATTTATGACCAGTTTACTCAATACTTTCAGCTTTATTTAATGTAACAGTTATGGCACATAAAAAGTTTATTGGAAATCCTTTGGGAGTGTGATTGAGTCAGAAACAGTCATTGCAAATAACATTATAAGAGCAGCAGGCAAGGTATCCCGCCATGTTCTCTCGCTGACCTTTATGGGTTTGCGATCAAGGGTTACACGGGAAAATATTTCCACAGTGTAATTGACTTGGGAGGCACTCTCTGGCCTCAGTGGGTAATTTATAGTTTCCACCTCCATACTGCGGAATGCCTTTTCCATTAATTTTTGGCAGAGCCCCTGGAACATGACGAGTTTGGAAATTTGGTGGCAGTGCCGGCCTTGTGTCTGGCATGTGGTGTGCGGCGGTGGATATTTACCGCTCTTGAGTCTTGGCGGTGCCCCTAATGGTTAGAAGGGTTACATCTGCACCCCAATCCAGACCACCCATAGCTGCACATCGGGATTTTTTTGTGTGCCGCAATTTTTTCAGCCGCGTAAAGCAACGCCTGCAAAATTAGCATCTGCTATATTAATCTAGTCATAATGAACGCTTTAGGAGACAAACTTCCATAAACATGTCTGAGTCAATGTGCAATATGGCCGTAATTAAATATATTGCAGATTTCATAAAAATGTGTCTCCACATTGCTGTCCACTCACAAATCTAGGTACAACACCGCCCACAGAAAGATGCTGGAATAGCTGATTTGTTTAACCCCTTAAGTGCCAAGGACGAGTATGCTCGTCCTTGCACCTTTTAGGTAACACTTAAAAATATAACAATAGGAAATAGGTGTTGTTTTTTTTTTGGCACACCTTGGCAAGAGGAAAAGGGTGGGAAAATGTGAGCAGAGCTGCTTAATAATGTGGCGCCTTGAGGATTTTTAGGGCAGGGTCTGCAACATTTGGCTTTCCAGATGTAGCAGAAAGAAAACTCCCATCAGCCCTATCTAGCAAAGTCAATGTTGAGTGATCATTGGAGTCAAAGTCCAAAACATCTGGAGAACCACAGGTTGCAGACCCCCGGAAAGGAACACTGTTTTTTTCTCCCTCAGAGCAGGAGAATCCTGGGTAGGCTTTTCCCTCACACACTTGTATTGCCTGCCTGTAACCTGCTGAATCCCCTCACTCAAGGTCCTTTCCAAGTGTACCCTTTATAGTCTATCCATCTGAATGTGTCAAAGTGTTGTACCCTTTTTTTGTGTCCTCTTGCTGTTGACCACTTCCAGCACATACATACAATAGCAGATATTTCTTAAGAAGATGGAGTGGTATCACTACATATTATCCCCTACCAAAAATATCGCTGTTTATATGGTAGTCTGGAACGGCCCTAGGCGATATTTTTGGGGGGGATAATTTTGGGGGTTTTTAGGAGCTGGGGTTGCGGGGGTGACCCCCGCTCCTTTAAAAATAATGCAGGGGTTGCGGGGGTCCCCCGGCAAGTTCCATGCCTTAATATTGCCGCAAAAATATGGCGATATTTTTGTATGGCGATATTTTTGCGGGGATATAAACACATGGAACCGATGGAGTGACCCCAATGCAGCTTAACTTTTAACTGACACATGGGGGAATTGTTATTTTCAAATTAATTATTTGTAAGGATCAAATTTGAAGCATCAAATGCGAGGTATTTTCAATCAAACATATCTTATTAACCAAACGACTCCTTTTAATCAAATAAGTATTCATGTTTACATTTTGGGAATTTCTTAGCTATGGCTTTAAAGTGAGCGCTAAAAGCGTGGATAGAAAAATAATTAAGCAGTTCTTGGCAGTTCTAGAGATACCATTAGGCTTCCAGATCCGTGGCAAATCATTGTTTCCCCATGGCAATACAGTGGCATGGAAAGCCTGCTGGGCAAAGATGGTTTGTTTGTTTGTTTTATTATTTATAATGCACATCAGACCTGGGGGTATCAGGGTGCAGTAGTTACAAGTAAATGTGAAGCTTAGTTACAGGAGTATGGTATAAAATTACCTTACATACAAAGCATTAATTACAGGAAAGGTATATACAAGTGTTGCAGACAACTTACAGAAAAGGTATATACAAATGTTTACGGATAATACAGGATAGGCATAGATATTTACAAATATTGCAGGCAATGTGTAAAAGAGTTGTGGTTGCCACTGTGGGGGTAGCCAGTCATGAGACGCGAAGAGGGATGCATTACATACAAGGCATAAAATGTCGATTGTTTGCCGTTAGCAGAAAGTCATTGCTAGTTGTTGTACCGGATTCAAAATTTAGCATTTAGTGGTCATTGGATTTCAGCCACAGGATGATGTTAGTTCTAACATTTTGGTAAGATTGGTCTATTCTCATTGTAGGAAGCAGGGAGTTCCATAATGTGGCCACTTTCACAGGGAAGCTGTTGACTCCAATTGTGGAAAGTTTGAATCTGGGGATGGACAGGCGATCTCTGTTTACTGATCTGGATGGTCTCTGGGAGGTCTGTTTGTGGAATCTCTCAACAAGGTATATGGGGGCAGCTTTGTTAAGAGATTTGTGGGTGAGCGACAGGGTTTTTAGAAGGATTTTGTCGTTAGTCCGGAGCCAGTTATTCTGACGGCTGCTCTCTGAGATGTGATCTCTTCTTGAGATGCCTAAGGGCATTATTTTGTATGGTTTGGATTCTTCTGATGGTGGATTTAGTTGAACCTAGGTAGAGGGCGTTGCAGTAGTCCAGGCGGGACAGGATGAAGGCTCTGGCCAGGATGGTGCAGCTTCTGTTAGAAAGAAATGCCTTACCGGTTCAGATAAGTTTACACTTATAAGCCATAGATAACGCTAGTGAATTAACCTGTTTGGCAAAGGAGAACGTTGAATCGAGATAAAAACCTAGTGTTTTTACCTCATGTTCTACCTTAATGCTATTGCCGTCAATTATGAATGAGGAATAGTCAGGTCCTAGTTTTTTTTAGGTTAGAGGGAGTGTCCAGGATGATGAGTTCTGTTTTTATCATCATTCAGGCATAGACCATGCGTGGCCATCCATGCCTGGATGATGATGTACACTCTGTTCACCAAGGCCAAATCCTTGTCATAATCCCCTGAAAGTGGAAGGAGTATCTGGGTATCATCTGCATAGTTGGTGTAGGTGATACCGAGATGATCCTCCAGATCATCAAAAGGGGCTTTGTGAAAATATTGTACAGTGTGGGCGAGACACAGGATCCCTGCGGCACATCGCAGGTGATTGGTATGGAGTCAGCTGCTGCTAAAGGCGAGAAGACCCTCATTGTTCTGCCGCTTAGGAAGGATCTGATCCATGTGATAGTGTAGTTGGAGAAGTGTGCTGCTGTGTCGAGGTGGTGGCATAGGATTGTATGGTCGACCAAGTCGAACGCAGCCGAGAGGTCTAGAAGGAGGAGCAGAGCTGATTTACCATTATCCCTAAGCTCATCGACTTGAGTCTTGAGATCGATGAGGGCTGTCTTCTTTCCATGTTGACGACAGAAGCCTGATTGTCTGGCTCCTAATAAATGGTGTAGTTCCAGATATTTTTGTATTTGCATATAGGCCACCTTGTCCAAAATGTTTAGGAGAAAGGGCACTGTAGTATTTGGCCTATAGTTAGTAGGTGTAGGTGGATCTAGGGTTGTTTTTTTTAGTAGCGGGAGTACCTAAGATTGTTTAAGGTTGGTAGGGATAATACCAGTGGAGAAGGACACATTGATAAGCTTAGTTATGAAAGGTGATAGTTCTCGGGCCGCGTCCTGATGAGCTGCGCAGGGCAGAGATCACCCTGACAGTTGGAGGGTTTGAGGGACAGAATGATTCTTTCCAACTCAAGAATAGATACTTTGGAGAAGTTGAATTGGGTAGGTTGGACTTTATTGGTATTCCCAATTATTTTAGGTGAAGCTAGGTCAATAAAAGGAGCTTTTTTATTAGATATTTTATTTTGTAAGGTGGATATTTTTTTGGCTAGAGCATGTTGGATGTCTGAGCACCATTTTTTATCTTTGGTACATGTGTCTGGTATTGCTATGGGCCTTCTCTATTTCTTTAAGAATGGTAAATGATTCCTTCATATTGTACTTGGCTTGGGATATACGAGTGTTGAAAGATATTCGTTTAGCTTATTTCTTTTTTGTAGAGGGATGACAGTTTGGTAAGCTTGAGTTTGTTCACTTCTGATGGTGGTAGTTTCCAAGCAGCCTCGCAGTTTCTTTTTTGTTGCCTTAGGATTTTTAGGAAAGGTGTAAACCATTTATTCAAATGGATTTTCGGCTTGCTGGGTCTAAGTTTGAGGGGGGCGATCTGGTCCAGGGAGGAGTCCATCATTTTGTTATACTCCTCGACCAGGCTCTCAGGGTCAGTACTGTCAGCCAGCAAGTTAAGGGTGGGGAGTACGGCAGGGATAAGCCTATCCACTGTGATACTCTTTTTGTTTCTAGTTAGTGTGGGTGGAGCCCTGGGGCGGGTGGAGGTGGGGGTCTGTTGTTATAGAGCATGACTGAGAGTAAGTAGTGGTCAGTCCAGGCTAGTGGTGAGATGGAGAGGATGTTGGCATGGCAGTTGTAATCTGCCACCCAGTCGAGTATTCTGCCTTTGTTATGGGTAGATGTTTTACTTCTTTGGGTGAATCCAAGTTCTGAAAGAATATTTGCTGTTGTTAAGGCAGGCTGGTCTGAAGGGTCATTAAAGCCCAGATTAAAGTCTCCAAGTAGAAGTACTTGTGTTGAACTTTTAAGATTACTGGATAGAATGGTGTTGATATCCTCCTCAAATGTCCCGGATGGGCCCGGGGGGCAATATCTCACATGGATATTAAGGGTTTGGGCATTAGTCAGTGATACTTTAACTGATAATAATTCACATTATTGGATGTCGATCAGGGTGGGTAATCTCATAGAGAGGCTGCAATTGCAGATAATGGTGATACCTCCACCTCTGGATCATTGTCTGTCTTGTCTCAAAATAGTGTAGCCGTCAGGGACTGCTAGCATAAGCATAGGACCTGCTGCAGTGTATAACCATGTCTCTGTGATGGCGAGGAAGTCTAGGTTATCACTCAGAATCAGGTCAGCAATTTCCGTGACGTGTGCTACTAAGGATCTGGAGTTTATTAGAGCTCCTTTAATAGGAAGGCTCGTAGCAGTTATGGTTGTCAGTTGGGGAGCTGGAAGGGTTTTAGGTTTGCAGTTCTGGGCTATGCAGTTTTTTTGTCCTAGGGAGACAGTTGTGTGTTAGGTTCGTGCTTGCAGGCATTGGGCTAGGCAGGATTTTGGGAGTCCTTTTTCCTATAGTGGTAGGAAGTGAGCTAATAGGAGGCTCAAATATTTTGGCTAGCCTAGCTCTAAGGAGAGTGTTCCTAGCCTTGGTAGTGCAGGGATTACTTGGTATTAGATGTTTAGAATGATTCACATCTAAGAATTGTTTGGTAGTAGTATTATTGGCCAAGTAGGAGGGTTCCATGGTAGATAGATTCCCAAAGGTTGGTATATGGAATTTCATGAGGTAGAGCATAAGACGTCTCGCTAGTGGAGGTAAGGAGCATACTAGTATTTGGTGGGGGTGTAACTTTCTAGGGAGCTGGTGCCTGAGGGTTAAAGGAGAGCTAATATAGGTATTATTATTAGCAACATAGAGCAACTATTAAGTAATAGCAGCAGCATTTGAGCCTCATGCAATATTTAAGATAATAGCATAAGCATGAAGCACCATTTGAGTAGGGGCACCAACATAGTATGGCATCTAACGTGTGCAGCATTCAGATAGGGTCATGGGGCAGCGTTCAATAGGGACACTAGCAAAATTCAGCAATGCAGATTAGGGCAGCAACAGAATACATCAGCAAATCAGAGTAGGGCCATGGTATACTGTGCCATTCAATATAGGGCACTAGCATAGTATAGCTATGCAGATTAGGGCAGCAACACAGTACATCAGCAAATCAGAGTAGGGCCATAGAATAATGCACCATTCAATATAGGGCACTAGCATAGTATAGCAATGCAGATTAGGGCAGCAACACAGTACATCAACAAATCAGAGTAGGGTCGTAGTATAATGCACCATTCAATATAGGGCACTAGCATAGTATAGCAATGCAGATTAGGGCAGCAACACGGTACATCAGCGAATCAGAGTAGGGCAACAGTGAGGTGCGACATTCCGGATGAAGTTACAGTGCAACAGTTCAGGTTAGGATAGTGCAGCATTCAGAGGGACACTAGCAATGTAATGGACACAGCACTGCTGAGAACATAAAAGAAGGGCAGCAATAATGTTTAAGGCGGGTGACCGACAGGCTGAGGCTTGTGTGATGGTAAAGTCTTTGTCCGATGAACGTACCCTGAGTATTGTGCAGCGACCGGCCGGGCGTCGAACAGGGGCTGGGAGCCTATTGTGAGTCTGCAGGTGCCAGTACGTAAGGATGCGAACAGGTCGGAGAGGTCTGCCCTTGGGCTACGATGACGCTATGATGAGGCTAGGTGGAGGGACGCATGTAAGAGTTGGGCAAATCTTATGGCTTGAGGCTACTCATAGTGCAAATAACTTAAGGAAGGGAGTTTAGGCAGTGGAAAGTTAGTGAGGGACTCACCTTGATCATGCAGGTTGGCAGAACACGAGCCACGTTGGATCGCCTGAGCTCAGCAAAGCTTGGTCAGGCTCAGTCAGGTGGAGCCTTTTTCGGTTGCCTTCGTCGGGGGCCTGCTTATGCCTGCGAGTGCCCCACGATCGGCTATCAGGCCAGGGGAGGCCAATCAGGAGCCAGCTGGGCTCATAGGGTGTTAGTTTTGGCCAGAAATGTGGCAGCGGCCATCTTGGAACGGCAAAAACCTTGCGTTTTTCAATGCTGTATTTAGTTGCCGCACACTTCGGGGTTAGGAATGGGCATGCAAGCAGCACAAATTAAATGCCTCATTTAAAATACAAAAATGACGATTTTCCGGATGGAGTACAGGCAGTGCATATTTCCAATGGTGAAGCCTTCAGGCTTACCTTAGGCACATCAGTCCTTGGGGATGCAGGGAACTGCTCCAGCAGTTGGATGGGTGAGGGAGCTCCTGCGCCAATCTCTGCAGTGGCAGTAGCAGTACTAATTGATGGCATGTGCCAGTGTGAGAGACAGTATTGTTTCTGAGTGGGCAATCCAAGGCTCTTGGAGAACCAGACATCTCGTACAGCTGAATAATAGATGAATGCACACTGTATTGAGAAATTTCTCCCTTCCACTCATAATCCGAATCCAGAATGCAGCAATTTGGGCTTAGATATCCCCTTCTTGCTTCCCCTCTCTGTCTAAATCTTTCCCTCCCCTCTCCTTTCCCTCTCAGTCAGGATCAGGAATGCATCGTTTGGACATAGCATTGAATATTTCCTGATCCCCACTCTCCTTCTCTCTGTCAACCCTTTTCCCTACATTGCCTGGTTACGAGTGGAGCACATCCACTCGTAACCAGGCAATGTAATGCAGCCTTTCGTACACAGATATGAACGTTCACTGAATCCCCCCTTCCCATATCTGTCTACTTTTACTCTCTGCGTTCCACTCCACTCTATCAGGACCTGGAATTCAGTCTTCAGGGTTAGCTGTGAACATGCTCTGACCCTATCTTCCCTTTTCTGATGCCTTTTCAGTCCACTTTTCCCATCTCCTGTTGCTTCCACTCACAGACAGGACTGGGAAGGCATCCTTCCCCACCTAGTTGTTAACATTCTCTTACTCCCACCCGCCCCCACACCTCTTCTCACTCTTGGAATTAATTGTATTGTGATGTAATGTGTTACAAAGCCCAATAGGTTAATCAATATATTTCTGTGAAGGGCAATAACCACAACACAATTGTGTGAAGAATTCTGTTGTGGCTTGATTTTGCTGGGTGCCATGCTGTAGTTGTACCATGCACTGTTTGTGATGTCAGTGCCCTGTGATGTCAGAGTGAAATTCTGGGAGTGTGTGGAGAGGGAGTGTTCCAAGAGTGACAGAGTAAGAGAGCTGGCTGGCAGGGTGTGGATGGCCAGTGGTCTGTCTGACCTTTTGTCTATCATTGTTTAACTTATGTACTCAGACTACCAGTTGGACAATAAAGATTACCTCACATTGACGCGGGGATCCTGTGTCCTCTTTAAGTGCGGACCCGCATCATTACATCACATTCCCATAGCACACCTAGTTCACTGCAATGTACAGTGTGGTACATACCACTGATGCTTTGTTTTGTGTGGTGTTTTATGTAGTGATAACATACTGCCTTCTGGCGATTCCATGTCATTTCGCTTACTCCCTTTTTCCAACAGGTGTTTTGCCGTGGGAGTTTTGCTGAAAAACGTCATTTAAATGTTTTTTTTTAATGATCTTTGGGGGGTTCCTCCCTAAAGCCCCCCTTAATTATTATTTGGTTACCTTCCCCTCAACCCTTTATTTACCCTTTCCCACCACCTCAAAAAAATTTGATGGGACTTTTCCGCAAAACTCCTGCGGCAAAACACACGTCGGAACAACGGGTGTCGGCAAAAGGACGCAAAACCCTTCTGGTTTACTGCTCTGAGAAGCTGAATCAGACTGGAATGCTAGAAGGAGACATGGTTCAGATAGTCAAAGTAGTGACCGTGGGCCCTAGGAACCCAGGGAGGCTCAACACCACAAAATGCCCAGAAAAACCCTGATCTAAACACGGAAATCACGGTGACGGTAGGCTCCAGCCTGTAAGGTCCCAACTGAGTGTAGTATCTTTATGCTTCATTTCCTGACGTTCCCACAACTTGCTAGTTTTCTAGTGACCAAAATTAAGGTTGTTTCTGGGGAATTTAGGAGCTCTGTGTAAACCATGGTATATGGGGCATCCACTTGTGTCTATATCCGTCACTATGACTTCATGCCACATTTTGTTAATGAGGGCACACCCACAGCAGCCACATGTTTCTGCATTGAGGCAGAATTTGCATTCGATTTCCAGCAGTGAGCCCCACTGTCTTCATGCAAAAGTGGTCTACCTTTGAGCATTCATTTATTCCTTGGATCCTGGCACTGTACACAGGCTTCCGGTGCACATTGCTGATAAGTGATCTGCACTCCAAGCCATATAAACTAGAACAGAGGCCTGCAGACTTTGACTGACCAGATGTTTTGGACTGCGACTCGTATCAGAGTTTGGCAACATAGTCATGGGTGAGGGATTGGGTGAGTTGTATTTCAGAGCTGCAAGGTTGAAGACTCCTGCACTACAACATTTGGCGAGACAAAGCTCTTGCCTTCTTTTCTTATCTTAAGCATGAAGACTGTGGACTATACAGCACCATAGTGAGATAATACATTATCGGTGTAATACTAGTTATTGTATATACCCAGTGGGATGCTTGCTGAAGATGAGATGAAAGCTCTTTCATGCGACTTGAGAACACATAAAGTCAATGGCACCTCAGGACTTTGTTGTCTTCTCCGCAAAAAATAAGGCAAAGATTATATAAAATATTTGCCAGATCCTGGTCAACTAAGTAACAGAATGTGTATCCATTTCAGTGGAGCTGACCTTAGCATGATAGACATCACGACCTTGCTGGGGTGATAAAAATGCCTCTAACATTCTTTGAGGGAGGGTTGTTTGATCAAGTGCAACCTGACACTGTGTAAGTGACTGGATTGCATAACTCACCCATCACCACAGAAACCTTTTATCACTGCAGATATATGTTTTGTGAAAAACCTCACAAATGTGGCATCACTTCCTCACCTAACTGGCCTGTGATAGAGGATAAAATAGGTGAGATGCCTCTCCTGCTATTTATTTATTTATAAAGTGCAGAGGCACACAAGGGCATAGGGGCGCTAAACACAACCATGGTCTACAAAACAAACAAACAGATATACAAAGAGTCACAAAGCAGACTGCCTCACTCGCGTCGAGCAGGGCAGTGCAAAAACAAGCCACCAGAGGCGTCAACAATGTCGAATCAGGAAATGAGATGTGTGTTACGGGTAGATGTATTAGGCTTGGCTCAATGTAGTGTTTTGCATGTTACCAGGTCCCATTAGGTATTTTTCACATGAGAAGAAAATACACTGGGCCTCATTACAAGGTTGCCTGTTTGGAAAGAACGGTTCCGGTAAACTTGCCGGTACCGTTGTTTCCAGACTGGCAAACTACGAGTTCTGAGAGCAGGTGCCTTTCAATCCGCCAGGTCTGACCTGGCGGGTGGAAAGGCACCCGCTCACGGACCTTGACAGATACACCGGTGCCGGTGTATCCGTCCTCCCCATTCCCATTGAGTCCAATGGGACTCCAATGGGAATGGGGAGTAATATTTTCTGGCGCCCGGCAATGGGCAATTACCGGGACTGCTGGGGCTATAATGCCCCGGTAAATCCCCATTGCCGGGTGCTGGAAAATTCATGTCTCCGGCGGCAGCCGTGCCGGTATTTAATGGAACGGCTACTGCCAACCTCGTAATGACCCCCACTGTCTCCTGAACAACTGGCACTGGTGTTTATTTTGCTATTAGTGATCCAGTTATCCTGATGTGGAGTGGACAGTACCTGGCTGTGTGCAGGGATCCTACGCTGAAAATTGTCCTTGTGCTAACAATAGATTGCAAGCATCTAGCACCAAAGGAATGTGGTATGCTGCACTAGCCCAAAATGGAAGGATTGGATGAAAAAACTGGCATGCATTAACTGAAATGGCCACCAGAGAGGCAGGAAAGCTTACAAACAAATATCCTAGGTATTTATAGAGATGGAAATTCACAAACATGTGACAATCAGGCAATCAGTGCTAGGTGTAACACACTTAGTTTGAGGGTTGGTCAAAGAGAGGCTGCTGTATTGTGATTTTGTAGAAGGCTGCATGAAAGAATACTTTTTAAAACAATCGAAAAGTATTTTAGGTCCCTGCAGTATCCCAGCTGTACTATCACAAGCTGAGTATCGGGGCAACGTGCTGGTGTTGGAAGCAAGACCAAGCAGCGCAACAGAGGTTTGAATCCCAGATCCGTGCTTAGAAACCAAACTCAGGTATTAAGCGCGTTATAAAAAACCAATCAAGTAAATTGAAAAATGTGCACATTCCTAGAAGCTGACCGTCTGAAGAAAGTCACACCAACTGAGTGTATGAAATCATTTTGGCAAACATAAATTGAAGTTATCATGAAATAAATCCAGTTCACAATACACTGGGCCAAGTTTGGGTAAGAGGCAGAAAAAAAAATGATTTTTTGGGGCGGTCGAGAATCAATTGAAGTGAATGTGCGTATGGGGACTTGGCGGGTGATTCAGCTGAGTGCAAGGCGGGTGACACCCTCCAAAATCGTGTGAGTTCAGATCTATGCTTTTAAATTCGTTAGTGGCTGGGGTATGAAGTGTATTCCGGTTATCCGTCATACTTTTTCAAAGTTTCCTCTTTTACTTTTATAAGTGAGTGATATAATCCACTATTCCAACTGGCCATCGTCTTCTGTGTTCTAAATGCCAGTCGTAGCCGGTGGCAATGTTTGGATGGTTGAAACCTTTTAAAGAGATTGTTAATTTCTGTCTTTGACAATGTGGCAATGTTTGGATGGTTGGATGGTTGAAACCTTTTAAAGAGATTGTTCATTTCTGTCTTTGACAATGTGGCAATGTTTGGATGGTTGAAACCTTTTAAAGAGATTGTTAATTTCTGTCTTTGACAATGTGGCAATGTTTGGATGGTTGGATGGTTGAAACCTTTTAAAGAGATTGTTCATTTCTGTCTTTGACAATGTGGCAATGTTTGGATGGTTGGATGGTTGAAACCTTTTAAAGAGATTGTTCATTTCTGTCTTTGACAATGTGGCAATGTTTGGATAGTTGGATGGTTGAAACCTTTTAAAGAGATTGTTCATTTCTGTCTTTGACAATGTGGCAATGTTTGGATGGTTGGATGGTTGAAACCTTTTAAAGAGATTGTTCATTTCTGTCTTTGACAATGTGGCAATGTTTGGATAGTTGGATGGTTGAAACCTTTTAAAGAGATTGTTCATTTCTGTCTTTGAAATGTGGCAATGTTTGGATGGTTGGACGGTTGAAACCTTTTAAAGAGATTGTTCATTTCTGTCTTTGACAATGTGGTAATGTTTGAATGGTTGGACGGTTGAAACCTTTTAAAGAGATTGTTCATTTCTGTCTTTGACAATGTGGCAATGTTTGGATGGTTGGATGGCTGAAACCTTTTAAAGAGATTGTTCATTTCGGTGTTTGAGTCCTGCCATGGAAGCTCACATATGGTGATATGAGAATTCGGATTTGGAGCCCCAGCAGGCATTTTTCTGTGCATTGGTGGAGTTCCAAACCTGACGACCTCCTTCCTTCACATGAGCTTGTGCTCTCAAGTGCTAATTTAGGCCTGTGTAATCCCCGATACATTTGAGGTCACATATGTTCAGAGTATTATGAACTGATGAACCACAGTAAAAGTTTCATTATCTGGCACCAAGATAACCCAATGTTGATGGATAAACAAGAAGGCCAGTTAATCGAATGTCTGCTATCGAAACCAGATAATAAAGCAAAAGGCCGGGTTAGCAAAGCTTCTTCACATATTTTTCTCAAAATGAGGCTTCCAAAAATTGTAATCTGGCATTGTCTTAATGAGAGCCATTATTAATAACAGCAATGGAGGCCACAGAGCGTTCTTTATAACACACGTTTCACTAACTGATTCTAGTCAGAATCGCGCCGCCCCAGCCCTCAAGCAGGTCCTTCTTAAACTAACTGCACCTCTCGTCCTGCATTGCAAGTCTCACCATGACAAGACAACATGTGGCGCATACATCTGAAATACATAGTAAGTCTGGGCCTTGCTGGTAAATTCCACTTGTTTTTCATGTATGTGATTGGTTACATTGACCTGAGAATTGTTCAGGGAGATACAGATGAAACAAGCCTACCCCAAAAGGTGCTATGTGTTTGCACATACTAATTCCACCTGGTGCGTGATCCCAGGAAAATGTATTCAGTCCCCAAAACAATGGGCCTGCGATCACCTTCGAGAGTTCAACCTTTATGTAAAGGTGTGTTCTGCAGTGTGAACACATTTCAATAAACGTTCAGCCCATTGGCTCTATCTATTGGCTCATTGGTTTGGCAGGGGATAGGGGCAATGTTGCGCGACACCCCAATGCGTTCAAGGCTAGAGACATCGCTTTCACAATGTATTCTCTTGTATCCACGCATGGCCCGATTTGCAGCAGAGCCAATCCTGGACGACGAGACCAGATGTGTGGAACCCAGAGCTGGGAATTAGTCGGGATATTGGCAACACGCTTGCGTGTTTACCATGGGATTACTGCGCACACGATTTCACTCTAAAGGTCCGCGCGCGCGCACACACATACACACACTATCTGTTTAATAACAGAGCTGAATAAATAATACCCTTGTACATTTAAGGCCTGCAGGCCGACTCCTTCTCAAAGGGATTTTCTTATGCTGATGAAGCACGGGCTGACCTTTGCATCTGAATCCCAACGCGCTTTGGTTATGAAAGGCCGCCTTCCAACAACCCCTGTACGTGTCAGTCGTGCAGACGTGGCGTGCTTTATCGCCTGTTCTTGTTTGCAACAGCAGCTGACACCGTGTTTTGAAATAAGAGCTGGGCCTTAATGATCCCATCAACACTAATAGGCCGGCACTCTGAATTTTCCTGTCTCAAATGAGTTAATCAATTGAGTGACAAACCACAAAATATTCGCAGTTGTGGCGTTTATTTATTATCTTGGCAAGCGCTCCCTCCTCCTTCACAACTCCTTCCCCCGAAACCTCCTGGGGACACTTAAGACTTCCTGTGGAAAAAAGGCACAGGATATGACTTGGTGAGCAATGCGGTACACGGGAGCTTTTTGTGTGATTATTGTTTGGAACTGTAGGAAACAATGTCAACACATGTGTGTCATCTTAACGGCGAGGGGACATGACGTAATGACCAAGAGACATTGATAAAGAGTCTTTCAATCTGTATTTACAGTGGCATCTTAACCACTATTGATTTGTTTACTTTTTAAATTTTACTTTGTTCTCCCAGTGAGTACTAGGAATGCTAATTTTGCTCAGATATGTATTCTAATTTAGTCATTATTATTTACGATCTTTATTTTTTGTATAATAATAATTATTATTATTATTATTGTTGTTATTATTATTATTATTGTAATTATTATTATTATTATTATTTTTATTAAATACTATCACATGCTTCTTTTATATGGAGCAGGCAATATTGTGTGTGAGACCACTCGTATAGCTCACACTGCGTAACTGAATCACCTTTTGGTGCTACTCATCACTGCAGAGTACTGCGCACCATGGACTGAGAGAAAAGGAGCATCTTAAGATGCATTTGAAATGGATGTTGACAGGATTCCTGCTTCATACTTGCAGGTAACGTGTTCCACTGTTTAAGGCCCGCAGCCGAAATAAACAGTGGTCTCCACAGTAAACACAACAGGCCTTGGGGACACTGATGAGGTAGGTCCCTATTCGTTGGTCTAAGAGCACATGGGAAATAGAGTAATGGATCACATATTGAAGATAAGCTGATGCCTAGCTCCAACACATTAATGGATAGAACACATTTTATTAAATAGGATGCAGTTTATGTGTATGTGAAGTAAGGAGGGGCAAGTTAATATAATTATATATGTTTATTTATTTATACTTTATAATTATATTTTACGTTAAGATATGAATAAACAAGGGACAACGACGTGTGCGTCTCCACAGCTCCGCTCCTCTTCCAACTGTCCTTTTCCTCCGTTCCATCTCCCCCTTCCATTCCTCTGCACGAGCATACTCTCGTGCTGATGCACGCTATACGCAAGGAGGATACTACACATCTCCCTTCTTTATATGGAATAACTCTTTGGCATAGTTTCATCATCCCACATAGTCACAGAGATATCTTGGTGGTCTGGATTCTCTTCCCGACCTGGATCTAATCCTGTAACTCCTTTCTTGATACTCATCTGAATCTGTTGCCAAGGAAGAAACCCTCTTTGATTTTCTGCTCAACACTTCACCCTCACCTCGCAGATTCCTATCCACAATGTCAACATTTGTACTCACTCTACTTCTCTCACTATCCATTTTTCCCAAAACACCAAACTGACTTCCCCAACTTTGACCACTTATATCCATTACCCTTTCATTGTTCCATACTCTACCATCCTGGGTTCTAATAGCATGGGAATAAACCTCTACCACTCTCACGGGCTTGGACCATTTGCAACCATCTCTTCTCAAATTCACAGGTAGTTTTATCCTCACCCAACCACCCACCTGAAATTCAGGTAATTTCCCAAAGCGTTTTTTATCATGTATTTTTTTGTTGTCAATTTGTCTATGTCTAATATTTTCCTTTGCTATTTCTATTTTATTCTCACTACTCACAAGGACATTCATCCAGCCTGGAGACATGTTTGTATTGGCTTTCCTGCCCCTATTGAGTTCAAATGGTGTGACTCCAGTGGAGCTGTGAGGAGTGAATCTGTGGGCTAGCAGAGTCTCTTTGACTGCTATCTTCCATTCCTTCCCATTGGCCCATGCCAGTTTTATAGCATCTTTTATCACTCTATTAAAACTCTCCACAATGCCATTGGTTTGTGGGTGGTAAATGGCGCACAACTTATAGCAAATGACTTTACTTTTCAAATACGTCTCCATTTCCTCAGATTTAAATTGTGAGCCATTATCTGTGAGGACTGTTTTGGGATATCCCTCTCTCTCACACACCTCTTCCATGAATCTTATAACATCACTTGTGGTAACTTTAGGTAAGAATTCAATTTCAACCCATCTGGTTAACATGTCAATTATAACTAGACAATGCGTAGCACACCCATAACTCCAAACGGGACCAATCACATCCATAGCTAATTCACTCCACGGACTCTCAGGGACCTCTCTCAAAACCATTGGATATTCTGCACCCTTGCACACTTTATCGCTATTAGAGCAAAGGATACATTTTCTAACTCGGTCTTCGATCAGTCTATCACAACCGGGCCACCAATACGTGCTTCTGATTCTTCTTTTAGTCTTTACAATTCCCTGATGTCCTTCGTGAGCCATCGTTATAATCTTTTCTCTTAAGTTGATAGGGGGTATCAATTTGTCTCCTTTCATGAGGCAATCACTTTGCAGATATAATTCTTCACGTACGTCCCAAAAAGCCTTTGCTTCTGGAGAAAGCACTTCATTCTTCTTCCATCTCCCTTCTTTCACCATCTTCACAACTTCTAATAGCGTAATATCCTTCATCATGCCATCGTTCCAATCCTCCTTGGATACAGCTTGGCTCGATATTTCACACACGGCTTCATGATCTCCAAAATCCTCTTCAACTTCATTAAGATTGGTCAAACGGGACAAACAATCCGCCGTAATGTTCTTTGAACCTGGAATGTGAATAACTTTGAAACTGAACTCTTGAAGCCTTGTGACCCATCTCCTAATCCTGCTGGATACTCTGTCTAGACCTTTGGTACTGAGTATTTCCACTAAAGGTTTATGATCTGTGTGTATGGTGAATTGTACCCCCCAAACAAAGGACCGGAACTTCTCAATGGCCCACTTGATTGCCAAAGCCTCTTTCTCAATTGTAGCGTAATTCTTTTCTGGTCCTTTGAGTAACCTAGATGCAAAGGCAATTACTAATTCTTGTCCATTATAATATTGCGATAGGGATGCACCTAAACCCACGTCGCTTGCATCAGTGGTAATTACAGTCTTCCTGCCTCTAACAAAACTTTGCAGTGCCGGGGCTAGGGCTAACGCCTTTTTTATGAATTGGAATTCTTTCTCACACTTCTTGTTCCAGCTGAATTTCTTATTCATTTTCATTAGACTCCTCATTTCGACAGTGTGGTCTGAGAAATTCTCTATAAACTTGGCGTAATATTCTGCCATTCCGAGAAAAGTCCTTAGTTGATCTTTGTTGTCCGGAGTATTCATGGATCGAATGGATTCTGCCAGGTCTCTCTTGGGTCTAATACCATCACCGGTTATTACATGTCCTAAATATTCAATCTCTTTTCTATTGATTTTCGATTTGGCTTCACTCAAAACCATTCCAGCTTGGTGTAGTTTGTGCAACACTCTGTTCAACCTCATATCATGTTTATCTTGATCATCTGCAAAAACCAATACATCGTCTTGAAAAAAAACCACACCTTCCATATCACCAAGTATATTCTGCATTATTCTTTGAAAAACTGAAGCTGCTGATATTAACCCAAATGGCATCCTGCGGAATTGATAGAGCCCTTCTGGCGTGATAAAAGCCGTCAAAGATTTGGATTCATCATGTAGTTTGATTTGGTGGTATGCCGCTGTGAGATCTAGTGTAGAAAAGAACTTTGCAGGGCCCAAAGTAGATATAAGTTCCTGTATATTGGGTAATGGGTGTCTGTCAGGAATCACACATTTATTCAACTCTCTCATGTCGACACATATTCTTATTTTTCCTGTGGTTTTCCTAACAATGACCAATGGTGAAACCCATTCCGCTGCATCAATTTTCTCAATTACTCCTTGCATTTCTAATTTGGTTAGTTCTTCTTTGACTTCCTTCTTGAGAGCCGACGGAACATTTCTGAGCTTTTGGGCTACTGGTCTTGATTCCCTTTTTAGCATTATCCGATGCGAGAAACCTTTTAAACATCCTATTACATCATCTCTAAATATTTCATTCTTTATCTTCTGAATGTCGCCCATGTATGATCCATCGATTTGGTAAACCATTTCATCAGCATTAGGGTCTAACCGGACCTTGAGCGATTTCTGGTGTGTCCAACTGAGAAGTGCAGACTCTCCGCTTTTAGATACGTAAATGCGACCACTTGCTTTTCTCCCTTTGAAGTCTAAATTTGCAACGAACCACCCAAGCAATTCTATTCTGACTCCACCGTATGCCTTGGGTTTTACATCAACTTCATGTAAATATTCTGGGCCACATTTCCTCCACATCTCTTCTGGTATCAGCGTATACTTCGCTCCTGAGTCCACCATCATATTGACTGGAAATCCATTCACAAGAATTTCAGCTCTGGGGCTCTCTATGTGCGTGTCTTCATCAGTGACCATGAAAACACATTCTTCTCCATCGTCATCATCTCCAATCCAATTAGAGGATTGTTCTTGTTCGCCATTTGGGTTGGTCCTACAGCACCTTGCTATGTGACCTTTTCCACCACATCTTCTGCAAATCATCTTAAGGGCAGGGCATTCCTTATTGTCAGCCCAGTGGCTTGGGCTACCACATCGGTAACATCCTCTTTGTCTGGTCCTTCCTCTACCATCCTGGGGAAGTATGCTCCTGTTTTGACGTTCAGGACCTGACGTAGACGTCCTCATCACATCAGGTCTATTCCTTCTCCTAGACTCGAACCCGCCAGGTCTTCTTGTATTGGCTTGGTTGTACACATCTCTACCCTCGAAGGATCTTCGCTGTAAATTGCTGGCGTTGGGTATTGTTCCGTCTCTTTGTGATCTCACTTTCTTTTTTTTGTTGCCTCTAATTATTCCAATTTCTTCCTCTTGATCTGATTGTACAAGACTGATCGATGATTTGACTGACAAGTCTTTCATTCTATTCTCTAAGGTAGAAACACACGTTTCTGTGTGCTCGATTTCCTTGGCCAATCTAAGTACAACATCGAGTGTGGGATCATCTTCAGACCAAAGCCTCTCTCTGACCTTGCTGCTTCGACACTCAAGCATGAATTGGTCTCTGATCCTTTCATCGAGTTGTTGGTTGAAATTGCAATTCCGGGCCATTTTCCTCAAAGCAGTGACATATTGTTCTACAGATTCTTCTTTCTCTTGAACTCGCTTTCCGAATTTGTATCTTTCCAGAATGGTGCTCATTTTCTTGTCGTAATGTTTATTGAGTTTGGCAATGGCGATTTCATACATGTTTTTGTCCCTTGTTTCATCTTCTGTGAGGTCAGGCAAGTCCTCAAATTTCTCTTGGCCCGCTGGTCCTAAACAATGTAATAGTAGAGACTTCTTTCTTTCTATACTGTAGTTCACTCCACAAACTACATGTGCATAATGTTCAAAGGCTTTAAGCCATCGCTTCCAGGGAAGTATAGGTTCACCAATTTCCGGTAGGAACATGTGTGGTGGTTGTACTCCTTGCATGGCCATTTTTGATTGTAAGTGATCGGTTCAAGGATGCAGCTTAAAATCTGTATTTTGTACAAATCCGAGTCCTTTATGTTCTTCCTTCTTACTGTGAAGAGGAAGAGTGTGAGGAGCGATGAGGATCGCTGAAGTATGTAATGAAGATTATGGCGTAGGTAACTGAGAGTCGGTATTTTTTTATTTTTCTTGAATTTCCACTGTGAGGAGGAAGATGACGGAGAGTAATGAGGATTACCTATTACTCGACGCGGAGTAATGCGTAATGGATTTAGGCAGGCAAAGGGTGCACACGACAGTGGACGGTGAAGATGTGAACAGTGTCGTGGTTGAGCCCGCCTCCTCTGAGGGCACGCAAATTTATTGGGCGGTGAAAGTATGAACACTTCCTTCTTGCAGTGAATGGCCAGGATCAACAGCTGGGGCCCGCCCCCTTCCGAGAGCACTCAGTGCGGTGTGCGCCGGGCGGGGCTCAAAAGCAGTGAATAAATTAACTCGACCGGCAGTCTCTCACCAAGGATCTTTGCGCGGCCGGGATGGGAACCGCGTTCCTACCTGCGGTGCGGCCGGAGATCCTTCTCAACGGCCACAATTGCGTCTTCTTTTTTCTTTTATCCTCGTCGCCACTGAAGTAAGGAGGGGCAAGTTAATATAATTATATATGTTTATTTATTTATACTTTATAATTATATTTTACGTTAAGATATGAATAAACAAGGGACAACGACGTGTGCGTCTCCACAGCTCCGCTCCTCTTCCAACTGTCCTTTTCCTCCGTTCCATCTCCCCCTTCCATTCCTCTGCACGAGCATACTCTCGTGCAGATGCACGCTATACGCAAGGAGGATACTACAGTATGCTACGCCAGTGAATTGAATGCTGCCCAGTTGAGATGTGGCTTCCTAAGACTTTACTCAAGCCTCACTTCTGCACCTGGTTCATTGTCACTTTCCTCCTCAATGTGCTGGTTCATTTATTGCGCAGCTCGAGCTCCTTCTATTTGGACTGGCTTGTTCACAAGAAAACATATTTGCCCTGTGTGATTTTTAACACCCACCTTGGAATACATCTCTTCCTTTGAGTAGTTCATTTTCTGAATTACTTGAATCCTTTAACCTAATATTCACTGATAAAGGAGCCACAATTAGCTTTTGGAGCTATTTAGACAATATTCTAGTAGAGAGTTACCCATTCTCCCTCATTTGCCTCCACCTCTCACTTAATATCATCGCTGTCTTATGTCCTATCAAATGTTTCTTCCGTCCTATTGGCCTTCCTCTCCAGGGTTCTCTGATGCTCATACGTTCTGGGCTCTTAGATGTAATCTACGATCTTCTGCTGCCTCCACGTTAGCCCCCCTAGCCCACCGCTTGATGGTACTGCAATGCATTAACCACAAGGTATTAAAATAATATAGTCCATTTATGACACTGATCCCAGTAAAAGTAAGGGAAAGAATGCCCACCGGTTTGCAACATAGTGGAGAAATTAGAGCCCTAGAAACCAACTGAAATCAACATGACCTTCATGAGGACAAGGTGCTTTACAAACTTGCTTTGGCCCAATAGCAGCAACCTACATACAATGCAAAATTACTTTTTTATATCACCAGAATCAGAGCAAATACAGCTAGAAGCACAGGAGTATAGGATCTTTAGTCTCCATCAGCTACTTCTATCCTTTGACTCCATCTGTTGAACTCTTCGATGCCTTTAAGAATTTATTTTCAATAGAATCAGCAAAATAAATGCCATCCTTTCTGCAGTTGATACGTGGGAGAAGGAACCCAAAATTGTCGCACATCAGGAAGTTTCTTCACCTACGTTCTTATCCTTCCATGATGTTTTCTAACACCCAAGTTGAGACAGAACAATCCGCTGTTATAACTTTGAATTCACAAGCGGACACATACCAACTTCAGTTATAACGAGAATTCTCTAATATTTTTGCTGCTATCATGACTAACATTATCAGTTCCTCCATTCAGCGGCAGGGCTTTCCTGGCTAACTCAAACATGCTTTAATTGGCACAGTGATCAAAAAATCCCAACTGGACCCTGACGAGAGGAGTATTTATCTAAATTATTGCTAATCTCCCATTGGTAGTTAAACTCCTTGGGCCATTTGCCACCACTCAGATGAAAGGCTTTGCACAAAGCAACAAACATCTATCTAGATGATTATAGATCTGGATTTCTTCCAGGACACAACAGTGAGTCTGCTCTCCTATCCTTCTGGCACTCTGCTCTTAAAGCAGCCATTCAGGACCACTGTCCCATGGCCTATTTGCTCGATTTTGTGATGGCCTTCGACACAGTGTACCATGGAACTTTAATCAAGAGATTATTACTGTGGTTCACCCAAGTGACATTTAACTGCCTATCTTCCTCTCTGTCTGAAAGAACCCAGCGGGTTATCCTTGGTTCATGCTCTTCTGAAATGTCTGATTTCCTATGCGGGGTAACTCAGCAGTGATTCATAGCACGCTCACTTCTTAATCTGTGCATTTGTCCCCTTTAAAATATTATTCATGCATACAATAATCTCAATTATATTCTAATGATACACAATTCAAGTCATCAACTCTTGACAACCTCAATTCCTGCCTTTCTGCCATCCAGGATTGGTTGTCGTCAAAATTGGCTGCAGTTGAATAAGTCCAAAACCAAAATTTGTATTCTCGGCACCTCTAGAATTGCTAAACATCTCATCCGAGAGAATGAGGTACTGAATTTTTCGACAGGAGTTATTATATCATAGACACAAAACAAATCCCGTCTCTTACTTGGCACCAACTGGGAAGACAACAGAAAACAATAATGTATGAATCACCAGGTTACCAAAAAATATATATATATCTTTATTATTTCATAAATGATTCATCAATTTTGTTAAAATAAGACAATTTTATAAATGGTCCATGTAGGAAACATTGAAAAACAAAGTAGCCGTAAGCATTGTGGCACTACTTTGCCTCTAGTATCTACACACATACATACACTCAAAACAGTTAGGAATTACAAAAACTGAATACACTGGAATTAAAGAAAACGTGTATATCAGAAATAAACTATGTCACAAATATCACACATTTCAAATACATGAGTAAAAACCACCCATCACATCACCAAAGTAACTCTCTGAAACTAAAACTAAAAACATACAACCAATTGCCAGTTGCCAATTCTCAAAACCATAGCGCAGCGTTTGGACCATATCCTACTGCTTCTTATACCCCAACATGTTTCTGCTCATATTACTTAGAACGTTCCTCAGAGGACCTCTTATATTTGTATTTTGCACTCATCTAGAAATTGGTGAAGAAGAGTGAATCTTGATGCGCTTGCTAGTGGCATGATGTAGAATACATCTGCAATAGATATGCGGACATAATATTAACCATGGATGTTCTCATCTGCTGTAATTCAATTCCTGATCTATTCTGTACATGCCTCATAAGTGCATGTTTCATTACCTGTAGATGCTCAGCAGACTCACAGCAGGAGTGTAGTGCTGTAAGCCCAGAGAATATCTGATTGTTCGATGTGCCTTGAGAAGTTAAAAATAAATAAATATAAATATCTCCCGCACTGCTAGATGTAAGGAACAAACCTCTATGTATAGGTGTATCTCAGATAGGACAAACGCTCACCTGTAGTTAGGCTCTGAAGAAGTAATGAGCTGTATGTTGTAAATCTGTAGTTTATTCCCAGTTAGGAATTTTGCAATGTTTGTAAATGCATAGGTGCTTGAATTCTGTTTGTTATTATACTTATTTGCGTGCCACAAATGATATATTCTCATCAGATGATTCTTTACATGAACATTTGCCATTTAGCCAATTCATACAGCTGCGCCGAAACAGCTCTTTGATCACTGATTTTGAGTATGCAGCCAACAATCTCACCAGAAAACTACAGGCCAAAAAATACCCCAACAAATGTATCAGAGCAGTAAGGATAATTACTACTAATATTCTCAGAGAAGTGTTACTCCAAAAACAACCTAAGGGTGATCAAGAAGAGAGACTGGTCTCTGTAGCTAGGTATTCCAATTTATCCTACAACATCAAACAGTATGAACCCGTAGGCCCTTTTAATGAGGTAACGCATTATTGGATGGATGGGGATGCAGAATGTACTCTTGTTTGCTTGTTTGATACACCAATAATAAGACCGACTCAGGAAGTTGGCAAAACATAGCTGTTTTAAAATCAATTGTCTAAAACAGGGAGTACAACGGGCATCAACGGACGTCTCAAAGCATATCTCTCAATGTTTTACATGAAGAAATACACTTTTATAGCAAAAACTCATCATCATCAATGTCGTACTACGTGGCAAACTAAGAAAACTTAACTGGGATTGTGGTTGGTCTATGGGGAACATCTAGGTATACTTTCTATGGGGGATAGGATTATGATTGGGTCTCTATAGTTAGGTGGACAACTATGCCCACTCCTAGTGCAAGTCATCTTCATTGTCATCAAATACACAATGTTTAATTGGCTCTCTAACTATATGGTTCTTTGCTACGTGGCCATCTATAATTGGTTGGCATGCTTGTACCCTTCTGGAATATTCCATTCACTAGCAGAACGCAAGATGACACCCCAGGTGATTGTGGGTGAACTTGACCATGTCTCCCCACCCAATTAGCCCATCATGCATCATCACTCCTACAGTCTGCCATTCGAATTGTCTTTGAACTCAGCCTTGTAAAGTATCACTGGACCTGAGAATAGAAGAGAGTGTGAGCACTTTCTTATCTTCAGTCTCGAAGTAGCTTGCCCAAAGTCTATTTCCATCTAACCCATGTGACAGGAGACTGTGTTTTAGCTCTTTCTTCACATTTATTACTATTAAATGAATAAAACTTGGCACTCATAGTGTCTTTCCATTGCACCTCAACAGGAGTTTGCCTCACTTCTCACGTTCATTGTATCTTCTCAAATAGATAACCATTTTCTTGGCTGCCTTAACCCTTGACACTGGGCCAGACAAGGCTTCTCGATTCTTCCTCCATCTTCAGCTGCTTTTCTCTGCTGCCCCACATTTTCAGCCCTTTTGCTACTGAGGTCCGACGTGGAACATCCAGATGATATATATATATATATATATATATCGAGAAAAGAAAAACAAAAAAGAAAAAGCTAATCCAAGCTTTTTAGGCGGCACTCTTCTCCCACAATAGAAATGCACCAGACGCAAAAGAGGATCTCCGTCATACGTCCTTTATTTTGCTTTAGAAACACGGTGGACAAGCAGTTTCAGGAGAGAACAAACAATTACGCGTTTCACCCTTCCGGGCTTCGTCGGATTGTAAACATAGAAAACAGATGTCTCCTTTTAACATTTTTCTGATGTTGTAGTCCCTCTTCACTTTCATTTGAAGAAATGTATTGCATTGAGCCTGGTTAATATGGGTGCCATGTTGGAAATGTTTCTTTACAGTGTATGTTCTCAGCTCCCTCATACATCTTATGTTAAAATCATTTCAATTATTTAAAGATTTCAGAGAAAAAAGAAATATCTTCTCTTTGAAACCGAAAACTGAACATGGCTGTAATTGCAATTCAAATCACATCAAAGTCATATACTTCGGTTATTTTTATTTATATTTAAATTCGCAGGAGCATCTGATTTTATTTAAAACCCCTCCTCTTATTGCTATTTCTATTTTTATGGATTCCTAATGGCCAACCATGAGAACCGATCATACAAGGGGACTTCCTACATATCTTTGCCATAATGTTAACATAGAATGTTTAGTATTAAGTACTTAAATTGGGTTTGGCCATATTTGGTCCCCATCTTTCCATTGTTATTCGCTAATGGATTATGACAGCCATGTAATACTTGGTGCTTTTTTAGGGCCATAAGATATATACTGCTTGAACTGGACTTCAACTTTAAAGTGCACTGTGCTTAAAATGTACAATACTAGGGATTGAAAGCAATAATATAATTTTGCATATACTTACGCACTGATGTCATGATCATAAAGTGCCTAGGGCCTTAAAGTGCCTTGTGTTTTAAAGTGCACAGTGCTAAAAGTCAAAAAGCATTTTGATAATTTTGCTTTATTAAAAAGCTATGAGAAGCATACTGCTTAGGCTAGATTTGAAAGTGCATAGTGCCTAAAATGCACAGTGCTAAAGATTTAGTGCAATTTATACGCACACTCTACATAGCTGTCATAACTGCAAAGTGCATCATGTTTAATGGCCTTAAAGTACGTTGTGCTTAAAGTGCACAATGCTAAAAGTTAAAAGCAATTTTGTGATTTCTCATATGTTTTATACCATTGTTGATTGACCTCCATCATTAATGTATGAATATATACTGTAAGGATGAATCTGTTCTTGAGTTAATGGGCTGTTATGTTGTCATTTTAGTGAAAAGAAAGAACAAATTGGTAATGGTAAATACTATTTTCCATAACCGCCTCAATAAAGTGCATAGTGCTTACAATTGATATGGCATACAGCTAATACTCGATTTTCATTCATATTTTCTTTTGATGGACAATGATAATAAAATTACATAAAATCAATTGGATCTCCCTCTTAGCATTTTAATGTAAAAATCCCTAATGATAGATTGGTCCCACTATGTGGCTATTCACTTCTAGGTATAGTATTTTATCAGAGTATACTCTTGCATTGATTATATTTTGTTCGTCATGTTTCCAGGGTCTACGCTAATATAAAATGCAAAGATGTTTAAAACATGGACTCATAAATGTTAAATGTTAAAACTGGAGATCTGTAATTTGTCACATATATCACACTGTATTTGAGGAAGCTTCTTAAAAAATTATTATCACAACCAATTGTTTTGCAAAGATATATGCAAACATTGCTACTTATTTAAAACTAAATATCTTGTCCAAGAAAGGATGTTATAAATACATATAAACATTCTATGAAAAGAAATTCTATCAACATAGGTAATTCCTAGAATGTTCTATTCCCCCACAAAGGTGTAGAGTTCTTCATCTTTGTTGTGACCTCCCGGGTTCTTAGTGTGGTAATCAACAATGTATTTACATTCTGTTTGTCGCAATTTTCTTTCCCGGTTTCCCCCTCTCGGATGTGGGAATATTCTGTCTATTCCGAAATATTTAAAAGATGATATATTCCCATTGTGCTTTTCTTCAAAATGTTTTGCGAGAGGGTAAGATGTATCTTTATTTTTGATGGCTCGAAGATGTTGCAACACACGTAGTTTCACTTCCAACTTTGTGCTTCCGATGTACCAGAGATTACAGTCACATGTGATTACGTACACTACGTAAGACGTAGAACAGGTAATGTGTTTATTTATCATTATCTTTCTCTTTGTCCGAGGGTGTATGTAATGGTTGAGAGAAATCCCATATTTGCAAGCTTTGCACTTAGTGCATTTGTAAAACCCATTTTGGTTGCTTGCTAGCCACTGTGTTGTAGATTGAACAGGAGTAGTATAAAGACTTGGCGACAATTCTGATTGTAGTGACTTGGCTTTCCTGAATGTCACACTTGCATTTGGTTGGATGTGCTTTTTAATGTCCAAATCTTTCTTTAATATAGACCAATGTTTGCCCATAATTTTTTGAATTTCTCTGGCTCCATTGTTATAAGTTGTAATAAATCTTATATTATCAATTTTTGTATCCTGTTGTTCCAATTGGCTTTTTTCTTTATTTTTTCTTAGGATAGCCCCTCTCGTTTGTTTAGCACACTGGTTGAATGCGCTATTGATTGTTGACTTCTTATAGCCTCTTGCTACAAAGTTGGCCGCTGTTCTAATTGCATTCTTTTGAAATATTTCACTCTCACTGCAATTCCTTTTCATGCGTAGAAATTCACCGTATGGTATACTGTTTTTGAGACATTTTGGGTGTGCACTATCTGCATGGAGTAAAGAATTGGTACTAGTTCGTTTTCGGTATGTTTCCGTATTAATCATTCCATCTTTGATCTTAATTTTGATATCCAGAAATACCACTTCTGTTGGATCATGATGTTGGGTGAATTTAAGACTACTATTCTGCGCATTCAAGGTGTTGAAAAAACACATCCATTCAGTTTCACTGCCCTCCCATATTATGAACAGATCGTCGATGTAGCGACGCCATAAAGCTACTTTGTTGGTATGTCGATGCATTGTTTCATCAGTCAGCAGATTAGCTTCCCAGTTACCCATGAATAGGTTTGCGTATGTCGGTGCCACTGTAGTACCCATAGCTGTACCACACAATTGCTTGTAATGTAGTCCATCAAACATGAAGGCATTATGGGTTAGACAGTAAAGGAGCATGTCCAGTAACATCTGAGAATGATCTCTAAAACTAAGAGATCTGGTGGATAGATATCTTCTGGCAGCTTCCATGCCTTCTTGATGTTCAATACACGTGTACAGTGACACAACATCTAAAGTTATGAGTAAATATCCTGGTTTCCATGGTATTTGGTCAATCTGCTGGAGGAAATCTGACGTATCTTTGATGTAGGAGGGCAGAGTTTGAACAAATGGAAAAAGAAAATGGTCCAGATATTTCGATGTATTTTCGAGCAGGGAGTCAATTGATGCGACTACTGGTCTACCCGGCGGTATTTTCATACTTTTGTGGATTTTAGGAATGAAATGTATGAATGGTAAAATAGGAAAGTCTTTTGATAAGAATGTCACTTCTTGTTGGGTTAATAAGCCCATTGCTTGCCAGTTGGATAGTTTCAAATCATATTCTGTTTTATACATTTTATATGGGTTCGCAGGTAGCTTTTCATAGTTGTTAATTTGATTAAGTTGACGCATGGCCTCCCGTTTATAATCACTTGAATTTAGAATTACAATGTTTCCTCCCTTGTCTGAGGGGCGAATGACAATTGATTTATCTTGTTTCAAATTGTTTATTGCTGTCCGTTCGTCTGAGGTCACATTGTAGTTCAGTTTTTGATTAACGGAGGCCAGTTTTTTTAAATCATCTATGACAAAGTCTTCAAAAAGGTCTATGTATGTCATATTATTGTTTGGAGGAATAAATTTTGATTTTTTCTTTAAAAGACTTGGTGCCGGTATGTTAGTGGATAAATCCTCCGGTACATTGATACTCCATTCAGGCTCTTGCGATTCTGGTCTTATCGCAAATTCATTTTCTTCTTGTAATGAGGTTAAGGTGCATAGAGTAGGTATGTCTTTAATGGTTAATTCCGATGGTACTTCTAGTTCCATTATACTCAACCTTTCATTATGACTTGTGTTGGCAAAAAATTTGGCCAATCTGATTTTTCTGATAAACAGGTGCACATCCACTCTACATTGGGCATAGTCGAAGTTTGTTATTGGACAGAATGACAGCCCCTTTGACAAGATGTTAATTTCTACATCAGTTAATGTCTTCTCTGATAAATTAATGACTTGTGAGTTTTGAGTTGACATTACTGCTTCTGTTTTTTGGCTTTGCCAGAGCGTGTCGGCCGGGTTTCTGACTGTCCTCTTTTTTTTGGATTGGCCTCTAGTCCCCCGTCTTTTCTTCCTCTTGTGTATCTTGGCTGATTCCTGCCTTGCGTATTTTTCCCTACTTGATGTAGGAGTTTCATTTCTTCTAAAAAATTTAATTTAGGAAGAAGTTTGTTGATACTACTCGAGGTTGAAGTATCGGTTGATGAGCCTGCACTTATTTCTGTTTCTGAATCTGCATCTGTGATTATCGGTATAGGATTTTCCTTTTGACTCTGTAATCCTTTTCTAACTTTATCATATTTTTTAGAAAAGGTATAGATTCTTCCACTAGCATAGTCTTCTTTATCACGGAGAAACTTCCTCTGTTTTCTTTCTTTTATTTCCTCTTCGTATTTGCTGACATTTTTATCCATTTGTATTTTTAACTCTTTAGCTGTGTTAGATTCAGCTCCTGTATAAACCATTGTTTCAAGGGCCTCAATCTCATTAAGGGCTTTCAATCTGTCACTTTTGGCGTATTTTACTAAAGTCGTTAGCATTTTAAAAGAACATTCATTAGTGGCATCTCCCCATTCCTGTAACATCTGGGGATCCGGGTCTTCATAAGTTGGAATTGTTAGAATTCTTAAGCCCCTTGGGATCCGTTTGTTATCAATGTAGTTTTGTAGGGATTTTATTTCCCACCATTTGTTTGTTTCTTTTTTGTGTAGTTTTTCCATATATTGCTGTAATGTCTTAGTTTGCGTACCTTGTACCTGTTGTATTACTTTCTTGGCATTGATATTTTCACTGAACAAAGCGGAAGCTTCCGCATCCCTACTTCGCTCCTTGTCCACCATATATATATATTGGCGGCACCGCCTGTAGTCCATTCACTACGTATAGCCAGCCTTAATGGTTACTTAGTTGAAGACAAGCTGTGGGTTCGCAAAAACAGTCTGTGCGCTAGTTATCACTGATTAGAATAAGAGTTCCATCAAGGAATTGTTTCTAGAATATCAGCAGCATTACCACCCACGCAGCCAGACCACCCTGGCTGGAAATGAAAATTGGTAGAAGATGGGGTGAGGTGGAGATGCGCTAGATATTACAACAGTAATACACACAAATAATATAATTGATGTTTTAATAGTAACAGAAACAGCCGACACGTGTTTCGACACGCTGGTCGTTCTCAAGGCTGAGTAGTTTGTAGAACATGATATAACAACAACAAAAAAGAAAAGAGAAGGAATTACAAATCAGAGTTGATACACACATTAACAACATCATCGCATACACAGAAAAAATAGCAATTGAATTTAGAACGAGACAGATATATCACAACATTTTGTAAAATACAAAAAAAAAATATTTTTGTTGGCATACCGTGAACCAGGGTTGAAGAGTGGAGTACGCGAGGTGGAAGCAGTTGCAAGAATTAAAAACAGATCAAAAATTGTATGATGAGTATAGTCATTTTTGAAAATGTTCAGCCTGTGAGTACAATACTGGAATGGTAATCCTATTTAATGTATATAGCACTCAGAGTATGAAAAATATGCATATAAAACAGGACAGTTCCCTTGAATAGTGCGCAGAGACACCGGAGCCACCAGCCATGCACTGAAAACACCAATCACTCAATAATTGTATAGAGAGAATGCCTTGAGGTAACATATAAAAGGTCATCAGTGGCCCTTGAAAGATCAAAAGAAAGTTCTAATAGAATGAGACTAGAGTCCAAAATGAACACATTAGTAAACAATCTGGGCTTACCGTACGAAGAATGAATATGTTGATAAATCAAGATGGGGTAATCCTAAAACCAAATATACCATGAGTAAGTATGAAGGAAACACTCAGTAAGCGGAACCAATAATTGTGCAAAGAACCAACACTACAGGTGAAAATAACAAATTGCCATACCTCAAAAGAAGGAGGCGATGTGAAACTCAATCGGACATCGCATACAGAAAGCAATCCCTGCCGTAATGGCCGCACAAGTATATTACCTTCGAAACAAAAATTAACAGAACCGTAAGGATACTGGTTATAAAGCAAAAATGCAATAATGCTAGTGCGTGGCTAACAAAGTACTTACTCATAAATCGAGCGAACAAATAACACGGAAATCCCCGAAAGCAGCTGTCCGGGGGAAAGAAAGGAAAGAAATACGAGAAAGCGGCCGACGTCACGGCGGTGACGTCGGCTGCGTCGCAAGGATCGGGCGTCGCGTGAATGACGTCAGATGTAAACACATAATATGTGCTAACGTACTCGGTGTTTACTAACAGGTAGAACTGTTATTGTACAAAAGTGAGACATATTAGTCAATATGGAAGATAAAGCAACACAAGCTAGAGATATATGGTGCTGGTGCCGTCATGCAATGTTTAGTGGCTCCGGCGTAGTGCAACCCCATTCACCAGTTTGGGACATAGAGCTCAATATGAAATAAACAATAAAATGTTATAAAAAGACAGACATCTCATTATCAGTATTGAGACCCCGCGTGGTGCACCGTAATAGACAAATAAGTTTGGCCTCCATTTGGCGTAGTTTCAATTGAAGATTGCCACCCCTTTTCCCCCTATGTGCCTTCATCAAGCCAATAAAACGTAAATCTTCAATATTATCCAGCTGCTGCTCCAATTGCCAATGAACAGCCAAAGGTGATTTAGGTTCAGGCATCTTTAAACTGGACAGGTGTTCCCTAATTCGGATACGTAGTTGGCGAATAGTGCTGCCCACATACAGTTTCTCACAGGTACAAACGATAGCATAAACTACATGAGTAGTTTTACAGTTGATGAAATCACGTATGTCAATTTGAGTTCCAAATTTGTCACAGAAAATTTTACATTTGGTGAAAGCCCAAGGACATTGATTACAATGGCCACATTTGTGAAAACCAACCGGCTGTTGTAGCCAAGTAGAAGTAGTTAGTTGTTTACTGAAAAAGGAAGGACTCACTAGATTTTTAATCGTGGGAGCTTTAGTGAAAGTAAACTTTGGTTTGGGTGTCAAGTAAGGCTGTAAATCTTTATCGAGTCTTAGAATGTGCCAATGTTTGGCAACCATTTTATACAAAAGAGAAGAATCATCCGTGAATGGTGTAATTAGAGAAATAAAAGGGGGATGTTCTTTTGACCTGGTCACATTGGTCAGGAGGTCATGTTGGTCAATTAGGGTAAATTTCGAATACGCTTTATGAATAACAGTACTTTTATACCCTCGATTGAGGAATCGCTGATTGAGGATGTTACATTCTTTGTCAAAATCTCTTGGTAAAGAACAGTTGCGTCTAGCCCTATGAAATTCGCCCATTGGAATATTATTAATAGTGGCGCGTTGATGGTTGCTTTGAGCAGCCAAAATTGAGTTCACTTCAGTAGGTTTTCTGAAAGTACTAGTGCGTATATTATTATTTTCTAGAAAAATATGTAAATCAAGAAAGTCAATTTGGCATGAGTTACAAAGGCCAGTGAGGCTGATTCCAAATCCATTAGCGTTAGCATGGCATAGAAAAGCAGTAAAAGAGTCTACAGAACCCTTCCAAATCAGAAAAATGTCATCAATATAACGGCGCCACATCACAATATTTGGCACAAATTGCACTTGATTGAGTATATGCGTCTCTTCATAGAAGGCCATGAATAGGTTAGCCAAAGAGGGTGCAAACTTAGCACCCATGGCCACACCCCTCACCTGCAAATAGAATTGGTCATTGAAAGTGAACATGTTGTTCGCAAGCACAAATTGCAAAAATTGTTTAAGCATAAGAACATGATCAGAATAGGAAGCTGAGGTGTTCCTGAAAACATAATCAATGGTCTGCAGAGCTAAATCATGACTGATATTAGTATAGAGCGCCACAACATCAATTGTTGCCAACAAATACTCTGGTTCCCAAGTAATAGTTTGCAAGGATTGTAAAATGTGAGTACTATCACGAATATACGATGACATTTGTACAACAAAAGGTTTAAGAGCCTCATCCAAATATTTTGAAAGACCTTCAGTAGCCCAATCGATACCACTCATGATCGGCCGTACCTCAGGTAAGGTACGAAAAGTTTTATGTATCTTAGGAAGGAAGTACATAGTCGGTGTAGTAGGGTCAGTATTAGATAAAAAATGTTTCTCATCATCAGTTAGAAAGCCTCTGCGATACCACATTTCAATTAATTCAAGAAGCTCTGAAACCACACGTTTGGTCGGGTTAGATTTGAGAACTTCATAGCAGCCAGGGGTATGTAAATGTTTACAGCCCATAGAGATATAGTCAGAGGTATTAAGAATAACAATATTACCCCCTTTATCTGCCTCTTTGATAACAATGGTGGGATCTTCTGCTAAGTGTTTTAAGGCTTTCCTTTGATTGGTAGTAAGATTACTTCTCTTGTGTGGATTAGTCTGTTTGTCCAAATACGCATGAATATCTTGTGTAAGTGTCTGATTAAAGGTTTCAATGACATTGTCTGCAGAAAGTTGAGGGGTGAATTTAGACTTGGATTTAAGTTCTTTAAGATTCAAATGAAGTGTATTAATACTTAAATCTTGGGCGACATTGGGAGATTGCAAACAGACCTCATGGTCCAAGTTGACCAAAGTCTCAATAACATTTAGATCCCCAATGGTGAAGGAACTAGGGGGATCAGGTTTAGGCTTAGGATTGTACATTGTGACTTGAGTAGCAAAATATTTTTTAAGCTTTAGTTTCCTCAAGAATTTAAATAAGTCAATTTGAAAATTCACGAAATTAGTGCCAATGCTGGGAGAAAAAGACAAACCTTTATTAAGTGCAGCGTTCTCATCATACGATAACGGGCGGTCAGACAAATTAATCACTAAGTCTGGATCATCTATAGAGCCAAACGTTTCTTTGAGCACGTCAAGATCCCTGGACGAGTCATGTCCTCGTCCGAGCTTCCGCTTCCGCTGCCGTTTACCCCCCCTCCTGCCCCTGGTATGCTTGGCATGGTTGGAGTAAACACACTTGGATTTTTGGTAAATCTGACCTGTTTGGTGTTGGCGAATCTGACATTGCCCTTTTTGTAGCGCCTGATTTCGCCCAAAAAAAGTTTCCCCTTTAAATTTAGGATTTGACCTGATTGGGCCTCATTGGCATCTGAGTCACTGGGTTCAAATTCTGAATCAGGATCAGAACTAACAGGGGTAGTGTTAGTCAAAGGTGATTTGGAGCTAGTATTGATGTTATCATACTTGGGTTGGAAAGTGTAAACTCTGTCCTGACGGTAGTCTTTGTCGTCACGGAAATACTTTCTGAATTTACGTAATTTGATTTCATCTTGGTATTCTACCAAAATGTCGTGCATTTTCTCAAAGTTCTTTTGCTTAGTTTCTTCTGCATTGGGCATTTTGCTAATTTCCTCCTTAATTTCTTGAATTTGAGAAAGAACTCGTTTATGCTCCCTAGTAGCATGTGAAATTAGTAGTTCTAACATGCGTTTGGAACTTTGATTAAGATTTTCTACCCATTGCTCTGCTAGGTCCGCATCCTCTTCATGATCAAAGTTAGGGAATGTAAGAATCCGCAAACCTCTAGGAATAAGATTATTCTCAAAGTAATTAGTAAGGGACGCCTGTTCCCAATACTTATTAATTTCTTTTCTTGATAAACGTTCAAGTTTAATAAATTTTTGTTTAAGAGTTTCTGGTGTTGAGAAGTTGCTCTTGAAAGCATTATCAGTACTGCCCCTCGGGGCAAATAATGCTGCCCTATCCTTGTCTCTGTTAGACATGTAATCAACCATCGTAACACAGTGAAAGTCAGCAAGCACAGACAGGCGATAAAATATAGTTGAAGACAAGCTGTGGTTTCGCAAAAACAGTCTGTGCGCTAGTTATCACTGATTAGAATAAGAGTTCCATCAAGGAATTGTTTCTAGAATATCAGCAGCATTACCACCCACGCAGCCAGACCACCCTGGCTGGAAATGAAAATTGGTAGAAGATGGGGTGAGGTGGAGATGCGCTAGATATTACAACAGTAATACACACAAATAATATAATTGATGTTTTAATAGTAACAGAAACAGCCGACACGTGTTTCGACACGCTGGTCGTTCTCAAGGCTGAGTAGTTTGTAGAACATGATATAACAACAACAAAAAAGAAAAGAGAAGGAATTACAAATCAGAGTTGATACACACATTAACAACATCATCGCATACACAGAAAAAATAGCAATTGAATTTAGAACGAGACAGATATATCACAACATTTTGCATAATACAAAAAAAAAATATTTTTGTTGGCATACCGTGAACCAGGGTTGAAGAGTGGAGTACGCGAGGTGGAAGCAGTTGCAAGAATTAAAAACAGATCAAAAATTGTATGATGAGTATAGTCATTTTTGAAAATGTTCAGCCTGTGAGTACAATACTGGAATGGTAATCCTATTTAATGTATATAGCACTCAGAGTATGAAAAATATGCATATAAAACGGGACAGTTCCCTTGAATAGTGCGCAGAGACACCGGAGCCACCAGCCATGCACTGAAAACACCAATCACTCAATAATTGTATATTCCAATGGGCGAATTTCATAGGGCTAGACGCAACTGTTCTTTACCAAGAGATTTTGACAGAGAATGTAACATCCTCAATCAGCGATTCCTCAATCGAGGGTATAAAAGTACTGTTATTCATAAAGCGTATTCGAAATTTACCCTAATTGACCAACATGACCTCCTGACCAATGTGACCAGGTCAAAAGAACATCCCCCTTTTATTTCTCTAATTACACCATTCACGGATGATTCTTCTCTTTTGTATAAAATGGTTGCCAAACATTGGCACATTCTAAGACTCGATAAAGATTTACAGCCTTACTTGACACCCAAACCAAAGTTTACTTTCACTAAAGCTCCCACGATTAAAAATCTAGTGAGTCCTTCCTTTTTCAGTAAACAACTAACTACTTCTACTTGGCTACAACAGCCGGTTGGTTTTCACAAATGTGGCCATTGTAATCAATGTCCTTGGGCTTTCACCAAATGTAAAATTTTCTGTGACAAATTTGGAACTCAAATTGACATACGTGATTTCATCAACTGTAAAACTACTCATGTAGTTTATGCTATCGTTTGTACCTGTGAGAAACTGTATGTGGGCAGCACTATTCGCCAACTACGTATCCGAATTAGGGAACACCTGTCCAGTTTAAAGATGCCTGAACCTAAATCACCTTTGGCTGTTCATTGGCAATTGGAGCACCAGCTGGATAATATTGAAGATTTACGTTTTATTGGCTTGATGAAGGCACATAGGGGGAAAAGGGGTGGCAATCTTCAATTGAAACTACGCCAAATGGAGGCCAAACTTATTTGTCTATTACGGTGCACCACGCGGGGTCTCAATACTGATAATGAGATGTCTGTCTTTTTATAACATTTTATTGTTTATTTCATATTGAGCTCTATGTCCCAAACTGGTGAATGGGGTTGCACTACGCCGGAGCCACTAAACATTGCATGACGGCACCAGCACCATATATCTCTAGCTTGTGTTGCTTTATCTTCCATATTGACTAATATGTCTCACTTTTGTACAAAACCAGTTCTACCTGTTAGTAAACACCGAGTACGTTAGCACATATTATGTGTTTACATCTGACGTCATTCACGCGACGCCCGATCCTTGCGACGCAGCCGACGTCACCGCCGTGACGTCGGCCGCTTTCTCGTATTTCTTTCCTTTCTTTCCCCCGGACAGCTGCTTTCGGGGATTTCCGTGTTATTTGTTCGCTCGATTTACGAGTAAGTACTTTGTTAGCCACGCACTAGCATTATTGCATTTTTGCTTTATAACCAGTATCCTTACGGTTCTGTTAATTTTTGTTTCGAAGGTAATATACTTGTGCGGCCATTACGGCAGGGATTGCTTTCTGTATGCGATGTCCGATTGAGTTTCACATCGCCTCCTTCTTTTGAGGTATGGCAATTTGTTATTTTTCACCTGTAGTGTTGGTTCTTTGCACAATTATTGGTTCCGCTTACTGAGTGTTTCCTTCATACTTACTCATGGTTATTTTGGTTTAGGGATTACCCCATCTTGATTTATCAACATATTCATTCTTCGTACGGTAAGCCCAGATTGTTTACTAATGTGTTCATTTTGGACTCTAGTCTCATTCTATTAGAACTTTCTTTTGATCTTTCAAGGGCCACTGATGACCTTTTATATGTTACCTCAAGGCATTCTCTCTATACAATTATTGAGTGATTGGTGTTTTCAGTGCATGGCTGGTGGCTCCGGTGTCTCTGCGCACTATTCAAGGGAACTGTCCCGTTTTATATGCATATTTTTCATACTCTGAGTGCTATATACATTAAATAGGATTACCATTCCAGTATTGTACTCACAGGCTGAACATTTTCAAAAATGACTATACTCATCATACAATTTTTGATCTGTTTTTAATTCTTGCAACTGCTTCCACCTCGCGTACTCCACTCTTCAACCCTGGTTCACGGTATGCCAACAAAAATATTTTTTTTTTGTATTATACAAAATGTTGTGATATATCTGTCTCGTTCTAAATTCAATTGCTATTTTTTCTGTGTATGCGATGATGTTGTTAATGTGTGTATCAACTCTGATTTGTAATTCCTTCTCTTTTCTTTTTTGTTGTTGTTATATCATGTTCTACAAACTACTCAGCCTTGAGAACGACCAGCGTGTCGAAACACGTGTCGGCTGTTTCTGTTACTATTAAAACATCAATTATATTATTTGTGTGTATTACTGTTGTAATATCTAGCGCATCTCCACCTCACCCCATCTTCTACCAAATTTTAATGGTTACTTAGCCTGCTTGCGTTATAGCATCTGTACAGTTATAAAGCGATTTATGTTACTCAACTCTTTATTTTGACATTAGATTCTATAAGGTCTATTCGCCTTCTCTCTTGGCATCTCTTCTTGGCGCGTCATCTTTGCTTCATGTGATGTCACCAATCTCCTCTTTTATCCATCTTTACATTTCTTCAGGAACCTCCTTTAAGAGCCTGTTATCTCTCTGTGAGTACATCATATAAGGCTTTCTCAATGGATACCTTGTTTTGAGGATTCTTCATGGGATAGGTATCATCACTGGCGTTGTGCAAGTCACAATTTCTGGCTTCCAACATATAGGCAAAATAGGGGCAGGATTTCCGGCAGAGGCATTGGACTCCTCCTCTACACTCCCCCTCTGGTTGATTCATCAACCACTCTTTCACCTGTTTCTACATTTAGTCATCCTCTCCTGAAAAAGTGCTTCTTTGGAGTCCATACCTTGACTACTCCTTTCAGAGATCCTGCAGATTTTACAAGTTCATCAACAATCCAAGTTATGTGGCTACACTGTCCATTTGGGCTGAAATAGATCCATTGTCCCACATACTTCTTGTGATTTCTTGGACACAGGAACTTCGTTCCCTCAGGTGCTAGAATGCTTGCTTCTATATATTTTCTGATTTCTTCATATGTTAGCTCTTTTGGGCCAAACGCAGACTCAACGTCGATAATGATCTTAATTCCTACTGCTTTCCTTGCTGCGTTCTTGTACTGCGTGATTATTATTCTGATCACACAGAATCCAAACATGATCATTACCAACATTGCTTGAAGAAACTTGAGAAGATTGATGCAAACCAGCTGTCATCTGCAATATCTTCTGTCTCATCGTCTATCTTGATGTGTAAGTTCGTTAGCAACTTTATGGCCTCTGCCAAGGTCCCATTCTCATCATCGTGAGAAGGTATGAATGTGCAACATGATTCTCTGATTTTGGCACAAACACCTCCACCCATGGCTGTAATCATGTCCAGAACATATCTGCTCTGTGGGGTTATCAATCTTATGGCTCTTAATTCTTCCTTGTTAATGTTGAAACCCTTTATGGTAGTGTTGATCGTCTGCAGAAGCTACCAGCAAATGATTTGCAACCACTTTGCATTTGCCATCTTCTGGATCCCTGGCAAAAAGATAGTCATGAATACTGCAGCAGTCTGATTGTGTTCATACAGTATCAGGTAATCATATCCCCATATACATGGTCGCTGTAAATAATATCGCCGGGAAAATGTTGTGGCGATATTATTTGGGTGACCATATATATGGGGACAGGGGCAAAAAAAAAAACATTTAAAAAGAAAAAGAAAAACAGAAAGAAAAAAAGTTTGGGGGTTGCGGGGGTGTCCCCTGCATGTTCCATGCAATAATGTCGCCACAAAAAATGGCAATTTTTCAGCGATATTTTTGCATGGCGATATTTTTGTGGCGACATTATTACATGGAACTGTTCATACAGAATAGAATCAAAGGCTTCTGTGGACTTGGCTGAAAAGTAATTCTCCTTTTTGTTCGATTGAGAAATCCAACTGATCTCCTCTTCCTCATGTGAGCATCTACTTTTGGAAACTCTCAATGTTCAGGTCACTCTTCGGAATCACCAGTGCTGGAATTTGAATGAGAACCATGAAACAAAGCCCTCCCCAGTCATAGGGCAAGTTCATATGTGCTCTGGATCCGCAGGCCCAGTAGTGATCTATTATCACTACTGTTACATCCTTCATGCCTGGTACGTCAAAAATTCAGCCGCACTGCTGATTCATTCCAACCTTTCTCGTGCCATTGTTTCTGAAGCACAGCTCTGCACTTGCTAAAAGTACTATCTGTAATGGTCCTCCTTTATCATCGACCCAAGACAGAAATTTCACAATATTCGACCAATGATGCTTGCATTCATTCTCTGCAGTATCTATTACTGGTTCATAGTATCCTGCTAGTGCTAATGCGTTACATACAATCAGTCCTTCCTCCCATCCGTCTGGAATCAGCACTGTTCCCTTGATTTGCAGCGGGCCTCTCTACTTGCATCTTTTTATTTCTTTGTGGTACTTTCCTTGAAAATTGACCATTTTGTTTTCTTCTCTTCTGATTCCTGCTACCTTTATTCCAGGATGTTCATATCTTATCACTTGATGTCTTGTCTCTGATTTCCCTTTTGTCTTTAAATCTTACATATAGTCATCTTCTCTTGGAGCCGTCTTCTCAGTCACCCATACCAAGGATGCTGTTCGACCCTTGAACTGACCTCTCGTATGACAGAGGGCAAGGTGTTTCAGGCAATTAGCTTTTTCGACTGCTACTTCTATGGCTATGAATATCTTAGAAGTCCCCATAGCATAAGGTATGAGAGTACAAACATAGCAACTCTCCTTAGACGCTCTCTGTCCCACCTTTTTCATGTGTTGATACCACATGTTATTACCCAAGTGTGCTGTGCTGTCTAGATGATTATTTAATTCATAATCATCTTCCCTTATGCTTCTCTTGTGTCTCCCTCTTGCAAAGTGAGTGCTTGCATAGTACTAAAGAAGTATATCAGTAATGGCCCTTCCTATGGGGGGATCATCAGTATATTTGCTTTAGCAATAGGCAACCTTACATGAGATGCTGGTGTGGGGAAAATTACAAATTGTCTTGGTCTTTCAGTAATAGACTATTCTGTGAGAGTCACTGGAGTGGGAAGAATCAAAGGAACTTCTACGTTGCTTGGACCAATGTAGTAAACAGCATGGATTAAAAGACTCAGGAAAACAATGATGAATGCTGAACATGCATATATTATACACCAATACATTAATCCCCAACATTTACGATTCTCCACATGTCGTTGGGTTTGCTCACTTTCCAAAACTATACCATGTTCTACATTCCTCATTGTGCCTGTATACTGCTTTAAGGAAGGAAAAAAACTTTTAATCATGCAACTCTGGTAAATGGTATGAAAACTGCAGGATCTGTTCAACTGTTGCCACAAGCAGCCTCCTCATTGCAGGGCCATTTTTAGGATTATGCAGAAAATTGGGTATATTAACACTGTGCCCAACAAAAGCAGGATAAGCTTGAAGAATGAAAACGAAAACAGCGAGAAGCAGGTTATGGGTATCGGCATCTGTAAGGACAATTGAATTAACCAAACAGAAACTCACTGAGGAACGAGTCTGGAAACGGCCCACGATTTCCATTCATCAAATTCGAACGCTAGGTTTGGCATATTTATAGTACGTCAGCACTTTCTAACGTCAAATTCAAAAGCTTCCTGTAACTCAAGAACTGAGTTTGCACTCCTACTATAATATCTATAAAGAGTGTCTAGGGTGATCCATGGTCTAAATGCACACTTGCATTTATTTAATCAGCAACCTTAGCATCGATCGGGTCTGCACATGCTGAAATTCTTCTTCTTATCTTGATTCTGAATCGATAGTCAGGGGGTGCGTCGGTCTCACCAGCGTATGGCTTTATGTCGCTCAAATGGATCCAAGTGCGTCTCCCTATACTTTTCCTGCTGAGGGAGTAATGTTTTCCACCAAGTAGGGACCATCAAAGCATAGCTCGTGTCAATTCCCGGTGAAATTTCTTTTGAGGGCTGGATCTCCAATAAAAAGTCTATGTACAGGTAGTAATTCCGAAGCTCTAGTTGCTGAACAGTCTTCATCTGTGTCCTGAGACTGACCCCCTTGGCATTTGAGTTGATTGAAATGACAGAGATACTGACAGATATCAAATAAGCAGGTAACTCATTTCTTAACATTTCTGCAGTCTTCTGGGCATCACTTCTGCTCCCTGATGGAGGAGACAAAGGCGTTCTCATTCGCATCCCTGTCACTAGCTCGTGGGGTGTGAAGTAGTGGTCCGAGCCAGGTTGATTCCTTAATGCATATAATGCAAGTGGCAGGCAATACAGCCATGCCTTCTTCAGTGTCAATTTGAGTTTCGCAATTCTCTCTTTAAGGAGACCGTTGAGCCTCTAACATATCCCGTGCACTTGCGGGTGATAAGCAGAAGAAAACAAACTTGTGCTTAATGTTCAATAATAAACTAATCTGTTCAAATACCTCATTAACAAAATGGGGCCCATTGTCGGATCTCAGCACCTCAAACACTCCCCATCTTTGAAAAACGTATCAGACAAAAAACTTTGCTGGACAAGTGGCATCAGGGTGTGTAAAAGGACCTGCTTCAATCCAGCTAGGAAAGGCATACACCACCACTATCATATACCTGTCTCCACTACATACTTGCATCATGTCAACATAACCGATATGTAAATGCTGGAAAAGACCGTTTGGTCGAGAAATCACTCCTTTGATTCTTCGCAGTGTATGCCCAGCAGTAAACTTTTGACATACAATGCAATTCACTACATAAAAGGTAACGTGTTCTAACAGGTTCAGTATAAACCAGTCCTCTGCAATAGCTGCTGCGCGGCTTTCCCTAGTTACATGCGAAGGGTAGTGCAGCTGTGCAAGCGCTACCTTTAAAAATGCTACTGGCATCACTAGCTTTCCAGTGCTGTTTTGTTGGCAAAATGCTTTGAAAGGGGATAAAGAACACCCCATCTGTTTCCATAGCTCTTACTCGTCCTGCGCTGCACTGCCCTGAACTTCCATCAACTGTGTTCTTGATAAATTATTAAACCCTTCATTTACTATCATGATTGTGAATACCTTCTTCTTTACATCTGGAGTATCAAAACCTGAAATATCTGGTGAATATACAACCCTTTTGGCCTCTTCATCTGGGGCTTCGTTCCTGCGAGAGAAAAAGTCAGTTCGCTTAGTATGTGCTGCACATTTAACTATTGTAATGTCTACTGGGAGTTGTAGTGCCTTACTAAGCCTATCCAAGAATGATGCGTGTTGCACTGGAGTGCCATCTGCTCGGAGGTAGCCCATCCTTTTGCAACATGCTAGCCCTGTGTGCATGGTTGATGTCAGATAGGTGGAGTCACTATACACCGTCACTTCCTGCCCTATGTGTTTCTCAAGCGTGACAATAAGTGCTACCAATTCTGCTGCTTGCGCTGAAAAGTGAGACAGTAGTCTTGCACTTGTTACAACATCAAATTCAGCATTTGCTCTGTGTCTCACCACAGCTGAGCCAGAATGTCTTTCCCAATGGTTAGATTGATCTTTTCGAAAAACCATCAATCAAAAGTATCTTCCACTGATTACGCATTTTCCTTTAAGTGTGAGATGTCATCGTAGAATTCTTCGTAGTTTGCGCAATCATGCACATGCTCACCCTCTGCCCAAGGCTCAGCTACAAACTTGGAAGGGTTCACTATTTTACACCTGACTATTTGGATTGCTGGATTCAATATAACCACCTCATACGCAGAAGCTCTGTGAGATGTCAACGTACCCTTAGGTTTTTCCAAAAAAAAATGTCATGGAACACCCCATCACAATACTGGTAGACATCTCAATTGTGAACGCGGCTGCTGCCAGTTACTGTTCACAAGGAAAGTGCCCTTTCATAACCGGATCATATGCAGGAGGCTTATACCCCAGTGTAGTACTCTGTGTAAGTACTACTGTCATGACTGTCCAATTTGTGTTTGAAAATGAAAAGAACTCTGTGTCATAATTGGGAATTCCTAAAACTGGAACTGTACAAATTGATTTCTTTAGTTCTTGAAACCCTTCCTCCATTTCCCTGGTCCAAAGTGTTTTTTCCTGATCCACTTGTGTTTTCTTTAGAGCCTAAAAAAGGGTCTTGTGTACTAACTATAACCAAACACCCACGCTCTAACATAGATGCATAATCCCAAGAACTGTTGCATGTGTTTTACCATGTGCGGGTTCCTGTTTTCATCATTGTGTCAGCTCTCTCAGGTGTGATCCTCTTTCCCTCATGTGAGATCAACTGGCCTATATATTACACTTCTTCTTGACAATATTTCAGCTTCTCTTTGTCTACCTTATATCCCTTGTCTGCCAGGATAGTCATTTACTGGATAGAGTCTTGTCAGCACTCATATTCTGTCGTACTACAAACCAAAATATAATTTAAATATTGTATCACAATGCTTTTCAAATCAAAATTGCCTAGGTCCATCTGGAGGACCCTATTAAAGATCATTGGAGACTCACAGTAGCCTTGGGGCAAATGCGTGCTTTTCACTATAGTTTGGTAAAACGTAAATGATGTAAGGTCTTGAGAGTCCTTATGCAACGGTATTAAGAAAAACAAATCTTTTAGGTCAATCACTGTAAAATATCATGCTTCTGCTGGATACTGCATAATATTGTTGCCAGATTAGGAACTAAAGGAAACTCTGCCTCTACAATCTGGTTAATTGGTCTCATGTCTTGTATGAATCTCCACGACCCCCCTTTGATTTCTTGATAGGATATACCACAGTATTACATGTGACTCTGATGTCACCAAAATACCTTGTTCCTTGTTGTAAAGTGCTATATAAATAAATAAATCAATCAAATCAATCAAATAGTCTTAAAAATACTCTCATCCACCTCTCGAGACATTGGGTACTGTCTTGCTTGAGGTAAACTTGCTCCTGGCTTCAACGTTATCTTGTGAAGGAAAAGACTAAGTATGGCCAACTTAGTCACACAGCCGCTCTCCGTTATACCCAAAACAACAGGTTATGAAGTTAAAAAGACTTTCTTGAAAATATTCCTGTATATAGGTAAACGTGCTTGTATCCAATTTCAAAAATGATAGTCAAAAAGAATCCAAGTCAGAAATAAATTCAATAATAATTTATCAAAAGATCATTGATAAGAGCACAACACTAATGGAATCTTAGTGAGGCTACAGCTACACATCACATGTTAGGTATGGACTTAATATGCCAATGCATTTCGGAGTATACAAACTCCTTCATCAGGGCAAGTCTGTATTGAAATAATGTGAACACACAACATAAAAACACATGCATAAATCAATAAAGAAAATTTAAACACATACCAGAATGTAGAATGTTCATATGAGCGTTGAAATATATGTTTGGAAATAAACAACAAAATAAATGCAGTAAGGAACAAGTAAATCAACAACATAATAAGGCTAAAGGAGTGAAAAACAAATAACAAATGGTACCTCTATACCGGTGTGTAGCCAGTGTAGCTTTTTTTAGGAGTGTCAGGCTGTCAGTAACACCCGTGGTCCAATAAAGGACAGCGGTCACAACGGCTTTCTAAAAGCATGAAAGTTAGAGTAATCAGAGGGCTACATGTGTTTAAGTGAAGCAGTTTATCTATTACAATCTAAAATGCAAAGATACCTGTAAACGCAGCACGGCCGTGAGACAAGCCGTCTGAACGCTGCAGTGCATCGCCGTATTGTGGTGTTGCTAGGAAACGGGTTATTTACATAACCACGTGACCGCATCGCGTCTATAAGACGGCGCGATGCGTGTGACTTTCAAATAGCTATGCTATCTCGATTTGTAAGTCCCCAAGGTGTAAACTAAGTAATTATATAGTCTAATGGTGATCAAGTACTAATTCTAGGGTGCATAATGTCTAAAATAAAATTATAGAATCAGCATAGAAATGAAAAAAATACTCAGTGAAAACAGCTATGTTGTTTACATACAAAATGGCAAATATAAACAGAATCAACAAAAATAAATAAAATCTGCCGCTAATGGTGGCATTGAAAACAATGCCACCTTGGGTCCCAGACTGGACATCCGGGAGGCACGGCAGCAAAGTGTATACATCTATGTAAATATAAATCAACCAATTTAGCAGATTTAGAGCGACATGAACATTTCTCAATCAGGGAAACAAACATAAATATTATATGTCACCTGGAAACCCAGGCATCAAATACAGAAAAAACAACTTCTAAAGCAGATGAAATAGCACAAGACAGTGGAATACTTTCATACATAAAGCATGATGTCCATGTACAACAAATCTGAGGTTCAAGGGAAAGTCTATAGAGTATACTAAACCTTCAATATTGGTTGCCACTGAATCACTATGTCATAGTTAAATGTAGCAATGATAGTTAATCTCTTCATTGAGTCCATGAGGAGATAAACTACCAAGTTTATCTATCCAAAAGGTTTCTCTCCTATTGAGCCGCAGTCCAAGGTCCTCATGTGGATTTTTCTTGCTCAATACCTCTAAGATCAAAAACTTAATTTGGGTTAGGTTATGTCTATTTTCGATCCAGTGGCGGGCCACCGCTGAATTCGAATTGCAGTTCCGGATACAAGAACGATGTTCATTCCAACGTACTTTCGCTGCTCTTGTGGACTGACCTACATAGTACTTCCCGCAGGGACACTTGATACCATATATAATGTTCGTGCTATCGCAAGTTCCAAATGTTCTCAACAGGATTTTTTGACCTGTACGGGGATGGTGTATTGTGTTCCCTTTCAATATTAAATTACAGTTGGCACAATGAAGACAAGGATATGTCCCCGTGCATTGGGTAACAGGTTCTTTCAATCTCGGGCGTGTATGTACCAGTTCATCTCGCAAATTTCTGCTCCTTTGATATGCAAAAACCGGGAGTTGGTCAAACAGATTCTGTACTCTTGTGTCATTTCTGAGGATGTTCCAATGTTTCTTAATTGCATTTTTAATTTTATTGCTCTGTACAGAAAATTTTGAGACGTATACTGGTGATTTCAATTCCCTTGGCAATTTAACAGTGTCCGATAACAAAGTGCTGCGATCACATGCATTCACTCTCTGGGATGCAGCATCTAGTTCTGATGATTTGTAGCAACGACAAACATTTTTCTTTCATCAATAATTGTTGGGCTAGACAGTCTTCGGGATCACTCACTATTCTTTTCACACGCAGTAATTGACTGTATGGCAGATTTCTCAGGAGACTAGGTTGATGGAAACTCAATCTGTGCAATAGATTATTGCGATCAGTAGGTTTGCGTAAAAGTGTAGTCTTGTAACCAGTATCACTGTTGAGTATTTGAACATCCAGAAATGTAATCCTGTCTTTGGATGTTGTGCTGGTAAACTGGATCCGCTGGTCAATACTATTCAAATAATTTAAAAAAGCATCAAAAGTAGCTTCTTTGTTCGTCCAAATTCCAAAAACATCATCTATATATTACGTACCCATAGATGTATGTGCTTGTTCCAATCTGGTTTATGAAGTACGTTGTCCATTTCAAATTTGTCCATAAAACAATTTGCATAGGACGGTGCCATAGTCGCACCCTTGGATGTTCCGGAAACCTGTAGGAAGAATTTATTGTGAAATTGAAAGTATGAGTTTTCTGCTACAAACTGGAGAAGAGCCATTATGAATTATTTTTGTGCACGGACCTCAGGTGACTCCAACAAAAGCCATTCTACTGATTCCATTCCCAACTCATGAGGTATCGATGTGTATAAACTTTTGACATCAATCGTGAATAGTAAGTATTCTGGTTGAAAAGTGGCAGTATTCAGCTTTTGTAGAAAGTGTGTAGTGTCCTTTATATAAGTGAAAGTCTTTTGAATCAAAGGTTGGAGAAAGAAGTCAATGTACACACCTAGTGGTTGATTTATGCTATTCATACCAGCAACAATGGGTCTTCCTGGTGGTCTGACTGTGTCTTTATGTATCTTAGGTAGTGTATAAAAATTCGGGATTCTTGGGTGGTTATTGTATAGAAATTTACGAGTGTGTTCATTGATCCATTCAAGTTCCATAGCCTTGTCAAGTAGGACTTCAAGATTTTGTTTAATGGACACTGTGGGATCTTGATCCAAAGGTGCATAAATGGTGTGATCCTGTAATTGCCTGTTACATTCAGCTTCATAATCATTGGTGTTCATGATCACCAGCGCACCTCCTTTGTCCGCAGGTCGTATTGTGATGTTCTTGTCACAGTAAAGATTCCTAAGAGTTTTCATTTCATGGGGTTTGAGGTTCTTATGTGGTGAAGTCTTGTAGCTGATGCGTTCAAGATCCCTGGTCACTAATTTCTGAAAAATGTCAATAGATGGTACAGAAATAGGAGGTATAAAGCCACTCTTGGCTCTAAATTCTTGAAAATCTGGTGCATCCGATGTTTTTTCATGGATTTCTAACTCATCAAAGAAAACTTTTAATTTCAATTTCCTCACAAATTTGTATAATTCAATTTTGGTGTCAAACAATGTAGTACTGTACGTCGGTACAAAACTCAAGCATTTCTCACACGCATCGCGCCGTCTTATAGACGGGATGCGGTCATGTGGTTATGTAAATAACCCATTTCCTAGCAACACCACAATACGGCGATGCACTGCAGCGTTCAGACGGCTTGTCTCACGGCCGTGCTGCGTTTACAGGTATCTTTGCATTTTAGATTGTAATAGATAAACTGCTTCACTTAAACACATGTAGCCCTCGGATTACTCTAACTTTCATGCTTTTAGAAAGCCGTTGTGACCGCTGTCCTTTATTGGACCACGGGTGTTACTGACAGCCTGACACTCCTAAAAAAGCTACACTGGCTACACACCGGTATAGAGGTACCATTTGTTATTTGTTTTTCACTCCTTTAGCCTTATTATGTTGTTGATTTACTTGTTCCTTACTGCATTTATTTTGTTGTTTATTTCCAAACATATATTCCAACGCTCATATAAACATTCTACATTCTGGTATGTGTTTAAATGTTCTTTATTGATTTATGCATGTGTTTTTATGTTGTGTGTTCACATTATTTCAATACAGACTTGCCCTGATGAAGGAGTTTGTATACTCCGAAATGCATTGGCATATTAAGTCTATACCTAACATGTGATGTGTAGCTGCAGCCTCACTAAGATTCCATTAGTGTTGTGCTCTTATCAATGATCTTCTGATAAATTATTATTGAATTTATTTCTGACTTGGATTCTTTATGACTATCATTTTTGAAATTGGATACAAGCACGTTTACCTATATACAGGAATATTTTGAAATGGTTTTATGCACAAATTTGAAATGGACAACGTACTTCATAAGCCAGATTGGAACAAGCACATACATCTATGGGTACGTTATATAGATGATGTTTTTGGAATTTGGACGAACACAGAAGCTACTTTTGATGCTTTTTTTAATTATTTGAATAGTATTGACCAGCGGATCCAGTTTACCAGCACAACATCCAAAGACAGGATTACATTTCTGGATGTTCAAATACTCAAGAGTGATACTGGTTACAAGACTACACTTTTCCGCAAACCTACTGATCGCAATAATCTATTGCACAGATTGAGCTTCCATCAACCTAGTCTCCTGAGAAATCTGCCATACAGTCAATTACTGCCTGTGAAAAGAATAGTGAGTGATCCCGAAGACTGTCTAGCCCAACAATTATTGATGAAAGAAAAATGTTTATGGCGTGGCTACAAATCATCAGAACTAGATGCTGCATCCCAGAGAGTGAATGCATGTGATCGCAGCACTTTGTTATCGGACACTGTTAAATTGCCAAGGGAATTGAAATCACCAGTATACGTCTCAATATTTTCTGTACAGAGCAATAAAATTAAAAATGCAATTAAGAAACATTGGAACATCCTCAGAAATGACACAAGAGTACAGAATCTGTTTGACCAACTTCCGGTTTTTGCATATCAAAGGAGCAGAAATTTGCGAGATGAACTGGTACATACACGCCCGAGATTGAAAGAACCTGTTACCCAACGCACGGGGACATATCCTTGTCTTTATTGTGCCAACTGTAATTTAATATTGAAAGGGAACACAATACAACATCCCTGTACAGGTCAAAAAATCCTGTTGAGTACATTTGGAACTTGCGATAGCACGAACATTATATATGGTATCAAGTGTCCCTGCGGGAAGTACTATGTAGGTCAGTCCACAAGAGCAGCGAAAGTACGTTAAAATGACCATCGTTCTTGTATCCGGAACTGCAATTCGAATTCAGCGGTGGCCCGCCACTGGATCGATAATAGACATAACCTAACCCAAATTAAGTTTTTGATCTTAGAGGTATTGAGCAAGAAAAATCCACATGAGGACCTTGGACTGCGGCTTAATAGGAGAGAAACCTTTTGGATAGATAAACTTGGTAGTTTATCTCCTCATGGACTCAATGAAGAGATTAACTATCATTACTACATTTAACTATGACATAGTGATTCAGTGGCAACCAATATTGAAGGTTTAGTATACTCTATAGACTTTCCCTTGAACCTCAGATTTGTTGTACATGGACATCATGCTTTACGTATGACAGTATTCCACTGTCTTGTGCTATTTCATCTGCTTTAGAAGTTGTTTTTTTCTGTATTTGATGCCTGGGTTTCCAGGTGACATATAATATTTATGTTTGTTTCCCTGATTGAGAAATGTTCATGTCGCTCTAAATCTGCTAAATTGGTTGTTTTATATTTACATAGATGTATACACTTTGCTGCCGTGCCTCCCGGATGTCCAGTCTGGGACCCAAGGTGGCATTGTTTTCAATGCCACCATTAGCAGCAGATTTTATTTATTTTTGTTGATTCTGTTTATATTTGCCATTTTGTATGTGAACAACATAGCTGTTTTCACGGAGTATTTTTTTCATTTCTATGCTGATTCTATAATTTTATTTTAGACATTATGCACCCTAGAATTAGTACTTGATCACCATTAGACTATATAATTACTTAGTTTACACCTTGGGGACTTACAAATCGAGATAGCATAGCTATTTGAAAGTCACACGCATCGCGCAGCCTTATAGACGCGATGCGGTCACGTGGTTATGTAAATAACACGTTTCCTAGCAACACCACAATACGGCGATGCACTGCAGCGTTCAGACGGCTTGTCTCACGGCCTTGCTGCGTTTACAGGTATCTTTGCATTTTAGATTGTAATAGATAAACTGCTTCACTTAAACACATGTAGCCCTCTGATTACTCTAACGTTCATGCTTTTAGAAAGCCGTTGTGACCGCTGTCCTTTATTGGACCACGGGTGTTACTGACAGCCTGACACTCCTAAAAAAAGCTACACTGGCTACACACCGGTATAGAGGTACCATTTTTGTTATTTGTTTTTCACTCCTTTAGCCTTATTATGTTGTTGATTTACTTGTTCCTTAATGCATTTATTTTGTTGTTTATTTCCAAACATATATTCCAACGCTCATATGAACATTCTACATTCTGGTATGTGTTTAAATTTTCTTTATTGATTTATGCATGTGTTTTTATGTTGTGTGTTCACATTATTTCAATACAGACTTGCCCTGATGAAGGAGTTTGTATACTCCGAAATGCATTGGCATATTAAGTCCATACCTAACATATGATGTGTAGCTGCAGCCTCACTAAGATTCCATTAGTGTTGTGCTCTTATCAATGATCTTTTGATAAATTATTATTGAATTTATTTCTGACTTGGATTCTTTTTGACTATCATTTTTGAAATTGGATACAAGCACGTTTACCTATATACAGGAATATTTTGAAGAAAGTCTTTTTAACTTCATAACCCGTTGTTTTGGGTATAACGGAGAGCGGCTGTGTGACTAAGTTGGCCATACTTAGTCTTTTCCTTCACTGTTACTTTTCGAGTCAGGGTGTCTCCAGACTCTTCACAGCCAGCTCCCTAAAAGTATTTTTTGAGAAGCTTTATTCTTCTGTTTACTTTGTTACTTCATTTCAAGAATCATCATACAAAGTGGTGCCCACTTATTCCTTTCCTTTATCATTGCTCCGCCCTTTGTGAAGACACACACAAGTGGAGGCACACACCCTATGTACATTTGTTGACAAACTCTTTCGTTACTATTAATTTTCAGAACCATGAGAAACAAACATGTCCTTTGAGGATATCGAAGGACTATCAAATAAATGTGCAGAAACCCTAGGGTTTTCCAACGAGGAGGCAGCTGCCATACTTGAACTTATTAGTGAAACCACCATTGGCACACATGCGACTACGACTAAAGATCTGGCCAAATGGATTAAACAACTTGAATACTTAATACGTAAAGAAATTAATCAAAAGCTTCACGCTATTACATTGGGACGTTATTTTAAGAACCAACGAATTCCCAGAGGCTTGCGAATCCAATTGCGCCCCACGCTGTGTAAAGAAAGTAAAGAATTTGTGCGCAGATGGGAAGCCATTTTGAACAAGTGAAGTCTTGACCTAATTCTGTTAACGATACAAGAATTATCCAAGAATTTGGTCTCCCTCAACATTGAGATCAAAGAAATTGAGAAAGAACTTGTAGACTCTTTGGGCAAATAAGAATATGATATTATTCTAGCAGACATTGGCCCTCATTACGACCCTGGCGGAAATCGAAAAACGATGGCGGAAATGCAATACCGCCATCGAATAGCGCTCGGTGCGACTATGACCCGTCACCGCAAAGTACGATGCCATTAGCGACACCGTAGTGAACGCCAACGCTAACTGCACCAAGTACGCGCGCGCGCGCCATGCCAAACCGTAAATACCACCATGGCGCAAGGGTACGCGAATTCCGACCCTAGAGGACATGTACCTAACGCCATCAAGCACGGCGGAAAGTACCATTCCGCCATGGTGAGAAGTACGGCATCGCGAATCAACCGTAAACGGCCCCACTGAGTGCCTGTACACCGCTCCCTGGCCACATAGTACAACTCCCCGTAGGTGCAATGAAGTCACAATGCAACCAGTGAAATGTACAAGTCACCCATGCATGCCAACGAACAAAAGAATCTCAAGAGGGGCCAATGGGAGCTGCAGGGCACAGATGGCACGAATACAGAAGCCATTCCAATGGACATGACCACAGTCCCCCACCAAGAAACGCACGCAAACACAGGCACCTGTGACCAGCAATATTCCGAAAATCACATCATTCCACCAGTCCACCTGGCTGACCGGCATCTGTTACACAAAACCTAATCCCCCGCCCCTGAGCATGACATCATTCAAACAGTCATATTGGCAGCCCTCATCCCTGACCTCACTGGGCTTCGTAGGCAAACGCGCCCAGCACAGTACCACGCAACTATACTCCGAAGCTGGAACCCAATGCAGATCTCCTCACAATACATCGCTCCCCAAATAGGAATATGCCACATCACTTGCAAAGAAGAATGCTACACGGCCCATATCAGAATAGAAATTTAATGCACAACAAATACACCAAGCCCATACAGCCATTAGGCCATGAACTCCAAAACACATTTCACCATTGTGGGCTGCATCCGCAAGAAATGACCAGCTACTTCTTGTGTGACGCCCTGTTCCTTCATGGTACACAGGGCCACATTCTCGTACGAAAAGGCAACATGGAAGCGCACAGAACCGCAGGGCCGTCCCAATGGGGAGGCACTAGTCCAGCTGAAAGGCCGAAATGTTGCTCCGAGCCACTAGTACTGCGTAAGGGCATGTGGCCCATTGGCGATCGTCCCATAAGATCGTAATGCTGCTCCACTGATTAACACGAAGCAGCAGGTGTCGGGAGTAAAAGCCATCTGCAGGAGTGGCATACAGATGGCAGTGGCAAAAGGGGAGGAGATACCTGTCAACCAAAAGAAAAGAAAAAGGACAGAATGGCCATCAGAACTACATTCGAACAACTCACTTCAATGATCACACTAAATCCACAGCCATATGCATGCTAGCCCACTCCAAAGGATCATCACCACCCCAAAACCACTTGCGACACATAACTATCTATATCGAGGTGTAAACACCATCACAAACGAGTGTACCTGTGCATGCGTCTGTGAAAACAGAATCCATCAGATGGGATTGGTAACGTGCATGGACACAAGTGTCTGAGGGCGCGTCGAGACAGGGAGGGCTCAACAAGGCCAGATAGACGATGGTCCCACTATGGCAGCCCTGCATCACATAGCGCAGGGGAGGTGGACAGATTCCAAGAAGCCCTGTACATGGCAAACACTGTATCAAATCATCTGTCCATGCATCCATTCATCATTCCCTCATCCCGTAATGATAACGCCTGTTTCCATACTCACATAACATGTGAGAATTCCATTGAGTCTGTGCGTTATGCAGCCTGCAAAATCCACTGTGCCCCTGCCCGTAATTCCAGTGTTGTGAAGTAACATGTATTTGGGAACGTCCGGCCTCACCGTCCACTTCGCTATTGCGCATCCCAAACTATTCATATCAATCATTGCATCCTCGCCATGGCCCCTGTCCCAAGGACATTGAACAATAGAACGTTATATTTGCAGTCAGACCTGTGGGCATCTCCTCGCCGCTAGCTGATAACCGAAAGCGCCGCCCTTCGAATTCCTCATTTGCAACATCACGTCGAAAAGGCATCTGTGGCCGCTTGAAATCACAAATTAATCCATCTAGTGCGGCTGTGTGTGAAAATGGCAACTGCCTTCACTCACAAATGGGACGCCCCGCCCGTCGTTGCAACTCGGTACAGTGATGCATGAGGGTCCACCGTTACTCGAGTACTACGTTCCACTGACCCTTCACAAGTCTGTTCGCGACTGCAAAGATTGTATGTGAAACAATGGGACCATAGCCGAATGAACATATCAACCAATGTTACACGGCCATCGGGTACAAATACATGATTGCAATAGCAAGATGCCATTCCTCGAATTGCAGCGTTGTGTGCGGGACGTGCTCGGCCAAAGGGGAGAGCAGCTTGCACAGGTGGAATGAATCACCACAGGTGGAGGCCATACAGCCTGAAAACACATAAATTGCACACCCAGTCTCCTCCCACAACCACACCCACTCCGAAATGCTACCGGCAGGACTCGCGATGTTGGCCCTGGGGGACCTGATAGCACTGCAAGTACTCCAACTCCAAGAAGAAGACGAACACCAACTACAACCGGCCGCACGGAGGAGACGCAGGAGGAGGAGGAGGGCAAGGCAGGGCCAGCAAGGGCCGCCAGCACAGCCACTACCACCACGCAGGCAGCCCGCAATCCCACGCCTCCGAGCACATCCGTTCAACCTCACTGATGAGCAGATCCACACCCTCTACCGTTTGGACCGGGACACCATAGCCGCCATTGTGGACATGACACAGGCTGACCTTGTCAGCATGATAGATAGCCCAACCGCCATCCCACCCCTACTGAAGGTGGTGTCTGTACTCCACTTCCTGGCCACAGGCACCTACCAGCACACAGTCGGACAGTTGCATGGCATTTCTCAGCCACTGTTCTCACGGACACTATTGCAAGTGCTCGATGCCCTACTGCAGCACGCAGACGACTACATCTCTCTACCACGCTCGGAGCAGGAAATTACCAACACAAAAGTGGGATTCCATGCACTTGCCGGCATACCGGGTTGCCTTGGTGCCATCGACTGCACCCATGTGGAATTGGTCGTCCCACATGCCATGGAGGCCCAGTACCGCAACCGAAAACAATTTCATTCTCTGAATGTACAAATGGTGTGTGACTCCAACAGGATCATTACACATTGTTGTGCCCGATTCCCTGGATCAACCCATGATTCTATGGTCTTGAGGAACTCAACAATACCACGCTACATGGAGCGACACGCAGGGTACAGATCCTGGCTACTCGGTGAGTCTCATTTCATGCATGATGATGTGGGGTATGTGATGCGGCAATGACCTGGCAGGAAGGGGGGGGGTGCGTACGTAGCAATGGCATTCCACATAATTCGTTTATCGTCCACATACAGGTGATGCCGGATATCCACTGAAGAGATGGCTCCTCACACCAGTCCGGAACCCACGGGACCAGCATGAGGAGGACTACAACCATGCCCACTCACGTACCCCTGTAGTCATTGAACAGGCATTCGGCCTACTGAAGACTCGTTTCCGGTGCCTCAGCAGGTCTGGCGGGGCATTCCTGTACCGCCATGAGAAGGTTGCAAAGATGGTGATGGCATGTGTCATGCTACACAACATGTGCGTACGTAGAAATGTGCCCATGCCCCCTGACGCAGAACTGCAAGCACCTGAAGATGGTCATGATGAGGGTGGGGATGTGGCAGCACCTCAAGGAGTCCGCGAGGCACAGGAGGGCCGTGACATTCGTCAGCATCTCATTGATGCATGCTTCTAGCACTCACGCCTGGTGGCTGATACATGGACACGGGACTCGTGGCACTGTGTGTGTCTGGTACATGCACAATATGGACTGTACGCCTATGATGGCCTAGTACACAAAGATCATTGTCCACACATCTCATTGGTTGATCGTGCATTGTTTATGGCATATGTGATATCATGTTGAACACCCTATCGACCCGCCACCCAAGTGAGCCCAACACACCCCCTCCACCCTCCTACCTCCCCCCCGAACACCAGTGTCCAAAGATGCTCATTGTCAGTGGGCAGTCGCTATTGCAAGCCCCCTCTGCGGGTATCAGGGGCACCCCTGCCTGTGAAGCGCAGGTTCCTCCCAGATCTACGTTGGGGGCTGCCCTGGACGGAACTTGCAACGGATGATGTCTCTGCCTGCTCACGTCAATGCATGTCCCTAAGGGTTTGTGAGAGCTCAGTGAGCACACGGCGCACTGCGGCAAGTTCGGCACATACGTCTTTGGACGTCGCATGCAGTTCCCCCCTCAGGCTCTCGGTGCTTCTCTCCATTTGGACTCTCAGGCTCTCGGTGCTACTCTCTATTTGGACTCTCAGGCTGGCTCTCGGTGCTACTCTCCATTTGTACTCTCAGGCACTCGGTGCTACTCTCCATTTGTGCCCTTAGTGTCTCTGTACTTCTCTCCATTTCTGCCCTAAGTGTCTCAGTTGATGTTTCTATGTCTGCCTTAGTGCCCCCACATTCATCGGCATGGTCCTTGAGGAGCGTGGCCAGTTGCTGCTGTTGCACGATTAACTGGTCGAGGGACTGTTGCCTCTGCTGGGCCATGGCCATTTGCGGTGGTGTCACAGAGTGGCTGTTCGCCTCATGTTGCCCTGCCACAGGGCTTGTGGGGGATGGCCAGTCGTCGTCTTGTGGGTGCCCCTGCGTGGTATCCTCATGGTGTACGGGATGGAACAGACAGGGGGATTGGGACAGGTCATGGATGGATCTGACTTCGACATCCCCGTCTTCTGTGTCGGAGCATGCTGCCATTAATGGGGTGTCACCTATGGTGCTGCTGCCAACAGAGGCAGTGCCTTCTGTGGCATCCATTGGGGGGACCTGTGGTGCTGCTGTTGTGGGCATGCTGGCTGCTGGGGTGCCTGTTGATGTTCCCTCCTCTGTGCTGCCACCTGATTTGTGCTGCTGCCGTGTCTTGATGCGTGCAGCTGAGGTGGAGGGTCTTTGGCCGTTGGTCTTGGCCCTCTTTGCAGGTGTGCTGGTAGGGGTGTCCTGAAGCTCGTCGTTTGGATCGGACCCTGTGGTGGAGTAAAGGAGGGCGAGCGTTATTAATGGGTCTGTGGGAATTGGAATGGCAATGTATCACATGCATTGGGGTGGTACCTGAGGGTGATTTGGGTCGGGGCCTTGGAGGTGCTTTCATTTGTGTGTGGAGTGAGGGTGCAGTTGTTTGGCAGCCTGCAGTTAGGGTGTGCCTGCTGCACGTGTAGTGGGTGTTTTTGGGGTTTTTAATTATTTATGTATTTATTGTGAGTTTTAAAGTGCGCTATCAGGCCAATGTGTGTGGACGTTCTCCTGGCCATGTGTTGCTGTTGCGCTATGTGGACACATGTGATTCACATGATTGGACATTGTGGATTTGGCATGGTTTTATTTGGGCCACCTACCGGATTCTCCGGATGTCTGCACTCCTTTCTCCATCCCTCCGACTCCCTCTATGCTCTCCATTCCAATGGTGGAGGCACAGATTTCTTCCCAGGGGGTCAACTTGATGGGTGATTCCGATCCTCCCCCGGTGGCTGTGGCAATGTTGCGGTTGGCAGAAAGTATGCTACGGACGCGTATCCGCAGGTCGTCCCATCGCTTTCTGCATTGCTGTGGGTTGCGGGGTGCGGTCCCCACCGCACTTACCCGCTGTGCCACCAGGGCCCATATGGCCTTCTTGTTCGCAAGTGCCGTCCTGGTCATTTGCGTGGAGAAGACGGCGGCGGCATTCTCCTGGAGGGTCTCTGTAAGCACGGTGAGTTCCTCACGGGAGAAGTGGACCTGCCGCTTGCGGTCGCACGCTTTCTTCGCTACTTTTCCCATTTTTCTTGGTTTCGCTAGGGTGGATGACGGGTTGGGATGTGTCTCAGGGTAGTGTTTTTAGTGGTTGTGTGGATTTTGTGGTTTTATAGGTGTACGGCGTGTTGTTTCCCGTTCCGGGCCCATGTTTTTACTTCCGTTTCCGTATATTTACGGTCACCGTACTTTCCGGTTGGCGCTCACTGCGGTGTCCGCTAAGATGGGTGGCGGTATTGCACCTAGGGCGCCGTACGGCGGCGGTGTGGGCCGTTTTGGGGTCATTTACGCCATCGCGGACTTTGCACTTCCGCCATGCCGTGGTGCTCGTGCCCGATGGGTCGGAATGGGCCGCACTTTGCTCCATCGTGCAATGGCGGAAACGCTATTTACGCTGTGGCGGTCCGGTCAGTCACTTTCCGCCAGGGTCGTAATGAGGCCCATTAACATTAAACTAGAAGAGTATAAAACTGACCTTGAGCAGAAGAAAGTAAAAAAGTTCAAAAGAGATACCTACGATTACATCAATGAGGAGGTATATACTTGGATGGAGAAATACAGATCTCTAGCTCCTAAAAGGCATATAAACACCCTTCGGACAACACATTGAGCTCAGATTCAGAAGCACAAAAAAATTCCAATACCCAAGAAGAGCAGGCACAGGACAGCGATTCTAGCCACATGAGGGCTCCATCCACACAAACACCTATAACTTCAGCTTTTTTAGGCGCAAGACCAAAAGAACCCGCCGGGGGAGGAGGAAACCCCAGAAACAAACCACAAACACGACTACAACTCAAGAAAACTTAGTTATTAATATTTCCCACAGGACCTTAAATAAGATGGAAGAAGACATACTACAGAAAGGCTTGAGTTTTGTACTGACGTACAGTACTATATTGTTTGACACCAAAATTGAATTATACAAATTTGTGAGGAAATTGAAATTAAAAGTTTTCTTTGATGAGTTAGAAATCCATGAAAAAACATCAGATGCAACAGATTTTCAAGAATTCAGAGCCAAGAGTGGCTTTATACCTCCTATTTCTGTACCATCTATTGACATTTTCCAGAAATTAGTGACCAGGGATCTTGAACGCATCAGCTACAAGACTTCACCACATAAGAACCTCAAACCCCATGAAATGAAAACCATTAGGAATCTTTACTGTGACAAGAACATCACAATACGACCTGCGGACAAAGGAGGTGCGCTGGTGATCATGAACACCATTCATTATGAAGCTGAATGTAACAGGCAATTACAGAATCACACCATTTATGCACCTTTGGATCAAGATCCCACAGTGTCCATTAAACAAAATCTTGAAGTCCTACTTGACAAGGCTATGGAACTTGAATGGATCAATGAACACACTTGTACATTTCTATACAATAACCACCCAAGAATCCCAAATTTTTATACACTACCTAAGATACATAAAGACACAGTCAGACCACCAGGAAGACCCATTGTTGCTGGTATGAATAGCATAAATCAACCACTAGGTGTGTACATTGACTTTTTTCTCCAACCTTTGATTCAAAAGACTTTCACTTATATCAAGGACACTACACACTTTCTACAAAAGCGGAATACTGCCACTTTTCAACCAGAATACTTACTATTCACGATTGATGTCAAAAGTTTATACACATCGATACCTCATGATTTGGGAATGGAATCAGTAGAATGGCTTTTGTTGGAGTCACCTGAGGTCTGTGCACAAAAATAATTCATAATGGCTCTTCTCCAGTTTGTAGCAGAAAACTCATACTTTCAATTTCACAATAAATTCTTCCTACAGGTTTCCGGAACATCCATGGGTGCGACTATGGCACCGTCCTATGCAAATTGTTTTATGCACAAATTTGAAATGGACAACGTACTTCATAAGCCAGATTGGAACAAGCACATACATCTATGGGTACGTTATATAGATGATGTTTTTGGAATTTGGACGAACACAGAAGCTACTTTTGATGCTTTTTTTAATTATTTGAATAGTATTGACCAGCGGATCCAGTTTACCAGCACAACATCCAAAGACAGGATTACATTTCTGGATGTTCAAATACTCAAGAGTGATACTGGTTACAAGACTACACTTTTCCGCAAACCTACTGATCGCAATAATCTATTGCACAGATTGAGTTTCCATCAACCTAGTCTCCTGAGAAATCTGCCATAAAGTCAATTACTGCGTGTGAAAAGAATAGTGAGTGATCCCGAAGACTGTCTAGCCCAACAATTATTGATGAAAGAAAACTTTTTATGGCGTGGCTACAAATCATCAGAACTAGATGCTGCATCCCAGAGAGTGAATGCATGTGATCGCAGCACTTTGTTATCGGACACTGTTAAATTGCCAAGGGAATTGAAATCACCAGTATACGTCTCAAAATGTTCTGTACAGAGCAATAAAATTAAAAATGCAATTAAGAAACAATGGAACATCCTCAGAAATGACACAAGAGTACAGAATCTGTTTGACCAACTTCCGGTTTTTGCATATCAAAGGAGCAGAAATTTGCGAGATGAACTGGTACATACACGCCCGAGATTGAAAGAACCTGTTACCCAACGCACGGGGACATATCCTTGTCTTCATTGTGCCAACTGTAATTTAATATTGAAAGGGAACACAAAACACCATCCCTGTACAGGTCAAAAAGTCCTGTTGAGAACATTTGGAACTTGCGATAGCACGAACATTATATATGGTATCAAGTGTCCCTGCGGGAAGTACTATGTAGGTCAGTCCACAAGAGCAGCGAAAGTCCTTTGGAATGAACATCGTTCTTGTATCCGGAACTGCAATTCGAATTCAGCGATGGCCCACCACTGGATCGAAAATAGACATAACCTAACCCAAATTAAGTTTTTGATTTTAGAGGTATTGAGCAAGAAAAATCCACATAAGGACCTTGGACTGCGGCTTAATAGGAGAGAAACCTTTTGGATAGATAAACTTGGTAGTTTATCTCCTCATGGACTCAATGAAGAGATTAGCTATCATTGCTACATTTAACTATGACATAGTGATTCAGTGGCAACCAATATTGAAGGTTTAGTATACTATATAGACTTTCCCTTGAACCTCAGATTTGTTGTACATGGACATCATGCTTCACGTATGACAGTATTCCACTGTCTTGTGCTATTTCATCTGCTTTAGAAGTTGTTTTTTTCTGTATTTGATGCCTGGGTTTCCAGGTGACATATAATATTTATGTTTGTTTCCCTGATTGAGAAATGTTCATGTCGCTCTAAATCTGCTAAATTGGTTGATTTATATTTACATAGATGTATACACTTTGCTGCCGTGCCTCCCGGATGTCCAGTCTGGGACCCAAGGTGGCATTGTTTTCAATGCCACCATTAGCGGCAGATTTTATTTATTTTTGTTGATTCTGTTTATATTTGCCATTTTGTATGTAAACAACATAGCTGTTTTCACAGAGTAGTTTTTTCATTTCTATGCTGATTCTATAATTTTATTTTAGACATTATGCACCCTAGAATTAGTACTTGATCACCATTAGACTATATAATTACGTAGTTTACACCTTGAGGACTTACAAATCGAGAGAGCATAGCTATTTGAAAGTCACACGCATCGCGCCGTCTTATAGACGCGATGCGGTCACTTGGTTATGTAAATAACCCGTTTCCTAGCAACACCACAAAACGGCGATGCACTGCAGCGTTCAGACGGCTTGTCTCACGGCCTTGCTGCGTTTACAGGTATCTTTGCATTTTAGATTGTAATAGATAAACTGCTTCACTTAAACACATGTAGCCCTCTGATTACTCTAACTTTCATGCTTTTAGAAAGCCGTTGTGACCGCTGTCCTTTATTGGACCACGGGTATTACTGACAGCCTGACACTCCTAAAAAAAGCTACACTGGCTACACACTGGTATAGAGGTACCATTTGTTATTTGTTTTTCACTCCTTTAGCCTTATTATGTTGTTGATTTACTTGTTCCTTACTGCATTTATTTTGTTGTTTATTTCCAAACATATATTCCAACGCTCATATGAACATTCTACATTCTGGTATGTGTTTAAATTTTCTTTATTGATTTATGCATGTGTTTTTATGTTGTGTGTTCACATTATTTCAATACAGACTTGCCCTGATGAAGGAGTTTGTATACTCCGAAATGCATTGGCATATTAAATCCATACCTAACATGTGATGTGTAGCTGCAGCCTCACTAAGATTCCATTAGTGTTGTGCTCTTATCAATGATCTTTTGATAAATTATTATTGAATTTATTTCTGACTTGGATTCTTTTTGACTATCATTTTTGAAATTGGATACAAGCACGTTTACCTATATACAGGAATATTTTGAAGAAAGTCTTTTTAACTTCATAACCCGTTGTTTTGGGTATAACGGAGAGCGGCTGTGTGACTAAGTTGGCCATACTTAGGGCCTCATTACGACCCTGGCGGAAAGGTGTTTACGCCAGCGTAAACCATGGCGCACCTTTCCGCCTGACTACGAGTTCCCGTAGCGCCATGGTGATTTTTACGCCTGCTTTTTGCAGGCGGAAAAATCCATGGCGCTACGGGACTTGTTGTTAATTACGCCACCGTAATTTACGGTGGTGTAATTAACGCCTTCCCCACTCCCATTATACCCTATGGGGCAAAAATGGGAATGGGGAAGGGTAAATGGGGATTGGGGACTTACCGCCCCGCCAAGGTCGGAATGGGGCGGTAAGTCCGCCAACCCCCATGGCGGAGTTGGCAGCTTAGCGCCATGGACCATGATGCAAATTGCACCATGGTCCTCCGCCAGGGTCGTAATGAGGGCCTTAGTCTTTTCCTTCACTGTTACTTTTCAAGTCAGGGTGTCTCCAGACTCTTCACAGCCAGCTCCCTAAAAGTATTTTTTGAGAAGCTTTATTCTTCTGTTTACTTTGTTACTTCATTTCAAGAATCATCATACAAAGTGGTGCCCACTTATTCCTTTCCTTCAACGTTATCTTGACCTCCCCTACCCCTTCAATAGGCCTACGTCATAGTGGCCTGTAGTCTATAAAGAGTTTGGTACCTTTTCCAAATCATCATCAAAAAATGCTGGACACTGCCTCACTATTCGCTGTGGGATCTCTCTTTTATCTATTGTGATCCAATATGTAATACTCATCTCGAATATTACTTCATCATCTGATGGATTATCTCTAAACATATCTTTGTCAGTGACGTTAGTCAGTCTATACCCTTCCCCGATGGCAATCAATGTTCTCCATGGCATGCCTTTGTCATCTTTTCCTTCGAGCATGGCCATTTCCCCTCGTACTATGGCTGCATTTAAATTTAGGTTAATAGTCTGTCCCCCCTCTTGGTCCATAGGTATCTGTGGCCTGAACAAGAATTCATCAGTGTGATGCTGGAAATGCATCGGAGAGACAGGGCCTCCTTATCCTTGTACTTTACTGCTTTTTATCGTGTGTTCTGTCATGTTGTCTGCGCAGGAGTTCATGTGGGACCCTGGCGGTGCAGCTCTCTCTTTTGGTTTGGTGAGCAGACCCATGGGATACCCCTATGGCACATGGGTGGGGATAAAACTCTGTGCCCCTAGTATATGTTTTTGTGCACCTGTGGGTGGCCCACAGAGCAGGGTATGCGCTGGTGGCAGCTCCATGATGAATTTGACAGGTGCTCTGAGTATCCTCCATTTTGGGATACCCAGGCCCTGCCATTGGGATCAGTTGATTCCTGGTAGGAAACAAAATGGCCCCTGTGGCCTCTTGCTTTCTATTGCCTGTTACCTTGTTTTCCCAAAGTCCTGGGAAGCCCTGACTCTGTCCCTTTCCCCTGACCGGCTGTTGGGTGGAAGTTCCATATATGGTGTTGTTGTGACGTCCAGGCCAGACTGGCTGGAGCCTTCCCAGTGACTGTATGTTGTGGGTACACCCTGTGGGTGGGACCTGGGTGAATGGAGTGTGTGAGGAATACGCATTCTGTGTTGTGGGTATCTAGTATCTGGTGTTTGACACAATGACTGAGACAGCCCTGCCCGAAACTGATATGAATGCAGTATGGAGTGTTGAATGGCTGGGTACTTGTCCCAATACACATAACTTGTTGTAAGTGTCTGGCCTGAATGCACTATGCACCTGATTGGATGCCTGCCTGCATGAATGCCCTTCTGACCGATTGGTTGCCTGAGTGTGACCCAGCAGAATGAATGAGAGATCAACTAGTATATCTGGGGGACTTTCACTGCTAGAATTTGTGTTCAGAAGCTGAAGTCCCCTACGACAAGTAACTGGAGTAACTGAAGCTTGACCTTGAAGCCCAGCTGGACGAGAAGAATTGCTGTTGCTCTCCTTCACAATCTGAAAGCTGCTGTGCCTCCAAGGACTGACCCAGAGAGGACCTGGTAAGACGCCCTTTCCTGAGCTAGGAGGGACCATCATGCACCAGCTGATCTTGGCCAAAGCTCCCTGGTAGACAGACCTACGACAGGCTGCCGACCGGAGACGGGGACTGTCGCGGAATCCCAAAGAGAAGCGCCCGGCTGTTGCCCGCCACTGTCGACGGCCTCCGTTGCCAACTGGAGCCGCTGTGCTCCCGTTTTGCCTAAGAACTTCATTTGATCCAAGGACGCATTTGTCTGCATCGCCTCCCGTTTTATCCCGCTGGAGAAAGCCCGACCGTCGACACGCCGAGGAGCATCCGCTGGTGGGTTTCCCGCCACCTAACGACCACAGAGACACAGACGACTCAACGCCCTTGCTGGGCCCCAGTTCTTCATCATCTCTTTGCGGTCCAGAACTATCGCCACTGAGGTGCCCCACACGCCTCTTCCTTGCAGGATGCCAATGCTCTGTCGTCGATGAGCACCGCTAGGAACGAAGCTGCCACTTCACCAGCGTAGTTCACCCTGTTCTCCATCGGACGTTCGACGACCCGTGACTCCTGCCTTAAAGGGAGGGCACTCAAGAAGGGCCGTCGATTTCCTGTTGACAAACGCTACAATTCAGGTACATTGGGGCTGTAGAACTATTGTAGAAGGAAATAAGACTCATAGAACAATATATGGACTGGGCTTGTGGCATATCTTTATCTTACAGGTTGCCCAGGTGGGGGGATCTCAACACAGAACTGTGCTTAACGGTAGAGGCCAGTATTATGCCTATTGTTTCAACCATCTTGCTTTCCTTCCTATTTCTATTGCTGGTTTCCTTGTTATTGATCTGTATGACATTTTGACAGTATAGTTGAGGCACTTTAATGAGATCTGATAATACTTGTGGTACCACTTCAGAACTGTATATATTTACCATTGTTGATTTTCTGAGCACAAAGTGAGTTATTGTGATAGTGTACATAACCTTGAATATTAATTATATAAAGACTGTGTTTTAACTAATACAGTGTGTGGACATTTCTTTTGTGGGGGCTTGGCGACTACACTGTACTTAAGAACCAGCCTGCATCACCTCCTGAGAAGCTAGGCCTTGATTGCTCGACCACGTACCAATAATAAAGAATCTTGGCTGGGGTCCTCTGTGCCTCTCCTCTGCCATATAGAGAGCAGAAGTACAGACACCCCCCTCCAGTCTTTACAATCAGGTATTCTCATAATCTTTCCCACTATGTAGCTATGTCAACAAAATGCGTACCCCTTAAAGAAAGTCTTCTGGTTCTAATGGCATTCCTTGCAGAGCCATTTGCCCGGTAAACACCAATATAAATTCTCCCATATTCATGTAATGTATCCCTGGAGTAGAGCACACTATGCCTTCATCAGTAAAATAAATTGTCATATTAAGCGTTGTCATTAAAGCTCATCCTAGAATGTTAACTGGTGTCTGCCGTGAATACAATAATGTAACAGACATGTCACACTCTCCTATAGAGACTGGTAATTTGTCAGTGAAAGGCACTCGAATCTCAGCTCCAGAGAATCCTTGAGCATTCATGGCATTTCCTGACATTGGGTATTTTCCCTCTTGTATACACGAACGGGTAGCCCCACCCAGTGCCTACTAAAAAAGAAAAAGATTTGCCTCCTATCGTCACATCAACCCTTGGTTCCTCTTGGGGGTCTGGTGTCACTGATAGTACTGAACACATCAAGTCACCCTGTGAGATGTCTTATTGTTGATATATGCATATCCCATACCTGTGAAAGGACTCCCTCCCATCACAGTGACACCCCCTACTCTAGGTGTCAATAACTGTCCCGTGTTTGTAGTCTGCTTTATCTGCATGGGTGCGTGCTGAGAGTGCCCTTGTGGGGGATTCAATCGTGCTTGCTGTGGTTGCAAGGCCTGTTGTATTTGCAGCGCTTGTGCTTGTACACTGTCTGATCTCGGGCGAACCTGTCCCTAGCTTGTGAGCTATATACTGGAAGAAAAGCTGACCCCGTCTTGTGAATTGCCTATTTTGTACATACCCATGGCTTCCACACATGCTCGCAATGTGCCCTGTCATCCCACATGTCCAACATACAGGAGGAACTCTTCCGATGTGTCCCCCTTGATTAAAACCTCCTTGCATATTCTGATTATCATTCTGCATATTCTGAAAAACGCTTTGGTTCTGAAAACCACCCCTTCCTCTGTCGCCCATTCTTCTGCCTCGTGGTACAAACCCATTCCATCCTTGATCCATTTGACGTTGATTATTCGCCTGCGATGTACCCACTGCTTGCTGCACTCCCAATCCTTCTCCGCTTGTCAATACTGCCCCTTCTATGGCGTACTTTGACAATTCTTCAGAACTAACTTGGCTTCCTCAGGTTGTCTAGCATCTTCCTTCTTCCTATTTTTTTCCTGTAACAGCCGACAGTGATGCACTATGGTCAACTGTATTTCTGCTCATGGCTTCGCGTCCATTCCCACTCATTTCTTGAGCTGTCTCTGTACTTGTTCTTGTAATCCCTGACATAAAATGTGGTAAAATACTGCCACAGTTTTTCCCCACGGTTCCCGCTTTTCAAGAGTCTACCATTCCTGAATACTTTGAATGTAAGCAAGAGGAGCTTTGTCATCGTTCATCTTATATGCCATAATTGCAACCATGTCTGTGCCGTGGCAATTGAATAGCCTGCTCTCGTCCAAATGTCATCAGCCCTTTCCCCAAGAATGGCTGCTATGAGACCCTTAGTGTCCTCTATTTTTAAAATAATTCCCCCTGTCATTTTCTCTCGCTCGCTAGATTCATTTTGCAGCACCCGCCATTAAACTGGGAAGTTTACATCTCAGGTTATCCTTATCCATTTGTGGCCAGGGAATATAATGAGGTCTGGCCCCTCCTTTCTCCAATAAAGGGAACTGTGTGATCCCAAATACACAATCGGCTCCCATCGTCTGCCTGTCCATAGTGGGGACAATGGTTGCTGATCGCCTTATACTTGGCAATGACCTCACCCTGCTCACATGTGGTGGTGACTCTCCCTTCTCATTATGCAATCGTCTTTTGGTATGCTCTGGATACGCCATGGGATCTGGCATCCTATCTTCAGGCTGCTCTAGATCAGACATCTCTTCCCTCGGGACCGCATGCACCTCCTCTCTCTTCCCCACTGAAGGTTTCTCTCTCTTCATCCGATATATCTAGACCCCAGCTAGTACGGCTCTCATCCCCTTCATCCTTATCTAGAGTCAGCCTGTCTAAGGACAAGGCTCTATGCTCAAGACTAAACAGGTCTCTTTCTTCGCTTCTTGATTGGAAGACCAGGGACTGATCTCCCTTCCCTCGGCTTCCCGATTTTCTACCTTCTCTCAAGTTCTGATAGGCTTTATCAATCCTATCTCCGATGCTCCCTATGTCAAAATTATCTTCTAGGGCTACCCTAGATGTCCCTAACATTGCTCCCTTTAACAGGAGGAACTCCTCTATATTGCCCCTTGATATCACTGGACTTGGTTCCATTAACTCCTTCTGAATGCAATCGATATTGCTCTCTCGCTGTCTCCTTTTTTGCTCCGTTTCTACATCTAACTCTTTTTGCTTTATCACTTCCCATCTAACTCTTTCCTCTTCTTGTCTTTTTTCTTCCCTTCTTTCGTTCACTCTGCACTCTTCTTCTTTCTTTCGTCTTTCCATCCTTATATCCCTTCATTTCTGTGCTTCCTCCTCTTCTCTCTTCCTTTCTTGCCTATCTCATTCGTCAATTGCTCTCTGCCTATTGTCATATTTCCTTTGCTCCTGCACCCTTTCTTCTTTCTTCTGCTATTTTTCCTGATACATCTGTTCTCGCCTCTGCCTACTCTTTCTCTTGTGTTCATCCTCTTTCAATCTCTTCTCTCATTCCCTGTCTTTTCTTTCCTGCCCATCTTGATCTTCCCTTTACCTGACTTCCTCAATACTTTTCCCATCAAGCTTAAGCAATATTTGTCCACCCATCCATTCTTTCTGTACGAGCATTACCTCCTCAGCTTTATCCCTTTCTCCTTTCCATCTCTTAATCTCTCGTTCTATGTCTGTGGTTACATTCGATTGTTCGCTTTTCTCCTCCTTATTCTGTAAGATCTTAAAGATCTCCTCCTTTCTTCTAATCTCTTCTAGACTATCGTAACTGCTATAAACAGGCGGTTCATACTATATTATACCTTGTCGCTACATTTACTTTCTTTAAAAGATAGAATCGTACATCTTCTGTGCTAACGCTGTTTACTTGCGGCAAAGTAAGGGGAGCAGAAGGCTCAACACCTTCCTCCTCACGCTGGTAAAGCATCCATTCCTCAGGCGGTGGGTCCTCCCGCTCCTCCTGTTACATTTTCCAGAGCTCTAAAATAGCTAACCTTTTCTCCACTTTCTTCCTGTGTATGCAGCATGCAAGTATGTGGTCATGTGTTACAATACTGCCTTCATCATCGATACCCCTTGTGGCCATGGCATGAACATTTTATCTGCTGTGCCCTTTACTGATTCCCCACTATACTGTTTGAGCGTAGGCATGTGTTTTGGCAGTGTTTTACACAAGTGCAACAGTGGATTAATATCTCCCATTGTAACAAGTCTCAATTGACGGTCAATACTTACCATTGTTTATACAGATACGTTTAAAAAAACAATAAATGTGAGCGCGCTCCAACCTTCACTGCTCAAAGCCACTGTTTCTCACTTATCTCAACCTACGTGGCAGTCGGCGCTGACAATGACCTAAAATATGCAATAACTTTTTGTCTCTACTTCAATTTTACACAGCTTATGCTTGTCGCTCTTCGGGACATTTTCCTTTTAATACCCAACACACAGATATAGACTAGTCGACTCTGATATATACCAGGGTACTCCTTTTCACCTAGCTCTTAAACTACTCTTGTTGGTATTTGAGTCATTCCCTATCATAAACCTCTTTATGTGCCGCCTATTTAAACCCTGATTGGGGTTTTGAAATGACTCCTTCTAGACCTGCCTTGAGGTAGGAAACCGGGCACTTGAAACGCTCTTCGTTTTACTGTAAACAGTCTTCGTTATACTTTAAATGCTCTTCGTTATACTTTAAAAAAAAACCATTACTTTTCTATGTTACCACAATCCCATCCCCTTATTTTGCAATTCCCCTCAGTCTACTCACCATTCGCTCTTCAGCTCAAGGCCGTGGGTATCGTCTCCCCTCCTCCAATCAGCCACTTTCTCCCGCCGTCCGCAAGGCACCTGTGGAAACCAGGAGGGATTTTGTCAAAGAGGGGTCCGTCCCACCTTTATCGATCATTCTTGCAAGAATACTACCACAGGAATCCTCACGATCTTCCGGCTAGATGGCACAGGGTATCTGCTCATCCAAAATACTAGAAATGTACTGGTCGATGTGTCTAACCATCCTCTGCTACCACGTGAACCCGTAGGCCCTTTTAATGAGGTAACGCTTTATTGGGTGAATGAGGATGCAGAATTTACTCTTACACCAATAATAAGACTGACTCAGGAAGTTGGCAAAACATAGCTGTTTTAATATCAGTTGTCTAAAACAGGGAGTACAGCGGATATCAAAGGACATCTCAAAGCATATCTCTCAATGTTTTACATGAAAAAATACACTTTCATAGCAGAAACTCATCATCATTGACGTCATTCTACGTGGCAAACTAAGAAAACTTATCTGGGATTGTGGTTGGTCTACGGGGAACTCTAGGTATCGTTTCTATGGGGGTTAGGATTATGATTGGGTCTCTATAGTCAGGTGGACAGCTGTGCAAACCCCTAGTGCAAGTCATCTTCATTGTCATCAAATACACAACGTATCATTGGCTCTCAAACTATAGAGCTCTTTGCAAAGTGGCCCTCTATAATTGGTTGGCACGCTTGTACCCTTCGAGGATATTCCGCTCGATAGCAGCACGCAAGCTGATACCCCATGTGTTTGTGGGTGGACTTGACCATGCCTCCCCACCAATTAGCCCATCATCCATCATCACTCCTGCTGACTGCCGTTTGAATTGTCTTTGATCTCTGCCTTGCAAAGTATCACTGCATCTGAGAATAGAAGGGAGTGCAAGCACATTCTTATCTTCAGTCTCGATGTAGCTTGACCAAAGTCTATTTCCATCTACCCCATGTGACAGGAGACCGTGTTTTAGCTCCTTCTTCACATTTAATACTATTAAATGAATAAAATTTGGTGCCTGCTGCAGATGCGGAATCGATTGGCCCTCACATCCTTCAAGACATCCTGGGATCTACTTTCAATCTCGTAAACCGGAAAACCACAATATTTAAACCATTTTGTTATTAAATTGATATCTTTTGGGAATGTATGCAGGATCATGCCCAGACTTTTTGCATGGCCCATAGAAGGGCAACCAAGAACAATACAAGCAGGCATTCTTGATAAGTTGGTAAGATCTGTATGAAAATACACATAAATAATGAAAAAAATACTGTATGCATGTGATTGATCTAATTATAGTGCAGCTCTCTATGCAATATTTGTTTTAGTCAAAGAAGGAAAACCTGTGTAAACTTGTCGAATGAACACAACGGTAACTGTCTTACAGAAATGATTGGTATACCGCAAATCGTAACGTGTTACTCGTCCATTGAATGTACTTTCATGCATCAAAAGGGAACATGCTTACAAACATGAACCATGAGAGATTCCATTCTATTACAATGGACACTGATACAATGTGCTATTTTTTTAGATCAAAATACTAGAATCATGAGAAAATGGCGAAGTCATTGGGCCTCATTACAACCCTGGCTTAACGGGGTTAACGGCGCCGTAAAAGGCTGTGGCGCCGTTAAACCCTTAACGCCCGATTCACACTTTAACGCCTGCTTTTTGCAGGCGTTAAAGTCCAACCCGCTAAGGGACCTTGGTGCTAATTACGGCACCGTAATTTACGGTGCCGTAATTAGCGCATTCCCCATTCCCATTGTGCCCTATGGGCCAAAAATGGGAATGGGGAAGGGGCCATGGTGAATGGGGAATTACCGCCCCACCAACCTTGTAATGAGGCGGTAATTCCGCCATCCACCATGGCGGAATCCGGCATGGACCATGGTGCTACCAGGCCAGAGACCACCAGCTCCGACCCCCCAGTTCTTTTCATGCTGATATCCTTCTGACCCTCCCATGCCCCAATCACTCCAGGACCCCCAACACAGACCTAATCCTGTGTGGCAATATATCTTCCCAAAAAACAATGAATGTCTACCTATCTTATGAGGACCCAAGCGGCCAGATGGCAGATGAAACCTTTGGGGTCGGCACCTGGGTGCAGAGTTTATGGTATGAAAGAGAATCCAAAAGGGAAATGGTTAGAATGCCAATATATTAGCTCATGCGACCTAATTACTCCATTCATGAAAGATTTTATGTGTGCCATTATTTTTCCATTATCATATCCTGTTGTTCAGTTTAATTAGAAAGATGTGGGCTCCTTTGCCCTGATCTTCACACCGCAGAGACGAGCCCAGCTGACCCACATGTGCCAAGAGCAATGGAGAGATGGGAGCCAATTATCATCTTGTTTCCCATATAGTATCATCTGTTCCGTAGGCCCCTGACCAATCCAATGCTAGATGTGCACCCTATTCATAGTGTCATCAGTGATGCCGGTACATTGATAGTGGAGGGGGGATGGATGGGCATGAGGTGAGCGCAAAAGGCACCATGGTCCAACGCCAGGGTTGTAATGAGGCCCATTGAGCTAAATGAACATACAATGCTCGGTACAATAGGTGCAAATGAAAAAAGAAATTGAGATCAACAATCGATGAATATAGAGTAAAGTAAATTGGTAACCTACTACCCTTAACTGGACGAACAAAGAAGCCGATTCAGCAAGCAGGGGAGCAAGTATCCGGGGAATAAGTTGCACGATAAACAGATAACTTGCAGAGCACAGAGATGTAATCCTGTAAAATGTCAAGGTGTTTATAAATGATTAGCAAAGTGGGTGTGTATGTGAATGTGGGATGTGTTTGTTGCGGGATCTTGCAGATGGGAACCTGAAGACAGTGGGTCTGGGGAGGCCATGAGATAAATGGTCACTGTGCCAAAGAACCCTTTTGAAGTCTACATGATGTTTGGCACCTTGGCTGTTCACACCCACCCAGCCCCCTTACGAACGCATGGCCAAAGGTGCGAAATGCCATTGATACTGAAGGGGGGATGGATGGGCTTGTGGTGAGTGCCAAAGGTCCGGAACACCGCAGAAGGGAGACACACTTATGGGGACTGCCGGGGCGGGGTCTTGAAGAGGGGAGCCTGGAGACACTGGATCTGGGGAGGCCATAAGATCATTGGTCACCATGCAGAAGAACCCTTTTGAAGTGCACTTGGTGTTTGGCACCTTGGCCGTTCACACCAACCCACCCCCGTTGCGAGCGCATGGCCAAAGGTGTGAAATGCCATTGATACTGGAGGGGGGATGGATGGGAATGAGGCGAACGCGAAAGGCCTGAAACACGGCAGAAGGGAGACACACTTATGTGGATTGCCGGGCGGGGTCTTGAAGAGGGGAGCCTGGAGACACTGTGGCTGTGGAGGCCATGAGAACAATGGTCACCATTGTTGGTAAGGAGACGATCCTTGACCCCTACCCTTGTATCACTATGGTAGAAACATACCATAAGATATAACCAAGGGGGGAGACGTAGCCACCCCCCACAGCATTCGGTTGCACCACAGCCCATAGAAAATAACCCATACCTTATAGCGCACAGCTCAGCCATAAGAAACCATTTTCAACTAGTCCCACCAGCATCTTTTCTACCAGGTCTGAATATCCATCTCCATGTAGAAATGCAGCTCTCGTCCATCATCCCGATTGCCTTGCACAGCCAGCCCACACCATCGCCTCCCCCTTGCGAGCTGTGTGCAAGCCCTCTTCTCACGGAAGTCAGCCATGCCTTGTTACAATCCTGTAGTATGAATTCCGAAAGAATGAGCTCTGCGAAGAGCATGAGACAGTGAGAAGTCATAAGCCAAGTGCCCATTCATCTCCAGTAGACTTCTTTGTCCTCTAAACCCACACCCCACCAGGCCAGAGACCACCAGCTCCGACCCCCCCAATTCTTTTCATGCTGATATCCATCTGACCCTCCCACGCCCCAATCACTCCAGGACCCCCAACACAGACCTAATCCTGTGTGGCAATATATCTTTCCAAAAAACAATGAATGTCTACCTATCTTATGAGGACCCAAGCGGCCAGATGGCAGATGAAACCTTTGGGGTCGGCACCTGGGTGCAGAGTTTACGGTATGAAAGAGAATCCAAAAGGGAAATGGTTAGAATGCCAATATATTAGCTCATGCGACCTAATTACTCCATTCATGAAAGATTTTATGTGTGCCATTATTTTTCCATTATCATATCCTGTTGTTCAGTTTAATTAGAAAGATGTGGGCGCCTTTGCCCTGATCTTCACACCGCAGAGACGAGCCCAGCTGACCCACATGTGCCAAGAGCAATGGAGAGATGGGAGCCAATTACCATCTTGTTTCCCATATAGTATCATCTGTTCCGTAGGCCCCTGACCAATCCAATGCTAGATGTGCACCCTTTTCATACTGTCATCAGTGATGCCGGTACATTGATAGTGGAGGGGGGATGGATGGGCATGAGGGAGCGCAAAAGGCCCAGAACTCTGCAGTAGGGAGACACAATTATGTGGATTGCCAGAGAGGGGTATTGAAGAGGAGAGCCTGGAGACACTGGGTCTGGGGAGGCCATGAGAACAATGATGACCATGCAGAAGATGCCTTTTGAAGTGTACATGGTGTTTGGCACCTTGGCCATTCCCACCCACCCAGTACCGCAGTCGGGTATAATGGAGGGGGGATGGATTATTACGGACGAGGTGAGTTTGAAAGGGCACCAACCATTCTTTCATGTTCCTCATGAACGAGTGAGCATGTTCTTGATTCACTGAAAAATGTAAACAACTATTCGTATATGCTCATTTGTATTTTATTTAGTTTGATGATGTTGATGGCATAAACAAACTACAAATTGTATACTTGAGGTTGCAACACAGTGTGTGAAAATCCCCTGTACTGTCTGCTGTCACTGGGGAATTTGGCGCGAATGGCTCCAATGACACAGGTGGGTATCACTCATCGAACGCGGAATCCAAGCCTCCCATAAAGCCACCATGTAAACGAAAAGTAGGCCACCAGCCTGTACCACCTGTGGAAGGGAAGAGAAGCATACATACTGTAATTTAATTAACCATTTATGTGTACCGCCATTACTTGAAAATGCATCCTGAATTCTATGGCATAGTTGCCCTTACAAAAGGTACTTCATGGATAAATGAACTTGGACTTTGAAGTCTAGACACATTACAAAAGTGAACACCGATTCAATCCATAAAAAGGTTTGGGCCACAGAGAAGTATTGTTTGACAAACATGAACTGTTAGTCGTCTCATTTGTCAAAATAACATCACACCTAGAGTACACATACTCGTTACTTGGATTGCGTGGGCGAACTGTTGTGCGAAGTTCATGCAAAAGCATCATCATAATCCTCAACACAGACCTTGTGAGGCAGGCTGCCCTAAAGTAATGCAGCTCGGTAACGCATATCGGTGGTGTGTCTTCTTCTGATATGTAGGCCACGCATCCAGAGTTAGCAGTTCTCCACCTCGGTTGGCATGACCTTGCAGCGATTGCAGGTACACCAGTTGGAAACGTCTTCCATGCGACTAGGTTCAGGCTCATGCTCCAGTGCTTCATCTTCCCAACTATCGTTTGATTCATCAACGTTTCTGCATCTCTTTCAATTACCTCCTCCTTGGAATACTCCGGCTCGTACTGGTAGGGCTGTATTGTTGCCATTATACGACACATTTTTGAATAAAACGGAAGTAACAATTGAAATCAATAGTAATGTTAGTGTAAGTATCTGTTAGCAAGGGCTTTCTGCTAAGAAAGTAGCTGAACAGAGCAGAAACCAGCCACAGTCAATAAAAAAAAACTGTAAAACGATTGAAAAAGCAACTCTGATGTTGTCTGATGAGAAGGGGTCTGTTTATCTTTATTGAGGGAAGAGGCGTCCACCCATTTCCAAAGAGACACATCAATAGCTGCTGCATAGAGAACCTTGACACGAGATGTGCATTGGCTTTGTGAAAAGGGGTGTAAGCGTCTAGTGATGTCAGCTTCAGGGGCGGGTGATATCATTTACTGCTGTGAGGGCACTTGAACTTAGGGCGATGTAGGAACGGATAAGATTAGCACAAGATGGCCATGCCCAACCCGTTGTTTTCGCATATGTAAAAGTGAGGAAAACTATGGTAAAATGCATAAGAATTTTTTTTCCGATCAATCACAGTATGCTGAAAAACACATGCCCGAACAATTGGGACAATAACATTTTTGAGTGCACTTTCCCTTTAAATAAACAAGTCCACATATCAAGATGGCCCCTTCCCTACATCGATCAGGTGCTGGCCCAGTTCCAAGGGTCATAGGTGTATACCACCATTGACCTGACTAACGGTTACTGGACAGCACCCGCGAGTAGGGAAGACCAGTATATGCTTGCCTTTACCTTCGAGGCAGCTATACAAGTGGACCTGAAACCCCTTTGGATATACAAACTCTGGCAACAAATTTAACATCTTCCTACATAAGTCCATGCCCGATTTGGGTGATGTAAAGGATGTCTTAATCACAAGCTCAACTGTGGATGAACATATAGCGGAAAGAAATAAAATAGAGCGGAAATACGCTATGTTCTGACCCAGCTGCAGAAAGCTGGATCAAAAATGTACTTCCAGAAGGAACCTTGATGAAAGATCCACTTGAACTTCTTAGGGCACGAAATCACCTCTGAGGTTCTCAGTCCACAGGCAAAAAAGGTGGAAGCATTATTGAAATTGAAAGACCCTAGTACTCTAGAAGAACTAAGAAGCCTTCTTGGACTCACTAATTATAGTAGAAAGTTCATTGAAGACTACGCAGAGGTCACTCGACCCTTGGTACATTTATTAAAGGCTGGGGTCAAGTGAGAGTAGGGTCCATAACAATCCGAGGCAGTAAAACAACTAAATAGAAGCCTTTCCCAAGCCACTTGTTTGGCTTACCCTGTTAAGAACAAGGAGTTCTTCTTGGAGACAGGGTTCGGAGATACTTGCTTAACAGTGGTATTGTACCAAAAGTACGACAAGGTCAAAAAAGTCATTTTGTATGTGAGCAAAACTTTATCCTCTGTGGATTTAAAATTCAACGATTGGGAAATGGCACTCCTGGTAATGCTGTGGGTGTTGAAGAATTACCAACCATTCCTCCAGGGGGAGCACATCATTGTTGAGACTCCTTACCAACCCTTCCAATATCTCCGGAGTGACTGAATCCGAACAGGGAACGTGAGTAATTCCAGAATTACTTCCTGGATTCTGTTCATGCAATGCTTTCTTGTGGAGGTCTGAAATGTCCAAAATAAGAAGAGTCCTCTACCGCAAGGATTGGCTGTCTCGCATGACTGTGCTGAAGAAAACTGTCTTGAGGACGAAAGTCTAAGGACCAATGGCAATATGGAGGCGTACCTTACTTTCCCACACAAAGACTATGAGGAAGACATGTGTCAGGGGATACCCACAGTTTATGTGGATGGGTGCTCTTACCATGTTGACAATCATGGGGAAAAGAACTAGTGTCTGACATTGTTGATTTCCCGTGTGAATGATGCCCCAGTACCCTTTGCTGGGTACAAAATGGATCCCTGAAGTAATCAGGTTGCAGAGTGGATGGCAGTACATCAAGCCATCCTCATTGCAGCACACCAGTGCCTTTGGCGAACGTGCGCTGAACACGTTCTGATAACATAACATAAACTAACTGAAAATCTGGTAACCTCTAATGAGATGACCATCTATTGGAAAAAGATAAGAGGTCACTCTAAAATAGTGGGACCAGACAAAAATGGAAATTACTTGGCGGACCAGTTGTTAAAAACCAGAGCCATTCAAAGGGATCTCATAGAAACCAAATCTTTGTTGGGGGAAATTCAGGTCACTGCTGTCACCAGGTCCCAAACCCATGCCAATAATGAACTTTCAACTGCCAAGTGGAGTAAAGAAACCCCAGATGCAGATTTGATTACTGAACAAATAGTGTACCCAATTATTGGGAAATGTTATCAACATATTGAAGACCCTGTGAATTTTCTTCTGACAGAATATGATTGTATCGTGAAGGAGGATCTCCGGGTGTTGATGAAGTTTTCCAAAATATTCTGAATCCAAAATGGTTTGTTGGTACACAGATCTATATCTGGATGTGACCAGTGGATGGTACCTACCTCATTCCGAAGCCTGATTTTAAGTCACGCCAATGACGTGGCCACTGCCGGTCATAGGGGGTTTCATACAATATTATAAATCTTGTGTGAGGTTGCATATTGGCCACACATGCGCTAGGACCTTGACATCTATTTAAAGGGGTTGTCTTGTATTTGTTCAGTTTCCGCCAAGTTCTCTCACACACAGAGCTCCCCTATAGAAAAGGGGAAGGACTGTGCCTTGTTCAGATTTGCAAGTTTATTTCATCGGGCCTGTTATTTGCTCTTCTTGTGGAACCAAGTACATGTTGACCGTCTTTAGAACCCCCCTCCCCTGCATTGCCCACCTGCGTGAGACTCATGACTCATGACTCGTCGGCAGCTCTCCATGCACCTGGGCCCGGGAGGCAGGGTGGCTGCAGATTGACACGTGAGGCTGCACGGCCCACAGTGTAGCATAACATAGACACCATTTTATAACAAACCAAGACTCCATTTTGAGCACACTGAACCCAGGCCTCAGTAGAACAGCCTGCATACAAACGCTGCAGCTCGGCCCCTACTTGACCAGACAGAGAGGGTACTGCGTTTCCCCCCTTCCTCCATGGCAGATCCGCTGAAGGCCCGTTCTCATGAGCAACTAGACGCGAACAAGTAACAGAACAAACACTGTATCATTTACCTTCCGCAGTACATCATTGCCCTAGGAATGACCAGGCTTGCAGTGAGGTCTGGGAAAGAACAAAAGTCGTCCTCATCTAGTGTACCCCGACCCTGCGCCTAACCCTCTCACTTGTGATATATGGTGCTCATGACCCCCAGCCCCACTCTCGCAGATGCAGTGTTAACCAAATATGCTAAACTCTTGAGCCTCCCAGTCTTATCCATGCTGCTAAAGGATGTGTGTTAAAAAGGGTTAAATGGATAATGCAAGTCACTTATATTAGAGCGAGGTGATCCCCGCTCACCCCTGAGACACCTCCATGGTCTAAGGCCCAGTGCACGACCACTCAAAAATCCGCTTTGTACCCACTAATGTTTGCTGCTATTGTAAAAAGAGTAACAGAAAAGCAATATATAACATGCTTGTGTACGATATGATGAAATATGCTGTATTATATGAAAGCCCCCTAGGGTAGTGAGCCAGGTTTTACTATAATCAAAATGTTAGATTAACACATTGCTTTCTTGCTCCCGAGTATATAACCCAACCTGACACTACCTCACATTTGTTATATGTTCACCTTCCTCATGAATTGCAAGCACCTGACTGACTAACGCTATGTAATGTATGTACCAATGCAAAACCTCCATTGTTATGAACCTAGTAATGTGAACTCAACAAAGTCAAAGGGGACTACTTATGGGTATCTCAACTGTGTATTGCCCAAAATCGTTTTCACACTGGGGAGGACACAGTTATATCGAGTGAGGAGGAGTTTGCCAAAAAGCCTAGTTAGCTAATTGCGCTTTCCAAATAGTCTCTGTGGTTTCTGTGGAACAAATTAGTGGGCCACATTCATCAGGGCTTCGCAGGGCATCTTGGTATGTGCCTGCTGAGAATCACGTCTGTATCTCTTCAAAAACACTCCCCGCTCCGTGTGGACTGGTAACTTAGCACGGTGGGTGAGACGGCCCGGATCCTTGGAGCATTCGTCTCTGTTCTGCCCTGCGAAGCCCTGATGAATGTGGCCCACTAATTTGTTCCACAGAAACCGGTCGGCTAGAGAACGACCACACCTAGTGTACAATATGAACTACACAGGTTATGCTCGTTCGGATGTAGGACCCCCTGCCTAAATATTCAGGGGTCTTCCCTGTAACTATCTTCAGAGAGAATAAAGCTGAAGAAAAATTCTTCATTGCTGTTTCAATTTTAACCTGCACCTGTTCATCCAGAGAAAACCTATTAAAACTAATGTTCATTTTTCATCTGGATGACAGCTAACACATGCAACAACCAATGCGGTAGAGCATGTGTCTTTTAGCACAACACATGTGCACAAGAGACTATTTGGAAAGCGCAATTAGCTAACTAGGCTTTTTGGCAAACTCCTCCTCACTCGATATAACTGTGTCCTCCCTAGTAATGTGAACACATGGAAACAGCAGAAAATGTGTAATTCACCTGATGCCCCCAGCCCTAGCATCTGTCCTCTCTAATAGTATTTGTGCAGCCCAGTGAATAGAGACCCGCACAAAGTTGCAAGGCCATCCCCCCTCCACTCGCCAAGGCCCGCCGGGGCTCGCTGGTGTTCAATTAGCACAGCCTCACCTCCCCACATTCCTGCTGGACCCGCTTCAAGTATTTACCTCCCCAATGTCAGAGGCCGCCATACAACCACTGTGTACTGCCATGGCCAGGCCAAATGAATTACGAGCCACCCAGTCCTAAATCCCACCACCTTTGAGGTACCAGCTATGGGTCCTCTCTGACCTAATGGTATTCCAGTTCACCCTGAATCCAACAGACCACAAAGACAGTTATCTGTCCTTGTGCAAACATCCCCCAGAGTCATCATTTACTACATCTAACAGGAATAAATGATGACGGTAGCTTGACCCATGCCCCCTGATAAGACAACTGAACCCATGAGACTGGACCCTTTGTTAATGACAACTTTACGTATGTATGGCGGAAGCTTCGTATCGCATACTGTTTTCCTCTGTCCCCACCCAGGTATTAGATTGATGTGTTAGAACTTTTACATAACAACTTGGCATAGACGGGTGCGATGAATGAGTATGCATGGCCACAAGGGCAAATTTCTAGAACCAAAGTGGTGAATCTCCGTGGACAGCCAGGGCCCTGGAGCCCCACCCCGATGAGCCCAGCTGACCCAAGCACATTGTGATGCCACCACGTGGATCCCCGCCAATCACGGAGCGCCGAGCCTATGGACTACATAGTAGCTAGACGTGGCCATCCAATCCCAAAGACTATGTGGCCCCTATATCTTAGCTCATGCATGACGTGTATTTGTAATATAACTAGCTGTCTTTGCTATAGTCAGACAGAGCGCTCTCAGAGTTTGCAGAGTCCTTTGCATGCCCTATATTGAGTTAGATAAAAAACCTTTTTTTTTTATTTGATTTTATTGGAGTTTATTTCAAACAGATAACAGCTTTAACATCCGAGGTTAGCAATTACAACAAAAGAGCAGGTATTGCTGTTCAACAGAAAAAACAGTTAAGATTCAGTTTCACATTTCAACAAAATCCTTGTGTTCTGTTCCGTCCATTTTTAACTCCTCTTTAGAGTGTCAATAAACATTGACGGCTCTTTGTCCATTTTCCCTTCCCTCCGTCCCTCCCTCCCTCCCTCCCCCCGCAAGACTTTGTAAACTGCTGCCGTGGGATGTGTTGTTTAGTGTTTGATAGATTGGTTGACGGGTTTGTCAAGCTTTGGGGACCACCTTTTGCAGGAGGTTATCATGGTATCTCACTGTCTGCGGTTGTGTGCATTGTTGGTGGGTGATCTTTCATGGGAATGGGTCAAGGCACTGGTCATATGCTAAGTGTTAATGTACTATTCCCGGCATATACTTATTGAGAAACTCTAGCCATAAAAGGTCACATTGCTTGGTTTTCCTGTGTATAGCTGCCGTGATTTTTTCCATGGTGCACATGTTGGAGGTCACATTAACCCATTATTTTTCAGTGGGGACTACAGGGGATTTCGATTTAATCGTCAATAGAGCCCTCGCGGCTAACAACATTTGCGCGGCTATATCTGTGACCATTATCAGCTCGTCCTCGATGTTTCGAGACCAAATAGGATCAGATAGGGGTCCGCTGTCTGCTGTAGCCCATCTAGGTCCCTGATCCATCCCAGCACTTCGTTCCAATATATTTTGATCTGAGGATAACCCCACCACATGTGCCAGTAGTCTGCCGTGGACCCACATCCCCGCCAACACAGTGGACTAGATGACTGATACATCTTGGAGAGCCTACGCGGGTCATATTGCCATCTGTTCAGTACATTTATCGCATGCAATTTATACTGGCACGAGATCGAAGCCTTAGGTGTCGCCCTACATATTTTATCCCATGTCTCCAGGTCAATGTCCTCACCCATGTCCCTTTCCCATTTTAGCCTAAGTGGTTCAGTTGAGCCTTTTCCGGCCTCCATTAGTGTTTTATTCAAAGTAGATATCAGCCCTTTCGTTTCCGTTCTTGAGTCGAGTATGGTTTCAAACGGGGTAAGTTCCCTTCTCAACTTGTCCTTCCATTCGGGTTTCGTCAGAACACCTTTGATCTGCAGAAAGTGGAATGCGGACAGTGTGCCTATTCCGAGTGCTTCCTCCAGTTCAGGGAGTGCAATGAAGGAGTCCTTTTTCAGGAGTTGTCCCACCCTTTCCAGGCCTGCCTCATACCAAGCTTGGAACCTCTCCATATTAGGGATCTGGTCATTGATGCCCGGTGACCAAAGATGATTTAACGGCGATGGCCATGTGGTAATCTTTTCCATATCCCTGCCTTCCCGCCATATATCCCATATGGTTGCAAACATTGGGTGTACCCTAGATTTCTTCAGTACTCTCCTTCTAGGGGACCAAGCCACTCAAAGATTGTTGCTGGGGACAGATAGTGATTGTCCATAGCGATCCACTGTGGTCTTTTCTGGTTACGAAGATGGGGAATGAGGATTCGTAATTGAGCCGCATCGTAGTATTTTTGGATATCCGGGAGACCCTCCCCACCCTTGTCTTTCGGTAGTGTCAAGTTGGAGTATGCAATTCTGGGCTTTTTCCCTTGCCATAGGAATTTTAAAATCACCTTCTTGACTTCTGCGAAGAATTGGCGTGGCATCTGAATGGGGAGCATTTGAAAGGGGTACAGAAATCTCGGGAGACATGTCATTTTTATCGCGTTTAAGGGCCCCAGCCAGGATATGGTTAGGTTGTCCCACCGAGTGAGGTCCGCATGGAATTTTTGGAGAAGTGCTGGGAAGTTGGCTTCATATAAATCTTTTAGTGATCTTGTGACATGTATCCCTAGGTACTTCATTTTTTCATTTTCTATCATAAGGCCCAGGCGCAGGTATCTCTCAGTATTTGTTTCCCTTGATCCCTGTAAGGGGAAGAGTATTGACTTGGATTTGTTAACCTTAAACCCGGACACACTGCCATATTCTTCCAGGAGGTACAGGGCCCTGGGAATGGATGTATTAGGGTTTGTCACATGCAGAAGCAGGTCATCAGCATACAGCGCTACTTTGTATTCCTCGTCTCCTAGACGCATGCCTGTTACTTGGGTGTCCTGTCGCATCATTTTTTGGGCCAAGGGTTCTACGGAGAGGGCAAAGACGATGGCCGATGGGGGGCATCCCTGCCGGGTGCCACTTTTCAGCTCAAACCATCTCGAGTATTCCCAATTGACAGACACTGAGGCTTTTGGTGCAGTGTAAACTGCTTTTATCCCCCTTCTAAATTTCGGCCCTATTCCCACGGCACGGAGGACTGCGGCAAGGAAACCCCATTCCACTCTATCGAAGGCTTTTTCAGCATCAATGGAGAGTAAGGTGGGATTGTCGCTCATGGTTTGGGAAGCTTTGATCAAATGGAGAGTCTTTCTCATGGTATCTGCACCCTGGCACCCAATTATGAACCCTACCTGGTCGGGATGGACAAGATGGGGCATGTGGACCTCTAGTGTGGCTGCCAGCACTCTCGTGTAAATTTTGGCATCAAGATTGAGCAGAGATATGGGACAGTTTGATCTGCAGCATTTGGGATCTCGGCCTTCCTTGGGGATGACCGATATAAGCGCTCGAACAAAGTAGTCGGGGGCAATTCCTGTGTCAAGGATTTCATTAAACAGAGTGGTCAGGAATGGGGTTAGAAGGGCCCTAAAGGTTTTATAAAAACCGGCAGTGAATCCGTCCTCACCTGGGGATTTGCCCAGTGTGAGTCGTTTGATCGCCCCATGTATTTCCTCTTCAGTTATGGGGGACTCAAGATGGGCCAAGTCAGTATCTGCCACTTTTGGAAGAGCAATGCTGATGAGGTAATCGTCTATCTCCTGTGAGTTTGGGTCCACTTCTGAAGTGTATAGGGACTCATAGAAGTTTGCAAACAGTTATGGGATGGAGGGTGTGTGTTGCCCGTGGTCAGGGGTTGGATATGTGATCTCTTTTACCCTGCGTTCTGCCCTTTGCATCCTGAGTCTAGCCGCTAACAGCGCGTCAGCCTTATCGCCCTTTTCGTAGAATTTCTGCTTCAATAAATTCAGTTTCCGCCCTATCTGGCCATGTTCTAGGTGACGGAGTTCCTCCCATTTTTTCCTAGCCTCTTGGGTCTTATCAGGGTCCGTGGTGTCTCCCGCTCTGGCCTCTCTGTCTAGGTGACATATTTCACTTCGGAGCTTATTTTCAATAAGGGTTCTTTCCCTTTTTTTCCGGGCCCCCTCCCGTATGAGGATCCCCCTCCAGGTTGCTTTGGCCGCTTCCCACACACTCTGTCTAGAGACTTCCCCGGTGTCGTTGGTTTTAAAGTGTTCTTTGATCTCTGTTTCGAGTTCCTCTTTGAAGAGGGGATCTCTCCACAGTGCTTCGTTACATCTCCATTTCCCACCCCTGATTGGGAGGTGTTCCCATTGTATATCAACTGTGACCATGTCGTGGTCGGACCATGTTATTGGGGTATTCCCTGAATATGATGTGATATCGTTTAGTTCTCGTGAAAGGTAGATGTAATCTATTCGGGTGAAGGTATTGTGTGGGGGTGAATAAAACGTATACCCTCTTTCATCAGGATGCATCACCCTCCATGTGTCAACCAGCGCATATACTTGCATCATGTTTACAAAGTCATTGCGTTCCCCTCTCACAGAAATTTCGACATTTGGGCGCCCTGATTTCCGATCCAAATTGTGATCTGCCAATAGGCTAGATAAAAAACCTTTTAACTTCATGGTCTCATTCCCTCCTGGGGAGTGTCCTTTATTACCTCTCATTGTGGGGGGCTTACTGCCTTATTTGGGGGATTCTTACTTTCATTTACCAAGTGGGTAGAATGTCTTCTGGCCCCAAATTGTAAGGCAGAGACAGCTGCCATACTAATGATCAACAACATCTTCTCTCGTTTCGGCCTTGCCCAAAGGATTGAGTCAGACCGAGGAAGTCATTTTACCAGTGAGGTGATGAACAAGATGTGGAAGATACTCGGAGTAAAAAGAAAACTCCATATTGTCTACCACCCAGCCTCAAGCCAGAGAGTTCAGAGGTACAATAAAACAATTGTGGACATCTTGAAGATGCATATGGCAGACTCTGGTCCTAGTTGAGACATCCAATTACCTCTTGTCATGATGGCCATCAGGTCCACACCGTCTTCTGCAACTAAAATGTCTCCATTTGAGCTCATGATTGGATGAATAATGGTTCTACCTCAGCATCTGCTCTATAGAACTCGAGAGCAGACCCTGATAAACATGTCCACTACCCATGTTTAGAATGAGAATTTGATGAAACACCTTCAGAATCTTTTGCTTACGCTCAGCGCAATTTAGAAAAGGTGGCAGAAGGAATGAAAGCCCTACTATGACTTAAAAACTACCACGAAGGAGTATGGAATAGGAGACAGGGTCTACCTGTACAGTTTCCACAGGAACCATACCAAGGAGCAGAAGTTCCTCCCCTCTTGGCACGGTGTCTTTGAAATTGTTGATGAAATCTCACTTGTCACCTATAAAATCTGCATCCCTAAAGTAGAACATACGGAAGAGAATGGGTTCCTATCAATCAGTTGAAGATCTGTCACCCTAGAAAGATTTTACGGCTGATTGAAGAGCCCAGTGAGGGAAGAGTCCAGGAACAATCTGAAGAATGAAAGGAAAGGATGGAGAATATCGCACAATTACAGTGAGTAAAGGAATTTATACTCACAAAGAATGTATAAAACTCAGAAGAAAATAATATATTAATATATAATATGTGTAGAAATGTTCATGTAAGGGAAATAAATGTCTATGGCCCTCATTACGACCCTGGCGGAAATCAACCGACCGGACCGCCATAGCGTAAATAGCGTTTCCGCCATTGCACGACGGAGCAAAGTGCGGCTCATTCCGACCCATCGGGCACGAGCACCACGCCATGGCGGAAGTGCAAAGTCCGCGATGGCGGAAATGACCCCAAAACGGCCCACACCGCCGCTGTACGGCGCCCTAGGTGCAATACCGCCACCCATTTTAGCGGACACCGCAGTGAGCGCCAACCGGAAAGTACGGTGACCGGAAATATACGGAAACGGAAGTAAAAGCATGGTCCCGGAACGGGAAACATCACGCCGTACACCTATAAAACCACAAATTCCACACAACCATTAAAAATACTACCCTGAGACACATCTCAACCCGTCATCCACCCTAGTGAAACCAAGAAAAATGGGAAAAGTAGCAAAGAAAGCGTGCGACCGCAAGAGGCAGGTCCACTTCTCCCGTGAGGAACTCACCGTGCTCACAGAGACCCTCCAGGAGAATGCTGCCGCCGTCTTCTCCACGCAAATGACCAGGACGGCACTTGCGAACAAGAAGTCCATATGGGCCCTGGTGGCACAGCGGGTAAGTGCGGTGGGGACCGCACCCCGCAACCCACAGCAATGCAGAAAGCGATGGGACGACCTGCGGATACGCGTCCGTAGCATACTTTCTGCCAACCGCAACATTGCCACAGCTACCGGGGGAGGATCGGAATCACCCATCAAGTTGACCCCCTGGGAAGAAATCTGTGCCTCCACCATTGGAATGGAGAGCATAGAGGGAGTCGGAGGGATGGAGAAAGGAGTGCAGACATCCGAAGAATCAGGTAGGTGTCCCAAATAAAACAATGCCAAAACCACAATGTCCAATCATGTGAAGTACCACGTGTCCACATAGTGCAACAGTAACACATGTCCAGGAGAACGTCCACATACATAGGCCTGATAGCACACTTTAAAACTCACATCAAATACATAAATAATTAAAAATCCTAAAAACACCCTCTACACGTGCAGCAGGCACACCCTAACTGCAGGCTGCAAAACAACTGCACCCTCACTCCACACACAAATGAAAGCACCTCCAAGGCCCCGACCCAAATCACCCTCAGGTACCACCCCAATGCATGTGATACATTGCCATTCCAATTCCCACAGACCCATTAATAACGCTCGCCCTCCTTTACTCCACCACAGGGTCCGATCCAAACGACGAGCTCCAGGACACCCCTACCAGCACACCTGCAAAGAGGGCCAAGACCAACGGCCAAAGACCCTCCACCTCAGCTGCACGCATCAAGACACGGAAGCAGCACAAATCAAGTGGCAGCACAGAGGAGGGAACTCCAACAGGCACCCCAGCAGCCAGCATGCCCAATACAGCACCACCACAGGTCCCCCCAATGGATGCCACAGTAGGCACTGCTTCTGGTGGCAGCAGCACCATAGGTGACACTGCATTAATGGCAGCATGCTCCGACACAGAAAACGGGGATGTCGAAGTTAGATCCATCCATGACCTGTCTCAATCCCCCTGTCTGTTCCATCCCGTACACCATGAGGATACCACGCAGGGGCACCCACAAGACGACGACTGGCCATCCCCCACAAGCCCTGTGGCAAGGCAACATGAGGTGATCAGCCACTCTGTGACACCACCGCAAATGGCCATGGCCCAGCAGAGGCAACAGTCCCTCGACCAGGTAATCGTGCAACAGCAGCAACTGGCCACGCTCCTCAAGGACCATGCCGATGAATGTGGGGGCACTAAGGCAGACATAGAAACATCAACTGAGACACTTAGGGCAGAAATGGAGAGAAGTACAGAGACACTAAGGGCACAAATGGAGAGTAGCACCGAGAGCCTGAGAGTAGAAATGGAGAGAAGCACCGAGAGCCTGAGAGTACAAATGGAGAGAAGCACCGAGAGCCTGAGTGGGGAACTGCATGCGACGTCCAAAGACGTATGTGCCGAACTTGCCGCAGTGCGCCGTGTGCTCACTGAGCTCTCACAAACCCTTAGGGACATGCATGGACGTGAGCAGGCAGAGACATCATCCGTTGCAAGTTCCGTCCAGGGCAGCTCCCAACGTAGATCTGGGAGGAACCTGCGCTCCACAGGCAGGGGTGCCCCTGATACCCGGAGAGGGGGCTTGCAATAGCGACTGCCCACTGACAATGAGCATCTTTGGACACTGGTGTTCGGGGGGGAGGTAGGAGGGTGGAGGGGGTGTGTTGGGCTCACTTGGGTGGCGGGTCGATAGGGTGTTTAACATGATATCACATATGCCATAAACAATGCACGATCATCCAATGAGATGTGTGGACATTGATCTTTGTGTACGAGGCCATTATAGGCGTACAGTCCATATTGTGCATGTTCCAGACACACACAGTGCCACGAGTCCCGTGTCCATGTATCAGCCACCAGGCGTGAGTGCTAGAAGCATGCATCTATGAGATGCTGACGAATGTCACGGCCCTCCTGTGCCTCGCAGACTCCTTGAGGTGCTGCCACATCCCCACCCTCATCATGACCATCTTCAGGTGCTTTCAGTTCTGCGTCAGGGGGCATGGGCACATTTCTACGTACGCACATGTTGTGGAGCATGACACATGCCATGACCATCTTTGCAACCTTCACATGGCGGTACAGGAGTGCCCCGCCAGACCTGCTGAGGCAGCGGAAACGAGTCTTCAGTAGGCCGAATGCCTGTTCTATGACTACACGGGTACGTGAGTGGGCATGGTTGTAGTCCTCCTCATGCTGGTCCCGTGGGTTCCGGACTGGTGTGAGGAGCCATCTCTTCAGTGGATACCCGGCATCACCTGTATGTGGACAATAAAGGAATTTTGAGGAATGCCATTGCTACGTACGCACCCCCCCCCTTCCTGCCAGGTCATTGCCGCATCACATACCCCACATCATCATGCATGAAATGAGACTCACCGAGTAGCCAGGATCTGTTCCCTGCGTGTCGCTCCATGTAGCGTGGTATTGTAGAGTTCCTCAAGACCATAGAATCATGGGTTGATCCAGGGAATCGGGCACAACAATGTGTAATGATCCTGTTGGAGTCACACACCATTTGTACATTCAGAGAATGAAATTGTTTTCGGTTGCGGTACTGGGCCTCCATGGCATGTGGGACGACCAATTCCACATGGGTTCAGTCGATGGCACCAATGCAACCCGGTATGCCGGCAAGTGCATGGAATCCCACTTTTGTGTTGGTAATTTCCTGCTCCGAGCGTGGTAGAGAGATGTAGTCGTCTGCGTGCTGCAGGAGGGCATCGAGCACTTGCAATAGTGTCTGTGAGAACAGTGGCTGTGATATGCCATGCAACTGTCCGACTGTGTGCTGGTAGGTGCCTGTGGCCAGGAAGGGGAGTACAGACACCACCTTCAGTAGGGGTGGGATGGCGGTTGGGCTATCTATCATGCTGACAAGGTCAGCCTGTGTCATGTCCACAATGGCGGTTATGGTGTCCCGGTCCAAACGGTAGAGGGTGTGGATCTGCTCATCAGTGAGGTTGAACGGATGTGCTCGGAGGCGTGGGATTGCGGGCTGCCTGCGTGGTGGTAGTGGCTGTGCTGGCGGCCCTTGCTGGCCCTGCCTTGCCCTCCTCCTCCTCCTGCGTCTCCTCCGTGCGGCCGGTTGTAGTTGGTGTTCGTCTTCTTCTTGAAGTTGGAGTACTTGCAGTGCTATCAGGTCCCCCAGGGCCAACATAGCTAGTCCTGCCGGTAGCATTTCGGAGTGGGTGTGGTTGTGGGAGGAGACTGGGTGTGCAATTTATGTGTTTTCAGGCTGTATGGCCTCCACCTGTGGTGATTCATTCCACCTGTGCAAGCTGCTCTCCCCTTTGGGCGAGCACGTCCCGCACACAACGCTGCAATTCGACGAATGGCATCTTGCTATTACAATCATGTATTTGTACCCGATGGCAGTGTAACATTGGTTGATATGTTCATTCGGCTATGGTCCCATTGTTTCACATACTATCTTTGCAGTCGCGAACAGACTTGTGAAGGGTCAGTGGAACGTAGTACTCGAGTAACGGTGGACCCTCATGCAACACTGTACCGAGTTTCACCGACGGGCGGGGCGACCCATTTGTGAGTGAAGGCAGTTGCCATTTTCACACACAGCCGCACTAGATGGATTAATTTGTGATTTCAAGCGGCCACAGATGCCTTTTCGACGTGATGTTGCAAACGAGGAATTCGAAGGGCGGCGCTTTCGGTTTTCAGCTAGCGGCGAGGAGATGCCCACAGGTCTGACTGCAAATATAGCGTTCTATTGTTCAATGTCCTTGGGACAGGGGCCATGGCGAGGATGCAATGATTGATATGAATAGTTTGGGATGCGCAATAGCGAAGTGGGCGATAAGGCCGGACGTTCCCAAATACATGTTACTTCACAACACTGGAATTACGGGCTGGGGCACAGTGGATTTTGCAGGCTGCATAACGCACAGACTCAATGGAAATTTCACATGTTATGTGAGTATGGAAACAGGTGTTTTCATTACGGGATGAGGGAATGATGTATGGATGCATGGACAGATGATTTGATACAGAGTTTGCCATGTACAGGGCTTCTTGGAATCTATCCGCCTCCCCTGCGCTATGTGATGCAGGGCTGCCATAGTGGGACCATCGTCTATCTGGCCTTGTTGAGCCCTCCCTGTCTCGACGCGCCTTCAGACACTTGTGTCTATGCATGTTACCAATCCCATCTGATGGATTCTGTTTTAACAGACGCATGCACAGGTACACTCGTTTGTGATAGTGTTTTCACCTCGATATAGATAGTTATGATTCGCAAGTGGTTTTTGGGTGGTGATGATCCTTTGGAGTGGGCTAGCATGCATATGGCTGTGGATTTGGTGTGATCATTGAAGTGAGTAATTCAAATGTAGTTCTGATGGCCATACTATTCTTTTTCATTTCATTTGGGTGACAGGTATCTCCTCCCCTTTTGCCACTGCCATCTGTATGCCACTCCTGCAGATGGATTTTACTCCCGACACCTGCTGCTTCGTGTTAATCAGTGGAGCAGCATTACGATCTTATGGGACGATCGCCAATGGGCCACATGCCCTTACGCAGTACTAGTGGCTAGGAGCAACATTTCGGCCTTTCAGCTGGACTAGTGCCTCCCTATTGGGATGGCCCTGCGGTTCTAGGCGCTTCCATGTTGCCTTTTCGTACGAGAATGTAGCCCCTCTGTACCATGAAGGAACAGGGCGTCACACAAGAAGTAGCTGGTCATTTATTGCGGATGCAGCCCACAATGGTGAAATGTATTTTGGAGTTCATGGCCTAATGGCTGTATGGGCTTGGTGAATTTGTTGTGCATTAAATTTCTATTCTGATATGAACCGTGTAGCGTTCTTCTTTGCAAGTGATGTGGCATATTCCTATTTGGGGAGCGATGTATTGTGAGGAGATCTGCATTGGGTTCCAGCTTCGGAGTATAGTTGCGTGGTACTGTGCTGGGCGCGTTTGCCTACGAAGCCCAGTGAGGTCAGGGATAAGGGCTGCCAATATGACTGTTTTGATGATGTCATGCTCAGGGGCGGGGGATTAGCTTTTGTGTAACAGATGCCGGTCAGCCAGTTGGATTGGTGGAATGATGTGATTATCGGAATATGGCTGGTCACAGGTGCCTGTGTTTGCGTGCGTTTCTTGGTGGGAGACTGAGGTCATGTCCATTTGTATAGCTTCTGTATTCGTGCCATCTGTGCCCTGCAGCTCCCATTGGCCCCTCTTGAGATTCATTTGTTCGTTGGCAGGCATGGATGACTAGTACATTTCACTGGTTGCATTGTGTGACTTCATTGCACCTACAGGGAGTTGTACAATGTGGCCAGGGAGCGGTGTACAGGCACTCAGTAGGGCCGTTTATGGTTGGTTCGCGATGCCGTACTTCTCACCATGGCGGAATGGTACTTTCCGCCGTGCTTGATGGCGTTAGGTGCATGTCCGCTAGGGTCAGAATTTGCGTACCGTTGCGCCATGGTGGTAATTACGGTTTGGCATGGCGCGCGCGCGCGTACTTGGTGCAGTTAGCGTTGGCGTTCACTACGGTGTCGCTAATGGCATCGTACTTTGCGGTGACAGGTCATGATCGCACCGAGCGCTATTCGATGGCGGTATTGCATTTCCGCCATCGTTTTTCGATTTCCGCCAGGGTCGTAATGAGGCCCTATGTGTTATGTGATACTGTTTGGGTTTTCAAGTTGTATGCCTAGTTACTGGAGAAAGAAGTACTATATACTATACTTAACCTCTAATTTACTCTATGCAGATTCAATAACTCCTTACCTTAATATCCTGGGAGTAGGAGGTTCCAGAAAAAGGGAGGGTTTCCAGGACCAAGACCCAAAATCCAAAAAGAGTAAAGTGCAGACCAGAGCGCGACTCCCTCAGTACAGGAAAATAGAAGACATACTCCAACGAAGAAATTAATGGAATGAGCCAAAGCAAAAAGAAAACAAAAACCCCACTCTCCATTGCTCTTTTCTATGGGTTAACTGAGTTAAAGACCCAGGTGGGGGGGGGGACTTGTGGGGTGAAAAGACAGCCCAGAGTGACAGAGATGGAGAGGCTTATTGTGAGAGTGAAACTGGCTAATGTCGAGTCTCATTGAAATATAAAAGCCAGTACAAAACAGTGATTTCCAACATGAGGCCTAGTGATGAGTGAGAATGGGCCCCATTTAATGTTATCAAAATTGAAAGGCACTCAGCGGAAGTAAAGTGTGACTCAAAACAGTGATATTCCTAACGATGCGCAATGAATGGAAAAAGACGTGGGGTGCTGCAGATGCTGACTTTGTGCAAACTGGGAACAGGCACCATTTGACAGATTCTAAAATGCAGCAGTACACATGGGAACAAATACATTGAAATGTGGTGCCTTTGAAAAATAAAAAGGAGGAATTGTGCGTTACATTTAAAAAGTGAAGCCAAGTGACAAATTTCAGAGAAAGACACTTACTTTTCAAAAATAAACTATCATTCAAATGCAAAGGCTTAATTGGTGGAGAAGTTAACAAAAATGTTCTATGCAACTGTGGCCTATTTGTTAATAATGCCTAAAGTGAACTTATATCTGTCCAAACTGTGTGTGATAAAAGATTGTATTATAAACAACATGCCCAGATATAATGCTCAATGGTACATGTAAGCACATCTTGTCGATTTAAAGCTGTATTTTCTGAAATATGGATGCAGCTGGTGTTTTCCCCACTGAAATGAAAGGTCCATGCCTTTGATAATTTGAACTTAAGACCTGTGGGCTGGGACCCCCAGGAAAAGGAGGACTGGTTCAGTTCTAATACACAGAAAAAACAGAGAATTAGATCAGAATTGTGGGAGATGCAGATAACACAGCTAGCAGAGATGATCTTTAAGGTCTGGTCTCCCCATTAGCTGTGCATTAATGGCCAACAGAAATGAACTTTTCAGGGTTGACTCGACCTCAAGAAATGGCTTCAGAGCCACTAATTGACGATCAAAAATTCTGTACGAAACACACCTTGCTGATAAGCAGATGTTTGCGTTATGTCACAAGAACAGAAATTATTCTTTTAAAAAAGGTTGGGGCTAGTGTAACAATGAGGGACAAATGTGATGTCTTGCCAGGATCTCCTTGATCCGACCGTGGCTGATTTGCCCACAACTAGAATGTTCGCATGAGAAGTTTGCACCTTTCTCATGCAAACACACGTACAAACCCACACCCTGACCCACAACCACAACATACCCATGACACCCCCCTGACCCACACCCTCAACACACCCCCACCTACACTCCCAACATAAACAAACCACACTTACCTTTTTCTTCACGTTGAGTCCCTGTGGTGCCTGTTCCCTTTCACTTCCATGATCGGGAACCAGTGCCGCAGGGTCCTTTTCTTTTTTCTTTGTTCTTTTACGGGGATGCAGGGGTTGGGAGAAGTATTGGGAGTGAGGTGTTGTGGGGGACACCCTTGCAGTCTTTTTCTATTTTACTTACCTGCAATGCTACCACCAAAGGTACAAACTGTTGGTGCTCAAACCTTTGGTGGTAGCATTTTTAGACCTTTTTGTATGTGCAACCGTTTAGATAGGGTCAAAACGTACAATACCATCTTGCCATGTGATTACCAATGTGTCACCTTTTTTAATTAAAAAAGAACCGTTTGTCCCAGTGAGCTCATCCCAGACTCATATTACAGGGGATACGAAGCCTGTCAGCATCATGTAAATATGAATCCTGTGTGTGTATACAAGTTGAGCTATAAAAACTATTATGATTCCGGCCTTCTCATGATTCCGAGGGAATGGAAAGTTGGTGTGGTGATAGGTTATAGAAGTAAGGTTTGAATCTTGAAGGGTCAGCGTTGTAACTATTTCAGCTCAGGAATAAATTGATAAAAAAACCATAGCTCCTCCGAGGAAGGGCATGGAGAGATATGATTAGTAGTTTCTGACTTGCCATAGAATATAGAACTCAAATATATATATGTGTCTGCAGTTATCTGAAAAATTAGGGTAGCTGGCATGTTGTTAGATTTTTAAGGACAATGAAAAAAGTAAACCCACTTGTCATTTTGAGATGATTAATCTTTCTCCTCCCTCAACCTCCATCATCCACCCCACAACTCCTTGTCCTATCAGCAGGCAATGGGCATGTAGGGGGAGGTGGAAGAAGAGAGCTGGCCAGTCCGCAGCATGGGAATAATAATGGAGTGTCACCAGCCTTATAATAGATCATTTTTCAATCTGAGAGGACTGGATTTTCTTTGACTTGACGTCTCTTGGGAACTTTTTTTGGACTTTTGATGTTTCCCTTGATTTTCCCACTCTATTACTGGAGGTAGTCTACTCCTGGACTCTTGCTATGAACAACTGGCAGAGAGACAGGGCGAGCTACCAAGGCCTTAAACATTGTGTGGGAGACAGAGACTGGGAAATCTAGAAGCTAGCTGGGCCTGCCATTTGAGGAGCTGTAACGCTCACCTGGTATCACGGGGACGTCACTCAGCCTGTTCTGACCTCTTACGACCTTGAACCCTTCCCTGGAGTCTACTCAACTGGAGACTGGGCCTTGTTTTCTTGGAAAGTGTGCTCTCTGTCCTGCGGGCTCGTTGCTGCCTAGTTACTTTAAAGGCAAGAGTCCGACAGGTAAGTATAATGAGTCTTTTGACCAGTTCTCTAACTTTGTTTCTTTCCTTCCTTAGATGATGGCCGGCATCCGGGGATGGCGAGGTGCTGCTGAGATGAGTAGCGCTGAAGGTGAGTGAGAGCGTGATGCGCGATGCAACCCTTTCGTATTTGTATTGAACTGAGGTTTTTTTCTGTGTCTTTTAGGTGCTACGACGTTTTCAGTGTGGATGCCGGTTATGAAGAAGAAATGCGGTGAGTAAGCGCGGTATGTGGCGCCTCTAGATGTTTCCACGCTAACCTGGAGTGTCTTTTCCCTCATGCAGATGGATGAGAAGTTCCGGAGACAGAGTTCCCCCAGAGCGGCTGGGATTCAGGTAAGCGTTTGAAGCTCGTACAGTCTTTAAAAAATAAGCGAAGATTTGCTGAATGCTTACTAATGCCTTTTTTCTGTTCTTTTCCCTTTTCCTTAAGAAGCAGCGTGCCGGGATAGGAATGACACCGCCGAAGATGCCCGCAGAACAGAAGGAGCGATGAATGATGGGCAGAAGCGCCACAAGGTAAGGCTGTTCCTAACGGTGTTCTTGCTCTTACAGGAGCTGAGCGCAGAAGAAAGATGCAGGCCTACTGGAGACCGATCCGAACACGATGTGTGTCACGCTGCAGGTGCTGAAAACACAAAGCATGCTTCTCAGCCTGGGTATGGCTTAAATAGTCTCTGGGTATCCCAGGTGTCTATGGGCTGAACCACACCCAAAAGACTAGACTGCACATGCAGTTCTGGGAACCGAAATATGTGGGGGCATCCATCTTGTCCCCATCAATGCACTACAAGTCCAATCCCTAATGTTATCCTATGGGAGTGAGTGAGTCTGGTGCCACAAGCGTCAAGTCTGACTCCAAGTGGGTCGTTGGAGGGATGGAGAGGCCCTGGAGGGCCATGTAGGTGATCGTGGCCTGGCACCAGCCTGACATCTTGGGGGACTGGGGACATGAGGGGCAGGAATCATGACAGGAGCCAGAGAAAGTCTGGGTGGTGGGGACGACCCTTGACTGAAGCGTTTGACCAGATCTGCGCTGTCCTCAGAGGAGCCCGGCTGTTTCCCTGGATGCCCCAGAACCAATGCCTCCCATGTAAGTATGATATGATATGATATGATATGATATGATATGACATTGGTAACGCGCCTATACACAAGTAGATTAATCCAAATGCCAACAACATTATGGGAGGGGGCAATCTGCCAGTCTCAATCTCCATTTCACATAGTGTGTAGGGTGGGTGGAACTGGGGAGACCCTTGGCACATTTTATTAAATCTAACTCAAATTAATTCCACTATAGAAAATAACCCTATCCATTTAAATTGAATTGTGTTGGGAACTGCCTGCCTTAATCCTTTACATTAAGTTGTGGCAAGGGGGTCAAGCTGTGTAGATCCTTAGCGCATTAAAGTGAAGTTAAATCAATTAGTCCACCTATAGAAAATCACGGTATGAGTGTTGTAAGAATTGGAAAGTAACACAATTCATGCTCAGTGTTTTAGAGCTGGTATAGACAATAACGTACTTGGGTACTGTACCTTCTTGGAACCCCTGTCGTCTGCACAAAAGGGGGGTGTCCATAATCCCAAATTAAGTAACCCTAAAACTCTGCCATTCAAGTGAATGCAGAGTGTGCAAAATTTAATTTCCCATTTATTTACTTACCTCCCAAATTAGAATCCTATGGCCCTGCATTGTATGCAAACTAATAGCCCAAAAGTATTTTCCAATTGAATTTCTTTTCCAAACTTTGCCTTTCAAATAAAAAGCCCAAAACAATTTTTTTTCATTGTGTCTATTTCCCGAACCCTGCCTTTTTATAAAAAGACAGAACTATTTTTCCATTGTAATCCCACTCCATGTACCTTGCCTCCAAACCACAGGTGTCATATCTAATTGATGGCTGGGGGTAGGGGTTGCAGGGAGAAAAGAGCTTGATAACAGACTAAGCAATCACTGTGTGAGTCATATTGTTTGTGGGTGAAATTGCAAGAAATCTGATGTAATGTGATGACTGTCCCTCTCTAAATTACTTTACCTGTGTGTTGTAGTATCTGTTAGCCCATTAGAAATATGTCAGTCAATTGGTGCAAGTAATTTCAGATTTTGATACTGTGTTGTGCCACAGAATTGGTGGCTGATGTTTTGGTTGTTTTTATTATTCTTTGTCAAACATTAAATACATATATATTCTTACTATACACCAGCGTGGTTCATAGCTCATTGGTGGTACAGAGGGTATTTGCTGGGTGGTGCGGTATAGGTTGGTGGCCTCACTAAAGTTGAATCTGTATAAGTGATTTGGGTGCATGCCACCTTGCTTGGGGTGGGGAAATTCCCGGAGTTGAGAGTGACCTCCTAATGAATCATGACAAGTCCTTGTTCGGTGGCAGGATTAAAATGTTGAATAGTTTGCCTAGTTTCTTTGGTTCAGACTTAAAATCAGGCAATTGCTCAAAGTGTTTTTCATGTTTAATATGAATTATACTTCAGATCACCTTAGTCAAACAGATTTTTTAAACTGATGCTTTGACAGTAATAGCGGCCTCCTTTTAGGTTGGCTATGAGGTGGCCCTTTGGCACTGTGTATAAGCAGACATTATGGCATTGCAGTTGAGCTATGAGGGGAAATTGGATTTCAGGGGGGACAAACAGCCTGTGGACGTTGTTTGGGTATTTACCCACCCACTGACTGGCCATGGCCTGGTTAATCCCTATGCACATTTCCACCCACTACCTGCCTCCCTCTAATAAAAACTCCCTCTTGGTGTCTCTTTGAACTGGGTCTGTCAAGCAGTAAGATTAAACTTTGTGCTGTATACAGCCTGCAAGTATTTTTCCAATCAGTCTTCTGAGAGTTAATGGCGTAATTGCCATGGTATGTGAAATCCAGATTTAAAAATGTCTTAACCAAACATGCTTTCATACACTTTATTTATAAGCAATATATGTGTTCTAACATCATTTCATTACACTGAACTCCTGTTAAAAACAAGCATTGGAAAATGAAAACTATTTTGGATTGTGCATAGGTAATAGATGGGAATTTGTCAGGCACTGCTATCATATGTCCAGATACTAAAGTACTCACGACATTTCCCAGCTATTGCCATTTTATGGACAAGTAGTCTTGTTGTGGTAGTGCCTAGACAATGCCTGTTGCATGCCTACACAAAAGACAAAGCTGTTGTTTTTGCAAATGCTTGTTACTGGTATAGTAGAAACTTAGTGCTGACCCATGTTATTCTCCATCTAGTGGCCAATTGATTTAAAGCAATGGCCCTCATTACGATACCAGCGCTAAACCATGGCGCTATTAGAACCATGGTTGGTGCCGGTATCGTAACGTGTCCGCCATGGTGAAATGGGGAAATACCGCCCCATTCCAAGGTTGGCGGGCCGGTATTTCCTCATTTCCCCATGGCCCTTCCCCATTCCCATTTTTGCCCCATAGGGCATAATGGGAATTGCGAAGGCGCTAAGTATGGTACCGCAAATTGCGGTACCATACTTACCGCAAAGGTTCTTTTGCGGGTCCCTACTTTAACAGCTGGTCTAAACCAGCCTTTGAGGTCGTGTCCCGCAAAGGGACCTCGTAATTAGGCGCTGCAGCCTTTTACGGCGCCATTAACCCATTAGCGCCAGGGTCGTAATGAGGCCCAATGAGTGGTAAGTAGTTAAAGGACAGTGAATTGAAAGGTAGGTGATGCATGTGTCAGTGCCTCAGAAGCAATGATAATCTTGATTCTCTGCCTGGTGAAACTCTTGCTGCTGTCTGTGTTTAGGTAAGAGTAGATGGGAATCTAACCCAGGATATAGGCCGGTAGATAGAGAAAATCCCAGAACCCGCGTGTTTGTGCATATTAAAGTAGCTTTGGGTTTTCACCCTAAATTACTAGGTTAATCCAGACGTATATCCCTTGCTCACTGTTGTTAGGCACAGCTCCACCTCACTGATGAGGCCCAACCAGGCCGAAACACGTGTCTGGGGTTGCACTTGGTACTTTTGTTTAAAGGAGAAGTGCCTGGCATTTCGGTGCTGGAGTGCCCTTGGGCAGGACAAAGACTGATATGTAGTGGAAATGTCTCTTCTGTGAAAAGGATGGTGAGCTAAAGAATCTGGATGAGATTCTAATCCGGGGTACAGGCCAGTAGATACAGAAACTCCCAGAACCCCCCTTGTCTGTGCAAATGTCTATTCCATGCCAACACAAAAGCCAAAGCTGTTGTTTTTTCTAATGCTTGTTACTGGTATAGTAGACATTTTGTGATGATCCATATGACTCACCATCTAGTGGCCAATTGATTCAAAGCAATGAGTGATTCGTAGTTAAAGGACACTGACTTGAAAGACAGGTGATGCATGTGTCTGGGTGTCGGAAGCAGTGACAATCGTGATTCTCTGCCTGCTGGAAGTCTTGCTGCTGTCTGTGTTTGTGTAAGAGTAGATGTGAATCAGGTTCCAGGAAAGAGTAGGAGCAGGTGCACAAACGTGCAGTTTGATGGTGATTGTGTTAGGCTGTGCTTTGGGTTCATTACAGTGAAGCACTCTTACACTTTGTGTGTTCTTGGAGACAGGGCTGGACATTGGGCCGGCTCTCACCGGTTCCGAGATTCGACACCAGATGAGTAGCCGGATCTCGGGACCCAGCTAGAGTCTGCCGCCACAAATCCCTGCTCTGTGCTGGGAGAAGAAAAAGAAAGAAAAAGCGCACGCAAGCAAACTGTAAATTCCTCTGATGACCCCATGCTGGAGGTCACAAGAGGAAGTTACAATCCTCAGCCAGGACCAGGTTGATTTATTTATTTATGTATGCAATGTTTGTCGGATACATGGATCCAGATTATTTATTTATTCATGCAATGTTTGTCGGATACCTGTATCCGACAAACATTGCATACATAAATACTCCTATTAACATCAAACTTGATGCAGCTACCCAACTGCTTTCAGAGGGGAGCTTCAGGAGCTGTGCTGGGTGTGGTTCAAGTAAAGGAAAACGTTGCTTATTGCTCACAGAAATCACTGTGTTTGAATTGTACCCAAGGATAAGTTTATTTTTTTTTATAAAATGGAATGCAAATTGTGCATATTAAAGAATATTTACTCAGCAACACTGCTCAAAACTATTTTCCGCATAGTGAAGTAAATCATCACCAGTGCCATGGAAGTGCTTTAAAGTGGAATTGATATATAGAGGGTAATTCATAGAAATTCAAACAAAAGTGGCGCACGCGGCTGGTGCACAGTGTCCCCGTGCGATACACTGCGCCAGCCGCGTGCAAAAAATCCTTTTCATCGCACAGCGTATTCATGAATTTTAGCCTCCGAAACCAGCCGTGGCGCAGAGTGGCGCAGCGACCCTGCAGCAGCTCCAGTTACGCCCCCAAGAACGCCCTCGCGCAAGGAAAAACCTTCAAAATTCCCAAATCATCGCAAAGGGCTGCGCTAACCCTGGACCAGTTCACAGGGCTGCCAAACAGCAAACGCCAAGCGGGGAACATGTATTTCAGTGGTTCTCGGGAAGTTTCACACGCGATTGTCCTGGGTGCGTGTACATCAGGGGTGCGTGGGAAGTAACACACCCGATTCCATCAGGGCACGTGTATTCCAGGAATGCGCGGGAAGTATCACATGCAAACACAGCAGGGTACGTGCATTTCAGGGGTGCACGGGTAGTATCATACGCGATTCCATCAGGGTACGTGTATTCCAGGGGTGCGCGGGAAGTATCACACGCAAAAACAGCAGGGTACGTGCATTTCAGGGGTGCGCGGGAAGTATCACACGCAAAAGCAGCAGGGTACGTGTACATCAGGGGTGCGCGGGAAGTAACACACGCGATTCCATCAGGGCACGTGTATTCCAGGGGTGCGCGGGAAGTATCACACGCAAAAAAGCAGGGTACGTGCATTTCAGGGGTGCGCGGGAAGTATCACACGCGATTCCATCAGGGTACGTGTATTCCAGGGGTGCACGGGAAGTATCACACGCAAAGGCAGCAGGGTACGTATATTCCAGGGGTGCGCGGGAAGTATCACATGCAAAAGCAGCAGGGTACGTGTATTTCAGGGGTGCGCAGGAAGTATCACACGCGATTCCATCAGGGTACGTGTATTCCAGGGGTGCGCGGGGAGCACCACACGTGAATTGCATGTGTGGGTCCTCCCAGGTGTTCCCTCTACACCCTCCACGGCCCCTGCAGGCAGCCCACACCACAGGGGACTACCCTGCACATGTCCCGGAGGCAGCCCATCCACCATGCCCATGCCCCCCAGCCAACCCACATGTCACCTTGCACTACTGCCCACCAACGCATGTCCCCCTGCACCCACAGCCCCCAGCATCCAGGGGCACCCTCCACCAGGCCCCCACTCATGTCCAACTCATGTCTCCCAGCACCCCCACCCCCCAGCAGTGCAGGGCACCCTCCAACAGGCCCCCACTCATGTCTCCCATCACCCCAGCCCCCAGCATCCAGGGGCACCCTCCACCAGGCCCCCACTCATGTCCAACTCATGTTTCCCAGCACCCCCACCCCCCAGCAGTGCAGGACACCCTCCACCAGGCCCCCACTCATGTCCAACTCATGTCTCCCACCACCTCCACCCCCCAGCAGTGCAGGGCATCCTCCACAAGGCCCCCACTCATGTCTCCCAGCACCCCCAGCCCCCAGCAGTGCAGGGCACCCTCCACCAGGCCCCCACTCATGTCTCCCATCACCCCCACGCCCCAGCATCCAGGGACACCCTCCACCAGGCCCCCACTCATGTCCAACTCATGTCTCCCAGCACCCCCAACCCCCAGCAGTACAGGGCACCCTCCACCAGGCCCCCACTCATGTCCAACGCATGTCTCCCATCACCCCCACCCCCCTGCAGTACAGGGCACCCTCCACCAGGCCCCCACTCATGTCTCCCATCACCCCCACCCCCCAGCATCCAGGGGCACCCTCCACCAGGCCCCCACTCATGTCCAACTCATGTCTCCCATCACCCCCACCCCCCAGCAAACAGGGGCACCCTCACCAGGCCCCCACTCATGTCCAACTCATGTCTCCCATCACCCCCACGCCCCAGCAGTGCAGGGCACCCTCCACCAGGCCCCCACTCTAGTCCAACTCATGTATCCCAGCACCCCCACACCCAGCAGTGCAGGGCACCCTCCACCAGGCCCCCACTCATGTCCAACTCATGTCTCCCATAACCCCCAACCCCCAGCAGTGCAGGGCACCCTCCACCAGGCCCCCACTCATGATTCCCATCACCCCCACCCCCCAGCATCCAGGGGCACCCTCCACCAGGCCCCCACTCATGTCCAACTCATGTCTCCCATCACCCCACGCCCCAGCAGTGCAGGGCACCCTCCTCCAGGCCCCCACTCATGTCTCCCATCACCCCCATCCCCCAGCATCCAGGGCCACCCTCCACCAGGCCCCCACTCATGTCCAACTCATGTCTCCCAACACCCCCACCCCCCAGCAGTGCAGGGCACCCTCCACCAGGCCGCCACTCATGTCTCCCAGCACCCCCAGCCCCCAGCATCCAGGGGCAGCCTCCACCAGGCCCCCACTCATGTCCAACTCATGTCTCCCATCAACCCTACCCCCCAGCATCCAGGGGCACCCTCCACCAGGCCCCTACTCGTGTCCAACTCATGTCTCCCATCACCCCCACGCCCCAGCAGTGCAGGGCACCCTCCACCAGGCCCCCACTCATGTCCAACTCATGTCTCCCATCACCCCAACCCCCAGCAGTGCAGGGAACCCTCCACCAGGCCCCCACTCATGATTCCCATCACCCCCACCCCCAGCATCCAGGGGCACCCTCCACCAGGCCCCCACTCATGTCCAACTCATGTCTCCCAGCACCCCCACCCCCAGCAGTGCAGGGCACCCTCCACCAGGCCCCCACTCATGTCTCCCAGCACCCCCACCCCCCAGCAGTGCAGGGCACCCTCCACCAGGCCCCCACTCATGTCTCCCATCACCCCCATACCCCCAGCATCCAGGGGCACCCTCCACCAGGCCCCCACTCATGTCCAACTCATGTCTCCCATCACCCCCACCCCCAGCAGTGCAGGGAACCCTCCACCAGGCCCCCACTCATGTCTCCCATCACCCCCACCCCCCAGCATCCAGGAGCACCCCCCACCAGGCCTCCACTCATGTCCAACTCATGTCTCCCAGCACCCCCACCCCCGAGCAGTGCAGGGCACCCTCCACCAGGCCCCCACTCATGTCTCCCAGCACCCCCACGCCCCAGCAGTGCAGGGCAGCCTCCACCAGGCCCCCACGCTTGTCTCCCTGCACCCCCACCCCCCAGCATCCAGGGGCAGCCTCCACCAGGCCCCCACTCATGTCTCCCATCACCCCCACCCCCCAGCATCCAGGGGCACCCTCCACCAGGCCCCCACTCATGCCCAACTCATGTCTCCCAGCACCCCCACTCCCCCAGCAGTGCAGGGCACCCTCCACCAGGCCCCCACTCATGTCTCCCAGCACCCCTACGCCCCAGCAGTGCAGGGCAGCCTCCACCAGGCCCCCACACGTGTCTCCCTGCACCCCCACCCCCCAGCATACAGGGGCAGCCTCCACCAGGCCCCCACTCATGTCTCCCATCACCCCCACCCCCTAGCATCCAGGGGCACCCTCCACCAGGCCCCCACACATGTCTCCCATCACCCCCCCAGCAGTGCAGGGCACCCTCCACCAGGCCCCCACTCATGTCTCCCATCACCCCCACCCCCCAGCATCCAGGGGCACCCTCCACCAGGCGCCCACTCATGTCCAACTCATGTCTCCCAGCACCCCCACGCCCCAGCAGTGCAGGGCACCCTCCACCAGGCCCCCACTCATGTCTCCCAGCACCCCCACCCCCAGCAGTGCAGGGGAGCCTCCACCAGGCACCCACTCATGTCTCCCATCACCCCCAGCCTCCAGGGGCACCCTCCACCAGGCCCCCACTCTTGTCCCCCTGCACCCCACCCCCCAGCATCCAGGGGCACCCTCCACCAGGCACCCACTCATGTCTCCCATCACCCCCACCCCCCAGCAGTGCAGGGCACCCTCCACCAGGCCCCCACTCATGTCTCCCATCATCCCCACCCCCCAGCATCCAGGGGCACCCTCCACCAGGCCCCCACTCATGTCCAACTCATGTCTCCCAGCACCCCCACCCCCCAGCAGTGCAGGGCACCCTCCACCAGGCCCCCACTCATGTCCAACTCATGTCTCCCACCACCCCCACCCCCCAGCAGTGCAGGGCACCCTCCACCAGGCCCCCACTCATGTCTCCCAGCACCCCCACCCCCCAGCAGTGCAGGGCACCCTCCACCAGGCCCCCACTCATGTCTCCCAGCACCCCCACCCCCCAACAGTGCAGGGCACCCTCCACCAGGCTCCCACTCATGTCCAACTCATGTCTCCCATCACCCCCACCCCCCAGCAGTGCAGGGCACCCTCCACCAGGCCCCCACTCATGTCTCCCATCATCCCCACCCCCCAGCATCCAGGGGCACCCTCCACCAGGCCCCCACTCATGTCCAACTCATGTCTCCCAGCACCCCCACCCCCCAGCAGTGCAGGGCACCCTCCACCAGGCCCCCACTCATGTCCAACTAATGTCTCCCACCACCCCCACCCCCCAGCAGTGCAGGGCACCCTCCACCAGGCCCCCACTCATGTCCAACTCATGTCCCCCACCACCCCCACCCCCCAGCAGTGCAGGGCACCCTCCACCAGGCCCCCACTCATGTCTCCCAGCACCCCCACGCCCCAGCAGTGCAGGGCAGCCTCCACCAGGCCCCCACACTTGTCTCCCTGCACCCCCACCCCCCAGCATCCAGGGGCAGCCTCCACCAGGCCCCCACTCATGTCTCCCATCACCCCCACCCCCTAGCATCCAGGGGCACCCTCCACCAGGCCCCCACACATGTCTCCCATCACCCCCCCAGCAGTGCAGGGCACCCTCCACCAGGCCCCCACTCATGTCTCCCAGCACCCCCACCCCCCAGCATCCAGGGGCACCCTCCACCAGGCCCCCACTCATGTCCAACTCATGTCTCCCAGCACCCCCACGCCCCAGCAGTGCAGGGCACCCTCCACCAGGCCCCCACTCATGTCTCCCAGCACCCCCACCCCCAGCAGTGCAGGGCAGCCTCCACCAGGCCCCCACTCATGTCTCCCATCACCCCCAGCCTCCAGGGGCACCCTCCACCAGGCCCCCACTCTTGTCCCCCTGCACCCCACCCCCCAGCATCCAGGGGCACCCTCCACCAGGCACCCACTCATGTCTCCCATCACCCCCACCCCCCAGCAGTGCAGGGCACCCTCCACCAGGCCCCCACTCATGTCTCCCATCATCCCCACCCCCCAGCATCCAGGGGCACCCTCCACCAGGCCCCCACTCATGTCCAACTCATGTCTCCCAGCACCCCCACCCCCCAGCAGTGCAGGGGACCCTCCACCAGGCCCCCACTCATGTCCAACTCATGTCTCCCACCACCCCCACCCCCCGGCAGTGCAGGGCACCCTCCACCAGGCCCCCACTCATGTCTCCCAGCACCCCCACCCCCCAGCAGTGCAGGGCACCCTCCACCAGGCCCCCACTCATGTCTCCCAGCACCCCCACCCCCCAGCAGTGCAGGGCACCCTCCACCAGGCCCCCACTCATGTCCAACTCATGTCTCCCATCACCCCCACCCCCCAGCAGTGCAGGGCACCCTCCACCAGGCCCCCACTCATGTCTCCCATCATCCCCCCCCCCAGCATCCAGGGGCACCCTCCACCAGGCCCCCACTCATGTCCAACTCATGTCTCCCAGCACCCCCACCCCCCAGCAGTGCAGGGCACCCTCCACCAGGCCCCCACTCATGTCCAACTAATGTCTCCCACCACCCCCACCCCCCAGCAGTGCAGGGCACCCTCCACCAGGCCCCCACTCATGTCCAACTCATGTCCCCCACCACCCCCACCCCCCAGCAGTGCAGGGCACCCTCCACCAGGCCCCCACTCATGTCTCCCAGCACCCCCACCCCCCAGCAGTGCAGGGCACCCTCCACCAGGCCCCACTCATGTCCCCCAGCCAACACGTCATCACAATCCAGATCCCAGGCTCCTATGCCCACCCAAATCCCACCCCACGCCACCCCAGTCCAAACACCCAACCAAGCTTTACATCCATTCCAAATGGAAATACCCATTACATGCTAGATAACAAATAAGCAGTATGCGCATGAGTACAAGTCTGTCAGACCCACTCCCTCCACCAGGCCCCCACTCATGTCTCCCAGCACCCCCACCCCCCAGCATCCAGGGGCAGCCTCCACCAGGCCCCCACTCATGTCCAACTCATGTCTCCCATCACCCTCACCCCCCAGCAGTGCAGGGCACCCTCCACCAGGCCCCCACTCATGTCTCCCATCACCCCCACCCCCCAGCATCCAGGGGCACCCTCCCCACTCATTTCCAACTCATGTCTCCCATCACCCCCACCCCCCAGCATCGAGGGGCACCCTCCACCAGGCCCCCACTCGTGTCCAACTCATGTCTCCCATCACCCCCACGCCCCAGCAGTGCAGGGCACCCTCCACCAGGCCCCCACTCATGTCCAACTCATGTCTCCCATCACCCCAACCCCCAGCAGTGCAGGGAACCCTCCACCAGGCCCCCACTCATGATTCCCATCACCCCCACCCCCAGCATCCAGGGGCACCCTCCACCAGGCCCCCACTCATGTCCAACTCATGTCTCCCAGCACCCCCACCCCCAGCAGTGCAGGGCACCCTCCACCAGGCCCCCACTCATGTCTCCCAGCACCCCCACCCCCCAGCAGTGCAGGGCACCCTCCACCAGGCCCCCACTCATGTCTCCCATCACCCCCATACCCCCAGCATCCAGGGGCACCCTCCACCAGGCCCCCACTCATGTCCAACTCATGTCTCCCATCACCCCCACCCCCAGCAGTGCAGGGAACCCTCCACCAGGCCCCCACTCATGTCTCCCATCACCCCCACCCCCCAGCATCCAGGGGCACCCCCCACCAGGCCTCCACTCATGTCCAACTCATGTCTCCCAGCACCCCCACCCCCGAGCAGTGCAGGGCACCCTCCACCAGGCCCCCACTCATGTCTCCCAGCACCCCCACGCCCCAGCAGTGCAGGGCAGCCTCCACCAGGCCCCCACGCTTGTCTCCCTGCACCCCCACCCCCCAGCATCCAGGGGCAGCCTCCACCAGGCCCCCACTCATGTCTCCCATCACCCCCACCCCCCAGCATCCAGGGGCACCCTCCACCAGGCCCCCACTCATGCCCAACTCATGTCTCCCAGCACCCCCACTCCCCCAGCAGTGCAGGGCACCCTCCACCAGGCCCCCACTCATGTCTCCCAGCACCCCCACGCCCCAGCAGTGCAGGGCAGCCTCCACCAGGCCCCCACGCTTGTCTCCCTGCACCCCCACCCCCCAGCATCCAGGGGCAGCCTCCACCAGGCCCCCACTCATGTCTCCCATCACCCCCACCCCCTAGCATCCAGGGGCACCCTCCACCAGGCCCCCACACATGTCTCCCATCACCCCCCCAGCAGTGCATGGCACCCTCCACCAGGCCCCCACTCATGTCTCCCATCACCCCCACCCCCAGCATCCAGGGGCACCCTCCACCAGGCCCCCACTCATGTCCAACTCATGTCTCCCAGCACCCCCACGCCCCAGCAGTGCAGGGCACCCTCCACCAGGCCCCCACTCATGTCTCCCAGCACCCCCACCCCCAGCAGTGCAGGGCAGCCTCCACCAGGCCCCCACTCATGTCTCCCATCACCCCCCAGCCTCCAGGGGCACCCTCCACCAGGCCCCCACTCTTGTCCCCCTGCACCCCACCCCCCAGCATCCAGGGGCACCCTCCACCAAGCACCCACTCATGTCTCCCATCACCCCCACCCCCCAGCAGTGCAGGGCACCCTCCACCAGGCCCCCACTCATGTCTCCCATCATCCCCACCCCCCAGCATCCAGGGGCACCCTCCACCAGGCCCCCACTCATGTCCAACTTATGTCTCCCAACACCCCCACCCCCAGCAGTGCAGGGCACCCTCCACCAGGCCCCCACTCATGTCCAACTCATGTCTCCCACCACCCCCACCCCCCAGCAGTGCAGGGCACCCTCCACCAGGCCCCCACTTATGTCTCCCAGCACCCCCACCCCCCAGCAGTGCAGGGCACCCTCCACCAGGCCCCCACTCATGTCTCCCAGCACCCCCACCCCCCAGCAGTGCAGGGCACCCTCCACCAGGCCCCCACTCATGTCCAACTCATGTCTCCCATCACCCCCACCCCCCAGCAGTGCAGGGCACCCTCCACCAGGCCCCCACTCATGTCTCCCATCATCCCCACCCCCCAGCATCCAGGGGCACCCTCCACCAGGCCCCCACTCATGTCCAACTCATGTCTCCCAGCACCCCCACCCCCCAGCAGTGCAGGGCACCCTCCACCAGGCCCCCACTCATGTCCAACTCATGTCTCCCACCACCCCCACCCCCCAGCAGTGCAGGGCACCCTCCACCAGGCCCCCACTCATGTCCAACTCATGTCCCCCACCACCCCCACCCCCCAGCAGTGCAGGGCACCCTCCACCAGGCCCCCACTCATGTCTCCCAGCACCCCCACCCCCAGCAGTGCAGGGCACCCTCCACCAGGCCCCACTCATGTCCCCCAGCCAACACGTCATCACAATCCAGATCCCAGGCTCCTATGCCCACCCAAATCCCACCCCACGCCACCCCAGTCCAAACACCCAACCAAGCTTTACATCCATTCCAAATGGTAATACCCATTACATGCTAGATAACAAATAAGCAGTATGCGCATGAGTACAAGTCTGTCAGACCCACTCCCTCCACCAGGCCCCCACTCATGTCGCCCACCACCCCCACCCCCCAGCAGTGCAGGGCACCCTCCACCAGGTCCCCACTCATGTCCAACTCATGTCTCCCAGAACCCCCACCCCCCAGCAGTGCAGGGCACCCTCCACCAGGCCCCCACTCATGTCTCCCAGCACCCCCACCCCCCAGCAGTGCAGGGCACCCTCCACCAGGCCCCCACTCATGTCCAACTCATGTCTCCCATCACCCCCACGCCCCAGCAGTGCAGGGCACCCTCCACCAGGCCCCCACTCTAGTCCAACTCATGTATCCCAGCACCCCCACCCCCCAGCAGTGCAGAGCACCCTCCACCAGGCCCCCACTCATGTCCAACTCATGTCTCCCATCACCCCCAACCCCCAGCAGTGCAGGGAACCCTCCACCAGGCCCCCACTCATGATTCCCATCACCCCCACCCCCCAGCATCCAGGGGCACCCTCCACCAGGCCCCCACTCATGTCCAACTCATGTCTCCCATCACCCCACCCCCCAGCAGTGCAGGGCACCCTCCACCAGGCCCCCACTCATGTCTCCCATCACCCCCACCCCCCAGCATCCAGGGGCACCCTCCACCAGGCCCCCACTCATTTCCAACTCATGTCTCCCATCACCCCCACCCCCCAGCATCCAGGGGCACCCTCCACCAGGCCCCCACTCATGTCCAACTCATGTCTACAAGCACCCCCACCCCCCAGCAGTGCAGGGCACCCTCCACCAGGCCCCCACTCATGTCTCCCATCACCCCCACCCCCCAGCATCCAGGGGCACCCTCCACCAGGCCCCCACTCATGTCCAACTCATGTCTCCCAGCACCCCCACCCCCCTGCAGTGCAGGGCATCCTCCACCAGGCCCTCACTCATGTCCAACTCATGTCTTCCATCACCCCCACTCCCCACCAGTGCAAGGCACCCTCCACCAGGCCCCCACTCATGTCTCCCATCACCCCCACCCCCCAGCATCCAGCCCAGCATCCAGGGGCACCCTCCACCAGGCCCCCACTCATGTCCAACTCATGTCTCCCATCACCCCCACCCCCCAGCATCCAGGGGCACCCTCCTCCAGGCCCCCACTCATGTCCAACTCATGTCTCTCAGCACCCCCACCCCCCAGCAGTGCAGGGCACCCTCCACCAGGCCCCCACTCATGTCCAACTCATGTCTCCCAGCACCCCCACCCCCCAGCAGTGCAGGGCACCCTCCACCAGGCCTCCACTCATGTCCAACTCATGTCCCCCATCACCCCCACCCCCCAGCATCCAGGGGCACCCTCCACCAGGTCCCCACTCATGTCCAACTCATGTCCCCCTGCACCCCACCACCTCCACCCCCCAGCAGTGCAGGGCATCCTCCACCAGGCCCCCACTCATGTCTCCCAGCACCCCCACCCCCCAGCAGTGCAGGGCACCCTCCACCAGGCCCCCACTCATGTCTCCCATCACCCCCACGCCCCAGCATCCAGGGACACCCTCCACCAGGCCCCCACTCATGTCCAACTCATGTCTCCCAGCACCCCCAACCCCCAGCAGTACAGGGCACCCTCCACCAGGCCCCCACTCATGTCCAACGCATGTCTTCATCACCCCCACGCCCCTGCAGTGCAGGGCACCCTCCACCAGGCCCCCACTCATGTCTCCCATCACCCCCACCCCCCAGCATCCAGGGGCACCCTCCACCAGGCCCCCACTCATGTCCAACTCATGTCTCCCATCACCCCCACCCCCCAGCATCCAGGGGCACCCTCCACCAGGCCCCCACTCATGTCTCCCATCACCCCCACCCCCCAGCAAACAGGGGCACCCTCACCAGGCCCCCACTCATGTCCAACTCATGTCTCCCATCACCCCCACGCCCCAGCAGTGCAGGGCACCCTCCACCAGGCCCCCACTCTAGTCCAACTCATGTATCCCAGCACCCCCACACCCAGCAGTGCAGGGCACCCTCCACCAGGCCCCCACTCATGTCCAACTCATGTCTCCCATCACCCCCAACCCCCAGCAGTGCAGGGCACCCTCCACCAGGCCCCCACTCATGATTCCCATCACCCCCACCCCCCAGCATCCAGGGGCACCCTCCACCAGGCCCCCACTCATGTCCAACTCATGTCTCCCATCACCCCACGCCCCAGCAGTGCAGGGCACCCTCCACCAGGCCCCCACTCATGTCCAACTCATGTCTCCCAGCACCCCCACCCCCCTGCAGTGCAGGGCATCCTCCACCAGGCCCTCACTCATGTCCAACTCATGTCTTCCATCACCCCCACTCCCCACCAGTGCAAGGCACCCTCCACCAGGCCCCCACTCATGTCTCCCATCACCCCCACCCCCCAGCATCCAGCCCAGCATCCAGGGGCACCCTCCACCAGGCCCCCACTCATGTCCAACTCATGTCTCCCATCACCCCCACCCCCCAGCATCCAGGGGCACCCTCCTCCAGGCCCCCACTCATGTCCAACTCATGTCTCTCAGCACCCCCACCCCCCAGCAGTGCAGGGCACCCTCCACCAGGCCCCCACTCATGTCCAACTCATGTCTCCCAGCACCCCCACCCCCCAGCAGTGCAGGGCACCCTCCACCAGGCCTCCACTCATGTCCAACTCATGTCCCCCATCACCCCCACCCCCCAGCATCCAGGGGCACCCTCCACCAGGTCCCCACTCATGTCCAACTCATGTCCCCCTGCACCCCACCACCTCCACCCCCCAGCAGTGCAGGGCATCCTCCACCAGGCCCCCACTCATGTCTCCCAGCACCCCCACCCCCCAGCAGTGCAGGGCACCCTCCACCAGGCCCCCACTCATGTCTCCCATCACCCCCACGCCCCAGCATCCAGGGACACCCTCCACCAGGCCCCCACTCATGTCCAACTCATGTCTCCCAGCACCCCCAACCCCCAGCAGTACAGGGCACCCTCCACCAGGCCCCCACTCATGTCCAACGCATGTCTTCATCACCCCCACCCCCCTGCAGTGCAGGGCACCCTCCACCAGGCCCCCACTCATGTCTCCCATCACCCCCACCCCCCAGCATCCAGGGGCACCCTCCACCAGGCCCCCACTCATGTCCAACTCATGTCTCCCATCACCCCCACCCCCCAGCATCCAGGGGCACCCTCCACCAGGCCCCCACTCATGTCTCCCATCACCCCCACCCCCCAGCAAACAGGGGCACCCTCACCAGGCCCCCACTCATGTCCAACTCATGTCTCCCATCACCCCCACGCCCCAGCAGTGCAGGGCACCCTCCACCAGGCCCCCACTCTAGTCCAACTCATGTATCCCAGCACCCCCACACCCAGCAGTGCAGGGAACCCTCCACCAGGCCCCCACTCATGTCCAACTCATGTCTCCCATCACCCCCAACCCCCAGCAGTGCAGGGCACCCTCCACCAGGCCCCCACTCATGATTCCCATCACCCCCACCCCCCAGCATCCAGGGGCACCCTCCACCACGCCCCCACTCATGTCCAACTCATGTCTCCCATCACCCCACGCCCCAGCAGTGCAGGGCACCCTCCTCCAGGCCCCCACTCATGTCTCCCATCACCCCCATCCCCCAGCATCCAGGGCCACCCTCCACCAGGCCCCCACTCATGTCCAACTCATGTCTCCCAGCACCCCCACCCCCCAGCATCCAGGGGCAGCCTCCACCAGGCCCCACTCATGTCCAACTCATGTCTCCCATCACCCTCACCCCCCAGCAGTGCAGGGCACCCTCCACCAGGCCCCCACTCATGTCTCCCATCACCCCCACCCCCCAGCATCCAGGGGCACCCTCCCCACTCATTTCCAACTCATGTCTCCCATCACCCCCACCCCCCAGCATCCAGGGGCACCCTCCACCAGGCCCCCACTCATGTCCAACTCATGTCTCCCATCACCCCCACGCCCCAGCAGTGCAGGGCACCCTCCACCAGGCCCCCACTCATGTCCAACTCATGTCTCCCATCACCCCAACCCCCAGCAGTGCAGGGAACCCTCCACCAGGCCCCCACTCATGATTCCCATCACCCCCACCCCCAGCATCCAGGGGCACCCTCCACCAGGCCCCCACTCATGTCCAACTCATGTCTCCCAGCACCCCCACCCCCAGCAGTTCAGGGCACCCTCCACCAGACCCCCACTCATGTCTCCCAGCACCCCCACCCCCCAGCAGTGCAGGGCACCCTCCACCAGGCCCCCACTCATGTCTCCCATCACCCCCATCCCCCCAGCATCCAGGGGCACCCTCCACCAGGCCCCCACTCATGTCCAACTCATGTCTCCCATCACCCCCACCCCCAGCAGTGCAGGGAACCCTCCACCAGGCCCCCACTCATGTCTCCCATCACCCCCACCCCCCAGCATCCAGGAGCACCCCCCACCAGGCCTCCACTCATGTCCAACTCATGTCTCCCAGCACCCCCACCCCCGAGCAGTGCAGGGCACCCTCCACCAGGCCCCCACTCATGTCTCCCAGCACCCCCACGCCCCAGCAGTGCAGGGCAGCCTCCACCAGGCCCCCACGCTTGTCTCCCTGCACCCCCACCCCCCAGCATCCAGGGGCAGCCTCCACCAGGCCCCCACTCATGTCTCCCATCACCCCCACCCCCCAGCATCCAGGGGCACCCTCCACCAGGCCCCCACTCATGCCCAACTCATGTCTCCCAGCACCCCCACTCCCCCAGCAGTGCAGGGCACCCTCCACCAGGCCCCCACTCATGTCTCCCAGCACCCCCACGCCCCAGCAGTGCAGGGCAGCCTCCACCAGGCCCCCACGCTTGTCTCCCTGCACCCCCACCCCCCAGCATCCAGGAGCAGCCTCCACCAGGCCCTCACTCATGTCTCCCATCACCCCCACCCCCTAGCATCCAGGGGCACCCTCCACCAGGCCCCCACACATGTCTCCCATCACCCCCCCGGCAGTGCAGGGCACCCTCCACCAGGCCCCCACTCATGTCTCCCATCACCCCCACCCCCCAGCATCCAGGGGCACCCTCCACCAGGCCCCCACTCATGTCCAACTCATGTCTCCCAGCACCCCCGCGCCCCAGCAGTGCAGGGCACCCTCCACCAGGCCCCCACTCATGTCTCCCAGCACCCCCACCCCCAGCAGTGCAGGGCAGCCTCCACCAGGCCCCCACTCATGTCTCCCATCACCCCCCAGCCTCCAGGGGCACCCTCCACCAGGCCCCCACTCTTGTCCCCCTGCACCCCACCCCCCAGCATCCAGGGGCACCCTTCACCAGGCACCCACTCATGTCTCCCATCACCCCCACCCCCCAGCAGTGCAGGGCACCCTCCACCAGGCCCCCACTCATGTCTCCCATCATCCCCACCCCCCAGCATCCAGGGGCACCCTCCACCAGGCCCCCACTCATGTCCAACTCATGTCTCCCAGCACCCCCACCCCCCAGCAGTGCAGGGAACCCTCCACCAGGCCCCCACTCATGTCCAACTCATGTCTCCCACCACCCCCACCCCCCAGCAGTGCAGGGCACCCTCCACCAGGTTCCCTACTCATGTCCAACTCATGTCTCCCACCACCCCTACCCCCCAGCAGTGCAGGACACCCTCCACCAGGCCCCCACTCATGTCTCCCAGCACCCCCACCCCCCAGCAGTGCAGGGCACCCTCCACCAGGCCCCCACTCATGTCCAACTCATGTCTCCCATCACCCCCACGCCCCAGCAGTGCAGGGCACCCTCCACCAGGCCCCCACTCTAGTCCAACTCATGTATCCCAGCACCCCCACCCCCCAGCAGTGCAGAGCACCCTCCACCAGGCCCCCACTCATGTCCAACTCATGTCTCCCATCACCCCCAACACCCAGCAGTGCAGGGAACCCTCCACCAGGCCCCCACTCATGATTCCCATCACCCCCACCCCCCAGCATCCAGGGGCACCCTCCACCAGGCCCCCACTCATGTCCAACTCATGTCTCCCATCACCCCACCCCCCAGCAGTGCAGGGCACCCTCCTCCAGGCCCCCACTCATGTCTCCCATCACCCCCACCTCCCAGCATCCAGGGCCACCCTCCACCAGGCCCCCACTCATGTCCAACACATGTCTCCCAGCACCCCCACCCCCCAGCAGTGCAGGGCACCCTCCACCAGGCCCCCACTCATGTCTCCCATCACCCCCACCCCCCAGCATCCAGGGGCACCCTCCACCAGGCCCCCACTCATTTCCAACTCATGTCTCCCATCACCCCCACCCCCCAGCATCCAGGGGCACCCTCCACCAGGCCCCCACTCATGTCCAACTCATGTCTCCCATCACCCCACCCCCCAGCAGTGCAGGGCACCCTCCTCCAGGCCCCCACTCATGTCTCTTATCACCCCACCTCCCAGCATCCAGGGCCACCCTCCACCAGGCCCCCACTCATGTCCAACACATGTCTCCCAGCACCCCCACCCCCCAGCAGTGCAGGGCACCCTCCACCAGGCCCCCACTCATGTCTCCCATCACCCCCACCCCCCAGCATCCAGGGGCACCCTCCACCAGGCCCCCACTCATTTCCAACTCATGTCTCCCATCACCCCCACCCCCCAGCATCCAGGGGCACCCTCCACCAGGCCCCCACTCATGTCCAACACATGTCTCCCAGCACCCCCACCCCCCAGCAGTGCAGGGCACCCTCCACCAGGCCCCCACTCATGTCTCCCATCACCCCCACCCCACAGCATCCAGGGGCACCCTCCACCAGGCCCCCACTCATTTCCAACTCATGTCTCCCATCCCCCCCAGCATCCAGGGGCACCCTCCACCAGGCCCTCACTCATGTCCAACTCATGTCTTCCATCACCCCCACTCCCCACCAGTGCAAGGCACCCTCCACCAGGCCCCCACTCATGTCTCCCATCACCCCCACCCCCCAGCATCCAGCCCAGCATCCAGGGGCACCCTCCACCAGGCCCCCACTCATGTCCAACTCATGTCTCCCATCACCCCCACCCCCCAGCATCCAGGGGCACCCTCCTCCAGGCCCCCACTCATGTCCAACTCATTTCTCTCAGCACCCCCACCCCCCAGCAGTGCAGGGCACCCTCCACCAGGCCCCCACTCATGTCCAACTCATGTCTCCCAGCACCCCCACCCCCCAGCAGTGCAGGGCACCCTCCACCAGGCCTCCACTCATGTCCAACTCATGTCCCCCATCATCCCCACCCCCCAGCATCCAGGGGCACCCTCCACCAGGTCCCCACTCATGTCCAACTCATGTCCCCCTGCACCCCCACCCCCCAGCAGTGCAGGGCACCCTCCACCAGGCCCCCACTCATGTCCAACTCATGTCTCCCAGCACCCCCACCCCCCAGCAGTGCAGGGCACCCTCCACCAGGCCCCCACTCATGTCCAACTCATGTCTCCCACCACCCCCACCCCCCAGCAGTGCAGGACACCCTCCACCAGGCCCCCACTCATGTCCAACTCATGTCTCCCAGCACCCCCACCCCCCAGCAGTGCAGGGTACCCTCCACCAGGCCCCCACTCATGTCTCCCAGCACCCCCACCCCCCAGCAGTGCAGGGCACCCTCCACCAGGCCCCCACTCATGTCTCCCATCACCCCCACCCCCCAGCATCCAGGGGCACCCTCCACCAGGCCCCCACTCATGTCCAACCCATGTCTCCCAGCACCCCCACCCCCAGCAGTGCAGGGCACCCTCCAAAAGGCCCCCACTCATGTCTCCCAGCACCCCCACTCCTCAGCAGTGCAGGGCACCCTCCACCAGGCCCCCACTCATGTCTCCCATCACTCCCATCCCCCCAGCATCCAGGGGCACCCTCCACCAGGCCCCCACTCATGTCCAACTCATGTCTCCCATCACCCCCACCCCCAGCAGTGCAGGGAACCCTCCACCAGGCCCCCACTCATGTCTCCCATCACCCCCACCCCCCAGCATCCAGGGGCACCTCCCACCAGGCCTCCACTCATGTCCAACTCATGTCTCCCAGCACCCCCACCCCCGAGCAGTGCAGGGCACCCTCCACCAGGCCCCCACTCATGTCTCCCAGCACCCCCACCCCCCAGCAGTGCAGGGCAGCCTCCACCAGGCCCCCACGCATGTCTCCCTGCACCCCCACCCCCCAGCATCCAGGGGCACCCTCCACCAGGCCCCCACTCATGTCCAACTCATGTCTCCCAGCACCCCCACCCCCCCAGCAGTGCAGGGCACCCTCCACCAGGCCCCCACTCATGTCCCCATGCACCCCCACCCCCCAGCATCCAGGGGCACCCTCCACCAGGCCCCCACACATGTCTCCCTTCACCCCCCCAGCAGTGCAGGGCACCCTCCACCAGGCCCCCACTCATGTCTCCCATCACCCCCACCACCCCAGCATCCAGGGGCACCCTCCACCAGGCCCCCACTCATGTCCAACTCATGTCTCCCAGCACCCCCATGCCCCAGCAGTGCAGGGCACCCTCCACCAGGCCCCCACTCATGTCTCTCAGCACCCCTACCCCCAGCAGTGCAGGGCAGCCTCCAACAGGCCCCCACTCATGTCTCCCATCACCCCCCAGCCTCCAGGGGCACCCTCCACCAGGCCCCCACTCATGCCCAACTCATGTCTCCCAGCACCCCCTCCCCCTAGCAGTGCAGGGCACCCTCCACCAGGCCCCCACTCTTGTCCCCCTGCACCCCACCCCCCAGCATCCAGGGGCACCCTCCACCAGAAACCCACACATGTCTCCCCTCACCCCCACCCGCCAGCAGTGCAGGGCACCCTCCACCAGGCCCCCACTCATGTCCAACTCATGTCTCCCAGCACCCCCACCACCCAGCAGTGCAGGGCACCCTCCACCAGGCCCCCACTCATGTCCAACTCATGTCTCCCACCACCCCCACCCCCCAGCAGTGCAGGGCACCCTCCACCAGGCCCCTACTCATGTCCAACTCATGTCTCCCACCACCCCTACCCCCCAGCAGTGCAGGGCACCCTCCACCAGGCCCCCACTCATGTCTCCCAGCACCCCCACCCCCAGCAGTGCAGGGCACCCTCCACCAGGCCCCCACTCATGTCCCCCAGCCAACACGTCATCACAATCCAGATCCCAGGCTCCTATGCCCACCCAAATCCCACCCCACGCCACCCCAGTCCAAACACCCAACCAAGCTTTACATCCATTCCAAATGGAAATACCCATTACATGCTAGATAACAAATAAGCAGTATGCGCATGAGTACAAGTCTGTCAGACCCACACAATGGCAACACATGACTGTGAAAACACACATTTTGGCAGGCATGAAACCAATGAGAGAAGTCCACACATTGAAGTAAGAAACAAAAATGTATTACAGTGTAAATGAAGTGAATGAAATCAAAAGAAACAATAATGGTAACAAAAATCAAAATGCTGCATGTCCACCAAAATAATCACTAATGAAAATGTTAATCCAAAATAACCGTAATGAAATTGTGTCCAAAGTCACCGTCCAACAAAGCAAATCCAAAGGGAAAGTAAAGTGAAAATCCATTGCTCCATGGTGAAAAAATAATAAAAGATGAAGGCCACAAATCCACTGTCAAACTATGTACAAAGAGCAAATCCAGGGTCCATGATCCCAACTATGTAAATGAAACTTACAATAAAACCCACCTAACTAATAACTATATACAAAAAAGTGGGGCATAGTCCAAGTGCCCCAAATTAAAAAAATTAAAATAAAACCTAACACTAATTAACTATATACAATGGCAGCGGGCTAGTCCAACGGCTCAATTCTGGATGTGGCGGGCCAGGGCATCATCGAACTCCTGCTCAATGTCCTGGAGGCGGTCCTGTTCCATGGCCCCGAGGGTCCGCAGGGACGATGACATGTTCTCCTCCAACTCCCTGCGGATTGCCTCGAGGCACTCAGCCCGCCTCAGGGCCCTCCGCATGGAGTTCTCCGCCCTGACCATCGTGAGCCGTGCCTCTTCTGCCCGCTGCCGCTTCGCATCTATGGCATGGCCCAACCGCTGCCACACGGAAGACACTTCCCATCCTGGGTCCTCCTGCCCTCCGGCCGATGCCTGCCCTTCCGATGTCGAAGGCCCCGAGCCATCGTGGCTCCCACCTACAGCCTCCTGCTGCTGCTGCTGCTGTCCATGTGCCCTGTCCGATGGTGCCTGCACATCCTCCTCCAGCTGGGGTGCAGTTGTTGATGTGGCCACCCCTGCTGGACGTCCGACTCCCGACTGTGGCAGGGATCCGTTGTCCACCAGCCTGGCCGCACGGTCAGAGGCAGCTCCACAGGGTACCCAGGTGATACATGGGTGGGAAGATGGCATGGAGGACGACTGGGGCATAGGGGGTTCCGTTGAGGAGGGGGTCGGAACAAGGTCCAGGAAACGGAGGAATCCGGCCATGGTGAGCTGTCCCAGTGGGTCAACGCGGTCAACGAGCCATGTGAGAAGACGTGCAGTCTCATCATGGAAAGACTGCAGGTCAGCTCGCATGGCCCATTGATGCAACGCCACCCCACCCATGTCCAACTCATGTCTCCCAGCACCCCCACCCCCCTGCAGTGCAGGGCACCCTCCACCAGGCCCCCACTCATGTCCAACTCATGTCTCCCATCACCCCCACCCCCCCAGCAGTGCAAGGCACCCTCCACCAGGCCCCCACTCATGTCTCCCATCTCCCCCACCCCCCAGCATCCAGCCCAGCATCCAGGGGCACCCTCCACCAGGCCCCCACTCATGTCCAACTCATGTCTCCCATCCCCCACACCCCCCAGCATCTAGGGGCACCCTCCTCCAGGTCCCCACTCATGTCCAACTCATGTTTCCCAGCACCCCCACCCCCCAGCAGTGCAGGGCACCCTCCACCAGGCCCCCACTCATGTCCAACTCATGTCTCCCAGCACCCCCACCCCCCAGCAGTGCAGGGCACCCTCCACCAGGCCCCCACTCATGTCCAACTTATGTCCCCCTGCACCCCCACCCCCCAGCAGTGCAGGGCACCCTCCAACCAGGTCCCAACTCATGTCCAACTCATGTCTCCCAGCACCCCCACCCCCAGCAGTGCAGGGCACCCTCCAGCAGGCCCCCACTCATGTCCAACTCATGTCTCCCAGCACCCCCACACCCCAGCAGTGTAGTGTACCCTCCACCAGGCCCCCACTCATGTCTCCCAGCACCCCCACCCCCCAGCAGTGCAGGGCACCCTCCACCAGGCCCCCACTCATGTCCAACTCATGTCTCCCAGCACCCCTACCCCCCAGCAGTGCAGTGTACCCTCCACCAGGCCCCCACTCATGTCTCCCAGCACCCCCACCCCCCAGCAGTGCAGGGCACCCTCCACCAGGCCCCCACTCATGTCTCCGATCACCCCCACCCCCCATCATCCAGGGGCACCCTCCACCAGGCCCCCACTCATGTCCCACTCATGTCTCCTAGCACCCCCACCCCCAGCAGTGCAGGGCACCCTCCACCAGGCCCCGACTCATGTCTCCCAGCACCCCCACCCCCCAGCAGTGCAGGGCACCCTCCACCAGGCCCCCACTCATGTCTCCCATCACCCCCACCCCTCAGCATCCAGGGGCGCCCTCCACCAGGCCCCCACTCATGTCTAACTCATGTCTCCCATCACCCCCACCCACCAGAATCCAGGGGCACCCCCCACCAGGCCTCCACTCATGTCCAACTCATGTCTCCCAGCACCCCCACCCCCGAGCAGTGCAGAGCACCCTCCACCAGGCCCCCACTCATGTCTCCCAGCACCCCCACCCCCCAGCAGTGCAGGGCAGCCTCCACCAGGCCCCCACTCATGTCTCCCTGCACCCCCACCACCCAGCAACCAGGGGCAGCCTCCACCAGGCCCCCACTCATGTCCAACTCATGTCTCCCAGCACCCCCACCCCCCCAGCAGTGCAGGGCACCCTCCACCAGGCCCCCACTCATGTCCCCATGCACCCCCACCCCCCAGCATCCAGGGGCACCCTCCACCAGGCCCCCACTCATGTCTCCCATCAACCCCCCAGCAGTGCAGGGCACCCTCCACCAGGCCCCCACTCATGTCTCCCATCACCCCCACCCCCCAGCATCCAGGGGCACCCTCCACCAGACCCCCACTCATGTCCAACTCATGTCTCCCAGCACCCCCACGCCCCAGCAGTGCAGGGCACCCTCCACCAAGCCCCCACTCATGTCTCCCAGCACCCCACCCCCAGCAGTGCAGGGCAGCCTCCACCAGTCCCCCACTCATGTCTCCCATCACCCCCCAGCCTCCAGGGGCACCCTCCACCAGGCCCCCACTCATGTCCAACTCATTTCTCCCAGCACCCCCACCCCCAGCAGTGCAGGGCACCCTCCACCAGGCCCCCACTCTTGTCCCCCTGCACCCCCACCCCCCAGCATCCAGGGGCACCCTCCACCAGGCACCCACTCATGTCTCCCATCACCCCCACCCCCCAGCAGTGCAGGGCACCCTCCACCAGGCCCCCACTCATGTATCCCATCACCCCCACCCCCCAGCATCCAGGGGCACCCTCCACCAGGCCCCCACTCATGTCCAACTCATGTCTCCCAGCACCCCCACCCACCAGCAGTGCAGGGCACCCTCCACCAGGCCCCCACTCATGTCCAACTCATGTCTCCCACCACCCCCACCCCCCAGCAGTGCAGGGCACCCTCCACCAGGCCCCTACTCATGTCCAACTCATGTCTCCCACTACCCCTACCCCCCAGCAGTGCAGGGCACCCTCCACCAGGCCCCCACTCATGTCTCCTAGCACCCCCACCCCCCAGCAGTGCAGGGCACCCTCCACCAGGCCCCCACTCATGTCCCCCAGCCAACACGTCATCACAATCCAGATCCCAGGCTCCTATGCCCACCCAAATCCCACCCCACGCCATCCCAGTCCAAACACCCAACCAAGCTTTACATCCATTCCAAATGGAAATACCCATTACATGCTAGATAACAAATAAGCAGTATGCGCATGAGTACAAGTCTGTCAGACCCACACAATGGCAACACATGACTGTGAAAACACACATTGTGGCAGGCATGAAACCAATGAGAGAAGTCCGCACATTGAAGTAAGAAACAAAAATGTATTACAGTGTAAATGAAGTGAATGAAATCAAAAGAAACAATAATGGTAACAAAAATCAAAATGCTGCATGTCCACCAAAATAAACAATAATGAAAATGGTAATCCAAAATAACCGTAATGAAATTGTGTCCAAAGTCACCGTCCAACAAAGCAAATCCAAAGGGAAAGTAAAGTGAAAATCCATTGCTCCATGGTGAAAAAATAATAAAAGATGAAGGCCACAAATCCACTGTCAAACTATGTACAAAGAGCAAATCCAGGGTCCATGATCCCAACTATGTAAATGAAACCTACAATAAAACCCACCTAACTAATAACTATATACAAAAAAGTGGGGCATAGTCCAAGTGCCCCAAATTAAAAAAATAAAAATAAAACCTAACACTAATTAACTATATACAATGGCAGCGGGCTAGTCCAACGGCTCAATTCTGGATGTTGCGGGCCAGGGCATCATCAAACTCCTGCTCAATGTCCCAGAGGCGGTCCTGTTCCATGGCCCTGAGGGTCCGCAGGGACGATGACATGTTCTCCTCCAACTCCCTGCGGATTGCCTCGAGGCACTCAGCCCGCCTCAGGGCCCTCCGCATGGAGTTCTCCGCCCTGACCATCGTGAGCCGTGCCTCTTCTGCCCGCTGCCGCTCCGCATCTATGGCGTGGCCCAACCGCTGCCACACGGAAGACACTTCCCATCCTGGGTCCTCCTGCCCTCCGGCCGATGCCTGCCCTTCCGATGTCGAAGGCCCCGAGCCATCGTGGCTCCCACCTACAGCCTCCTGCTGCTGCTGCTGCTGCTGCTGTCCATGTGCCCTGTCCGATGGTGCCTGCACATCCTCCTCCAGCTGGGGTGCAGTTGTTGATGTGGCCACCCCTGCTGGACGTCCGACTCCCGACTGTGGCAGGGATCCGTTGTCCACCAGCCTGGCCGCACGGTCAGAGGCAGCTCCACAGGGCACCCAGGTGATACATGGGTGGGAAGATGTCATGGAGGACGACTGGGGCATAGGGGGTTCCGTTGAGGAGGGGGTCGGAACAAGGTCCAGGAAACGGAGGAATCCGGCCATGGTGAGCTGTCCCAGTGGGTCAACGCGGTCAATGAGCCATGTGAGAAGACGTGCAGTCTCATCATGGAAAGACTGCAGGTCAGCTCGCATGGCCCATTGACGCAACGCCACCCCACCCTGGACAGGCTCAACCTGTTGCAGGATAGCCACATCCACAGGGAGAGGAAGGCCAGTTGGTGTAAGCCAATCCCCTCCCTGAGAACTGGTCTGGAGGTAGGCATCCCTGCTGGTGCAAGATGATGCAGTGACAGGAGCAGGGACAGGATTGCACACAGGCACCTCCGCGGTGGCCTGTGCTGCCACCTGTCCCTGGTCCTGCACTGCACCACTAGCACCAGTGGAATCCCCACCTCCAGACCCCGCCTCTGTTGTTTGCACGGCCTCCTCCTCCACCAAACCCCCCACCAACCTGGATGACTCCGTGCCATCTTCCTCCGTTGGGCCCTGTGGGGTCCCAGCTGCCCCTTCTGCTGCCGAGGAGTCCAACTCCATCCTCCGCCTCCTGGACCTCCCCTCGGCAGCAGCGGCCTAGGACGCGGCACCGGACTCCTCACTCCCTGACGAGATCACAACCTGGGAGGGGAGCCGGGCCTTGCGTCTCCGGCTGGTGGTGCGACCCCTGCCGCTGTGCTCCACAGCACCTTCTCCGCCCTCTTCATCAGTTGACGCTGCAGACAGGGAGAAATAAAACACAGGCATCAGGGCACTGTATAATGGACTCATAAACACATGACAGTTGTACATGAGTGGCATTGGCAAACCTCAGACATGCCATCACAATCCCCAACACACATGTCATTTCAACTTGCATACATGAGCTATAGCACAGCCATATTGCAACAGCCAGCACCATCCATACACATACAACAGCATGAGCAGGCAAAGGTCAGCCAGACATCACATGCAACACAGGGAGTGCACTACACATGCACACACACCACCACACTTGCATACATGTGTACACCTTTGCCAACTGTTGTAGGCCCTCATTACGACCCTGGCAGAAATCAACCGACCGGACCGCCATAGCGTAAATAGCGTTTCCGCCATTGCACGACGGAGCAAAGTGCGGCTCATTCCGACCCATCGGGCACGAGCACCACGCCATGGCGGAAGTGCAAAGTCCGCGATGGCGGAAATGACCCCAAAACGGCCCACACCGCCGCTGTACGGCGCCCTAGGTGCAATACCGCCACCCATCTTAGCGGTCACCGCAGTGAGCGCCAACCGGAAAGTACGGTGACCGGAAATATACGGAAACGGAAGTAAAAGCATGGTCCCGGAACGGGAAACATCACGCCGTACACCTATAAAACCACAATTTCCACACAACCATTAAAAATACTACCCTGAGACACATCCCAACCCGTCATCCACCCTAGTGAAACCAAGAAAAATGGGAAAAGTAGCAAAGAAAGCGTGCGACCGCAAGCGGCAGGTCCACTTCTCCCGTGAGGAACTCACCGTGCTCACAGAGACCCTCCAGGAGAATGCTGCCGCCGTCTTCTCCACGCAAATGACCAGGACGGCACTTGCGAACAAGAAGGCCATATGGGCCCTGGTGGCACAGCGGGTAAGTGCGGTGGGGACCGCACCCCGCAACCCACAGCAATGCAGAAAGCGATGGGACGACCTGCGGATACGCGTCCGTAGCATACTTTCTGCCAACCGCAACATTGCCACAGCTACCGGGGGAGGATCGGAATCACCCATCAAGTTGACCCCCTGGGAAGAAATCTGTGCCTCCACCATTGGAATGGAGAGCATAGAGGGAGTCGGAGGGATGGAGAAAGGAGTGCAGACATCCGAAGAATCAGGTAGGTGTCCCAAATAAAACAATGCCAAAACCACAATGTCCAATCATGTGAAGTACCACGTGTCCACATAGTGCAACAGTAACACATGTCCAGGAGAACGTCCACATACATAGGCCTGATAGCACACTTTAAAACTCACATCAAATACATAAATAATTAAAAATCCTAAAAACACCCTCTACACGTGCAGCAGGCACACCCTAACTGCAGGCTGCAAAACAACTGCACCCTCACTCCACACACAAATGAAACCACCTCCAAGGCCCCGACCCAAATCACCCTCAGGTACCACCCCAATGCATGTGATACATTGCCATTCCAATTTCCACAGACCCATTAATAACGCTCGCCCTCCTTTACTCCACCACAGGGTCCGATCCAAACGACGAGCTCCAGGACACCCCTACCAGCACACCTGCAAAGAGGGCCAAGACCAACGGCCAAAGACCCTCCACCTCAGCTGCACGCATCAAGACACGGAAGCAGCACAAATCAAGTGGCAGCACAGAGGAGGGAACTCCAACAGGCACCCCAGCAGCCAGCATGCCCACAACAGCACCACCACAGGTCCCCCCAATGGATGCCACAGTAGGCACTGCTTCTGGTGGCAGCAGCACCATAGGTGACACTGCATTAATGGCAGCATGCTCCGACACAGAAAACGGGGATGTCGAAGTTAGATCCATCCATGACCTGTCTCAATCCCCCTGTCTGTTCCATCCCGTACACCATGAGGATACCACGCAGGGGCACCCACAAGACGACGACTGGCCATCCCCAACAAGCCCTGTGGCAAGGCAACATGAGGTGACCAGCCACTCTGTGACACCACCGCAAATGGCCATGGCCCAGCAGAGGCAACAGTCCCTCGACCAGGTAATCGTGCAACAGCAGCAACTGGCCACGCTCCTCAAGGACCATGTCGATGAATGTGGGGGCACTAAGGCAGACATAGAAACATCAACTGAGACACTTAGGGCAGAAATGGAGAGAAGTACAAAGACACTAAGGGCACAAATGGAGAGTAGCACCGAGAGCCTGAGAGTAGAAATGGAGAGAAGCACCGAGAGCCTGAGAGTACAAATGGAGAGAAGCACCGAGAGCCTGAGGGGGGAACTGCATGCGACGTCCAAAGACGTATGTGCCGAACTTGCCGCAGTGTGCCGTGTGCTCACTGAGCTCTCACAAACCCTTAGGGACATGCATGGACGTGAGCAGGCAGAGACATCATCCGTTGCAAGTTCCATCCAGGGCAGCCCCCAACGTAGATCTGGGAGGAACCTGCGCTCCACAGGCAGGGGTGCCCCTGATACCCGGAGAGGGGGCTTGCAATAGCGACTGCCCACTGACAATGAGCATCTTTGGACACTGGTGTTCGGGGGGGAGGTAGGAGGGTGGAGGGGGTGTGTTGGGCTCACTTGGGTGGCGGGTCGATAGGGTGTTTAACATGATATCACATATGCCATAAACAATGCACGATCATCCAATGAGATGTGTGGACATTGATCTTTGTGTACGAGGCCATTATAGGCGTACAGTCCATATTGTGCATGTTCCAGACACACACAGTGCCACGAGTCCCGTGTCCATGTATCAGCCACCAGGCGTGAGTGCTAGAAGCATGCATCTATGAGATGCTGACGAATGTCACGGCCCTCCTGTGCCTCGCAGACTCCTTGAGGTGCTGCCACATCCCCACCCTCATCATGACCATCTTCAGGTGCTTGCAGTTCTGCGTCAGGGGGCATGGGCACATTTCTACGTACGCACATGTTGTGGAGCATGACACATGCCATGACCATCTTTGCAACCTTCTCATGGCGGTACAGGAGTGCCCCGCCAGACCTGCTGAGGCAGCGGAAACGAGTCTTCAGTAGGCCGAATGCCTGTTCTATGACTACACGGGTACGTGAGTGGGCATGGTTGTAGTCCTCCCCATGCTGGTCCCGTGGGTTCCGGACTGGTGTGAGGAGCCATCTCTTCAGTGGATACCCGGCATCACCTGTATGTGGACAATAAAGGAATTTTGAGGAATGCCATTGCTACGTACGCACCCCCCCCCCTTCCTGCCAGGTCATTGCCGCATCACATACCCCACATCATCATGCATGAAATGAGACTCACCGAGTAGCCAGGATCTGTTCCCTGCGTGTCGCTCCATGTAGCGTGGTATTGTAGAGTTCCTCAAGACCATAGAATCATGGGTTGATCCATGGAATCGGGCACAACAATGTGTAATGATCCTGTTGGAGTCACACACCATTTGTACATTCAGAGAATGAAATTGTTTTCGGTTGTGGTACTGGGCCTCCATGGCATGTGGGACGACCAATTCCACATGGGTGCAGTCGATGGCACCAATGCAACCCGGTATGCCGGCAAGTGCATGGAATCCCACTTTTGTGTTGGTAATTTCCTGCTCCGAGCGTGGTAGAGAGATGTAGTCGTCTGCGTGCTGCAGGAGGGCATCGAGCACTTGCAATAGTGTCCGTGAGAACAGTGGCTGTGATATGCCATGCAACTGTCCGACTGTGTGCTGGTAGGTGCCTGTGGCCAGGAAGTGGAGTACAGACACCACCTTCAGTAGGGGTGGGATGGCGGTTGGGCTATCTATCATGCTGACAAGGTCAGCCTGTGTCATGTCCACAATGGCGGTTATGGTGTCCCGGTCCAAACGGTAGAGGGTGTGGATCTGCTCATCAGTGAGGTTGAACGGATGTGCTCGGAGGCGTGGGATTGCGGGCTGCCTGCGTGGTGGTAGTGGCTGTGCTGGCGGCCCTTGCTGGCCCTGCCTTGCCCTCCTCCTCCTCCTGCGTCTCCTCCGTGCGGCCGGTTGTAGTTGGTGTTCGTCTTCTTCTTGAAGTTGGAGTACTTGCAGTGCTATCAGGTCCCCCAGGGCCAACATAGCTAGTCCTGCTTGTAGCATTTCGGAGTGGGTGTGGTTGTGGGAGGAGGCTGGGTGTGCAATTTATGTGTTTTCAGGCTGTATGGCCTCCACCTGTGGTGATTCATTCCACCTGTGCAAGCTGCTCTCCCCTTTGGGCGAGCACGTCCCGCACACAACGCTGCAATTCGACGAATGGCATCTTGCTATTACAATCATGTATTTGTACCCGATGGCAGTGTAACATTGGTTGATATGTTCATTCTGCTATGGTCCCATTGTTTCACATACTATCTTTGCAGTTGCGAACAGACTTGTGAAGGGTCAGTGGAACGTAGTACTCGAGTAACGGTGGACCCTCATGCAACACTGTACCGAGGTTCACCGACGGGCGGGGCGTCCCATTTGTGAGTGAAGGCAGTTGCTATTTTCACACACAGCCGCACTAGATGGATTAATTTGTGATTTCAAGCGGCCACAGATGCCTTTTCGACGTGATGTTGCAAATGAGGAATTCGAAGGGCGGCGCTTTCGGTTTTCAGCTAGCGGCGAGGAGATGCCCACAGGTCTGACTGCAAATATAACGTTCTATTGTTCAATGTCCTTGGGACAGGGGCCATGGCGAGGATGCAATGATTGATATTAATAGTTTGGGATGCGCAATAGCGAAGTGGGCGATAAGGCCGGACGTTCCCAAATACATGTTACTTCACAACACTGGAATTACGGGCTGGGGCACAGTGGATTTTGCAGGCTGCATAACGCACAGACTCAATGGAAATTTCACATGTTATGTGAGTATGGAAACAGGCGTTTTCATTACGGGATGAGGGAATGATGTATGGATGCATGGACAGATGATTTGATACAGAGTTTGCCATGTACAGGGCTTCTTGGAATCTATCCACCTCCCCTGCGCTATGTGATGCAGGGCTGCCATAGTGGGACCATCGTCTATCTGGCCTTGTTGAGCCCTCCCTGTCTCGACGCGCCTTCAGACACTTGTGTCTATGCACGTTACCAATCCCATCTGATGGATTCTGTTTTAACAGACGCATGCACAGGTACACTCGTTTGTGATAGTGTTTTCACCTCGATATAGATAGTTATGATTCACAAGTGGTTTTTGGGTGGTGATGATCCTTTGGAGTGGGCTAGCATGCATATGGCTGTGGATTTGGTGTGATCATTGAAGTGAGTAATTCAAATGAAGTTCTGATGGCCATACTATTCTTTTTCATTTCATTTGGGTGACAGGTATCTCCTCCCCTTTTGCCACTGCCATCTGTATGCCACTCCTGCAGATGGATTTTACTCCCGACACCTGCTGCTTCGTGTTAATCAGTGGAGCAGCATTACGATCTTATGGGACGATCGCCAATGGGCCACATGCCCTTACGCAGTACTAGTGGCTAGGAGCAACATTTCGGCCTTTCAGCTGGACTAGTGCCTCCCTATTGGGACGGCCCTGCGGTTCTAGGCGCTTCCATGTTGCCTTTTCGTACGAGAATGTAGCCCCTCTGTACCATGAAGGAACAGGGCGTCACACAAGAAGTAGCTGGTCATTTATTGCGGATGCAGCCCACAATGGTGAAATGTATTTTGGAGTTCATGGCCTAATGGCTGTATGGGCTTGGTGAATTTGTTGTGCATTAAATTTCTATTCTGATATGAACCGTGTAGCGTTCTTCTTTGCAAGTGATGTGGCATATTCCTATTTGGGGAGCGATGTATTGTGAGGAGATCTGCATTGGGTTCCAGCTTCGGAGTATAGTTGCGTGGTACTGTGCTGGGCGCGTTTGCCTACGAAGCCCAGTGAGGTCAGGGATAAGGGCTGCCAATATGACTGTTTTGATGATGTCATGCTCAGGGGCGGGGGATTGGCTTTTGTGTAACAGATGCCGGTCAGCCAGTTGGATTGGTGGAATGATGTGATTATCGGAATATGGCTGGTCACAGGTGCCTGTGTTTGCGTGCGTTTCTTGGTGGGAGACTGAGGTCATGTCCATTTGTATAGCTTCTGTATTCGTGCCATCTGTGCCCTGCAGCTCCCATTGGCCCCTCTTGAGATTCATTTGTTCGTTGGCAGGCATGGATGACTAGTACATTTCACTGGTTGCATTGTGTGACTTCATTGCACCTACGGGGAGTTGTACAATGTGGCCAGGGAGCGGTGTACAGGCACTCAGTAGGGCCGTTTACGGTTGGTTCGCGATGCCGTACTTCTCACCATGGCGGAATGGTACTTTCCGCCGTGCTTGATGGCGTTAGGTGCATGTCCGCTCGGGTCAGAATTCGCGTACCGTTGCGCCATGGTGGTAATTACGGTTTGGCATGGCGCGCGCGTACTTGGTGCAGTTAGCGTTGGCGTTCACTACGGTGTCGCTAATGGCATCGTACTTTGCGGTGACGGGTCATGATCGCACCGAGCGCTATTCGATGGCGGTATTGCATTTCCGCCATCGTTTTTCGATTTCCGCCAGGGTCGTAATGAGGCCCGTAGTGTTCAGATCAGCATCCATGTCACACCTGCCAATCATTCTTCCACATCCTTTGCCATGCAAGCCTACACACACAAGCACCATCCATGTGTCACACATGAGAGCCCTCGCATGTGTCAGCCTCACGGCCCTGTACCCCCCCATACTTGGCCACATAAAACCACATGTGCAACCTGCACACTCCTGCCACACCACCACACGCACAGCTTACAATCAGTATGCATGTACACTTACCGCTCGACTCCAGACGGGTCTGCCTCTCAAGGACCTGCACGTGGAGCGCTGGGGATATGCGTTCCAGGACCTTCATCTGATCTTCCGACAAGTGGCCCTGGTGCCCCTTAGCATCCGCTGCTTTTAGGCGGCACCGGGCCGTCTTGAGGGTCCTGGACCTGAAGTCCTCCCAGCGCTTCTTCACATGATGGAATAGTCGGACTGCCACCCCCTCCGCGTTGATGGCAGTCACGATGTCCGTCCAGATCCGAGTCCGTCTTTCCTTGTCAGCGCGCAACCTTCCAAAGAGGGCATCATACTGCCCCAGGACATGCTCCACCAGGACACCAACTTCGGAGGCAGGAGTGGGTGGGCAACTGGGTCCTGGGGCTGGGCTGTGGAGCGATGGTATCCCTGTCGGGAGTCTTCGGTTCCAGCAGGGGTAGTCACAGCAACAGCACCCCTGGCTGATGTGCAGGCAGCAAATGGCAGGACACCTGGGCAGCAGGCAGTCAGGCAGCAGCAGATGTCAGGTGGGAGCGTGCTCCGGGCTCTGGGGGGCAGTAATTCGGCCTTCTGGCCAGGAGCGTGGTCTTCCGTGTGCTTACGCGTGGCCAGCTTGACACGGAGTGATTTGGCATGTGAAAATCCAGCTCGTCTGCGTGTAATTCGAGGAAAGGCCCTTAGCGCGTAAGCGCGTCAGCACACGTACGTTAATTCATTGGCCCAAAGGCCCCCATGCGCATCTATGACGTCACGCGCATGGCCGTAGAGAATGGCGCATGTAAAAAAAATATACACGTCCGAGTGTCAAAGCGTGTAATTGGTGGAAATCGCGTCTGTGACGTGTGTATAAAAGGTACGTGTAGAACGCCATTTCCTTGTACATGCTTTTCGTGGAGAGCGAGTGGGTGAAATCTGTACTTCTTGTTGGTTCACACGCGATTTACTTCACAGCGTTTCAAGTTCGTACTCCCTGTTACCTCTGACAGCTTTTTCTCTTTTCCTCTTTTTCCTGGGCCTGTTTCCTCAAACAGCATTCCCTTCTACTGTTGTCCTGTCTCCTCAGACAGCGTACAATTCTTCTTTTGGCGGGGGTGTTGCCAACGTGCACACGCGCATATTTTTCACGCTTTTGTTCCTGGCAGGCGGTGAGTCGCGCACGTATTTAACATCTGTGCTTGCCCCGTGTGTCGCATACCCCTTCAGAGGTCATTCTAGGCTGCATGTGACACGCATACGTTCATTCTTGTGTTTCTGGGTGCCACAGCATAGTGCAGGTTTATTTTTCCACACACGTGGTCTAGGAGGGGTTGCGTGCACCTTACTTTCCTTTTTTGGGGTGCCTGTGCGTTGCGTGACCCGTCATCTTTCCCCAGGGGTGACATACAGCCTTGCTAGAGCACTAGGGTACGATTACCATCTGCTACCCAACCCCTTTGACCCCCAATTGCCCAGGACAATAGTTCACAGCGACTCCCATACGCACAATAACATCAGTGCCATGGCTGGGAGGCGACCAAGCCGTAAGGGTGGCAAAGATGGCCGAGCCCCAAGTGGTGGCCGTGGTGGATCCGGTAGGGGACGTGACCATGACTTGCAGGGTGCCCCTAGCCCCACATGTGTGGAGGACCAGTCAGGGACACCCATGCCCCCCTCCCTGGTTGAGGGTAACGTGGCTGACACCATCCATGCTCAGCCCTTGTTGGACCAGCCCACTGTGGAACCAGACCTGGCACAGGGTGACTCCATGGCTGACTTCCAGGTCAGCAGGTCTAGGCCACGTGCGCCGGTGCCCGTTGGTGTCATCAGGCCACGTGGATCAGGGGCAGCTAGGTCATCTGCTGCCCCGCGTAGGCAGGCTGGGGAGGCTGCAGGGGCAGCTGCGGCTCCATCCACCCCACCTCTCACACACCCAGCCAGGACAGTGTCGGTCCAATTCCATCCTGCTGACATTCCCCCTGACACCATCACACTTGAGCTAATGCCTGCACCAACTCCCATGCTGAGTGTGCAATCCCACACTCCTAGTACAGAGTCCACCGGGGCTCCTGCCCCTAGTGTCCAGAGCGGCGTAGGACACTCAGGATCCCCACCACCTTCCAAGCGGAAGAGGAAGAGTGCTCGTCCAGTAGAGGCTGATGCCCCAGACACGGCTACACAGTCCGGCCCGTCAAAGAAGCCCAGCTTCAATGAGGCCGAACTGAATGCACTTGTAGAGTATGTGTCCGCACATGACCGCGAAATGGTGATTGTTGCAGGATCCAAGACCACACCTGCACAACATCTGGCACACTGGCAGACCATCGCGGACATCATAAGTGCCCTTGGAATCATGAAGCGCACAGCTACCGAATACTACAAGCGCTGTAATGACCTGAAGCGCAGGGCAAAGAATAAGCTGGCCTCAAGTCATGCCGCTACTCTAGTGACTGGAGGTGGGTCTCCAGCAGAGGACATAGAAATCACTCCACATGAGCATGTTTCTGGGACCTACGTCACGGAGGAACAGATCCAAGGCGTGGGAGAACTGGCAGATTATGAGGCATTGTCCTGTGAGTGCACATGCATGTGTGTGTCATCCATGTGCATGGTGTGTGTGTGAGGGCTTCTGTCTGGGTGCCAGGTGAGGGTGTGTGTGCCTGAGTGGTTTGGGTCACCCATGTGCCTCATCCAATACATTCTGCGCACCAGCATTTGGGTATGGCAGTATCCCTTCTACCAACATTAGACATCTAGCCCAACACCACGCCAGTTGCCCTTGAAGTGTCATCTTGCCACAACATTGTTGCTTATTTTTCTCTGTTTATTCAGGCAGATTGTTTGCATACCACCACTTTTACTAGGCATTTCTCAGTCCTATTGTCACATGTCTGACATGGCTATGGTACAGTGGACTGACTTTGTTTCCTGGATATGATTTGTTTAGACATGTCCCTGTGATATAGGACCATTTTAGACTGGCAGCTCCAGGTTAAACATTTGAACCATTTCAATGCAAAAATCAATTTCATGAGCAAACTAGACTGAATGAACAATTGGTGCCCTCCTCTCCCTCTTCACTTTATGGCTAGGGTACATGCCATCTGTGTGATGGCATGTGTATTTGACCTGCCAATCACAGGCCAATGTGTGATGCCACTGCTAGGCAGCATGCAGCAAATGTGTTCATCTTCCATCTTGGTGTCATCAATGTGTGCCATCTGCCTTCCCTTCACACGCAGTGACGGTGCATGCATGGGAGGGTTTTAGTCATGTGGGACATGTGTCAATCAAGTACTGTTTCTGTAGCTTCTCAGCCCTAATTGTGTGCCATAGTGCTAATGCCTGTTTCCATTTCTTTTCTTTTATGTCTTTGCAGGGGATGACGCAATTGATACTGCTGGGGTTGTGGAGATGGTGCAGACCCAGGAGGGGTCTCAGTGCTGAGCGACCACCAGTGAGGGACATGGTGTGGTAGTGGGTGAGAACCCACAACTGCTGCAGGTCATGCTCTCAAGGGGTGTCTCTGGCTGCACCTCCCCCGAGCTGTATTCAGGTGTCGATTCGGATGATGAGACCTATGTGCCGTCGCAGGTGAGTGTTCCTGGGAGGGATTCTGTTCTGTCCGACCCAACTGCACCAGGGTTAGAAGGGTTAGAACCCTCAATGGGGATGTCAGTGTTGGCAGGTACGCCTTTGGTGGTTACGGATGCAGGGTCACACTCTGCAATATCTGATCCTGTTCCTGGGCCAGCAGATCAGAGGGGGAATGCTGTCCTGCAGCCTCAGGCAGTGCCTGCACAGCAAGGCGCAGTTTGCCTTGCCCCAGACAGGTGTGGTGCCCGCCGACGTGGTGGCCGTACGCCACCTGGCAATACCGCATGGGAGCAATCCATATAAGGTATGGCAACCCAACAGGCTGTATCATCAGAGATGATGGCTCAGGCCATGGATAGGGTGGCCACTTCAATTGTCCCCCCCGAAAGGCTGATGGAGCGACTACAGCAGGCAATAGACTCCATCTGCCAGTCACACAGGGAGGACATGTTGGCGTCCGACAGGGACAGGCGGGCGGCACTGGCGACTCTGCGGGAAGCCATTTCCATAGAGTCCCAGGGCCACAAGGAAGCCCTGAGGGTGGAACTCCATCACCTCAGGACGACTCTTGTTGAGCTTGAGGCTTCAACAAACGCAAGGACATAACAGCAACTGGAGCGTCTCACACGTACGCTCTCAGCTGAGATGCAGGCAACTAGGGCGGAGGTCTGGGCATCCCGTGAGTTGTTGCATGGGGACCTAGGCACAATTATCCTCCAGAACGAGACCTTCCACACCCGCATGCTTGCTGCCATGGAGGACCAGACTAGGGCTTTGCGTGGGCTGCCTCCCATAGTGCCACCACCTCCTGAGGCAGCTGCAGAGGGTGAGAAGAGTGACAGCAGCGATTCTCCCACAATAGGGTAGCCGTGCAGGCCATGAGCCCATGGAGGTGTTTTTTTTTAACAAGATCCACACAGGTGGGTTTTGGTGTGCACCTTGTCCTCAGACCTCCTGGGTGGCCTCCCCACCCCCCCCCCCGGGCCCATTAATGGCCATTTTTGATTTATTTATTTTTTATTTATTTTTTTAACTTTTGATTTTTTGGACAGTGTGTTGCCTTGTGTGGCTCCCGTGAGCATACGCTGTATTGTGGCTGGGCACATGCAGGCTTGTCATGAATTTGGGTCAGATGCTTGGGTTTGTGTGACACACACCCCTCCTGCTTCCCGTTTCCATGGGCTTGCAAAGGGTGTGCCCAAGTGACATTGACGTACACAGTGACGTTGGACTCCCATTTGATGTGTGGGCAGTCTGTAGTCAATACTGTGTATACATTCCTAGTGCATATTGTTGTTGTATTGTACACTGCATGCTGTATTGATATGTGACTCTGCATACATCTCATCCTCCTAATTTGAAGGTCCATTTCTCATGTCTTCACAAGGCGGTCTACTTTGGAACTGGAGACCATGTTGTAAGCAGTGCACCTACACTTTTGCGTGGCGCTAACACTGTATACTTGGAAGTGTTCGAAGTGCTGGCATCTTCAGGTAGTGAGGCAACCAATTTGTTTAAGTCTGTACTGTCATGTTTACGGTAGTTTGGAGGTTGTGTAGGTGATTGGTAATCTTGTTAAGTATTTGGTAATGTGTGTTGTAGATCCTGCATTACTGTGAACATTTCATGTGTGGCTAGTTTCCATTAGGGACACTGTAGTTGGTGACACTTGGGGCATGTTGTGGGTATTAATTTGTTTGCTCTCACATTGCATGACATGCCATGGTGTGTTGTGTGGCCGTGCCGGGGAGGGGTTCGGTGACATGGCACTGTTCTCATGTAGTATTTTGCAAGTGGGTATTCATTTCTGCTGCATGGAAGTGTGTCTTTTGATGACACTGCATTGGTGGTGTTTGTGTAGGTAGGGATGCACACATTGTGACACTTCCACATGAACAATCTCAGGCTGCTATGGTTCTGACATTTGACTGTCCCGTTGTTCGTCATAATTGTCAGGTCGAGTCATCATTGATTATCAGATGGTATTTGCCAGGGCTGTGTGCACTCCACAGGGGTGTGATTTCTATGTGAAGTAATTAGCCACCAGCTGCGTACATGCTGCCTCACCATGTGCCCTTTCCCCTCCCATGCGCAGCGGGCGTGCATGTGGTTGGGGATCTGGGGGCACCACCATGTCCACAGCCAGGCCCCGGCGTGTTGCAACATTGTGCAGGACACATGCTGCCACTATGATCCTGCACACTACTGGGGGCGCATATAACAGCTGCCCGCCAGAACGGTCAAGGGAGCGAAAGCGTGACTTGAGCACTCCGAATGAGCGCTCCACTATGCCCCGGGTTGCAATATGGGCTGTGTTGTATCTTACCTCGGGAGGCGTGATGGGGTTCCGAATTGGCGTCATCATGTGGGTGCTCAGATGGTAGGCACTGTCCCCTGGTGAGGAGGTGATGGGTATCATTAGTGGGGTAGTGACATGACTCTGCATCTGACATGCATGCATGTGCAGTGGCATTCATACTCACCAAGCAGCCATGTATCACCATGCCGCCCAGCTTCTAGGTCCCGGCTTAGGGTAGACATTCGGTAGATGAAGCTGTCGTGGGTGGACCCTGGATAGTTGGCATATACTGAGGTGATGATTCCCTTGGCATTACATACTACCTGCACGTTGATGGAATGCCAGTGCTTGCGGTTCCTATAGATGTTCTCAGATGCCCTGGGGGGACGTAGTGCCACATGGGTGCAGTCAATGGCACCTAGCACTTTTGGAAATTGTGCCACACCGTAGAAATCGAGGGTGGCAGCCTGCCTTTCTGCAGGTGTCCTGGGAAGGTATATGTGCCTGAGGACTGATGGGCGTGCAGTGATGATGTTCAAGACCTGGTGTAGGCAGCGTGACTGCGTGGCCTGTGACACCCCACCCACTATGGCACTTGTCCGCTGAAATGATCCAGTGGCCAAGAAGTGCAATACATTAAGGACCTTCTCCAGGGGGCTGAGTGCTTGGGAGCACAGGGTGGGTGATGTGAGGTCATCCTCCCACTCACTCACCAGGTCCAGTATTATGTGAGGTGGAAACCTGTACCTCCCATACACCTGGTCATCAGGCATCCCAAAAAGGCTGGTTCTGGGTGTGAAAATTCGGGCCCTCACTATCCTCCTCCTCCTCCTTTGGTAACCCACGGCCACTGCTGCCAGGAACGGTATATTCATCCTGGCGTCTGAGCTTGTTTGTTGTTTGCGTGCACTTTTATGCTGCACGGGTCGACGTGCGCCTTCCTCCTGCTGGCGTACGTGTTTCCGGATTAGCAAGATTTTTTGTGCGCATGCCTTAGTCCCGTTCAATTCCATGGATACGTGTTGTTGGCGAGCGTGTAAAACTTCCCGCACACCCCTGTAATACATGTACCCAAGCAAATCGCGTGTGAGAATTCCTGCGCACCCCTGTAATACACGTACCCAAGCAAATCGCGTGTGATAATTCCCGCGCACCCCTGTAATACACGTACCCAAGCAAATCGCGTGTGAGAATTCCCGCGCACCCCTGTAATACACGGACCCAAGCAAATCACGTGTGAGAATTCCCGCGCACCCCTGTAATACACGTACCCAAGCAAATCACGTGTGAGAATTCCCGCGCACCCCTGTAATACACGTACCCAAGCAAATCGCGTGTGAGAATTCCCGCGCATCCCTGTAATACACATACCCAAGCAAATCGCGTGTGAGAATTCCCGCACACCCCTGTAATACACGTACCCAGGCCAGTTGCGTGTACGCGCACTTTCATCCAATTACACACAATGATACTCTGACGTGCAGTGTTTCCACGTGTGCTCTGTCATCACGTGCTATGAGGGAAACACCCGCGCACGTCATGTCACAGATGCGCTTACGCGCTGAGGGCCTTTGGTCCAATGGAATCGCGTATGCGTGCTGACGCGCTTACGCGCTAAGGCCCTTTCCTCGAATTTCACATTGACGTGCAGGATTTTCACGTGCCAATTCACTCCGTATCAGGCTGACCACGCGTAAGCACACAGAAGACCATGCTCCTGCCCAGAAGGCCGAATTACTGCCCCCCAGAGCCCCGAGCAGCCTCCCACGAGCCATCTGCTGCTGCCTGCCTGCTGCCACCTTGCCCTGCCATTTTGTGCCTGCACATCTGCCATCAGCAGGGGTCCAGTTGCTGTGTCCACCCCTGCTGAAACAGAAGACTCCCGACTGCTATACCATCGCTCCACAGCCCAGCCCCAGGACCCAGTTTCCCACCCACTCCTGCCTCTGGGGTTGCCATGTCGGGCACTGCAACATCTGGCACCAGTGGCAACCCCCGGCCAGAGAGGCAGAGGGGCACCAGCTTCACTGCCACCGAAGTTGGTGTCCTGGTGGAGCAAGTCCTGGGGCAGTATGATGCCCTCTTCGGATCGTCACGCACCAACAAGGAAGGACAGAAAAGGATCTGGGACGACTTGGTGGTTGCCATCAACGCGGAGGGTGTGGCAACCCGCAACATCCAGAAAGTCAAGAAGCGCTGGGAGGACTTGAGGTCCAGGACCCTCTTGAAGGCCCGGCGCCTCGTGGAGGGGGGCCGGGCCGCATGAGTACCATCCAGGTGAGGGTCCTAGAACGTGTAGACCGAGCGCTCCACGCCCAGATCCTTGCGAGGCAGACCCAGTCTCGAGTTGAGCGGTAAGTGGGCAAGCATTGCTGTGTGAGACAGGGCATGTTGCAGTGTGCTGGTTATCTGATGCTTGCCTGTATGTGTGACATAGGCCATGTACGCATGTATGTGTGCAGGGACATCATGGTCATGCATGTGAGACCAGTAATGTGTGAACCACACGGTTGGTGCATGTGTTTGAATGCATCATGGGGAGCCCTATGCGGATTGGACACATGAGAGCATGGCAGTCTCTGTTCCTGGACATGGGTGGGGGTGAGGGATGGGTGCTGATGCCATGTACATGTATGTTATCCATGTCTGTGTGTCTGACCTGCGTGTCTGTGACTTGTGAATGCCATGGATGCATTACACATGTCTGTGACAATGTACAGATTCACAGATGCTGCCTAGTTATCCTTGTATCCACTGTGTCTGGGGTGTACAAGGCCAGATGGATGAAATTACGTTGATGTGTGTGCATGTGATAGGTATGACCCATGATGCATGTGAGTTCCATAACAACATTGTATGTTTGGAGAGTCCCTTGGACATGTATGCAAATGTCCATAGCATGTGCCATGCCTGTTACTGCATGTGTTTTGCCTGCACTGACCCATGTGTTGTGGAGGGACATGATGGAAGTGATCTTTGACAGTGCCACTCATCTGCTATTGCTTCCTGTCTAGGGGACCATTGTACAGTACCCTGATGCTTGTGTTCTATGTCTCCCTCTACACAGCGGCAAGTGAAGAAGAGGGCGGAGACGGCGCTGTGGAACAAAGCGGCAGGGATACCCCCACGGCTGCAGCGGAAGGGGTGGGTGAGCCTCCACAGGGGCTTGCAACGGCGGAAGACGGTGTGGAGCCATCCAGGTTGGTGGTTTCCACAGAGGAGGAGGAGGCCGCTACTGAGCCGCACATGGGGCCTGGTGGGGGCATCCCTGCTGGTGCAAGTGGTGCAGTCCAGGGGCAGGGGCAGGAGGCAGCACAGGTCGCCGTGGAGGGGCCTGTGCATGTCACTGTCCCTGACACTGTGACTGCGCCACCATGCACCAGCAGGGATGCCCCATCCCAGGCCCGTCCGCAGGTAAGGGGGATGTCCATGTCATCTGACTCCCCTCCACCTGCGGACGAGGGGACCCATGGCCGTATGGAGAAGGTCCTGATTGGTGTCGCGTTGCGCACGGGTGTCATTCGTGATGACGTGCATGCTTCCCGGGAGGAGCTTGCACGTCATCACGAAGAGCACCATGCCAACGTGGCCCAGTTGGGATCGGCCGTGGTCGGGGGTTTCATACATGTGTCGACCAATCTGGCGGCCCTCTCCTCCTCTGTGGAGACTATACGCCAGTCGTTCTCCATGCCGTCTTCCGGCCCAGATGCCACCAGGGCCCCCTGTGGACCTGCCCTGACCAACGCAGCCGGCTTGGTGGGGATCCCATCGCTGCCACAGTCGGGAGTCGGAGGTCCAGCAGGGGTGGACACCACAGCAACTGGACCCCAGCAGATGGAGGATGTGCCGGCATCATTGGGCAGGGCACGTGCACAATGGCGTCGGTGGATTCTATCAGCCTGGATGCCGTTGTGCTGGCAGAGGCAGTTGCGTCAGAGGCAGCAGCGGAGTCAACGTGGGAGGCATCATGGCTCGGGGCAATCTACATCGGAGGGGCAGGCATCGGCCGGAGGGCAGGAGGACCCAGGACGGGAAGTGTCTTCCGTGTGGCAGCGGTTGGGCCAGCAGATAGGTGCGGAGCGGCGGCGGGCGGAAGAGGCGCGGCTCACGATGGTCAGGGCGGAGAACTCCATGCGGAGGGCCGTGAAGCGGGCCGAGTGCCTCGAGGGAATCCGCAGGGAGTTGGATGAGGACATTTCGGCGTCCCTGCGGACCCTCGTGGCCATGGAACAGGACTGCCTCCGGGACATCGAACAGGAGTTCGATGATGCCCTGGCCCGGGACACCACGGAGTGAGCCACTGGACTAGCCCGCTGCCTTTGTACATAGTTAATTAGTGTTAGGTTTTATTTATTTTTTTTTAATTTGGGGTTGGACTATGCCCCACTTTTTTGTATATAGTTATTAGTTAGGTCGTTTTTATTGTAGGTTTCATTTACATCGTTGGGATCATGGACCCTGGATTTGCTCTTTGTACATAGTTTGACAGTGGATTTGTGGCCTTCATCTTTTATTATTTTTCTCACCATGGAGCAATGGATTTTCACTTTACTTTCCCTTTGGATTTGCTTTGTTGGACAGTGACTTTGGACACAATTTCTTTGCGGTTATTTTGGAGTCCCATTTTCGTTATTTATTATTTTTGTGGACATGCTGCTTTTTGATTTTTGTTGCCATTATTGTTTGTTTATATTTCATTCACTTCATTTACACTGTAATACATTTTTTTTTCTTACTTCAATGTGTGGACTTCTCTCATTGGTTTCATGCCTGTCAGTATGTGGGTTTTCACAGTCATGTGTTGCCATTGTGTGGGTCTGACGGACTTGTATTCATGCGCATACTGCTTATTTGTTATCTATCATTAATGGGTATTTCCATTTTGAATGGATGTGAAGCTTGGTTGGGTGTTTGGACTGGGGTGGCATGGGGTGGGATTTGGGTGGGCATAGGAGCCTGGGATCTGGATTGTGATGACGTGTTGGCTGGGGGACATGAGTGGGGGCATGGTGGAGGGTGACCCTGACTGCTGGGGGGTGGGGGTGCAGGGGGACATGAGTTGGACATGAGTGGGGGCCTGGTGGAGGGTGCCCCTGACTGCTGGGGGGTAGGGGTGGTGGGAGACATGTTTGGTGGCCTGGTGGAGGGTGACCCTGACTGCTGGGGGGTGGGGGTGGTGGGGAACATGTGTGGGGGCCTGGTGGAGGGTGCCCCTGACTGCTGGGGGGTGGGGGTGGTGGGGGACATGTGTTGGACATGAGTGGGTGGCCTGGTGGAAGGTGCCCCTGACTGCTGGGAGGGGGGGTGGTGGGAGACATGTGTGGGGGCCTGGTGGAGGGTGCCCCTGACTGCTGGGGGGTGGGGGTGGTGGGAGACATGTGTGGGGGCCTGGTGGAGGGTGCCCCTGACTGCTGGGTGGTGGGGGTGGTGGGTGACATGAGTTGGACATGGGTGGGGGCCTGGTGGAGGGTGCCCCTGACTGCTGGGGGTGCAGGGGGACATGAGTTGGACATGAGTGGGGGCCTGGTGGAGGGTGTCCCTGGATGCTGGGGGGTGGGGGTGGTGGGAGACGTGTGGGGGCCTGGTGGAGGGTGCCCCTGACTGCTGGGGGGGTGAGGGTGGTGGGAGACATGTGTGGGGGCCTGGTGGAGGGTGCCCCTGACTGCTGGGGGGTGGGGGTGGTGGGGGACATGAGTTGAACATGAGTGGGGGCCTGGTGGAGGGTGCCCCTGGATGCTGGGGGGTGGGGGTGGTGGGAGACATGTGTGGGGGCCTTGTGGAGGGTGCCCCTGACTGCTGGGGGTTGGGGGTGGTGGGAGACATGTGTGGGTGCCTGGTGGAGGGTGCCCCTGACTGCTGGGGGGTGGGGGTGCAGGGGGACATGAGTTGGACATGAGTGGGGGCCTGGTGGAGGGTGCCCCTGACTACTGGGGGGTGGGGGTGGTGGGAGACATGTGTGGGGGCCTGGTGGAGGGTGCCCCTGACTGCTGGGGGGTGGGGGTGGTGGGAGACACGTGTGGGGGCCTGGTGGAGGGTGCCCCTGATTGCTGGGGGGTGGTGGTGATGGGGGACATGAGTTGGACATGAGTGGGGGCCTGGTGGAGGGTGCCCCTGACTGCTGGGGGTGGGGGTGCAGGGGGACATGAGTTGGACATGAGTGGGGGCCTGGTGGAGGGTGCCCCTGACTGCTGGGGGGTGGGGGTGGTGGGAGACATGTGTGGGGGCCTGCTGGAGGGTGCCCCTGACTGCTGGGGGGTGGGGGTGGTGGGAGACATGAGTTGGACATGAGTGGGGGCATGGTGGAGGGTGCCCCTGACTGCTGGGGGGTGGGGGTGGTGGGAGACATGTGTGGGGGCCTGCTGGAGGGTGCCCCTGACTGCTGGGGGGTGGGGGTGGTGGGAGACATGAGTTGGACATGAGTGGGGGCATGGTGGAGGGTGCCCCTGACTGCTGGGGGTTGGGGGTGGTGGGAGACATGTGTGGGGGCCTGGTGGTGGGTGCCCCTGACTGCTGGGGGTGGGGGTGGTGGGAGACATGTGTGGGGGCCTGGTGGAGGGTGCCCCTGACTGCTGGGGGGTGGGAGTGGTGGGGGACATGTGTGGGGGCCTGGTGGAGGGTGCCCCTGACTGCTAGGGGGTGGGGGTGGTGGGAGACATGTGTGGGGGCCTGGTGGAGGGTGCCCCTGACTGCTGGGGGGTGGGGGTGGTGGGAGACATGTGTGGGTGCCTGGTGAATGGTGCCCCTGACTGCTGGGGGGTGGGGGTGCAGGGGGACATGAGTTGGACATGAGTGGGGGCCTGGTGGAGAGTGCCCCTGACTGCTGGGGGGTGGGGGTGGTGGGAGACATGTGTGGGGGCCTGGTGGAGGGTGCCCCTGTCTGCTGGGGAGTGGGGGTGGTGAGAGACATGAGTTGGACATGAGTGGGGGCCTGGTGGAGGGTGCCCCTGACTGCTGGGGGGTGGGGGTGGTGGGAGACATGTGTGGGGGCCTGGTGGAGGGTGCCCCTGACTGCTGGGGGGTGGGGGTGGTGGGAGACATGTGTGGGGGCCTGGTGGAGGGTGCCCCTGACTGCTGGGGGGTGGGGGTGGTGGGAGACATGTGTGGGGGCCTGCTGGAGGGTGCCCCTGACTGCTGGGGGGTGGGGGTGGTGGGAGACATGAGTTGGACATGAGTGGGGGCATGGTGGAGGGTGCCCCTGACTGCTGGGGGTTGGGGGTGGTGGGAGACATGTGTGGGGGCCTGGTGGTGGGTGCCCCTGACTGCTGGGGGTGGGGGTGGTGGGAGACATGTGTGGGGCCCTGGTGGAGGGTGCCCCTGACTGCTGGGGGGTGGGGGTGGTGGGGGACATGTGTGGGGGCCTGGTGGAGGGTGCCCCTGACTGCTAGGGGGTGGGGGTGGTGGGAGACATGTGTGGGGGCCTGGTGGAGGGTGCCCCTGACTGCTGGGGGGTGGGGGTGGTGGGAGACATGTGTGGGTGCCTGGTGAACGGTGCCCCTGACTGCTGGGGGGTGGGGGTGCAGGGGGACATGAGTTGGACATGAGTGGGGGCCTGGTGGAGAGAGCCCCTGACTGCTGGGGGGTGGGGGTGGTGGGAGACATGTGTGGGGGCCTGGTGGAGGGTGCCCCTGTCTGCTGGGGAGTGGGGGTGGTGAGAGACATGAGTTGGACATGAGTGGGGGCCTGGTGGAGGGTGCCCCCGACTGCTGGGGGGTGGGGGTGGTGGGAGACATGTGTGGGGGCCTGGTGGAGGGTGCCCCTGACTGCTGGGGGGTGGGGGTGGTGGGAGACATGTGTGGGGGCCTGGTGGAGGGTGCCCCTGACTGCTGGGTGGTGGGGGTGGTGGGTGACATGAGTTGGACATGGGTGGGGGCCTGGTGGAGGGTGCCCCTGACTGCTGGGGGGTGGGGGTGCAGGGGGACATGAGTTGGACATGAGTGGGGGCCTGGTGGAGGGTGTCCCTGGATGCTGGGGGGTGGGGGTGGTGGGAGACGTGTGGGGGCCTGGTGGAGGGTGCCCCTGACTGCTGGGGGGGTGTGGGTGGTGGGAGACATGTGTGGGGGCCTGGTGGAGGGTGCCCCTGACTGCTGGGGGGTGGGGGTGGTGGGGGACATGAGTTGAACATGAGTGGGGGCCTGGTGGAGGGTGCCCCTGGATGCTGGGGGGTGGGGGTGGTGGGAGACATGTGTGGGGGCCTTGTGGAGGGTGCCCCTGACTGCTGGGGGTTGGGGGTGGTGGGAGACATGTGTGGGTGCCTGGTGGACGGTGCCCCTGACTGCTGGGGGGTGAGGGTGCAGGGGGACATGAGTTGGACATGAGTGGGGGCCTGGTGGAGGATGCCCCTGACTACTGGGGGGTGGGGGTGGTGGGAGACATGTGTGGGGGCCTGGTGGAGGGTGCCCCTGACTGCTGGGGGGTGGGGGTGGTGGGAGACACGTGTGGGGGCCTGGTGGAGGGTGCCCCTGATTGCTGGGGGGTGGGGGCGATGGGGGACATGAGTTGGACATGAGTGGGGGCCTGGTGGAGGGTGCCCCTGACTGCTGGGGGTGGGGGTGCAGGGGGACATGAGTTGGACATGAGTGGGGGCCTGGCGGAGGGTGCCCCTGACTGCTGGGGGTGGGGGTGGTGGGAGACATGTGTGGGGGCCTGGTGGAGGGTGCCCCTGACTGCTGGGGGGTGGGGGTGGTGGGAGACATGTGTGGGGGCCTGCTGGAGGGTGCCCCTGACTGCTGGGGGTTGGGGGTGGTGGGAGACATGTGTGGGGGCCTGGTGATGGGTGCCCCTGACTGCTGGGGGTTGGGGGTGGTGGGAGACATGTGTGGGGGCCTGGTGGTGGGTGCCCCTGACTGCTGGGGGTGGGGGTGGTGGGAGACATGTGTGGGGGCCTGGTGGTGGGTGCCCCTGACTGCTGGGGGTGGGGGTGGTGGGAGACATGTGTGGGGGCCTGGTGGAGGGTGCCCCTAACTGCTGGGGGGTGGGGGTGGTGGGGGACATGTGTGGGGGCCTGGTGGAGGGTGCCCCTGACTGCTAGGGGGTGGGGGTGGTGGTTGACATGTGTGGGGGCCTGGTGGAGGGTGCCCCTGACTGCTGGGGGGTGGGGGTGGTGGGAGACATGTGTGGGTGCCTGGTGGAGTGTGCCCCTGACTGCTGGGGGGTGGGGGTGCAGGGGGACATGAGTTGGACATGAGTGGGGGCCTGGTGGAGGGTGCCCCTGACTGCTGGGGGGTGGGGGTGGTGGGAGACATGTGTGGGGGCCTGGTGGAGGGTGCCCCTGACTGCTGGGGGTGGGGGTGGTGAGAGACATGAGTTGGACATGAGTGGGGGCATGGTGGAGGGTGCCCCTGACTGCTGGGGGTTGGGGGTGGTGGGAGACATGTGTGGGGGCCTGGTGGTGGGTGCCCCTGACTGCTGGGGGTGGGGGTGGTGGGAGACATGTGTGGGGGCCTGGTGGAGGGTGCCCCTGACTGCTGGGGGGTGGGGGTGGTGGGGGACTTGTGTGGGGGCCTGGTGGAGGGTGCCCCTGACTGCTAGGGGGTGGGGTGGTGGTTGACATGTGTGGGGGCCTGGTGGAGGGTGCCCCTGACTGCTGGGGGGTGGGGGTGGTGGGAGACATGTGTGGGTGCCTGGTGGAGTGTGCCCCTGACTGCTGGGGGGTGGGGGTGCAGGGGGACATGAGTTGGACATGAGTGGGGGCCTGGTGGAGGGTGCCCCTGACTGCTGGGGGGTGGGGGTGGTGGGAGACATGTGTGGGGGCCTGGTGGAGGGTGCCCCTGACTGCTGGGGGTGGGGGTGGTGAGAGACATGAGTTGGACATGAGTGGGGGCCTGGTGGAGGGTGCCCCTGACTGCTGGGGGGTGGGGGTGGTGGGAGACATGTGTGGGGGCCTGGTGGAGGGTGCCCCTGACTGCTGGGGGGTGCGGGTGGTGGGGGACATGAGTTGGACATGAGTGGGGGCCTGGTGGAGGGTGCCACTGACTGCTGGGGGGTGGGGGTGGTGGGAGACATGTGTGGGGGCCTGGTGGAGGGTGCCCCTGACTGCTGGGGGTGGTGGGAGACATGTGTGGGGGCCTGGTGGAAGGTGCCCCTGACTGCTGGGGGTGGGGGTGGTGGGGGACATGAGTTGGACATGAGTGGGGGCCTGGTGGAGGGTGCCCCTGGATGCTGGGGTTGGGGGTGGTGGGAGACATGTGTGGGGGCCTGGTGGAGGGTGCCCCTGACTGCTGGGGGGTGGTGGGGGACATGAGTTGGACATGAGTGGGGGCCTGGTGGAGGGTGCCCCTGGATGCTGGGGGGTGGGGGTGGTGGGAGACATGTGTGGGGGCCTGGTGGAGGGTGCCCCTGAATGCTGGGGGGTGGGGGTGGTGGGAGACATGTGTGGGTGCCTGGTGGAGGGTGCCCCTGGATGCTGGGGGTGGGGGTGGTGGGAGACATGTGTGGGGGCCTGGTGGAGGGTGCCCCTGACTGCTGGGGGTGGGGGTGGTGGGAAACATGTGTGGGGGCCTGGTGGAGGGTTCCCCTGACTGCTGGGGGGTGGGGGTGGTGGGAGACATGTGTGGGGGCCTGGTGGAGGGTGCCCCTGACTGCTGGGGGGTGGGGTGGTGGGAGACATGTGTGGGGGCCTGGTGGAGGGTGCCTCTGACTGCTGGGGGGTGAGGGTGGTGGGGGACATGAGTTGGACATGAGTGGGGGCCTGGTGGAGGGTGCCCCTGGATGCTGGGGGGTGGGGGTGGTGGGAGACATGTGTGGGGGCCTGGTGGAGCGTGCCCCTGACTGCTGGGGGTGGGGCTGGTGGGGATATGAGTTGGACATGGTGGGGGCCTGGTGGAGGGTGCCCCTAGATGCTGGGGGGTGGGGGTGGTGGGACACATGTGTGGGGGCCTGGTGGAGGGTGCCCCTGACTGCCGGGGGGTGGGGGTGGTGGGAGACATGTGTGGGTGCCTGGTGGAGGGTGTCCCTGACTGCTGGGGGGTGGGGGTGCAGGGGGACATGAGTTGGACAGGAGTGGGGGCCTGGTGGAGGGTGCCCCTGACTGCTGGGGGGTGGGGGTATTGGGAGACATGTGTGGGGGCCTGGTGGAGGTTGCCCCTGACTGCTGGGGGGTGGGGGTGCAGGGGGACATGAGTTGGACATGAGTGGGGGCCTGGTGGAGTGTGCCCCTGACTGCTGGGGGGTGGGGGTGGTGGGAGACATGTGTGGGGGCCTGGTGGAGGGTGCCCCTGACTGCTGGGGGGTGGGGGTGGTGGGAGACAGGTTTGGTGGCCTGGTGGAGGGTGCCCCTGACTGCTGGGGGGTGGGGGTGGTGGGAGACATGTGTGGGGGCCTGGTGGAGGGTGCCCCTGACTGCTGGGGGGTGGGGGTGCAGGGGGACATGAGTTGGACATGAGTGGGGGCCTGGTGGAGGGTGCCCCTGACTGCTGGGGGGTGGGGGTGGTGGGAGACATGTGTGGGGGCCTGGTGGAGGGTGCCCCTGACTGCTGGGGGGTGGGGGTGGTGAGAGACATGAGTTGGACCTATGTAGGGGCCTGTTGGAGGGTGCCCCTGACTGCTGGGGGGTGGGGGTGGTGGGAGACATGTGTGGGGGCCTGGTGGAGGGTGCCCCTGACTGCTGGGGGTGGTGGGAGACATGTGTGGGGGCCTGGTGGAAGGTGCCCCTGACTGCTGGGGGTGGGGGTGGTGGGGGACATTAGTTGGACATGAGTGGGGGCCTGGTGGAGGGTGCCCCTGGATGCTGGGGTTGGGGGTGGTGGGAGACATGTGTGGGGGCCTGGTGGAGGGTGCCCCTGACTGCTGGGGGGTGGGGGTGGTGGGGGACATGAGTTGGACATGAGTGGGGGCCTGGTGGAGGGTGCCCCTGGATGCTGGGGGGTGGGGGTGGTGGGAGACATGTGTGGGGGCCTGGTGGAGGGTGCCCCTGAATGCTGGGGGGTGGGGGTGGTGGGAGACATGTGTGGGTGCCTGGTGGAGGGTGCCCCTGGATGCTGGGGGTGGGGGTGGTGGGAGACATGTGTGGGGGCCTGGTGGAGGGTGCCCCTGACTGCTGGGGGTGGGGGTGGTGGGAAACATGTGTGGGGGCCTGGTGGAGGGTTCCCCTGACTGCTGGGGGGTGGGGGTGGTGGGAGACATGTGTGGGGGCCTGGTGGAGGGTGCCCCTGACTGCTGGGGGGTGGGGTGGTGGGAGACATGTGTGGGGGCCTGGTGGAGGGTGCCTCTGACTGCTGGGGGGTGAGGGTGGTGGGGGACATGAGTTGGACATGAGTGGGGGCCTGGTGGAGGGTGCCCCTGGATGCTGGGGGGTGGGGGTGGTGGGAGACATGTGTGGGGGCCTGGTGGAGCGTGCCCCTGACTGCTGGGGGTGGGGCTGGTGGGGATATGAGTTGGACATGAGTGGGGGCCTGGTGGAGGGTGCCCCTAGATGCTGGGGGGTGGGGGTGGTGGGACACATGTGTGGGGGCCTGGTGGAGGGTGCCCCTGACTGCCGGGGGGTGGGGGTGGTGGGAGACATGTGTGGGTGCCTGGTGGAGGGTGTCCCTGACTGCTGGGGGGTGGGGGTGCAGGGGGACATGAGTTGGACAGGAGTGGGGGCCTGGTGGAGGGTGCCCCTGACTGCTGGGGGGTGGGGGTATTGGGAGACATGTGTGGGGGCCTGGTGGAGGTTGCCCCTGACTGCTGGGGGGTGGGGGTGCAGGGGGACATGAGTTGGACATGAGTGGGGGCCTGGTGGAGTGTGCCCCTGACTGCTGGGGGGTGGGGGTGGTGGGAGACATGTGTGGGGGCCTGGTGGAGGGTGCCCCTGACTGCTGGGGGGTGGGGGTGGTGGGAGACAGGTTTGGTGGCCTGGTGGAGGGTGCCCCTGACTGCTGGGGGGTGGGGGTAGTGGGAGACATGTGTGGGGGCCTGGTGGAGGGTGCCCCTGACTGCTGGGGGGTGGGGGTGCGGGGGGACATGAGTTGGACATGAGTGGGGGCCTGGTGGAGGGTGCCCCTGACTGCTGGGGGGTGGGGGTGGTGGGAGACATGTGTGGGGGCCTGGTGGAGGGTGCCCCTGACTGCTGGGGGGTGGGGGTGGTGAGAGACATGAGTTGGACATGAGTAGGGGCCTGTTGGAGGGTGCCCCTGACTGCTGGGGGGTGGGGGTGGTGGGAGACATGTGTGGGGGCCTGGTGGAGGGTGCCCCTGACTGCTGGGGGGTGCGGGTGGTGGGGGACATGAGTTGGACATGAATGGGGGCCTGGTGGAGGGTGCCACTGACTGCTGGGGGGTGGGGGTGGTGGGAGACATGTGTGGGGGCCTGGTGGAGGGTGCCCCTGACTGCTGGGGGGTGGGGGTGGTGGGAGACATGTGTGGGTTCCTGGTGGAGGGTGCCCCTGACTGCTGGGGGGTGGGGGTGGTGGGGGACATGAGTTGGACATGAGTGGGGGCCTGGTGGAGGGTGCCCCTGGATGCTGGGGTTGGGGGTGGTGGGAGACATGTGTGGGGGCCTGGTGGAGGGTGCCCCTGACTGCTGGGGGGTGGGGGTGATGGGGGACATGAGTTGGACATGAGTGGGGGCCTAGTGGAGGGTGCCCCTGGATGCTGGGGGGTGGGGGTGGTGGGAGACATGTGTGTGGGCCTGGTGGAGGGTGCCCCTGACTGCTGGGGGGTGGGGGTGGTGGGAGACATGTGTGGGTGCCTGGTGGAGGGTGCCCCTGGATGCTGGGGGTGGGGGTGGTGGGAGACATGTGTGGGGGCCTGGTGGAGGGTGCCCCTGACTGCTGGGGGTGGAGGTGGTGGGAGACATGTGTGGGGGCCTGGTGGAGGGTTCCCCTGACTGCTGGGGGGTGGGGGTGGTGGGAGACATGTGTGGGGGCCTGGTGGAGGGTGCCCCTGACTGCTGGGGGTGGGGGTGGTGGGAGACATGTGTGGGGGCCTGGTTGAGGGTGCCTCTGACTGCTGGGGGGTGGGGGTGGTGGGGGACATGAGTTGGACATGAGTGGGGGCCTGGTGGAGGGTGCCCCTGGATGCTGGGGGGTGGGGGTGGTGGGAGACATGTGTGGGGGCCTGGTGGAGCGTGCCCCTGACTGCTGGGGGGTGGGGCTGGTGGGGATATGAGTTGGACATGAGTGGGGGCCTGGTGGAGGGTGCCCCTAGATGCTGGGGGGTGGGGGTGGTGGGACACATGTGTGGGGGCCTGGTGGAGGGTGCCCCTGACTGCTGGGGGGTGGGGGTGGTGGGAGACATGTGTGGGTGCCTGGTGGAGGGTGTCCCTGACTGCTGGGCGGTGGGGGTGCAGGGGGACATGAGTTGGACATGAGTGGGGGCCTGGTGGAGGGTGCCCCTGACTGCTGGCGGGTGGGGGTGGTGGGAGACATGTGTGGGGGCCTGGTGGAGGGTGCCCCTGACTGCTGGGGGGTGGGGGTGCAGGGGGACATGAGTTGGACATGAGTGGGGGCCTGGTGGAGTGTGCCCCTGACTGCTGGGGGGTGGGGGTGGTGGGAGACATGTGTGGGGGCCTGGTGGAGGGTGCCCCTGACTGCTGGGGGGTGGGGGTGGTGGGAGACAGGTGTGGGGGCCTGGTGGAGGGTGCCCCTGACTGCTGGGGGGTGGGGGTGGTGGGAGACATGAGTTGGACATGAGTGGGGGCCTGGTGAAGGGTGCCCCTGACTGCTGGGGGTGGGGGTGGTGGGAGACGTGTGGGGGCCTGGTGGAGGGTGCCCCTGACTGCTGGGGGGTGGGGGTGGTGGGGGACATGAGTTGGACATGAGTGGGGGCCTGGTGGAGGGTGCCCCTGGATGCTGGGGGGTGGGGGTGGTGGGAGACATGTGTGGGGGCCTGGTGGAGGGTGCCCCTGACTGCTGGGGGGTGGGGGTGGTGGGAGACATGTGTGGGGGCCTGGTGGAGGGTGCCCCTGACTGCTGGGGGTGGGGGTGCAGGGGGACATGAGTTGGACATGAGTGGGGGCCTGGTGGAGGGTGCCCCTGACTGCTGGGGGGTGGTGGGAGACATGGTGGGGGCCTGGTGGAGGGTGCCCCTGACTGCTGGGGGGTGGGGGTGGTGGGAGACATGTGTGGGGGCCTGGTGGAGGGTGCCCCTGACTGCTGGGGGGTGGGGGTGGTGGGAGACATGTGTGGGGGCCTGGTGGAGGGTGCCCCTGACTGCTGGGGGGTGGGGGTGGTGGGGGACATGAGTTGGACATGAGTGGGGGCCTGGTGGAGGGTGCCCCTGGATGCTGGGGGGTGAGGGTGGTGGGAGACGTGTGGGGGCCTGGTGGAGGGTGCCCCTGACTGCTGGGGGGTGGGGGTGGTGGGAGACATGTGTGGGGGCCTGGTGGAGGGTGCCCCTGACTGGTGGGGGGTGGGGGTGGTGGGAGACATGTGTGGGTGCCTGGTGGAGGGTGCCCCTGGATGCTGGGTGGTGGGGGTGGTGGGAGACATGTGTGGGGGCCTGTTGGAGGGTGCCCCTGACTGCTGGGCGTGGGGGTGGTGGGAGACATGTGTGGGGGCCTGGTGGAGGGTGCCCCTGACTGCTGGGGGTGGGGTTGGTGGGAGACATGTGTGGGGGCCAGGCGGAGGGTGCCCCTGACTGCTGGGGGGTGGGGGTGGTGGGAGACATGTGTGGGGGCTGGTGGAGGGTGCCCCTGGATGCTGGGGGTGGGGGTGCAGGGGGACATGTGTGGGGGCCTGGTGGAGGGTGCCCCTGACTGCTGGGGGGTGGGGGTGCAGGGGGACATGAGTTGGACATGAGTGGGGGCCTGGTGGAGGGTGCCCCTGGATGCTGGGGGTGGGGGTGCAGGGAGACATGTGTGGGGGCCTGGTGGAGGGTGCCCCTGAATGCTGGGGTGTGGGGGTGGTGGGAGACATGTGTGGGGGCCTGGTGGAGGGTGCCCCTGGATGCTGGTGGGTGGGGGTGCAGGGGGACATGAGTGGGGGCCTGGTGGAGGGTGCCCCTGGCTGCTGGGGGGTGGGGGTGTAGGGGGACATGTGTTGGTGATCAGTAGTGCAAGGTGACATGTGGGTTGGCTGGGGGGCATGGCCATGGTGGATGGGCTGCCTGCCGGACATGTGCAGGGGTGCAGGGTAGTCCCCTGTGGTGTGGGCTGCCTGCAGGGGCCGTGGAGGGTGTAGAGGGAACACCTGGGAGGACCCACACGGTCAATTCACGTGTAGTACTACCCGGCACCCCCGAAATACACGTACCCTGATGAAATCGCGTGTGGAACTTCCCGTGCACCCCGGAATACACGTACCCTGCAGGATTAGCGTGTGGAACTTCCCGCGCACCCCGGAATCCACGTACCCTGCAGAATTAGCATGTGGAACTTCCCACGCACACCGGAATACACGTACCCTGCAGAATTAGCGTGTGGAACTTCACACGCACCCCGGAATCCACGTACCCTGCAGAATTAGCGTGTGGAACTTCCCGCGCACCCCGGAATACACGTACCCAGGCCAATCGCGTGTGGGACTTCCCGCGCACCCCGGAATACATGGACCCAGCCATTTCGCGTGTGGGACTTCCCACGCACCCCGGAATACACGGACCCAGGCAATTCGCGTGTGGGACTTTCCGCGCAGCACAGAATGCACGCACATGCTATTTTTCACTCAGCAGGTGTCCGTGTTTGTCGCGTACCCCTTTGCATGTCATTTGTCCTAGAGGGCCACAGTATGTGACATTCATCATGGCTGTATATAGGTGCTTTTTGTTGGCGCACATTTTGGCGCACATTTATTTCAGGGGCAGGGACACTACCGCCTGCTTTCTTGTGGCGGACGTGTTTGGGCCTGTGCGCTGGTTTGACCGTGCGCAGGTTTGCCTTATTGCATTCCATGAATACCTGTTGTAGGCGAGCGTGTGGGCGTTCCGCGCACTTGCCTCCTGTACTTCCCCTGTGACGCCCACATTTTGACGAGTTGTTCCCCATTCCGAGTGTTATGCCCCGTGTTCCGCCTACTTTTGTTGTGTGCGCCGCGCTATGTGCGATTTCGCTGTGGCCGTGGTGCACGCCGTTAGATATCCTGTGCGCCGGCGTGCGCTGCGCACTTTGTCAGCGCACATCCGATATTTTTCTCGCGCACAGCCTTCCATGAATCGATGTGCGCTGGTTTCCCTGCGATTTTCGCACTTGCACTGCGATTTTCGCACTTTTACTGCGAATCGCACGTTTTGGCACCTCTGCGCGGGAATTTTCGGCGCACATTAATTCCATGAATCGACACCATAGTTTGGAAAAGAAGCAGCATGAAAGAAATAGTGCTGTTTGAAACTATTATTTTGAACATTTCCTTTGATCGGAGGTCCACTGCGAGCTCCGGCCCCCTTAACCCTGCCTCCTCTGCCACTGCCGCCCCCTTCAAACTTCGCCCCCACCCTGGCCCTTGTGGGATCCCCCACCAATTTCTTTTTCCACCACTGCTTGGGGATATTTTTTTTCAGATATGTTATGCCCCCCTCCCTCTCTGTAACCAGCGCCTAGATGCATGCAGGCTTAGAGCGCTTTATAAATGAAATAAATAAATAAAGGACACCTCCCAGTTAGAAAACCATTGATTTTGCTTGGTAGTTTGGGAAAATGCACAACCTGCGTGGGCTACTGGCCTTTGTGCTTCCAGATCTCCAGGTGAGTATTTAGTAGAGTGTGGTAGCAGCTGCACTAGCTAACTATCCATTCACTCTCAAGAACTGTATGGCTGACCAAAGGACTAACCATATAGGACATGTGTCTGCAACCGGATGTTTGCACTGAGACTCCCATGCGCCCTCACCATTAACAGTGCTGACTAGGGCCGATGGAAGTTGTAGTCCAAAACATCTGGAGAGCCAAAGGTTGCAGAGCCCTGACATAGGGCAACTTTGCAGACCAATCTATAAAAGAAGAATCCAAGTAGAGGAAAAAAGAAATACTTGGAATCAGGGGTGTTGCTAGGACTGGAAAATATTCATGGTTATGCTACTGCCGGGAATGTCGAGACTCGGGGCTTGCTAGCCTTTTCGTTGTAGCCCCTGAGCTTCTATCCGAGGCTACCACCAAAAGACCCGGGGCTATATTCCACCCCCCCACCTCCCAGACCTTCATCAGTGCCACCTCTGCTTGTAATATTTATCGCAATGCATTTGATGCTCGTATATGTTATGGACATCCATTTTAGAATATTCGTAATCTTCGGTTTGTTGATAGGAGCTAAAATCGATGTTACAATCTGCTATCGATTTTTGGGTGCAGGGATTGGGGCGTTCATCGCTGTCGGAGCTCCACTCTCCAAGCTGAGGAAAGAGTGTGGACCTGCAGAATGGCAAGGTGACCGGATTATCTGTTTGTTCCCTGTGATTGGATCTGTTCCTTTCGCACTGTCATCACATCTCCCCGCCAGATGATGGCTGGAAAAATGTAAATAAAAAAAGGGCTGTGTTAGGGGGAAAACCAGTGCGGGGGGTTTGGGGGGATGACAAAAGGCGGTTTTATTGATCCCCTGCATCGAGATTGATAGCACAATAAGAGCAGAGGCGAAAGAGTGATTTTGCTTTGGGAAACGTTGATGAATAAGCACTCGCGGCCAACGAATGGCCAGGCTCGCTTGATGATGGACGGCAGTGGGCAAGCAAGATGCAGCCTTATAAATGGGCGAAAGGAGAGAAGGACTTATTAAAAAAAACGAATGACCACATGTGGCAGGGAGCTGCCACGAGGGAGAGGCGCGCCATTGATTTATGTGCAGGCCTGGCATTTGAAAATTCAATAATAACACTGACAAATGAGAAGCCGGGCCCGGCCAGAGGAGAAAGCGCAGCAGAGGAAGAAAATGCCAAGGTCAGGCTGCAGGAGGAAGCCGGGAAAAGAAAAATCAAACATGCTTATGTTGGATAGCCTCTAAGCTACCTCATCTATATAAAGGCACATTGAGGGATGGCTCAGCACGCAGCAGTGCAGGCGGGTTGGCTTTGCAGCACCCTCCTTATACAAGCCGCTGTGTGTGAGCGGCCTAGAAAACTGCGGATTACTGCCTAGTTACCAAAGTGCGTTGGAAACCCTGCCATGACGCCATCCTGAGTGGGATTGCCAGCTTCACAGGGTGGTGATGTGTCATCCCTATTTGACTTTCTAATTGTGCACCCGATGAGAGGGGTTTCTTTAGAGCGCAACAAACACACCGGCCAATAGGGATTCACAAAGATTTACACCGGAGCAAATCAGGGGCTGTCCTGAGCATCTCGGAGCTCCTCCTGCTTCCTAGCCCCTTATTCACAAAGCTGGAAATTATAGCAAATCAGGAGGTGCCAATAGCATCCCCAGAACTCCTCTTGCTTCCTGACAACTTATTTAAGCTTGAAACTGGAGCAAATCGGGGAAATAAGCATCTCGGAGCTCCTCCTGCTTTTATGCCCATTATTCATAAAGCTTCACGTTAAAGCAAACCAGGGGATGCCCGAAGCATCTCAGAGATCCTCTTGCTTCCTTACACATTAATCATGTAGATTGAAACAGGAACATAATAGGGGATGGATGCCCTGAACATCTCAGAGCTTGTCCTGCTTACTTACACCTTATTCATGAAGCTTGAAACTGGAGCAAATCAGGGGATGCCCTGAGCATCCCAGAGCTCCTCTTGCTTCCATACACCTTAATCATGAAGCTTGAAACTGGGACATAATAGGGGATGCCCAGAGCATCTCAGAGCTTGTCCTGCTTCCTTACACCTTATTAATAAAGCTTGAAACTGGAGCAAATCAGGGGATACCCTGAGCATCTCAGAGCTCCTCCTGCTTCCTTACACCTTATTAATAAAGCTTGAAACAGGAACAAACTAGGGGACGCTCTGAACATTTAAGAGCGTGTCCTGTTTCTTTACACCTCATTCATTAAACTTGAAATTGGAGCAAATCAGGGGATGACGTGGGCATCTGAAAGTTCATCCTGCTTCCTTCCATCTTATTCATAAAGCTTGAAACTGAAGCAAATCAGGAGAAGCCCTGAGCTTCACAGATCTACACCCTACTTCCTTACACCTTATTGATGGCACTTGAAACTGGAGCAAATCAGGAGATGCCCTGCAATCTCAGAGTTCCTCCTGCTTCCTTACACTTTGTTCATAAAGCTTGAACCTAGAGCAAATCTGGAGCTGCAGGAACATGTTTTGAGATGTTCAAGTGCAAATTGGATGCACACAAATGTGCTCGAGGTCATCTCTGTGATGCTCCACGCAGCTCCGGATTTGGGCTTTATGAATTAAGTATGAGGTAGAAAGAGCAAATCGGAGATGCTGAGTGCATCACCTGGTTTGCACAAGTGCACAACTCTGGTGGGGGCTAGCAGTGCTTAAGTGATAACACTGAATGCTTGGTCAGGGTAAAACTATCTGGATTTTCGAATATTTCTCACAGAATAAACACGTCCCATGTCATATTTAAGAAATAAACGCCATAGCAGCCTTCTGAGCCTAAGTGATGGCACTTACTGCCGGGGTGAGACATTTAAAGTTTTTGAATAAAGCTGCCAGCATTGCATCGTGCTAAATCAACCTTGCCTGTATTGGCAAACACAGCCATCTCACACTACCATATTCGGGTGGCCCTTCGGGCATTGCTCTATTGGCTCATAGGCCAGTCCAAGCTTGACCAATGCCTTTATTTAGGCCATGTGAAAGAAGCAAGTGCAGGGGCAGGACTGTCCCAGACTAGATTCACTCCATGCCACATGTGCGTAGACAGACTCCACAGAGTTTAAAATTAGATTTTTTTTTTTTAAAAAAGGGAAGAGGAAAGAAATCCGCCAAAATTGTTCATTGTTCTGTCTTCCCTTTGTTCCCCCTCCCTTGCCTCGTCGCGCCTTGAAACTCTTCTGTATAGGCATGCTATAAATGCCAAATCATGTCATATCATATCATATCACCACAGTACTCACCTATGAGACTGCGCCTCCCACCCAGGAACTTTATTTTTGTGGAGGTATATATACCTCCCACTTACCCACAATCCTCAGTTCTTTTTCGTTGTCTCCGACAGGGATTTCTTCTTCCAGGAGCAGGGCTCTGGGGAGCATTGTTGCGGAATCTTCCGTAGTGATGTCTCCAGCAGGGTGGCGGGTAACTTCCAGTAAGATGTTGGCTCCCGGGCTCCTTGCAGGGCTTGAAGTTGATTTGAGTTTTCAGGTCTGCCCTGGACCCCCTGCAGAGGCTGGGGTCTGGTAGTGCGGCTGTTTCTCTGGTGGTCCCCACCGGGGCTTGGGTCTGGCCGGCTGTTGTGTGGTAAGAGATGCTGGGAGTCTTCAATGGGGGCTACGTCACTGCTGTAGTTTCCTGGGCCAGGATCCCACCATCCCTCTGGGACGCTGCCTGCTTGGGGATACACCCCTCCTTGTTCCCTGCGGCACTGGGCGGGCCTAGATTCTCGCTTCCTCTCGATGCTGCATGACCTTAGGTGGAAGTCTGTTCAGCTTGTCTGGTCCGTTTGGCTGGCTCTCCTTTGTGTTCCTGCTTCCTTTTCTGTTACTGGGTGACAGGTCTGCAGGCTGATGGATCTTTGTTATGACTCCCTGTTTGGGCGGCAACTCGGCGAGGCACTGGCAGTTATACTCTCTTGGGGGTGGCGGGGTTCTACTATTCCTGTCCTTCACCACGCCGGGAGGTGGCCTGTGACAGCGTTGGCACTGCAAGTTTTCCTTATCCCAGAGGGGATTTGTGGATCTTCTGGTGCAATGTGAGTGCATGGGGCAGGCACTAGAATCGGTCCAGCCCTTCCTTTTATGTTCTTTGTCCCCCTCTCCCTCCCACTCCTTATGTTTCCACCTGTTCGTTTGGGGGGGCCAGATTCCATCAGGGAGGTTGGTGAGGAGTTTCTCCGTGGATGTTGTTGAGGCTGTCATTTCCCAGGTTGGGATTGCCATGGTTTTTCGGTTCCTGTGGTGGGAGGGTGCTCTTCCGACACTGGGATCTGGTTGTTCTGATGCGCTCCTGGCTAGGCCTTCTCCTAGTCTTGCATGTTTTGGCTGTGATGTTGTGGTGTGGTTTGGACACAAGCACATCTCCATGCCCCACTTCGGGGCTGCCGTTCTCCATTGGAAGGGACGGTGGTCTTCCTTCGGGAGCTGTGGATGTAGTCGATGTTTGGCCAGTTTGATTGGCCTTCCTCCGTTGCTGCAGAGGATGCAGCTCTTTGTCGGCTCACACCAGTTCTGGCTAGGGATCTCTGGCACTGGGGGTTTCTGTTCTGTGGTTTCCTACTGCCTGTCATTTACCCTTCTTCTGTTTCGCCACTGTCCATGAAACAGGCTTCTTTCGGCCTGTGGAACTTTTGATGGCGAATGGTTTCTGGCCCTGTCTCCAGCGCCTGGAAGCACTGTGTCAGGGTGTGCCACATGGGCCATGTCAGGGTAAGGTGATGTTGAATTAGATTTAGTGTGCCTTTCAGGGAGGCTAATTGCCTGGCCTGGCCTGTGCTCTCTGTTGTTGCATCTGTGTTGCTGCTTTGGGTGTTTGTAAGAATGTCAGCCTGTTCAACTGGTCATGTTTCCTATGCTCCTCTGCATCATCCTGTGCTTGGGATTGTGTGCTGTGGCTGTGTCTTCGGTGCCGGGCTGTGCCCTGGCGGTCCCCCTCTCTGGTGTTTGTGCTGGCTGTTGCTGGCTCTGGTTCCCCTGGCCCTCCCTGCTGGGGTCTGGCTGGTGGCTTCTGTCCTGGTTGTGTGTTGCTGCCTGGCCCTCGAACTCTTCTGTTGTGTTCAGGTCCTGTTGTGGTGGCTTGCTTTGGCTCAGTGAAGTGTTTGCTTTGCTAGATGGCTCTCGCTGCTTCACCTCAGGCTTGCACAGTTCCTGTTGCTTCCCTGCTCTCCTTGTGGGCTTCAGTGTTGGTATTGCTGTGTGCATCTGCAGGAGGGGTTGGTGCATCATTCTCTTGGTTTCCCAGGATTTGTGGCTCTGTGATGTGTGTCCCTCTGGTTCCATTGGGTGTTTTCTTGGCATTCCTGGTTCTCTGGGTCGCTTTTTCCTTTAGCATGCTGCTCCCATCCCGGGCAGCTTCTCTGGTTGGCTGTGGGGAGTGGGCATTTCGGTTTCGTGTTTTTCCCTCTAGGTTGTGTTTGCCCACCGGGTGTTTTCCTGTGCCTCTTTCTTCCCTGGTGGCTATTCTCCTCTTGCTGAGTGTTCTGCTTTCCCCTGCCTGGTCGTATGCTGGTCTATGGGGCCAGTCAGGAGTTGCCCCTGGCTGGTCTATGTCAGGGCTGCGGGTGCTAGTTTCTCTGTGCATTTGTGCATATCTGGGCCTGGACTGGTTTCATCCCCTGTGGGCCAGTTATGGCCTGTTGCTGTTCCTCTGGGTGTTGCCCTCTTCTTAGTGCCTCAGTTCCCTTTGTCTCTCTTCCTCCTTCCATTGGCTATAGGGGTGTTTGGTTCCGGGTCCTCCTTGGCGGGCGATGGTCTCCGGAGGTGTCTGCGTTCTGTCTGTTGGTGGTTCTTCTGCCCTTTTTGGCAGTCTGAGGTTTCTGTTTCTTGGCCCTTGGGGTTTGTAGCCATCTTTGGGTGTGCTGTCCTGTTCCCTCTGTTCTGGTCCTTCGGGATCTATGGGTGTTTCCTGCTCACTGGTCTGGTCCTGGTCTTATGTTTGGGTGTTGCTCTGCCTGGTGTTGGTCCTCCTCCCCTGTCTGCGGCCTCTCGTCTCACAGAGGTGTTCTCTAGGGTCTTGCAGCATCCCTGGTCTTGGCCGATAGAACTACTGGTGGTAGGGGACGCATGTTCTTGTCTGGATCCAGGTGATCCTTCGTTCGGCTGTGCATCCTGGCTTGGTTGATCCTCACCTGGGGTCCGTCGCTGCGCTTCCAGAGGTCTTGTGGTTCTCTTCTTGCCTCCAAGGTTTAGCAGTGAAGAAGTGCTCAGGGAGTGTTCTTTGTGTTCTGAACTCTGTTGGACTGTTGTGCTGCCCAGAGGTCTGAGTACCTCTACCATCTTTACTGAAGGAGGAGGAGTAATACCTTTTAAGAACCCCCTACTCACGCAGACCGTCGCGGAGTGTGAGGGAGTGTTCTTTGTGTTCTGCATGGGCTGCGAGTGCGGTGAAATGGACCTTATGTTTTCCCCAAACGCCTCAAGCCCAGCCTCACCCTTAACACGAGCAAGATTACGGCGACTGCAGTCGGCGCCTGCTGGGTGCCGACATGAAAAGATACCTGCAACTGTAGCCGAGGACACTAATGACGCTACGGTATGTAGCATGTTTTTTATAAGGAAAAATTGCATCAAACCGCGCTACTTAAAGTATGCAAGACATTTGCTTCCACCCCTCCCCCTTCCCGTGTATCAGTACCTTCATTATTGACTGCGCTGCGGGTGCCCATGGTGGCTTTGGCTTTCTGTGCGTGGCTGTGCTGGCCCCCCCGGCGGCGCTGGCCATGGTGGCTGGGATTGAGAGTGGGTGTGCTCTTGGGTCTCTGGACGCTCGCCTGGCCTGTGGGGGCGGGGTGGCGGCGGCACCTCTGGGGGCGTGCGCGTGTGTGGATGCGGCTTGTGTCTGTGGTGTTGTGTACATGGTACACGAAGCGCGCATGCGCGGCCCAGCGGGCCGGCGCATGCGCGTTAGTTAATAAAGGCGGTGCCCGGCAGTTCGTGCCAGAGCACCGGAACGAGCAGACGTCTCCGGCGTGTGTTCTTGCGCGCCCGCCTACGCGTGCTGGTACCCTGACCCTGGGAGGCCCGCACACCACCACGGGGCTTCCCCCAGGGTACAACACTGGCGACGAGGAGGTACGGATGGCTTCCGTGCTCCGACAGCCTCGGAGAGACGGAAAGCTCTTCCGTATTACGAACCCGCAGAGTGCCGGCGGCCATTTTGATTTCGCTCGCTCCTCTCTTCACACGTAGCGGCAGTGGTTGCGGCCCGAAAGGGTGCTCGTGCGCCACCTACCAGCTGTGTTTGGAGGACACAGACAATTTTTGGAAACCCCACAGTCCTGCAGGGGCAGGGCTGTGGCATTTAAGAAGAAAGAAGTGGGTTTCTACACCCCGACACTACTACAAGCCCAGGACAAGCCGCCCTTCTCTCTAAGAAAGATAACTGTGAGTCTGTGACGCAGAAATGGGTGAAGAGACTGACGATGAGGGTGCCGCTGCCCCAATCCCACGCAGATCTCGCAGCTCCCTAGCCCCCATGCCTGAATTCCATACTACTGGCCCCCCTTCCAAGCTGGGCCCGAAGTGGCTACTATGGGTCAAGAGGCTAGATATGTTCTTCAGGGCATCTGGGGTGAACGACGATGACACCAAAATCGCGACTATGATCTACTCGGCAGGCGCAGAAGTCCACAAGATCTACGACTCCCTCGTCATCCCTGTGGTCACATATGACGCAGTCAAGCAGGCACTCAAAGACCACTTTCTCCCCATGGCTAACGTGGATTTCGATAGATTTGTCATGGGCGCCGAAAGACAACTAGACGACGAGCCCCTAGACAAATTCTGTGCCCGTCTGAGACACCTGGCGACCTCCTGCAGATGGGTCGATGAGGAAGAAATGGTCCGCAACCAGCTACTGCAGGGGTGCAGCTCTGGCAAACTTCGAAGGCAAGTACTGAGAGAACCTGGTCTGACCCTCCAGCAAATTTTGGACCTGGGAAGAGCACATGAGCTGGCAGAAGCCAGAGGTGCGAAAATGGACGCTGCCACGTGACCGAGGAATGACGAAGACGCATTTGCTGTGGGACGGTCAGCAGAGGGAAGGTCAAAATGGGCGTCGAGAAGGCCTGATACCCCGCCCACGCTCATCGTGCTCCTACTGTGGGTATGACCTCCCCCACGGAGGTGAAAGCCCGGCAAAGTTGAGAACGTGCAGCCGGTGTGGCACACCGGGGCACTATGCTAGGATGTGCCGGGCTGCCGCCCCTTTTGCGGCGGGAAGAGGACCGGAGAGAGTTGGACGAGGAGGCGCTCGCAGAGTGAGAGGCATAACCTCGATCGATCAGGGCCTGCAAGACCTAGACATCGCAGAAGAGGAGGAGGAGGAGGAAGAGATTTTCTTCATCTCCAGCATTGTAAAAGGTCCTGGCACGAGGCGCCAACCCACATGCACTGTCAACATCGATGACGTCCCCACCCCCATTCTCATAGACACTGGGGCTTCGGTCTGTGTGCTAGCCACCAAACATTATGAGGCCCTGCCAGGCCCGCCGGAGCTGTCAGCGTCCATGGCGCGAATATATGCGTTCGGTGGGGAAACACCCCTACCCATCCAAGGTGTGTTCGTAGCCCCGGTTTCTCATGGACAAAACACCATCAAAGCAAGGTTCTTTGTCACCAGCATCAGCCCACATTCCCTGTTGAGCTGTGCGACTTCAGAAGCACTCGACATTGTCTACTTCACGTTTGGAGTATACCACGCCGATCTGAAAAGCATGCTACACAGGTTTGAAACTCTCTTCAAGGGCATTGGAAAGCTGAACGCAGAGCCCATTCGCCTACACATCGACAAGTCTGTAAGGCCGACAGCCCTCAAACATCGCCGTATTCCTTTTCACTTAAGAGCCCAAGTGGAGGAGGAGTTGCAACAGCTGGTCGACCGGGACATCATTGAAAGAGTGGAAGGCCCCACCCCGTCGGTTTCGCCCATCGTAGTAGCCCCAAAGCCGAAACAGCCAGGGGCCGTACGCATCTGCGTGGACATGAGACTCCCAAATGCCGCCATCAAAATGGAGCGTCACCTCACACCCACTCTAGATGACATCGTCGGAGAACTCCAAGGTGCCAAAGTCTTCTCCAAACTGGACCTCAGGTCTGGGTACCACCAGTTAGAGCTGCACTCCGAGTCGAGGTACATTACGACATTCACTACTCACGAGGGGTTGTACCAGTACAAGAGACTAAACTTCGGAATCTCGTCCGCGGCGGAGGTCTTCCAAAATGCCATCAGAGGAGCCCTGTCCGGACTGAAAGGTGTCATTAACATGTCCGACGACATCTTAGTCTTCGCCAGGTCGGAAATTGAACACCTCAAACGGCTAGAGAACACTTTTGAGAGACTACAGGCGGTGGGTCTGACCCTGCACCAAGAAAAGTGCGAATTCCTAAAGGACCGACTGGAATTCTTTGGGTTCACCTTCCATGCGGGGGGCATATCCCCGGACCCTGGAAAAGTGAAAGACATAAGAGATGCGCCTCCACCCACATCACCGGCGGAGGTCCGGAGCTTTTTAGGGATGGTCAACTACTGCGGCCGTTTCATCAAGGACCTGGCCTCTCTGTCGGAACCACTGAGGGCACTTACCAGGAACGATGTGGCTTGGCAGTGGACTGAGATTGAACAACGATCCTTCAAAGCCATCAAAGAGGCCCTGTCAGAGCAGGAGACAATGGCCTATTTCAACCCCAGCCGGGAATCGGAGATTGTGGTCGATGTTAGCCCGGTGGGACTGGGGGCAGTCCTCATGCAGGCTGACGAACGAGGGATCATGAGGCCCATAGCATATGCCAGCAAAGCCCTCACCGACACAGAAAGGAGATATTCCCAGATAGAAAGGGAAGCCCTCGCCATCCTGTGGGGGTGCAAACACTTTAGAATTTACATCCTCGGCAAACCTGTCGTTGTGATAACGGACCACAAACCCCTGATTCCTATCCTGTCAGGAACGTCATCCAAGCCGCCTCCCCGCATCGAAAGATGGATGCTATCCCTCATTGAATACGGCGTCAAGCTAGTATACCGCCCAGGCACCCATAACCCAGCTGACTACCTTTCTCGTCACCCAGGCACGAGGGATATCCAGAGTCCCGTGGAGATAACGGACGCCGGGGACGCCGTGCATCTCGTCATTGAATCAGCCCTGCCAGTGGCCTTATCGAGACAGGACATTGCGGACGACTCGAACTCCGACGAGGCGTTCCTAAGAGTGAAAAGGGCGGTGGCCACAGGAGAGTGGCGGGACATCCTTTTGAACAATGCCAGGAGGAACCCAGAGGTACAAAGGGACCTACAACTGCTGTGGAAAGCTCGACACAAGCTCTCGGTGTCCACGGACGGCCTGTTGCTGCGAGGGCACCAGATCGTGATCCCCAGGTCGTTGGTCATGAGAGTCCTCCAGTTGGCCCACACAGGGCACACCAAGGCATGGCCAAGATGAAGGCACGCCTCAGGCTAAAGGTCTGGTTCCCCGATCTGGAGCACAGGGTGGCCGAGTTCGTGAGGACCTGCATTCCCTGCCAGGCCACGAGTCCTGTAGAAAGAGGCCCACCCATTCAGGCCATGGAACGGAGCGACGTGCCATGGGGAACGGTGCACGCAGATTTCGGCTCGACCGGAAGAGGCCTGTATTTCCTGGTGGTCACAGACCAGTGGTCGAGGTATCCGGAAGTAGAACTCGTGGAATCCACCGCCAGTGATCACACCATCCTGGCGATGGACAAAATTTTCGCCACCCATGGGTTCCCATTTGAGATCTGCTCAGACAATGGAGCGCCGTTCCAAGGACAGCAGTTTGCCAGATACTGCGAGGAACGAGGCATCAAGCACCGGAAGGTAACCCCGCTATGGCCAAGGGCCAATGGAGAGGTTGAGCGATTCATGCGGACACTAAACAACATTTTTCGTATTTCTGTCAATGGGGGGGAGGACCTACGACACAACCTAATCGACTTCCTTCGCGAGTACCGGTCCACCCCACATCGATCCACCGGAATCGCACCCGCCGAGGCGCTGTTCAGGCGAATACCCAGAGGGCTGATACCCGAAGCGGGAGACCGACGTCCAGGAGTGATCGATAGCGCACGGGTGACAGCAGATAGAGCAGCGAGAAACGAGAACGAAACAACAAGGCGGAGGCTGCTGGAAAAAGAGATAGCGATAGGAGACACCGTCCTAGTCCGGAACAGGAAACCGGAAGGAAAACTCTCGATGACTTACGAAACCCAACCAATGGGAGTAACTCATGTCAAACGGTCAATGATCACAGCTGCGAATGCGCGAGGCACGGTAACTAGAAACGTATCCTTCTTCAAGCGCATAGGACCCATGGCAGCGGAGGAAGAAACCAATCCTGACCAAAGACAAGCAGCGGAGGCGCCGCATGAAGGCGGTGAGCCGCCCGAGGACCCCGGGGGACCAGAGAACCTCGAGAGAGGTTCGCCCAGGTACCCGCGCAGGGAAGGACATCGTCCACCGCAAAGATTCCAAGATTTCATCATGGACTCAGCAGCATGAGTAACAAAACCTGTTAAGTACAGTTTGATTTGAGCCACGTTGGCTCCCCTGTTTAATGTGTTTGTTGTTTGGGGGGAAAAGGAGGGATGTTGTGTACGTTAGTTAATAAAGGCGGTGCCCGGCAGTTCGCGCCGGAGCACCGGAACGAGCAGACGTCTCCGGCATGTGTTCTTGCGCGCCCGCCTACGCGCGCTGGTACCCTGACCCTGGGAGGCCCACACACCACCACGGGGCTTCCCCCAGGGTACAACATGCGGGAGGGAGCTGAATGAACAAGGGGGAGTGGCCAAAGCTGCTTTCACTTACAACGGAAGAGGGGCTGGGTAGGATGCTCATTGGGGGTGTGAATGTACATGCCCCTGTGCCTCAGTAGAAACAAGTTCCAGGCAATTAGAGATAGAACGGAGTGAGAAGGAGTCCTGTAAAGGGGTAGCTACGGTAGACTCCTATCTTGATGAAAATTTCTTGTTGAAACAAGCAGTGACCAAAACCACTTTAAAAATATCGGCCCCCACATTGAGAGTTCTCGCATGGCGAGTGTAACAACAATTGAATAAAATGAAAAGTAAAGGGAAAGAAGAGAATGCTGTAATAAAGGACTTATCTACAAAAGATCAGCAGAAATGCAAGTGTGTAGAAATGGAGCCTCTGCAGAAAATAACATAAGTGCACAGGTTTGGCTGGATCAACAAAAAATGAGTCATGCTAATACCGATTTTGAAGTTGACACAGAAGTTTTTGTGATAGCCAATGAGCACATTTTTGGTGATTGTGACCTGACCATTTCGGAATTGCAACAATCAAGAAATTCCATGAATGTAAGGCGAAATTCGCTGTTTTTGGCAGATAAGCTAATTCTCGATCTGAAAAACATGAACGCAAAGTTTGCTGCTCCTACACTTCAACAAAAGAACTTACTAGAGAATGAAAAAACAGACATCTCCCCAGTGAGGAGTAAAGACACGAAAAAATCTGGAAGTAGCAAACAAATGGAAAAGATCTCTGGAGAACAAAGGCAACTATTAAATGTGCATCGTCTGAATAAACGCAGAAGGATTGGGTCTAGTATTAGCCCAACTTGTTTTAGCTTGCTCTCAGAATAGAAAGAAACCAAGTACAACTCTACAAAAAAACCAAAATATGATATATTTGAAAACAAATACAACGAGAAATAGCGAGAACAAAATGAGGCAGAATAGGGAATCAGACTCCTCGGAAACAAGTGAAGAGAGCACTACTGATTATGACTTCTCGATAGCCGATGTGCTCTAGTTGGAATACGCGAGGCTTCAAGCATCTGTTTAATGATAGTCCTAGTGGCATTGGAAATTTGCACATAACCTGCCTCCAAGAAACATGGCTTCTGAATCAACCAATAGTAGAAGGCTATGAAATAGCCTGGAATCCCGCCATCAAGCAGAGCAAAGGAAGACCGATGGCGGGACTATTGACGCTTATAAAACTAGATCACGGTTTGAGAATAATAAACTCAATAAATTTGACACCATATATGCAATATGTGATCATTGCAATCAAGAATGAGAAGGCAGAAGACAATGTTGCTAAATTACACTTAATCAACTTATATTGGCAGCACAATGCCTCAAACGAATGTCTATATCTGGATGCAATTGGAGTCTAATATACTTTATACTGTCTAGTGAGAAGAGCCCCGATATAATACTCTGTGGTGATCTCAACATGGAATGTATAAGAACTCAAAAACTCACTGACTCATCGTGCACAAAATCTGCTACTAAGAAAAATCGGTTGATAACCACATGGGCAGAGGAGATGGAAGCCCAAGGAATGGCTATGCTAAATGGAAATCTGAAAGGGGATATTCCGCCTAAATCAACTTGGCAAAATGGAAAATATGAAAGTACCCTTGACTATTTCTATGCTTCAGAAAACTTGATGAGTAATATTACTGAGCTAAAGGTCATTGATATGCAACATAGCGATCACGATCTGGTTAAAATTACTCTGTTAGGATTAAAGATGAGTAATGAGCAGAGATGGGATCATGATATTTCCATCACCCCGGGAAGAAATCGTCTGATGCTGAAAGATGGCTAGATCATGACAATGACAGAATTCCTGTCTGACTGGAAACCAAATGAAGACATGGATCAAATAGAACATCCCGCCTTATTACAAGCATACACAGAAATTCCTAAGGAGGGCAAGAACAAAAAAAAGCATGTGTATGACAAAGCAGTTTTTGGAGAAAAAAACCGTGAACTGCGGAAAACTATTAGATCTTTGCAAAAATATCCGATGACAGATTATACTGAACAGAAAATCAAAGCACAAACATCTTACAAAAAATGGCTACTCTTGCATAAAAGTATTATGATCCCGAACGATGTTGAAAAAATGTTGCATATTTTGTCAACTAAAAACACTTGTTCATTCTGGGAAGTATTTAACAATGTGGCAGTCCCACAACAGGCTATTCAAAATAATATGGTAACAGAAGCCAAATGGATAGAACATTTTGGAAACCTGTTTGCGAAAAGTATGGATAGTGAATTTCATGAACAAAAAAGACAGATAATTTGGGACTTTACCATTACCAAGATGGATATCTTAGAAAACATCAAAAGATTCAGCTTGTCGAGAGCCCCGGTGCCCAATGGGCTCACAAACCAGATATTAAAACTTTACCCTGAAGCGTGGGCTGAATTTTGCTTTATTTTGTTCAAGAATATCATCGAGGAAAAAAGAATTCCAGAGTCCTGGAAATCTGCTATAATCGTGCCTGTATTTAAGAAAGGAGAATGAACGGACCCGAAAAATTACAGGCCGATTGCCCTTTTGGATGGCGTGGGAAAAATGTTTGCGACACAACTACTGATCCAACTAACACATTGGATAAAAGTGGCAGAAGTTGCTGATAAGCGACAAACCGGTTTTGTAAAAGGCGTTGGATGTGGATTACATTTATTGCTAATTAATCTATTAAAGGTGGAGGCCATAAGGAAAAAATCTAAAATATACTTTGCCTTCATAGATTTGGCTCACGCGTTTGACACCATTGATCGTGAGCTGTTATGGAGTAAACTTAGCAATTGGGGATGCCCAGACGGTTTGCTGGCCGCAATCAAAGAACTGTACTCTGAGACCACGATAAAGGTCAGACTAGATCTGCTGGGGACTCTATCGTCAGCGATTACAACAACTAGAGGCGTGAAACAGGGTTGCCCTTTAGGAGCAACTCTATTTAGTACATTCATCTCTGACCTTGAAAGATCTTTTGAAACAACAAGATCATTTGATCCAAAAATAAATGGAAATAGACTTGGATACATGCTATATGCTGACGACATTGTGTTAATCGATATAACTCCTATCGGGTTACAGAGAAAATTGACGGCATTGAAAAAGTACACTGATGCCAATTGTCTCGTTATTAATCCATCAAAAACGAGATACTAGTTCTTCAAAATCTAGTGGGAGCTAGCAAGTCGAGGAAATTCACCTGGAAAACGGACACAAAACCCATTCGACTCACTATGCAAGCGCAATATCTGGGAGTCTTGATAAACTCTCGGATTAATGACGATAACATGGTTGAGAAAATCTGATGGAAATGCAAACTCTTAGCAGCCCAAGGGTATACTAAAAATAAGAAATATGGGAAGTTCACGATAAAACCGACAATTGAATTTTATAAGGCCAAAGTTATTCCTGCATTGAGTTTTGGTGGTAAAGCAATGTTGGGATGCCCGGCTGGGATATGGCCTTGGTGTGAAAATAAATTCTGGAGCAAAGTGTTATCATTACCTAGAGGGACACCAACTGCTTGTATCAGATACAAGCTTGGACTTATCTCGATTAATGCAAAAGTCATGTGGAATATGTTGACAATTTATAGGAAAGTCTTGGGAGGGGATGACCTTCCACAATATCAAATTCTGCGAAGTGATGCAAACTACTCTGACGGATCAATCTTGAGTGTGTGGAAACAAACTAGTGCTATCTCACTGAAACAACTACACGTGAGCCACTCCGTACTGATCCAAAATCCAAACGCAGTAAAAAAGAAATTGTGGAACGAGGATTGGCGTGAAAACCAAGATCAAAGGTTACTTCATAGATGTATGGATCAATTCGCTCCAGAGGCACAGGCAATGAATACTCTCCCAAAATATTTAAAAAAATGTCCATGCAATAAAAAAAGACACACGTTTTTGAAGTTTTTGATGAATCTGTTCCAAACAAAATCAAGTATGAACATAAGAAATAAAGATCTAGATGAAGAATGCAGATTCTGTAAAAAAGAAAAAGAAACACTAAAAGATCTGGTGTTATATTGTAAGAAATTACGTGATGAAAGGACTTCCTATTTGGGACTGGAAATGCAAAAAAGACCCCATCTAAATGGTGAAGATTGGTGGATTGTACTGTCAGAGGGATCCGATTTGAAATTGACTTTTGCCTTAATATTCTATTTGGAAAAATTAGAAGTAATGATGGCAGAACACCACTCCGTTTGAAATTGTCCAACTCCTAAAGTAGAAAGAAGGAAGGGATGGAGAATTTGAATGGAAAAACAAACTGAAAGACTGTAAAGAAGAAGTTTGAATTTAGTTATGTTGGCTGACATAATTGTTCCTTTTTCTTTGTTTTAAAATAAAATGTTTGGAGTGTAATGATGAATAGTTAATATTTTAAAAGTTTGTAATGAACTATAAAAAAAAAAAAATATATAAAAATAATAATAGTTCCCTCCTGGTCCCCGGGGTTGGTTCCGCTCCATTTGATCTCTAGCAGTTTGCGCCCTCTGTCACCGCTCTGGTGGGGGTGTGCCGGTGTGCCTCATGCTGTGGCGCCTTCCCTGCCTCTCTGCAGGTGGTTGGGGGCTCTCTGTGCTGTGTTGGTCGGCCTGCCTCCTGGCAGGGTGGTTTGTTGTCCTGCAGTCCTTCATCTGCGGGCTACTTCTGGGCTGCCTCTGGGCCGTCTTGTATTCTGCTCTTTGCTTGATGTGTTCAGCATTCTCCTGCGGGTGCTAGTGTTGGTGGGCCTTCTTGTTGTGGCCTTGGTTTCCCCCCAGCCTCGCCAGGTTTGGGTCTTCCTCTTTGGGGCATGTCCCTTGGTTTTTGATTCTGCTTTCTGCGTTTCTAGTGCCTTCTTGTCCAGGTGTTTTGGTGAACTCTTGGGTGCTGTTCCTCCCTTCCCCGTGGTGGGGGTTGTCAGGTGTCTGTTCTGCCTTCCCCTGTTTCGGGAGCTTCCAGTTTTGTGGTTCCTCGATTTTTGCCTACTGGTCCTTCTCCTTTTTCTTGTCTCGGAGTAGATCCTCTTTGGGCTCTGCGCTTTCCTGGATGGACGGCTTCCTGAGGATTCTGTGTCATTTGTCTCTGCTGCCAGCTCTTTGTTGTTTTCCTGTGGTTGTTTTCCCTGGGGTGGGGGTGCCTCAGTGGTGCTCCTGTGCCTCTCTCATGGGTGTTGCTTTGTTTGCTCCCTTGGGATCTTCCACTTCTTTGGGTTGGGTATTCCTCATAGGTGAGTACTGGGATGAGAAAGGGTGACGTGCAGGTAATGTTACGATTACGTACCTGTACTGTTCCTTAGTCCTAGTCCTACTTTTCCTCGTCACAGTACTGCCGACTCTCCGAGCCCTCCCCTGGTGTGGACAGTCACATGGTCTGTCTGTTATGAACTGAAGCTTGTGGGTAAGTGGGAGGTATATATACCGCCAAAAGAAAAGTTCCTGGATGGGAGGCAGATCCTCATAGGTGAGTAATAATAATAATAATAATAATAATAATAATTCTGCATTTATATAGAACTACGAACACTCAGGTATCTGAGCACTGCTTATTATTACCCACAGTGTGTGGTGCTCATTTATCGACCTCAGAGGATGCAAGGCTGAGGTTGGTCCTGCCGGGATTTTAACCCACAGATATCAAAGTGAGTGCTTTACTCGCTTTGCTATCGGACCAGACTACTGTGACAAGGTAGAGTATGACTAGAAGTAATGAAGATTGCCTTTAAGTACGTAGCATTTCTGAACAATCAGAGCGTGATAAAACCATAGTTCTTGTTTTGATCACTCCATCCAATGCATTGCGCATGCCTCCTGACAACTGGACTGAAGGCCATTATGGAAAACCAAGGCCCAATAACTCCAACTTCCCTTTAAGTAATGTTTTTGGGAAATTACATTCTTAACGATCTTCAATTAAATAATCGGGGATCCATCACTCAAAAGCAAAGATAATTAAACCCCCTGCGCCCCACACAAACAAGATGAACGTCTTGTGACAAGCCATTTCTCCCGTGTACCGATTTACAGAAACAGAGAGCGGGACCATTTCTTCAGCATTCATAATTGAAGTGTTAATAATTCCACTTCAAAATAAATACAATATTTGCATGTGTTTACATAATTAGGCTTGCACGCGCCTGGCGTGAATAGTCAACGCAGATTGTAAGGTGTAAATCAACAATTACCAGGGACTGTTTGTTCGAATGTTCTCCCAACAAATGTCGCCATATCCTGTGCAAGTAACTCGCCAAGACCCTATCAACTCACCAACATGTTTTTTTAACCGAATGAGTGCACTCGCATTGACTTTTTTAAAATTAAAGTCAGTGCAGTTTTGCAAGCACTAAGACTTTATACATAGAGCTGGGGGAGCCAGGGATTTCCATGGCCAAGCATGTGAGTCAGGCCTGGCTCTAGGGGTCCACCATGGGCCAGGCCCATGAAATACCTCTCTCCCCCAGAAAAATAAAAATAAATAAACGTGGCCCTGGTTCCTTGTCGGGACTCGAGCTGCCCTTAAGGGCAGATTTTTTTTTCTCCATACCTGGGGATTTCGTTCCATGTCGCCTGCGCAGAGCAGGCAGAAAGGGAAAAAATTTCCAAATATGAAGAAAAAAAGCTAATTTAGCCCTATTGGCGGTTCGGGTGCTGAAAAGGCACCAGAGCCGCGTTTCTTTAATTTTCCTATTTGGACATTTCTTTCCATTTTGGCTGCACAGCGCTGTCAAAACGGAAATACATTCCCTAAAAAGGAAGATAGGGCGGGCAGTGGGGCCCAATTTAATGTGTAGCTGTTGTCCTGCTACACGCCTGCCTCCTGCACCAAGTGGCTCGCTGTTCTAGCCCGAGCTAATCGTTTAATCTGGGGACAGGACAGGAAGTCATGCATGGGAAGGTGGCGTGTGGGCAGGCTGGCAGCACGTAATTAGGCTAAGCGGCTATTTTTTCTTCTGATCGCAGATCGTGTGGATACTGGGCAGCCATGGTGGGGTCTGTGGTAGGCCCGTGGCGTCCGGGGGTTCCGGCCCAAACGAGGGTCTGGCTGGAGCCCCCATTTGAGCCCGGGCCTCGCCAGGCTCGCCCACCTCTATTTGTGAATAGATGTCACTGAATGACAACGCGTTGTTTTATTTTTTATCTAACTGTTCCAATGTCTAGCCTATTTCCTAATAACCCCTGATTCGTCATAGAACTGAGGCACTAATACCCTATGCAGTTTAAGCCAGAGCGCCAAGATACTGCTTAGCAGTGGACATCAGCATTTCCCAAAAACAATAACAAAAAACAAAGACATCAAGCAGTTTGCCTCAGATCACGCAATTTGGTAGAACGGAAAGCCGGGATTGGAACAGTTCATGCTAGGTTCTAAATCCACCAAAATACATAATTTCAACAGAATTAAGGCAGTTTCTGTTTTATAATCGGTACAATCGTAGTGGTTAAAAAAAAAAAGTAGATTGAAAAAAGGTCGTTTAAAGTAATCAGACAAATACTTCCGGGGAGTGCCACCTACAGCAAACAGACAAGCAAACAAACACAAATTAACTTTAAAACCATTTTGTTTGTGCCGATATAAAGACTACTGACGGATTTACTAGCAGGCTATTGCGTATACAGAGCAGGGTAACAGTACCAGGCACACCTGACCATTTTCTGTCGCATTTACCGGTGCCAAAGTGCTTTGGTTTGGAATCAGAATAGCAGCTCGGTACTTCTAATCGTGGCGTTTGGGGTGTCTCCTGTTCTGTTCCCTTCTCTGCTTATGGAGGACAGTGTAAGGAAACCATGGTATCAACAGTAAGAAGACAGACAAGAGTGATCACAGTTCAAGGGTGTTTACTGAAATTGAAAAAGCGTTTAAAAAACACTTGTCTAACCCTAAATCTAAAGATGGGAGCAAGCTACGACCATTAAATAATAATAGCGCAGTCCTAGTAGAGTCTGTCAAAATAAAAGGGCCTATACTAATAAACCTATTGCCAATCCTTACTTCTAAATACAAATAGTGTGGGAAACAATGTTGTGCAAAAGAAAGGTGTTCAAGAAAAGATGTGTCTGTATATTCAAGCCGGTGACTTCCCCTCCCCACGTTTTCAGCACTGGACAAGGCGGCACACTCAAGCTTAGCACACTCTCTGGCTACTCTAGCATGAGGATGCAGTTCAAAACCTCAACATCAGGGTCTTCTTTGTAAAGTCTCTTTGCCATTCAAAGTCTCTTATTTCAGAGGGCCTGATGCAACACAACAAACAATAGATGTCCTTTCTTCCCAGTATTTCACATGTACAACTTCTCAGGTGATTTACTGTTCACCCCGGGTCCCCCTCTGCCGGGCTCAGACCCACTTTAAGAAAAAACCTTCAACTGGTCTCCCTCTGCCGGGCTCGGACCAAATGTATCTGCTTTAACACACTTTCCTTACTTCATCAAAATCGAAGACTTTCAACTATGTGCAGGATTTTGTCAAACGTTGCAGGACCACTTCGATTTACAATTCTTTAAATGCAATGCCTTTTGGTATTTGTAGTTTTCATAAAGCAAAGTTCAATTACATTTCACAACCTTTCTCAGGGGCTTTCGATAAGGCACTTTACCTTTTGCTGGAAAACTCTGATACTTCTGACTTCTGGCTTTCAACAATAGACTCTCTCTTTCTCGCATTTTACCCATTTCCGCATAACCTTCATTCTCTGATTAATGTTGCAAGCACTCCAAACCACAGACCGAACTGTCACTGCTTCAATTAACTCACTGGCTGGGTTTAGGAGTCTCCTTTTATCGCATCTGTTTGATGTCATAGTCAAAGTCGGCTACTCTTTCAGCCTCAGCACCTCCACAACTCTGCCCTTCACCTGTGAGGGCCAGCTGGTAACCTTGTAGCACTGTATGCCGGCCTTCTCCTTCTCTGCTGGTCTGGCCTGCTTAGACCCCTTTGCTACTAGGCGGTAGCGGTCTATCAGCAAAGGGGCTTTAACTCTCCAGCCTCCTGGATTCAGCCCCCTGGTCTCTCGCTCTCCTTTGCCTCCTTTGCCTCCTTTGCCTCCTTTGCTTCTGCCCTGGAAGTAGAGCTTTCTCTTGCGCACCGCCTCGCTTTTGACTCCTCAGGGGTCTCCCTCAGTTGGGCTCAGACTGTTCAGGTTTCTCCCTCAGTCAGGCTCAGACTCCTCTTTCATTGTTCTCAAAATAATTTGCTGGGGACTTCAAATCTCAGAGTGCATCAGTGTTCAAATGGGATGTCTCCTGAGGTCAGGGTCTTACCGCCTGCCCCTCAAGAGTTTGGGTCTTTGAGTCTGACACAGGGGAGGAGTTCTGGGTTGGTCACGGTCAGGCAGATGTAACTGCGCATGGGTTAGCGTTCTGGATGCATAGGTTCCCCACTACACTGCAGCCTCTCTGGTGCTTACAGACTCAGTGACCTGGCAGTCCTTCCCACTACAAGCCTACCAGGATTGCTGATGCTCTGGTTCCTTCCTCCTTGCTTCTCTGCTTCCTTCAGCATTCCCAGATTGCTCAGAGTGTGCCTGGGTGTCTGAACTTGTATACTCTTTGAAAGAGTTGATTGGAGTCAGGTATGAGTAGTTGTCCCTCCTTGCCTGACTCTTCCTGACCTCTTTATCGGGACAACATAGAGACTGCCCATAGGAATCCATTGCCTATTGAATCCTATGGCTAATCTTCATGAAGCTGGACTTCTATATGGAAGTAGGGATTGTGGGAATTGTAGGTTTTCCTGGAAATCTTGGAAAAACCATGAAGGTTTTCGTCAGGATGAAGAGGGTACATGTATTGTGATGGGTGAATGGATTTTCTATTGGATTTTACTTTACCTGTTTTTTTTTCCTTTTCCTTACAGAAAGGTACTGGAGTATGATGGTACTCTGCTGAAAATATCTCATGACAACTGAGGGGATGTCAGGTAGCGGTGTATAGGAACGGGAGAAATACCAACTCTCACCCAAGGGTGTGTCTCCCATAGACCCCAAGGACCACCGCCCAGGTGATCCTCCCTCATTCATCCGCCACCAAGGTGGAGATGCAAGAGCAATGGCCCTCCCCATGCCACCTGAACAAAGGATCTCCGGGAATAGCCTGTGAGAAATGCCTAAGGTTTCTCAAAACAGCCTACTTGACCATCCCCATCTTGACCAACCGCATCTTTAAGGGGGAGCAAGACATGACCATTTGACTTAGTGATTCCCGGATCAGCCAGAAGAGTCAGTTCTTATAACTCTAAAGAACTGGCATGTTGCCTAGGGTGTGACTAGTGGAAGACCAAAGAGAGCTACTAAATAGAAATTGTGTAACATGGGAAGGATAGTCATTGTCCTCAGGTGAGGAATGAAAATCTAGCCAGACAATTCCTCCAATGGCTATTGGTCAAATATCCTATTAGGTTTAAGATTGCCTCCCTTACCCTCAAATGTCAACTTAACCTTTCCCCGGTACACCTACCAAGCCAGATCTCACACTACACCCAAGATGTTGGTCAGAAGGCAGGCTCGGTTTCTTCTGGTCAGATGTAGGGCCACACCCTCCTCCAAATGTGGCATAATGCCTCCCTCAGACAATTTTCATTGCTTTTCTGAAGACACCCCTTTTTCTAGTTTTCCCTCCCCCACAGTAGTTGTGAACAAGATCATTATTGTCAAGAGACCTCTTGGTTAGCGTGTGCAAGATATTTTCACTCACAGAGGCTAGAAGCCACATTGCATTGTCTTTTTAGTAGAACAGCCACTCTATAGAATGCAAGTTTAGCCCGTTTAACACTATTCAGATGCATCAGAGACTCTGACTGTACTTATTCCTTGCTTATTTCTGGAGTGCAGGAGTTGAAGTCTGGTGATGTGTTTAACGTATGTATTGTCATGTAATGTAAGTGTCTTGTATAGCACCTGTCTGTCACTATTGGTGGCCTCGGTGTGCTTTGCTCTGTAAGAAAAATAGGAGGTGGGTATCATTAGTGGGACAGTGGGGAAGGCAGAGTCAAATCCTGTGGTGTTGATAGGAGCAGGTCGAAGTACCCAGTTCCTAAGTGTCAGTCTACTTTTTCTGGGTTTAGCAGAGAAACATGGGAGTGTATTATCTATAGGGACCAGCCCAAGATCTAATAGTCTACAATGATTTTGGCCTGGTAGCCACTGATGTAGAAGAGTGTAACAGGGCTACAGAGAAGAGCATAGTTTAGGCTCGGTTAGTGATGATGTGCTAACAGCTGGGGCTCTGGTGGCCATCTGTGTGGGGTTTGTGTGTGTAGTGTAAGGTGGTAGGATATCGTAGAGGGGAGATGTTTAAGAGAATAGAAAGGCAACATAACCTGAAACCCTTCCCTTCCACCAATGGCCTCTTGAATACAGGTCCCATATCACTAGCTCAATCTGCCCCTGTCAGTCCCCCACCCCCCTTCTCTCTCTCTCTCTCTCTCTCTCTCTCTCTCTCTCTCTCTCTCTCTCTCTCTCTCTCTCTCTCTCTCTCTCTCTCTCTCTCTTTCTCTCTCTCTCTCTCTCTCTCTCTCTGTGTCTCATTGTAGGGTTTAATCGATGGCCCCAACAAACACAACTGAAGGGTCCACTGGAAAAATGACCTGCCAGCCCCCCAAAATATCATTCACACTGAAAATGTGCCTATCTGTCATTAGACAGACTGTGGGGGTAACATAGGGAGGTGTTAGGTGAAAAAAGGCCTATCTGTCGTTACAAAAGGAACATCAGTCTTTCAATCACAGTGTCAGGAGAAATTCAAAAGCCCCTTTTACATGAAAAGCAGGATTTTCAAACTCTGACACTAGAATGGCTTTGCATGGGTGTTTGCCGTTTTCAAGCAAGACAAGAGAATGTGTTTTCCCCTCCTGATAACATAAAGATATCAGGGAAAATACTTAGTGTGTGTGTTGACAAGATGTAATGCATGTTATGCTTCAGATGCAAAATGCTGGCAACAATTGACAAGAAAAGGGCAGTTTGTTTCCATGGGTCATATGTACATTTCATTTAGGCCCAAGGCAGACTCTTTTGCTCGCTGTTGGGTTGACTTCACAAATGACTACCCCACTGCGGGCCTGTTGGTCTTCTGGTCTGGGAAGATAATTCTTTAGAAGCTCTTGCATCCCAGCTATTTACAACCTACAGCCCACCCAATTCAAACAACAGAATGGTAAATGGCCTGGAGACAGGAGAGTTCCGATTTGCCTACACATGAAGATTTCCCATTAGTTTAAAAGGACTATCATAACTGATGCATTTTTCTCAGCAACCACAAGTCATAATGCATTCATTTATGTGTCATTTTTAAATGTTTTTTTCCAGGTGGTTTATTTTAAATAAAATTCATCCACCTGCGACTTAGGGAATTGTATGGCAAGCTACATTGTGTTCCTGGCAGCCCTGAACATTTCCTGAATTTAAGAGTGGGCAAACTGGTGGATGGTAAAATTAGGTATATGGAAAGTAAATTGCATGTTTATTTCTATAATATTTTTTTTTATAAATCGGAAACATGTGCCACATGCCTGTGCAACATGGTGTGAAAATGACTGTCATTTTAGTAAATCCCCATGATTTATATATATATATATATATATATATATACATATATATATATATATATATATTCAATGAAAACATTTTGTTAAAGGGACGTTATGGTTAAGTTGCACTAATAAAAACCTATGAAATTCAATGAAAAAAACGTTGTTAAAAGGACGTATGGTTACAAGTAAAATCGAAAACCCCCTGAAATTCGCCAGTCATGGTAAGCTAAGCAACCATAACTCGCGCCACCACTGTGCACTGCTAAGACTAACACCCAGGACATCAAATATGACATCACAAATATCATTGATCGAACAGAGAAGTGAGTCTGCGGAGCGGACATAGATATCACTAATTATTTTGCTTTACATTTTGGTCATTTAAAAAGAAACTACTGGATGGATTTACACCAAATTAATAAAAGCACGCTTTCGGGACCAAGCCGCCGCTCCTGCCGCAAATTTGGTGTAAATCCATCCAGCGGTTTGGGCTGTAGGCGTGAGCAAAGTTTTTTCCCATTATGTCTATGGGAAAAAAACACATTTTGGGACCCCCCTATAACTTTGCCCCCCCGGACCAAACCTCACCAAACTTTGCCAAGAAATTCAGAGTGGGCCATATACAAAAGTTTGGGGAGGATTCGTCCAGGGGGAGCAAAGTTATAAGCCGCCCAAAAAGTGCTCTTCTTATGGAAACAGCAACTTAATCATAACTACACAGCCACTACTGTGGCTGTGTAATATATATATATATGACAAAAAACGTTAAAGGGATGTTATGGTTAAGTTGCACTAGTAAAATCCTATGCAATTCAATGGACAAACGTTGTTACAGGGACGTTATGGTTACAGGTAAAACCAAAAAACCCCAGACATTCGCAAGTTATGGCCCGCTAAGCATCCATAACTCGTGCTACCCCTTTGCACTGCAATGACTAACACCCATGACATCAAAGATGACATCACAAATGTCATTCATGACATGACTGAGGACATCTCATGTGTGGCTCCCTCTTTTTTGTTCAGTGACATCTGTACACCGGGTGCTTGTCTTCACTGGGAATCAGGAACTAAAAGTGGTCAGAGAGGAGTGTTTCGCTTATTCCTATGGGGGAGAAGTGAGGGAGTAGGGCCCCGTGTTGCTGGGGAGACAACTCTTGATAACCCACTTGTCCAGTCAAGTTCTGTGCTGTCATTTGTTGGAGCCAGTAGAGAGGCTGATCTGGTCTAGGGTAGCTGTTGTCTGGAGGCTGGTGTCTGTGAGATGGAGGTTATGGGAGGCTTCCCTAATGTGCAGGCAGTGCAGAGTGTGGCAAGGGTGGCTGGCCGGGTGAAGACATTGCGGCCAGTAATCCCAGTGGCAAGGATCCTGGGGTATGTAGGCTGGTGTGTGTAAAACACACCGCAGTGATCGCGAAGACCTCTTTGGGAGCAGCTCTCGATTCTTGCCACTGGGATTACTGGCCGCACCATCATTTGATCATTTGTTGGACTAAATTTTATGTGAAGATTTTATTATGCATTTGTTGATGTTTTATCTTTGTGTAAAAAAACAAAAAAAAGAACCCCTGATACAGGGGCACAGTAACACAATGCAGAACTAATCCTGCTTCTTTGATCATCAGCTAAATAAAAAGCTAATGTGGACTTTGCAAGTGTCTTTGCTCACCCTTAATATATGAGAGTTAACTTAATAATACAGCTCTGTATATACTAAGCATGTCATATGACTAAATGTTTACAGTAAATATATATGTGAAGTTACCAAATACATGAGGTAGGACGCCACCTCCTTGTTTCCAATCTCATGGGTAGCTAGCGGCAAAGGGGAGTATGCGCATGTGCATTTCAGCAAGGACGGCGAGGGCTCTGTCCCAATAAAGCAGAAACATTCCTTCTTCCCTTTCCAGTGCCTTCTTTGAAGCACGCCGTCATTGCGTACTGTTAAAAAGTTCCACATGCTTCCACCATTGACATTGAAGATCACTCCATGTAACAGTATCAGTTCTGTACAACAGTCCTCTGAGTACACAACACGCCCAGAAATGTTGTCGTGCAATCCCTGTGGCTCAAAAGTCCCATTTCCATTTCCATGGGTGCCATCCTGAAAATCCCTGTATGTGGCTTTTGTGCTGCGTGGGGGAATAACTTACAACCAGGGTAGGAGATGTTCGTTATAAGGGGCAGCTCTGAAAATAACTTTTTTTTAAATGCTTCTAGAGAAACACCTTTTTTCACTTTTTATTTGCATTTTTTGTGTTTTCTTGTGCGGACATTGTTACAGTAAACTCTTTACCCCATCTTGTAGTGTTGGGTATTTTTGTGGAGATTTGGGCCTGACGGTATTTTCTTACCGCCGAAAAATAATTTAGCAGCAATCACTCCTTGTATTCAGATTGGGCCATGTACAACAATAATACAGTGGACATGCATTATTTCAGCACACAGACATGCGTGGTTGGTATGCGTGGTTGGTATGCGTGGTTGGTATGAGTGGTTGGTGGTATTTTGGTGAGCATAATTCCCTTGTTTTATTGGTGGCCCCAATATCCAGAACCCCTTATTTTTGTTTAGATTTTTCGTGTAATCACTAGAGAGACCTCAGGCTTGCATTTCAGGAACACCACATTTTCATTTTTAGTGTGCCACCATGGGCAATTTCTCTCTGTCTTATCTACGGCAGCGAGCTATCATGTGGTATTTTCACTATCTTATATACGGTAGTGAACTATGTCCCGGGCCTCCCTTTTTGCCGACTCATAGACCTCCGGCAGACTACAACACACACAGTTAGTTATAATTGCTCATACTGAATTACATTGTGCACACGGCTGCAGCCAAATCTTATGTTTAGCTACCTTGAAAATGACAATTGCACTGTCTAAACATCTCCCCACATCATCAGCACTGTATTAGTAAATATAAAACACACCACCCGTCTGCTTTCAAATATTTTTGTTTATTATAAAAGTTGCAGTTAAACACGATCTCACTCTTTACAGAAATAAATGAAATAGCACAGTAACAGCATTATCTGTGATACACTGAAAAGAGAGTGGCGGAGACAAGAACTCAATTTGCAACATTAAACACGTGAGTAAAGCACAGGAATCTCCTTTCCTACACTGACTGATTATTCTCGTACACACTCACCCCCCACACCTCAGCGAGATAATTACCAGGCTTATTCAGCATGTAACTTCTTTGGCTGTTCGCCTTTGGAGGGGTTCACCCAGCAAGGACAAGCATCTGCCGTCACTCAAACTTGGACTTGTTGACTGGAAAAGCCAGTCTCTGGAACCAAGTTGAATCTGCTTTAGGAATCAGGCCTCCCCAGCTGTCAACCCCGTCCTTCTTCGAGCTGTGTCAAGATGTCTCTCCTTTCTTCCCCCAGATTCTGCAGCAAAGCTCTAGTCACAGCCTCCAACATGATGCTTGATGCGACGTGCTCCAATCAGAATCAATCATGGTCTATCCTCCTACTTTTAACAATGGTTCTTCTTGTACAGTTGCAACTGTAACAAGCTGATTTCCTGCTTATTCGAAGTCTTTGCTTCGTGCAGTTACTGTGGACAGAGCACAGGAAGGCAAAGAAAAAAAAAAAACTTGAATGTGTGTTTAAAACTGATTTTCAGAGTCTGCCTTTTTTTGCAGTGAAGACACATTCTTTTATTAATGAGTTATAATTATTAGTCTTGTTAGTGATATTAGTTTGTTAATTACCAAATGTGTCTCTTGCAACATAGGCATTTCAGGTTAGAAATGGTGTGCATTTTGAAGGTACAGATGTGTGCTTTTAACTGTGAAAAATGTATTTGCATTTTATATGTAAAAATCGTTTTTGACTGAATAACCTGCCCTTACTTATATGTCCATGTTACACTGGCAACACATAGCTTGAAACAACTGCATCATAGCAGTGCACCAAACCCATGCAGTGGTGCTGCATAAAAAAAAACATGCTACACATTGATCCTGTGCAGTAGTGCTGTACTCTGTGCTGTAACACGCCAAATATCCTTACAGTAGCCAGGCAAACAAAACAGTATTGCCTATGGGCGACAAAGAAATGCCATTTGCTTGGAAAAATTCTGCATTTCCACAACTGATGAGGTAATTGTTGCAGAAGAACTTCCCCGCAGCGGACAAAAAAGTATACATGCTTCTGTTGATCAGACACCTTCCTGCCTCTGGCTCGGAAAACAACTTCCGATAGCAATGTCCCATGCTCTTCGTGGTGTTATGGATGAGAAAAGCACTGTGGCAGTGGGAAAAAGCCTCTTCACTAGTTTTAGCAACCTCTTCAGTAGACGGACAAGCCTAAACAAGACATGTAACCCATATGCATGCTGCCATAGTGGAGGACGATAAAATTGGCTCTAGCAAAAGTGGCCAGGTCTCTTTGCGAACAGTTTGACCGCCCCTTCCTGTGAACCACACCCACAGGACCTGATTGGATAATCCTGAAAGTCCCATGTCCATTGGCCAGCAAGGTAAGAAGTGCAGGTTGTGGCACGTGCGGTGCCCAAAGTAATGTTAGGGCAGCACCCAGTAAAGCAGGAGCAGCCCTTCTTCCCTTTCCACTATCTTTTGTCCAGCACGACCCCATTGGGTACAGGTAAATGGGCACACACGATTCCACCAATGCCATCCAAAACGTTACTCTCTAACATTGTCAGTTCTGCACAACACTTCATAGGTACTGTTACAAATTCAGCCTGCTAGTGTGCTGTCACTGGACAGCACGTCCAGTACTAAGTTCAGTAAAAGATTTCAAGGTTTGTGCATCAACATTCATCCATTTGCGCATCCATCACCACAAAAAGGAGGTACGGAAAACATTTTCTGCACTATGTGTATGACTGGGTTATAAGGGCTTCTGTGCACGGTATCTGCCCCTGAGCAGCCATAAGGTTCTTTAAAAGCATACTGTTTTTTTCCCATCCCGTACCATGAAGTGGTGCTTCAGTGGTATGTGCTTGCAACTTTCTCATTTAGCCATATCATACAGTGTAATATTGAAACAGGAACTCTTTGCTTTCCTTCCGACAATGCTATGAAATGTTTTCCCCACTAACCCACCTCCTACGTAAATCATAAAAAGGTGCCACCAATAGCAGCATTGAATGTATGGTACCAAGCGAAAGCAACTTTTCAAAAGATCACTGTCTGCACAGCTGTACTTCTGGCTATGCAGCACTATTGTAACAGTATCTTTTTGAATCTACCCCCTTCTACTCTGCGCCTTCTGGAACGCATCCAGAGGAGGAGTGAACAATTTGGGATGGTATCTCTCCTGCACTGAAATGTAGCCATTAGCTCCCAGTGGCTGCGAGGAATAAAGTGAGAAGACTCTGCATTATGCGGAAGGCCTTCTGGCCCCTGGGACCTCAATACCTTCAACTGTAACTCCCTATATATTTGCGCACACAAGCTCTTCCCTCATTCGCTTCCAACTCCTTCAGGGTCAGGTGCCTCTGCAAAAAAACAGTTGGTGGTAGTTGAGCTTTTTGGCCGACGGCCTCCCTCTGCAACAGCCTCCCTGGCTACCTGACACTTGAGGGGAACCATGCTGGTTCCGGAAGCACCTCAAAGCCTTTCTCTTAGCGTCTGCTCTTTCTGTTCTCTCCGTGGCTAACTGCGTGACGTAAATGGATTCTGCACTACTTACCTGGCAACTCTGTGATGTCGGGCCCATGTCACTTCCCCCCATCAGGCAAACCCCTGCACTGGCTTTCTAGCAAACCCCACACTTGAGGACTGTTTTCTGTATGCCTAACAGTACATCCACCATCTGTTGTGTGCACTTATCTGTGCACTTGGCACAATAGGCCCTTATTTTTTACTTATTGTCATTTGTTCTTCTTCCCATGTAATTTACCTGTCCCTCCCTCCATCCATGCACTTGGGCGATGTAAGTCACACCTGGTCTAGTAGGGTTGTTGTCTCTGTCTCCCCTCTGTTTCCCCTCCATTGCCTTGTTGCGCTTTGGTAGATGTATGTGTATGCGCATTACGAATGCCATAGCATACAATTGCACATCATATGATATCATACACACAATGCAAGCACCACAGTAGGATGCCTGCCACTTACCGTGTACACTGCAAAGCTGTTTTTTGTTTTCTGCAGTACCCACTTACTGCACACCTTTCCACAAATATTGTGCACACGCAGCACAGCTTTCTTGTTACTAACTGCAAATAAATACATACAGTTCATGCATACACCCAGGATGCCTACTCCTTACCTTGCACACTTCACTTCCACCATACCCTTCTGCACTTCTTTGTGCAAAGAGACCTTCTGGCACAGTGTTTGTGTACACACCAGACCCACCAACCTTATAGAGCAGTGTCTTTCACTCCACAATTTCCTTTCCAAGCTCCCATCCAGAAAATGGCTGGATGTGGCATGTGGAAGCGTGAAAGTACAGCGCAATCTGCAGAGTTTTCATGCTAGGGAGGGAGGGGGTGTGGTGGGTTTGGGGGGTAACTGTAAAACCAGGTAGGGGTTTGGGTCTCTAGTACTGTCTCAGAAAACAAAGGGTTTTTAAAAATAAATAAATGTTGTCCTGTTTCTGTTATGTGTGCTTACATAATTTTGTTTTAAATCTCTTCCTATTACTTTCTGTTTGCTTCTCCTACTCACATTTGTACGGACTGAATGTCAATGCTTCTCTTACAGTTCTACCGTATTGTCTGCAACGCTGTGTGCAGAGTGGCAAACAAAATAGCATTGCCAATGGAAGTAAACAAAATGCCTTTTCCTTGGAACCACTGCAATCTTGCTCGTTAATGCTGTCATAATCGGTGCAGAACATCCCAGCACTACACATAAAGTCACACGTGCTTCTGTGTATGAAACACCTCCCAACCTCTGGCTGTTGGCAAATTACACTGGCATGGCCCCTTGCACCTCTTGGTGGTATGGAGGAGAAAATCACCTTCGCAGAGGGAAAAATCTGCATCACTGCTGTCATCCACTTCTTGAGGTGACAGAGGAAACGTGAGCATGACATGTACCGCAAATATAGCGCTCCATAATGCACAAGTACGACATCCACACTGCCGACAGAGAGCACACATGTACAAAGGAGAACCATTGCTCCGAAACCCCACTCATTCACTGTTCCCCAAAAAGCCTCCACTCCTTCCAAGTGAAAGTTAGTATCAAAGCCCCTTCCTACAGCATATATGTGCAAATCTTGCACAAAGATATCACCCACGATGAGCACTCTGCGTCTGTCCATCTCTGTCATCCTCACTACATGGAGGTTTGGGGAAATATATCCCTTCCTGTGACCCACACCCTCGACAACTGATTGTATAATCCCCACAGTTCCATTTGCAAAGGCACCATGCTCAAAAGTGCAGATTGTAGCACGGGTGCCTTCCCAGCTACAGCGAGGGCTACACCCCAGTAAAGCACAGGCACTCATTATACCTTTTCCACTATGCAACACTCCCGCATTAGGTAGTATGCAATAGTCACACACGCATGTAGAATTCACATCCAAGACCTCTGCATCAAACACTATCATTTATGCACTGCACTGCAGATGTATCTACTCACAGTACAGGTCTTGTGTCATGTGAAAGCACCTCCAGGTAGCAGCTCTCCAAACCGATGCACACTTTCAGTGTCCACATTCACCCAGAGCAGCAAACAGCACCACAAACTGCAGGTAGCCATAGTTTTTTTCCTCCCAGCACTCCACCAAATCCAATGATAAAATACTTCAAAGTGCAGTAGAGTAGTTAGTAATCTGCGCAATGCACACTACTCAAGCACATACACTATGCAGTTGAACTCTATGCACTGGTACACATACACTTTCTCACCACAGCACTCAGTGGACACTGCAGAACTGGTCACTCCATAAACTCCTGCCATGCACTGGCAAATGTACCATGTGCGAACAATGAACACACCCATGCAATAACAAAATGCATGCACAACTCACAAACTACACACGAAATGCAACAATCTGAGGAGTAGGTGCAAGCAATCCAAATAGCTGTTCATGTAAGGCTTCCAGCTATCCATCCAAGATGCTAGCCCCTCACCACACACAACACTGCCTAGTGCACCCCACGTTGTACTCATGTCATGTGTAATTGTAACGCTCACCTGATTCCCACGGAGGCGCTGATCCCGGCTGGGCTGCTATCGTTTCTTCAATGGAGAAGCGTAGAGCTCGGACGACTCTCAGGACTGGGCTTCCTCTTATCGAATGTCTGACTTGCAGGGTAAGTTTTCTGCAGGTGGAAGAAAAAGGGTTAATCATCGTTTGATGGGATTCCTTCTCCCACCAATCGCCAGTTTCTCCCACAGCCTAGCTTTCTACTTGTCTCGGCGAGCTCTCACCTTAGGCGTATAAATGCTGAGCTCTCCATCCTGCGTCTGGTGCAGGGGTGCGTGGATTCCAGTTACGTCACTGGGTGAGTTCAGTGTTGAGGCTCAAGTCTTTTGCGGCCTTGGTTGTGGCAAAAAATTTTATAAATGCTGAGCTCTCCATCCTACGTCTGGTTCAGGGGTGCGTGGATTCCAGTTACGTCACTGGATGAGTTCAGTGTTGAGGCTCAAGTCTTTTGCGGCCTTAGTTGTGGCACTGGTGCTGGGATGCCGAAGAGCGATGCTGCGAGCGAGTTGCACTTTTCTAACCTTATGTTTATTCTTTGCAGGTTTTGCCGGTGACTGGATTCCGGGATCTGGTAAGTATTGTTCTGTGTCTTTCTTCATCCACAGGTTGCTGCGCGGAAGCTGAAGATGACTCTGGACCTGGAATGCAGGAGCCGACTCGGTGAGCGTCCTGCTGCAGAATAACGCGAAGCACGTGTTTTCTATCGGGCGTGGTTTAAATAGCAGAGAAGTGCTTCCAGTGTGTGTTCTTCCACCGGTTCCACCCATGTAAGAAAAGAGTTCCTGAATGGAGGGAATAGTTCCTCCCAGCCCTGATGGCTGGGGACTTCAACCAGACTGGATTGTTCTGGGTAAATATGCAGCATGGTCTGCCTCAGGTAAGTCCACCTAAGCATTATTACACTGTTTATCAATAGGGGCCCGGCGCCTATGGTGCCGGGACTGAAACCCTTCATGAGCCTGGCGCCAAAGGCGCCAGGACACGGTCCAAAGGGCCCCTGTAGGGGTCTGCTGGGTCCGGAGTAGTGGAAGACGGGTCTGCTTCCGAGGGCGCTGGGCCAGTCCTGGCCCCTCGGGAGTAGCGCCCATGACAGTAATGCATTCCCCATCTGCTATTACGCCTGCCACCTTTCACCCTGGCCACATCTTTGCATGCATGGCTCCATGACGTTTAGTTGCCTGTGCTGAACGGTATGTGCATGCCTCTGTACATTGTCCATATTGCAACTTTCTGATGCTGCTGACTTCCTTTCATGGGGCAATGTGGTCAAACACTTTCTCAAGCAAGGGTCTTATAAGGGCCTAACTATTGCAAATTAAAATGGTGACATGTGGCTCCCTATTGTGCAACAGGGGCAATGGTGAACACCATATGCTAATGTACGCATAGCAGCTCACTCTGCTGTTCTACCAAGTGTACAATGTCCTCCGCAACCATTGTGTGCTACTCACCAACTTCAAATGCAGCAGAGTGACAACTGCACCGCTGAATTATGTTGTGGTGCCTGTGATGAAAGCCTAGGCTGTTGGGTGCATGGGCTACAGCTTACGGCCTTTGGTCATGCACCCAACAGTCTAGGCCTTGGGCACACTCACCACAACACAACAGAGCCATGCAGGTGACCATGTAGGTATGTGTCAGAAATCACAAAGACAACATACACACCAACACTTCCACCCAACTGCCGCCCCATAAAGCAGTGAGGCAAGGACACGTGTTCCACCTACTGTAATGCAGAAACATATCGCTGTGTTTGGCACCACTACTCACTTCCAATCACAAAGCATTATAAGCATGCCATCCAAACAAGACAATCTTCACAACATAGGGCCGGCTCCCAACACTCTAGTATGTGCATAGAACCAATGGTGCGTAGTGCACTGCAACACTTACTAATCTGTGCAATGCACACCAAGCAAGCAAATACAAGAACCAGTTGAACCGTGACCTCTTCCATATGTACACTATTCCGTTAGAACACCCAGTGGACACATTGCACAACTGGTCATGGCAGCATCACCACCCATACACAGACAACTATAGGTTGTTCTACCAATCACCACACCCATCCAACCAACATTGTGTGCACTGCAGATGAACCACACACAAAAAGCAACAATGTGGCACCTACTTTCAACCAGTGGACATACCCTTTCAACCAGTGGACATACTTTTCTGTGCTAGGGCTGCAACCATGCATCGATGGGGCTACGGATCTACCTCTCACAGCACACCATAGTACATACTATGTTTAAACCCTCGTGGAATGCACTCCCCTTCTGCAAATATGCCTGACACCACTCATCACGGAAAGACATCGCCGCTGCAGCTGCCATGCCATAATGAAGGCTGCCTGCAATGACCACACAATATTGTTACCTGTTGAGTTATCCGCGCATTGACGGAGCATGCACGTATAGCGCTGGCACACCACTGTCTTCTTCTAATGAGATATATCACATGATGCACTTCTCACTCTCGCACCCTTTCCATCACCTCTTCCCACCTCCAGATGCCGTACACTATGTTTTTCAGCCCCTTTCACCCCCGCATTGTCCTCTGATACAACATGCCACTGTCATGGAAAACTTTTGACACACATACCGTCACTGCACACTGCATTGCAATCAACATTTTGACTGTGTGGCGAACAGGGAAATGGGAGTCAGATAGCGGAGTCAGATATTACTAATTTTAATTTGGAACCCCCTATAACTCCCCTCTGCACGAAACCTCACCCAACTTGGCGAACAAATTCAGAGCTGGCCATATACTTTTTTTGCAAGGTTTGTTGATGATTCCTCCAGGGTTAGCAACGTTATAAGCCACCGAAAAAGTGTTCTTACTATGGGTTTAGCAACTAAACCATAACTACACAGTGTATATATATATATATATATATATATATATATATATATATATATATATATATATATATATATATATATATATATATATATATATATCATAGCATTTATTAGTAAGTTACAAAGTTTTCCCATGAAGGTACTTTTTGCAAAAAAGTTGACATAAAAAAGGGGATTTCAAATGGGAGTTGCAATACTTCTGTTCTAGTTTACAATACCAATCCTTAGGGGATGGACTTGGGGGCAGAGAGATGGGTAACTGTCCAATTCTGGCTGAAAGAATTCTTACATGGCACTATCAATATTGAAATCCTGATGGTGTCATCACTGGTATATAAAGTGGATGCACTAGGAGAGAAGGGAGGAGCTGATATTAATTACCAAGTGACAGCTGCAAGGAAACACAGAAGGAGATTTGCTGAAATGTTCATCTAGGTGGAGCTTAGAAGAGGACTGGAGCTGTCTATTGCTGGGGAGGACTAAAAGCTGACTGGTCCCTATGGTGAAGAGCTGGGGACCATCCTTGAGAGTGGTGTGACCAGACCCCTCTTCTGTCCCCAAAGAGGAACCTGAATTGCAGCTGGCTTTCCTGAACTTTAAAAAGAGATTTTCAATTTAAGTAGAATTGAGCCTTTTGAAACCAAAAGTTGGGAGAATATGCTTGCCTTAAATCCTTTCCCTTTATAGTGGGTGGGTGGGGAGTCAAAAATGTGCAGCTCCTTTGCCTATTTGACAGAATATTAATGTATTAATTCCCCTTTAGCAAAACACCAAGAGGTGACTTTTTTTAACATTCGAAATTAACAAAGCTCAGTCCCAGTGTATGCTGGAAACTATAGTTTGTAATAATTGGGTAATACTTTTTTCCTGTTAACATCGACTCCTTTTAGGAAGAGGGGTATTCTGGTCCCTAAAATAGGGAATCACTACACTGCAAGTTTCCCCAACACAGGCCTTTAAGTCAAGGGGGGTCTGAAAATCCAAAATTCCTAAATCACCCTATTTTTCTCTCCAGCTTCCCCAAAACTGACCTTTAAGGGGAGGTGTTTGTTTCTTTGTTTTATTATTTATAATGCGTACCAGACCCGGGGGTATCAGGGCGCAGCAGTTACAGGAATATGCGAAGCTTAATTACAGTGTTACAGAACATGAAATACAATTACCTCGAGCGAAATACAGTACATACATGGAATGATGGGGACTAGAGGAACTAAGGCATGTTACACATATGGTAACCAATACATGCAGACAATGCAGTGAGGTTGCAGGAAACAGGCAGTTATACAGACTAATACACAGGTGTTCAGCTTGGGTTACATTGCTTTATGACAGGTGCAAGCAGAAATAAATAAAAACAAAGTATATTGCATATGTACAGTCAGAGGGTGAGATGAAGGTTATTGGTCGTTATCCTTAAGCCAGTGGATGAGGTTGGACCTGAAGCGATGGTATGGAAGGTCTCCCCTCAGAGGCGAGGGGAGGGAGTTCCAATATTGGGCAGCTTCAACCGGGAAGCTGTTTCCACCCGTCTTAGTTTGTTTGAATCTGGGTACTGATAGTAGGTTGGCATTAGCAGTTCTCATGAGGCAGTTGGAGGAGTGTCTTACAGTAAGCAATACAACCTTACAAAAGTAAGGTTGTATTGCTTGTCAAGAGTGCATGGACAGTTATTTATCACCAGTACATTTGCAGAGCAGAGCAAATACTTTGAACGTAGGTAGATGGAGCAATAACTCACAACCAGACACGCAGTTAGCAAGATAATGAGCACTTATACGGCTATTTATTCATAGCTAAGAAGCAACAAGTGATAAAACAGAAATAAATCACAGAAAAGAAAGAAAATACATCACCATGAGCGTAACTGAATCCCTCATCTCTCCAGAAGCGGCTGGGAGACCCCAGTAACAGCGATGCAGAGAGCAAAACAGCCCACAGGAAGGTCAGAACATGGCGTCCCCCCTCCGACTGAGGTCTTTGTGTTTTTTCCACCTGACCTTTCCAGATCTCTGCATATATGCCCTCCTCAAAAAGGGGTGGCAATTTCTCGAACCTTCTGGCAGTAGCGCTTGCGCATTGAGGAGTGACCGTTGGTTGCCAGCCGGGTCAACCGACAGTCACCCCAAGGAGCAAAGCTTCCCTCTTCTAAAGCACCATAGAAAACAACTCCATAACTCATCCTGAGCAAGACATAACAAAACCCTTTTTTATATCTGGTGCCAGCCGGCACCTGTGGATCCCAGCAGCTTTCCCAGCCAGCACTGTGTCCTTGACTGAGGCCTGCATACCAGGATCAGCAATAAATAACATTGAAAGCATGTTTTTTTAGCAAAGCAAGTGCAGTTTTCACTGAGGCATGGAATAAATATCCATTATAGCCTGAGTGCCCCCAGAATGCACTGCGCATCAGCGCCATGTTTTAGCTCGAGCATAACAAAGGTATAGTGGGGCAGCATTATGGATGCATTTGTGGGTCAGGGAGGCTACTTTTAGAAGGATTTTATCTTTCGTAGAGAGCCAGTTTTTGTTTCTTCGGATATCAGAGATGTGTGCCTTCTTAGGGATACACAGGGCTGCTCTAAGAGCATTATTTTGTAGAATTTAGATTTTATTGGTAATATATTTATTGCTTCCAAAGTATAGGGCATTGCAGTAGTCCAATTTCGACAAAATGAGGGCTCTTGCTAGGGTGATGCAGTTGTTGGTGGTGAGAAAAGGCTTGCTGCTCTGATAACCTTACATGTATAAGCGGTGGAGGAGGCCATAGAGTTAACTTGTTTTTTAAAGGTGATCGTGGTGTCGAGGTAGAAACCAAGGTAGTCTGAACATCCAAAATTCCTAATCATCCCCATCTTTCTGTCCAATTTCCCCAACACCAACCTTTAAGTGAGGGCGTCTGAAAACAAACTTCTAAAACTGTCCCCACCCGCAAGACCTGGCTTTTGAATAGAATGGTGCTGCAAGTGAAGGATGCGTGGGTTTTTGGGGCTGGGGAAAAGTGCTTGCAAAAGTGAAACCTCATGTATACAACATTGTAAACCAAACTGATAGCCTTTTTAAGAACACAGGAAAATCAAAATTGCACAGCACTGCATATCTACATTTATTTTGTTGTTTGATCAGTGTTGAGTATTGCTTGAATTGAAATTTGTATGAAGCAAAGTATCCTGATTTGAGTTTTCCCAACACATCTGTGTGATTTACTTATGTAAAAAGAAGTTTAATTGTGAGCCACAGAAAAGGCGGCATGTGTAGTTTTAGTGCGATCTCCAATTCCTGTGATTCAAATACATATAAATATATTTCCTGTGCACCGGCCTGGTGCTTGGCTCATTGAAGGCCCAGGGGGAGGGATCCAAGGGGCATGAGATAAATCTGAAATAGGGCTGAACAAAGAATTGACATTAAACAGTTTGTTGTGTGACAACATGAGTGGCGAGGGAAGAAACTCCCTGTGTTGAGGGTGGCCTCTCAGAAAACAGTTACAAATCAGGGGCTTGTTACAGGATTTGGCTGGCTATTTTTGACTCATGACAAGTGCATTGTGAAATACTATTCAATTTGATGTAATTGCATTGAGGCTAAGGGAAAGTCATCTTTGCTTTGTTAAAGTACTGCATTGACTTGACCCCTGAGTTCCAGGGAGGTGTAGAAAGAAGTAGGATTTGGTTTTGATTTGGCACTCTGAGTAAAATTAAGTGGGAATAGGGTGATTTCTTTCCCCTGTACAAAGGAAGTTCTGCATAGAAATTGCAAAAAAGCAATTTTAAAATGACTACCATAGATGTGTGTGATACCAGGAGACATGTCCTCACCAAGCTGTTTATTCGTGGAGAGTGGACAGAGGCGGATGTGCAGAGCTGGCAAGTTACAATGATGAAAGAGATTACATCAGAAGGAATTGACATTTGGCTTGACGGTGGGAGGTTACACAAAGCGTTAGAGGCCTTTACATGACACAAATTACATATGGGGAACCGATTCAAATGACTCAGCTCATGGCTCAATTATATTTCTATGTACAATTAGCTGAAGAGTGGTTGCAAATAAAAGAGACCAGTGTCTTGAGTCAAACTGAGGCCCTAAAAAAGTTTCAGCACTCATGTGAACAAAGAAGGAGAAATGACGAGAGAGACACATTTTGGAGGTGAAACAGGAAAGTCTCAAAGAACTACTGCAACATTAGTTAGAACCCAATTTGCAAGCAAGTGCAGAGTGAGAAACATAGTTTTCTACACTCCAAGACACCTATAGTGAGTGTGCAGAAACTGTAAACCACATGCAAGGTACATTTAATGATCAGACGTTTATAGTAGTGCATTGCTGGATGGAATTGTGGCTTCCAAGCAAATAATAAAGGAACTGAAATATGAAAATAACCAGTTAATTATTAAAGGGGTTGACTCCCAAAATGAATTTGACCAGTTCACCAGAATTTAAAGGCTTTAAAACAACAGATAATGCAACCAGCGAAAGAAAAAGAAAGCTTATAGCAGGACCATAGTGTCCTGTGACAAAAAGTAAACCAATTGAAGATGGGTACAGAAAAGGATGAGCATGGGTTCTGGGAATGCACAAAAGTGAGGGAAGAAAATACAGAGCTTCTAGGACAGATGAGGTACGAAGAAGCTGACCTATTTTAGGCAGCTGATGAAAGAGATAGTCAGGAGAAAGAAGTAGTCAATCTCACAGACATTAATTTTACAATCAGCTCAGAGGGAGAATAAATTCCTTCAGCATGATGTGCAGCAACCAAAAGATTGGTTGGTTGCTCAGAGAAGGGTGCTTGAGACCTTAGTGTCAAAATTGAAAATCCAGCTCTCTGAATATCAACAGGAAATCTGGACAGATAAAGGCAAGAATGAAAAATTAAATGAAGAAATTAGGAAATATAAACAGGCATTGAGACACCCTGATCAGTCAGGGTATGGTGTAGGGACTTCTGATCAAGGCAAGGCACCCCTGCCATCAGGGGTCCCAGTCCAGGTAGCCACAATTTCCTATACACAAAGGAGAACTGACCTCATACAGACCCCCAATAGAGAACAGGGGGACCTGAGGCAGTTGGACTTACCCAGGGATAGCCCAACTGATCAAGAAGGCCAGTACTTGTCTGATACTGATCAGTATTCATCTTTAACACACAGAAGGGAAGGGGGCCGGACCAGCGTGTCCTGGGAGATTAGAAGGAATATTGTAAGTACTTCAGACCATGAAAACTCCTATGATGAGAAAGTCAGGGAGTTAGATTGGCTGAAGATGAGAATACAAAGAGACTACCTTGCACGCTTCGCCAAAAGAGAAAACCCAGCTAGGAAGGGCATTCTAAAAACCTCTGTACATTCAGGGAAGGGGGGAATTTCCCAGACTCCCTGAAAATAGGGATGATGAAACAGTATTCTCTCCTGTGCCAAAAGGTGACTGAAGGGGAAGTGGCACTGAGAATTCACAGTGGCACAGGCTAGAGGAGTCCAGACCCTGTGGGTCTGGGAGACATTCCCAGTCTCATAGAGATATGGAGCACCTAGAAGACAGTGAATGGAGAATGAGAATGAAGACAATGAATGGAGCTCTGTACAAATATAACTGGTTTGCAACAGCGCCCTGAAGCCTGAGGGCTTAGGCGCTTTACAAATGGAAAAATAAATAAAGGAGTACCAGTACCAGCTCTGAGTCAGAAAGTTAATAGACTTAGGTGCATAGGAAGAAAAAGACACAGAAACAGAGCAAGGGTTTTGGGAAAGACCCAATAAAACAGATCAAGGACATAAGCACTTCCTGACCCCATACCACAAGAATGCCAAGAAATTCAGTATGGGAACACCTGGAACATTATTAGCAGATGATAACCTAATTTCAGATCAGAAAGGATGTGAATTGCATCACATAAGCCAAATGGAAATTCTCCCCCAACTTCTCCAGTTTGTTTTCAGGGCTAGAGGATGAGGATCATAATAAAAGGTTTACCTATAAGGCAGCCATTTTTAAACATGTTTAAACATGTTTCCACACATCGGAGCCAACATGTTTCCACACATCGGAGCCAACAAGAGGCCGCAAGGCTGCATATAATTCGCAATGTGGGAGGATCAGGTGCCTAGGGAGTTTGTGCAGGAGCACACATTTGCTCAGACTTCCTGGCAAGGGAACACACATAGTAGGGAGTTTGTAAGCACTTATTTCCGTGTGGTCCACAAATACATAATTACTCAGCTGGTGCATGATTTCCATGAACATAGATTGTGGATTGGGTAATTGAAGAATCCACCAGCATCTGTGAGGTCCATAAGCCCACTGATAATATAATCACCCATAAAACCCCCAAGCTGCCTAACCCACCTGCTGCTGTGAAGGTGGCAGAGTTGTGAACTACCCCTCCCTTGGACCTGGAGATGGGCGGGGCCTTAAAGGAACCCTCCTGCCAACAAGAAAAATGGAAAGCAGAAGGGACCCTCCATCCCGGCCCAATCGAATGGTAGTCAGGCAAGGGGCCAGAACAATGGTTCCTCAGACCCAGCCACATATGTAAGCCCAAGGTACAAGGGTACTCCCCCGGCCCAAGGGGGGGTGGAACCAATCAGGTAAGTACTTCCCTGGGAAACCTTGCTCCGAACATCCCTCAGGAGAGAAGTATCACTCCACATCTCAGCCTGATTTTTCCCCCAGAGTCTCCCAAACCAGAACTTCCAAAATAGTCCTCCTCTCTCTCTCCCCAATTCCAGGACAAAAGATCCCTGAACCCAGGAGAAGGGATATGCAGGATGGAAAAGTATGGAGGAAATTTCAATTACCCAAGCTACTACAGAAGAAGGGACCATTACCCTTTTCGGGAGGAGCAGGGGTATGACTCGAGTCTCCCTACAACCCAGAAATGGTCTTACAGCTGGAACGACAGGTCCAGCAACTGACAGACAACCGGGGGTGCATGCTGAGTGCTCAGTCCAACCCTCATCGTAACTCTGCTTCCCATAATTCCCCAACACTCAGGTTTGATGCCTCGGAGGGGGGGAGTGATGTGAGGAAACAATTGAAAAACCATAGGTCCCTGAAGACTGTGCCCAGGTGGAGGGGCGATGCCAAGCCGTAGAAGAAGCTTCCTTTATCACCCAGACATAACCCCTAGAAACCTCTCAGCCTGAAAGTGGCTCCTCTACCCCCGGAAAGGTAGAACCCAAAGAGGAAAGGTTAAGTAGGAGAGGCCGAAGAAGAACCCACTTTGTGAAGGAGCTCAAGATTATACTCTTTGAAAGAGAAGAGTTCCTGGTGACACAGGTAAGCAGACCTTCTCTTTCAAAACTGAAGGGATACATCCCAAAGAAAAAGGGGTTGCAAAAGGCCCTGAGTGGGACAGGGTAATTATGGTGATCGGCCCAGATCAAGAAACTATTCAACCCCCAAATTGTGAGCCAGATAAGGTGGAAACAGAGGTGTCTTCCCCCAAACAGGTTCTGAGAACAGCCTGCTGGTAAAAGGGGACAGCAAAGAATTGGGGAGAAAAGAGGATTCCCCACATCTACCCATTGTTAGTTGCAAATTGTTCTTTACAGATTCCCGATCTCTGACACAGAAAATCGTCCAAGACCACACAGTGTCACAGTTCAATATTAAGAACATGACCACCGGTCTGGCAAATAACTCACACATTCTTTGCACCCTGGAGGAGAAATTAGGCTGATTCTATGCACCGGTCAAGGTGCAAGGTCAGTGTGAATTATCAGCTCTGGAGGACACGGATCCCAACCCAACCTCCTGTCCAAAAAGGTCTTTGGTCAACTCAATTCAGGACAGTGGGAGGGCCACCAAATTCCCCTCAGACCACTTCCCGGACAACTCCAAAATTATAACAGGAATGACATTTCTATTGAAGAGACTGCAGATCTGGAAATCAAAATTGGACGACATTGATTCAAACATCCGGTGGTAGTCGTGACTCCAGAGGGGAGACCTTATTTACTGGAGAACGATCACCTGGGGAGGTTATCACCTCTGATCGACTGTATAAACAAGGTCCTCTGGATCCAGACGGACCGTCCTGTAAAATTAAAAATGTCTATCAACTATGTAAGCATGAATGCTACATGTCATTTAATTGATCAACTTTCTGAGAACATAGAATTCCATTTCAAGAATAATGTAGTCCCAGACATCACAGTCATCGGTGTAGAAGATTGAATTGGTGATTGGAACCCTTCTTGATTCTTGAAAATCAACCTTCCTCCCTATTTTAAGTGGCAATCCTCACTGGAAGGGAACACCCTAAAATGTTACACTAGTCCAAAATCAGAAGATACTGTGAGTCCCGCGAAATCAGACCAGGAAGAACCAGCTCAAAGTCTGACCTACATTAAAAAAAGGGTGAACAGTTGTTTTTCCCATTTCAAAAAAGGGTCAACAGTTGTTTTTCCCATTCAGATGAATGCGGGAGAAGAGCCTATGCTCGCTGGAGTATGCCTGAATAATGGAAGGAGCTTCATCAGCTCAATTGCTGCCTTATGGCATTGAAGTTAAAGTGCAGGATGAGGTTACCATCCCAGGACAGGCGCGACAATTTACTATTCCCTTCAAAATTAAGCACGGACAAAACCTCAAACATCAGGACATCTCTATTAGACCTAGAACACAACACCATTCCAATATTGGTGGATAACAGCGACCCTCGAAGTATCACTTTGGCCACAGACACCTTTATTATTTATGTATTTATTTATTTATTTCATTTATAAATAAAATAACCTGGGGGCTTTGAGGTGCTGGTTACCGGAATACGTTAATTACATTCAATTTAGGTAGATTATACAGGCATAGCAGGTACAGGTGCAATGAAAGAACAGAAGCAAAGAGAAAGCAAGACAGGCTATTCAAAGAGCTGAATTTTTAGTGCTTTACGGAATACCTTGTATGATTGTACCACTACTCAGCGAAGATGGAAGGGAATTGCAATATTTAACTGCGATGTAATGGAAGCTTGAGTTTCCAGCTTTTGCTCGTCTGACTTTAAGTAAGAGTATGCAGTGAGCATAGGATGTCCTGGTCGGTATGGTAGATTGGGCTTTGGCAATTTACTGGATGAGGTAAGAGGGGCAGTATTGAAGAGGCACTTATTGGTGATAGACAGGGTTTTGAAAATGATACATTTACAGATAGGCAGCCAGTGAGCAGCTCTTCTGGCAGCTGCGATGTGTTATTTTTTTTTGGAATATTAAGTGCTGCTCGCAGGGCATTGTTTTGTATGACTTGTAGTTTCTGAAGCTTTCTAGAAGAGGTGCCTGCAAAGAGGACGTTCCAGTAGTCTAGCCTCGAGCCAATGACTGCTTGGGTGATAGTAAGGCATCTGTCTTTGAAAAGGAAAGGTCTTGAAGCATTTAGAAGTTTGGTGGCGTAAGCTGCTCAGGATGCAATAGCGTTCAATTGGCGGGACATGGGAGAGTGGTACCGATGAGACAGGGACCAGGATGTTATTAATGTGGAAGGCTATGTATTGTCCAACGAGGTTTTTTAGAACTGCTGTGCATCCAACTAGTAAGATTTCGGTTTTGTCCCCATTTAGGCAGAGGCAGTTTCCCACCATCCATGTCTGAATCGTGGAATAAGTGTCATTGAGGGTGTTGGAATGGTCCGCATAGTTATATGTGAGGGGCAGTAGAATCTGGGTGTCAGTGGCATAGTTGGTGTAGGCTATGCCGAGAGAGTTGAGGATGTTGAAAAGGGGCCTTGTACTCTCATGACTCTTCCCTCAAGAAAAGAAGTTATCCAGGCGGGAGCCATATGGGAGAAGTTGGCAGAGATAGTAAGGTGGTGGCACATGATTTTGTGATCGACCAGGCCGAATGCAGCGGACAGATACAGAAGAAGTAGAAGTGCTGGATTTACCTTATCCTTGTTCTCATCCCTCTGGTTTTTTAAGTCCAGCAAGGCTGATTTCGTGCCATGGCCTGGGCGGAATCCGGACTGCTGCATGCCGAGGATGTAGTTGGCATCTAGTAAGTGCTGGACTTGCCGATAGACTGCACGCTCTAAGAGTTTTTGCAAGAAGGGGATAGTTGTGAAGGGCCTGTAGTTGGTTGGAATAGTGGGGTCTAAGAAGGTTTTATTACAAGGGGGACTACCCAGGCTTCCTTAATACTGGATTTGTTGATAAAAGTAGTGATGAGTGGTGCTAGAGATTCAGGGCAATCCTTGATAATGGAGGCAGGACATACATCTCCTTTTCACCAAGGGGGTTTTAGACTTTTGATGATGGCTAGGACTTCAGGTACCGAGATCACTTTAAAAGTGAAACCAGTGGATCAAGAGGTTAGGTCGATCAGAGGAGGAGGTAGTGGCTGAGGCATGGGGGGTGTACAGAGTTTGGGCCTCATTACACGGAAGGCGGTGAGCCATGGCGCTATTAGCGCCATGGCTCATGCCGGTAAACCGGCACCGCCTTGGCGGAAAGGGGATTTACCGCCCCATTCCAAGGTTGGAGGGGCGGTAAATCCCCCTTCCGCCATTGCCCTTCCCCATTCCCATTCTGCCCCATAGGGCTCTATGGGAATGGGGAAGGCGCTAATTACGGCACCGCAATTTTGCGGTGCCGTAATTAGCTCCGAGGTCCCTTAGCGGGTTGGTTTTTAACGCCTGCAAAAAGCAGGCGTTAAAGCACCAACCCGCTAAGGGACCTCGTAGTAAGGCGGTAATGGTTAACGGTCACCGTTACCATTAACGGTGGCCGTTAACCATTACCGCCTTCCGTGTAATGAGGCCCTTTGACTTGATTGTTCAGGATTTTTGTGTTCAGAGTGTTGATTTTGTTGAATTGGATGTTGATTGGATGTTTTTTCACCAGGCTTCATCCTTGGTAAGGGTGGGGCGAAAGGGAGTGGGGGTCTCAAGTTCCTTGAAGATGGTAAAGATCTCTCTGGTGTCTGACCTGCCGTTGGAAATTCTGGTGTTGTAGGACATGGATGTAGCTGATAGAGCTTGGTAATTGTAGTGAATTCACCTTTCAGAGTATCTGAAGTTTTTTTTTTGCCACATTAACACTGCCTGGCATTTCTTGTTGAGCAAATCTAGTAGGTCTGGGGTAAACCAAGAATTAGAGTGTCTGACCAGTTTGGTTTTACGAAGGAACTAATGGGATAATGGTGTTAACTGCTATTGATAAGGTTGAGGCATGTATGTCTGCTAATGCATCAGGGTCATTTGAGAAAGGAGGCTTGAGGCTGAGTGTGTCCAACCACAGCAATTACTTTCTTTAGTAAGTTTCAATGAGCTCCATGCGATAGCTAGTGGTAGTTGTATGGCAGTAAGCTGTGGTAAAGGATGGAAAAATCGATAATGTGGTGGTCCATGGACAGGAAGTGTTTGAACTGATTTCAACATTGCAGTTAAGGTCTGCATTCCAGTCCAGATTGTGGCCTTTTATGTGGGTGGGGTTGTTGATGCAGTGCCTGAAGCCTAGGGTGTCAAGGGCCTTGGCCAGTGAGGAGGCATGGGGGTCTTCTAGGTCATTAAGGCCCAAATTTAGGTCTCCCAAGAGGATGATCTTTGAAGAGGCTTTGATGTCATACTCCAGGCTGTGGAGGAGGTTCTCTTCAAAGCTTAGTGTAGGGCCTGGCGGGTGATAAATGAGGTGGATGGTAATGGTGCAGGCAAATGTGGGGGACAGCTTAATGGAGAGGATGTCTATATTCTCTTCGAGGGTGGTGTTGACCTGCCTAATGGTAAGGGAGAATTTAGCTACGAGGGTGACACCACCTCCCCTGGAGGTGAGCCATTCATTCTGGTAAATTGTGTAGCCAGTGGGAATGGCCAGGGAAAGGGCAGGGCCTGATGCATCATGAAGCCAGGTTTCCGAGATGACCAAGGCATCAAGGTATGGGAAGTGATAAGGTAATTGATCTTGAGGGCATGAGCTGATAAGGAGCTTGCATTGATGAGGGTGCAGGTCAAGTAGGGATATTGACTATGGGGGTAGGGCCTGGCTCTTTGTGGCTAGTCAAGGGATTTGGAGTTGTTTGTTCGTCTGATAATTGTTTGTGGTGAACTCTTTCGAAATAAATCTGTTTGCATGCAAACAATTTCCAGGCGAAGAAACAGTCCCAACCCCTCTTCATAGTCCACCCAAATGCACCCACACCCACCCCACCCCTCTACTTACCCGCTTGCTCGTCTCCAGGTCCCCTGCAACCCTGCAGTGTCAGATCTGTCTCTCTACTGCGGGTCATATCTGATGACAAAGGGTCCCTTTTTCTTCTTTTCCCTTTTTTGGTCCCCCACCTCCCATGTTGTGGAAGCGGGGGGCACCACCGCAACCCCCAAATACAAAAATACCCAACACGGGGAGTGGAGGATACCCACGCAACCCCTGCTCCACATGTTCAGTATGTTTTGTTATCGATTGAATGGCACTGGCCGAATTCGGTCAAATGTACCATTCAATCGATTATAAATGATCAAATAGGCTAATACCAGTCAGGGTAGGTGCGGCAGTGGGTATGATAAGCATAGAGATGTGTAGATTGTCTGGGTGAATGGCAGGGGGAGAGCGGGCCTTCGTGAGGGCATTATTGAGCGTGGGGAACTTCCATAGCTTGGATTCAATGCAAGGGTTAGCTGTATTAGGGCTGGTTATAGAATTGTAACGGTCATCATTGGCAATAGTATTTTGGAGGGTGGCTGCATTGCAGGGGGGTACAGTATGAGGGGCAGCAGAGATGGGTCTATTGATGTGTGCATAGCTGTTTTGATGTGCAGGCACATAGGAGCCTTGGCTGGAATTATCAAAAGACCTGTTGGTACATGGGGCTTAAAGCAAGGAGTGGGTTGCGTTCTCAGAACTATTGGTACCATCAGGCATGCTGTGGCTGAGGCATACCTTCATAGATCCGGTGCAGGAATCAGTATCTGTGGGGCGGTATGCCTCTACTTTTGTTTAAATGTTAGCATGTGGGTCAGGATACCTACTGGTGTGCAAGGGCTTACAGGCAGTGAAAGGGGCAGAAAAGGTAGGTATATTAGTAGTATGTAGGCATTTAGCAATAGCTGGCCAATGAATGTTGGAGTTAGCTGTCATAAAGTCAGTAATGGAAGGAGAAGCATGTATCATCCTAAACACATTTTTGCAGTAGCTAGTGTGGGCAAGCATATCATTCCTTAAACAGGTATTCAGAGGAATTGTAGGCATACACGTAACAGCATGCATAGTGTTAGTAGCATTGACAAGAGTAGTACAACAAGCATTATTATGGTAACGAACAGTGGAAGTCACATCATTATTAATGCAGATAATCACAAGCACAAAGTGTACACATGAATCAACATACATGTAATTATTAGCATTGACAGTATTGCTACCGTACAAAGACAGAGCATTGCATGGGCTGGCATTAGGTGAGGGAGAGATAATGCAGGAGGCAGCCAGCTGGGGGTAGCATGTGTTTTTTCAATGTTCGGTTATACACATGACTTGTTGGCAGCGCTCGAGTTCTTCAAGGTAGAGTTGGTGCAAGGTGCTACGTATGTGCAACTGAGTGAATTGCGAAGGTGATTAGCCTATTGGAATGGTGGTTGATGCCCAACATATTTCTATTGATTTAGGTAATGAAATCATGAGACCAATCCCAAAAAACTGTTTCGACATCAGCAACGGAATTTCTCAGCAAAAAATGTTTACTAGGCATGGGGAGAATTTCTTGGTGTATTCTTCCTGTCCCTCTGGGGTGGAAGAGGTGACCTGCGACATCAGGAGAAAGGAGAAGGTAGTGTTCCAAGTCGAGGATCAGTGCCTCAAATCCCTGGAACCTCCTGCCCAGGTCAACACCACCAAAAGAGATCTCTCCACTGTGTGAAACCTGACAGTGTCTCCCTAGCTAGTCCCAAGGGATCTGTCACCCAGTTGACCAAAACATGGCCATTGCTATTGGATCCAGTTACTGGGGTTGGGCCAGTGAGGGAGGGTCACCTGTATGGGAGGTCCTTGGGGAGTGGGAGTGGGACACTGATGGGTGAGATGTGATATCCCCCTTCTTTCAATATCTTTTCCCCATCCTACCACGTAGGACATTCGAAAACACTGCCCCCCCTTTTCCGACATGAACACTTTCACACAACATGAAAGACAACGAACTAACACCTGGCCCGTTTACCTGACAAGTCCCAATACAAGGGTCAGGTAAAGTCAGGCAATTGAACAGAAGCACACACACCTGAAGGCCCTTCCACTTCCCCCAGGGATAAAAGGTGGAGCACGAGAGCACAGTACGAGCAAGGCAGACTGCACAACGTGAGAGCTAACTCAACATGGCAGTTCAAGAGGAGGAGAAAGACGGAGAATACCAAAAGGGTGATGAGGAGAGAAACAACCTTTCTCTTTCCGAACAAAGCCTCTGAACCCTCTGCAGAAAGAATCATAAGACAGCAAACAGTAGCCAGAGTGTGTTGCAGCAGATCTCAATGGTACACAAGACCCTCCTCCACTGATAACCAAGATGGGGAAAGACACTTGTCTCAGTGGTACCAACCTTGACTCCAAAGAGAAGGAAAGCCAAGCAGTTCATTACAGCTGTTGAGTCGAGGATAAGAAATCGAACTGTGTTGAACAAAAACTAGCAAGCGGCTAATTGAACTGTGAAAGCATAAAGAGCTATTGATAGTAGACGGAGGAAAACCAGCAACAGAGGAGTCCGGCACCACATGGGTGCTAACACAAGGTACTCTGGCGATTGCCTGATTGTTGAAACTGCGATAAACACAAGGCCTTTGGAGAAGGCAAAAAAGGGGGTCAAAGTGGGCATACAGGGATCTTGTAAAATCCTCTGTACAGTTGAAAGTCTTTGACCGACAGATGAATGAGATGTTAAGGAAAGTGAATCCTGTATCATAAGAGTTGGATGGAAAAGGCACGATTAATAAAGTTGGCAACAGTGAACCCGGCGGCGGGATGCTGACAAAAGGGGGCAAAATCTGCAGTCCTTATTAACAGTGTGTTGACAGAAGTGAACCCGACCGAGGAATGTCCACAATGAACTGTTTGAATCATGAAGCTAAGGGGAATGAGTCCATATCATAAAAGTTGAATGAGAAAGATACAAATGACAGGATTGGCAAGAGGGAGGCTGATAAAAGGGTCCGAAGTCTAAAGGCCCGAAGTACAGTGTGTTATCAGGAAGGATGCCAACTGAGGGATGCCCACAGTGAATTGTTTAGCAAAAGTTGGCAAGATTGAACCTGGCAGAGGGATGCCGACAGAAAGGGGCGAAGCCTGAAAAATTTGTTTCAAAGACATTAAGATTTGTGAATGTAAGAAAAACCATAGTGAACACAAAGAAGGGAGGGTAAGGTCTGAAAGAGGTCCAACCCCGAAAGAGGGAGATACAGGGGTGGAAAGTTATCACCCAAAGTCGAGTGAGAAAGGAACTGTTTATTTGTTTTGTTGAAAACGATTTGTGAGGGCTCTACGGCTGGCAGCGGGGGACCCATGGGTGAAGCCATTGGCAAAAAACGTATATGTAGAACAGAAATGTTTATTTGTTTGTTGAATACATCAGGCCCTTGAAGGCAAGAGACTTTTGTTGAAAGAGACTTAACCAACAAAAAACCTGATAGCTGGTACGAAACTGTCAGTTCGTGCTGGGAAAGCTTGAGTGTGTGCTGTGCTCTGGAGATCCATTTTGTCCCGTGCTCAAAACATGGGGATGGAAGTGCCCTGCCAATCACATTGTGACTTATTATTTGTGAACACTTCTTTCTTTATTGAAAACCCTATCCCACACTCTTTATGTAATTAGCGGAAACATTGACAATAGGTTTTTCTTAGTATAGGCCCTTTTCTTTGACACAACACCACTAGGACTGCCTTATTTTCATTTGATTGTCATAGCTTACTGCCATGTTAGCTTTAGGTTTAGATTAGGCATTTTTCCAACCTGCAAACTCAGTTTAATAAACACCCTTGAACTGTGATCACTTGCGTCTGTCTTCACTGTTGCCACCATGAGTTCCTTACACCACCCAAGTGGAGGATACCACTGAAATTCCAAAGCCCAAGGTCTTTCCAGGTTTCAAGAAGATGGTTGAGGAAAGGACACATTTTGCTGATGCCAGTGAGATCGAGGAGCAAAGACAAAAGCTGAAACAGGTCTTCCTGGAATTCTAAGATATCTTTTCAGTGGACTCATAAGACTGTGGCTGCACCTCCATTCATTCAACCGTTATACCCACGGACCACAAGATGGCTCCCGTATTTGTCAAACAATACCGGTTACCTCTCGCCCCCATGATGTCACTCACAGAGTTTGTTACAAACTTAGAACACCATGGGATAATTTGTCATATTCACAGTACCTTCAACAGTTGGGTACTGGGGATACTCAAACCAAACAGCCAATGGAGACTTTGTGCAGACCTAAGGGAGTTGAACGAACGGTTCCACATGATAAGATGGCCACTTCCCTACATCGATCAGGGGCTGGCACAGATCCAAAGGTCAACGGTGTACACCGCCATTGACTTGACTAACGGCTACTGGACAGTACTTGTGAGTAGGGAAAACCAGTACAAGCTTGCCTTTACTTTTGGGGGGAAGCAGTATACGTGAACCCAAACCCCTTTGGATAGATCAACTCTGACAATGAGTTTGACATCTGTCTAGATAAGGGCATGCCCGACTTGGGCGAAAGGGGAAAGCTGGCCTGTGTAGATAATGTTGTGATAAAGAACTCAACTATAGAGGAACAGATACCAGAGATCCACTACATTATAACCCAGTGGCAGAAAGCCAGAGCAAAAATATCCTTTCAGAAGGCACTGAGGTGTAAAATCTGAGTGAACATCTTAGGGCATGAGATCACCCTGAGGGTCTTAATCTGAAGGCAAAGAAGGTGGAAGTCTTATTAAAATTAAAAGACCCTTCTTCTCTGGGAGAATTAAGAAGGCTTCTTGGACACACTAATTATAGGCGGAAGTTCATTGAAGACTACGCAGAGGTCACTCGACCCGTGGTCCATTCATTAAAGGCCGGAGTCAAGTGGGAGTGGGGTCCGGAACAAGCTGAGGCAGTTAAACCACTGAAAAGAAGCCTTTCCCAGGCTCCTTGTTTGTCTTACCCCATAAAGAACAAGAAATACTTCTTGGAGACAGGGTTCTCAGATGCTTGCCTAACAGCGGCGTTGTATAAAAAGCATGACAAGTTCAACAAAGTCATCTTGTACATGAGCAAGACTTTGTCCTATGTGGAGGAAAAATTCAATGACTGCAAGATGGCACTCCTGGCAACGGTGTGGGTGTGGAAAGATTATCACCCCTTCATCCAGGGGGAGCACATCATTGGCGAGACTCCTCACCATCCTTTGACATATCTCAGAAGTGACAGAATTTGGGCGGGGAATGTTAGTAATTCCAGAATTACTTCCTGGATTCTGTCCAAGCAAGGCTTTCCCGTGGAGGTCAGATATGGCCAAAACAAGAAGAGTCCACTAGTGCAAGTGTTGGCGTACTTGCATGATTGAGTTCAAGAAAACTGTCTCAGGATGAAAGTCTATTGACTAACAACAACATGGGGGTGCACTTAACCTCACCACAAAGGTTCTATGAATAAGACACATATCAGGGATATCCACAGTTTATGTGGGTGGGTGCTACTACCATGTAGATAACAACGGGGAAAAATAACAAGCGGCTGACATTGGAAATGCTTGGGTGAATGATACCCTGGAACCCTTTGCTGGTTACAAAATAGGACCCAGAAGTAGTCAGGTTGCGGCGTTAAAGGCCATTCATTAAAAAAATCCTCACTGCAGTGCACCAGCAACTCAATGAATTGGTCATATTCACTTTTCTCTGATTATGTCAGGAATGGGTTTGTGGAGGACCTGATTAACTGTAACAATCAAGGCATGCTTTGTGCCAACAACAAACCATTAACACATGCCAAACTGATCCAGTCAATTCACAATCTGGTGACCTTCATTGAGATTACCATTTATTGGAAGAAAATAAGGGGTCATTCAAAGCTAGAGAGGCCAGATAAGACTGCAAATGACCTGGCTGAACAGCTCGCTAAAACAACAGCTCCACAAGGGTCTTTCATAGAAAGAAAATCCTTGCTGAGGGAAATCCATGTTGCTGCTGTCACCAGGTCACAAACTCATGTGAATAGTGAACTCTTGACTGCCCAGTGGAGTAAATATACCCCAGATGCAGATTTGATCACTGCACAGAAAGATGACCCGATCATTGGAAAATTCTATCGACACATTGACCATGTGAGTTTTCCTCTGACAGAGTCGGATTAGGCTGGTAAAGAGGCTCTCCAGGTGCTGCTAAAGTTCTCAAAGTTCTGATCCAAGACGGTTTGTTGGAAAGGAGAGCCCTACCTGACTGTTACCAGTGGGTGGAACCTATCTCATCCCAAAGCCTGATGGGCATAGGGAGTTTCACATGACATTAGAAATCTTTTGCAGGTTGCCTACTGGCCACACATGGGCCAGGACCTCATGATGTACCTAACGGTGTATCTTGGGTGTGCTCAATTGCAACCCAGTTCACTCACACACAGTGCTCCCCTAAAAAAAGGGGAATGACACTGCTTGGGTCAGATTTTCAAGTTGATTTCATAGGGCCAGTGATCTGCTCCTCTAGAGTAAACAAGTACATGTTGACTGTGACATGCTTGTTCACAAAGTGGGTAGTGTGTCTTCAAGCCCAGAATTGTAAGGCAGAGAAACCTGCTGCACTAATGATCAACCACACGTCTCACGTTTCGGCATCCTATGAATGATGGAGTTGGATTGATTAAATCCTTTTACCAGTGAGGGGATGGTGAAGACGTGGGAGATTCTAGAGGCAAAAAGAAAACTCCACGCTTCAAGCATGGGTGGTAGAGCGATACAATAAAACAATTGTAAGTATCTTGAAGAAGTTGGTGGAAGACTCTGGGCCCAGTTGGGACATCCTATTACCACTTGTCCTGAAGGCTTTAGGGTCTACACCATCTTCTATAACAAAGATGTCTCCATTTGAGCTTTTGACCATACGAAAAATGTTGTTACCTCAGCATCTGCACTAAAGAACTCAGGAGCAGACACTGATAAATGTGTCCACGACTCATGAGTACATTGAACATTTAAGGAAGGACCTCCAGCACGCTTTTGCTTATGCTCGGTGGAATTTAGAAAAGTCGGTTGATAGAATGAAGACCTATTATGATCTAAAGACCAACAAAAAGGAGTATGAGGTAGGAAACAAGGTTTACCTGTACAATCTTCAAAGGAATCAGACCAAGGAGCAGGAATTTCTTCTGTATTGCCGGGGTGCCTTTGAAATTGTAGATAGAATATCACCTGTTGCTTACAACATCTGCACCCAAACAGGAAAACAGACAGAAGAAAAATGGGTCCAAATCAATCTGCTGAAAAGCTGTCATACCGGACAAGCTTTACGACTGATTGAGGAGCCAAATGAAAGTCGAGCAGAGGAACCATCCGAAGAGTGAAAACCCTGCATGTAGACTTATAACAGGTGTGTAGTTTGATCAAATATTCTTTGGAAATGGTAAGGACAAAAATAGGTTATCCTGATGTTTTGAAATATTATGTCTATTTTTAATGTAATTATTTTTTTTTACCCTGGAATTCATGTTCTGAAATGGTATATCTGTTTCTATGTGATGTTTTATTTTCTCTCGAATGCAATGTCCAATCTTCAGGGAAATATGCGGTGTAAAAAGTACTGAACCTTTCTTTTCTTTCTATTGCTAGATTATTAACTTCCTTCAATTTGAGCCTGGGGACAAAAGGGGAGTCCGGGGACGACCCCGAGGACCCCAGGAAGAATGATGGAAATGGGAGATATTCCAGGAAGCTCTTCAAGACTTTCCTTTTCACCTCCTCCTTCCCTTCCCCCCTCCTCTGTTAATCCCATAGTTGCTCAGATTGGTGACCAGGGCCCTTATGTGTCCTTCTGGGCCCTGGCCTCTGTAAGGAAGGCATGGTATCAAACAGTAAAACAGACACAAGTGATCACAGTTCAAGGGTATTTTTTGAACTTCTATTGGGTTTGAAAAATGTCTACCTAATCCTAAATCTAATGATGGGAGCAAGTTGCAACCATCAAATAATAATAACACAGTCTTAGGTGATTCTGTCAAAATAAAAGGGCCTCTACTAATAAACATATTGCAAATACTTACTTCTAAATACAAACAGTGTGGGAAATAATGATATGCAAAAGAAAAGTGTTCAATAAATGATACGGCAGGATATTCAAGCCGTTGGCTTACCTTCCCCACGTTTTCGGCACAGGACAAGGAAGCACACTCGAGTTTAGCAGACTCTGGCTTCTCTAGCAGGAGGATGCAGCTCACAACTTCATCATCAGGGCCTTTTATGCAAAAGTCTCTGTGCCATTCAAAGTCTATTATTTCAGAGGGCCTGATGCAATACAACAAAATATCCTTTCTTCTCAGGGTTTTCATATATACAACTTCTTGGGTGATTTACGGTTCACCCTGGGTCCCCCTCCACAGGGCTCAGACCCACTTTAACAAAAGACCTTCAATTGTTCTCCCTCTGCCAGACTCTGAACAAATTCATGTACTTTTCCAAAACTTTCTAAACTTCATCAAAATCGAAGACTTTCAACTGTGACCTGTCGCAGGACCACTTCAAATTCACATTTATTTGTTCTCTTTCAGTTGGTCTCCCTCTGCCAAGCTCGGACCAGATTTATCAACTTTTGTCACACCTCAAATGGATACCTTAGAGAGAACTTTTGTTTGAGCACCCACGTGGTGCCGGACCACTCTGTCAAACATATTGTAGCTTGCTTTAAAGTTCAATCAATCCTCAGCAGTTCAACTTTACTTGAGTCTCTTATCACACGCATTTTTTGCCAACAAAGTTTGCACCAGTGCTCACCATACAATGTTGCTGCTTGCAACTTTGGCTTCAACACAGCCCAGTCTTTTATCGGTCTCCCCAACTCACCTGCTGTGTTGATTTCACTAACGCTGCTTTCTTTTTGGAGCCAAGGACAGTACTACGATGGCTGGTGATTTTCCCCAACTTAATTATTGATGCAGGATGACCCCGGGTATCTCCTACACAAAATGCAGGATTCTTCAGCCTGGTTTCCTGGTTGTACGCTTTCTATTCTCAAGGTCTCTAGAAAGTAACAGTTCCTTGTCGAAAAGGTCATGGGAGTTTCCCTCCTTCTGTTTTGCCATCTTTCCTCTCTCATTCAGCCTATGTCGTGAAACTGCTGTTTCCTCGTGTACTTTGCTTCACACAGAGTGTGCTTTGTGGTCCGCCTATTATCCGTGCGGGGAAGTGTAATGGAAGTCAGGTGTGTGTGATGGTCAGTAATTGCCTGACCTCGTCTGACCATTGTATTGGGACATGTCATGTATACTGCTCGGGTGTTAGTCTGTGTTCCCTCATAGCAGCCTGTCCGTGAGAAAGTGTTCATGTTGTAATGGGGGGGAGGGGTCCAGTTCCTAAATATCTTACCTGCTAGGATGGTGTAAAGGTGCTACAGGGAAGGGGATACAATGTCTCGCCATCCGGTGTCCCACTCCCTCTCCCCAAAGACCCCTCACCCGGGGGATCCTCCCGCACTGTACCACCTCCAGGAACTGGATCCAAAAGCTATGGCCATGTCCTCACCACCTGGATGACAGATCCCCAGGACGAGTGGGTGAGACACCATCTGGTTTCTCACATGCCCTTCCCCTATGCAAGGTGTATATACTTGGTCCTTTTCTAGGTTCTTCGATTTGAAGAGCCTGGATGGAACAAGAGGGGAATACATCCAAGGACTCTCGCATTGTTCATGGGTTTCTTTTCTTTCGCTCTGGTAGAGGTGAGATGTTCCCATTTATCTCCTGAATGCATCCCATAAACTGGCATTGACTCTGGAATTAGTTGCTCTCCATATTTTGTGGAACGTTTTTGGTGAATGATAGGCTCAAGGGGTTCTTTCTCCGTCCACTCCCATATGGGGATGTTTGGGAGTAACAGTTGGAGTGCCAATGGTCTTCGTGTACAAATACCCTATGGGGAATTGGAAGCTCCTGCAAGAGAGTGTAGAATGCTGGGAAGTCCCTTCCCACAATTACTTCTTTGGGGAGACAAGGAACGATGGCTGATTATACCCAATATGACTCTCCCCTGATGTTAATTTGCACAGGTATTTTGGGGTATATTTTGTTATCCTTGTGTACACATGTCGCTCTAACTAGGGTTGCATTTTCGAGGTCTGTTGTTGTAACCAAATTGGCCCTTATAGTCGTTTGTTTGGTACCTGAGTTGATTAATGCCTTTACTTGTTTTCCCTTTACCATGGCCTTTTCATATGTAAAGTCGGCAGAAGATTGACATAAACATACACTAAAGGTTTCTAGATTTTTTCCATGTTCTTCCCAGTCTTCCCCTCTTAGACAGCGTATTTGCATGGCTTCTTCCTACAGATTTTCAGCACAGTTTCTGGCCAACCTGTGTAGATCCTTATCCTATTGAACTGAATATTTATTTAATGTATTCCCCTTTAGCAAAACACCAAGGGGTGCTTTTTGTTAACATTTGAAATTAGCAATGCTGATTCCCAGTGTTCACTGGAAAATATAGCCTGTGATGTAATTGGCTGATTCTATTTTTCATGTTAACCCCACCTTCTTTTAGGAAGAGGGGTGTCCTGGTGCCTAAACTAGGAAATACCTAAACTGCCAGGTTCCCCAACACAGGCCTTTCAGTGGAGGGGAGTCTGAAAATCCCAAATTCCGAAATCATCTCAATTTTTTGGTCCAGCTTCCCCAACATAGGCCTTTAAGTGGAGTGGGGTCTGGCAATCTAAACTTCCTAAATCATCCCAATTTTTCTGTCCAGCTTCCCCAAAACAGGCATTTGGGTGGAGGTGGGTCTGAAAATTCAAAATTCCTAAATCATCCTAATTTTTCAGTCGAGCTTCTCCAACACAGATAGGCCTTGAAGTTTAGGGAGGTCTGAAAATCCCAAATTCTTAAATCATCCCCATTTTATTGTTCAGCTTCCTCAACATCCCCATTCTGCAGCACATCCACCTCAAGGGAGGAGGGCTGGAGCCCATCCCTGACTACACCAGCCTCTTCACGACGATCAGAGACGATGACTTTTGCCGACACCATGGTAAGACTGAATGTGTGAATGTGCACACGAAGCACTATCAGCTCACCCCAAGATCCTGTGCTACCCACACGAGCAGAAAAGTATCCCATATAAGCATCATAGAACCAGCTGCTCTTTCATTACAACAGGTGCAGCAAAATATGTGTGTCCGTTGCATATAAGAGGGCTGCCGTGCAGCTTTTGTTGTCTCGTTGCCTAGCAACGCTTTGTCCATGAGCCGAGGAGCCTGATTGGGCTAGAGATCCACTTAGCTGTTCCGGCATTACTGGAAGGCATGAGCCGGCCTATACATCAGAAGGCCTGATTCAAAAGGCCGTTTGCCTGTCTGTGGCAATCCATGCCGTGGCGACCCCTCCAACATCCACTATACATGAGTAGACACTATCTAGCATATCACATACTGTCAGTTGTCCATATTCTCCTCAGAAGCGCTATTGCAGCATATACTTTTGTTCTACGAACGTACAATTGCCAAACTTCCTCACCAACTCTAAAACGGTGACCAGGGGTCTGCTACTCATCACCCCAGGGAGAGTACTGTGCCATGCCGTGTGTGTGTGTGTTTGTGACTCCGGCACTCGATTAGTATACCTTCTGCAAACACTGACTCTAACTATGATTATATACCTGTCTGTTCATAGGGACATGTTGCATAATCTCGCCGCTCACTGCCTACATCTACCAAGAACAATTTGTACAGCACACACTGCAGATTTACCGAGTGGTACGTCACCTGATGAGGCCATGTCATGCGGTTATTGGATATCAAGTACCCTACAACATTACTTTGGTCTCCAGATTGTTAGTAACAAGTAGTTGCTAACATGCCTGCTAGATTTACTGAGTTTCTACATGTTTTTTTGAACTGCGATGTATATTTATTATATCACTAGATTTAACTTGTCTCTACATAGTTCTGCCGTGATCCCCCACTTATAACACTGCCAACACGGTCCATAGCAAGTTCAATATATGTCTGTACTATCCAATATAACATTAGCCACATACTGCACTCTTAAGTCTAAAATGAGTTGTACCATCATTTCTTAATTGCAAGTACCTTTCAGTCAACTGTTATTATTGTGCAGCCTCACGTCTGATGCTACTTACAAGGCTTCGAGAAGCCTAAAATACATATTCTCTAACGTTGCCAACCACAATATTGTGCTACCCGAGTGCTGCTTGATCTAACCCCCCCCCCCTTAGGCACACTACCCAAACTGTCTGGACCCTGTACATTACAACCAAGTCTGGTATTGACTGCATATAGCTCCTAAGCACTAGGCTAAAACCTGTTTCAATTTAATCTACCCCTAGAGACCTAGCCACTTTAGTATCCTTAGGCTTTATGGTAAAGTACCCATACAGGATTCTGACTCATAATCTCCCATAGCTAGCTGACCACACGCAAATACCATGCAAACCCCCGAGCCCCCTGCAGTTGTCCTCCTGACCAACTTAGTTACTGCTAACTGCTACGCATTAGCGCTCAACCCCTTACAATCAGTGCCTAGGAGTATGAACCCCTGCCTTCTCACATTCCACGACTGGAGATCAAACCAACAAAATTCCTGCCACCTTTGAAGTTTAGTCACCCTCTCACCACCATCAGACCAACTACATTCTGACTGGAACTGAAAGTAGGAACTAACTTTCACAATATTAAAACTACAATTCCGATTGGTTCAACAGATACTATTACACCCAGCCAATGGATTCATCTCTATGCCACTAAAACCAATACCGAACCAACCATGCTCCACCAAAGTTAGAAGCTGGAGACTCGGCATAATCCCCCCAAGGTACTAATCAACCATAATTCAGACTCAAAATTTGCCAACAAAAACCATAGGCAACAACAGAAAGCGCAATCCACCCCCTAACCTGGTCGACAGTACCAGTTCACACATCTTAGGCGCCTTATTAAACATCATATCTATGGTTGCTCATGCCACAGACACAGCCGAAGCCGACATAATTAATACTGAAGAATTAGATTTTATAGCCATAACGGAGACATGGGTTCACGCTGCAGCAGGACCATCTCTGTTACTGGCCATACTAGACAATTACATCATCCTAAGAGCAGACAGAGAGACTGCCAGAGGAGTTGGTATTGCCCTTACTGCAAAGTCCAGCCTAGGGTTCAGAGTAGTAACCTCACACATGGTCAAATCATGTGAACTACTCACAGTCAAACACACTATTTCTAACTCAAGTACAGTAACCGTCCATCTTATTTATTGACCACCTGGTCCAATTGAGGCCTTTGAAGAAGATATCACCACAATACTCTCTGCAAATACCAAACTTACCTCACAAATATGAATGTTAGGCGACTTTAATTTGTATTACCACGATCCCAATGACCCACATGCTGGGGAACTGGCAAATACCCTCAAGAATTGGGCGTAATGCAAAGATTCATTCAGCCCACCCACAACAATGGTAGAACCTTGGACTGGGTGGCAGACTTCAACTGCAAATCCGTAATCACGTCTGTCATACCCAAAACTTGGACAAATCATTACTTGATATCCTTTAACACCCGTGTCAGTTGACGAACCAACAGAATTAACTCTACTGCCCTGCCTCTCCTCACAAGGAATAAAAGGAATATCACAGAAGACAAGCTCTGCCCCTTCTGCTTCCAACATTGAACTCCTTACCAGACTCTTCTGACCCGGCTAGGCTAATAGACCTATATAAAGTGACTATCACACAAGCCTTAGACTCCATCGCTCGCTTTAAATGCGTAAATGGAAACCTAGAGCCCACCTTAACTCATGGTTCACACCCCAGCTAAAAGCCTTGAGAGCAGAAAAAAGAAAACTAGAGGTATTATGGAAAAACAAACCTTCCAAAGAGAATAAACTCAACCTGAACGATATGTCCACTAAATACAAAGCAGAAATACTGCATACCAAACCTGAAACCTATAATGACAGTACTAAGGAACTCTTTGTTATTTTAAGGGAAATGGAATCCCCTAGCTTCCCAGAGGACTCGTGCACGAAGGCCAAAACTTGGTGCACGAATATCCAAAATGCTTTATCTACTAAAATTACTACACTCCAAAATAAAAATTGCAGCCAAAAAACGGAACCTCACTAAATTAGGTACTCACCACAGAACGCAAGAACACTCCACCATACCTCTCCAGGGATTCAAATGTTCCCAAGTCACTACCCAAGAGGTGGAAAAGATTATTGCCTCTCTCAAGCCATCTAGATGTCAGGGAGACATTTGTCCAGCCCCGATAATTAAAGAAGAAGCTACAGAACTGTCTTGTTTCATTACCAAACTAATTAATGCCTCATTTAGAACCTGTAGTGTTCCCACCAATCTCATGGATCTGTGGGTTCTGCCACTAATCACAACGGCCCCATTCCTACTCAAGATATTAGACAAAGCAGCGTACCTACAGATTCAAAGGTATCTGGAGGCTAACAATCTTCTTGGACTAAGGAAATCAGGTTTCAGGCCACTCCACAGGGCAGAAACTGCATTGATTGAGCTTAAAATGCAAATCGACCAACTCAAAGATAAAGGCAATGTGCTCTATTACTACTATTAGACTTATCCGCCGCGTTTGATTTGGTGGACCATAAAGTGTTGTGTAGACACTTATCCACTGCTGCCCACTTCTCCCAAGAAGCTACAGCATGGATTCAATCCTTTCTCAACACTAGGTTGATGAGAGTCTTCTCACCTTCGGCATTGGCAGACCCTTCACCTATTACATGTGGCTTACTACAAGGTTTCTGCGTATCACCCACAATGTATAACATATTCACTAAGCCTTTATTTGACGATCTGGACCAACTGGGTATCATCTACACTAACTATGCAGATGATACCCAGATACTCCTACCCCTCTGCAGTGACTACGATTCAGACCTGGCCCTCGTCAACAAAATGTATCTAATGATTCAGGCATGGATGGCAGCCCATGGACTATGCCTGAATGATGACAAGATGGAGATCTTGATTCTAGGAGCACCGGCCAACATTAATAACCTCAGTGGGGGTCATTACGAGGTTGGAGGTAGCCATGGTGCTATTAGCCATGGCTACCTCCATCCTAGTAATGCGCCATGGCTACCCCCTTACCCTTTAGTGCCATGGCTACCCCCTTACCGCATACCGGGTTTGGGTTCCCTGAATGGGGAATTACCGGGCCATTCCAACCTTGGAGGACCTGGTATTTCCCCATTCAGGGAACCCATCCCCATTCCCATTCGAGCCCACGTAGGGCTCAATGGGAAATGGGACCATGCTAACAACGGGCCGGTTAATAACGGGCCCGTTGTTAGCATGCTCCTTTAGCGGCTCCCACTAAGGGCGCTTGGTAAAACCAGCCACCCTTAGCGGGACCCGCTAAAGGACCTCGTAATGTGGCGGTAAGGGGTTAACGGCACCGGCACCATTACCGGCACCGTTAACCCCTTACCGCCAAGGTCGTAATGACCCCCAGTGACAAATACACATGCTTTATTATTGATGGCAATATCATCAAAGTTGCCAAGGTGGTAAAAACCTTAGGTTTATACCTTGATTCAGCTTTGAACCTAGCCAAACACGTCAACTCCACAGCCTCTGCAACAGCCTACACATGTAAATTGATACATGCTTGCAAACCGTTCATATATACAGAAAGCTGCATTAGACTAGCAAGAGCATTAATTATCTCCAAACTTGATTACTGTAATGCCCTCTACACAGGAGCTAGCAAAAACATAACAAACAAACTCCAAATACTACAAAATAATGCTCTTAGAACAGCATTAAGTATTCCAAGGAGACAACACATCTCAGAGGCTAGGGGAAAATACAAATGGCTATCCATCAAGGACAGGATTCAATTCAAAATAGTTTCCATCACTCATAAATGTTTAAACAATGCTGACGCAAGGTACCTAAGAGATACAATTGTCAAGAAATCACCACAATGACTGCTCAATCCTTCTGTATCGCAGTTCCTAGAGTCAATTTGAAAAGAGCTGGGAGCAATAGCTTTCCTGTCCTAGCCGCTTGATATTGGAATGCTCTCCCATCTCAACTGCAATATGACCAGACCTTCCTTAGCTTTAGATAAAACACCAAAAGCTGGCTAGTCTTGAATTATTTATGACAGCCACTACGTGAATTGTAATATACTACTTCTGTGCTTGGCACAATGTGATACCTGCTGCATCTTGTATATATTGTTTTTGCATCCATATCTGTGTGCACTTTTATTGATATCTGTTATTTCTGATTTGTAATTACTTGTTGTTGTAACTTTATTATCTGCATTGTAACCATTTTGTGTGTAACTGTAACCTGAAATGTCTTGCTATGTGCCCAGATACCTCCGGGTTAGGTGCGCTTTACAAATCAATAAACAACAAACACAGGCTTTTAAGAGGAGGGTGGCTCTGAAAATCCAAAATTCCTAATCATCCACTTTTTTTATGTCCAACTTCCCCAACACTGACCTTTGAGTGGGAGCGGGGGTCTGAAAACCAACTTCTAAATTTGTCTCCACTCCTCAGACCTGGCCTTTGAATAGAATGGTGCTGCATGTGATTGATGCGTGGATTTTTGGGGCTAGGGGAGAAGTGATTGCAAAAGTGAGACCTCATGTATCGACATTGTAAACCAAACTGCTAGCCTTTTTAATCATGCAGGAAAATCGAAATTGCACAGCACTGCATATGTGAATTGATTTTGTTCATTGACCTGTGTTGAGTATTCCTTGAATTGAAATGTTTGTAAAGTGAAGTATTGTGTTTTGAGTTTTCCCAACAAATTTGTGTGATTCACTTATGTAAAAAGAAGTTTGATTGTGAGCCACAGAGAAGGTGGCATGTGCAGTTTTAGTGCAATCTCCATTACCTGTGATTCAAATAAAAATAAATATATCACCTGTATACATGCCTGGTTCTTGGCTCATTGGTGGCACAAGGGGAGAGATCCAAGGGGCATGAGATGAATCTGAAATAGAGCTGGATAAAGAATGAACATTAAACAGTTTGTCGTGTGACACCTTGAGTGGGGAGTGAAGGAACTCCCTGTGTTGAGGGTGGCCTCTCAATAAAATGTTACATCATCAATACATTGTATCACATGTTCAGCAAAACTAGCATCTGCAAGTTGGCAGATGAGGGGGAAGGGGCGTCTGTAAACTCTGGTCAATTTTCATAAGCTACAGCAATGGGTTATGGGAGGCAAAAACCTTTGGTTCAGAGAAGGGTCTACTTGAAATGTGAGGCCACAGTCACCCATTTTGACTTTCTTTGGATGCTAGTTGGCAGGCTAAGTGATGTCTCAATGCTCACCCTACCATGCTCAGGTTCTTTGCTCAGGGGCCTGCTGGGAACTCTGCCCATCACTAATTATGTATACAATGTAAAAATGAAATAAACAAGATAGTAAATGGTAAAGTGGAGTCTGGTGATGTGTTTTACATGTGAATGTAATGAATCAATAATAGACGAGATGGTGGACGGTAAAGCAGAGTCTTTTAATGTGTTTTACTTGTGAATGCAATGAAGCAAGAATGAAATAGAAGAGATACTGAACTGCAAAATCCTTGCTGTGCCTAGTCTTCTACCTTTCCATGCATGCCCTTGTACTATGGCCCTTGTGATTGTGGTCTCTAGTGGTCTCTAGTAATGTGCTTATGTCTGTAATGATGGAGAAGGCAATGTGTAGGGGATTTCTCCAGATATTTTGGTTCATTGCTCTACCACTCATTGCCCGGAACCTTCACAATGAGGGAAATGAAGGGAAATGATGAAACAGTAGGGATCCCTTACCCCCACCTTTTCATGTCCTTTACAATGTACAAAACTCACCCAGGTTTTATTCAAAACCCAAACCTTCCATAGGTCCAGAGATTCAGAAGACCACAACAAATGTGCATAGAGTGTCTGCTGTCAATCTCGGTACAGACTTTTGTCGTATTCTCAAGGTCTTTAAAAATGGATATGTGGGCTATCAGAATACATTTTACCACTCCATGTGACCTTTGCAAATTCTACATGTAAAGAGCCACTTATGTATTGTGAGCTCCTGCACAGACACACCCACATGCACACACACATGAAAATGCATAACTGTGTGGTGAAAATACAGCCCCAGAGTGACAAAGGGGGTAATTCATAGAATTCAGCGCACAAGTGGGGCACGCGGCTGCTGCACAGTGTGCGCGTGCACATTTTTGCGCCACCCGCGTGCGCTAAAATCCATTTCCGCGCACAACGTATTCATGGATTTTAGCTACCAAAACCAGCCGTGGCGCAGAGTGGTGCAGCGACCCTGCAGCAGCGCCAGTTACGCCCCCAAACCCTCCCTGTACGCCATGCACAGCGCACAAATCTCGTACATGGCGCAGAGGCCCCCAACCATGAAAACGCCTGTAAAACTCCCTGCGCACCCCTCCGAATACACGTACCCCGCTGCACGGGGAGTGTCACATGCGATTGGAGCGGGGTACGTGTATAACAGGGAAGTTTCACACGCAAAAGGCCCTGTGCGAGTGGGGAACGTGTACTCCTGGGGTGCGCAGGAAGTTTCACACGCGATAGGCCCTGTGCGAGTGGGGTACGTGTATTCCTGGGGTGCGCGGGAAGTTTCACACGCGATTGGAGCGGGGAACGTGTATTTCGGGGGTGCGCGGGAAGTTTCACACGCAAAATGCCCTGTGCGAGTGGGGTACGTTTAATCCTGTGGTGCGCGGGAAGTTTCACATGCGATAGGCCCTGTGCAAGTGGGGTACGTGTATTCCTGGGGTGTGCGGGAAGTTTCACACATGATTGGAGTGGGGAATATGTATTTTGGGGGTGCGCAGGAAGTTTCTCAAGTGAAATGCCCTGTGCGAGTGGGGTACGTGTATTCCTGGGGTGCGCGGGAAGTTTCACATGCGATTGGAGCGGGGAACGTGTATTTCGGGGGTGCGCGGGAAGTTTCACACGCAAAATGCCCTGTGCGAGTGGGGTATGTGTATTCCTGGGGTGCGCAAGAAGTTTCACATGCGATTGGAGAGGGGAACGTGTATTTCGGCGGTACGCGGGACGTTTCACACGTGAAATGGCCTTTGCGATTGGGGTACATGTATTCCTGGGGTGCGCGGGAAGTTTCACACGTGTTTGGCCCTGTGCGAGTGGGGCACGTGTATAACTGGGGTGCGCGGGAAGTTTCACACGCAAAATGCCCTGTGCGAGTGGGGTACGTGTATTCCTGGGGTGCACGGGAAGTTTCACACGCGATTGGAGAGGGGAAAGTGTATTTCGGGGGTGCGCAGGAAGTTTCGCACGCGAAATGCCCTGTGCGAGTGCGGTACGCATATTCCTGGGGTGCGCGGGAAGTTTCACACGCGATAGGCCCTGTGCGAGTGGGGTACGTGTATTCCTGGGGTGCGCAGGAAGTTTCACACGCGATTGGAGCGGGGAACGTGTATTTCGGGGGTGCGCGGGAAATTTCACACGCGATTGGCCCCTTGCGAGTGGGGTACGTGAATAACTGGGCTTCGTGGGAAGTTTCACAAGCGATTTTGCTGTCAGAGCAGAGTACATGAATTTCGGGGGTGCGCGGGGAGTCCTACACGTGAATTGGCAGTGTGGGTCCTCCCAGGTGTTTCCTCTACACCCTTCACGGTCCTTGCAGGCAGCCCACACCAAAGGGGACTACCCTGCACCCCTGGTCATGTCCCGCAGGCAGCCCATCCACCATGGGCATGCCCCCCGGCCAAGCCACATGTCACCTTGCACTAGTGATCACCAACTCATGTCCCCCAGCACCCCCAGCCCCCAGCAGTCAGGGGCACCTGCCTGTAGGGCCCCACTCATGCCCCACACATGTCCCCCAGCACCCCCCCCAGCAGTCAGGGGCACCTGCCAGCAGGCCCCCACTCATGTCCCACACATGTCCCCCAGCACCCCCACCCCCGAGCAGTCAGGGGCACCTGCCAGCAGGCCCCCACTCATGTCCCACACATGTCCCCCAGCACCCCCACCCCCAGCAGTCAGGGGCACCTGCCAGCAGGCCCCCACTCATGTCCCACACATGTCCCCCAGCACCCCCACCCCCCAGCAGTCAGGGGCACCTGCCAGCAGGCCCCCACTCATGTCCCCCAGCACCCCCACCCCACAGCAGTCAGGGGCACCTGCCAGCAGGCCCCCACTCATGTCCCACACATGTCCCCCAGCACCCACGTCATGACGATCCTCAATCATGGGCCTTATGGCCACCCACATCACACCCCACGCCACCCCAGCCCAAAGACCCAACCAAGTATTGCATCCACCCACAGAGAAATGGCCATTACATGATACAACCCGAATGGCAAGTATGTACATGAACACATGTCCGTCACACACACACAATGGGTCAAGTGAATTTGAAAACCCATATCATGACATGCATGAAACCAATGAGAGAATACCACACATCGAAGTATGAAACAAAAATGTATTGAACACAACATGAATGTAATGAAAAAAAAAACACTCAATAATGGGAATAAGAAATAAAATGCAGCATGTCCGGAAAAGAATAAAAAATATGAAATCAGAATTCAAAGAAATCCAAATGAAAATGTGTCCAAAGTCTCAGTCCAACAAAGCAAATCCAAGGGAAGAAAATATATGAAATCCATTGCGCCACGGTGAAATTAAAATAAAAACGAGAAACATCCACTGTTCAACTATATACAAATCACCAATCCAGGGTCCATGAGCCCAACAAATGAAATGAAACCTACAAAAAACACTACCTAATAAAGAACTATATACAAAAATGTGGTGCATTGTCCAAGCGGCCCAAAATAAGCAAAAAAACAGAAAGGAAACCTAACACTATCTAACTATTTACAATGGCAGCGGGCTAGTCCACGGCTCACTTTTTGATGTCCCGGGCCAGGGCATCATCGAACTCCCGTTCAATGTCCTGGAGGCAGTCCTCTTCCATGGCTCCGAGGGTTCGCAGGGACGACGACATTTTCACTTCCAAATCCCTGCGAATTGCCTCTAGACACTGGGCCCGCCTCAGGGCCCTCCGCATGGAGTTCTCCGCCCTGACCATTGTGAGCCCTGCCTCTTCCGCCTGCTGCCGCTCCGCATCTATGGCATGGCCTAACCGCTGCCACAGGGAAGACACTTGAAATCCGGGGTCCTCCTGCCCTATGGCCGATGCCTGCCCCTCCGATGTTGAAGGCCCCGAGCCATCATTGCTCCCACCATGTTGCTGCTGCTGTGCCTGTGCCTGTGCCTGCGCCCTGGCTCTTGCTGCCTGCACATCCTCCTCCGGCTAGGGTGCAGTTGTCGTGGTGGCCACCCCTGCTGGACGTCTGACTCCCGACTGTGGCAGGGATGTGTCCTTCACCAGCCTGTCCGCTGGGTCAGGGGCAGCTCCACAGGGTATTCAGGTGAAACATGGGTGGGAAGATGGCCTGGAGGACGACTGGCACGTAGGGGATTCTGGTGAGGAGGGGGTCGCAAGAAGGTCCAGCACATGGAGGAATCCAGCACCGGTGACCCGTCCCAGTAGGTCAACGTTGTCAAAGAGGCATGCGAGACGACGTGCAGTCTCTCCATGAAAAGACTGCAGGTCACCTCGCATGCCCCAGTGACGCAACGCTATCCCACTCAGGACAGGCTCAACACGGTCCCGGATAGCCACGTCCACAGGGAGAGGAAGGCCAGTTGTTGTGCGCTCATCCACTCCCTGAAAACGGGTCTGGATGTAGGCATCCCTGCTGGTGCCAGATGATGCAGTGACAGGATCAGGGACAGGATTACACACAGGCACCTCTGCAGCTGTCTGTGCTGCCTCCTGTCCCTGCCCCTGCACTGCACCACTAGCACCAGTGGAATCCCCACCTCCAGACCCTGTGTGTGTCCCTTCCTCAGCCTCCTCCTCCACCAAACCCCCCACCAACCTGGATGACTCCGCGCCATCTTCCTCCATTGGACCCTGTGGGGTCTCAGCTGCCCCTTCTGCTGCCGAGGAGTCCACCTCCGACCTCTGCCCCTTGGACCTACCCTCGGCAGCTGCAGCCTGGGACGCAGCACCAGACTCCTCCATCCCCGACGAGATGACAATCTGGGAGGGGAGCCGGGCCTTGCGTCTCCGGCTGGTGGTGCGATCCCTGCCGATGTGCTCCACAGCACCCTCCCCGCCTTCTTCATCAGTTGACGCTGCAGACAGTGAGAGATAAAACACAGACATCAGGGCACTGTACAATGGACTGATACACACATGACAGTTGCACATGAGTGGCAGTGTCAAACTTCAGACATGGCATCACACTCCACGACACACATGTAATTTCAACTCACAAACATGAGCATTTCCACAGCAATATTGTACCAGGCAGCAACATCCATACACATACAGCATGAACAGCCGAAGGTGAGCCTGACATCACATGAAACACAGGGAGTGCACTAGACATGCACACACGCCACCACACTTACATGCATGTCTACATCTCCTCCAACTGTCGCAGTGTGCGATCGCCATACATGTCACATCTGGCATTCAGCCTTCTACATATCAGTGTCACGTGCATCTATGTTGCATCACAGTTGCACAATTGTCAAATACACACACACATGCACATGTACACAGTGCAGATACATGCAGCAGGAACCACCATCCATGTGTGACACCACAACCATGCCAACGTACATACACAGAAATTCAAACATGTGTGCTCCTACACCTGCATTTGCACAGCATGCTTACCAACACATACACCATCGATGTGTCTCACACCTAAGAGGACTCACATGTGGCAGCCTCACACCCCTGTTCATACACATCCCTACATGGCCCTATGAAAACACATGTGCAACCTGCACACTACTGGCACACCACCACACGCACAGCGTCCAATCAGTATGCATGTACACTTACCGCTCGACTCCAGATGGGTCTGCCTCTCAAGGACCTGGACATGGAGCACTGGGCATATGTGTTCCAGGACCCTCATTTGGTGGTCGGACAGGTGGCCCTGGCGCCCCTTGGCATTTGCTGCCTTCAAGAGGCGCCAGGCCTTGTTCAGGGTCCTGGACCTGAAGTCCTCCCAGCGCTTCTTGACATGTTGTAAGTCGCGGACTGCCACGCCCTCCGTGTTGATGGCAGTCACAATGTCCATCCAGATCCTGGTCCGTCCTTCATTGTCGGCGCGCAAACTTCCAAAGAGGGCATCATACTGCCCCAGGACTTGCTCCACCAGGACACCAACTTCCCTGGCACTGAAGCTGGTGGCCCTCTGCCTCTCTGGCTGGGGGTTGTCAATGGTGCCAGATGGTGTTGTGCCCGACATCGCAACCCCAGAGGCAGGAGTGGGTGGGCAACTGGGTCCTGGGGCTGGGCTGTGGACCGATGGTATCCCAGTCGGGAGTCTTCGGTTCCAGCAAGGGTGGTCACAGCAACTGCACTCCTGGCTGACGTGTGTTAGGAAAGATTTCGTTATTGTAGGGAATTTTCCTTCCATGTGGCAACCCCTAAACTTTTTGCTATTGTTTTTAACCTTGTTCTTGACTTTGCCAGAGAAGTACAGCCTTCTGCCGCACTTCTCTGGGCTTTCGCTCCTTTCTTACGGGGAAACTGACATGCCCTTAAGACAGTCAGTACCGGGGAACGTGGTTTCCCGTAGTTTCTTCTATCGTGTCGCAGCTTTAGTGCAACACGACACAAGAGGGCACTGTAAGCTAAGTTACAGCTCTCTTGGGTCTCTAGCCTTCTACAGGCCCTAGATACTCTTTTAGGAATGTATTTGATCGGTGCAAGTCATTCAGGGACTCGAATGGTGGCAGCGATCGTATTGTTTATTTTGAGCTCCTTTTGGCGTTCTGAGCACGTTTTTGCACTGAACCCAAAATGGTGGCCTGGCTCCCAAAATGGCCAGGCCGCGAGGCTCCTTTGTCTTGTCCACTGTCCGTCTTGCTCCCTTCACCTTCCCCAGGTCCGGCGACCCGGGACCTTCCTTATTTGGGCATGTACTTTCCCACGAAACGTGGTTGCTTTCGCGGGCTTCTACATGTCGTTTGTGTGCCTCCAGGGTGTGGGCTGGGATGTCTGGTCCCAATACACATCCTGGGTGCCAGAGAGTCTAGGGTGGTGTGAATGCCTGGGACCACCGTGGTCCGTGATTGGTCCACGTATGGTATGTGTTTTGATGAGCGGATCTCCCATTGGCTCCCCTCCGTTTTGGCGCGAAGGGAACCGTGGATAAGAGGGGGCTGGAAACACCACTACCATGTCGATCTCCTGAGTTCTCACGAACGAAGGAATACAGGAGCCAAGTATCCTGCAACTACGAGGCTGGACCGAGGAATCGCTGGTGACCCGCTGAAGGAATCCTCCTTTGCACTGCTGTCGTCCGGAGAGCCCCTGTCCTCCTTTGATCGAACCAGAAGGCCTGTACTGGTGCTTCGACCTTTGGAATAGCAGGAACAGCTATTCCCGGCATCTTCAACCATCTCCTGCCAAGTAAGCCTTCGGAAGCGTCTCTGGGCCATCCAGTTGACTGACCAGCTTATAAAGGAGTTTGGCTCTGCAACCGCCGCCAGGTTGTGTTGTATTGCGAGTCCTTGACCCTCTCCCACGCTTCGTACGCTTGGCGTTCCCAGGTCTGAAGGGAGGAGGGTTCATTTGGCTCGAATACACACGGCCGCTCCGTTGTCCTGTGCGGCAACAAAACTGTGCTGGTTTCGTCGATTGGGACGTCTTTTTGCTCTACATGACTACGAGGCGTTCCCTGCTCTTCTGAACCTGCCAGCTGCTGAAACTAACGTGGAGAAGCCTGGGTCTGCTTGCTTCGGGGACCGGTGAGTAGTTTAGCTAGGATCTGGTCGCCCTCCTGCAGTATCCCATTGCTTTTCCGTGCTGTGTAAAAACAGCACCCTTTTGGCCGTACTCGCGCTCTGCTTCTGCCCGCTGTGGAGGCTGCGCTTGAGTTGCGGAACCTGTTCTCCTTCTGCTGTGCACTAACCCGAACTGCCTGACTTCCTCCGAAGAGCTTCCCCTTTTGCCCGTTGGCACCGGCGTGGCAGGTACTTTGAGCACAAGGCTCCACTCTTCGCAGGGCTCGGACTTCCATCTAGTTAGGTGCCTCTGAAGGCGAACTGAGTCTAAAGCGTTATCGCACTGCCTGTTTTCCTTTCCTTTCAGGTGGACTGCATATTTCGTGCTTTAAACGCTTGCGACTGTGTATTTGTATATATATTGTGTTGATATGGTATGTGTTGGCTTAATATTGTGATATTGTGATTTTCTCGCTACGGTCATTGTTTTAAAGGCCTTAAAATAAATGTGTATCTATTTTTGATATAACAACTGTTTGGAGTGGTTTGTAAGCGCTCTTGCTTTGTGTGCTCATTGCGGGCTTTCAGTCACCCTCACCCCTCTTGAGACCTAGTCTTGACCGCCGCGATCGCTACCTTGATTGGTCTGGCTTGTCCAGAGGTTACCCTGTTCCAAGTAATTAGGTTGGCCTTCTGAACTTCTGCGCCACCAGGACAGAGTTCAGAAATCCGTCTTAACAAATTGGTGTACAGCGGTGGGATACGACTGAAGGTATCCAGTGTTGCGCTCGAACTAAGGCATTTCAGGTTATTCCAAACAGTACACGTAGTGAATTGTTGTAATATAACTTTAAAAAGGCCATAGTCCTATCAAACAGTATGGAAACAAGTACGTTGTTAACTTTAAATGCTTCCAAATCAGAAACGCTGAAAAAGATGTGTGCGGAGAGAGGTGTTTCCTCTCAAGGCACGAAATTGGAAATGATCCAAAGAATCGTGGCGTGGCAAGAAGTGCAGCTTGACGCTATAACTTCCGAGGACAGTGCAGAAGGTGGTGGGGCTGCTCTCACTGGCAGAACCGACGGTTCTGCCGCTGCACTGTTCCACCGCGACCACGAGGACAGGGAGGACGAGCTGTCTAATATTTCCTCTGCCAGTGCTGATGGGGAGGCTATGCTTGAATTCAAGAAGCAAGAGCTGCGGTTTAGGCAGCAGGAGCTTGAATTCAGCATAGCCAAGCTAAAAATCGAACAGGCAGAAAAACAAAAAGACAGAGATCACCAGTTGGAACTGGCCAAGCTTCAGGTTGCAAATGGATCCAAGGGTCCTGGACATGGGTCTGGGGCCTCCTCTCATCCACGGTTTCCAAAAGATCTGCTCAGTGTGTATGAGGAGAGGAATGACCTTATGGACTGGCTGAATGCGTTTGAGTATGCATGCGAGGTCCAGGAAGTTGACAATGCTGATAAGATTGCGTGGTTGCTCAGTAGACTGCCCCATTCTGGCTGTAGTGCCATTATGGAAATGTCGAAGGCTGAGCGGGCTGATTTCGCAATGTTAAAGCAGACTCTCATTTTAAAGTTTGGGAAGACTCCGGCCCAATATTTAAAGCGTTTTCGAGAGTATAAGAAAAAGGAAGGTGGTACTTGGGTATCTTATGTCGCTGAATCTTTGAAAAACTTAACTGGCTGGGTCGAAGGCTATAAGGTTTCTACCTTCGACGGCATGATAAATCTTGTCATGCTGGAACACATTTTTGCTTCTTCTTCCCCGGAGCTTAAGCAGCATTTGGCCGATTCGAAGGAGATAGATCCTAAGAAGCTGGCCATTGCAGCAGACTTATGGGTGTCACATCGAGTGTCCCATAAGGACAAAACTCATCCTGGTAAGCAGGAGGAGGGGAAAAAGTCCAAAGATATGGAGGGTGGGGAATCTGCTAAATCTTCTTCCCAAAAGGGCCACAAAAAGAAAAACAAGGGTAAGACACAAGAGAACTCACAGGGTAGTGGAGGTGCGCCTCCGAAACAGAACTCTGGTTACAATAAGCCTCCCTACGTAAACAGACCCTCTGGGGCTTGTTTTTCTTGTGGAGCAACTGACCATGTGAAGGGGGATCCCCGTTGTAAGGTTAGACCTTTGGGGGTCCACTCCGCTAATCTGGCCTTCTCCTCCTACGAGGAAGAAGAGATTACAGGAGCATCCTTCTCCTCGGACTCGTTTCCCAGCGGAATAGAGGCCGAGGTAGTTTTAGTGTCCCTGGGTTCCTGGGAGCCTAAAGTCGCAGAGGCTTATGCTAGGATTCCGGATAATACCAAGCACTACTTTAAAGACAGTGTGCTGATCAATGGAGTGGATACTCCAGCTCTTAGGGATAGTGGGTGCAGTCGAACTGTAGTGGATTCTACCTTGGTAGACTCAGAGGAAGTTGCCAGAGCTACTCTGATGCCCACTAAGTTGGCTGACGGCCCCCTCCGTATGTTTCCCGTGATCCCTGTTAATCTAACTTTAAATGGTACAGCTGTCAGGATTCCAGTGAGCATTCAGAGAAACGTCCCGGGAAAGGTCTTATTAGGTAATGATCTCAGAGCTTTAGGGCTCGTAGGAGACACTGCCGAACGACCCTACACACGGTCTCAAGCACGGGCAGCATTGGCCAAGTCCAATACGCCGCCCCAGCCGAAGGGGAAACCCAAGGCGAAAGGAGTCTACAAGTCAAGACGGGGGAAAGAGAATATTCCCCCGAGCTCGCCTACCACTGCGGTGGAGGAAGTTGGTCAATCGCCCGAGCCTGACGAGGAGGTGGCGATGCCTGAAGTATTCGACCCCAACGACCATCCGGAACTAAAAGACTTGTTAGTTGAAGGAGGTCCTGATAGGGACGAATTCAGTAAAGGCCAACGCGAGTGCCCATCTCTGGAAGGCCTAAGGAGACAGGCCTGCTCCCAGCTTGAGGGTGAACCTCCTGGGAAGCATAGGATTTATTGGGAAGGTGGACTCCTGTATAGTGAGCCCACAGAGTCTACAGAAGGAGACCATAGGAGGTTGGTGGTTCCCCTTGCTGTTCGACCCTTCCTCCTGCAGTTGGCGCATGAAGTTCCCCTTGCTGGTCACCTTGGTATGAAGAGGACCAAGCAAAGGTTATCCATGCACTTCTACTGGCCCAAGATGGGGGTGCAAGTAGAAAGTCACTGCAGGAGTTGCGCCTCCTGCCAGTTGTCTGGTAAGGTTGGCGCGACAATCCAAGCTCCGTTGGTACCGCTCCCAGTTGTGGGGGTACCATTTGAAAGGGTAGGGATCGACATCGTTGGTCCCCTTGACCCGCAAACATCCTCGGGCAATAGGTTTATCCTGGTGCTGGTCGACCATGCAACCAGGTATCCTGAGGCCATCCCATTGAAAACTGTAACTGCCAAGTCAGTTGCAAAAGCTTTACTCGGCATATTTACTAGGGTTGGCTTCCCTAAAGAAGTTGTGTCAGATCGTGGCAGCAACTTTATGTCGAAGTATATGCAGGCTATGTGGAAAGAATGTGGGGTCACCTACAAGTTCTCTTCTGCATACCACCCCCAGACCAATGGTCTGGTGGAACGTTTCAACAGAACGTTAAAGAGCATGATTGGGGCTCTGGAGGAGCCCCAGAGAAGAAAATGGGATCTTCTTTTACCATGCTTGCTGTTTGCCTACCGAGAGGTACCACAGGAGGGTGTTGGCTTCAGCCCCTTCGAACTTCTGTTCGGTCATCCCGTACGGGGACCCTTAGCCATTGTCAAGGAGGGATGGGAGATGCCCACTCCCCCTGTTACTACCAATGTAGTTGACTATGTGCTAGGGCTCAGAAAACGGATGGTACTTCTGATGGGCTTGGCTAGTGATAAGTTGAAGGCAGGGCAAGCGCTGGTGAAACATTGGTACGACCAGAAAGCTTCCCTCATCAACTTTACACCTGGTCAGCAAGTCCTGATCATGAATCCAATAAGGCCTCGCGCTTTACAGGACAAATGGTCAGGCCCTTACACAGTGGTGGAGCCCCTGGGTGAGGTGAACTATTTAGTGGACCTTGGAAGGCCTGGACAGGCTCCAAAAGGGTTCCACGTGAATAGGCTGAAGGCTTTCGTCCCAAGAGTCGAAATCGCAGCACTGCTACTGGCTTCAGATATTGAGGAAGAGGAGTCAGAACCTCTCCCCGACCTGTTCCAAAGCGGTCCTTCAGATAGCTCTGTTGAGGGTGTCCGAGTGGCCCCTCACCTGACTTCTGATCAGCAGGCTGAGGTGAAAAGTTTGCTTAGGCAGTTTTCCCCCCTGTTTTCACAGTCCCCTGGTTTGACACCTTGGTGCAAACATAACATTGACACAGGAGACAGTGTACCTACCAAAAGTAGGGGATACAGGATGTCAGATAAAGTACGGTCTTATATTAAGACCGAGGTCAACAAGATGTTAGATCTTGGGGTGATTGAACCCTCTAGTAGTCCTTGGTCCAGTCCTGTGGTTCTGGTTCCAAAGGCAGGCACTTCTGAATTGAGGTTCTGCGTGGATTACAGGGCTCTGAATGCTGTCACCAAGACAGATGCCCACCCCTTGCCTCGAACAGATGAGCTGGTGGATACTTTGGGTGCCTCCAAGTACCTCAGCACGTTTGACCTCACTGCTGGCTATTGGCAAATAGCGTTAGCAGAACATGCCAGGGAGAAGACAGCATTTTCGACGCCAGACGGCCTTTACCAATTCCGGGTAATGCCGTTCGGGTTGAAGAATGCACCTGCCACTTTCCAGAGGCTTGTGAATCATGTGTTGAATGGGTTGGACGAGTTCTGCCTTGCATATCTGGACGAAATAGCAGTTTTCAGTGCCACCTGGGAAGACCATGTGAAACACCTCGGGATTGTGCTCCAGGCTCTTCAGAAAGCCCACTTGACCATAAAGGCTAGTAAATGCCAGATTGGACAAGGCTCAGTGGTTTACCTTGGACATGAAGTAGGTGGAGGGAGGATACAGCCTCTACCCAGTAAAGTACAAGCAGTACAAGACTGGCCTACCCCCACTACGCAAACCCAAGTGAGAGCCTTCTTAGGACTCACGGGGTATTATCGCAATTTTGTGGCAGACTATGGCACCATAGCTGCTCCTCTGACTGCCCTCACAACTCCGAAGAAACCCAAGAAGGTAACTTGGACCGACGAGTGTGAGAAGGCCTTCAATGGCTTAAAAGACTCCTTGTGCCAGGCCCCTGTGCTCAGGGCCCCTGATTACCAAAGACCTTTTATCGTGCAGACGGATGCCTCTGACACTGGGATAGGAGCTGTACTATCACAAGTAGATGAGAAGGGTAAGGAACACCCTATCGGTTTTATTAGTCGCCAGCTTAAGGACAGAGAGCTCAGGTGGTCCACGGTAGAGAAAGAATGTTTCTCTGTTGTGTGGGCCCTAAGGAAGCTGAGGCCCTACCTCTATGGGACCCACTTCACTGTGCAGACTGACCATAAGCCGTTAAAGTGGCTAATGAACATGAAGGGGGAGAATCCAAAGTTGCTTAGGTGGTCCATAAGTCTTCAAGGCTTCGACTTCACTATTGAGCATAGGCCAGGTGTCCAACATAGCAATGCTGATGGGTTGTCCAGAATGTTTAACCGACCTGAACAAGAGACTCATCCAGGGGTGGATTAGTTCCCCCTGTCCATAGTCTGGGAGGGGCGAGTGTTAGGAAAGATTTCGTTATTGTAGGGAATTTTCCTTCCATGTGGCAACCCCTAAACTTTTTGCTATTGTTTTTAACCTTGTTCTTGACTTTGCCAGAGAAGTACAGCCTTCTGCCGCACTTCTCTGGGCTTTCGCTCCTTTCTTACGGGGAAACTGACATGCCCTTAAGACAGTCAGTACCGGGGAACGTGGTTTCCCGTAGTTTCTTCTATCGTGTCGCAGCTTTAGTGCAACACGACACAAGAGGGCACTGTAAGCTAAGTTACAGCTCTCTTGGGTCTCTAGCCTTCTACAGGCCCTAGATACTCTTTTAGGAATGTATTTGATCGGTGCAAGTCATTCAGGGACTCGAATGGTGGCAGCGATCGTATTGTTTATTTTGAGCTCCTTTTGGCGTTCTGAGCACGTTTTTGCACTGAACCCAAAATGGTGGCCTGGCTCCCAAAATGGCCAGGCCGCGAGGCTCCTTTGTCTTGTCCACTGTCCGTCTTGCTCCCTTCACCTTCCCCAGGTCCGGCGACCCGGGGCCTTCCTTATTTGGGCATGTACTTTCCCGCGAAACGTGGTTGCTTTCGCGGGCTTCTACATGTCGTTTGTGTGCCTCCAGGGTGTGGGCTGGGATGTCTGGTCCCAATACACATCCTGGGTGCCAGAGAGTCTAGGGTGGTGTGAATGCCTGGGACCACCGTGGTCCGTGATTGGTCCACGTATGGTATGTGTTTTGATGAGCGGATCTCCCATTGGCTCCCCTCCGTTTTGGCGCGAAGGGAACCGTGGATACGAGGGGGCTGGAAACACCACTACCATGTCGATCTCCTGAGTTCTCACGAACGAAGGAATACAGGAGCCAAGTATCCTGCAACTACGAGGCTGGACCGAGGAATCGCTGGTGACCCGCTGAAGGAATCCTCCTTTGCACTGCTGTCGTCCGGAGAGCCCCTGTCCTCCTTTGATCGAACCAGAAGGCCTGTACTGGTGCTTCGACCTTTGGAATAGCAGGAACAGCTATTCCCGGCATCTTCAACCATCTCCTGCCAAGTAAGCCTTCGGAAGCGTCTCTGGGCCATCCAGTTGACTGACCAGCTTATAAAGGAGTTTGGCTCTGCAACCGCCGCCAGGTTGTGTTGTATTGCGAGTCCTTGACCCTCTCCCACGCTTCGTACGCTTGGCGTTCCCAGGTCTGAAGGGAGGAGGGTTCATTTGGCTCGAATACACACGGCCGCTCCGTTGTCCTGTGCGGCAACAAAACTGTGCTGGTTTCGTCGATTGGGACGTCTTTTTGCTCTACATGACTACGAGGCGTTCCCTGCTCTTCTGAACCTGCCAGCTGCTGAAACTAACGTGGAGAAGCCTGGGTCTGCTTGCTTCGGGGACCGGTGAGTAGTTTAGCTAGGATCTGGTCGCCCTCCTGCAGTATCCCATTGCTTTTCCCTGCTGTGTAAAAACAGCACCCTTTTGGCCGTACTCGCGCTCTGCTTCTGCCCGCTGTGGAGGCTGCGCTTGAGTTGCGGAACCTGTTCTCCTTCTGCTGTGCACTAACCTGAACTGCCTGACTTCCTCCGATGAGCTTCCCCTTTTGCCCGTTGGCACCGGCGTGGCAGGTACTTTGAGCACAAGGCTCCACTCTTCGCAGGGCTCGGACTTCCATCTAGTTAGGTGCCTCTGAAGGCGAACTGAGTCTAAAGCGTTATCGCACTGCCTGTTTTCCTTTCCTTTCAGGTGGACTGCATATTTCGTGCTTTAAACGCTTGCGACTGTGTATTTGTATATATATTGTGTTGATATGGTATGTGTTGGCTTAATATTGTGATATTGTGATTTTCTCGCTACGGTCATTGTTTTAAAGGCCTTAAAATAAATGTGTATCTATTTTTGATATAACAACTGTTTGGAGTGGTTTGTAAGCGCTCTTGCTTTGTGTGCTCATTGCGGGCTTTCAGTCACCCTCACCCCTCTTGAGACCTAGTCTTGACCGCCGCGATCGCTACCTTGATTGGTCTGGCTTGTCCAGAGGTTACCCTGTTCCAAGTAATTAGGTTGGCCTTCTGAACTTCTGCGCCACCAGGACAGAGTTCAGAAATCCGTCTTAACAACGTGCAGGCAGCAAATAGCAGGGCACGTGGGCAGCAGGCAGTCAGGCAGCAGCAGATGGCAGGTGGGAGCGTGCCTGGGGGTCTGGGGGGTAGTAATTCGGCTTTCTGGGCAGGAGCGTGGTCTTCCGTGTGTTGTTGCATGGCCAGCTTGATAGGGAGTGATTTGGCACATGAAAATCCTGCACGTCAGCGTGTAATTCGAGGAAAGGCCCTTCGCACGTAAGCGTGTCAGCACATGTACGCGGTTTCATTGGACCTAAGGCCCTGTGACGTGGCTCGTACTCCCTGTTACCTCTGATACGCATTTCCCTCGTGATGTGGGCATAGTGGTTCAGCGCGTGTGAAAAAACTGCACGTCCATGTGTGGATGCGTGTAATCCAAGGAAAGGGCCTACGTGCGTAAGTGACATGGCGCGCGCGGGCATTTCCATCAACACGGGTGCATGTTCATCGTACACGTCCAAAAACTGCACGTCCGAGTGTCAGCCCGTGTAATTGGAGGAAAGGGCCTTAGCGCGTACACGCGTAAGTGACGCTGTACGTGTGGCCCGCTTTAAAAGGTATGTGTAGGACCCCATTACCTTGTACGTGCTTTTCGTGGAGAGCGAGTGGGTGAATTCTGTACTTCTTGTCGGTTCACACGCGATTACTTCACAGCATTTCAAGTTCGTACTCCCTGTTACCTCTGACAGCATTCTTTATTGTTTTTGGGCCTGTTTCCTCAAACAGCGTTCACTTATTCTTTTGTCCTGTCTCCTCAGACAGCCTACAGTTCTTCTTTTGGCAGGGGTGTTGCCTACGCGCACATGTGCATTTTTTTCACGTTCTTTTTCCATGCAGATGGTGAGTCGCGCACGCATTTTCCAACTGTGCTTGCCCCGTGTGTCGCGTACCCCTTCAGAGGTCATTGTAGGCTGTGTCTAACACGCTTACGCTTGTTTTTGTGTTTCTGGGTGCCACAGCGTAGTGCAGGTTCATTTTTCCACGCACGTGGTCTACGAGGGGTTGCGTGCACGTTACTTTTTGTTTATGGGGTGCCTGTGCATTGCGTGACCCATCATATTCCCCCAGGGGTCACAGACAGCCTTGCTAGAGCACTAGGGTACTAATTCCATCCAGTACCCTACCCCTTTCACCCTCAATTGCCCAGGACAATTGTTTACTGCAACTCCCATACACACAACAACATCAGTGCCATGGTTGGGAGGCGACCAAGCGGTAAGGGAGGCAAAGGTGGCCGACCTCCAAAAGGTGGGCATGGTGGGCGCTGTGGGGGACGTGGCCATGATTTGCAGGGTGCCCCTAGAACCACATGTGTGGAGGACCAATCAGGGACACCCATGCCCCCCCCATGGTTGAGGGAAACGTGGCTGACACCATCCCAGCTCAGCCCTTGTTGGACCAGCCCATTATGGCACCTGACCCGGCACAGGATGACTCCCAGGCTGACTTCCAGGTTAGCAAGTCTAAGCCACGTGTGCCGGTGCAAGTTGGTGTCACCAGGCCACGTGGATCTGGGGCAGCGATCTCATCTGCTGCCCCAAGTAGGCAGGGTGTAGAGGCTGCAGGGCAGCTGCAGCTCTATCCACCCCAGCTCTGAGTCTCCCAGCCGGGACAGTGTTGGTCCTGGTCCATCAAACTGACGTTGCCCCTGCCAACATCACACTTCAGCTAATGCCTGCACCAAGACCTATAGTCATTGTGCATTCGCACACTCCCAGTACCCAGTCCACCTGCGCTTCTGCCCCTACTGACCAGAGCGGCGCAAACCACTCAGGCTCTGCTCCACCTTTGAAGAAGAGGAAGAAGGGTGCTCTGGCACTACAGGCTGAGACCCCAGACACGGCAACACAGTCCGGCACTTCAAGGAAGCCTAGCTTTAATGACCCCGAACTTGATGCACTTGTGACCTATGTGTCGGCACATAGCCACGAAATGTTGGTGACTGCAGGGTGCAAGACCACACCTGGTCAACGTAGGGCACACTGGCAGACCATCGCGGACCGCATAAGTGCCCTTGGATTTGTGAGGCGCACAGCTGATGATTGCTACAAGCGGTGGAATTACCTGAAACGCAGAGCAAAGAACAAGCTGGCCTCAAATCATGCCGCTACTCTGGTGACTGGCGGTGGGTCTCCACAAGAGGACAACAAACTCACTGAACATAAGTCTGTTGCTGACCCCTTCGTCACAGAGGAACAAATCCAAGGTGTGGGAGATCTACCTGATTACGACGCATTGTCCGGTGAGTGCCCATGTGTGTGTGTGTAATCCATGTGTATGTTGTTTGGGTGACGAGTTCTGATTGAGTGCCAGGTGAGGGTGTGTACTCCTGAGTGTTATGGGTCACCCATTTGCTTCCTCCCATACATTCACGTGCCTTGGATTTGGGTATGACTGTATCCCTTCTGCCCACAGTTGCCAATCAGGCCCACATTAGTGCACTTTACCTTGAACTGTCATCTTGCAACTACATTGTTCAGATTTTGTAAGTGTTCATTCAGGCCGATTGTTTCCACTCCCATTTTTACTACACATTTTTCTGCCCTATTGCAACATATGTGATATGCTTCGGTCATTGTTTACAGCCCACACTGGGCCACTATTTTTACCTGGTTATGTTAATGATTACACCATTCAGGCCGATGGAGTATTGGGCTGCAGACATTTTTTATTAGGGCCTGTTTGCATGTGGAACATGACAGATGTTTCCTGTAATGTTAAAGTGACCAACCATTGATCAGCCCACAATGACTGTATTATTGGACACTGGATGTGTTTCAGTATGTGGGACATGCATATTTAGCAACACTATTCAGCCTTAATCTCCGCATCATGTCAATGTGACATGGATGTGTGACAGTACTCATTCACTGACATTGCTGTAGTTTTGTAATTTAACATGGCTATGCTACATGACATCTGTGTGGTGGCATGTGTCATGTATGTCTGTTGGACATGCCACTCACAGCCTGATGTGTGATGCCAGTGCTACCCAACATGCTGCAAATGTGTTGCTTTTCCAACTTTCTCTCCCCAGTGTCTGACTTTTTGACTCCACTTCCTGGCCCTTGACAGTGCATGCATGGCAGGGTTATAGTCATGTGGGACATGTGTAAATCATGTACTGGATCTCTGGCTTGTCACGGCCTATGTGTGTGCTATGGTGCTCATGCCTGTTTCCATTTGTTGTCTTTCATGTTTTTGCAGGTGGTGACGCACTTGATGCTGTTGAGGTTGAGGAGATGGTGCAGACCCAGGAGGAATCTCAGGCATGACCAGGCACCAGTGGGGGACGTGGTGTGGTGGTGGGTGAAAACCCAATGTTACTGCAGACCATACTGTCCAGGGATGTCTCTGGGTGCACCTCCCCAGACCTCTATTCGGGTGCTGAATTGGATGATGAGACTTATGTGCAGTCGCAGGTAAGTGTTTCTGGCAGGGATTCTGTTCTGTCCAACCCACCTGCACCAGGGATAGAACCCTCTATGTGGATGTCAGTGTTGGTAGGTCCGCCTTTGGTGGTTACGGATGCAGGGTCACACTCCACAGCTTCTGATCCTGTTCCTGGGCCAGCAGATCAGAGGGGCAATGCAGTCCTGCAGCCTCAGGCACTGCCAGTACAGCAAGGTGCAGATCGCCTTGCCCCAAACAGGTGTGATGCCCGTCGACGCGGCGCCTTGTGCCACCAGGCAATACTGTATGGGAAAACTCCATGTACGGTATGGCAACAAAACAGGCAGCAGCAGTAGAAATGAAGGCTCAGGCAATGGACAGGGTGGCCACTTCCATTATCCTCCCTGAAAGGCAGATGGAGCAACAACAGCAGGCAACAGACTCCATTTGCAAATCACACAGGGAAGACATGTTGGCGTCCAACAGGGACCGACGGGCGGCACTAGAGACTCTGCGTGAATCCATATCAATAGAGTCCAAGGGCCACAGGGAAGCCCTGAGGGTAGAACTACATAACCTAAGGCAGACTCTGGTTGAACTTGAGGCTTCCAGTAATTTAAGGGCAGAACAGCAGCTGGAGCAGCTCAAGCGTTCGCTCTCAGCTGAGCTGCATGCAACATGTGAGGAGATCCGGGCATCAGGCGAGGCCATGCGTGCAGAAATGCAGGCAACCCGTGATGTGCTGCATGGGGATCTCCGCATTTTAATCCTCCAGAATCAGACCTTCCAGACCCGCATGCTTGCTGCCATGGAGGACAATACCAGGGCTTTGCATGGGCTGCCTCCCATAGTGCCACCACCTCCTGATGCAGCAGCAGAGGATGAGCAGAGCAAAAGCAGTTCTCCCACAATGGCATAGCTGTGCAGGCCATGAGCCCATGAGCCCAAGGAGGTATTTTTTTTCTCTCGCGACATCCACGCAGGTGGGTGTTGGTGTGCACCCTGTCCTCGAACCTCCTGGGTGGCCTCCCCCACACCCCCTGTTCTCCACATGGCCATTTTAGATTTTTGATTTTTTTTTTTACAGTGTGTTGCCTTGTGTGGCTCCCGTGGGCATCCACTGTATTCCGGCTGGGCACATGCAGGCTTGTCCTGAGTTAGGGTTAGATGCTTGGGTTAGTGAGACACACACCCCACCTGCTTCCCATTTCCATGGGCTTGCAAAGGGTGTGACCAAGTGACAGTGAATTACACAGTGACGTTGGGCTCCCATGAGCTGTGTGGGCAGTCTGTAGTCAATACTGTGTAGACATCCCTAGTGGATATTGTTGTTGTATTGTACACTGCATGGTGTATTGATATGTGCTGTGCATCCATGTCTTCCTCCTAATTTGCAGGTTCCTTCCTCATGTCTTCACAAGGCCGTCTACTTTGCAGAGGCAGTTCATGTTGTATGCAGTACAGTGAGACATATGCGTGGCAGCAACACTCTACAGTTGGAAGGGGTTGATGTGCTGGCGTATTCAGGTTGTAAGACTACCACTACTTGAACTTAGTACTGTCATGTTTTTGCATCTTTCCATGGTCTATTGCAGCATTGTGTTGGTGGTAAGTATTTGGTAATGTGTGCTGTTAGTTATACATTGCTGGGAGCATATTGTGTGTGGGCAGTTTGCATTAGGGACAGTGTACTTTGTAACACTTGTGTCAGGTCTTGTGCATTGCTTTGTTTTCTTTCTCATTGCATGACATGCCATGGTGTGTTTGGTGGTGGAGCTGGGGAGGGGTTTGGTGACATGGTGCTGTTCTCATGTTGTATTTAGCAAGGGGGTAATGAATTTAGCAGCATAGATGTATGTCTTTTGATGACACAGCATTGGTGGTGTTTGGGTAGGTAGGGATGCACACAATGTAACACTTCCAGGTGACCAATCTCAGGCTTGTATGGTTGTGACAGTAGACTGTCCCTTATGTCATCATCATTGATTGTCAGCTGGTATGTGCCAGGGCTGTGTGCACTCCACAAGGGTGTGATCTTATGTGAAGTAATTAGCCACCAGCTGCGTACAGGCTGCCTCACCACGTGCCCTTTCCCCACCAATGTGCAGCGGGCGTGCATGCGGTTGGGGATTTGGGGGCACCACTATGTCCACTGGCAGGCCCCGGCGTGTTGCAACATTGTGCAGGACACATGCTGCCACTATGATCCTGCACACTACTGGGGCAGCGTATAACAGCTGCCCACCAGAACGGTCAAGGGAGCGAAAGCGTGACTTGAGCACTCCGAATGTGTGCTCCACTATACCCTGGGTTGCAATATGGGCTGTGTTGTATCTTACCTCGGGTGGCGTGGTGGGGTTCCGAATTGGCGTCATCATGTGGGTGCTCAGAGGGTAGGCACTGTCCCCTGGGGAGGTGGTGATGGGTATCATTAGTGGGGTTGTGACATTACTCAGTATCTGACATGCATGCATGTGCAGTGGCATTTATACTCACCGAGCAGCTATGTATCGCCATGCCGCCCAGCTTCTAGGTCCCGGTTTAGGTTTGACATTCTGTAAATGAAACTGTCGTGGGTGGACCCAGGATAGTTGGCATATACTGAGGTGATGATTCCCTTGGCATCACATACTACCTGCACATTGATGGAATGGCAGTGCTTGCGGTTTCTATAGATGTGCTCAGATGCCCTGGGGGGACGTAGAGCCACATGGGTGCAATCAATGGCACCTAGCACTTTGGGGAATTGTGCCACCCCGTAGAAATCCTGGATGGCAGCCTGCCTTTCTGCAGGTGTTCTGGGCAGGTATATGTGCTTGCGGACTGATAGTCAACACCTGGTGTAGGCAGTGTGACTGTGTGGCCTGTGACACCCCCCCTCACTATAGCACTTGTTCGCTGAAATTATCCAGTGGCCAAGAAGTGCAGTACATTGAGGACCTTCTCCAGGGGGCTGAGTGCTTGGGAGCACAGGGTGGGTGATGTGAGGTCATCCTCCCACTCACACACTAGGTTGAGTATTATGTGAGGTGGAAACCTGTACCTCCCATACACCTGCTCATCAGGCATCCCAAAAAGGCTGGTTATGGGTTTAAAAATTCTGGGCCTGACTATCCTCCTCCTCCTCCTGCGGTATCCCATGACCACTGCTGCTAGGAACGGTATGTTCATCTTGGCATCTGAGCTTGTTTGTTGTTTGCGCACATTTTTATGCTGAGCGGGTCAACGTACGCCTGCTTCCTGCTGGCGTACGTGTTTCCGGATCAGCAAGTCTTTTTTGGCGCACACATTAGCCCCGTTCGATTCCATGAATACATGTTGTAGACGCGCGTGTGGGCGTTCCGCGCATTTGCCTCCTGTACTTCCCCCGTGACGCCCACATTTTCACGTGTTGTTCCCCATTCCGCGTGTTACGCCCCGTGTTCCGCCTACTTTTGTTGTGTGCGCTGCTCTATGTGCGCTTTCGCTGTGCGCTTAACGCACGCTGTTTGGAGACATGTGCGCCAGCATGCGCCACGCAGAATTTTAACGCACATCCAGGGATTTACACACGCACAGACTTCCATGAATCGCTGTGCGCGGGTTTCGCTGCGATTTTCGCACTTGCGCTGCGATTCGCACGCTTGCGCAGAAAATTACAGCGCACAATAATTCCATGAATCGCCATTTAGACAGAGGGGCCATGTAAGGCAATATTGTTAGAATAAAGCTGGCTGATGTTGAAACCTATTGGGACATGCAGGCCACTTCAAAACTTTGATTTCCAACATGATGCCCAGTGAGGGAATGAAAATGGGCCTCCCTCAACTTTGTCAAAATGGAGTGCCACTCAGCTGAAGGAGAGTGTGCCTCAGAACTGTAATATTGCTAACCTTGTCCAGTGGATTCCAAAATGACATTTGGTGCTGCAGATGCTGACTTTGTGTAAACTGGTAAAAGGCACATTTTGACAGACTCAAAACTGCAGCAGTATAAATGGGAAATGATACATTGAAAAGCTGTGCATTTGAAAAATACAAAGGAAGAATTGTGCCTTACATTTAAAAAGTGAAGCCAAGCAACACATTTCATTTGACACAGAGAAAGACACTTACTTTCCACAAATAAACTGACATTTAAATGGAAAGGCCTACTTGTTGTAGAAGTGAACAATAGTTTCATACATTAACTGTGGCCTATGGGGGAATAATACCAAAAGTGAATTTATCTGTTTAAATATTGTATTGTAGTTATAAACAGCAGGGCCAGATGTGATACAAAATGTCATGATGCACACATCTTTTCACTTTAGAATACTTTTCTGTTAGAAGTATGTTTGTAGCTTATTTTCAGCACTGAACCGAAAGTTATATGCCTCTGAAACCTTTACCTGAAGACCTTTTGGCTGGGACCACCAGGAAAAGCAGGTCTTGTTTTCAGCTTAAAATACAAAGAAATATAAAGAGTAGATCAGTATTGTGGAGGGTACAGATAAGACCGCCAGCAGAAATGATCTTTAAGGTCAGGCCTCCCCATTAACTATGCATTAGCTTTGAACAGAGACCTTTGAAGACACTTTATGGCTGGGTGGAATAACATGAGCCTGGCAGATGTCCGTGTCATGTGACCGGGGAGAAATGAAACTCATGAGGGGCTTTGTTGGGAATATGAAACTACGACCATCCATATGTATGCATGGCTATTGTTTAACATTGGGCCCCCTTTTCTTGAATAAAAAGAGAATTGTGTGTCACATTCAGCTCATCCAGGACTCATATTAAAGATCACAGAAGGCCTGTCAGGTATATGTCTCATTTAATTTTCTGTGATGTATCGAATTGGTGTTAGGAAGAATCCCCTGATCCTGACCTTCTCATAATTCATAGGAATTTGAAAGTTTGTGAACTGATAGAATGCAAAATTAATGTTTGAATGGTGGAGTGGCATAGTTTTCACTATTTTGGCTCAGGAGCAAATTGCTCCTCCCAGGAAGGTGATGCCGAAATAACATTACTATTTCCAGATTCACCATAAAATGTAGAATTCAAAAATATGTATGTTCATGTAGTTATCTGAAAAATGAAGGTAGTTGCCATGCAGTGAGATTTGATGTAAAAAACAAAATACAACAACATGTAATTTTGTAATGATGTATCTTCCTCCTCCCCCATTATCCATCTCACAGACCTCTAAACTCCTTGCCCTATAATCTGCCAGTGGGTGGATTACTAGTAGGGGGAGAACAAGAGATGTCTAATCCACAGTGTGGGAATATTCATAATATGTAAGTGTCATCAGCACTACATAATATCAGTTTCCTATGTAAATGGTGGCAGAGAGACAGAAGGGTAAAAAGAGGCGAGCAGACTGACAACAACAGAGAGACAGAACAGAAAAAGAAAGGATAACAGACTGACAGTAACAGAAAGCTAACAGAAGGAAGGCTTACACCCATGAGAGCAGATAGACTAGATACCCTGGGACCCTGGGACACTTGCTGGGTACTTTTGCATGGAAGCAGGGAGCCCTATCTGAGAGAGAAGCCTAAAATCTGGCTCGAAAGACCTTACTGTGAATAGAGACCAGAGGTTTGAGCTGCCTGTCTATTCATTAAAGAGCGCCTGAAATCCAGCTGGCCTCTTGAGCTAAGAACAGAGATCTCCAATGTCAGTGGATATATCTGAAAGCTTTGAATTGTGTAGGGCTCTAGCTGCCTTAATCCCTTTTCATTAGTGGGTTGGGGGACAACACTGTGTAGACCCTGACCATATTTGACTAAAAAGATAAGTCAATTCATTCCTCATAGAAAAACTGCATATCCATTCAAATTGAATTATGTTGGGAACATTTGAATTGAATTGTGGTGGGAACTACCTGCCTTAATTCTGTCCATTTATTTGTGGGTCAGTGGTGGGGGAAAACTGTGTCTGTGTAGACCTACATTTAATTAAAGTTAATTCATTTAATTCCCACATATAAAAGATAACGGGATGTCTTTTGTTACAATTCAAAACTAACAAATTTGATACCCAGTATGTTATAGCCATCATAGTCAATAACGTACGTAAGTCACTCTACCTTTCTGAACCCCGGACTTCCTTACAGAAGCGGGAGTGTCCATAATCCCAAAATGAGTAACCCTAAAACTGCCATTCAAGTGAATGTAGAATGTGCAAAACAAAATATCCCATTTATTCACTTGCATCCCAAATCGGAATCCCAAATCTCTGAATTATTTTCAAATAAAAAGCCCAAATTGATTTTCCGATTGAGTTCCTTTCCCAAACCCTGTCTTTCTAATACAAAGCCAAAACGGTTTTCCTACTGTATTCCTACTCCTTGTACCTTGCCTTCAAACTAAGCGGTCATATATAACTGATGCCTGGGAGTGGGGGCTGCTGGGATAGAAGAACATTGTGATAACCCAAGCAATCCTATGTGTGTTTCGATTTCAAGTCTTCAAATTCAACCTGTGTTTGTTGGGGTAACTGAAAGTTTATTAAGAAATACATGTCAGTTAATTGATTGCAGTAATTTGTATTTGTGATTATTGTGTTGTGCCACAGAGTTGGTGGTTGGTGGTTCTCTTATTCAGTGAAGACATTTAAATACATATACACTGTTATTTCTATACACAGTCCGGGTTTCTTGTTTATTGATGATACAGAGGGTATATACTGAATGGTGTTATACAGGTTGGAGGCCTAACCAAATTTGAATCTGCTAAGCGCTTTGTTGTGTGACACCTTCATGGGGGGCCTCTCTGAGTTGAGAGTGACTGTCAAATAAACCATGACACAACTAGTGCACACTTTCCTCATGCATAGAAAATCTATAATGTAGAGTTAATTTTCACTAATTTTCTGAATACAAGGATGAACAATACAAAGACATGCACACACTTGCAGTCCACACCGAATAGACTCAGTACAGGAAAGGTAGACGCAGTGCATGCATCCCTCCCAATTCATTCATGATGGTAAATTCAATAGTAGTGGAAACCTCTCTCACATAGAGAGCAGGTGCAGCAAAGGCATGAGCAGTTCACAGTCCTCACACACACAACACAACCGGTACAGCCCATGCAGCATCAGTGTAACACACACACACACACATTCACATACATAAACAACATACACAGGCGCACACACGTACACACACAGCAGGCACAAATCAAGCACAAAGTGACAGTACACATTTCTGCACACTGCTTTGCTCTTAAACAACCGTCTTAATTCTCAATTGGGATAAATAGTTCCATGACTTGGAGCTCCTGCCCCAACATCCTGGCTCGCTAACAGAACTGCCAGGTTTGCACAGTAACTCTAAAACCAAAAAAGGATTCACAATAAGTTCCCTGACCCCTTCAGCTACCATATTGTCGTGTTCCATAGGGACCTGTCTTGTGACTTTTGTGGTCAGGGCAGTACTCCTGTTTTCTCCATATTGCATCCATCGTGTTTTCTAGCTATATTTTGGAATGTGCTGAACCTTCCCTTCATGTGAAAGGCTGTGACAGAATCGCTGTGTCTCCTTATAGTCTAACGCATCAGCACCTGCCACTGACACGTTAATTAAATGGATTTCTTCGAATCAGAGGCGTAATTGAGATTGAGTCTAAGTTTAACAACCAGTCTTCCAAAGCAATTACTACTTGGGCATCTTTTCCTCGAAAGGAACAAAACACACAGACAATGAAGGAAAAGAAAAACTCGGATTGGACATTTCTCAACATTTCTTTGTGGTGAAGTCTCGTAAGTGGCAGAGACTAATTGATTATGAATGGTGGAGAAAACATGGTCTTAATGCAATCACTCTGAGCTTCCAGAGACTGAAATACAGCTTGTCACGAACAGTGGTGACACATTGGGCATTAGGCACAAAGACTTTCCTTATAGCAAATCAGGAGGTGCCCTTGAGCATCTGCAATGTTCACCTGCTATCTTATTCATCAACACTATTATTATTATTATTATTAATATTATAGAGCATTGACCTAGCTTCTAGGGGGACAGCATGGTGATGGGAGCAGATAAAGAAGCGACTGGGGAACTCAAAACAGGGGAGGCAGTGGGTGGGCAATTTGTCAGCAAGTGATTTACAAGCTACTATGGGAGGAAATATTGCTGATCATATTACCCAGGGTCAGGTACAGTGGGGAGTGGAGGGTGAGTAGATGTTGGTTTGGTGAGAGGCCATTCCTTGAAGAGGAGGGTCTTGAGCTCCTTCCTGAACTGTAGAAGAAACATGGTGAGTCTGATGTTGACAGGGAGGAGGTTCCAGAGTCTTGGGGCACAGACAGAGAAGGACTGTCTTCTGGTTCTTTCCTTCTTCCACCGGCAAAGTTCAATTCTACATATGTCCTTACTTTTGGTGGTTCATCATTAAAAAAACCTGCAACTGGAGCACATCTGCAGATGCAGTTCACAAAAATGTTGCAGGGCCAAATCAATCTACAAATGCGCTCCATTTCTAAGATTTGTGAATCGGGTATACATTAGCAGGTGCTCATTGGGAGGTCTCACAAGCGCCTTCTGAATTTGCTCCAGTGCAAACCTTTGAAAATCTCATCCATGCTCTCCCTAAGGTATCTATGCCTCTCCTTCAAGGCAGCTGGCTAAGCTGGGTGATTTACTGTGCATGAGGTGCTGAGTGATGAAGAGAACTAGCACAGCGCAAAACCATTTAAGCAATGCTCATTTGTTCCATGGTCGGTACGGGTGGTAACGGCCCCGGGTCCAAGAATACTGGCCTGAACACAGCAAAGTCCTTTAGCAAGGATCTTTTGGGTGTTACCATCTATTGCAGCAAATTTAATGGGTGATTATTTAATTTACCGCACCACGGTTGTCTACCAGGGTGCTGAAAGCACATTTTTTCTCGACAATAACAGTCTGTGACAAGTGCATGTCCCTTTGTTCGAGAACAATATAACACATGTAAGAAATGACCAGGGCTACAGGCAGAGCACTCTTCTATTTCCAATCCCAATGCTGGCTCTGCGCAATAGTGGTGCCATCGAAGATGTAATGCAGTGTCTGGAAGGAGGTCAGTGGGGAGAGGGTGTTGGCGAGGCTGGGGTAGAAGCGTGTGGGGGAAGAAAAGGGCACTGTGCGGCTGGCAGAGAGTAATCAGACAGAAGGGGAGTGAGAAAAGTCTGCAGCCTACTTAGTTAGAGACCGGCCTTGGCGTGGATTTTGAGCAACCTATTGGTGGATGCCCCCACCCAAGGAGCTATACAGGGCCAGTGGTCAGTTTGAAACTGCATTCAGGTACGGCCTTCCCTAAGAGGAGGTGACAGAGAAAACATTTACTTGAGCAGCAACAGCTGTGTTTTCACATTAGATTTCTTCTGTAAAGTACTTAAATTACAATGTAATGAAACCAGCTTCATTTATATAGCAAATATTTATTGATATTGAGGGGTTTTGTCGCACGACACAGAGGTGTAGTTTTGGAGTGATTTATGCTAGTCAGAGGTGGGAGGCACAATCTAGTGATTCTCCCTGCGCACCAATTTGGCTAGAAAGTAACCTGAGTTCCCACATTTCCCAAGGGGTGGAGCAGTGAAGATTCACAGCCAGGTGAAATGGCAGCTATGGAAGCCTACTGTGACACCCACGGGTTGGGCAATAGGAATGAGGCAGATTGGAGAAGGTATCTATCTGGCACCACATGATCAGGCTGTAAGAAGGGTGGGTTAGATAATGCGTGGGTGCTGTGCGCCTTGTGCCTGCAGGAGAGAAGCATGCCAGCCCAGGTCAGGGGGAGGAGATGAAAACTACAGACTTCTGGTCAAGTAAAGGCCACAATAAACTTGCACAGCTGGGTCACAATTAAAAATTGGATAATGTAAGTGTCTACAGGAGCCTTGGACCACATTGAGTGATAAAGGTGTTGAATGTTTTTTTTATTTTGTTTCTCCCTATGCACCTACTAAAAGGTGGTATGTGATGCTGATAAGGTATGACGACAAGGGCATTACAGATCCAGGGCCATACTGTTGAACCATTCACAATTACAGGGATACAATTTACACTCCCCAAGCCAAGTCATCTAAATGGGCTCTCCATGCTCTCTTGGGGTTGCGTGGGCTGGAGAGGGGATAGCAGGGAGCTGAGGAAGCTGATACACCTCACCACCAGTTGGAGTGGGGTATACTGTAATAAAGGGTTGTGTTTACTGTATGGGAAGAATGGAGCTGAGCTGTTATGCATTACACCCAGATTTACCACCAGCGCTCTCCATGAGCTCCATAAGAAGGGGGTTCTGGAGCGGGTAGGAAGACCTGTTAAAATACTGAGTCACTGTGTTGCATAATCTGAATGATAGTGAGTTGTTGATGTTAATCCAAACCAATAGAGATTCTCTCAGTGGGGCAAAATGCACTGGGTGTCATGTGCTCATTTCTATCCGAAACTCAGACTTGTGGCCCACTCCCTAGTCACTTCAATTATATTACAAGTTGCTTCACAAAGTCTTCTCTTTCAACAATAATTTTCATAGGTAATTTTGAGAGTACTGGGATCAAGGGTCTGACCGAGTGTTGAGTGGGACAGGCTTGAGATGGTTATAGTAGTAGGACTAACTGCAGAAGCGCAACCTACTAACGTGTAATCTTTTCTAGAGCTCATTTAATTCAAGCAGTATTGGAACTTTGTTCCCTTTCTGCCACATTGATTATTTTCAAAACAAATGGAATGGTGATCATTAGCTTTCCCTGTGCGGTTTTACTGTCTGTGCTTTCTGTTGCAGCAGTTCTATGTCATTTCATCGACACCCGTTTTTACGACGGGTGTTTTTCCATGCAAATTTTGCTGAAAAACCTTTGTGAATTTACTTATTTTTTTCTACCCTTTGTATGCCCTTTCCCACCCCCCCAAACATTTTGAAAAGATTAATCAGCAAAAATTCAGTGGAAACACACCTGTCGTAAAAACGGGTGTCAATGAAAGGACGTTGTACTGTTACAGCAGGCAGACACTTGCACACAAGCACATATTGTATTTTATTCTGTGCCTGTGTCATCAGTGCAGACCCTTAATGTTTTAATCCAAGTTGTAGGCCAAAAAAGAACACTGCCATTCTCATTTTTTTGCAGAAACAATGGATTCTGGTAAAAATAATTGACTATTTACTTAGATGAGAAATCGAGAACTAGGAAAAAAACATTCTTCGTTCCGCAGAGACAATATGGGTGTATTGTACTGTGCTATAGTGAATGGGTTCTACCAGTCACCAATGTCGTAATTTCATCCATAGAAAACATTATCTACGATCATACTTTGGTCACATACAGCGGAAGCTCCTAGAACACTGCTACCAACCAAGTCAGTAAAATGGAATATCTCATAAATCATTGCAATTTAATTAATTGACCCCCTTAACATCACTTACAGTAAATAGCCCTCCTCATCGAACTGCAGCGCAAGGCACAAACAATACTCAGACATCATAATGTGCCCTGGCGTCGAACAAAAGGAAAATAAATAGCAAAGCCCTGGTCGCCCATGTCAAGGTCATCAAGAAACTGAGACCTCAAAGTCAAAGGAAACTATTCTTGTTTAGCATCCAGCAGAACAACTGTGATCAAAGAAGACATATAACTTCCTCCTTTGATCGAAGATAGACTTAAATGGAGGTCATGCATTCTCCTCAGTTGAATCTCTTTTCTGGAACCTATTCCATCCTTCTTTATTATACCAGACTCTCCACGACTCCTCAAGAGGATCTTTATGGCCAATCCCCAGAATCCTGAGCAGAGTACTTCATAAGTGAGACCCATCTGCCCATTATCATACAATAACTACTTCTTACGTATTTTGCACTGTACTGCACTGAAATGTAGAGTAATGTTTTTTTTTTTTAACAAATTGCTACTAAACCCCTATGGTTGACCCGCCGCCAAGGGTAATATTGCCATTAGCACCTGTGTAGTTGGAGGGGGCGAATGGTGTGTATATTTAAAGAAAAAAATGAAACATACCTTCGCTACGCAGCCTGGTGTTACAATGCGTTTTTCTGAGTCCGTTTTCAATGTTGATAACTGTGACATCATCAACAATGAAAATGGACTTGGGGCCTAAAAAGTTTCTTTTTTAACAAGAAAAAATGCACACTCTTATCACCCGTGTAGAAAACGACATGGGTGCTGAGAGGTGAGGAGGAGGGAAAGGAAAGGAAAGTGGAGCGGGGAATTTAAGGGAGAGCTGGCTACCAGCACCAAGGCTGCTCGTAATGCAGGTTTGTACCATACAATACATCCCGCGTTCCAGGAATCCCGATTGGCCAGCGCCCTTTTCCAGGGTGCTAATCGAAAAGAAGTTACAGTGGTATACACATTTGCATTTTATAGGCAGTCAAAGGCAAATAAAAAAAAAAGAACCGATAGAAAATAATGTGCTCTAAGCAGGAAATTACAGCTATAATGATATCTTGGAAGTTGAACAGACTTAGTCCATCAGATATTAAGAAGATTGGCATGGCAGAGGCATGTACTGTAGCGCTCGCAGTGCTGCTAGCACTTTGACATGACACTGTGAAGCGAGACTTCCTTCAGCGACAGGGTGGAAGCAGTGCGGCTGTTCATGGATTTGTTAGGGCCCCTATTGAGCTGGGTTTCATTTAATGCCACAGGGGCAGGACAAACAGGGCAGTTATGTCATTTATCTAATAATGGACTCATGCAGTTTGCATTATTGCTTTATTAATTAAACTCACAAGTCTCTCGCACCAATACAAAGAGAAGGAATCACTGTATACAACATATTTCTAATTGTTGTAATCCCTGTGTTTGGCAGTTGCTTCTCCTGCCCCTAACAGTGCTTCTGTTTTCTTACAATTGGACAATATTTAGGATTGCAAAGAAATAATAAATTCCACTATTTTACCTCTTAGTTACACCTATATCTTGTAACCTCTCATTTTTCACTTACAACATAATTTACTGTTCACGACTCATCCTTTTTGAGAGAAAACGAAACCTCAATTCTCTCTTCTCCAGCATGCTAAGGGTGAAATCGTGTCTTGGTTCTGAGCTCGGATAAAATGAGTGTAGAAAGGTGACATTCTCCTGTCCAGTTTTCAGCACCACCATTCTGAGATGGGTGGAAATACTGGAGGGGAGATGTCCCGCTTTCCAGCTGTAAAAGCGGATCAAATATGTCCTAATGGGGGCAACGTCTGAACCAGTTACATTCACGTTGATTGCTGCTTTGCTTGTTACAGTCTTGATCCCTACATCTGTGAAGGTAATTTATTTTATGATATTTGGAGCCCTGTTTTCATGTGTAATTGCATTTTGAAGCCCCTTTCTGGATATAACAGAGCATGTGGTCTCTGTGTATTGGTTCTGTCTCATTTAGGTGTGGCGATACTTTAGCGGACTATGACGCTTTTGTGAAGTAGTGGTCTCTCATTTGGCGAGAAACCAGCGAATTTGTCATCCTGTGACGCGCTTTGAAGTTTCACCATTTAAAGGTAAATTTGTGGGTGCCCTGTTGGGACCCGTGTGAGTGTGGCATAACCTCTATGCCATGTTCTTTTTCTACATTTTGTAGTACTTCCTTTCCCTCTTTTTGGAACTCATTAGTTTTTCCTTTTACTCTTACAGGCTCGGAGGTTCTTTCCTTCCTTTGCCTGTATAGAAGTTTGAATCTACCCTTTCAGCACGGTGTTGAAGAGATTAGTGGATGCTTTTTTAAAAAAAATTTCCCCTGAAGAATGTTCGCCCGAACTGGGCAGTGAAGAACAGAAACATGTTGGGATGGTTGTTGTTTTAGAGACACATTGAGATTTTTTTGTGTTATGTTATGTGATATCTTTTGTGTCATGCAAATAAGTGAACTTTGTATTTCATGTTTTAGTAACTGTTTTTTAGTGTTTAGTACACTGTGTTAGGTGAGGGTAGTGTTTTATGTTTAAATTCAGTTCGAATTATTTGAATAAAAATTTGTTATACACATTTTTTAATCAATCATAGCAGACGGTCCATTTTGTCAGGACTAGTGATGCCGGAAAACCTTATAGAGTTCCTGTGTAAAGGGGGTTGGATGTAAGTAAAACAAGACGTGTTATCTTACTCTTTATTGTATTATACATATTGATATCCCTGTCAGTAGAGTAGGATGTTATTATAGGGACTGTTTATACCTATTTGAACATACCAGTTACATTCAGAGCATTTCTAAAAAGTCTGCCACTTTTCTTGTTTTGGAAAGTGTACTTGATCCTTTAGTAAATAAGAAAAGGGATGCTGCAAACTGAGAAAAGCCTTCATTATTAAGGCAAAAGTGTGCAGCAAAGGTTACTGACACCTCAGAGATGCTATATTTTAACTCCTTTTTTTTACATGAAAATCCAGGGCTTTTGGAAGAAGAATCCCCTCGCAGTGCCTGCCCTGCATTCCTGACGGTTGTTAGGAGTGTTGTCAAGCCATAAATCAGACTCATGAAAAAGTCAAAGGTTTGATGCCACGCTGCCACATTCTCACAGAATATGGCACGTTTAAGAAAAGTGTTCTTCTTTCACGGAAGAACACTTCTATTTTTGCATACACCTCAAAATTTGGTGCTGTCTGCTTGATTAATGGAAATATCTGCACTGAAAATAGGGACTTTCAATGCAAAACTGCACGTGGAATCCCGTTTGTCGATTCATGGTACTTTTTCATACTTTGCGTGGACTTCGCACAGACTCTGCACATCACTGCAAGAGGACAGGGTAAGGGGCGGAACTCGGAGTACAGACACTTGCACATAGGATTCATTGCACAGCGCTAAGATCAACTGTCGGATTTAAGTGTGCATGTATGGAGCCTGATTTAGGGGTGCGCTTACGTAGTGTAGCGGGGTGCAGCAACGGTTTGCGGAGGTTTGCACGCAGATTTTTTGATTTTCTGAGTTTTACCCAAGCTGCTAAAAACCGTACGCATGGTAGCACAGGTAGCTGTTGTGGCTGTTTTTGCTTTGCGTGGGGGCATGTTGGGGGTATTCCGGCCACAACTTGCTTATACAGTTACTTTACGAGAGCAATTACATGAATACACGGAGCGCACAGAATAATTCCTGTGCAGGCTCACACAGAGTTGTTCTTAGTGCGCAGGCTTTGCAGGATCTCTGCACACTTTTCCATGTATCAGGCCCTGTCTGTTTTACACACCAATTGCCCTCATTTTATTTCTAAATTGTATCTTGCAGGAGCCACAAAACATGGATGAAGGGAATTAACTTGCAAATTATCGATAGTAATGAACTCCATCATGGAGAATGCCACGTGTCCCTCATTTATTTTTAAGCGCTAATTCACAACAAATATAATAATTTTCGTGCATTGATATAGGTGTGAGTTACAGGCACCATCTTTGGTTGTGATGTATATGTGTGTCCCACATACACAAGACACACATAGGTTTTACTTTTACTACTGTTTCCTTCCCATCTTGTAGAGCATGCCATTGCATCCCTCTTTTATTTCTAGGGTCTGACTAACTCTCAAAAGCTGCCATACGGGCATTTTCATAATTTCCTATGTTATGGACCTGGTATTGAACATTCTTTAGGTTGACTTCCTTTGTTTTTGTCAATGTATTTTTATAGATTTGGCAGGACATCTATGCCGCTTGCTGTTCCAAAAAACTGTTCTCACCCCACATTCTCCTCTGTGGGTGACAAAGCTAAGTGCCTAATCAAAAGAACACAAAACATGAGCATATTACTATTAATATTTCCTACAGAATCTGTGGAAGTCCTAACTTGTGATGTTGCATGCATACCATTATACCCTCTTTCTTTTGAATGCCACACACCCTAACTTTGAATTAGTCTCCACAAATATATTGGAGGTAGCCTGTTAGAAGATGCATACATTACCATAAAGAAAAGATATGTGCCACCAAGTGCTGTGCATATAAAACATAAGCCCAGAAGCACTGGCAGCATGCATTCCTGTTTCCCAAGGAGCTGTATATATCTATGTGCATTATATACATGGTTTAGTTCCCCATAGATGATCATGTTTTATACATTCATTACACTGTTACACTCAATTCTATCTTTCAGGCCAATTATGTGAGTCCCCAGATAACAAATCCACTGTTGGTAATTGTGCGTGAGCTAGAACTCCTTCTGTATTTAATTTATTGAATAAGACAGCCCACTGAATATCCATGTTTATACATTTTGCAGTTTTATAATGTTCACCAACCAGCTATATTTCGCACATGACGTTTGCTCCAGAATAGAAGTTTTGATTTTTAATTAAGGCATACCTAAATATTGCTTGTGAGCACCTGGGTGGTGATACAGACAGACCTCCCAACATATCAAGGTGCTCAGAATGCATGCCTTTCCTCGTGGTATCCTCCTGATTTTCATGACTTCTCACAAGGGCCATGGCCCCCATTCACCTCACCACACTAACCCTTTCCCAGCACCCTTTAACACATTTCCCCTCACCTCCTCCATGTTCGCCCCAGCCCCTGGCCATTGTTTCAAATTTTCTAGTTTCCACACTCACCGCCCATCCTCCCTAACCAGCTTATCCCTTCTTCACTGAAGGCTGACATGAAAATGGAGGCAATACTAGGAGAATTTCCCTTCTCTATTTTCCATGGCAGCCATTTTTAATGTTTGTTAAACTTGTGAAATGCCACCAAGTTGTTTCCCAACTATTTACACTCTGGAAAGCCTGTAGGGGTATTAATATAGCCCTCTAGACTAAGGGATGGTTCATTATCAAGAGATAATGATCTGCCACCAAGTTATGGTACAAGGGCCATCATTTGGGGAAGAGTCACTATCCCAAGCGGTAATGGTCAATAATGATTTCCATTAGCACATGGGTGGAGTCTTATTCAGTGATCCCCTTCTTCTACAATTTATTCTCTGTTCTCCAAAAAGTTGTCTGGGCTTATCTGAAACATTTGCAGAGTAATTTATAGAGTCACTTTAGGTTGAAGTTAGTAGAATACATGTCCTGCAATTACACCCATCCATTTGTATCCCATACAAGGTTCACAAGATAAAATGTGAAAGGACCATCCGTGCCTTTGGGGTTTCACTTCATTCCTATCAGCTTGTTCTCCATAGCATGGGAATGAACACAACTCCATAGAGGACAGGTCTTCCTTTGGGCAACATCCATTTCATGTATTCTTTTGAACATGCATTAATCATACTTTGCATTTAACATAACCACATTCATATCAGCATCTTGTAGTAGGGACAAATTCACATCCCACGTGACATCTATATTGGAGAGAGTGCCGACCAGAGGAAATATAGTGCACAGTGATCATGGGCCAGGATAAGACTAGAGGGTATTGAGATTTGTCTGTGGTATAGGTGATCTTCTTAGATTATCAGGTCCTATGGATGGTGCGTCCCCATATGCTCCACCATTCTTCCAGTTGTGTGCACCTTTTTGGGTTTAGTCAAACAAAGCTATCCTGATCCAGACAACCCAAAGTATGTAGTGGGAGTGTATTGGGGCAAGATGACAGATGGCTAGAAGGAGCACGGTTCACAAGTTGTCTGGTGTTCAGGGCACAGGTGTCATGGGTAATGGTTTGTGGCCCTTGTGGGCTAGGTATCGCTTCCCTAGACTGCGATTAGCATTCTAGTTGTTTTGTTTATGCTGCATAGTGTATATAAGCCCCGCCCACTTTGGCTCGGTGCGTTGCAACTGTGCAGTTTCCTCATTGCAGCTTTGGTTGTGCTTCGCTTAAGTTTTCTCTTAGCCTCCGGCCACCACTTTCTTTCTTTCTCTGGGGCTTCCCTCTTGGGGAAGACCTGCCTCTGTTCCCTCTTTCCTCCTTGCCTTTTGACTCATGGCAGAGAGCGACTCTTCCACTCTCCTGTTCTTCCGGTCCCGCGGCCGGCTACGTTTTCCCAGACTTACCTCGTTTCTGCCTTTCTGCTTTCTCTGCTACACCTTCTCGGCGTGCCCTGTCTGGACATAGGGCCTCATTACACGGACGGCGGTAAGGGTTAACGGTCACCGTTAATGGCAACGGTGACCGTTAACCCTTACCGCCGTACTACGAGGTCCCTTTGCGGGTTGGAGGATTTAACGCCTGCTTCTTGCAGGCGTTAAAATCCAACCCGCTAAGGGACCTCGGAGCTAATTACGGCACCGCAAAATTGCGGTGCCGTAATTAGCGCCTTCCCCAGTCCCATAGAGCCCTATGGGGCAGAAATGGGAATGGGGAAGGGCAATGGCGGAAAGGGGATTTGCCGCCCCTCCAACCTTGGAATGGGGCGGTAAATCCCCTTTCCGCCAAGGCGGTGCCGGTATTTTACCGGCATGAGCCATGGCGCTAATAGCGCCATGGCTCACCGCCTACCGTGTAATGAGGCCCATAGACTCGGTTCTGTTCCATTGGAACCCACACTTCACTCCGGTATGCTTGCTGACAAACTTCTCTCCAGAGTCTCCATTCTCAAGTGGGGTTTTTTTCAGCCAGCATCGGCTTTTTCCCCTTACAATCTCCCACCAGAGAGGGTTCACAGGTAAGCCGAGTCTGAGGCTGAGGCTTCACTGTGGATCCCTTCTGGGAGAGACCTTCTCTTCACAAGAAGAAGACAGACTACAGCGCTCGGCGACCGGATTACAGACATCAGGAGATTCAGGTGAGGAGGAGGAGGGAAAGCTGGAATCTGGGGAAGTTAAGCAATCAAAACTTAACAGATTCCAACGCCCTAAAATGGCAATGCCAGAACAGCTACAAGAGCTAGTAGCCGATGTACAGAATATGATTGTAGAAATACAGAAGATGTCAGTAGAAGTGCAAACGTTGAAGACTGAAAACAATGTCTTACGGCAGATGATGACCACAAAAGAAGTTCGCCCTTCAGAGCTCCCGCCCATAGCATAGTCTACTGACAAATTCGATGGCTCTCCCAAGAGATTAAAGGAATTTTTGGATACTTGTCATATCCATTTTGCATTCCAGATCAATACCTATTCCACAGATCATACCAACGTGGGATATCTCATTTCTAATTTCACGGGTAACGCTCTGGCATGGGCTACCCCAATGGTTACCAATTCAGATCCGGTTTTACAGGACTTTGCAGCTTTTACTCGTCAGTTAAAGCAAGCGTTTGAGAGACCGGAAATCACTTACAAGGTATCCGAGACAGGGTCAAATGTATGTTCTTTCATACATTACAAATTTCAAAAGACTAGACACAGGGGCTGGCTGGTCTGAGCAAGCGCAGTACGTGATTTTTCAAGGAGGACTAAAAGAAGACATTAAGGGTGAATTAGCCAGAGCTCCTCGTCCCTCTACATTTCCAGAATTGGTGTCAGCGGCTCTTCATATTGAATTCCGGCTTCAAGAACGATGACAGGAAAAGCTTTGAATGAAGAGTTCTTTCCTTTATTCCGAATCCCCTCCTCCTACGAGCTCAACCTCCCGCACAGATGAACCCATGCAGATCGGGGCTACGCGAGCACCTTTGACCTGGGTAGAATGACGTCGCAGAAGAGAAAAGGGTCTTTGTGCCTATTGTGGCTCGGATTCCCATTTAATCAAGAAACATCTCGGAATTGGCATCCCAGAGCTCGGGAAACGATCATCCTCGGCCCCATTAGGGACAGGCAACTGAGGACAAACAGAAAGTCCCTATGTTTCTCTCTCCATCAGCCCCCACTCTCCTTCAGATGACTCAAGACTCATGGTGATTGGCGTGAAACTGACAGTAGGTTCTAAAATCCTAGAGGTCCTTGCCCTTCTGGACTGTGGGGCTGCAGGAAATTTTGTGGATACCATGTGGGCAGATCAGGTGGGATTACACCAGAAAGAATGCAAGGAAGATCAGAAGGTGGAAGGAGTGGATGGCACTCCACTCAGCTCGAGACTCATAACTCAAACCACTGATGACCTACTTATCACCATGTTTCAACATCAGGAGACTATTTGTTTTGAGATCAACAGAGCAGCTCACTTTCCCATAATTTTGGGAATCACTTGGCTACGTAAACATAATTCACAGATAAATTGGACCACAAACCAATTAGTGTTCGATTCCCAGTATTGCAAGGAACACTGTTTGCCAGAATCGAAGACTCAATGTACTCCCACTCAAGCTGCAATTACCTCTCCCACTGTGAAGGTTAATTCACTTCCAGGTATTCTCATGGAATATGCAGAAGTTTTCGCGGAAGAGGCCGCCCTCCAGTTGCCGCCCCACAGACCAGAGGACTGTGCCATTGATCTGACGCCCAATGCATTGGTTCCGCTTGGGCTCATGTTCTTTTTGTCTTTATTTGAAAGACAAACCCTTCGGTCATACTTGGATGACAATCTCAGGCACAGACTCATCAGACCCACCAAGTCACCCGCAGGGGCACCTTTGTTTTTCATACCAAAGAAAGACACACGAGAATTAGGTCTGTGTATTGACTTCAGAGGCCTCAATAAGGTCACCATCAGAGACCGTTATCCCATGCCCCTTATTACTGACATCCTGGAAGCAGTCCAAGGGGCACAAATATTCTCAAAATTGGATCTTCGCAGCGCCTATCATCTCCTTCGGCTAAAAGCCGGCGATGAATGGAAAACAGCTTTCCGTACACCATTTGGGCTATTTGAATACTGTGTGATGCCATTTGGGCTTGTGAACGCCCCAGCAGTTTTTCAAAGGTTCATGGATTAAATCTTCTCGGATCTAATGTTCATGTCAGTCATCGTCTACTTAGATGATATCCTTGTCTTCTCCAGGGACCCCAGAAGCATGACGATCATCTCAAAGAAGTTCTGAGCCGTCTGCGAACTCATCATTTGTTCGCCAAGAAAGAAAAGTGTCTGCTTGGGGTTACTTCAGTGCCTTACCTCGGTTTTATCCTATCTCAAGGAGGTATTCTCATGGAAGACAAGAAGGTAGAAGCAATTCTGAAATGGGAGTCCCCCACGTCCGTCAAAGAAGTACAGAGATTTCTGGGACTGGCCAATTTCTATCGATGGTTTATTCCAAATTTTTCAGAAACTCTTCTGTCAATTACCCAGCTACTGAAAAAGAATTCTTTACCTTTTCATTGGAGTTCTGAGGCCGAAGAAGGCTTTAAGAAACTAAAAGAGCTATTCTGTACAGCTCCTATTCTGAGACATCCCAATCAACAGAAACCTTTTGTGGTGGAGACTGATGCCTCAGCCTTTGCTATCGGAGCAGTGTTACTTCAAGAATACAAAAATCAGGAACATCCCATAGCCTACCTTTCCTGCACCCTTACAGACAGTCAAAAAAACTACTCAGTGCTGGAAAAAGAACTCTTGGCTATGAAATTAGCGTGTGAAGAATGGAGACATTTATTGCAAGGTGGTTTACACCCTTTCACCATCCACACTGATCATAAAAATCTACAGGTATTACAATCCATGGAGTGCGTCAACTCCCGCCAGGCCAGGTGGGCTCATTTTTTCGCACAATACGATTTCCTTATACTTACATTCCAGGATCGCAAAATACAGTAGCAGATGCCCTGTCATGCAAGACATTGGAGAAGAAGGACACATCATTTCAGACAGAATGTTTCTTCCAGAAGAATCTCGTTATAGCACATGCTTCTTCTTTCTTCAAGAATGCAGGGAAGCGCTGATTTCCGACCCTTCCATCGAAGACAGTTCTAAACTTATCAACCATGAAGGGTTGTGGTTTCTGGCCAGTAGATTATACCTTCCCACCTCCTCACTTCATCAACAAGCACTTGAATGGTGTCATGATTCCAAGATTGCAGGTCACCGTGGTAGGTTTGGTACCACAGAATTGCTTAGAAGGTTGTTTTTTTGGTCTTCGCTGACATCAGATGTTGAGAAGTGTGTTCAATCATGTACAACTTGTGCCGAAACAAATATGATACCCGAAGGGCATGTGGTTTGCTTCAACAGGATCAATTATCTTTGCGTCCTTGGGGTCATATCACCACTGACTTCATTGTGGGCCTGCCTCTTTCACAGTCTTGTACTTGCATTATGGTTACGGTGGATACTTTGACCAAATTGGCCCATTTCTCTCCTCGCCCTGGTCTACCAATGGCAGCTGGCATGGCCAAAGTTTTTCTCAAGGATATATTTCATATTCACGGCATGCCCGAGAAGATTACATCTGACCGAGGGAGCCAGTACACCTCAAAGTTTTGGAAATCTTTGTGTGCCAACTTAGGTATCAAATGGGCTATGTCATCGGGATTTCATCCCCAAACCAATGGGCAGACCGAGCAACTGAATGGTACGCTCAAGCAATATCTACGATGTTATGTCAACAGGGAATAAGACAATTGGGTGTCTCTTCTGCCCACAGCAGAGTTTGCTTATAATAACACCCAACATTCAGCGACTGGTTTGACTCCATTCTATTGCACTTTTGGTCAACATCCTTGTGCTGCCCTACCAAATTTCTCAGTGCACACTCAACTACCAGCAGTGGAGGATGCTATACACAACAATTCGGAGGCTCACAAGACGGCCTTACTCAGCCTGCAGCATAGTAGAATGAGGAGCAAGAACCAAGCAGATAAAAATCGTCGGGAGAACCCAGAGTGGAAGGTGGGCTCGATGGTTTGGCTGTCCACTAAATACTTACCTAGATGGGTATGACCATCTACTCTTTCCCCCAAGTATATCGGTCCTTATCCCATTATAGAAAGGATCAACCCTGTTGCCTTTCGTCTCCAGTTACCCACCAACTTGAAACAAGTACACCCAGTGTTTCATTCTTCTCTCCTCAAAGTTGTTTCATCGGGATCTAAGGTGCGTTCCGATCCAGTGAAAACCAGCAATCCCCCTTCACAAGAGTACAAAGTAGAACAACTGTGTGATTCCAGCTACAGACAAGGGTGGCTGGAATACTTGGTGCACTGGAAAGGATATCCGTATTCGGAAGACTCTTGGGAGCTCATGTCTCATATCTCTGCCCCAGTCCTCCTCCGCAAATTCCATTTCGCCCATCCTGGGAAGCCGGGGGGAATTAGGATGAGGAGAGGGCATACTGTAATTGGTAGGTATCGCTTCCCTAGACTGCGATCCGCATTCTAGTTGTTTTGTTTACGCTGCGTAGCGTATTTAAGCCCTGCCCACTTTTGGCTCGGTGCGTTGCAACTGTGCAATTTCCTCGGTGCAGCTTGGTTGCGCTTCGCTAAAGTTTTCTCTTGCCCTCCGGCCACCGCTTTCTTTCTTTCTATGGGGCTTCTCTCTCGGGGAAGACCTGCCTCTGTTCCCTCTTTCCTCCTTGCCTTTTGACTCATGGCAGAGAGCAACTCTTCCGCTCTCCTGTTCTTCTGGTTCCGCGGCCGGCTACGTTTTCCCAGACTTACCTCGTTTCTGCCTTTCTGCTTTCTCTGCTACACCTTCTCGGCGTGCCCTGTCTGGACATAGACTCGGTTCTGTTCCATTGGAGCCCACACTTCACTCCGGTACGCTTGCTGATGAACTTCTCTCCAGAGTCTCCATTCTCAAGTGGGGGTTTTTTCAGCCATCATCGGCTTTTTCCCCTTACAATTTCCCACCAGAGAGGGTTCACAGGTAAGCCGAGTCTGAGGCTTCACTGTGGATCCCTTCCGTTAGAGACCTTCTCTTCGCAAGAAGAAGACAGACTACAGCGCTCGGCGACCGGATTACAGACATCAGGAGATTCAGGTGAGGAGGAGGAGGGAGAGCTGGAATCTGGGGAAGATAAGCAATCAAAACTTAACAGATTGCAACGCCCTAAAATGGCATTGCCAGAACAGCTACAAGAGCTAGTAGCCGATGTACAGAATATGATCATAGAAATACAGAAGATGTCAGTAGAAGTGCAAACGTTGAAGACTGAAAACAATGTCTTACGGCAGATGATGACCACAAAAGAAGTTCGCCCTTCAGAGCTCCCGCCCATAGCATTGTCTACGGACAAATCCGATGGCTCTCCCAAGAGATTAAAGGAATTTTTGGATACTTGTCATATCCATTTTGCATTGCAGACCAATACCTATTCCACAGATCATACCAACGTGGGATATCTCATTTCTAATTTCACGGGTAACGCTCTGGCCTGGGCTACCCCAATGGTTACCAATTCAGATCCGGTTTTACAGGACTTTGCAGCTTTTACTCATCAGTTAAAGCAAGCATTTGAGAGACCGGAAATCACTTACAAGGTATGTGAAGACCTGTTGGATGCGTGACAGGGTCAAATGTATGTTCTTTCATACATTACAAATTTCAAAAGACTAGCCACAGGGGCTGGCTGGTCTGAGCAAGCGCAGTACGTGATTTCTCGAGGAGGACGAAAAGAAGACATTAAGGATGAATTAGCCAGAGCTCCTCGTCCCTCTACGTTTCCAGAATTGGTGTCAGCGGCTCTTCATATTGAATTCCGGCTTCAAGAACGATGACAGGAAAAGCGTTGAATGAAGAGTTCTTTCCTTTATTCCGAATCCCCTCCTCCTACGACCTCAACCTCCCGCACAGATGAACCCATGCAGATCGGGGCTACGCGAGCACCTTTGACCTGGGTAGAATGACGTCGCAGAAGAGAAAAGGGTCTTTGTGCCTATTGTGGCTCGGATTCCCATTTAATCAAGAACTGCTCGGAATTGGCATCCCAGAGCTCGGGAAACGATCATCCTCGGCCCCATTAGGGACAGGCAACTGAAGACAAACAGAAAGTCCCTATGTTTCTCTCTCCATCAGCCCCCACTCTCCTTCAGATGACTCAAGACTCATGGTGATTGGCGTGTAACTGACAGTAGGTTCTAAAATCCTAGAGGTCCTTGCCCTTCTGGACTGTGGGGCTGCAGGAAATTTTGTGAATACTATGTGGGCAGATCAGGTGGGATTACACCACAAAGAATGCAAGGAAGATCAGAAGGTGGAAGGAGTGGATGGCACTCCACTCAGCTCGAGACTCATAACTCAAACCACCGATGACCTACTTATCACCATATTTCAACATCAGGAGACTATTTGTTTTGAGATCATCAGAGCAGCTCACTTTCCCATAATTTTGGGAATCACTTGGCTACGTAAACATAATTCACAGATAAATTGGACCACAAACCAATTAGTGTTCGATTCCCAGTATTGCAAGGAACACTGCTTGCCAGAATCGAAGCCTCAACGTACTCCCACTCAAGCTGCAATTACCTCTCCCACTGTGGAGGTTAATTCACTTCCAGGTATTCTCATGGAATATGCAGAAGTTTTCGCGGAAGAGGCCGCCCTCCAGTTGCCGCCCCACAGACAAGAGGACTGTGCCATTGATCTGACGCCCAATGCATTGGTTCCGTGTGGGCGCATGTTCTTCTTGTCTTTATTTGAAAGACAAACCCTTCGGTCATACTTGGATGACAATCTCAGGCACGGACTCATCAGACCCACCAAGTCACCCGCAGGGGCACCTTTGTTTTTCATACCAAAGAAAGACACACGAGAATTAGGTCTATGTATTGACTTCAGAGGCCTCAATAAGGTCACCATCAGAGACCGTTATCCCATGCCCCTCATTACTGACATCCTGGAAGCAGTCCAAGGGGCACAAATATTCTCAAAATTGGATCTTCGCAGCGCCTATCATCTCCTTCGGCTAAAAGCCAGCGATGAATGGAAAACAGCTTTCCGTACACCCTTTGGGCTATTTGAATACTGTGTGATGCCATTTGGGCTTGTGAACGCCCCAGCAGTTTTTCAAAGGTTCATGGATCAAATCTTCTCGGATCTAATGTTCATGTCAGTCATCGTCTACTTAGATGATATCCTTGTCTTCTCCAAGGACCCCAGAAGCATGACGATCATCTCAAGGAAGTTCTGAGCCGTCTGCGAACTCATCATTTGTTCGCCAAGAAAGAAAAGTGTCTGCTTGGGGTTACTTCAGTGCCTTACCTCGGTTTTATCCTATCTCAAGGAGGTATTCTCATGGAAGACAAGAATGTAGAAGCAATTCTGAAATGGGAGTCCCCCACGTTCGTCAAAGAAGTACAGAGATTTCTGGGACTGGCTAATTTCTATCGATGGTTTATTCCAAATTTTTCAGAAACTCTTCTGTCAATTACCCAGCTACTGAAAAAGAATTATTTACCTTTTCATTGGAGTTCTGAGGCCGAAGAAGGCTTTAAGAAACTAAAAGAGCTATTCTGTACAGCTCCTATTCTGAGACATCCCAATCAACAGAAACCTTTTGTGGTGGAGACTGATGCCTCAGCCTTTGCTATCGGAGCAGTGTTACTTCAAGAATACAAAAATCAGGAACATCCCATAGCCTACCTTTCCTGCACCCTTACAGACAGTCAAAAAACTACTCAGTGCTGGAAAAAGAACTCTTGGCTATGAAATTAGCGTGTGAAGAATGGAGACATTTATTGCAAGGTGGTTTATACCCTTTCACCATCCACACTGATCATAAAAATCTACAGGTATTACAATCCATGGAGTGCGTCAACTCCCACCAGGCCAGGTGGGCTCATTTTTTCACACAATATGATTTCACTATACTTACATTCCAGGATCTCAAAATACAGTAGCAGATGCCCTGTCATGCAAGACATTGGAGAAGAAGAACACATCATTTCAGACAGAACGTTTCTTCCAGAAGAATCTCGTTATAGCACATGCTTCTTCTTTCCTTCAAGAATGCAGGGAAGCGCTGATTTCCGACCCTTCCATCGAAGACAGTTCTAAACTTATCAACCATGAAGGGTTGTGGTTTCTGGCCAGTAGATTATACATTCCCACCTCCTCGTTTCATCAACAAGCACTTGAATGGTGTCATGATTCCAAGATTGCAGGTCACCGTGGTAGGTTTGGTACCACAGAATTGCTTAGAAGGTTGTTTTTTTGGTCTTCGCTGACATCAAATGTTGAGAAGTGTGTTCAATCATGTACAACTTGTGCCGAAACAAATATGATACCCGAATTGCATGTGGTTTGCTTCAACAGGATCAATTATCTTTGCGTCCTTGGGGTCATATCACCACTGACTTCATTGTGGGCCTGCCTCTTTCACAGTCTTGTACTTGCATTATGGTTACGGTGGATACTTTGACCAAATTGGCCCATTTCTCTCCTCTCCCTGGTCTACCAATGGCAGCTGGCATGGCCAAAGTTTTTCTCAAGGATATATTTCATATTCACGGCATGCCCGAGAAGATTACATCTGACCGAGGGAGCCAGTACACCTCAAAGTTTTGGAAATCTTTGTGTGCCAACTTAGGTATCAAATGGGCTATGTCATCGGGATTTCATCCCCAAACCAATGGGCAGACCGAGCAACTGAATGGTACGCTCAAGCAATATCTACGATGTTATGTCAACAGGGAATAAGACAATTGGGTGTCTCTTCTGCCCACAGCAGAGTTTGCTTATAATAACACCCAATATTCAGCGACCGGTATGACTCCATTCTATTGCACTTTTGGTCAACATCCTTGTGCTGCCCTACCAAATGTCTCAGTGCACACTCAACTACCAGCAGTGGAGGATGCTATACACAACAATTCGGAGGCTCACAAGACGGCCTTACTCAGCCTACAGCATAGTAGAATGAGGAGCAAGAACCAAGCAGATAAAAATCATCGGGAGAACCCAGAGTGGAAGGTGGGCTCGATGGTTTGGCTGTCCACTAAATACCTTCCTAGATGGGTATGACCATCTACTTGTTCCCCCAAGTATATCGGTCCTTATCCCATTATAGAAAGGATCAACCCTGTTGCCTTTCGTCTCCAGTTACCCACCAACTTGAAACAAGTACACCCAGTGTTTCATTCTTCTCTCCTCAAAGGTGTGTCATCGGGATCTAAGGTGCGTTCTGATCCAGTGAAAACCAGCAATCCCCCTTCACAAGAGTACAAAGTAGAACAACTGTGTGATTCCAGCTACAGACGAGGGTGGCTCGAATACTTGGTGCACTGGAAAGGATATCCGTATTCGGAAGACTCTTGGGAGCCCATGTCTCATATCTCTGCCCCAGTCCTCCTCCGCAAATTCCATTTCGCCCATCCCGGGAAGCCGGGGGGAATTCGGATGGGGAGAGGGCATACTGTAATTGGTAGGTATCGCTTCCCTAGACTGCGATTCGCATTCTAGTTGTTTTGTTTACGCTGCGTAGCGTATTTAAGCCCTGCCCACTTTTGGCCCGGTGCGTTGCAACTGTGCAATTTCCTCGGTGCGGCTTGGTTGCGCTTCGCTAAAGTTTTCTCTTGCCCTCCGGCCACCGCTTTCTTTCTTTCTATGGGGCTTCCCTCTCGGGGAAGACCTGCCTCTGTTCCCTCTTTCCTCCTTGCCTTTTGACTCTTGGCAGCAAGCGACTCTTCCGCTCTCCTGTTCTTCTGGTTCCGCGGCCGGCTACGTTTTCCCAGACTTACCTCGTTTCTGCCATTCTGCTTTCTCTGCTACGCCTTCTCGGCGTGCCCTGTCTGGACATAGACTCGGTTCTGTTCCATTGGAGCCCACACTTCACTCCGGTACGCTTGCTAATGAACTTCTCTCCGGAGTCTCCATTCTCAAGTGGGTTTTTTTTCAGCCAGCATCGGCTTTTTCCCCTTACAATCTCCCGCCGGAGAGGTTTCACAGGTAAGATGAGTCTGAGGCTTCACTGTGGATCCCTTCCGTTAGAGACCTTCTCTTTGCAAGAAGAAGACAGACTACAGCGCTCTGCGACTCGGATTACAGACATCAGGAGATTCAGGTGAGGAGGAGGAGGGAGAGCTGGGATCTGGGGAAGTTAAGGAATCAAAACTTAACAACAGGATGTTGAAGGATACCCGTTTTTATTATGGGGAGCCATTGAAGGGATTTAACCACTGAGGTGATATTGTCCTTAATCCTGAGGCAGAGCACTCTGCATTTTGAAATGGGTTGACCTTTTCTTCAAGGAAACATTGATATAAATAATGACCGCTAGGTTCATTGGGGATTCCACAGGGATCTAGATGAGCAATGTGAGCCTGAACAAATAAAGAGAAGGGGGCTTGTGTTATCTCTGCAGGATCATAGTGTGACTCCAATTTAGACAGACTGCTATCCTAGATGTGTCACAATGTCATTACTAAACATCCTGCTGGTCAAGGTGACCGAACATATGTATATCAGCTGTGCAGAGCTTAACAATGGAATAGAGCAACACTCGTTTCGAAGCCTGGGGGCTCATAGTACTGTCAAACAGGCTCCCAAGAAAACTAGCACCTGGATGCCTGAACTCTGCCCTCTTTTATAGAGCAGGAGATTCATGCAAATGCAAAAGCTTTGTCGGGGAAACCCATAGGATGCTGGGGACTGTCAGAGAAGTTGGAGGGTGAGGGGGGCAATCAAGAAACATCTTTTGCTCCCTTGTGTCATACATGCTGATTTGAGTAAAATCATTGTGTCACAGGGGTCGTTTTCATTTGCCTAGAGCAGCTCTTCTCTTATATCTATGAGACAAGTGTTGACTCTACCCCCACTCTGCAATACTCCGTTAATTGCAACATCACCAGCTTCTCTAGGGAGATATAGTTTAGATTTTGGGTGCACACTTTCTGGGATGCCAGGTCCTGTATTTGTCTCTTTCAGGAGTAGTGTTTATGTGCCTCGCTTCACGGCATAGGGTAATAAACCGTTTGCAAGAGAATCGTTGCAGTCAAAGGTGAGAGTTGACACTAGTATTGTGACGTTGGTTTTAAGGAGACTTCCATGGCAGGGTTACTCCTGCGTGGGCAATGTCTGGATGGATTTTACAGTCTTGAGCCTCATTTCTTCCATGATGTAGGCAATTGAGGAGACAGTAGTACTGGATTTTGAGACTTGAGGGAGGGAAAGTGAACGTTCCACTTTGTATCTAACATCTGTGATTTTGATGGTGATAAAGGTAGAACAGTGTTATAGTATGTTATGCTATGTTCTGTACACTTTAATAGTGCCTAACTGCAACTGTCATGCCTCAAAGCACTTTAGGTTGTCTCGGAGCTCAGCAGACCATAGTCTGGATGTAAATGGAAAACAGTATATTGCATTGTCGGAGAAGGATATTTCGTGATACTAAATATTACAATCTTAGGAAATGACAATATTTACAGAGATGACCAGTGCTGTAACATTATATCTAGCAGTTGTATGTGATATGTTATGTGTCAGCGAGTGCTGACGTGAGAACCGTATTTGGCATTGGACCCAGCCCCAGATAATACGAGGTCACTGCACTAAAAGATGGAATGGACATTGACTACACATGCAGGTCTCTATCTCATGAGCAACTGATTGCTGCTGAAGGCTTTATGATTAAAAGTTTGACAGTATTTTAGATCATGTGCATATGTAATAAACAATCATGTTATATCAGGTGAATGCAATCTTCGGCTCTCCAGTATAGTCAGTGGCGAGGGATCATGGGAGTCGCAGTGTTAAACCCCTGGAGAGCTGCAATTTGCAGACTTCTGTGTTAAATGGTACATTATGTGCAGATTTCGTAAACCAAAGGTTGGTCGCTGAGTTGTATGAAAATGATATGTTAAACTTTAATGTCCTGTTAAACTGAGCCGTTACATTGCATTCCTTTTCGGAAGAACACGATCAGATCTTTTCAGAATGAAGTGCAATGAACTGCAGGAAGCATATTAGCCATCAGACGTACCTTACATTTGCAGAGAAGGCTGTAACTCGCAACTCGCAGACAGAAACAATCAACCAGGCCAATGCCATCAGCAGTAGTGTCTGCGTTTTGTGTTTCAGTTTGTCCCATCTCTACTTCCATTGTATCCCACTCTTCCTGTTCTGGAAATAAATCAACATAAATATGAATACTTTCAGGTCCTTGGGACGAACTTCTTAATCTTTCACATAGAAAGTCATTTTTACTCAATATAGGTTCCAGCACATAACTGTTCTTTTTATTAATAACCTATGCACTGCATCTTTTTAAAATGCATGGAATAAACACTTATACCAGACAATTAAAAGAAAAGTGGGCTAGTCCTGGTCTTATATTTATAATTCCAATTATATATAAAGGTGACATTATAACAGTAATGATGGATCTAAAACTTGAGGTTCGTGGAAGGGAGGAAAAAGAATCTAATTCTACACATTCCATCATAAAACCATAGATATTATTTCACAGAAACGCTGCACGCCTTTGAGTCATAAGTCGTCGCATCCGTATCGGCTACGGCAATATACTGTGATGGGAATAGCATATCTGTGTGAAAGTATCTGAGAATAAAAAGCAAACATCAGTCACACATACATCACATATTTTGCCAAGATGAGACTAGCATCACTTTATTGACTCGAGTGAGAGTGTCCTTTGTGAGAAACCTGAGGGCGTCCTCACATCTACTCCCCTTGGATCCTCTTCTCAGGTGGCCAAGGAAAGGCCATCTTTTTAGGATCCTGACCCTGGGGTTGGAGAAGCTAGGGAGGATCACCTGTGTAAAGGGTCCTTGGGGATTGGGGATGAGATGTCCTTAGGTGAGATGCGGCACCCATCATTTCCATTTTAGGAGGAAACCTCAATCCCAGACGCAGTTATGGGGTATTGCTACCCCTGTCCCACTGGCCAAGAAAACACCAGGATATCTTATCAGCAGGAAGAAGATGAAGTAGAGAAGGCTTAAGGGGTGACAGGCAAGACATGGTATCCCCCTTTCCCTGTTGAGAACCAACCTAACCCTCCCCAGACCTTTATCGGCTATTGTAAAACATCTCCCCTCATTTTCCCACAATTTACCAATGACAGTACTGGGACGAGGAAGAGGCGACTAGGAGTAGTGAAGCCTAGTTACTAATTTCACTACTCTAGTACTGGGACGAGAAAGATCAGGCAAGTCCAATTAAGAACTCACACCTGCAAACGGTCAAATGATTGCTTGTGTATAATAAGCAAGGAAAAGAGCAGCAGGCCTGTGTGGGAGAGACCAGCAGAGGATTCTGTTAGAAAGGGGGTAGCCGTGGTGGGACTGGCAGGGAAGTCAGGACGCCGGCAGAAGGTCCAAAAGACCTGTGGAGCCCAGAGCAAGTGGGGCAGTTCGAATTCCTCTGTCGTTGGGAAGTTGGAGCTGCGGATAAATGTGGAGAAAGAAAGTTGCCATCAGTGTCTGCAGAAGGGAAGCAGAGCTGCCAGTGAGTGCTGAGAAGTATATCAAGAGCGAGCAGGGCTTGCAATCAAAAGCAAAATGCCGGCGGAGCAGAACAGAAGCGATGTACTCGCCCAAGAGGAATGCTGAAGACCGGTGAGTGAAAGGGAACATCACTCAAAGTGGGGGCGCTCCTAGGGGCTGCATGAAAGTGAGACAAATGGTGAATGAAGCAAGTCAAATGTACAAAGGGAAATAAAAGATGAAGCCACTTGTCGAATGGAAATTCAGCGGGAAGTATATCTTTGGTAAAAAACTGAACTGAATGAAAACTTTATGGGCAAACCAACAATTGGCTGAAAGATAAATGTGAGCATGCCCATTTAAAAGCAACATACAAAATCAGAGAGCAAGTGTGGAAGTTTGCAAAAAGAGCATGACGGAAAGGTGGGGTAGAAATACAACCACTATAAAGTGAACTTTATGCATGAATACAGTACGGCAAGCTAAAGACTGGTGAAGGATACGGGACACATTGTGGCAAAGCCAATATGCTAACCGCGAGAAGCCAAGAGAGTGTGAGCCTTCACGTAAAGCCAAGAGGCCGACAATGAGAAGCCAGGTGAGTGTGAATCCCGTGCCTGCTGGGCCTAGAGACCCAAGCTACTCCTCACTGATGACGCCCAACAAGGGTGAAACATGTCTGGGGATGCTTGTGGTCTCGTGCAGAAGGGATGTGACCTAGCAGTTCGGGCTGGACTACCCCTTTGGGGGTGGGACCAAGCCTGATTTGCATGTGGTCTTTCCCCTTTTGTAATGGCTTAGCAGGCGAAGAACGATGGTCTGGAGGGTTGCCCAGAGCAATGCCAGAGGTTGAGATTTATTCTAAACCTTCCAACCATCACCTCTTTTGTTTTGCTTTTGTCACCCCGAGTGGGACGGGTATGCCCAGACGTGGGTCCCGTGCCTGCTGGGCCTAGAGACCCAAGCTACTCCTCACTGATGACGCCCAACAAGGTTGAAACATGTCTGGGAATGCTTGTGGTCTCGTGCAGAAGGGATGTGACCTAGCAGTTCGGGCTGGACTACCCCTTTGGGGGTGGGACCAAGCCTGATTTGCATGTGGTCTTTCCCCTTTTGTAATGGCTTAGCAGGCGAAGAACGATGGTCTGGAGGGTTGCCCAGAGCAATGCCAGAGGTTGAGATTTATTCTAAACCTTCCAACCATCACCTCTTTTGTTTTGCGAGTGTGAATCTGTACACAGGGGTAAATACAGAAGAGGCAGAATTGTGGTGGGAATCAGATGAGACCGGCGCATCATATTAAAATTCTAAGTAAACCTCTTTGGTTCTTTGTCAGATTCCAAGAAGGAAGTATTACTCATTTTTTGGTTGGTTCCCATCACTGATTTTATTAGTGTTCAAGGTGCAATATATACAATCAAGTAGGTTTGGTAAGTACGGCGGATGCCCTGTGTACAGCTTCAATTGGTTGTTCTGCTGGGTAGCACGCTAGCAGGCTTGTTGGCCTCTGCATTTTTCGAAAAAGGTAGCAGGCGCTCCTCTCCAGAAAGAACATGGCATGATAACCTGTTCTGAGATGAGAGTTTGCAGCACACGCTTTTTGCTCACTGTACCTTTCACAGATGGCAAATATCCATTTGCATATCAGTCTTTGTCCCGCCCACTTGGGCAGTCCAGCACTGAAATGCTATGGCAATTCCTGTCTGAACAAGAGTACCAACAGCAACACCATACACGTGTTTCAGCCTTGCTGGGCCTCCTCAGTGAGATGAAGCTGTGCCTCTCTGAGCACAGCTTCACCTCACTGGTTGGCCTCTGGTTGGCCTCTGCAGACACGGTGATCGCTCACTGACAAAGAACCAAAGAGGTTAACTTAGAATTTTAATATGATGCGTCGGTCTCATCTGATTCCCACTACAACTCTACCTTTTCGGAACTTGGTACAATTGAGCACTGTCCTACGGGAATCTGCCAACTGGCAGCAGAGCATATACTTCTAAAAACTCTGATCAGTGTGGCAACACAATGTTCCTTGTGCTCTAAACTCTGACAGCAAATACAGAAGAACCTGTGTAGGCTGAAGAGCCTAGGGTTCCTGGGTGTGCGACCTGTAATGGGTGGACTCTGTGGTCTGACAACTGCGCCTGACCAGGGAACCCTCAATTCTAAAAACCAAAGACATTGTTGAACTGTTAATTCAATCTAGAAGGAGTGTTAAATTAATCTGAAGTTGTGTTTAATATTGAAAGGTTGCAACTAAGTATAATTTGGCAAGTTAAAGTCTTGGGGACGGGAACTCTGAGACTTGATGAACTGTAATTCTGTATTGATGACGAAGCTTCAAGACCCTTTTCTTTGTAACTGTGTTTCCTTGAACTTGGTGAAGGGAATCCCAAGGATTTGTGAAACTGTGTTGCCTTGAACTTGGGAAGTGAGCCCCAAGGATTTGTGGAAACGTTTTGAACTTGAGAAAGGTAATCTCAAGACTTTTGTGGAACGTTCTTGAACTTGGGGAAGGGAAGCTGAAAAGGAAGGTAAGAGATGGAAGAAGCTCAGAATTTTGTGTTAATCAACATTTATTCTCTTGTTGCCTGTCTCTTGCTTCATGATGCCTTCACACCTGCCAAACTAATCAGTAACTTAGTCAATGTGTGGAACATGTTTTAGAAAATCACAATTGTTTAATGTAAATTCTCCAAGATGACATCACATCAAATAGGAGGGTATCTCAGTTAGAATGTTACACCCATTGGGAATGGAATAGTGTGATGGCACGTTTGGAACACTGTCCAATCACATAAACTGACCAATACAAACATAGAAATGGTTCCCACCTCTAAAGGGAACAGTTTTCAATCTATAACAGTGCAAACCCCAGATTTCAATGTACTGACTGACAGATTGGAGGAGAGACTGTTTGGAAGGAAGGAGAGAAAGAAGACTTTACAACAACAGAAAGGAGAACATCATAGCGTGCTTTGTATTTATTTTGGATCACTGGCAAACCACTGTGAGAGAGACTTATATGGAGTTCAACCGCAGACCTTCCTTAGTGGAAAAGGAAGCAGACAACCAATACAGAAGGAGAGAAACCTGGAGGTGGATGAAAACTGACCCTTGCTGACCGATGCCCACTTGTTATGATAAGGGAACAATTGAACCAGTTCTTGAGATGGTACCCACCTGTCTGTGAGATAGTCAAAATATATTCCTATGTGAGTATATTGCCAAGGGAAATATAATTATCTGGGGAGGCATATTCTAAAGGGGAATAGATTAAATCCCAGCCCCTCTTATTTGTGAAAGTACTGAGTGTGGGGAATACTAATTGTCTTTAACACATATTTCAGAAGTGTAAGAGCTTTTAGAAGTGATGCATTTAATAACATAGACCCAAATAGTATGTATATTGGGAGACCCATGACTCCTGTTCTGTGCAATGGCCAAGTACAGACTGAGATTCAGCCAATATCTCCCTTTGGACATGCCTTTGAAAATAATGTAAATGAAGTCAGTCCCTTCTTATATCACCAAACATAGTCCTGTTATTTGCTCTGAACAACTCAAGGACAAAGGGAGACGGATTGTAACTGCAACCCTATTTTTTCCAACTTTGAATTGCCCACTAAACAATGACATGTGTGCAATTCTTACAGATTTATTAAATCAAAAAACGAATGAAGGCAATCTAGCAAACATACACGTTTAATATACATTTTTGTTTTTGCAAGCAATTTGCATGCAGGAATGTCAAGTAACCTGCCTTTTAAAATGAATTTTCTAAAGTGCTGTTTGAAACACTAACATATCCATTGACAAAAAGGAAGTTTTTATTTTTAATAAATTAAAAATAGAGACATTTAGATAGGCAGTGATGTTCTGATTCATTTTGTTTTATATAAAATGAAAGCTTTGACCTGAATCCTCATTCATGTTTCAATCTTGGTGAATGTGCAATGTGGATTAATCAAATATACATAGAACACACCCTCCTGCAAATACATGTGCCACACTTGATGTTCAGTGATTCCAGAACTGTAGTTTATTGCCACATTCAGTTCTAGGATTGTCTTAACAAGTGCATGTCTACCGTCACATTTATCAGCACAAGCATCAGATTTAGTAGCTTTAATATTAGCACTAGAGCTCAGCAAAGGCAAGGAAGTAACAGTATATTCAGATTCAGCCTCCGAGATATCCACAGTGCATTCTGGGCTGTCATGTTGGCTGAGGGGAGTCTTCAGATGTGCTGATAGGTCATAGGTCATATCACACTCTAAAACACTTGTGTATGAGCGCGATAGAAGTAAAATATCAATCAATATGTGGAGCATACGCTCCTATTGGGCAGTATGATAGAGGCACACCTGTACACACTGTGCATGGCAGTGGCAAAGTGCCATGCCCACACGAGGGGGTAGGGCCCCATCTCTGGGGGCAACGAGGCAACAGATGCAGAAGTAAAATGTGCCACATATTTTTGGGGACATTATAGAAATTGATGCTTTGTCCCCAGCATGCCAATTATGCACGAACAATGATACTAAGGGAAGGATATAACACATTACCAGTGACAAAGATTATGAAATTGCAGGGAGCTGCACCCAGGGAAGAAAAGGAGTTGTGGATAAAGAGGGGATGTACAGTGTCTCTTACAATTGCCTTATGGTTGCAAAATAACACATGGGAAAGTGGTAATACCATTCTCATTATTACAGAATTACACCGTCCTACCCATATAGGGAAGGAGGTGCTTGCTGCTCATATTGGAAAAGATTGGTTCTGTCCTAATTTGGCGGAACATGTGGCAGAATTTATGAATAAATGTCTAGTTTGTAAACAATTTACAGCAGGTCATATATTAAGGGGAAATGAGCCATACCTTGCCCAATGGGTCCATAACAGCACCTGCATGTTGACTATGTTGACATGCTCCAAGTATGCCAGTGCTCCCACTACATGATAGTGGTTGTGGGCTCCTTTTCCCAATGGATCGAAGGCGGTCCTTATTCCCATCTGATGCCCTTAGACCGGAGATATTTGTGGTTCAAGAAATCTTCCCACGATGGGGCGTGTGTGAAGTCTGACAATGGTCCTCACTTCACCAATTAGATATTCCACCACATCACAACCTTGTTAGGAATACAACACACATTCTCGTGTGTCTATCACCTGCAAGGAAACGGAACATGCGACCGCCTCAACCGGCCGCACAAAGAAGGCATCAGCAAAATTAAAAAGACTTTGAGAAAGAGTTGGCTGCACTGTCTTCCATTAGGATTATTCGCACTGCGCAATAAACCAGGGTCTGACCACCATTTAACCCCACATGAGGTGGTGAAAGGACAATGCATGATACTTCCCGTGGCTCCTCTAACTAGGGCACTGAAAGATGCAGAAAAAATGTCTGATGTATTGAGTCAGGAAATGTACGAGTACACCGCATCCTTGATGGCTAGTGCCTCTTTTATTTCTCGTCAACTGGGGGGACAACGGGAGAGGCCTGAACAGAGAGGAGAAAACAACAATCCAGAAGCAAATAAGGACCTTTTAAAGCAACCCCAGTTGTATCTGAGGGATCAGGTTTTGCTGAGGGATTTCACGAGACAGCGGTTTAAGCCACGTTTTACAGGGCCATATATAGTGGAGCAAGTCATTGATCGAGCAGTCAAACTAGAAGGGAAAAAGTCTTGGCACTACAAGGGGGTCATCAAGCCCTGCAAGGTGGTGGCCTCTCCTAGCACCAACAACAAAAGGGCCAATGATCCACAAGAAGAAGAAGAGAACAATTGCCTCAAAGCATCACAACCAGCAGAGGCCAACCTCTGATTACTCACTACAGCGCAAGACAGGTAGGGAAACGACTTCCTACACATCCAGAGTGAGGGCACACTGTCTAAATATTATGTTTCTTTCCACACATTGACATCATTCATCGTGAAAGTGTGATTGTTATTATTGCACTTTTTTTATTGCATTGTCCCAGGCTTTCCTTTGATCCTCAACCGGAGACCTTCTAAGGCCAATTTGTCCAATTTGTTAGAAGATACGACAGCGATAGAAGCAATGTGTTTTTCTATGTTTTTAGAGCTTACCTGACCCAGTTAGATGCACACCTAGAGATATGAAGCTAACCTGTGCTGGCAGTACTTTGAAATCCTAGAATACACACAGTTTGGGCACATTTCAATCAGCCAACAAACATCGTTGAGACTACACAGGAATACAAGGAGGGGTAAGTGATGGGGGCATTATTAAAAGAATGCTTATTGTGTCTTGTCTCTTATTCTCATGTGGTATTTCTTCCCTCATATTTGGCAAATGTCACATGTTTCTAGTAATACCGCTGTGACCTCTACTAACACAACCCCAACTCCAGCAGGTGGAACAACCATGTCAGGTGGAAAGGTAAGCACTGTAAGTACAGTAAAGAGGAGCAGACACAGTGCTGATGAAGACATGGGGGGTCGATCTCTAACTCACTGATACTGCTCGAGTATTTTATAACATGTGCTACAAGCACATGACTAAAGTAGGTAAACAAACCACAGTGGAGAGCTCCTATATCTGCTCAGTAAACCCCTATGCCATCAGTGCCTTCAGAACGTACATAGCAACTGAAATACCAACAGAAAGGGCACAATGCATTATATACCTGTCCATGTATACAACCCTAGGGAGATTCCTAGGTAGAACAGCAACATTGCAACAGATGTACAAGGCAACATTCCCCTATGAAGATAGTTATATAAAGACACTTGACGTGATGGACGAGTACTGGAAAAAAAACCAGGCTATACAATACATAACTGATGGCCCACAGAAGGGAGAGACAAAAATTATAGCACTGAAAGAATTGCCATCTCCTAAGAAGGGGCACAAGGAAATAGGAGGAAAACCAGGATTTTGGGAATGACCATAGATGCTTGTGTTTGGCCAAGTGTACACAGATGAAGGATGGAAGGAGGGAGTAGTAGGCAGCAAAGCACACACACGTCTACAAGCTCCAGTAAACACAGTACATGCAGAAAATGATAAGAATTGGATGCAAGCACATGGTTACTGACCTGGGTGCACAATGAAGCTGGACCAATGCCCATAATACCACTGAAGAAAACAGCATTGTGTTTCCAGAATGATGGCGCAGTGAAGGTTGGAGAAAACAGGGAGTCCAAGTTCACAGAAAAGCATCCATCCATGAAGGGTGGGATGGCAGTATTAATGGATATTTATTGAGCATGCGGATCTAAGGCATAGGAGAAGCTGCCACCCACCTGGGGAGGAATAGGTTCATTGTTGCACATCAATACACCAGCACTAGTAGTGCCACAGAAAAACATCAAAATAGAAGTCTTCCCTAAGATGGATAATGCAAGAAGAAAGAAGAGGTCAGTGGAAGTGGAAGTGAGTAGGGTGAAAAGAAAGAACTACATCTCATCAGCATCAGAAGCATCACTGGAAGACGTACTGCCTGAATGTCGATTGATCAGAAGGACAGAGATGCTCTTCGTGTTATTAGTTCCAGCTGTACAGACATACACAGATGCACAACGGCTCCAGATTACGAAATGGGACCTGATGTAGACCATAAACTCAACTGTAAATGGTCTCAATGCAAAAAAGAAGAGCTCTGAGCAGTAAGGTTGATGGTTCTTCAGAACAGATGTGCTTGAGACCTTCTCACAGCAATGGAAGGAGAAGTTTGCGCCAAGATTGGGTATTCTTGCTACATTTGTGCCTGCAAGCAATAAAGCAAATGGCACACTCACAGAATAAGTTACCAGATTGTCAAAAATGCACACCAAAATGGAGGAAGAAGCCAAAGGAATAGGAAATGATCAAAGCTAGATGCCTTATATATTCTCATGGACGACATACTAAAAGCATTATTAGGGGCACTAATATTGGTACTAGTAGCACTATGTGTGATTACGACCTGCATCATGCAATGGTGCAAGCCAACAGAGAAAACAATAGGGATGAAACTAATAGTAGAGATAAATGCAAATGGCGAAGAAGACGAGATAGTAGAAGAAAGAAAGAAAATAAGGACACAGATAAAGGGGTGCCCATTGTTCCCGACCAAGATGATGACATTCGATGATCCCATGGACAACAAGAGGTACTGGTCGAAATGGGTATGGTGTAACTTAGAAGGAGCTGCAGTTACATGACATGGAGTTTCGATGACCATGTAAATTACTAATGACATCTTGGAGGAATAACAAAGATATGACTAGCAAAATCAGGGGAGACTGAAGAGAGGGTGCCTGGAATGCACCTCTTTACCCCCATAAGCATGACAATCAAAGATCCAGAAATGCAAGATGCCAGTCACTGTTTGGCCAACACCCAGGAGGGTCAGTGACATTCACATAGGCAAACAGATATTCTCTCAGACAACCATTCAAACCTTATCCTGCTGAAGTCTTCCTGGATATAGGTGCCTCAACACTCACCATGGATGCAGATGCTTCACTGGACCTGATCGACCAATGACAAATCTCAACAGGAGATCCCTATATCTACCTGAGTCTAGCAAGGTGGGGAGAAATAGCTCCTGGTTAAAATTAATTGACTTTCATGACCTTGAATTCTTTAAAATTGCCCCAAGGAGGGATACTAAACCTCAATGCACTTGGTCCAACAGGGTTGTGTCTTCTTTTATAGACTATGTTATAGTTGATATGGAACTGAGCACCGACTGTAGCCCAATTACCATTGTGCACAATAAGATGATTGACCACGGTGCACTATGCTGGTCTACTGAGGTAAAAAACAAGAGAAATTGGAAGAGAAATGTGCAAAAACAGCAACAAACTTTGCTGGTAATAGAATTCAGTGGGATAACAAGAACATGAAAAAGCTGAATGGCTCCTTAAACCTGAACTTCCACGATCTAGAGTATTTGCGAAGGGGGGCTGATTGGGACTTGAGTAAAATACTAAAAGCCCTTATCCCTGTTTCCATAAATAATAAGAACAGGTACGGAAACAATGGGAATGGTAATGGCTTCAAACTCTTTGATTATGTTATTTTGGAAAAAAAGAAGCAATACAGCAAGGATAGGAATGCAGCAAAAAAGAATGCTATGTTGTCTCCATGTACCAGACAGAAAAGTATAACAAACTTGGCTACAAGGTTTAGGAATTGGCAAAAAATGCACACGTCTTCACTAAGGTGCATTGCCTGGTGCAACCTATTCCTGTGGCTAAGAATGAACTACATGTCTAGATTCTGGCGCAACTTTAATAGTTTCCGTAAATCTCTTTCTTTGACGGAAATTAATCAGCTTTCACAGATTTGTCGGACATCATATATTCAACACCTTTTTCCCCTTCAGCAAATATCCCTGAGTGTGTGGAGTGTGTATTGGAGGAGAAGCCTTGGGTGGGTACCTTAGAGGCAGAGATAGATGAGGTCAATCTGGATAGATTAATTGTGCAATCAAAAGCATCACGTGATCCAGGGCCCGATGGTATCCCCAACCTGGTTTATGAGGACAATCCGAATGTGTGGGCAAGACTGTTAAAAATTTACTTCAGTCATATAGTCAAGACAGTTAAAATACCAGATAGCTGGCGCCAATCCATATTAGTCCCAATTTTTAAAACGAGAGATAGATTAACACCATATAATTATCGCCCATTGGCGATGATGGATTTAAGCCGGAAATTGTTCGCTAACATTCTATTGGAACGTCTAAATGCCTCGTTTGAAGGGAACAACATCTTAATCACATTCGAACAGGCTTTAGAAAGAAATACAGCACCACATCTAACATCACGACAGTACAATTCTTGAGGGAGTTAAGACCTAAGGGGAAAAGTAGTTTATACTGGTGTTATGCCGATTTTTCCAAAGCCTTCCATCTTGTGTCCAGAGTAAGACTTTGGAGGAAACTGGAAAGCTGGGGCATTGAACCCTAATTATTGCATTATATTCAATAGCTGTACACAAATACATCTGTGGCAGTACATTTACGCTCAGAAGGTTATCTCTCAGAATATATTCCTACTAGTGAGGGCTTAAAACAGGGATGTGTCCCTGGGTCCAGTATTATATAACTTGCATACAGCAGATATGGAATCGGCTCTTAAGCATATTAAAAACTCACCCCCCAACATAAACAGGGTTAACATGATATGCATAACATATGCTGATGACATCTTAATATTTGATCAGACAGAAATAGGTCTACAGTGTACGTTGGATGTATTAACCACATATGCAAAAGAAAATCTAATCATTTTAAACAAAATGAAAACAAAACCCATGTATTTGGGGGGTTTACAAGTAGCGACCAGAAAACCTCAGTGGTACATGGATAATACTGCTCTTGAAAATATTAAGGAAGTTGTTTACCTGGGCTTCCCCATATGGGTAAAACCCTCGGCATCCCACTATGAGGCCTTTATACAAGCACAAATCTGGAAGAGATGGTCAACAATAAAAGTTTATATTGATCATCGTGGTGGATGAAATGTTGAAGGGTTCATCCATATCTACAAAGCCAGAATGGTTCCCGCAATTCTCTATGCATTAGAGGTCCTTCCATCTTCACAGATGAGGTGGTTGGAGAAGTTTGGGGGCAAGTTACTTTGCTCCAATATTAACCTGCCTCCGGGCGTCCCAGTGGAAGCCCTGAGATTAAAATACGGGCTGCAATCATTATCCTCAGTTTGGTCGGTAAAGAAGGTGGTGTTGCACTTCAAACTGGGCAAAACAAGCAGCATATCTAATAACCTATTACAACTGCTTAGTAAGGAACAGAATACAATCCCCCGGAACGATACTGTTAAGCATCTCCACGTGTTTACTAAACAATATCTGACTGAATTGGGCATTCAATTTGAAATCATTATCCTCAGCTTGGTCAGTAAAGAAGGTGGTGTTGCACCTTAAACTGGGCAAAACAAGCAGCATATCTAATAACCTATTACAACTGCTTAGTAAGGAACAGCATACAATCCCCCAGAACCATGCTGTTAAGGATCTCCACGTGTTTACTAGACAATATCTGACCAAATTGGGCATTCAATTTGAAATGATTGAGGGACGACCTAACCTGGAAATAATTCTAAAGAGAAAGGCACAAGAACTGGATCTGGCTGTGTGTACTGATAAACTATACGCCCTTAAGAGATATAGAGAATTTGCTTCTAAGGGCTTTAAGTGTGGTCAACTGCACAGATATCTAATTAAATGGTCAAATCCAGAGCTTAGGAGATTCACAATGCAGCTCTGTATGAATATATTGCAAACTAAGGAATGTATTGGTATATGAAGAAGCACAGAAAACCAGGATAAAATGTGCAGGCATTGTTCAGCCTCAGTTGAGACAAGTAGGCACATATTGACCTCCTGCATAGCAATGACTGATCTCTATACAAGAAGCCATGGAGCCTATGTCAGCCATCCTGACAACATAAGAGGTTACCAATTCTGGTCAAGCTTAATGGGGGCAGAATCAGTCATAATAAATGTAGCAGCTTTCTATTTATGGAAGCAAGCTATGAGAGATGTTGAAGAGCCTCACACTTTCTAATCGATAGGTTTTATGTCCTGGATAAGTAATGGACTTCAAGACAAGGGATAAGCTAGTTTAATTGTCCTGTTAATGACTTAGTTTACTTTGGTGTTACTTTGTTCTAATTATTTTACTGTTTTATTGATGAATTGATTGTAAATTTTGCATTGTAAATTGATGTTCTCTTTCTCTTGTTTATTTTTGTAAGTGTGCCAAAAAGTTTAAATAAACTATGTGCACAATAAAAAATTAAAAATAAAAATAAAAAAACAAATATCCAGCCGTGCTGACGTAATTAGAGACACCACGAAATAGTAATGTTGGCCACGAAGCAAACTTGCATGCCTGCACTATGTTACACCGACTCACACATGCACACATGAAGATCATGCTTTCACAGTTCTGTAGAGAGAGGATAGATATATATCGAAAGCCTTTATTATTTTCTCTCATTAGCCAAATGCAGAAACGCAAAAATGCAAGAGATGTAGAGAAAGCTTGTAGCCATTGATTGCAACGAACCCTATGGAACTACAGAATCGTATAAGGAACCTGGAAGGATCAAGTACCACTAACCAATAAGGAAACTAATACAATATAGATAATAGAAATCATAGCATAACCATAGTAGAATTACATGAAGCCGCAGGTCTCAGAATATGGGATGAAGGAAAACAGATTTTGCAGCACACTGTCCTGTGCTGGTGCTCGCAGCCAAGGTCATAGACAAGCAGAACATTCCTGGCCACGGAGATAAGGAGCCACCTTCAAAATAGCAGAATAAATCCTCACTAATTTCAGACCAGAAAGCTCATTTTTGCTGTATCACCCACGTGATCCCCCCGAGCTGAACAATGGCCATTTAGCAGTGGTGGGAAGAGGAGCGGTTCCCAGCAAAGCAGACAAGAAATGATACATGTGTTGGATTTCAACATTGCAACCAGCAGGCTCTCTCTAAGGCAACGCGGTTATCCCAATAGCATCAATGGGGACACATTGGGCCTCATTACACGGTAGGTGCTAAAAAACGGAATTTACCGGCATGGCGCTATTAGCGTGTCGGCCCTCACAGGAGACCGCCAATAGCGCACCATTACGAGTAAGCGGACACGCGCATAGGGCCATGCCGGTAAATGACCCTACCGCCATGGCGCTAAAGCACCTTACCGGACCCGCCCAAAGTGCTGATAGCACCTCCGCCCTCACTGTACATGCTATTTGCGGTCACCGCTATTAGCGATGACCGCTATTAGCGGTGACCGCTATTAGCATCGACCGTTAAATAGTGGAAGCGGAAATAGCGTCATCGCACCGGAACGGGAAAGAGCACGGCGGCCATCTTTAAAAACACAATCCATTGCCATGCTCTGCCCCCTGGACCATATTGGAGTAGTGAGCTGTGTGAAATCAACCGTGACACCTGCATCATGCCCAAGGCCCTGAAGAAAACATGTGACAGGCAGCGGAAGGAAAAGTACACCAACGAGGAACTGGTCATGTTGACGCAGACCCTTGCAGAGCATGCAGAGGTCGTCTTTGCAAATGATATGCGCCGCGCCACCTTGCTCAAGAAGAAAGCCATCTGGGAGGAGGTGGCAGTCAAAGTCAGTGCCGTGGGCACCAGCACGCGCACTGTGCGCGAATGCAGGAAGAGGTGGGACGACCTCAGGCTGCGGGTGAGGGGCATCCTGGCGGAGAACCACCGCATTGCCACTGCTGGCGGAGATGGCTCCCCAATACACCTGAAGGAATGGGAGGAGACATGCGCCAACATGATTGCCACCGAGAGCATTGAGGGAGTGGGCAGCATGGAGGTCGGCGTGGCTACCACTTCTGATGCAGGTGAGTGTACACATGACAGGATGCGGTGTGAATGCACAGTCACCCCCTTATGTAAGCCCAGACCCCACTCATGCATGGACACACATCCACACATGCACCCATCCATCACCATGTCAGTGTCAGACCCAAACACACACACATGCACACATCACCAGAGACAAGTCCCAAACTCAACCATGCATGGATGAGGCACTGAACTGGCACATCACCTGCATCCACAACTGCTAAGTCCCAATGTCCACAACTGCATAACCCCTGTAATTTACATTGAGTATATTGAAACGCAACCAATGCCATCCCCCTTCTCGTCCCTGACAGGCTCACATACAGATGGAGAGGATGCTGCAGATGCATCAAAGGCACCACCTACATCAAAGAGGCCAAGGGCACAGGAGCCGGAGGAGACCCCTGCAACAACCAGGGGCAAGGGTGGACGGGCACACCTGAAGAGTGGCAGCCTACGTCACAGTGCCACTGCCAGGGCAGCAGTAGCTGCACCACCAACTGTGGCCCCACCACCGGAGGCAAACCCACTGGCAACAATGCCAGACACCCAGGGCCCACCATCAGCTGCGGCAAGCTCTGCTGGTGAGGCAGCCGCCACTGGCCCCCAGTCCGATCCAGAGGACACCCTACTCCAGCACATGGAGATGCACACCCCAAGCCCCCCAGGAAGCCCAGAGCCCATGGCATCCCAGACCCCTGGTTCTGATGGGACTTATGAGGACACCAACCCTGCAATAATGTCACCCATGCTACCATCACCTGTTGCATTGGAGCCATCTGTGGGCACGGCATCCAATGCACGGTCACCCGGCACTGATCATCAATTCACCGCCATCCTGCAGCGCCAACAGGAGCTGACTGTGCTGGTTGGGCAGCATGTCGCTGAGGCAGCAAATCTCACCGAGAAGATAGTCCAGACGGCGAGGCACTCCACTGAGCGCATGGACGCCAACACGGACAGGATATGCAATGAAATTGCAAGTCTTAGGGAGGTGCTTGTCCGCATGGCAGACACAATGGACCACCACTTTCACCCACAAGGCCAGTCTGCCCCATCCTCGACTTCCGGGTCGACTCAAACAAGCCCCCTCAGGCGCTCGATGAGAACCACCAGGCGCACGTCTGGCAACCCTCAAGACCCTTCCAAGGACAATTGCAATTAGGGGGTTGATGGGGATACTCCGTTGTGCATTGGCCATGGCAGAAATGGCAGAGACATGAGGGACTGTTGTTGGGGGTGGTGGGAAGGGTGTCATGGGTCTGTTGGGGGGGGGAGGTGTTATGGGTCTGTTGGGGGGGGTGTTATGGGTCTGTTGGGGGGGGAAGGGTGTTATGGGTCTGTTGGGGGGGGAAGGGTGTTATGGGTCTGTGGGGGGGAAGGGTGGTGGGATGTTGTGGGGGGGTGGGAAGGGTGTTATTGGTCTGTTGGGGGGGAGGGTGGTGGGATGTTTTTGGGCTTGCACTACTACACCTTCATGTCACTCAATACACTGGTTTCTGAACAAAACACAGGCTTGGACATCTTCATTGTGCGTGTGTACTTCATTGGCGACAGGGTCCATTGCGTGCTTCAAAACATACACCAGTGCATTACCCCCCATATCCATGTGACAGTACGGAAACATGTTCCTCAGAATATTTGGTTCATCAGATGCTGTCTCACAGCACGTCCCTCCTGACCATCCCCTCTTGCAACACCTGCATCCCCTTCACCTCCATCCTCATCACCATCATCATCCTCATCAGGTGCTTCTATTTCAACGTCAGGGGGCAGTGGCACATTCCGTCTGATACACATATTGTGCAGCATGACACATGCCATGGTGATCTTGGCCACCTTCTCATGTCCATACAGGAGAGCACCACCAGACCTGCTAATGCACCTGAAACGTGACTTCAATAGTCCAAAAGTCTGCTCGATCACGATGCGGGTACGGGTATGTGCACGATTGTATTCCTCCTCGTGCCTGTTCTGTGGGTTCCATACAGGTGTGAGGAGCCAGGGCTTCAGGGGATAGCCTGCATCACCTGTATGGGGGAATGAACGGGGTCCTGTTACTGTTCACCTCAAGATCGGCCTGTTCACATCACACAAATTGACATTGCATTGTGATTCACGTACTAAATTGACAGCATACATGCAGATGGTCTGTGTGACAGCAACGTGCAAGGGGGAGGTCGACCCTGCAAGTAGAAATGCCACATTCATGCCTCCAACAGTAATTGACATGTCCTGGGTGAGGCCAGGTCTTAGGTGTCCCTGGCCCATCCAAATTAGGTAACACACTGCTAGTGTACTGACATCCTGACACCGATGTTGCCATGCTGTGAAGCATCACTTCAGTGGTGCCATAGGTGTGTGGTTCAGTGCTATGTCTAGGGGTGATCCCTTTGCATGCCTTCAAGGGCGCGTTGCTGGATTGATGTTGTGCTGCACTGAATCTGTATTACGGTCTTGACACTGTTGCAGGTTTGTGTAATATGTGGTGTGGCATGATGTGCAATGTGGATGGATGTGTGATGTTTTGCAACCTGCATTGTTCTCAATGTTCTGCACCTTCGAATTGCATGTGGGTTCCTCTCAAGTACATCGTGGACTTCCCTGAAGGACATTGGCGTACATCTGTATGTCCATTTTCCCTACGGACGCCAGTCAACACCCAGTTGGAGTATGCATCTCTCCCCCCCTCATTCACACCCAGTTGGAGTATGTATCTCTCCCCCCCCATTCACACCCAGTTGGAGTATGCATCTCTCCCCCCCATGCACGCCCAGTTGGAGTATGTATCTCTCCCCCCCCATTCACACCCAGTTGGAGTATGCATCTCCCCCCCCCATTCACACCCAGTTGGAGTATGTATCTCTCCCCCCCATTCACACCCAGTTGGAGTATGCATCTCTCCCCCCCTCATTCACACCCAGTTGGAGTATGTATCTCTCCCCCCCCATTCACACCCAGTTGGAGTATGTATCTCTCCCCCCCATTCACACCCAGTTGGAGTATGCATCTCCTCCCCCCCATTCACACCCAGTTGGAGTATGTATCTCTCCCCCCCCATTCACACCCAGTTGGAGTATGCATCTCCCCCCCATTCACACCCAGTTGGAGTATGTATCTCTCCCCCCCATTCACACCCAGTTGGAGTATGCATCTCTCCCCCCCCATTCACACCCAGTTGGAGTATGTATCCCCCCCCCCCCATTCACACCCAGTTGGAGTATGCATCTCTCCCCCCCCCATTCACACCCAGTTGGAGTATGCATCTCCCCCCCCCATTCACACCCAGTTGGAGTATGCATCTCTCCCCCCCCCATTCACACCCAGTTGGAGTATGCATCTCCCCCCCCATTCACACCCAGTTGGAGTATGCATCTCTCCCCCCCCCATTCACACCCAGTTGGGGTATGTATCTCTCCCCCCCCAAATCACGCAGCCATGTGCTTGCCCTGCTACTCAGCAAGTAGCCACGAACGTTGTCCGGTGTGTCGCTCCATGTAGCGTGGGATAGTTGAGTTCCGCAGAACCATGGAATCATGTGTTGATCCTGGGAATCTGGCACAGCAATGTGTGATTATCTTGTTGGCGTCACATACCATTTGGACATTGATAGAGTGGAATTGCTTCCTGTTTCGGTAGACTACTTCATTGTGATGTGGGACCACCAATTCCACATGGGTACAGTCGATGGCCCCGATGCAACTTGGAATGCCTGCCAGTGAATAGAAGCCAACTTTTGTGTTTGCAATCTCCTGGGCAGTCTGTGGCATGGATATGTGTTCAGGTGCATACTTCAGGAGTGCATCGAGTACCTGGTTCAGCGTGCGTGAGAATACTGGTTGTGAGATGCCATGCATCTGTCCCACTGTATGCTGATAGGTGCCTGTGGCCAGGAAGTGGAGCACACTCACCACCTTCAGTAGCGGGGGGATGGCAGTTCTGATGTCTATGAGGCTCACAATGTCGTCGTGGATCATGTCCACGATGCTGGTGATGGTAGCCCTGTCCAGACGGTACAGGGTGTGTATCTGCTCAGGGGTCAGGTTGAATGGACTGGCTCTGATCCTGGGTATTGGTGGGTGCCTCTGTGGTATGATTAGGTGGCGTTGTGGTGCCTGCTGTGCCTGTCTTGCCCTCCTCCTCCTCCTCCTCCTCCTGCGTCTCCTTTGTGCTGCCTATTGTTGTAGCAGCTGCGCTGCAATGAGGTCCTCCAGGCCATGTAATGCTGCCAGTATTGGAACCATCTTGGTGTGGGGAGGGGTGTGGGAAGGGGTGTGGTGTGCTCCTTTTGAGCTGCCACAGTCTCCATTGCCTTCACCTGTGCTGATTTGGTGCGCCTGTGGCAGGTGGGAACACTGCTCATTTCCCTTAACGGGTGGTCCGCGCTGCCGGTATTTGCACCATGGCGGTATGGGGTTTGGGGGGATTTACCATGCCGCTATTTGCATGTGCACTGGCCTTGTGATGCTGTGCTAATAGCGGCATGGCGTAATTAACGGAATGGAGGGTCGCGCGCACGCGGCGTGTCCGCTATTAGTGGCACCGTAATTAGCGGTGCCGCTAATAGCGGTGTGCGGGGTCGTGATCCACATAGGGATTTAACATTACCGGTAAATCATTACCGGTAACGTTAAATCAATACCGCCTTCCGTGTAATGAGGCCCATAGTCTTTTGCATCACCTTGAAAAGGTACATGGGGCACTGAGAACAGTGCTGGATCCCAGGCCTGAGGAGGCCGGCTCCAGCCAATCAGGGAACACAAATCCAGAGGTGGATGGCAAAGGGCAGGGCCAATGGTAATCCTGCTACCCTGCAACAATGTAATAGATAGTTTCTGGGGAAGGCTCAGGCATAGCCACCTGACATGAGAGGGCCAGTCAGCTAACCTCTATAGGAGCTGGCTATAGGCACTACAACCCCAACCACCCAATAATGTCAGCTCATAGGTTTTCGGGTAAAAGCCCCAACTTGTGACGCCATCCCCCAACAAAAGCCCCTGACACGGGCTCAGGAGCTGTGATTGCTGGAGACTTTGCCATTTCCTGTATGATCCCTGTCTGTTATGGAAAATAAAGGACAGTTCTAGCAATTGGCTGAGTCCTCCATCTGTATACCGGGGAGGGTTTGTTGCACTCTGGGTGCTGTGAACAGTGAATGTGTAGTATAAACCCCGACCCTCTGATATACCTAAACATTGCAGTATCCCATGTTCCTTAAAACAACTATGTTAAACAAATAAAAATTATGCACGCCTGATTTGGGGTGGATAGAAAAGTCCCAGAACTAGATGCCACCCGATTAAAACATCCTACAGTCTGTCGGCTGTCTCTCTGAAGTATGCAGCCTTTTGACTGAACTGTGCTCTTCTGTTTACAACTTTTCCACATGTCGGTAAATGTCTTAGGGCAATGTCAGAGAAGGCAGCAGAAGAAACATACACACTCTCCTAACAGGGACAGGTGACATGTGTCCCCTTTGTGACTACGAAAGCAATGGTACATAGTCATCCCTCTGTTTGAAGCTAAACCAGCTGAGAAATGTAAACATGGGATGTGACACAAAGAAGAAGCTTGTAGGCCCCTGCAAATTGAATAAAACAGCATCTATATGGATAGGATCAGCCATTTTGTAAATACCCGGGCTACTTTGTAAACTGTGTCTAGGGTTGTAGACTGCTGCCAGTAGGAGCTCCTTTAGTCTACCCTGCTCAGTGAATTGACCTATATTAAGATACTCACATGTAACACAAAGAAGAAGCTTGCAAGTCCCTGATAATGTTGCAAAATGGCTTTTGTGTGAATGGGATCAGTCATTTTGTAAATAAATGTCTAGGCTACTCTGTAAACTGGGTCTGTCTAAGGTTGTAGACGGCTGCCTGCAAGAGCTCCTTTAGTCTTCCTGATATATATCCATCAATAATAAGTTTATTCGGATACAAATTGTCCATAAACAGCAAATACAGGATAAAAATACATAAGACAATACAAAGTTCAATCCTACATTTCTTAAAGAAATCTGTCATATAAACTTACAAACATTACATATAAAGAAGATAAAACAGTGCATGTGTGTATTATGATTAGTATCCAGCAAAAGACCTCCAAATTTGATCATTAGGCATTCAAAGTTCAGTCAAATTGTGAGAGATGTATTTAGTTCTCCGATGCCAGGCCTTTCTCAAATAGTCCACTGAACCCCAAAGGCAGCTGAAAGCAAATAAAATAAAGCAGGCCTGGCCTGTGTCATGCCAGCAGACCTGAGAAGTGTCAAGAGTGTTTTCCGTCTTAGATCTGTATAATGTGGGCAAAACAGCACAACATGTAAAAGGTCCTCCACCGGCCACTGACAACAGGGGAAGGCTGTAGGTTGTGCATTGTGGGACCAGCTTTTTTTCGAGCCCCTAACCATAGGCAGTCAAAACGAGCTCGGGTCAGAGCCCAGCGGTCTGAGGGTTTGTCACTGTGGAGCAAGTACGGGTGAATAGCATATGCAGTTGTTAAAACAATGTGCCTTCTGTTTGCAGAAATACCTAAGGCAGAGGACTCTCTATTAAACACAAGAATGGATTTAAACATTTGCTTGTAAGCACTTACTGCATAGGGAGTCAAGAGGGTTTGAGGGCAGATAGGGCTAACACAGTTAAACTGTGTGATACATTTCTGGATATACATGAGCCACAGAATTTTCTTTACAGCTGGGCTACTCACCAAGGCTCTTATGATCTTATGTGAGAGAGTGGCTTTCTGATTTGACCATAATGCCAGCCAATGCGAGACAGGGGCCAGTAGCCACTCATAAGCGATGTGTGGGCACCACAATTCCAAATGTGTAGCATAATTTGGCAAAGACTGCAGTAGCCCAAGTAGTTTCTTAAGAAAGGAGTTCTCAACATTTTCGATATTTGAAATCCTTTCCATACCCCACAGTTCGGCCCCATAATTAGTAGCAGTTTTAGTTTGTGCCCTGTACACTTCACGGATTAACTTGATTGGATGTCCTACACAATTATGTTGAAAGCGGGACAAGCCCCCAAGAGCCTGTGTCATCCTCATACATTGTTTATCAACATGGCCAAATCCTCGCCAACAGATTGCCAGGTATTCAAAACTAGTAACCCTAGGGATGGGTTCACCTCCACTCCATATCCTGCACATCTTGAGGTGTCTGACACCCGTGCACCTGCATGCCATGACGGCTGATTTTTTGGAGTTCACCGTCAATTTATGGGTGGTCATGAATTGAGACTAAAACATCCACCAGGAATTGTAAAGCTCTGGGGGTACGAGCAATTATAACCATGTCATCAGCATAGCCTAGTACTGGGAGTGGGACACCTCCTAGCCTCATGTACTCAGCATTAGAATTGACCAATGCCTGATAGACGCCATTTATGTAGAGGACAAACAATACCGGTGCCACAACGCAACCCTGATGAACACCCAAAAAGGTCTAAAAAAAGCTGTGCACTGTCCATGGTCACCGAATCTAACACAGGCTGATGTATGTTCATGAATTATCTGAAGGACTTTAACCAAATCCTCTGGGCAACCCATGGACCTGAGCACGGCCCAGAGCATGGCCCTGTCCACTTTATGAAACACAGTGCTCAGGTCCATGAATGCTAAATAAAGTGGCTCACCCCTCACATATATAGACGTAGCACCCACCAGGTACAGGTTCAGAACCTGATCCCTAGTACCCAGACCCGGACGAAAACCATATTGTGTCTCTGTGAGGACCCCAGAATCAGAGATCCATTGTTCGAGGTGTGCCAAAACGGCCCGGCTGAAGATTTTAAAAGAGGTGTCCAACAACAGAGAGATCGGTCTGTAAGAGAGAGGGCTACCAGGGTCGCACTTCTTAAAAAGAGGAAAGATTACTGCCTGTCTCCATGTTACCGGATAGGTGCCAAGTTCCAAAAAATGCATTAAAGCACTTGGTCAGCAATGGGGCCCACAGGTCCACCTCATTCCTGAAAATGTCTGCAGGGATGGCGTCTGGTCCGGGGGCTCGATTAGGGAGTTGCTTATTAATAGCCATCTCTACCTCTTTTGTGGTTAAACGCAGAGAAGAACCGCTTGGCCAGCTATAACTAGTGGGGGGATCTGCTTTATACAGAGTGCAGAAGTGATTAGACCAAGCCAACACACTTACATTGTTCTCTGTGTGAGTTTTGTGTTCTTCTGTGGGGGGCCCATTGGCCACAAATTCCCAGAATTATTTAGACTGTACAGCCTAAATGAGGTCCACCCAGGCTTGTTCTTCTAGGTGGATCTTCTTTTTAGCCAGCACGCATTTGTAAAGAGCCCAGGCAATGATTATCTTGCGTCGGGTACTATTTTTTGCATCCAAAATGCCTTAAAGGTTTTTCTATGCTGTCCGACAGGATGCATCGAACCAAGTATCCGGATTCTTTCTCCCTGTTTTAAAGTCCCTTTGGAAAATAGCAGACATCGTGTTCAAGATTTTTTGTGACGCTAATATTATGGTGCCTGAGAGGGATCCATTTGCCAAGATGGTAGTAAATTCCGGTATATTTAAATTACAAACGGAGGATTGTATTTCTGCAGGATTCAGTTTACCCCATTTAATTCTCTGCTTACACAGGGGATTGATGCCGCAGTGGTCCAATTGGGGAAAATTAACAATTGGAACCGCCAGCGGATTGATTCCCATGACTAACCGCAATGCGTGATGGTCACTACATGGGTTCTTAAGGACCTCAAACTCCTTGATGAAATGCCAGTCCCTTACGTTGGTATGGAAGTAATCAATCGTGGACAATCCCTGTGTGCCCATGAAAGTTGGCTTCCCGGGCCGATCCACTCCAACACGGCCATTCAGTGAGCAAAGGCCCCACTCCAAGAACCACTCGCAAAACTGAAGTCCCCTTGCACAAATTCTTTCATCCACCATTTGTGCAGGAGCTACCCCATGTACAAAATCTTCACCAGGGTCTGTGTTCGCTAACGGGACCCCCATCCCCAGTTTTGCATTAAAATCACCTCCCACGATTAGCAAAGAAGCCTGGTTCCCATTTACAATGCCATATGCTTCAATCAAATCTCTCCGCACCCCTAGCCACCCTTGGTTGGCAGTATGTGGGCTATTATAGAGATTAACCAAACATATAGGGCGGCCATTGGCAGGACGTGCAATAATACATTCTATGTTGAGATTTTTGATTTCTTTCACAACTAGAGTTAGTGCTAGAGAGCCTTTCACCAAAATTGCCAAGCCACCAAAACATCTCCCACATCTACCCTTCTCCGCTAAGACACACTCTGCAACATAGCCTTCGAAACATAATGGGGAGAGTGCCCACGTTTCCTGAAGGAATATGATATCATATTTCCTCAGAGTGGCGACTGTCTCATTGTGGGAGAGCTTGGACTCGGCACCTGCTATGTTTCAGCATAGAAATGACAGAGAGGTGGGGGAGGAAACCTGTTTATTTAAAGAGGGGTTTTGCCCAGGTTCCCCCCTGTTTCCCAGGTTTTCCTGGGATTGAGCTGCCCCCCCACCCCTTGGCCGCTGGTCAATCCAATTCTTCAATTTCCCCCAGGGCCTAAAATCGGTTTGTCAGATCCACAGTAGCCACTGGTAACATTTGTACTAAGTGGCTCCCTCCCCCGCGACCCTCCAAAGCCGCAAGTGGATTCAGGGTTTTGGTAGTAATCCAGGGTGCGGACACGGGGGGTTTGCAGGATAAAATGCTCCTAAGGGGAAAAAAGCACTACTTTGTCGATGGTAATTACAAGACCGCTACTCAGGATTAATAGAGGAAACCACATAAGCTGGAGCAATCATAGACATCACCACACAGTCCCCCTCTGCCCATTTAGGTTCCTTCCCTACCCATGAGACCCTTCAGGCCATGAGAATACCTCTAGGGTTCACTTTCTTCCCAGGCAGACGTGTGTTAATCCATTGTGCTGTTTTATTTAGAAGGGAGGAAGTGGCTTCCGCCTGGCCTGGGGCCAATTGAGGGAGCCCTGTGATTACTCTGACCAGTGGGGCAGCCTCTGGGGGGAGGTTGAGCACTACCTGCTCACTGGTAGGGCATTTGTGCTTTAAGATCTTATGAGTGCCCACGGCTGAGATCCCCCTTGGTCCCCTTCCAAGTGGTGCCCTCCCAAAGGGAGGCATTATGGCATATAGGGAGTGTGATTGGTGGGGCAGAAACTGTGGGGTTGTGAACTACACTCCCGCCCATAGATGGTTTGTTGGGAATATGTAAAGGGGGGGTGAACTCGATTTTTTGAAACAATCCAAGGTGCTACTGACCCTGCTCGAGCTACAACCAGATCATTAATTTCCAGGATATCTTTTTTTAGACCTCTTATTAAATCATCCATGATACATAGGGTTGTGCTTAGAGAAGTTTTAAGAGCCCCTATCTTATTTAAAACTGGTGCAAGCTTTCTATCTAGCAATGATTTTGAAGTCACTTGATGCTGACTCCATGGAGTTATTTAGAGATACAACTAAATAGGGATCTGTCCTATATCCGCCTGGCTGTTAGTAGGTGCAATTGCTTTTGTTTCCTCGAATGCAGGATCCCCGGTTGGGGTCCCCACACTACCACCTCCCGATAAATCCCTTTCTGGGGGATTATTATTCAGTGTGGTTTCAAGACATTGCAAGAGGCTGGGGAGTGAGGAATTTGGAGAGGGTAGAGGGGGCATTCTTTTGTCACCAATTACACTAGATTGTAAGCTAGCAACTTCAATGGCTCTTTCTGTGTGAAGGATGCGCTCTTCGAGTTTTCTTGCCATTTGTTTGAGGTATTTATTAAGAGTTGATTCGCCAGGCGAAATCTGAGCACCCTTACTTTTTCTGGACTTTGGTTTAGAAATAATGCCACCAGGGGCAGGACCACCCAGGCCGCCTAGGGAACTGGCTTTACTTTATTTGGTTTTATTGGCGAATCAGCGTGGGGGTGCAGGGGCGGGAGGGCTTTAGCCTTACGTTTAGACATATTTTAGTAGAATTAAGAGCAACACCTACTTGGCTAAATGGGTCATGCTAAAGTGTTTCCTAATGGCTGTCAGCCAAGGAACCCCAGTTAATAAGAAAATGTGAGAAAATTACTTAAAGTGCAAGCGCAAAACAAGGTGAACAAAAATGATGCTCACAAAAACCAATGTAATAAAAACACACGTGCACAGTTTAAAAAAAAAGAAAAAAGGACTAGAAGGGGAGAGTAAAATCTAGCAATGAGTGTCCAAAGAGGACATAATACTAGACAAAATTCTGCCTTGAGGCTAAGAGGGGGGAGGGGAGAGATTAACTCGCAACCCTCACCCCATGAGCCTAAAACCATTATGTAGCAGAGCCGGGGGTTGAGACTAAAAGATGGAGAGTATCACAGATGGGCCAGTTAGGCCAACAGACCCACAAGGAGGCACACAACAACTTTCTTCTAAGACAACTGTAAAAGCACACATGCACAGTTTTAAAAAAGAAAGAAAAAAAGAAGTAAAATCTAGCAATGAGTTTCTAAAGAGGGCACAATACTAGAGAAAAATTCTGCTGAGAGGCTGAGAGGGGGGAGGGGAAAGATTCACTCGCAGCCCCTCGCCCTATGAGCCTAAAACCATTATGTGACGGAGCCGGGGGTTGAGACTAAAAAGATGGAGGGTATCACAGATAGGCCATTTAGGCCAACAAACCCACAAGGAAGCACAAGGAGGCACAAAACAACTTTCTTCTAACAGAAGCTGTAATAAGAAGACACCACGACTGGGGACTGAGACAGGGCACACTCGACAGCTCAAGGAGCCGCCTTACTCTGTCTCCCCCCCTCCCGTCCCCAGTCTGCAAAGAGTAATGTACAGTGAGGTATAGGAGGGGGAGGCAAAGAACCAAGCAGTGAGGACAGAGCACGTCTGAAAGCTTGGGGAGCCGCCTTAGTCAGTCTCTCCCCCCCTAATCCCCACCTGTCCCTCAGATTGCACTAGCCTCCAAGTTTCGGGTATCAAACAATGAGGACTCGTAGGATGTGGCTGTAACAATGGCAGCAGCTAGTTAAAAAAGGGAAAAAAACTATTCCAGGCGAGTTCCATATCATGGATGTCACTACCACATGTCAAAACCCTTGATGAAAGGGAGCTGTGGCTGCTGAGTGCATAATAATGAAGTGCTGGGTGTGAACCAGCCCCGGCTTCAGCAACTTCAGCAGCTTCAGTGGCTTGGCTCCGGGAAGCAAAGAGGAGGGGGTTGGCTTTCAGGCGGCTCACAGCTCGTTACATGGCGCATCAAGTGCTTAGGGCAGTTAAAACAGTTACTGTACCAAAGTACACGCTGGCCAGACAGTGCCAAATCATCAGAGTAAAGTGTTACCCGATGGGTCTGGGGGAGTTCAGAGAGCAGAAATATCCTTGCAAGCCCACAATTAGCGGAAGGGCCCAAAGTGTATTAGGGGCTGTACCTCACCTCAGCTTCCGTCAGGCTCACTTCACTTCACTTCTGCTTCTCCTTTCACCAACCGGAGCTGCCAATGCGAAGCTTTCCGATTACCGATAGACACTGGCAAGCTGCAGCCCTCAAACCTCAGTCCACACAAACTGCAGAGACTGCCCATGTCCGCTCTTCTCTATATATACTACCTTAATGCAGTATTGGGATAGTCTCCTCTCATTACGTTTTCCAGAGCCAAATCACTTAAGGATTTAATATTACCTAACATGTTGAAGCCAGCTCTTCAACAGACTAAATTGCTATGGAGTAGGACACCGAAGAAAGGGTTTGACAAGGGCAAAGGATGCAAAATGTGCAAATTTGCAGAACAGAAGACCGTGGTAGAATATGGGAGTAATAAACAAAAACAGTGGTATATTTCCCATAAAATGAACTGCCTAACTAGATATGGAGTGTATGCCATTAGATGCCCATGTGCCAAAATCTACATAGGATCAACTATCTACCAATTGAAAATCTCTATTCTGCAACATTATCGCGCTATTTTGTATAAAAATGCCAATTACCCTCTAGCCGTGCACTTTGCTGATAAACACAACAGTGATGTGACTCAAGTATTATGTGTTAGCACATGTTCCAGAACTGGTAAGAAAAGGTAACAGAGAACGGAGACTATGTAACTTAGAATCAATATTAATCATTGAATTCAATACGAAAAAGCCGTTTGGCCATAACACAGATGAAGAACCGGCTATTCACTTACTTGATGATTAGATTGTCAGAATATGGATATCAAAATGTAAGCTATGGTTTAGTTTACTGAATTGGAATGGTTAACTGAAATCAGATACTGTGTAATTTTTGACTGTTTCATCAGAGTGTGAATTGAAATTGAAATATAAACAACAGAAATGGGGGATTCAAAGATATTTCGTGCTTATTTTTCAGAAACTAGCCCACAGTGATGATCAGGTTGACATATTGTTGCACTTTAGCTCACTTGGGCAGGATAAAGATGAAATGATTAGCGTAGAATGCATTGTATTGGGTTTAGCCCACTAGGGATTGATTGGAATAATAAGAATGTAAGCACAAAAAATGCTGCTACGATCTCGAGGTTTCATGCTAATTTACTAACCTGTGTGAGCCACGCAGAATTTTACTGCAGTGTTGTTGCTTTATTAATTTGCAAGGCATTTGACTTAAGGACTGCAATTATAAAAAAAAGAGGGGTCAAATCTTTGTAAACATCCTGCCATGACACAAGGTTAAATATATAGGTGCCTGCTTATTAGAAGTAAGACACTAGTCAGACACAAGGTAAGCAATACTTATTGTCTTATAAATATATACCACAAAATGGCCACCAAATTTACATAACCTATAGAGCCAACTTACTCAAAAGTGATGTGACCATTGATATCATGTGTCCTGGCAGATTGTAAAAATAAAAATAAAAAATATAAATTGTGCAGCCTTTGAACACAATTATGATATCACAGACCACATCACTGATGACATCTCTAATTACGTGTTGTATGAGAACAGTGATGACATTACACATCACATCTCCTATACCATCACTGTTGACAACACTAATTACATTGTATATAACTTCATCAATAACGGAATTAGACATAACATAATTTATAAGTTAGATCATGAAAGCTTTGATTACCTTAATAACAATTTAGGCCGGTCACTGGCCAGTACCAAAGGCCATAGCAAGTGGTCGGTTAGTGTTAAAAAAATACCAGTGTGCATGATTAAAAGCCATGCCTACTAGCTCATCACTGTTTTAAAATATACAGTGAGCAACGTTGAAAGCTGTAGTCAGTGGCCATGGCTAAAGGCCATAGCTAGTGCCCATTAATATGTTTGAATATACAGTCCGCAGAGGCAAAGGATCTAGCCACTGGCTAGTATGGATTTGAAGACCATTGATAGTGGCTGGTTAGTGTATATAATATACAGTGGGCACAGCCGAAGGCCATAGCTAGTGACTTTTTAGTGCTGTATAATACACAGTGGGCACGGCCGAAGGCCATCTATTATTACATTTTATTATCTTAAAATATACAGTGGACATGGCCAAAAGATTTAAAAACTGCTCAATCTCAATGGCCTTGGCTAGCGGCCCATGTATATGTTAGAATATATAGTGTGCACAGCCAAAGATTGTGGCCACTGGCCAGTAGTGTGCTGAAGTCCATGGCTAGTGCCAGATCAGTGTATATAATATACATTGGACTTGGTTGAAAGCTGTATCCATTGGTAAAGGCCAAAATCTATGGTTGGTAGCCTGTTAGTATTTAGAAATATTCAGTGCACATGGATGAATATTGTGACCACTGTCCATAACTGAAGGCCATAACTAGTACCCATTCATGTGTTAAAATAAATTTGGCCATGCACACTCACCATGGCTGAAGGCCATGCTTAATGCCAGTTACTGTTGTAATGTAATTAGTGATGTCATCAGTGATCATGAACCGGACAATCTGGCTACTGGACATGACCATGAGGGACGACCAATGGGGATAAAATGGCCTTGTCCACTTGGGACCGGCTATGTCGTGACGTTCTTTGAAATTGGGATAGGCTCAAAATGGTAAAAAAATGTGCTTGTGGTAATATGGTCATAGGGTTTTCTCTTCGCCTTCTTCAGCTGGCATGGAAAGGCAAGAGGGGATCTGCACAGAGCCCCGCCTTCCCCTTCTATGGGGGCCATCTTAGAAAAGTATTTTCCTTCCTACAGTGGGACGTTGCAGGAAGAAAAATCCTTTTTTAGCACCCTGGGGTGCCAATGGCCTTCATCCCTCATTGCAGAGGCTGGGACAGGGGATACCGTTCCGGAGCTTTTGTTATCCACCCTTGCTTTACTTGGGCTGATAACTTGGGCTAGCGGGCTGTTATCTCCAGTTCCAGTCCCTGGAACGGAGGAGGAACGTCACATTATTCCCATTAGCATAACACAAAATGCTAATGGGTATGTTGGAAAATCATATTGGTTCTATATTCTTTACTGAGAAATGTAAAGTGCACAGAGTCTATAAGATTTTTTCTTTTAGTTCTATTGTTCAACTGTGAAAGGTGGTTCCTAAAGGAACCTTTTTTGTTGTTTTTTGATATTTTCTATTTTGAGCATGAGAGGTTAGAACATAATGTGAGGAGAGAAATGAGGGAAGATGCAACAAGCACTAATACCGAGGGGCAGGAGGACTTAGGAAGATGTTGTGTGGGTGTTACATCTAAGGTAGGGGGCAGTGTTTCTCATGCTCCTTGATTACAGCTTCAAAAGCACTCCGAAATTGCTCCCCCCTGCAGAGTGGTGTGTTGCAGTATATACAGGGGACTGTTGTCTTCGAAAGATACGGATCAACAGCCTCTTTTATTGCTTGCAAGGTAGCTGGTGGGATTTTGTGTCCCACAGAGGTAGGCTGTGTGGTTACAGTACTGGTTGAAGAAGATGAGGTGGAGGAAGAAAGCCTCTGACTTGCTAAGAAAGGAACAGCCTTAATGAGAGCATTGCAGTGGTTGGATTGGGTGTGGCGGTGCATGGAGTTGGTCCCGTAGGAGTACTGTCCAGGTAGTCCATGACTGAGTACAACATTGCACTCAGTGCTTTTCACTTTGGTAACTTTAGCCTTTGGTACATTCCCAAAAGTGTTAAAGAACTGCCACACCAATGATTCTCTCTTGGTGCTAGAGGTAAGCTCTTCCTCTACCTCACCTTCTTGGTCCTATTCATTGTCTTTGGACGTACTGCACTTTTTCTGTTGTGTAGGTCCTCCAGGTGGTGGTGGTGGTGGTGGCTCTTAACGAAGAGGGATGCTATTTAAGATAAATAGCAGTTTTCCTAATATTCCTCCAAGTATGTGCTGTGTACTAGATTGTTAATAGATAATGAGTAAGAATAGCTGTAGGAGCTATGCATGGAGAACATTTTGAGCTTGAAAGTTCCTAGATCAGTAAAAAGTGCTGTCCCGAACTGTTTGCGAAGCATGGACCTGATCGTGAAGTGTGGACGCGTGCGCAAATGTGTCATCAAGCCACGCGGGAGCGCACAGTCACGTGAGACTGTCCAGAAGGTCCACGGTGAAGTCAGATGTTCGCGAACATCGACGGACACAAAAACAGTGGAAAAAGTTGCAAATAGTGTACAAAAGTGTTAGAAATGATGCTAGAAGTTGGGACATTGTTAAGACAAATTTCTGAACTCTGACCTGGTGGGCAGAAGTTCAGAAGGCCAGCCTAGCTTCTTGTGACAGGGGAACCTTCTGGACAAACCAGACCAATCAAGGTAGCATTGGTAGCAGTCATGACTATGTCTCAGGAGGGGTGAGGATGACTGAAAGACCTAAATGAGCACGCAGAGTAACGGACACTACAAATCACTCCCAGCCAGGTGTATATGTATTAAAAATACATGTACATTTATTCAAGGCCTTTGAACTTCAACACAAAGCAATTACTCAATAGTAATACATCAAACCAATACAACACTACTATAACAGATATATACAATACCAAGTGGCCGAAAGGGTTAAAAAACACAGAATGGGCCCACAACCTAAAAGGGAAGGAAACAGGCAGTGCAAATAGTCTTCAGGCAGTTCTTCATTAAAATAACCCTAACTGAGAGGCAGTCCAGTCCCTACAAAGAGAGAAGCCTAGTGCTCAATATACTTTCAAATGCTGGTGCACGCGATAGTGCAGAAGGGCGAAAACAGGGTCTCTTGCAGGGGCTGTAGCAGCTCAGGGAGGTGGGTGACACAATGAAGAATAAGTTCCCACTATTCATGAAGGGTCTCCTCAAGAGGGCAGAACAGTTTCCAGGAGTTGTGAATGGGGTGGTAGCACAGTCTACCTGTAGAAAGGTGAGTGGTCCTCAGGGGACAGGGGCCACCGGTAAGGGTTGCAAGTACTCACCGACCACTGGCGCACTTCGTCCCAAACTTCAGCAGTTGAGTCCACTTCGGTTGCATGTTCAAATGCAGCAGTTGTGTGGTACTGAGGCTTTCAGCTGCGAAGTTACAACGTTGATTCCCTGACGGGACAGTGGTGATTTCCCCGCTCCTGGTGGACGGTTTAGGCTAGTTTCACAGTAGCAGGCTACAGGGCACAGAGGGGCACAGCAGAAAGGCACCTTTGAAGTTTGTCGCCCACAGTAACTGTGTGTACTCCGGTTCGGGCAATCTCTATTTATTCCAGACCTAGGAAAGCCAAGTGTACGTAATCCGGTGTGAGAGTGCCGTGAATACAGAGCTTGCGATGTACCAAGTTTCAAGTATCTCCTCTAAATGGCAGCAGTCTCAGCAAAGGTCCTACGCAAGCTGGTAAGCCCACTGGTTGGCCCACGGACACTTCCTAGAAGGCTTACTTGCAGGATTTGATGAAGGTGCCAAGAATAGTTTGTCCCACTATTCCAATGGGTTGAAGCTTCTTTGCAGACCTTCTAGTTTGATCAGATGAAGAGGGATCCAGCGGGACAACAGCGGGCTCAGGGTGTTAAACCTTCCAGCGTGTCACCAGCGGTTTCTCGGCTCAGCTTCTTAGTTTCAAGATACTTGGATCATATCCTAGGTTCAGTGAGAACTCAAGAGATCGACCTGGTGTGAGTGTTTGGGGCCTTCTCTTATGAAGACTCTCCCTCACGTCAAAACGAAGAGGACTCAATGGGAGATCTGCTGCCATACAGGCACACCAGACATGGACCAATCACGGACCACGGTGGTCCCAGTCATTCACAGCACACCAGACTCTCTGGCACCCAGGATGTGTATTGGGACTAGACAGTCCAGCACCCAACCTGGGAGGACAACCATAAGGCATGCAGAAGACCGCTAAAGCTTGGCATTTTGTGGTCTATTAGCTATATTATTCTTTCTGGGATGAACGTAGATTGACTTAATAGTTGCCAAATTTAGGGGTCTGAAAGTATGGCATGCACTTACGTTTACGTATATTGATGTGATGCCTTCTTCCTCTTCCCTCTTTCCATTTTATGTTCTCTGCATTTACATTCATATGACCAACTCTTTTGTCCTGTCACTTCTGTTAGTTGGATTGGCACCTCTAGATTATGTGCTTGTTTATCAAGAGGGAAGTTAAGACTCCACAAAATCTAGGGCACTCTTGAGCACATCTCGATTCCAAAACACAACCAGAAGCTAAATCTACTACTACACAATCAACGTTCGAAAAACTGCTCTCACAGATGATTTTCTCAGCGTTAGGGGCTGGTTTCTATTATATTAACATGCCTTTGATCAACTACCAATGATTACACCCTCACGCTCAACCCCCTAGTCTATTTCCAGATGTTTATTGGATAGGTCCCATCCTACTTTCACTTGTCATATCCTCTCACCTGTTCCCCTATTTCCCCTCTCCCCCAAAGACCACAATCTGGTTCACTCCGGCAAGGGCACAATACACCTCTATGCAGAAACGCCTCTGTGCCATAGGGCCACTGCATTGGTGATGGACACAGTATAAAAGTTGAATAACAACAAAACATAGCATATGTACTGTGCAACCTTCCAGCCCAAATGGCTGCCACCAAATGCCTGTCACTTCCTCAGATGACTAATGCCATTTAATACCAGTTAATGTAATACTTCATGTGAATGATACAGTCACCATATTTACTGTGTTGCATCACACCTGCAGTTTCTGCCATCAAATGCAAGATGCTCAAATTGCCCGGCAGTGCCGCCCACCATTACCATATGTGGTCACATGCACACTGATGTCCATTAAATACTAAGTGCAACCTCAACTGACCAAGAAATGGCAATTGAAGCCAGAGGAGGATGATAGAAGTCATCACCATATGTAATGTGCAGTCTCAAACGTGCCAGTGTTGCTAAACATGTCTGTGTCTAAAAGGTTTGTAATAAACTAAATCACAATTAAAAAAAAATAAACAAAAACAATATTTCCAGTAAATGCCCATATGTTAGTGACCATATGAAATTCTAAAAGACTGTTTTCTGCCTTACTTTCTGATTTTCTATGCAACCAGCACCTAGATGCCTCTTGGTTGTGTGTACTCTACAAATGAAATAAATACATAAATAAATAAATAATAAGTGGCCTCACAGGTCCAGAAGTTGCCTTCACACGAAAAGCAAACTCCAGTATATGTGTTCACTCTCTGACCTGCCCACCCGCTCCCTCAACGCTTTTTCTTACCTTGCATCCACAGTACCCTGCTCCTACACACCATGCCCCGCCTTCAAGAACGGTGTGCAGTGCTCCATCTTCTTCAGATGGCCCAAGCTCCATCTTCGTCATTAGGCCCATGCTCTACTCGCACAGAGCGCATCAGTAACGACCTGCTAAAGTGCTTTAGGTGGTAACCATGTCCCCAGAGCTTCCAGTAGGAGGCTGCCAAGGGGCTGTGCCGGGATGAGTTGGGGAAACTTCCAGAATGTTAAGTACTTGCATGCAATTGTAATAAAGCAATAAGGCACTGGAATCAAATGAGACGCGGAGCCTGGAATGTTAGCTGGTAACGCTTAACAATCAGGCGCAAACTAAAGTCTGGGCGGAAACCCCACCCACATCCCAACACGTGGGGCGCAGCCCACTCAAGCATGACAACAGAAAGGAGAACAGAAACAGAAATACGTGGGTCCTCATAATAATAATAATAGAAATGAGACATTATATCTCCCCTTCCTTAACATATAAACTGGGGTTGTTAGTTAATTTCCTCTATCCATCTTGATGGCTTGCGTATTGTTCTCCACGATGGGCTGGGTGCAGGTGGATGCTCGCTTGTCATGCAGTTACTGTCACTGTCATCAGCATCTCTGTCTTCTTCTCTGTATGAGTCTATAGTCCTCATTACGAGTATGGTGGTAGTCATGGCACTACTTGCGCCATGACTGCCTCCTTTACCGGTACCGACTCTGGTTTGGTTCAATGGGGACTTACCGGTCCATTCCGACCTTGGAGGGACTGGTAAATCCCCATTTACCAAACCATTCCCCATTCCCATTGAGCCCCCATAGGGCTCAATGGGAATGGGGAGGGTGCAAATAACAGGCTGGCGTATGCCAAGCCCGTTATTTGCGCCCAGGTCCCTTAACGGGTCCCGTCTTTAACATCTGGTCAGACCAGGCATTAAGGAAGGGACCTGCTAAGGGACCTCGTAGTAGGGCAGTAAGGGATTACCGGCACTGGTCTCCTTACCGGTGCCCGGTATCCCTTACCGCCCTACTCGGAATGAGGGCCTAAGTCTGATCGGTCACCTTCGAAAGTCCGGAAAAGTGAGGAGTTCTGTGTGATAGTGCCCTTTGGACTTGCAGCGGTTATCATTGACCAATGTAGCAGCGGTTATCATTGACCAATGTATGTGAGTCACAGTCAGTGACTCGGGCTTGAACACTGGGGGATCTTTGGCATTTTGGTTTTGTTGGACCAGGACCTGGTCTCCTATTTGGATGGAACTTGGTTTTGAATGTCTCTGGAGATCCGCATAGTCTTTCATCTTTGTCTTGCTCTCCTTGTCCTTCGCTCTTGCAGTGTCAATATAGGTGTTGGGAAGAGTAGCACAGGGATTGTGGGGTAGCATAGTTCTTATTACTCCTCCAAACATCAGGGCGGATGGACAATCCCCAGTGGAGCTGTGAGGGGTGTTTCTGTATTCTCGTAGTAGTGTGCAGATAGCCTGCATTAACGATCCGTTGGTAATGGAGCAAACTTGGAGGGGATGTTTTAGGTTGCTCATGAATTTCTCCACCATCCCATTCGCCACAGTGGCATGATCTTGCGATGCTGGAAGCTAAGATGTTCCGCAAACATGGTGAAATCATGTCCGTAGAATGGTGGGCTGTTGTCTGATTTTACTATGGATGGAATCCCATAGTCTGCAAAAGTTTTGTTCAGAGCTGGTATTACTGCTTGTGCGCTTGTGGAGTGGATGAGGTGCACTTCTGTGAACTGGGACTTTTCGTCGGCAATCACTAGCACATACTTGCCATTTGCCAGGGGCCCAAACATGCCAATGGCCACCTCATCCCATATGTTTTGAGTGGCTCTGGGAATGTGTGTGGGGCTACTGCCTGGCATGCGATGCACTTGCCCACTAGTTGTTCCACTTTTTCGTCCATTGGGGGAACCACACTTTGGTTCTGAGTTGCCGTTTTGTCGATACTATTCTCCTATGTCCGAAGTGTGCTAGTGCTAGCACTTGTTCTTGCAGACTTGCTGGGATAACGATTCTGTTTTCTTTCAACAGAAGACCTTCCGGAGACATCGATAGTGTGTGCCTGATGAGTTTGAATGTTCGAAAGTGTCTCTCTTTACTTGGAGATAGGATTTGTCGATGGTTGAGTCTGCTGTGCCACTGATGGCACTCCTGTATTTTTTGAGGTAGTTGGTCCTTCTTCAGGGATTCTATTAGTTGAGCCATTGTGATGTATTTGGGAGTGCATTGTTTATCAAATAATTTATATATTGGTTCGCTTTGGCAGACTGACGCTCATCGTGGGCTGGAAGTGTGTATCTGTTCAGGAAATCCGCCGGGTTATTGTCCTTGCCCGGGTGATGTATGATTTTGAAGGAGTACTCTTGTAGACTTAGTCCCCACTTGGCGATGCATGGCAGCATCTTGGCAGTGGGTTTGCCGTAGATGGTGGTTAGAGCCTGGTGGTCAGTGATGATAGTGAATGGGCATCCATACAGGAACAAGTGTTAGTGTTCACATGCCCATATGAACGCTAGGCTTTCCTTCTTGGGTTGTGAGTATGCACATTCGGTTGTTGAAAGACTGCGGCTTGCATAGGCTACAATACGTCTTGGGAGTCTGGTGATGCTCCTGGCTTGGATTGCGCTGCTATCGCTCCTAGCCCCACTGGGCTGGCATCTATTCTCAGTTCTGTGTCAAGATCCGGATCATAGTATGCCATGCATGATGCTGACGCAATGCGCCTCTTAATTTCCTGGAAGGCCTCCTCGCACTCATTTGACCAGTTGAACTCTTAATGTTTTCCCGTGAGCAATCTGAGAGGTGTGCTTACTGACACAAAGGGCCTCATTACGACCCTGGCAGAGTGGGTTTACGCCAGCGGTATTCGCGGCGGACCCGTCCGCCCCACTACGAGTTCCCGTAGCGCCATGGAGCGTTTTCCGCCTGGTTTTTCCGGGCGGAGAAATCCATGGCGCTACGGGACATTGTTGTTAATTACGCCACCGTATTTTACGGTGGCGTAATTAATGCCTTCCCCACTCCCATTATACCCTATGGGGCAAAAATGGGAATGGGGAAGGGTAAAATGGGGAATGGGGATTTACCGCCCCGCCAACCTCGGAATGGGGCGGTAAATCCGCCAACCCCCATGGCGCTATCGGCAGCTTTCCGCCGTGCTCCATGGTGCATTTGGCGCCACGATTTCCGCCAGGGTCGTAATGAGGCCCAAAGTCTTGGATGTAGCGTGTGCAGTAACTCGCCATTCCCAGGAATGAGCGTACTGCAGCCACGGAGGTGGCCGTGGGGGCCTCCGCCAGCGCTTGCACCTTTTTGGGGTCAGGTTGTACGCCGTTGCTTGAAATTATGTGACCAAAGAATTTTAAAGCCTTGGATGTAGAATTTTAAAGTCGATTTGCTGATTTCACACTTTTAGGGTTGAGCGTGAGGTGAGCGTTTTCAAGGGCCATTTCCACTCTTCTTCGGGTGTCATCATGTATTTCTTGGGTGGTGCCAAAGATTAGAATGTGATCACTATAATTTAAGCAATTTGAGATGTGCTTCATAACTTGGTGAATTTCATTTTTAAAGCTTTCGGCCGCTGATGACACACCAAAGCTGAGCCTTTTGTATCTAAATAATCCCAGATGTGTCGAGAATGTGGTGATGAATCTAGAAGATGGATGCATTTCAAGCTGGTGGTAACCCTTGTTTAAGTCCAATTTCGAGAATACTTTTGCCCCATGAAGTAGTTGCATCATGTCCGTCGTCCTGGGAGCAAGCTGACATTCTCTTTCTATAGCTACATTTGGGGCCCTCATCTCTTTGCAAATGCGGATGCTGGTCTTGTTCTCCTTTTTGGGCATGGGAACGATAGGGGACACCCAGGGTGTGGGTCCTGATGCTGGTTCAATTATGTCTTGTTTTAGCAGGGATTGAATTTCGTCTTCCACGTGCTTCTGGATGTTGAGGGGAATGCCCCTGTAGTGTTGGGCCATCAGTGGAATGTGCGGGTTTATGTATAGTTTAATTTGTTTGTCTTTTAGCTTCCTCAGACCTTTGAACAGCATCGGAAACATGTTCTGTATCATATCCTTCGGACTGGTAGTGTATTCAGAAATGATCCAGTACATTATATGCATGAGGCTCATTTCGATGGATGACTTGAAGCTCAATATGGTTCCCCCTGGTACTTCTCCTTTTTTGATGTAGATATTGGCCCTTTAGCTTTTATCCTTGTATTGGCAGGTAGCAGTGAACATGCCTCAGCAGTTGAAGGGTTTTCTTGAATGGTAGGGGTGAATAAGTGTGTCTGCTATATATAACTCCTTCTATGTGGTGAGACACTTATATGTGTCACCATTAATCACATTTACTGAGGCTCCGGTGTCAATTAAGAATTCTTGACTCTGGCCATTTAGTTGTAGGAATAATGTTGGACTGTATTCTTTGGCGATGCTGTTTCCAATGGCATGGACTTATCCTCTCTTTCAGTCTCTGCTGGATGAGGATGAGTGTGAGTCTCGTCGCTGTCTGTCATTGTGTGATGGCTCCCGTGATGTGCTGTGGGAGCGGCGCCTGCTGGCGGTAGGCGAACTTCTGTGTATTAAGCGCATTATAAATACGCAACTAAGACATATTCCTGTAACAGCGCCTCGATGCCCCCGGGCTGTGTGAGCGCTTTAAAAATGCAAATAAATAAATAACAAGTCCCAATATTTTGCCCGTTTTCTCAGTCTCGTTATGAAATTGTCCATGTTTTCACCTCTTTCTTGGGTGGTGGTGTGAAACATGTGTCTCTTGTAGTCTACATTTCTCAATGGTGCAAAATAATTGTTCAAGGAGTCAATTACGCCTTGAAATGTGTCTGTGTTGCTCTCTGGCAGCTCAAATGCAATGTCCCTTACCACGGGCCAACCGAGTGCATTAGGATACCTCTTAAGCGGCGCTCCTCCCGGACCCCTGATTCATCCATATATATTTGCAATTCTTTGAGCCATCTAGCCCATCTGGGCGCCAAGCTACTGATGTCAGAGATATCAAATTGGGGCATGGCCTGTAGCTATAATGACTTGGTGCTCTTCTCTTCCCTATGGTCAGGGTGACGAGGTGTGGAGCTGGATTGGGGACTCTGCAGACTGCTGTCTGCTTCATTGCTTAACATGATGGCAGGTGCGAGGTTCACAGGTGCTCACCGTAATATATTGCTGTATGGGGTCCTTGGTGCTCACTGGTGCTGTATGTAGATCAGTCTGGTAATCAGTTTGCAAGCGTCATGGCAGGGTAGCACTAGGCGGAATGTCAGTGAGTGTTTATGCAGTTTACAATGTTCAATCGTAATAATGCTGGTTGCACTCCTGAAGCAAAACGTGGTGTTGTCTTGAATGTTTCCTCAGTGGCGATGCAAACGAAGCACTTGCATGCGGGAGCTGCGTGGGAACGTTGTCTCTGTGACAGTGTAGTTGAGGCGTGGGAGGTAGAGTGGCCTTGTAATAGCCAGCGCCTTGCACGGTGCGTGTATGTTGGTGCAGCATGATACCCGATCAGCTTCGCAGTGTGTAGCATTTGCTGTCCACGTGTAGCGCCACACAGCAGTATGCAAGCTGGGTTATTGTTATGTAGACACCACTGACATCATTGTCAATGGAACACATGAAATTAGAATATTCATGTGTAAAAGAATGTTTGTTTGCAGTGTTCTCCCGGTGGTGCTGTACTCCGGGGGCTTTCAATAAAGCTTGTACTAAAAGCTTAAATTGGTGTGCCAATTTACTACAAATGGCGACGAGGACGTCTCGAAAGTAACAAAGGCCCCCAGAGCTTCCCCCACAGCTGCACAGCGCACAGAGACTTACGCTTGGCACTCCGCAGCTGCCCGCTCCCGTACCAGGAATTGGGCTGCCGTCCATGCTCCCATGCCCAGCACCATCCAAGGAGACTCATTCCGAGTGCATCCACAGGGCAAGGTCGGAAGCCGCGGTGGCCCAATGTGAAAGACATAATAAAGAGAAAAGCATTTTATGAATGGCAGACCGACAACGGTCGCATCATATTCGAGGAAGGGACCCTAGAACGTAACGCTGCGTGCGGCCATCTTTAGATACAGCATTCAGATCACCATGACAATGTTGCAACGACATTGTGCATACTACAAACATTGAACCGCAACGTCCCCACTCAAGATACACGTCTGACCGTGTGTAAACAATCACGTGTCCTGGGAACTAACGCCTTGCACAGAGTAGCACATTGGCAAGTTGTTGCAATTGCAGGTGACACATGGAAACATTGCAGGAGGGAATATGGGGGTGATTACAACAACCATTGCCAAGAGTTAAGAGGGAATGACACAAGACAACCGCAAAATTGACATGAATACAACAACCATTGCCAAGAGTTAAGAGGGAATGAGAAAAGAGAACCACAAAATTGACAAAATATTTTATTCAAGAGCAGCTAGAAGATACAACACAGAGAGGTGAACCACAAATTTGAACCACAAAATTAGCAAGAGACCCCACCATGCAAAACGTACCACCTCCAATGAAATTCCTTCCATGTCCCGGAAACCCCACGCACCCATGGGAACAATGGATTGATGGCTTCCAGGTATATTTGAGGGCTATCTGTGGAAATAAATTCATTGATGACCTCAAAGAAGCAACTCTATTAAATTGTGCAGGAGCAGAGGCCCAAGGATATTCAAGGCACTTCCTGATTCGGATGATGCAGGTGGTGATGGCAACCGCAAATTTGAGGGTGCAATTGCGAAACTTGCCAAACATTTTGGCAACAAGACCAATGTAGTACTGGAGAGATACAAGTTCTTCTCCAGGAAAAAACTGAAGGGCGAATCAATCGACACCTATATGGCATCTCTCAGAGCACTCGTGTCAACCTGTAACTTCACGGGCATTGGAGATGAATATTTAAGGGACCAACTTGTCCTAAATGTAGCTGATCCACGAATACAACAAAGACTATGGCAGACAAAAAACCCATTGTTGGAGCAGGCCACAGAAATAGCAAGAAGCATGGAACTGAGCTGCATGAAGGAAAGGTTTGACCAGATTGGGAATATAGAGGTGAAAACCATTCAAGACAACCCTGAAGAAAACATAAATGAATCTCTAGTGGCAATGGTGAGGAGAGCGTCAGCAAATAGTTCAAGATCCAACTCCAGGAGAGGAAGAGTTTTGGAATATGGTAACCAAAATCCAGGATGCTGCCAAAAATGTGGCTGGTACAAACACGACGACACTGACAAAGAATGCCCTGCGGCAGCTGTCGAGTGTTACAGATGTGGCCATGTCGGACACTTTGCAAAGGTCTGCAGGAACACACGAGGAAGGTTCAGTAGGTCTAACAGATTTATCAGACGATCCTTCACCAGGATCCCGGGAGGCACCATGAGAATTGTGGAAGGAGATCATGGACATGATGATATGCTGACTATCAATCAAAGAAGTTCACAAGTACAAATACTCACAGTCACATCGTTGCAGCAATCTAAAGGACATTGGGTCAACATGCAAATAAATGGCATATCTTTGCCCATAATGGTGGACAGTGGTACCCCATACACCATGGTGGATGTCAAAACCTTCCTTGGAGAATTGTCTGGCAAAATGCAAGACATACGGAACACTGTAGTGAGAGCAACAGGATATGGGAACACATCATTGGGTGCACATGGGTAAAACTCAAGTTCCACGACAGAGAAACATTATGCAGACTTTTCATAGCAAAAAATGGCTCATCTGTGGTAGGTTGGGAGGAACAAGCCCCTCTCCGAGTCAGAATCCACCATGGAGAAAAAATCCCCATACTGAGTGTACTGAAAGACAACACTGATATCAAAACGGCACTGGCAAAACAATTTCCTAGAGTTTTTAGCGAGAAAATTGGACTCCTAGAGGGCTTCCAACACTAAATTGTCTTGAAGAGGGTGTTATTCGCATAGCGCACAGGGTTCGAGGGGTTCCAATTGGGACGAAAGAAGCACTGAAAAATGAACTCGTCCGCTTATGCGAGCAGAACATGATACAGCCCATAGAAAACTCAGAGTGGCTAGCTCCAATAGTACTGGTGAAGAAGCCTGGTAACTCCATAAGGATGTGCGTCGATTTGAGGGACCTGAACAAGAACATCTGGATCAATAGACATCCCCTTCAAGACATAAGTGAATTGTTGACAACTATGAAGCGGGCAACATTTTTCAGCACCCTAGATCTATCCTCGGCATATCATCAAAAAGAGGGGTCAAATCTTTGTAAACATCCTGCCATGACACAAGGTTAAATATATAGGTGCCTGCTTATTAGAAGTAAGACACTAGTCAGACACAAGGTAAGCTATACTTATTGTCTTATAAATATATACCACAAAATGGCCACCAGGTTTACATAACCTATAGAGCCAACTTACTCAAAAGTCATGTGACCATTGATATCATGTGTCCTGGCAGATTGTAAAAATAAAAATAAAAAATATAAATTGTGCAGCCTTTGAACACAATTATGATATCACAGACCACATCACTGATGACATCTCTAATTACGTGTTGTATGAGAACAGTGATGACATTACACATCACATCTCCTATACCGTCACTGTTGACAACACTAATTACATTGGGCCTCATTACACGGATGGCGGTAGGGATTTACCGGTACCGGTAAAATACCGGTACCGGTAAATCCCTACCGCCTTACTACGAGGTCCCTTTGCGGGTTGGGGGATTTAACGCCTGCTTTTTGCAGGCGTTAAAATCCAACCCGCTAAGGGACCTCGGAGCTAATTACGGCACCGCAAAATTGCGGTGCCGTAATTAGCGCCTTCCCCATTCCCATAGAGCCCTATGGGGCAGAAATGGGAATGGGGAAGGGCAATGGCGGAAGGGGGATTTACCGCCCCTCCAACCTTGGAATGGGGCGGTAAATCCCCTTTCCGCCAAGGCGGTGCCAGTATTTTACCGGCATGAGCCATGGCGCTAATAGCGCCATGGCTCACCGCCTACCGTGTAATGAGGCCCATTGTATATAACTTCATCAATAACGGAATTAGCCATAACATAATTTATAAGTTAGATCATGAAAACTTTGATTACCTTAATAACAATTTAGGCCGGTCACTGGCCAGTACCAAAGGCCATAGCAAGTGGTCGGTTAGTGTTAAAAAAATACCAGTGTGCATGATTAAAAGCCATGCCTAGTAGCCCATCACTGTTTTAAAATATACAGTGAGCAACGTTGAAAGCTGTAGTCAGTGGCCATGGCTAAAGGCCATAGCTAGTGCCCATTAATATGTTTGAATATACAGTCCGCAGAGGCAAAGGATCTAGCCACTGGCTAGTATGGATTTGAAGACCATTGATAGTGGCTGGTTAGTGTATATAATATACAGTGGGCACAGCCGAAGGCCATAGCTAGTGACTTTTTAGTGCTGTATAATACACAGTGGGCACGGCCGAAGGCCATCTATTATTACATTTTATTATCTTAAAATATACAGTGGACATGGCCAAAAGATTTAAAAACTGCTCAATCTCAATGGCCTTGGCTAGCGGCCCATATATATGTTAGAATATATAGTGTGCACAGTCAAAGATTGTGGCCACTGGCCAGTAGTGTGCTGAAGTCCATGGCTAGTGCCAGATCAGTGTATATAATATACATTGGACTTGGTTGAAAGCTGTATCCACTGGTAAAGGCCAAAATCTATGGTTGGTAGCCTGTTAGTATTTAAAAATATTCAGTGCACATGGATGAATATTGTGACCACTGTCCATAACTGAAGGCCATAACTAGTACCCATTCATGTGTTAAAATAAATTTGGCCATGCACACTGACCATGGCTGAAGGCCATGCTTAATGCCAGTTACTGTAGTAATGTAATTAGTGATGTCATCAGTGATCATGAACCGGACAATCTGGCTACTGGACATGACCATGAGGGACAACCAATGGGGATAAAATGGTCTTGTCCACTTGGGACCGGCTATGTCGTGACTTTCTTTGAAATTGGGATAGGCTCAAAAGGGTAAAAAAATGTGCTTGTGGTAACATGTTCATAGGGTTTTCTCTTCGCCTTCTTCAGCTGGCATGGAAAGGCAAGAGGGGATCTGCACAGAGCCCCGCCTTCCCTTTCTATGGGGGCCATCTTAGAAAAGTATTTTCCTTCCTACAGTGGGACGTTGCAGGAAGAAAAATCCTTTTTTAGCACCCTGGGGTGCCAATGGCCTTCATCCCTCATTGCAGAGGCTGGGACAGGGGATACCGTTCCGGAGCTTTAGTTATCCACCCTTGCTTTACTTGGGCTGATAACTTGGGCTAGCGGGCTGTTATCTCCAGTTCCAGTCCCTGGAACGGGGGAGGAACGTCACATTATTCCCATTAGCATAACACAAAATGCTAATGGGTATGTTGGAAAATCATATTGGTTCTATGTTCTTTACTGAGAAATGTAAAGTGCACAGAGTCTATAAGATTTTTTTCTTTTAATTCTATTGTTCAACTGTGAAAGGTGGTTCCTAAAGGAACCTTTTTTGTTGTTTTTTGATATTTTCTATTTTGAGCATGAGAGGTTAGAACATAATGTGAGGAGAGAAATGAGGGAAGATGCAACAAGCACTAATACGGAGGGGCAGGAGGACTTAGGAAGATGTTGTGTGGGTGTTACATCTAAGGTAGGGGGCAGTGTTTCTCATGCTCCTTGATTACAGCTTCAAAAGCACTCCGAAATTGCTCCCCCCTGCAGAGTGGTGTGTTGCAGTATATAGAGGGGACTGTTGTCTTCGAAAGATACTGATCAACAGCCTCTTTTATTGCTTGCAAGGTAGCTGGTGGGATTTTGTGTCCCACAGAGGTAGGCTGTGTGGTTACAGTACTGGTTGAAGAAGATGAGGTGGAGGAAGAAAGCCTATGACTTGCTAAGAAAGGAACAGCCTTAATGAGAGCATTGCAGTGGTTGGATTGGGTGTGGCGGTGCATGGAGGTGGTCCCGTAGGAGTACTATCCAGGTAGTCCATGACTGAGTACAACATTGCACTCAGTGCTTTTCACTTTGGTAACTTTAGCCTTTGGTACATTCCCAAAAGTGTTAAAGAACTGCCACACCAATGATTCTCTCTTGGTGCTAGAGGTAAGCTCTTCCTCTACCTCACCTTCTTGGTCCTATTCATTGTCTTTGGACGTACTGCACTTTTTCTGTTGTGTAGGTCCTCCAGGTGGTGGTGGTGGTGGTGGCTCTTAACGAAGAGGGATGGCCATTTTTAAGATAAATAGCAGTTTTGCTAATATTCCTCCAAGTATGTGCTGTGTACTAGATTGTTAATAGATAATGAGTAAGAATAGCTGTAGGAGCTATGCAAGGAGAACATTTTGAGCTTGAAAGTTCCTAGATCAGTAAAAAGTGCTGTCCCGAACTGTTTGCGAAGCATGGACCTGATCGTGAAGTGTGGACGCGTGCGCAAATGTGTCATCAAGCCACGCGAGAGCGCACAGTCACGTGAGACTGTCCAGAAGGTCCACGGTGAAGTCAGATGTTCGCGAACATCGACGGACACAAAAACAGTGGAAAAAGTTGCAAATAGTGTACAAAAGTGTTAGAAATGATGCTAGAAGTTGGGACATTGTTAATACAAATTTCTGAACTCTGACCTGGTGGGCAGAAGTTCAGAAGGCGAGCCTAGCTTCTTGGGACAGGGGAACCTTCTGGACAAACCAGACCAATCAAGGTAGCATTGGTAGCAGTCAAGACTATGGGCCTCATTACACGGATGGCGGTAGGGATTTACCGGTACCGGTAAAATACCGGTACTGGTAAATCCCTACTGCCTTACTACGAGGTCCCTTTGCGGGTTGGGGGATTTAACGCCTGCTTCTTGCAGGTGTTAAAATCCAACCCGCTAAGGGACCTCGGAGCTAATTACGGCACTGCAAAATTGCGGTGCCGTAATTAGCGCCTTCCCCATTCCCATAGAGCCCTATGGGGCAGAAATGGGAATGGGGAAGGGCAATGGCGGAAAGGGGATTTACCGCCCCTCCAACCTTGGAATGGGGCGGTAAATCCCCTTCACGCCAAGGCGGTGCCGGTATTTTACCGGCATGAGCCATGGCGCTAATAGCGCCATGGCTCACCGCCTACTGGGTAATGAGGCCCTATGTCTCAGGAGGGGTGAGGATGACTGAAAGACCTAAATGAGCACGCAGAGTAAAGGACACTACAAATCATTCCCAGCCAGGTGTATATGTTTTAAAAATACATGTACATTTATTCAAGGCCTTTGAACTTCAACACAAAGCAATTACTCAATAGTAATACATCAAACCAATACAACACTACTATAACAGATATATACAATACCAAGTGGCCCAAAGGGTTAAAAACACAGAATGGGCCCACAACCTAAAAGGGAAGGAAACAGGCAGTGCAAATAGTCTTCAGGCAGTTCTTCATTAAAATAACCCTAACTGAGAGGCAGTCCAGTCCCTACAAAGAGAGAAGCCTAGTGCTCAATACACTTTCAAATGCTGGTGCACGCGATAGTGCAGAAGGGCGAAAACAGGGTCTCTTGCAGGGGCTGTAGCAGCTCAGGAAGGTGGGTGACACAATGAAGAATAAGTTCCCACTATTCATGAAGGGTCTCCTCAAGAGGGCAGAACAGTTTCCAGGAGTTGTGAATGGGGTGGTAGCACAGGCTACCTGTAGAAAGGTGAGTGGTCCTCAGGGGACAGGGGCCACCGGTAAGGGTTGCAAGTACTCACCGACCGCTGGCGCACTTTGTCCCAAACTTCAGCAGTTGAGTCCACTTCGGTTGCATGTTCAAATGCAGCAGTTGTGTGGTACTGAGGCTTTCAGCTGCGAAGTTACAACGTTGATTCCCTGACGGGACAGTGGTGATTTCCCCGCTCCTGGTGGACGGTTTAGGCCAGTTTCACAGTAGCAGGCTACAGGGCACAGAGGGGCACAGCAGAAAGGCACCTTAGAAGTTTGTCGCCCACAGTAACCATGTGTACTCCGGTTCGGGCACTCTCTCTTTATTCCCGACCTGGGAAAGCCAAGTGTACGTAATCCGGTGTGAGAGTGCCGTGAATACAGAGCTTGCGATGTACCAAGTTTCAAGTATCTCCTCTAAACGGCAGCGGTCTCAGCAAAGGTCCTACGCAAGCTGGTAAACCCACTGGTTGGCCCACGGACACTTCCTAGAAGGCTTACTTGCAGGATTTGATGAAGGTGCCAAGAATAGTTTGTCCCACTATTCCAATTGGTTGAAGCTTCTTTGCATACCTTCTAGTTTGATCAGATGAAGAGGGATCCAGCGGGACAACAGCGGGCTCAGGGTGTTAAACCTTCCAGCGTGTCACCAGCGGTTCCTCGGCTCAGCTTCTTAGTTTCAAGATACTTGGATCCTATCCTAGGTTCAGTGAGAACTCAAGAGATCGACCTGGTGTGAGTGTTTGGGGCCTTCTCTTATGAAGAATCTCCCTCACGTCAAAACGAAGAGGACTCAATGGGAGATCTGCTGCCATACAGGCACACCAGACATGGACCAATCATGGACCACGGTGGTCCCAGTCATTCACAGCACACCAGACTCTCTGGCACCCAGGATGTGTATTGGGACTAGACAGTCCAGCACCCAACCTGGGAGCACAACCATAAGGCATGCAGAAGACCGCTAAAGCTTGGCATTTTGTGGTCTATTAGCTATATTATTCTTTCTGGGATGAACGTAGATTGACTTAATAGTTGCCAAATGTAGGGGTCTGAAAGTATGGCATGCACTTACGTTTACGTATATTGATGTGATGCCTTCTTCCTCTTCCCTCTTTCCATTTTATGTTCTCTGCATTTACATTCATATGACCAACTCTTTTGTCCTGTCACTTCTGTTAGTTGGATTGGCACCTCTAGATTATGTGCTTGTTTATCAAGAGGGAAGTTAAGACTCCACAAAATCTAGGGCACCCTTGAGCACATCTCGATTCCAAAACACAACCAGAAGCTAAATCTACTATTACACAATCAACGTTCGAAAAACTGCTCTCACAGATGATTTTCTCAGCGTTAGGGGCTGGTTTCTATTATATTAACATGCCTTTGATCAACTACCAATGATTGGATCCTCGCGCTCAACCCCCTAGTCTATTTCCAGATGTTTATTGGATAGGTCCCATCCTACTTTCACTTGTCATATCCTCTCACCTGTTCCCCTATTTCCCCTCTCCCCCAAAGACCACAATCTGGTTCACTCCGGCAAGGGCACAATACACCTCTATGCAGAAACGCCTCTGTGCCATAGGGCCACTGCATTGGTGATGGACACAGTATAAAAGTTGAATAACAACAAAACATAGCATATGTACTGTGCAACCTTCCAGCCCAAATGGCTGCCACCAAATGCCTGTCACTTCCTCAGATGACTAATGCCATTTAATACCAGTTAATATAATACTTCATGTGAATGATACAGTCACCATATTTACTGTGTTGCATCACACCCGCAGTTTCTGCAATCAAATGCCAGATGCTCAAATTGCCCGGTAGTGCCGCCCACCATTACCATATGTGCTCACATGCACACAGGTGTCCATTAAATGCTAAGTGCAACCTCAACTGACCAAGAAATGGCAATTGAAGCCAGAGGAGGATGATAGAAGTCATCAGCATATGTAATGTGCAGTCTCAAACGTGCCACTGTTGCTAAACATGTCCGTGTCTAAAAGGTTTGTAATTTACTAAATCACAATTAAAAAAAAATAAACAAAAACAATATTTCCAGTAAATGCCCATATGTTAGTGACCATATGAAATTCTAAAAGACTGTTTTCTGCCTTACTTTCTGATTTTCTATGCAACCAGCGCCTAGATGCCTCTTGGTTGTGTGTACTCTACAAATGAAATAAATACATAAATAAATAAATAATAAGTGGCCTCACAGGTCCAGAAGTTGCCTTCACACGAAAAGCAAACTCCAGTATATGTGTTCACTCTCTGACCTGCCCACCCGCTCCCTCAACGCTTTTTCTTACCTTGCATCCACAGTACCCTGCTCCTACACACCATGCCCCGCCTTCAAGAACGGTGTGCAGTGCTCCATCTTCTTCACATGGCCCAAGCTCAATCTTCCTCATTAGGCCCATGCTCTACTCGCACAGAGCGCATCAGTAACGACCTGCTAAAGTGCTTTAGGTGGTAACCATGTCCCCAGAGCTTCCAGTAGGAGGCTGCCAAGGGGCTGTGCCGGGATGAGTTGGGGAAACTTCCAGAATGTTAAGTACTTGCATGCAATTGTAATAAAGCAATAAGGCACTGGAATCAAATGAGACGCGGAGCCTGGAATGTTAGCTGGTAACGCTTAATAATCAGGCGCAAACTAAAGTCTGGGCGGAAACCCCACCCACATCCCAACACGTGGGGCGCAGCCCACTCAAGCATGACAACAGAAAGGAGAACAGAAACAGAAATACGTGGGTCCTCATAATAATAATAATAGAAATGGGACATTACATCTCCCCTTCCTTAGGGGTTGTTAGTTAATTTCCTCTATCCATCTTGATGGCTTGCGTATTGTTCTCCACGATGGGCTGGGTGCAGGTGGATGCTCGCTTGTCATGCAGTTACTGTCACTGTCATCAGCATCTCTGTCTTCTTCTCTGTATGAGTCTATGGTCCTCATTACGAGTATGGTGGTAGTCATGGCACTACTTGCGCCATGACTGCCTCCCATACCGGTACCGACTCTGGTTTGGTTCAATGGGGACTTACCGGTCCATTCCGACCTTGGAGGGACTGGTAAATCCCCATTTACCAAACCATTCCCCATTCCCATTGAGCCCCCATAGGGATCAATGGGAATGGGGAGGTTGCAAATAACAGGCTGGCGTATGACAAGCCCGTTATTTGCGCCCAGGTCCCTTAACGGGTCCCGTCCTTAACATTTGGTCAGACCAGGCATTAAGGAAGGGACCTGCTAAGGGACCTCGTAGTAGGGCAGTAAGGGATTACCGGCACTGGTCTCCTTACCGGTGCCCAGTATCCCTTACCGCCCTACTCGGAATGAGGGCCTAAGTCTGATGAATTTTCTGCCCTCGTTAACTCAGTGTTGGCTGGCTTTCGGTCACTTTCAAAAGTCCGGAAGAGTGAGGAGTTCTGTTTGATAGTGCCCTTTGGGCTTGCAGCGGTTATCATTGACCCATGTAGCAGCGGTTATCATTGACCCATGTATGTGAGTCACAGTCATTGGCTCGGGCTTGAACACTGGGGGATCTTTGGCATTTTGGTTTTGTTGGACCAGGACCTGGTCTCCTATTTGGATGGAACTTGGTTTTGAATGTCTCTGGAGATCTGCATAGTCTTTCATCTTTGTCTTGCTCTCCTTGTCCTTCGCTCTTGCAGTGTCAATATAGGTGTTGGGAAGAGTAGCACAGGGATTGTGGGGTAGCATAGTTCTTATTACTCCTCCAAACATCAGGGCAGATGGACAATCCCCAGTGGAGCTGTGAGGGGTGTTTCTGTATTCTCGTAGTAGTGTGCAGATGGCCTGCATTAACGATCCGTTGGTAATGGAGCAAACTTGGAGGGGATGTTTTAGGTTGCTCATGAATTTCTCCACCATTCTATTCGCCACAGTGGCATGATCTTGCGATGCTGGAAGCTAAGATGTTCCGCAAACATGGTGAAATCATGTCCGTAGAATGGTGGGCCGTTGTCTGATTTTACTATGGGTGGAATCCCATAGTCTGCAAAAGTTTTGTTCAGAGCTGGTATTACTGCTTGTGCGCTTGTGGAGTGGATGAGGTGCACTTCTGTGAACTGGGACTTTTCGTCGGCAATCACTAGCACATACTTGCCATTTGCCAGGAGCCCAAACATGCCAATGGCCACCTCATCCCATATGTTTTGAGTGGCTGTGGGAATGTGCGTGGGGCTACTGCCTGACATGCGATGCACTTGCCCACTAGTTGTTCCACTTTTTCATCCATCTGGGGGAACCACACTTTGGTTCTGAGTTGCCGTTTTGTCGATACTATTCTCCTATGTCCCAAGTGTGCTAGTGCTAGCACTTGTTCTTGCAGACTTGCTGGGATAACGATTCTGTTTTCTTTCAACAGAAGACCTTCCGGAGACATCGATAGTGTGTGCCTGATGAGTTTGAATGTTCGAAAGTGTCTCTCTTTTCACTTGGAGATAGGATTTGTCGATGGTTGAGTCTGCTGTGCCACTGATGGCACTCCTGTATTTTTTGAGGTAGTTGGTCCTTCTTCAGGGCTTCTATTAGTTGAGCCATTGTGATGGATTTGGGAGTCATTGTTTATCAAATAATTTATATATTGGTTCGCTTTGGCAGACTGACTCTTATCGTGGGCTGGAAGTGTGTATCTGTTCAGGAAATCCGCCGGGTTATTGTCCTTGCCCGGGTGATGTATGATTTTGAAGGAGTACTCTTGTAGACTTAGTCCCCACTTGGCGATGCATGGCAGCATCTTGGCAGTGGGTTTGCCGTAGATGGTGGTGAGAGCCTGGTGGTCCGTGATGATAGTGAATGGGCATCCATACAGGCACAGGTGCTAGTGTTCACATGCCCATATGAACGCTAGGCTTTCCTTCTTGGGTTGTGAGTATGCACATTCGGTTGTTGAAAGACTGCGGCTTGCATAGGCTACAATACGTCTCGGGAGTCTGGTGATGCTCCTGGCTTGGTCTGCGCTACTGTCGCTCCTAGCCCCACTGGGCTGGCATCTATTCTCAGTTCTGTGTCAAGATCCGGATCATAGTATGCCATGCAGGAAGCTGACGCAATGCGCCTCTTAATTTCCTGGAAGGCCTCTTCGCACTCATTTGACCAGTTGAACTCTTAATGTTTTCCCATGAGCAATCTGAGAGGTGTGCTTACTGACACAAAGTCTTGGATGTAGCGTGTGCAGTAACTCGCCATTCCCAGGAATGAGCGTACTGCAGCCACGGAGGTGGCCGTGGGGGCCTCCACCAGTGCTTGCAGCTTTTCGGGGTCAGGTTGTACGCAGTTGCCTGAAAATATGTGTCCAAAGAATTTTAAAGCCTTGGATGTAGAATTTTAAAGTCGATTTGCTGATTTCACACTTTCAGGGTTGAGCGTGAGGTGAGCGTTTTCAAGGGCCATGTCCACTCTTCTTCGGGTGTCATCATGTATTTCTTGGGTGGTGCCAAAGATAAGAATGTCATCACTATAATTTAAGCAATTTGAGATTTGCTTCATAACTTGGTGAATTTCATTTTTAAAGCTTTCGGCCGCTGATGACACACCAAAGCTGAGCCTTTTGTATCTAATTAATCCCAGATGTGTCGAGAATGTGGTGATGAATCTAGAAGATGGATGCATTTCAAGCTGGTGGTAACCCTTGTTTAAGTCCAATTTCGAGAATACTTTTGCCCCATGAAGTAGTTGCATCATGTCCGTCGTCCTGGGAGCAAGCTGACATTCTCTTTCTATAGCTACATTTGGGGCCCTCATCTCTTTGCAAATGCGGATGCTGGTCTTGTTCTCCTTTTTGGGCATGGGAACGATAGGGGACACCCAGGGTGTGGGTCCTGATGCTGGTTCAATTATGTCTTGTTTTAGCAGGGATTGAATTTCGTCTTCCACGTGCTTCTGGATGTTGAGGGGAATGCCCCTGTAGTGTTGGGCCATCAGTGGAATGTGCGGGTTTATGTATAGTTTAATTTGTTTGTCTTTTAGCTTCCTCAGACCTTTGAACAGCATCGGAAACATGTTCTGTATCATATCCTTCGGACTGGTAGTGTATTCAGAAATGATCCGGTACATTATATGCATGAGGCTCATTTCAATGGAGGACTTGAAGCTCAATATGGTTCCCCCTGGTACTTCTCCTTTTTTGATGTAGATATTGACCCTTTAGCTTTTATCCTTGTATTGGCAGGTGGCAGTGAACATGCCTCAGCAGTTGAAGGGTTTCTTGAATGGTAGGGGTGAATAAGTGTGTCTGTTATATATAACTCCTTCTTTGTGGTGAGACACTTACATGTGTCACCATTAATCACATTTACTGAGGCTCCGGTGTCAATTAAGAATTCTTGACTCTGGCCATTTAGTTGCAGGAATAATGTTGGACTGTATTCTTTGGCGATGCTGTTTCCAATGGCATGGACTTATCCTCTCTTTCAGTCTCTGCTGGATGAGGATGAGTGTGAGTCTCGTCGCTGTCTGTCATTGTGTGATGGCTCCCGGGATGTGCTGTGGGAGCGGCACCTGCTGGCGGTAGGCGAACTTCTGTGTATTAAGCGCATTATAAATACGCAACTAAGACATATTCCTGTAACAGCGCCTCGATGCCCCCGGGCTGTGTGAGCGCTTTAAAATTGCAAATAAATAAATAACAAGTCCCAATATTTTGCCCGTTTTCTCAGTCTCGTTATGAAATTGTCCATGTTTTCACCTCTTTCTTGGGTGGTGGTGTGAAACATGTGTCTCTTGTAGTCTACATTTCTCAATGGTGCAAAATAATTGTTCAAGGAGTCAATTACGCCTTGAAATGTGTCTGTGTTGCTCTCTGGCAGCTCAAATGCAATGTCCCTTACCACGGGCCAACTGAGTGCATTAGGATACCTCTTAAGCGGCGCTCCTCCCGGACCCCTGATTCATCCATATATATTTGCAATTCTTTGAGCCATCTAGCCCATCTGGGCGCCAAGCTACTGGTGTCAGAGATATCAAATTGGGGCATGGCCTGTAGCTATAATGACTTGGTGCTCTTCTCTTCCCTATGGTCAGGGTGACGAGGTGTGGAGCTGGATTGGGGACTCTGCAGACTGCTGTCTGCTTCATTGCTTAACATGATGGCAGGTGCGAGGTTCACAGGTGCTCACCGTAATATATTGCTGTATGGGGTCCTCGGTGCTCACTGGTGCTGTATGTAGATCAGTCTGGTAATCAGTTTGCAAGCGTCATGGCAGGGTAGCACTAGGCGGAATGTCAGTGAGTGTTTATGCAGTTTACAATGTTCAATCGTAATAATGCTGGTTGCACTCCTGAAGCAAAATGTGGCGTTGTCTTGAATGTTTCCTCAGTGGCGATGCAAACGAAGCACTTGCATGCCGGAGCTGCATGGGAACGTTGTCTCTGTGACAGTGTAGTTGAGGCGTGGGAAGGTAGGGTGGCCTTGTAATAGCCAGCGCCTTGCACGGTGCGTGTATGTTGGTGCAGCATGATACCCGATCAGCTTCGCAGTGTGTAGCATTTGCTGTCCACGTGTAGCGCCACACAGCAGTATGCGAGCTGGGTTATTGTTATGTAGACACCACTGACATCATTGTCAATGGAACGCATGAAATTAGAATATTCATGCGTAAAAGAATGTTTGTTTGCAGTGTTCTCCCGGTGGTGCTGAACTCCGGGGGCTTTCAATAAAGCTTGTACTAAAAGCTTAAATTGGTGTGCCAATTTACTACAAATGGCGACGAGGACGTCTCGAAAGTAACAAAGGCCCCCGGAGCTTCCCCCACAGCTGCACAGCGCACAGAGACTTACGCTTGGCACTCCGCAGCTGCCCGCTCCCGTACCAGGAATTGGGCTGCCGTCCATGCTCCCATGCCCAGCACCATCCAAGGAGACTCATTCCGAGTGCATCCACAGGGCAAGGTCGGAAGCCGCAGTGGCCCAATGTGAAAGACATAATAAAGGGAAAAGCATTTTATGAATGGCAGACCGACAACGGTCGCATCATATTCGAGGAAGGGACCCTAGAACATAACGCTGCGTGCGGCCATCTTTAGATACAGCATTCAGATCACCATGACAATGTTGCTACGACATTGTGCATACTACAAACATTGAACCGCAACGTCCTCACTCAAGATACACGTCTGACCGTGTGTAAACAATCACGTGTCCTGGGAACTAACGCCTTGCACAGAGTAGCACATTGGCAAGTTGTTGCAATTGCAGGTGACACATGGACACATTGAAGGAGGGAATATGGGGGTGTTTACAACAACCATTGCCAAGAGTTAAGAGGGAATGACACAAGACAACCGCAAAATTGACATGAATTCAACAACCATTGCCAAGAGTTAAGAGGGAATGACAAAAGAGAACCACAAAATTGACAAAATATTTTATTCAAGAGCAGCTAGAAGATACAACACAGAGAGGTGAACCATAAATTTGAACCACAAAATTAACAAGAGACCCCACCATGCAAAACGTACCACCTCCAATGAAATTCCTTCCATGTCCCGGAAACCCCACGTGCCCATGGGAACAATGGATTGATGGCTTCCAGGTATATTTGAGGGCTATCTGTGGAAATAAATTCAATGATGACCTCAAAGAAGCAACTCTATTAAATTGTGCAGGAGCAGAGGCCCAAGGATATTCAGGGCACTTCCTGATTCGGATGATGCAGGTGGTGATGGCAACCGCAAATTTGAGGGTGCACTTGCGAAACTTGCCAAACATTTTGGCAACAAGACCAATGTAGTACTGGAGAGATACAAATTCTTCTCCAGGAAAAAACTGAAGGGCGAATCAATCGACACCTATATGGCATCTCTCAGAGCACTCATGTCAACCTGTAACTTCATGGGCATTGGGGATGAATATTTAAGGGACCAACTTGTACTAAATGTAGCTGATCCACGAATACAACAAAGACTATGGCAGACAAAAAACCCATCGTTGGAGCAGGCCACAGAAATAGCAAGAAGCATGGAACTGAGTGATCGCTGCATGAAGGAAAGGTTTGACCAGATTGGGAATATAGAGGTGAAAACCATTCAAGACAACCCTGAAGAAAACATAAATGAATCTCTAGTGGCAATGGTGAGGAGAGCGTCAGCAAATAGTTCAAGATCCAACTCCAGGAGAGGAAGAGTTTTGGAATATGGTAACCAAAATCCAGGATGCTGCCAAAAATGTGGCTGGTACAAACACGACGACACTGACAAAGAATGCCCTGCGGCAGCTGTCGAGTGTTACAGATGTGGCCATGTCGGACACTTTGCGAAGGTCTGCAGGAACACACGAGGAAGGTTCAGTAGGTCTAACAGATTTATCAGACGATCCTTCACCAGGATGCCGGGAGGCACCATGAGAATTGTGGAAGGAGATCATGGACGTGATGATATGCTGACTATCAATCAAAGAAGTTCACAAGTACAAATACTCACAGTCACATCGTTGCAGCAATCTAAAGGACCATGGGTCAACATACAAATAAATGGCATATCTTTGCCCATAATGGTGGACAGTGGTTCCCCATACACCATGGTGGATGTCAAAACCTTCCTTGGAGAATTGTCTGGCAAAATGCAAGACATACGGAACACTGTAGTGAGAGCAACAGGATATGGGAACACCCCCATAGACATCATTGGGTGCACATGGGTAAAACCCAAGTTCCACGACAGAGAAACATATTGCAGACTTTTCATAGCAGAAAATTGCTCATCTGTGGTAGGTTGGGAGGAACAAGCCGCTCTCCGAGTCAGAATCCACCCTGGAGAAAAAATCCCCATATTGAGTGTACTGAAAGACAACACTGATATCAAAACGGCACTGGCGAAACAATTTCCTAGAGTGTTTAGCGAGAAAATTGGACTCCTAGAGGGCTTCCAACACTAAATTGTCTTGAAGAAGGGTGTTATTCGCATAGCGCACAGGGTTCGAGGGGTTCCAATTGGGATGAAAGAAGCACTGAAAAATGAACTCGTCCGCTTATGCGAGCAGAACATGATACAGCCCATAGAAAACTCAGAGTGGCTAGCTCCAATAGTAATGGTGAAGAAGCCTGGTAACTCCATAAGGATGTGCGTCGATTTGAGGGACCTGAACAAGAACATCTGGATCAATAGACATCCCCTTCAAGACATAAGTGAATTGTTGACAACTATGAAGCCGGCAACATTTTTCAGCACCCTAGATCTATCCTCGGCATATCATCAAATTGCCCTGGAGGAAAACTCAAAAAGCCTTACATCATTTGTCACTCCTTTGGGTGCATTTATGTTCAAGAGAATGCCGTTCAGACTCGCATCAGCTGCAGCGGTGTTTCAAAGGTTGATGTCACACCTGTTTGGGGGCCTGGAAGGCGTACACTGCTTCCAGGACGATATCCTTATTTCAGCCATCACAGAGGAAGGACACGACGCAAAACTAATGGGTGTCTTAGAAGTAATCCAGAGAAGTGGCCTCATTCTAAAGTTAGACAAATGCAACATCAAATGCGACAAAGTATCGCACCTTGGCCATTCAATAGATGCCAAGGGCATCAGTTCCAAGAAGGAGCTAATGGACACCATATTGAGTATTGCCGAGCCCGAAAATAAAGATCAATTGAGGAGTTTCCTTGGTATGACAGAGTATTCTTCCAAGTTCATAGACAACTATGCCAGCAGAACCAAAAATATGAGAAGTCTCATGAAGAAAGCAGTCAAATTTGTGTGGTCTGAGGAGTGTAAGGACGAGTTTGAAAGAATAAAATCTAACATCAATCGAGTGCCAGCTTTGGGAATGTTTGACTGCAAGGCCAAGACAATCATATCGGTAGATGCCAGTAAGGCCGGTTTAGGTGGAGTCCTAGAACAGCTACAAAATAAAAATATGGTGACAATTGCCTTTGCATCAAGGGTGTTGAAAGCAGCAGAATTGAATTACTCCACGATAGAGAAGCCCTAGGAGTGAAGTGGATCCTGCAACATTTCAGGAATTTGATTTGGGGTTTACCCGTTCTGCTCAAAACAGACCACAAACCGTTAGTACATGTCTTCCAGTCCAAAACACCTCACCTCATATCACCAAGGATCAGATGATGGATTCTCGACACTATGCAATATAACTTTCATGTGTGTTATACACCAGGTGCACAGAACCAAGTAGCTGACTGTTTTTCCAGATTATCGACCAACCAAGACACCGAATTAGAATGTATAGATGGAGACATCATAGCTACTGTAAATCCAGCCATTCCCAAAGATGAATGGAAAAGCATAACCGACACTGATCCTGAACAGCAAGAGATTAGAAGAGCCATAGCGAATGACTGGAAAGGATCTGGTCAGGATCTGGCAGACTTCATGCCTATCAATGAAGAAATATCCATGGATAAGGAACATGTTTATAGTGATAGGGTAATTCCACCTGAAAAACTTAGAAAAAGATTACTCGACTTAGCACATGAGGGACACCTAGGAAGAAGCTTGACGAAGAACAGGGTGAGAAGCAATTATTGGTGGGTGAACATGTGGAGAGAGGCAGAAGAAATTGTCAAGAATTGTTCCACCTGTGCCACGAGCGACAAATCCAAGGTTCTAAGAAAAACACCATTACAACCAATAGAGCCTCCCAAGAATGGGTGGTCTAAACTGGCGATAGACTTCATGGGACCATTTGAAAATCTTGAAGCTGTTAGAATATACATCATAGTACTCGTTGACTACACCTCTAAATGGACAGAATGTGGAATATCAGAAACAAACGGCACCACGAAGAAGATCACAGACTTTTTAACAGAAGTGTTCAACAGGGAAGGAGACCCTAAAGAATTAGTCTCTGATAATGGATCCCAATTCACGTTGTTAGAATTTCAAGGGTTCCTCAGAGACAAAGCAATCGACCACATAACAACATTGTTGTATCATCCGATTCCAAACTGACTTGTAGAGAGGATGAACAGGTTGGTAAAGAGTGTGGTTCAATTGGCCATAGCCAACACCCTCCCATGGAGAGAGACACTTAAGGAAGCCCTTTGTGCATATAGGACAACTCCACACACTACCACCAACGTTGAGCCATTCACCATGATGCGAGGCAGAGTTGCTTCCAATCGACTTAGACCTGCATGGATTTTCATGGACACTGGAGAAGCAAAATTGAACATGGATCACGCCCAAAAAACTGCGAAGGAAAAGCAGGCGAAATACAAAGCTTACTACGATTCAAAGAATGGGGTAAAAGAAATGGTGATCCAAGAAGGAGACTGGGTGTGCATTAGAGAGCCTAAGAAAACACACAAAAGTGAATCCAATTTCAGGTCCCCGCAAAGGGTAATGAGCTGTCATGGCAAGTCTGTGGTGCTGGAAGACGGGAAGAAATTGTCCGGTGACGATCTCGTGAAAATAGTAAAAGATTTCAACAGACCAAGCACAAGCAAAGATGAAGGCACACGAATGGAGGATAATCTTGCAGCAACAGAAGTACCTCACCATGGGAACGAAGAAATTATATTTCCCACAATACAAGTGGCAAAGCCCCAAATGGAGGACTGTCCAAGAGGAACCAGAGGGCCATCTAAATCTTCAACAGTGGCCCTCATTACGACCCTGGCGGAAATCGAAAAACGATGGCGGAAATGCAATACCGCCATCGAATAGCGCTCGGTGCGATTATGACCCGTCACCGTAAAGTACGATGCCATTAGCGACACCGTAGTGAACGCCAACGCTAACTGCACCAAGTACGCGCGCGCGCGCCATGCCAAACCGTAATTAGCACCATGGCGCAAGGGTACGCGAATTCCGACCCTAGCGGACATGTACTTAACGCCATCAAGCACGGCGGAAAGTACCATTCCGCCATGGTGAGAAGTACGGCATCGCGAATCAACCGTAAACGGCCCCACTGAGTGCCTGTACACCGCTCCCTGGCCACATAGTACAACTCCCCGTAGGTGCAACGAAGTCACAATGCAACCAGTGAAATGTACAAGTCACCCATGCATGCCAACGAACAAAAGAATCACAAGAGGGGCCAATGGGAGCTGCAGGGCACAGATGGCACGAATACAGAAGCTATACCAATGGACATGACCTCAATCTCCCACCAAGAAACGCACGCAAACACAGGCACCTGTGACCAGCAATATTCCGATAATCACATCATTCCACCAATCCACCTGGCTGACCGGCATCTGTTACACAAAACCTAATCCCCCGCCCCTGAGCATGACATCATTCAAACAGTCATATTGGCAGCCCTCACCCCTGACCTCACTGGGCTTCGTAGGCAAACGCGCCCAGCACAGTACCACGCAACTATACTCCGAAGCTGGAACCCAATGCAGATCTCCTCACAATACATCGCTCCCCAAATAGGAATATGCCACATCACTTGCAAAGAAGAACGCTACACGGCCCATATCAGAATAGAAATTTAATGCACAACAAATTCACCAAGCCCATACAGCCATTAGGCCATGAACTCCAAAACACATTTCACCATTGTGGGCTGCATCCGCAATAAATGACCAGCTACTTCTTGTGTGACGCCCTGTTCCTTCATGGTACACAGGGGCTACATTCTCGTACGAAAAGGCAACATGGAAGCGCCTAGAACCCCAGGGCCGTCCCAATAGGGAGGCACTAGTCCAGCTGAAAGGCCGAAATGTTGCTCCGAGCCACTAGTACTGCGTAAGGGCATGTGGCCCATTGGCGATCGTCCCATAAGATCGTAATGCTGCTCCACTGATTAACACGAAGCAGCAGGTGTCGGGAGTAAAACCCATCTGCAGGAGTGGCATACAGATGGCAGTGGCAAAAGGGGAGGAGATACCTGTCAACCAAAAGAAAAGAAAAAGAATAGAATGGCCATCAGAACTACATTCGAACAACTCACTTCAATGATCACACTAGATCCACAGCCATATGCATGCTAGCCCACTCCAAAGGATCATCACCACCCCAAAACCACTTGCGACTCATAACTATCCATATCGAGGTGAAAACACCATCACAAACGAGTGTACCTGTGCATGCGTCTGTGAAAACAGAATCCATCAGATGGGATTGGTAACGTGCATGGACACAAGTGTCTGAAGGCGCGTCGAGACAGGGAGGGCTCAACAAGGCCAGATAGACGATGGTCCCACTATGGCAGCCCTGCATCACATAGCGCAGGGGAGGCGGACAGATTCCAAGTAGCCCTGTACATGGCAAACACCGTATCAAATCATCTGTCCATGCATCCATTCATCATTCCCTCATCCCGTAATGATAACGCCTGTTTCCATACTCACATAACATGTGAGAATTTCATTGAGTCTGTGCGTTATGCAGCCTGCAAAATCCACTGTGCCCCAGCCCGTAATTCCAGTGTTGTGAAGTAACATGTATTTGGGAACGTCCGGCCTCATCATCCACTTCGCTATTGCGCATCCCAAACTATTCATATCAATCATTGCATCCTCGCCATGGCCCCTGTCCCAAGGACACTGAACAATAGAATGTTATATTTGCAGTCAGACCTGTGGGCATCTCCTCGCCGCTAGCTGAAGACCGAAAGCGCCGCCCTTCGAATTCCTCATTTGCAACATCACGTCGAAAAGGCATCTGTGGCCGCTTGAAATCACAAATTAATCCATCTAGTGCGGCTGTGTGTGAAAATGGCAACTGCCTTCACTCACAAATGGGAGGCCCCGCCCGTCGGTGAACCTCGGTACAGTGATGCATGAGGGTCCACCGTTACTCGAGTACTACGTTCCACTGACCCTTCACAAGTCTGTTCGCGACTGCAAAGAATGCATGTGAAACAATGGGACCATAGCCGAATGAACATATCAACCAATGTTACACGGCCATCGGGTACTAATACATGATTGTAATAGCAAGATGCCATTCCTCGAATTGCAGCGTTGTGTGCGGGACGTGCTCGCCCAAAGGGGAGAGCAGCTTGCACAGGTGGAATGAATCACCACAGGTGGAGGCCATACAGCCTGAAAACACATAAATTGCACACCCAGTCTCCTCCCACAACCACACCCACTCCGAAATGCTACCGGCAGGACTCGCGATGTTGGCCCTGGGGGACCTGATAGCACTGCAAGTACTCCAACTCCAAGAAGAAGACGAACACCAACTACAACCGGCCGCACGGAGGAGACGCAGGAGGAGGAGGAGGGCAAGGCAGGGCCAGCAAGGGCTGCCAGCACAGCCACTACCACCACGCAGGCAGCCCGCAATCCCACGCCTCCGAGCACATCCGTTCAACCTCACTGATGAGCAGATCCACACCCTCTACCGTTTGGACCGGGACACCATAGCCGCCATTGTGGACATGACACAGGCTGACCTTGTCAGCATGATAGATAGCCCAACCGCCATCCCACCCCTACTGAAGGTGGTGTCTGTACTCCACTTCCTGGCCACAGGCACCTACCAGCACACAGTCGGACAGTTGCATGGCATTTCTCAGCCACTGTTCTCACGGACACTATTGCAAGTGCTCGATGCCCTCCTGCAGCACGCAGACGACTACATCTCTCTACCACGCTCGGAGCAGGAAATAACCAACACAAAAGTGGGATTCCATGCACTTGGCGGCATACCGGGTTGCATTGGTGCCATCGACTGCACCCATGTGGAATTGGTCGTCCCACATGCCATGGAGGCCCAGTACCGCAACCGAAAACAATTTCATTCACTGAATGTACAAATGGTGTGTGACTCCAACAGGATCATTACACATTGTTGTGCCCGATTCCCTGGATCAACCCATGATTCTATGGTCTTGAGGAACTCTACAATACCACGCTACATGGAGCGACACGCAGGGAACAGATCCTGGCTACTCGGTGAGTCTCATTTCATGCATGATGATGTGGGGTATGTGATGTGGCAATGACCTGGCAGGAAGGGGGGGGTGCGTACGTAGCAATGGCATTCCACATAATTCGTTTATCGTCCACATACAGGTGATGCCGGATATCCACTGAAGAGATGGCTCCTCACACCAGTCCGGAACCCACGGGACCAGCATGAGGAGGACTACAACCATGCTCACTCACGTACCCGTGTAGTCATTGAACAGGCATTCGGCCTACTGAAGACCCGTTTCCGGTGCCTCAGCAGGTCTGGCGGGGCACTCCTGTACCGCCATGAGAAGGTTGCAAAGATGGTGATGGCATGTGTCATGCTCCACAACATGTGCGTACGTAGAAATGTGCCCATGCCCCCTGACGCAGAACTGCAAGCACCTGAAGATGGTCATGATGAGGGTGGGGATGTGGCAGCACCTCAAGGAGTCTGCGAGGCACAGGAGGGCCGTGAAATTCGTCAGCATCTCATAGATGCATGCTTCTAGCACTCACGCCTGGTGGCTGATACATGGACACGGGACTCGTGGCACTGTGTGTGTCTGGTACATGCACAATATGGACTGTACGCCTATGATGGCCTAGTACACAAAGATCATTGTCCACACATCTCATTGTTTGATCGTGCATTGTTTATGGCATATGTGATATCATGTTGAACACCCTATCGACCCGCCACCCAAGTGAGCCCAACACACCCCCTCCACCCTCCTACCTCCCCCCCGAACACCAGTGTCCAAAGATGCTCATTGTCAGTGGGCAGTCGCTATTGCAAGCCCCCTCTGCGGGTATCAGGGGCACCCCTGCCTGTGGAGCGCAGGTTCCTCCCAGATCTACGTTCGGGGCTGCCCTGGACGGAACTTGCAACGGATGATGTCTCTGCCTGCTCACGTCCATGCATGTCCCTAAGGGTTTGTGAGAGCTCAGTGAGCACACGGCGCACTGCGGCAAGTTCGGCACATACGTCTTTGGACGTCGCATGCAGTTCCTCCCTCAGGCTCTCGGTGCTTCTCTCCATTTGGACTCTCAGGCTCTCGGTGCTACTCTCCATTTGTGCCCTAAGTGTCTCAGTTGATGTTTCTATGTCTGCCTTAGTGCCCCCACATCCATCGGCATGGTCCTTGAGGAGCGTGGCCAGTTGCTGCTGTTGCACGATTAACTGGTCGAGGGACTGTTGCCTCTGCTGGGCCATGGCCATTTGCGGTGGTGTCACAGAGGGGCTGTTCGCCTCATGTTGCCCTGCCACAGGGCTTGTGGGGGATGGCCAGTCGTCGTCTTGTGGGTGCCCCTGCGTGGTATCCTCATGGTGTACGGGATGGAACAGACAGGGGGATTGGGACAGGTCATGGATGGATCTGACTTCGACATCCCCGTCTTCTGTGTCGGAGCATGCTGCCATTAATGGGGTGTCACCTATGGTGCTGCTGCCACCAGAGGCAGTACCTTCTGTGGCATCCATTGGGGGGACCTGTGGTGGTGCTGTTGTGGGCATGCTGGCTGCTGGGGTGCCTGTTGATGTTCCCTCCTGTGTGCTGCCACTTGATATGTGCTGCTGCCGTGTCTTGATGCGTGCAGCTGAGGTGGAGGGTCTTTGGCCGTCGGTCTTGGCCCTCTTTGCAGGTGTGCTGGTAGGGGTGTCCTGGAGCTCGTCGTTTGGATCGGACCCTGTGGTGGAGTAAAGGAGGGCGAGCGTTATTAATGGGTCTGTGGGAATTGGAATGGCAATGTATCACATGCATTGGGGTGGTACCTGAGGGTGATTTGGGTCGGGGCCTTGGAGGTGCTTTCATTTGTGTGTGGAGTGAGGGTGCAGTTGTTTGGCAGCCTGCAGTTAGGGTGTGCCTGCTGCACGTGTAGTGGGTGTTTTTGGGGTTTTTACTTATTTATGTATTTATTGTGAGTTTTAAAGTGCGCTATCAGGCCAATGTGTGTGGACGTTCTCCTGGCCATGTGTTGCTGTTGCGCTATGTGGACACATGTGAGTCACATGATTGGACATTGTGGATTTGGCATGGTTTTATTTGGGCCACCTACCTGATTCTCCGGATGTCTGCACTCCTTTCTCCATCCCTCCGACTCCCTCTATGCTCTCCATTCCAATGGTGGAGGCACAGATTCCTTCCCAGGGGGTCAACTTGATGGGTGATTCCGATCCTCCCCCGGTGGCTGTGGCAATGTTGCGGTTGGCAGAAAGTATGCTACGGACGCGTATCCGCAGGTCGTCCCACCGCTTCCTGCATTGCTGTGGGTTGCGGGGTGCGGTCCCCACCGCACTTACCCGCTGTGCCACCAGGGCCCATATGGCCTTCTTGTTCGCAAGTGCCGTCCTGGTCATTTGCGTGGAGAAGACGGCGGCGGCATTCTCCTGGAGGGTCTCTGTAAGCACGGTGAGTTCCTCACGGGAGAAGTGGACCTGCCGCTTGCGGTCGCACGCTTTCTTCGCTACTTTTCCCATTTTTCTTGGTTTCACTAGGGTGGATGACGGGTTGGGATGTGTCTCAGGGTGGTGTTTTTAGTGGTTGTGTGTATTTTGTGGTTTTATAGGTGTACGGGGTGTTGTTTCCCGTTCCGGGCCCATGTTTTTACTTCCGTTTCCGTATATTTACGGTCACCGTACTTTCCGGTTGGCGCTCACTGCGGTGTCCGCTATGATGGGTGGCGGTATTGCACCTAGGGCGCCGTACGGTGGCGGTGTGGGCCGTTTTGGGGTCATTTCCGCCATCGCGGACTTTGCACTTCCGCCATGGCGTGGTGCTCGTGCCCGATGGGTCGGAATGGGCCGCACTTTGCTCCATCGTGCAATGGCGGAAACGCTATTTACGCTGTGGCGGTCCGGTCAGTCACTTTCCGCCAGGGTCGTAATGAGGGCCAGTGACTATCTTTACTACTAGTACTTGAACCTGCCACAGTATCCTTTTGTTATAGGAAACCCATAGAAATGTTGTTTTCACACAAATGTTGAAATTTTAAATTAGCTTTCTCCTATTTCCTTTTCCCCTCTTTCCCCCCTGTTTCTGTTTCCCTTTTTTTTGTTTCCCATCCTCTGCCTTCTATAAGAAGGGAGATGTTATGTAGACACCACTGACATCATTGTCAGTGGAACACATGAAATTAGACTATTCATGTGTAAAAGAATGTTTGCAGTGTTCTCCCGGTGGTGCTGCGCTCTGGGGGCTTTCAATAAAGCTTGTACTAAAAGCTTAAATTGGTGTGCCAATTTACTACAGTATCCACCGCATCGGCGCAATGGAATGGCTGGAATACAGCTTGCTCACCATCAGAGGTGCATGGAGCGCTCAGCCGTGTGTTGTTCTCGGTCACGGGTCCGTTCCGGGTGCCAACCGCGTGTGCAGACAGTTAGGAGCTTTGGATGATGCCGTTTCAGCAGCGCGCAGGGTTCACATCGACGGTGTAATGTCAGACTAGTCTGGTCGAGATTGTTAAGTACTTGCATTCAATTATAATAAAGCAATAAGGCACTGTAATCAAATGAGATGCAGAGCCTGGAATGTTACCTGGTAACACTTTACTAATCAGGTGTGACCTAAACTCCGGGCGGAAAACCCGTCCACATCCCAACATGTGATGGTGCAGCCCACTCAAGCATGACAACAGAAAGGAGACACTGCTCCTCATAATAATAATAATTGAAATGGGACATTACACAGAGGTTAAGAAACCTCTCATTAGAGCTTTTTTTTTACTTTCGGTTTGACACTGCCTCTGCAGTCTCTGAACAAGGTGTCACAGAGAATGTGCAAGGGGTAGCAGAGCAGTCACCAGCGTAGTAGCTGGTACACCATCTAACAACCACATGACATCCCTGGAGCTCAACCTACCCAGGGTGAAGGAAGGCCCAGGGATACTTGTAAAAAATCACTTTGGGAGATGGAAACTGAAATTGACAGGCCTATGAAGGTATGCTATTTAAATTGCTGCAGAAATGTATGCACAATTGGTAGGTCAAACATGCATATTCAACAGGGCTTACTGAGTCTTTTAAACTTTTGATATCGACAAAAGGAGTCAACCCTTTTAAGAGCCCTCGGATAGGTCTGTAAGGATTGTATGTTGAATAAAATACAAGGGGCCTCATTACGACCCAGGCGGTAAGGGGTTTACGGCGCCGTAAACAGCGCCGACCCTTACCGCCTGAGTACGAGGTCCCTTAGCGCCATGGCGAATTTAACACCTGCTTTCAGCAGGTGTTAAAATCCATGGCGCTAAGGGACCATGGAGTTAATTACGCCACCGTAATTTACGGTGGCGTAATTAACGCCTTCCCCACTCCCATTATGCCCTATGGGGCAAAAATGGGAATGGGGAAGGGTAAATGGGGATTGGGGACTTACCGCCCCGCCAAGGTCCGAATGGGGCGGTAAGTCCGCCAACCACCATGGCGTAAACGTAGTTTACGCCATGGTGGTAAAGTCACGGCCCAGGCGGTAACTTACCGCCTGGGTCGTGATGAGGCCCAAGGTCTAATGACTGTTTCTTTTCGGCCCCTGTTGATTTCCTCAATCGCGAACAACTGTCGTGACTTGTGTTTAGCGTGGGAGTTATTCCTCTGGAGCTTAGGGAGTGTCTGTCGGAAAAAACGAAGCACCCGGGCTGGAGTCATTACTGAAAATGATCATAGATTATTATTGTGATTGCTAAACCAGTCATCATATGAAAGGCCCAAGAGAGAAATGAATGCAAAGTTGTTGAGGCCTGTGCATGGGCCACTCTATCATGGACTCCATGAATACTACCCTGTTCATTTTTTTTCTAAAAAGTGTTCTTTTTTTTTTTTTAAACAGGAAGTTGCAATACTCGTGCCAGAGGTCTATAAAGGAATTATGCATTCAACAAGTCTGCTGGGGTACGTTTAAATGAGCTGTGAGACTACAAGTCTTCATTAATCTTCATTGGGATAAAAGGGACTTGGAGCATGGAAAATATGAGCCTGGGATCAGGAACGAATTGGGACTCTAATAGAGTCAATTGCCCCATTAAAAGCCGGCCCGTAGGGCCATCCGAGCAACGATTAGATGCTATTTCCACTCAGCTGGCAGCTCATGGTTCCTGGACGGACGCTGATGGATTTGTCAGAAGAACACATGGGATTGGCCAGATCTTCACATATATGGTATTCCAGTGTACGGAAAGCTTCTGAACATCTGGTCTCAATTTGTCGTTAAGTGTGTGTTTGCGCTTCCATCTTCGCCTCTTTACTCGTCTGCAAAGGGAAGTGGACGTTGCCCCCACAGGCATCGGTTTGTGGGGAGTAGAAAGGGGTCCTGAGAGATGGACAAGTGTTTCAGGGCATAACAGATATAGAGATAGAAAGCAAGCATACAGAAGCCATTCAACAAGCAATTCCCGGCAAGATATCTTTTAAAAAAAAACATTTTCAGGAACATCACCTGATTCCTTGGCATTTGACCATGTGTGCACTTTTTCAATGGTTAGCTGCCGTGCATGGCATTAGAGCATAAGGCATGTGGTAACCGCCAACCACATGGCCACCAGGGTTGGCCTGCATACTGGGGCAGCAGGTGTTTCCCCAAGCATTTTTAGAATAAAATGTATACTTGATAGAAGAAGAATAGCCACCATGAAACTGAGCTCTCTCGTCAGAAATGTACATTTTCCTTACCCATTAATTGCTCGGCCTATTGGCTCAGCAGGGGCTCGGACTGCATTGTATATGCAAAGTGGGGTGTTCTAATCAGCCAGTCCCACTTCACAAAGGCAATGCATGTTGGGCTTAGTCAGTGAGAAGAGGACTCCCTAAGTGGGACCAAATTAGATGCATGGAGGTTTTACAACTGAAACACCCCCAATGCTTGCATTACACTTAACCTGGGTTGGTGGCTTTTTGCCTCAGACCAGCCCTTATGAGAGACAGGAGAGGGTGGGGTCAAGAGACAATGGTACAAGCAAATAAAGGGCCAGTGCATGATCTGGCCTCCTTAGATTAAACCCCTCAACTTGTGACCTGTTTTTTTTATACCATTTTTTTAAAAATTAAATACAAATTTGTTATGGCTTACAAAATTGCAACCTTTACAAATGTTCATAACTAAAAGGCAACATAGGACCAAATAAAACATTTCTTAACAATTTAGACACATTTTTTATCAATTTAAACACATTAGTTCAAAAACCTAGCAATACCTCCAAGTGGGTAACTGCACAAACACCAACAATTACAACAATTCTATGCATATACAAAACAAACAAAAACATTATAAACATCATTTCGTGTAAGTACAAAGTGCACAACCTCTATACAAAAACAGGCCTAAAATATCCTATATAAAAACCATAATTCCAACGATTCTTAAATGCCACATCTTCAATTGTAAATATTTACACAGTTTGCGAAGAATAACACAACCCATTAGAATCAATGTTATGTACATTGGGAGATATTCATCTGCGTGTAAGCATTGCCTCAAGTTTCAGCAGGAATTTTCCAAGTGCCAACAATAAGCGTGTGCTAGTACCTAACATGGCCCTTTCCCAAAATGACTGGCGAGCAATCATTGTTAACTCAGGATGATAATCACCCAAGAGAGTTTGCTTAAATGATTCCAAGGACATACTAAATAGGATTAAATGCTTAAGTGTTTCATCTTGTGACCTGTTTTTGAGAGAGCCAGGCCAGAGGAAGGGTCCATCGCACCATCAACTGAAGCAGCAGAGCCGGTCCAGGTGGATTACTCAGCACTGGAGTCCAGGCTAGTTAATTGGTTCTACCGTCTAGTTCCAGGTAGAAAATGAAGAGACTGCCATCACCACTGTGTCCCGAGCCCAGGTCAGTGTTAAAAAAGTGTGTATGTGTATGTGTGTGTGTACCTACGTGTATGCACACCTTTGTGTGAGTGTTTGTGAGAGTTTGTTTAAATGGGTGTGTAAGTGGGTGTGTGTGTGTATGTGAGTGTGTATCTGTGCTTATGTATTTATGTGTGTGATGGAGCTTGAGTTAATGAATTGCACGAGTGAGTGTGTCTATGTCATGTTCATGTTGTGTGGCATGGAGGGCCTGCGGCACATGAAGGACATGTTTTTACATGGCAATGCTGTCCTATAAATTCACAACCAACAGAGCCAGCATGAACCAATGTTTACAGTGACAAATACAGGTACAGTTTTTAATGTATGCAAATGTTTTCAAGTTAAACAAAGTTGCATTATGTTGGGCATAAGAAGCATATGTGTGTTCTTACAGAGGCGAGACTATTTGGCACAGCTAGCATGATAATGTCTTTGCACTATTGCAATACTGGCATCTATAGTGGGCTCAAGCCTCATTGCAGTGTTTTACAGGGGTGATGATGGCATACAACATTTAGCAGAAACGTACTATATAGAATAAATCTGGGTGTATACTTTGTTGGTATAGATATCATGAAATGGGTTCTTACAGTGGCAATACTGGCATAAATTGGTCACAGCCAGCATGCAACTGTCTTCTTTGTGTTGCAATACTGGTATATATTGTGGTCACCAGCCTCTTAAAAATGTTTTACAGTGACAATGTTGTTACATTTGATGTGGATGCATGCATCATGAGCATGTGGCAGTGCCAGTATCAGCACAGACATCATGAAGTGTGTTTTAGAGTGGACATGGTGACATTTATTGTATGTGCGGCATCCTGAAAGTCATTTAAAGTGGCAAAGCCAGCAATGATGTGGGCACAGGCATCATGAACATGTACTTTACAGTGGCAGTACTGGCTTAAATCATGGGTATGGCAGCATACAAGTGTGTTACTGTGGCAATATTAGCATACATTGTGGGCATATGTATTGTGAACATGTACCTTACAGTGGAAGCGCTGGCATGTATTGGGGAATGTGCATCATGAAATGTGTTTATTAAAGGGGCAACATTGGCATATTTTGGTCATAGCAATCATGAAAAGCTGTTCTTACAGTGGCAGTGCTGATATATGTTGTGAGCACAGAAACCAGTAAAGTTTGTTTTATAGTGACAGCGCTGACCTTTTCTTGAAAAATGAGCTGTAAAAATGCTCATGTGCATTGTGTGTGATATAGCATCTATTGGATTCTTTTTCATATGGTACCCTATAGAACCAACAGTAGCATTTATCACCTTTTGAATGTTTTTGAACACAAAATGTAGTGTTAAAAGCACCATTTCAACCCATTATTTTATTTTATAAATGCTCTCTGGGGACAACACTCTACCGGCACCAACGACGGCTGGTTTGTGTTCCCTAGCTACAGTCACTATAGCCATTCTGGGGTATTAATGTCCCTTGACAGTAAAAGTCACCAGCCACAAATGATGATTACGTTGATCATGGATAATTGTGCTTGTTGGTCTGAGATTGCTGTTATTTGATCTATTACAGTGCAATCTGGCAGGAGGTTGTGTAAAGAGAACTAAAGCCCTATGCTGATGACCTTGAAAACATATAATTAAGATGTTCCATTTTTGACATTAATCAGTTTATTTATGTATTTATCTATTTACTTAGTATTATCTTATAATGTACTTTATGCCATGAGATTTGCTTCAGAGCGCATACATATCAAATGCCCTTGTATTTACTTTGACGTCAAGTGCTTTGAAAAAAACAAATGATTGTACAATACTGTTGCTAAAAATGCTATTGCGAAAGCCAGTGCAATCCATGGAAAATCTTAGTAGTGCATTTTGATACATTACGTTATCTGAATTTCTAAGGTAGTAAGTAATACGGTGTGGAAGAGATTTCAGGATACCAAATCTAGATGAAATGCAGGGTTACTTTGTATGTCAGTTGATTTCTGGTTAAAAGGCCACGGGTTGTTGTGTTATCCTGATTTTGTTAGTGCTTTAATTCTGACAGATAGCGAAAAAGGATTTTAAAAGATGTTTCAGAGTAAACAGAAGTACTAGCCTCAGCTTTTAGTGTTGCAGAAGAACAGGACTATCAAAAGAATAGGCCAGATGAATTTGCAACATTTAAATTAAAGCCCCTGTCAAATAAAGGCACAATTAGCGGGGCCAGCGCAGGGCCTCAAAAACCTGTGATCTGCAGCCCTGATTGTTGGGCTATGCACAAAGCTGGGTGCCATATTTTGCACCCTTTGCAAATGATGGAATCTTGCGCCAGGAGGTTTTCAAACTAATTACTTTTGTAGTAATCTATTAAACTGATTATCATGTAACAATGTGTGAACATTGGAATATTTATAATGTCCTGAAGAAATCTATTAGGCAAGTATATACAGCGGATGGCTTATTTGTTCTAATGTAGTTTTGTGGGTTATTTGCTTTGATCAAAAAAAAGAATAAAGTGATACTATTTTGAGGGAAACAAACAGTCCTGGATTTTGATGTCCTTTGCTTATTTGCACATTGCATGGAGTTTTGCAACTTTCTACTTGCTGTTAACTCATGCAGTTATTTACTAGCTTTTGAGAGCGCTCTCTTTACTGAATACTTTACCCTATACAATCCCCAAATGAGATAGGTCCCAAAGTAGGTAGGAGATCCCACCCAACGCTCCCTAAAGAAATGCCTGAGAACTTAATAGGTAAAGTTAGTCACGTCTTCTGGACAAGCAGCATATTGACCTAGTTGTTTAGAGAATGCTAAAGAAAGATGGTTTCACTGGTTCTTGTCACAGACCAGGGATCAGTGTGCACAATAGGTCAGTCAGTAGTTGAAGGTCATTGGTTTGTCTATTCGATGAATTGAGGTACATGGGAGATAGAGATAAGACTCATTGGTAGCAGCAATAGAAATAGTCAAACTCTCACATTAGGTTAGCATTAGTTTTATTTTTAAAGAATAATATCTAAGTCTTTTTGTATTTTAATCTGAAGAGTGCAATCCACAATTGGGTTGTTTGCCCGTTTGTTACCAGCCATGTCTCTGACAGACCACCATTTTGTATTTGTTTAGGTCCTAAAGGTACATGTGATCACCACTTGTCATTTCAAGGCTACAAATGCTGCAAACATGCTGGATGTTGGTGTCTTTGTCAACACCAAAATATTGAGACTGGACTTTAAGATTGTTTATTGGCAGGTGCACCCATTGCCTGATGAAGACACAAAATGGAGATGGATCAGCTTTAGATGGGAGACACAAATGGATGGGCGTTTGGTCTGTATACATTCATGTCCTAATATTTTGTATTTATGTATTTATTGTGCACTTGTAAGGTGCTTGTACATCAAGTAAATTGTGTTTTAAAGCACCCGCAGGGCAATGGGTAGGGAACATGCAAAATTAAGGTAATTATAATAACAATGAAGAGAGAAAGAGGCTGTCCTACTATGCTTTGTGAGCATTCAGAACGTGCAAGTGCAGAGAAAGGGGGGGGGGGTAGAGGATACGGTGGGTACGTGCTTAGGAGTGCCAGAAAAGGCAGAGCTAGGGAACACGTTGCAAACAACTGTGAAGTTCTAGGCAGAGATCACTTGGTAAGAGTGGTCAACTGACAAAAGTAATAAGTGCAGGGCTGTGAGATAGCACAGGCCAGTGGGGACCCAGCAGAAAGTGCTGCATTAGGGCTTAAGCTGAAGGATATTTGAGGGGGGTCCAGGTCCCAGAAGGACACATAAGGGCCTGTGTCACCAATATAAGCAACTGTGGGGTTAGCAAAGGTGGGAGAGGGGTAAGGAGGAGCTGAAAAGGGAAGTCTTGAGGCGCTTCCGGAATTTGAGGAGGTCCAGCTCAAGATGGAGAGGAAGGGGGAGGCTGTTCCAGAAGAGGAAGCCAGCTGAGAAAAGATATCAGCCACCAGCTTGCTGTTTAAAGAAGTGCTTGACATGCAAAGACTTGGCGCTGGAGGAGCGTAAATATCTGTAGGCAGAGTATTTGGTGAGAGCCAGTTGTAGATAGCATGCTCCCTGGCCCCAGACAGCCTTGTGGAGGATGCAGAGGGATTTGAATTTGATCCTTGCAGCAACCTGGAGCCAGTGGAGAGAATTAAGGGCTCAAGAGATGCATTGCCTGGGGTTTAGGCCAAGGATAAGTCTTGCAGCCCTATTCTGTATTAGCTGGAGGGGTTGTAGAGAGGAACAGGGTAGGGTGAGGAAGAGGATGTTGCAATAGTCCAGCCTAAAGAGTACCAACACTCTGGAAAATTGAGCTTCTCGGGGAAAGTGAGGAAATGAAGGATTCCTTTGAGGAGGTAGAGTTGAAAGTGGGCCTTGGTGGCAAGGTCCTGGATGTGAGGGAGGAAGGAAACAGAGTAGTCGAAGATGACTCCAAGGTTTCTGGCTTCAGAAGAAAGAGAAGGGGGGGTAGCCAGAGTGGGGTAGAAAGAGCTAGCAGGAGTCCCAATGGCTAGGATTTCAGTCTTGCTGGCGTTGAGGCATAGATCATTGGAAGCACCAGGACTGGATGGTAGATAGGCAGTCAAAAATAGGGGAGGAAGCAAGGACATGATCAGAGGTGTAGTTTGAAGAAGAGTTGCATGTCGTCTGCAAAACACTGAAAATGAGGAGGGAATGTGGAAATTAGATGTACAAGCAGAGCAAGATGGAGCCAGGGAGAAATGTTGGAGCCCTTGGGAATGCCACAGGGGGTGATAGAGCCCAGAATAACCTGGGAGGGATGGTTGTTGAGGAAGGAGGTCAGCCAGTCCAGTGCCTGCTCCAAAATAACAAGGGTATCATGGAGCCATTTTATGAGGATGGAGTGGTTGACTGATTCAAATGCAAAAGAGAGATCAAGTAGAATGAGAACAGCTGGAGAGTTAGAATCAAGAGAAGTGAGCAGTTCTTCACGGGTGTTCAGGAGAGCAGTTTCTGTGCCTCTGGATGCTCGGAATGCAGACTGATGGTCGTGTAGGCAACCGACAAGATCAGTGTGCTGGGTCAGTTGGGGGAAGACCAGTTTCTCCAAGATTTTCCCAAGGAAGAGAGTGATAGAGATGGGGCGGTAATTAGCCGGAGAGAGTGGTTGGTGGTTGATTTTTTCAGAAAGGGGCGTACAACAGAGTGCTTGAGGGAAGAAAGGACCCACTCAGGAAAGATCAGGGCAACCCCATTGCCAGCACTGTTAGGGCGAGGCTTGGAGATGAGTGTATAACCATCAGGGAGAAGGGACTCAAAAGCAGTAACTGAGCTCACATTGAACCATATCTCAGTAAGAGCGAGGGTATCAAGTTCATTGTCTTCAAGGAGGAGGCAAATGTCGGCTGAATGTTTAGTAGCCGAGCGAGCATTAATTGGTGCTAGGTGCAACAGGTCACTGCCTTTGAAAGTTTTCCGAGGAGGGTTACAGGGGTGGTACACCAGTCGAAGGGGGGCAGAGAGAGATAGAGGAAGAAGGGATGCCAGGTGCAGGGAAGGAAGTTGATGAGGGATGGCAAGCACTGGTCAAAAAGGAGGAGGTTGGGTTGAGGACCCTGAGCCAAGATAGTACCAATGCTGTAGGCATGGAAACACCTGGATGATGAGAAGCCCGCCAAGAGGACTTTCCATCTATTGCCACCATTAATGGGTGAAGATGTGAGAGGAGAAAGGGTGGGGATAAGATAATGAGTCCAAAGATCTGGAGAAGGGACAGAGAAGAGGATATCAGTGACAATATGTCGATATGTTGTGCTTGTGAAGGTGTCTACAACCAGGGTTAGTGGTCAGGATGTCTTTTTTAAATGTATTTCTTTCAGATTTTGTGAGAGGGGGAAGATAGTTGATAGTATAGCAGTTAGAATAGATAGGGAAGATGCTGAGTGCCATAGTGGTGGCAGAGAGATAAGGATGGAAAATAGATGATAGACTGTGCAGCATGAACACAAACTCACCAGGTGGCCTAGTATCCAAGAAAGCGAGGGAACATATGCAATAGAAACAGTTCAGTGCCAGAATGGGTGCACAGAGTTGTTTCAAACACACCAGGATTCAAATTACCCAAAAAGCACATAATTGCAATGCAAAATGGGGAGCAGAGTTGTTACAAAAACAATATGGTTCGAATTCCCCAAAAATCACAGACATGCAAGGCAAAATGGAGAGAAGAGTCGTTACAAACACACCAGGATTCGAATTCCCATAAAAGCCCTGAAATGCAATGCAAAATGGGGAGCAGAATTGTTACAAACACACCAGGATTCAATTTCCCAAAAAGCACAGAAATGCAAAACAAAATGGGGAGCTAAATTGTTACAAACACACTATGGGCCTCATTACGACCCTGGCGGTATGGGTTTAACGGTAGAGCTGCTGGCGCCGTTAAACCCATACCGCCCTATTACGAGGTCTCGCAAGGGGGCCAGCATGCTAACAACAGCCCCTATGGGGGCTCAAATGGGAATGGGGATGGTCCGGGTTCCATGAATGGGGAAAAACCAGGCCCTCCAAGGTCGGAATGGCCCAGTATTTCCCCATTCAGGGAACCTGGACCTGAGTTTGGAGGCAGCCATGCCCACCTCCAAACTCGTAATGAGGCCCTATGATTCAAATTCCCCAAATATCATAAACATGCAATGCAAAATGGAGAGAAGAGTTGTTTCAAACACACCAGGATTTGAGTTCCCAAAAAAGCAATAAATGCAATGCAAAATGGGGAGGAGAGATGTTACAAACACACCAGGATTCAAGTTCCCAAAAAAGCATAGAGATGCAGTCAGGTGAGAGATAAAGTAAGAAACTGGAAGGTAGAATGGAATAGGAATACCTAAGTTCAGCAGATGTGTGAGTTAGTAAACAACCATAGAAATGTTCAGGGCATGACTCACAGGTATTCTTTTTGGGAAAAACAAAGTTCCATAGGCAACAGTTTGTGGGGTAGCAGGATGCATGCTTGGAGGCTGTCCCTTGAGGTGGGTGGTGGGCATGAGGTGCTGCGGAGGAGAAAAGGAGGGGGGCCCTCCTAGAGGTCCCTCATGGCCCGGACAGGCACAGACAGGGGCCCGAGTGAGGGCCTTTGTCAGTGGGCTGGCCTAGCCTGCCGGCTGAATTTATTTTACCAACCACTGAGATAGGAAATGCCAATTTCGCCTTACAGAGGTTGAAGTGAGGGGACTGCAAGTGGGTGCACACTCTTCTGAACAATCTTGGCAAGCAAAGATAATGCGTAGCAAGGGAGGAAGGAAGAAGAGAAAGGGGGAAGGAAGTGTGACAGGAGGGAAAAAATAAGGGAGACAATAAGTTAGAGAGATGGAGGGAGACAGGGAAGAAGAGGAGGAGAGACGGGGGAAAGGGTTAGGGTGAGGAGGAGTGAGAAGTGCAAAAACAGAAGGAAAGGGGAATGGAGAGGGGGAGAGGGAGAGGTGGAGAGAGAGAGCGAAGGATAGAGGAAGAAGGAAGGGGGTACGAGAGAAGGAGAATGGGAAGTAGAGAGGGAGAAAAGAAAGAATGGCAAAAGCGAGAAAAGAAGGGAGTGGGCAATTGGGTGAAAAGAAGGGACGATAGTGAGAAAATAATTTATGGGGTGAGAGGGAGAAAAGAAGAGAGGGGCAAAAGGCAGAAAAGAATGGGTGAGAGGCAGAAAAGAATGGAGGGAGAGAAGGAGAAAAGGAGGGATAAGACAAGAGGGATAAAAGAAAGGAGGGGCAAGAGGTAGAAAAAAAAGGGGACAAGAGACAGACAAGATGGAAGTTCAAGGGGAGAAAAGAAAGGGGGTAAGAGGAAGGAAGGAAGGAAGGAAGGAAGGAAGGAAGGGAGGAAGGGAGGAAGGAAGGAAGGAAGGAAGGAAGGAAGGAAGGAAGGAAGGAAGGAAGGAAGGAAGGAAGGAAGGAAGGAAGGAAGGAAGGAAGGAAGGAAGGAAGGAAGGAAGGAAGGAAGGAAGGAAGGAAGGAAGGAAGGAAGGAAGGAAGGAAGGAAGGAAGGAGTTGTGAAATCCTGAATAATGCAGGTGTATAAAACCTCTGAGCCATTGGCTACATGTATAGAAAATTACTGTATTTGATATTTGTCGGACATGGCGACATTACTATCTGAGGCTCTGGTGGATGATGCAAGTGCAAGCCACATTGACTACTGTTTACTTCTTCAGTTATTTGAGGTGGACAGAATATTAGAGGCCAGGCGAGCACCTGCAATATGTTTCACATTGGAATGTGCAGCCAGGCTGAATGAAGCTATGAAGAGCGGCACTGAACTGCCTCTTTCCCTCTCGTGGGTGCAACTGATATGTGAACCTGTGTGAATTGTTTGTATGGAACGGATACACCGATTGGTTAAATAATCTAGATCAACCCATATTTTGCTTTTGGAAACGTCAAAAAATTCAATGCCACCAGGGTGTTTGAGCCGTACGAAATGCGAGGCACCCTGATGTTCTTGGCACAAAATGTCTTTTTTCAAAATTGCAACATGACCTGATACTCTTCATGGTTGATACCCATACCACATTAAACAGTGAAAATATAAATACATAAATAAAGTGAAGAAATAGACCATGTAATTAATAGGGCATCACTGTAGGTTTTCATTTTTTATTGTCATTGTTGAAAGTGTAGCCCTAGCGCGAGAGCAGCAGAGCGCTGCACAGAGTGTGTGTCACCAGCATGTGGGCTGCCATCTTTTAACAGTAGCACAGTACTGTGAGGTCTGTCTGTCGATATGTGTTTCAATTGGAATTGTTCTTTGGTTTTCTTTAGTGATAATGGGGCACGCCATGGCGTTTTGGACCCGCATAGATGCTCCAACACCCACCAAACTCCACTGGTACTCTTACACCCAAGATCATGACCCATTTGCCCCCCACCCCTTACAGGTCCATCACACAACCACATGCAGCACTTAGCGTCGTCTGGTCCATATACTGCCTTCACAGTAAAGCCCTGCTTCAAACCGGGCTGTATATTCCAGAAAATGTCTCTCAAGCTGATTGATAACTAATCACAGCAAAAAATAAACACATCCATACAACCGCAACCACTTTACATTAGCTCATCCAAAGTGTGTTCCCCACTCAATTGTCACATCCATGATCTTATCCCCCTTTCTCATCACTTCACAGCCCAGCCGTCTTCTTTCCTATACACAGGCTATGGTGTGATGACACCCGGGCAGGGTCACAGTACGCCACTTCCGGGGCCAAGTCCGGCATCATAAGACCAGTAACCTGAACCACTTGACGTGACAGATCCTAGGCCTGATGTGCACATATGATTAGCACTCTCATCAAAAAATCCTGAAGGGAAGAATCAATTCATTAACAACCCTTTGCGTCGTGCAAGGGTCTACTGTGAGGACCAAAGTTCCATCAATAGTGAGGACGCTCTGTCGCAAATGGAGACGTGGCGATTACTGTAATAAGGCACCATGGGCCTCATTATAAGTTTGCCGGTCCGGTAACAATGGTATCGGTAAGATTGCCTGTACCGTTGTTACCGGACCGGCAAACAACGAGTTCTGCTCGCGGATGCCTTGCCGCCCGCTAGGTCTGACCTGGTGGGCGTACTGGCACCCCCGAACATGTCGGATGCACCAGCACCATTCTGAATGGTGCCGGTGCATCCGACCTCTAAATGGGAATGGGGAGCATTTTTTTCTGGCACCCACTAATGGGCAATTACCGGGTCTGTCGGGGGCCGTAATGACCCAGTAATTACCCATTAGCGGGCACCGAAAAAAAATGATACCGGCGGCAGCTGTGCCTGTTACACCGACACAGCTACCACGGTATTGTAATGACCCCCAATGACTCACAAGAAATGTTTTTTTTGACAAGTGCCATTTTGTACTCTCCACCCCCTTATCAGACTATGCTGGTGCAATGGAAATGTGTTGTATGTTAGAACTCTTTCTTTGACTAGAATTTGAGCCCCATCTGGGTACGCCTAGCTTTGGTACACCCTGATGGTCCTGTGTCTTTAAGGAATGGGAGCGTGAAAGTGTTCCTTACGTATGATGGTTCTATTTAGTTAAAGGCCCTCATTACGACCTTGGCGGAGGACCATGGTGCTATTAGCACCATGGTCCATGCCGCTAAGGTTGCAATTCCGCCATGGTGGTAGGCGGACTTACCGCCCCATTCCGAGGTCGGCGGGGCGGTAAGTCCCCATTTCCCATTTTACCCTTCCCCATTCCCATTTTTGCCCCATAGGGCATAATGGGAGTGGGGAAGGCGTTAATTACGCCACCGTAAATTACGGTGGCGTAATTAACTCCATTGTCCCTTAGCGCCATGGCCCTCATTACGACCCAGGCGGTAAGGGGTTTACGGCAGCGTAAACAGCGCCGACCCTTATCGCCTGAGTACGAGGTCCCTTAGCGCCATGGAGCTTTTAACACCAGGTGTTAAAATCCATGGCGCTAAGGGACCATGGAGTTAATTACGCCACCGTAATTTACGGTGGCGTAATTAACGCCTTCCCCACTCCCAATATGCCCTATGGGGCAAAAATGGGAATGGGGAAGGGTAAAATGGGAAATGGGGATTTACCGCCCCGCCGACCTCGGAATGGGGCGGTAAGTCCGCCTACCACCATGGCGGAATTGCAACCTTAGCGGCATGGACCATGGTGCTAATAGCACCATGGTCCTCCGCCAAGGTCGTAATGAGGGCCCATGGATTTTAACACCTGCTAAAAGCAGGTGTTAAAAGCTCCATGGCGCTAAGGGACCTCGTACTCAGGCGGTAAGGGTCGGCGCTGTTTACGCTGCCGTAAACCCCTTACCGCCTGGGTCGTAATGAGGGCCAAAGACTTTTGAGCCACCAACTTACACCAATTGATGGCTGCAAGAAGCACCGTGATGCTCCACATCGGGCGGGGTATCTTATATAGCGAATTTGAAATGAAGTAGCGGTACAGGACAAGCCAAAGCTTTCACTGGGCCAGGCTCCTATGATGAATTTGGCCCATTTCTTACCGCAAGGCAAGTAACTGCGAAAACAAGCGCCATCTCTCTTCATCTGAGTTGCTTCCACAGTATGAAACACCGGGGCGCCAATCTCCTCCCGCTTCAGCGCTGAATGTGCAACGGTAGCATTTCCTCGATGCCGCTGCAGCAGAAGTGTCAGAAAACATATTCTGCATGATGCTATAATTACAAATTCTCGCACTGTAAACAATTTTCCCTTGAGTTATGAATCCAGTCTGTCGGCCGCTGCCTCGTGCTGCTCTCCAGGTTTCTGATGTGTTGTTCATACGTGATGCATTGACGGCGGAAACGTGCGTAGGTCTCAGATTGACGTTCAGATAATGACGTCTCTTTGAAGTGGAGGCTCGAGATCTCACACCCTAAATATTACACGCTCTCCGATGTTCTAGACCAGAAGAGTATGCTTGACCTCTTGTCTTAGTGTGGCAAACTGTTTGCCCTATAGAATTTCTATTTATGTGTGCTGGATTAAAATGGAAAAACTGTGGGAGCGCTTCTCAAATTGTCTTTCCATGCGTCCAATACAATCGTGGTGGCTTGACCCTGTGCTTCTGTGTGATTGTATCCCCCTTGCTACCTCCAGGTGCCCCCATTCTATCCCTTTGCTTGGCACATCTGATTTCATTCCACATTACCAGGCTGGTCTGATCATCTTCAGCTGCCTCACTGGCATGACCAGGCGTGCCCCCTGCTCCTCTTTGTGAAACACCCTATGTATGTCTATGAGAGAACCCGTCTGATCACCAATATCCAGCAAGTCTCCCGCATGTCTCATCTTCTCACTCCAAGCTCTTAGATTTTCTGATATACTCATTTCCCAACCAAACCAAAATGCCTGACAAAGAAATGCTGTTTGTGCATTATCCGTTTTATATGCTGTGGTCATAGTGTGGCATTCTTCTCCGACTGTACTGCATTTTCAGTTCTCTCGCTGGACACCAGACAAGAGTTTAATAATAATTACACCAATAACTAAAAACTGAATTGTATGTAGGTGCATGAATAATAAATGTTATTAAGAACTATTCCAATTAGAGGCATTGCTAGGGGGTGGGGGAGGCTTAGGGTCTACAGCCCCGGGTCTTTTGGTTGTAACCCTGGGTAGAAGCTCAGGGGCTACAACCAAATGGGTAGCTATCCCTGAGTCCCGACAGTCCCCAGATCTTTTCTTGAACTAGTAACACCCCTGATCCCAATGTTATTCTTTGTCTCTTCTTCAGAAGGATGAAAGGCTGAGTTTGCCCAGATAAACTGTGACCTGTAATTCTCCAGGTGGTTGCGCATTCCATTGAGCTATCTCATCATCAAGGCTGTCCCATTAGCCATTCTTCAACACTGTTGCTTAGATTGATATACTGGAGATTCGTAAGTGGTTTGACTGTGGTCAAGGCCGGCATTTTTATCAGTGGAGTAATTTAATGATTTCTAATGTTTTCCTGGAAGGAGCAGCACAGTATTTATTATATCTTTGTGAATGGGTAAATATCTTCTTGGTATTAAGACATCCCCCACTGTGGGTTATTAAATGTATTTAGGGCGCAGTCTCAACCAGTGGCGTAACAAACCCCCTCCCCCTGTAAGCCATGATGAGGGCCCCCTCAAGCTCCTCAACAAAGCATGGCCTGCACCACACTCCGTCCCAGCCTGAGGTTGGCATATATCGTTCTTGTCCTAGCAGTTGTGAACGTATGAATCCTGCACCATGAGGTGTGTGGGGATACAGTAATTGAATGCTTATTTTGCGCTAGATCACTTAGCTAGTTTATCACTGTCATGAGAACCGTGTTCATTTCCTCATGCCGAATATGTGTTAGGAGTATGCAGAACGCTAGTGGCCCTCATCAGAACTGTGTTTGTTAGTTCTTGCTTGACATGCAGAAAGTGTTAGTTAGACATGTAGCAACACGACTCCACACAGGGTGGCACTTCGGTAGACACCCATTATTAGTAGCGCTTTGCCCACACACATTAGATATCGAGCAAGAGCTAATAAACACGGTTCTGATGAGGGCCACTAGCGTTCTGCATACCCCTAACACATATTTAGCATGAGGAACGAACACAGATCTCACAACAGTGATTAACCAGCTAAGTGATCTAGCACACAATAAGCATGCAATTATTCTATCACCACACACCTCATGGTGCAACACTCATACGTTCACAACAGCAAGGACAACAACAAGGATAAATGCAGACCTCAATGACAGGCACCCAAAAGATAAACTAGAAATGTTTTGGAAATCAGAATGTGCCAATAATGAATGAAGGAGACAACTGACAGGCAATATCCTTAAGTTTCTTCTCATACATGTTCTCTAATCTGTGTCTGTACGTCTTGTGGGCGCCCTCGTTACGGCAATTGCATACTTTTACATAATGCCAATGATGATACATTTATGTGTTTAATGTGAATGGCATGATTTTCTCATTTGAACCTTCATGGGTATCTCGGGTCGACCCTTGAGGGATTGAATGCATATTTATATGAACATGACACTGTGTTCTCACTCTGTTACCAATGTACTTTACTACTGTTTGGTGAATGACTGTACAATTAATGTTGACCTCTGAATAGGTGAAAAGCAAAGGCCCTGAAGAAGGACTCATAAGTCTGAAATGCATAGGTCTTTATTTGCAATTGCAATAAATGTCACACTCAAGAAATAAAAGATATACACCTTTATAACTGAAGCAGTGAAATCTTTGAGTATAAATCAACAGCAAACAAAATTACTTTTAAGATAGAGCTTAATAAACTACAAGTGGGAAATAGGGTGTGCGGCCGACACCGAAGGCTAATTAGCCTAGGTCTTCTTTTCTTATATAACGTACAGCTCACATGGTGGCACTACCCAGTGGGCTGCACCCCACGCACAATCAGTGAATAAATCTTCTTAAATTGAAACATAGTAAGAGCAAAACAGTGCCCACTCACTAACCTACCAATGACCTGTGAAGCTACCCCCCACCCATATCATTGATTTTCCTGGTGTTTTCTGAATTACCCCCACCCCCCATAAATGGGGAAACCTTTGCCAATATTCTGGGGGACTTAAACCAGGGTTTTGGGAGAATTAAACAGTGCTTGCAGCTTTCATTGTTCCATAAGAAAAAATGAGAAATTGAATGGGGGTCGGGAGTGTGGTACTGGTGGATTATGTGTACCTGAAATCCATGCATAAATCAGTTGAACAGAGGTAGTTTTTGGGTTCCGTACGCATGGATGTATGATGGCTATTGTTTCTTCTCATGACTTTGGACAAGAAAACCGATGTCACAGTGAACCCTCGACCAAAAGTGTAACCCTGTGTGAATTGTCGAACCATAAAAGATGTCAAGTAGAGAAGCGTACTGGACCTACCCATTATCATGTATTTATTGTTGATGCAAATTGGTGGCCATAGAGGATTGGTGATGACAACCCATAAATGGATGGTGTAAATGAGCAATTGCTCTTATTCATAGAGGGTGTGTTGGTCCAGGCTATGATAGAAAATTGGCTCATTGAGTGAACAAGGAGCCTGGATAACTATTCGTGTGAGAAGGACCTTAGACAAAATAATTAAGATAATTACAACGGGGACCCGAACTTGGAAACTGTAAATCCTGTTGGAGAGGTCTTGCTTGTGGTTGTCCCATGGTATACATGCTGGTGCTTTATTTATGGGCACGCCCATAGTCCAAACGTACTACCCATTAAAATAGGCATATCCTCCCAAGACTGTCTCTGGAGTTGTTCTATACAGAAAGCGGGATTCTCCTTGTGGCCGAGGGTTCACTGTGACATCGGTTTTCTTGTCCAAAGTCTTGCGAAGAAACAATAGCCATCATACATCCATGCGTCCAGAACCCAAAAGATATCTCTGTTCAACTGATTTAAGCATGGATGTCTTTTTTTATTTTTAGTTTATTACAAACTTTTAAAAAAGAAATACAGTTTTTGTCAGTACGTGAAGGCTAACATCTTTTCTACATTTGGATAAATGTCACTGGTGCATTTCACAGTTGGGAAGTATACCAGATTTAACATATGCAGTACAAGTGGATCGTTGACCCTCTCAGCAGTTTTCAGCAGACACAACTACTCGTTAGCACTGGAGAATCCCGCTTTCTGTATGGAACAACCCCAGAGACAGTCTTGACGTGTACATTGCACAATAATTAATGATTAGTTACAGGAATTAATAACGTGCTGTTACACCTTTGTTTACTTAGCTACTGCTTAGCAATCAGTCCTTACATAAGTATTGCATACTACAACACATTAATTAATGAGTTATTATTGCAGCTTATGATAAAGAGATACCAACGTTTTAATTTTTGTATTTGACACATATTTCTTAATGTATTCACACATATTTTGCAACACTTGTTTCACTGCATACTACAGTGTCATCGGGCATACAGTTGATGTGCTTATAAGCTCACAATGGGCTTTTGCTTTAATGAAAAATTATTCTAAATAAATGAGACGATTATTGGTGAGATAGCAAATCAGTCTTCAAGCATTCTTCTAAGACTACCTTGTCATTCTTTTAGAGTAACAAAGCCAATAGTTCAGATCCTCACACTAATTACAGTGTCTCACAGGTGGAAGTCCATCTTTTAGTTTTAGCAAAATCTATGATCATCTAGGCCACGCAAAGACTAAGCAGGTATTGGAGATGCTCGGTGACTTCAAAATTACTGTCCAGCAAAGTACCCCGTCCAGTAGGTAATAGATCATGTTTACTTTGTGGGAATTTTGATCCCATGCATAAGGAAAAGGGATGTCCAGAGGAAATTAGGCATTCCAGCCCGCCCACTGTTCTGCAAGTGCTGTCATCACAGGCTTTGAAGCTCTATCTCTGTGCTGTCCTAGTTTACTCTTGACTTGAACTTGTTCTTCCCTCTTCTCACCTACCTACATTTTTGTGCCTGGCGACATCCATCATTCTGTGGGCTCCTTTCAGATTGATTAAGCAGCAGGATTGTTTCGGTGGCCAGGGCTCAGGAGTTTTGACGATTTCATTGGTATTTTCATGGGTTAGAGGGTCATCGTGCAGGGCATCCAGCAACCGTGGACAAGGACCCCTAATGAGTCCTATAGAGGCAGGATGTTTGGGACTTCAGTTTGCTAGAGACCTAGAAGCATCCCGAAACCACACAACATCAGAGATTTCTTTACTTTGTCTTCCCCATCTGAAGTGCATTCTCCTATTGCACTTTAGCTAAGATGCACTATGGTATATTATTTACTGCTGACTTTCCTTTAATGCATATTCTTCCTTCTCATAGCCCTGGAAAACAACCTCTATGCTTCTGAGGTTGTTTCTGCACATTGCAAATTTGCCCCTAAAGCTCAGTGGATGTCTGCACCTTTCATCACCCCCAGCCGTACTGTGAAATAGCAACACAGAAAGACACAGTAGTTGTAAGAGCACACATTGATGGACTTGAGTGGATTGGTGTGACTCCCTCCTTTAGTTCTACCTTGCGTTTTCACTTATTTACAATGTAAGTCACATGCACAAGCTTTTCAAGCATCGCTATTACCAGGACATCTCTGAAGTACTATTTTCAGATGTATACTGTCCCCATTTTTACTTTCAAGTGAATAAACCAAAGATTAAAAAGAATTACTCAGTTCTCTAGCTATTTCTCTTCAACATAGAGTTGTTGAAACTGATCAGATATTGATATTATCTATAGCCTCAAACTTCTGTATTTTTGAAACCATGGTTTTAAACTATCTTCCATCACATTTATTTTCACCACGTGTTGCTCTTTTGTCGATTTCACTTCCTCCCTAGGACGTGCGGACACTTCTCAAAGTCTGCTCCCATCTTTGGACTCCCAAACTCTGTTCATGGGACAGCCTCATATCATGGTTAGGCCCATGAGCTGCCCATTTGATGTAATCCCATGTGCACCCAAGGTACTTTTGCTTGCTATTCCCTGCCTGCCCCTCCCCCCCTCCGTGTTATTGCATCCAGGCTTCTTTTCAACACCACCTTGAGGAAACATGTCACCACACACTTGTTTTGTTAAGTCATCTTGTGTACAGAAATGTGTACTTGAGTATTGTCAAAGTGTTTACTTGGGAAGAGAATGTTTCAAGTATTCATAACTAGTTCTAGTAGTCAGAGCTGCAGCATACTATTTTGCTACTCAGCTGGAGCATGTGTAATGACGAGCACCTATATAGTTGTTGAGGGGGTAGGAGAGACTCTATCAGGGTCAATTTCCCAATGATGTCAGCCCTTGCCTAGGGCTGGTAAGGACTGTTCCCTCTGTGTATCCCACCTCCTCTCCCTTCTCTCTAATTCACTGGACTTACTGAACTTGCTCTCATGACCTCCCCACGCTCTTTGGGCATTTTTCAATGGGACTGCACCATTATAAAACGCTTCTGTGAATCGGGCCGTAGTGCCTGGTGGCTACCCAGGTGGCCCTGTGACTGTGGACACCACACTGAGTCGCACTTTTCAAAACATGTCCACGCCTTGCATCAGAGTTTATCCATTTAACCTTACACAAAATTACGAGCACGTTTATTTCTCAGTGCTTTCAAAACAAATGTTGCTTGTATTGCTGCATGGGTAACAAACATTTTATATGTCATTGAAAATGAAAATATCACTCATTACAATAAGCTCTAGTTATATCCGCAATATTACAATAAGCATGTGAACACACATGAGAAAAGGAGGCAGTGGGAGAGGACAAGATGTCACAAGACATGGGGGAGAGAGAGCAGGAGTATTAGGCAGAGAGAGAGGGGGCGAGAGAGAGAGAGAGAGAGAGGGAGTAGAATGAGTGAACGAAAGAGCAAGAGAAAAAGAGAGCGAGAGAAAGAAAGACGGAATGATGGTGGTCGGGAGAGGGATACAGCTAGAGTGGAGGAGGAAAGTCACTGTGAGAATCATGCCAGCACAATGCCAAGAGTAGCAAATGCACCACACTTCCTGTCTTGCATCTTCCTATTACAAATTATTTTTATCAGGTGTGTTAGTCCCATTGGTTCAACTAATATGAACCCACAAAAGAATTCCCAGGATGCGATTTTCTTGAACGGAAGACTAAGGGCCTCATTACACGGAAGGCGGTAATGGTTAACGGCCACCGTTAATGGTAACGGTGACCGTTAACCATTACCGCCTTACTACGAGGTCCCTTAGCGGGTTGGTGCTTTAACGCCTGCTTTTTGCAGGCTTTAAAAACCAACCCGCTAAGGGACCTCGGAGCTAATTACGGCACCGCAAAATTGCGGTGCCGTAATTAGCGCCTTCCCCATTCCCATAGAGCCCTATGGGGCAGAAATGGGAATGGGGAAGGGCAATGGCGGAAGGGGGATTTACCGCCCCTCCAACCTTGGAATGGGGCGGTAAATCCCCTTTCCGCCAAGGCGGTGCCGGTATTTTACCGGCATGAGCCATGGCGCTCATAGCGCCATGGCTCACCGCCTTCCGTGTAATGAGGCCCATAGTCTGGAAAGATTGTTCAATTCTGGTAATGGACAGGTCTCCATGGCTAGTTCATGGAAAGTATTCAAACTAATGATTAGGGCAAGGTAAAAAATATAGCCTCTGCAAGTTAGAAACTGGACGATACATGAAGGGCATTGCATGAAGCTAAGGTGAAACGCAGGATTATTGAAGCCCAGAAGATATACAGACAGTTGGTGATGGCTAGGGAGGAGCAGATTGCTTTGGCCATGGACGCCACCGTGCAAGCATTGCTTAGGATAAGACAACTCTGCTATTCCTAGTCAAATAAGGCCAACAAGAGCCTCACATACAAGTTTAAGGCCCTTCCAACTCGACCCTGATTATTGTCCTGAAGGGCATAGAGGAGAACCTACATTTCTATGAACAATGCAAACCATACTTTATCTCAACCTGTTTCTTTATCTGCACTGCTTCGAGTGGAATTGAGAAAGCCAACATTATTATTTATTGGGGTGCCTCCAGAGATTGAGGATGACACCAGGAATTAAATTAAATATTTTGTACGTAGAGTAGATATTGCTGTGGCAGTCAAAGGCCCCCAAAATAATGAGATGCCAGACCGAGAAGGGCTGACCACCGTGTTTTATAAAAAAAAGTTCCTGGATGTTTAATTCCCCTCAGAAGGTAGAATATATTTAACAACTTTCAAGAACTAGGCTCCATTACTCCAAAAACTACTGTGCTTTATCCTAAAGCCAGGCACATATGCCTAACTCTGCACTTTATATTGGCCTGTAGAGGAGGTACCAAGCTCGATTCGCACTCCAACCGCCCATTTTGAAGTACCAGGAAACTTCATTTCGAAATATGTGACGTACGATGAGCAAATAAACCAGCAGAGAGCTGCAATGAGGCTCTGTCCAGCACCTATCAGAAGAACAGCACCTGTTGAAGTACCGACACTTAAGAATGTAATACCCGACAAAGCTATGAAGATACTGAAGGAAGACGAATGATGACGTCATAAGAACCCAGACTGACTCACATATAGAAGAAATGATGACCTGTGAATGATGAAAAGAGACAAAACACCATGGACAAGTGACATCCTGAGCCTAAAGTGAAATAAATGATGTCAAGATGTCAGAAAGTGTGCCATAAGCACGATGAAGATATTCAGTTAGTTTAAACGTATACATATGCACAGTAACCACAAGAAGCACAGCAATTGAGAGGCTTGCTTATGCTTAGTAGTAAGATAGATTGAGGCAAGCACAACCTATACATATATCTACACCAAGGAGCACTTTATATAAGTATACTTCCACTGTGCACAAAAGCAGAATCTACCAAAGGTTGCTAAAGGACTCAAGAGGAGAGCTTTGCAGCAAACAAATCGAAAATTAAAGACGGAGAGAACCTCAGACGAAGAAAATCATGCCAAGAAGCCAAGGTCATGTCGGCTGAAATAGTCCAACAGTGATACAATTAATGAGAAGAGGAACAGAGTATCCTGTTCAGAAAGGTCAAGATAAACCACAGATGGCAGCCGGCTGCAGAATCAAATCAAATACACGAAATTGCATAAAGAATAAGACAATTTCACTGTGTCAGAATCACATGACCGAGCAAGCAGAAGGGATAAGAATTTCACAACTACACATGGACTCTTGCCATACCCAGATGTCTTAAACTTTTACAGGCCAAGAAGCAGACTTGAGGCGAACCACAAAGAAAGAATTGACACATGACCACTGAAGTCATGATTGATTGTAACAATAATTGGAGGGAAGCTGGAGGTGCAGACAAACTCCCTGCACTTGGCCAGCTATTCTGCACGCTGCTAAGCACATGGAAAAGTATGAGTGGGGTTGATGCCAACCCAATCATAGTGGACCATGTAAACTAGGGTCCTATAGTTAGTAGAACCGATGAGACGTCATACTTTTAGTGTTGTCTACAGTAGACATTTTGAAGGAAGGGCATGGATGCCCCACCTGACATTGTTTCTCCAATCCCCTCTCCCCGTTACCATATACAGGTGTAGTACCTATACTAAAGTTAACTTTCTAGAAACAATCAAGTTGCATGCTAGGTTTTGAGAATTATATGTCAGTAGTGATGAGTTTTTGGTATAAATACTATGTTTTTTCTGAAATTAATTGGAGTTGAAGCGAGAAGGAAGATCGAGCAATTGCTGATATTCATAAACTCCCTGTTTTTATACTTGTCATTAAACTGACTCCCTTTGCCAAACTATTGAGTTGTCATTATTGATTTGATGCGAGAGTATTAATCTGCATCCCTATCCATATCAAGGGTGCTGCTGCTCATCTTGTAGTGCTGCTTAGGAAACCCCCAGTCCTATGGGCTGGCTGGCGTCCCTACTGCACAGGCCTATTGCAGTTTTAAATTATGATGCACACATATATTTGAAGCTGCTGACTAATTGACTTCCCACTTTCCTTCTAAAACAAACCAGCCCAGTCCAGAGAGGATTTGTCCTAAGGAGACAGGCCGAAGAGACAAACAAAAGGTTATGGATACGATTAACAGTACACAGCACGATAGTTTACCCTTTGCCCTACTCTCGGTTGACAGAGAGAAGGAATGGACTGGAGCTTCCTGAGGGGGTGGGGTTTTATAAATTCTGCTTGGGATTTAAGATTTTAGGAGGCTAATTATAGCCTTCTCCAAAATTAGCATTAAAATGGATGACCTGATTTTAGAGCCGATTGAAATATTTACAATGACTATACATGGTTGCCCCATGTGTTGGGCCTATGTTTGGAGCCCCTGGTCCAGAAACGTAGGGACCACATGTATATTTAGGGATTGGCATATCCGGGATCCCACCCCGAACTAGCACTATGCACAGACAATATCTTTCACTTGTGGGATACTGTGACCACCTTGCATTATTTCATCGGTGGAAACTGGACGGCTTTAAATCTGGAAAGGTTCGAAAGTTCATTCAGACTAAAATCTGGAAGAGACATACTTTGGAATAGGTATGGCTTTATTTGGGAAATATCATACAATATGTACTTGCGTATACATGTAACCAGATCACCATCACCCTCACAAGAGTAACATACTGAAACTGCTTTCCACCCTGTGACACAACATGACATGATGAAAGGTTTTTAATATAACATTGCTTATTTAGGTTGTAGCTATATAGCACCCAAATGCCTTTATGTTTTCAGGCTACTTCTGATCTGTTTCCCACTATCTGGACTCCCGTCAGGGTAAATATATTCATTATATCTTGGGGAATGGAATGCTGCAGGTGCATTCGACATCTCTTATGGCTAGCTGTCTTAAAGGAGGAGTGGGAGTCAGAGATCTTGCTGGGCACCTAGTCGCAGCACAGTTTAGTTTAAGTTCTGATTGGCTTGAGGGCCTTTCTCAGAAACACTTGAAATGCCAGAAGCAAGCATTTTATTTATTTTCTGTTCCCTTCGCCCCATTTGGTGGGATTCTTAGTTTGGAGGTTTTGCAGTCTCTGTAGTGGTTTTGGTTTATTGTTAAACGTTAGATGAATGTGAAACCAGAGCTGTCTCCCCTTACTCTACTCTGGAAAAACATTCATTTTGATTCAGGTCTGGAACACGAGGCCTTTGGTACTGGGGAGAGGGTAGTTTAATGTGGTTGGGGCATTTATAAAAGGCAACCCCACACCTTCAGCCTAGTTACCAGTGAATGCTCACTTCAAGATTGGGGAGATGGGCTTTCAATATCTAATATTGAAGCATTGAGCATCTCACCCAGCAACAACCTCCATGTGTGTAGGCACCTCACAGACACTGAACTATATGCAGCACAGGGGTACTTAAAACATAGAGTATCACAGCTGGATAAAAAAAACTGCATTGTTCAAACACACCTACTTGTCCAGTTGGGAAAAGGCCTTTCAACCTGAGTTAGATAACAATTCTTGCTACATCATTTGGTCTAGGGCGTCCAAGAGCTCTCTCTATACACAGGTTAAAACAATATGTATATACGTTACTTGGCCACTGTTCAACATAAACAGAATGTATCCTAACACCTTTCCCTATGGCTAGAGATGCCTGCAAGCCAGGGACACGCTACTCCCAATATGCTGATCTTCCTGGATGGTGTAACTATTCTGGTCTAAGGTCTTGTCCCACAACATGCAAATAGGCCACCCTTAACTGCCACATGACCAGGAAATGTTGATGAGCTGACCAGCCCTCATGCAAAGATAGCTGTGCAGATGGGATTGGCAGCCCACTTGATAGTTGCCCAAAAGTGAAAGTATCCCTGACCCCCCTCACTCCAACTACTGTGGCCCATAGTGTGAGACCCTTTGGTATTATTAAGCTTACAACAAGTTTGAAATGTGCACACAATAATATGTAGTCACCTGGTCACCCTTCAATCAATTTTTCAGTCACTCCAAGGATATTGCTGCTTTACATAGGTCCAAAAACGCTTATGGCATTCTTGCCCTTCTGAAGGTTTCTTCACCCCCCATGGACGGCATGACTTAAGGAAGCTGTATTTGTTGCTGCGGGTGGTGACTGGGATGTTGATGAAACCCTTTTGGTTGCATTTGTGATAAAACAATTACACGTTATGGGATCTTGTTGTATTGACATTGTCATTCATTTTTGTTGTTGTCTGTTTCTATATCCTTTTTAAAAAAACCTTATCAGAAAAAAAATATTGTTGTATTACCTGCTCACACTTTACAGGAACGCAAAATATCATGCTTGATTGAAACTGACTTCCTCGCTTTACTTGTCCTCTGCCCCACGCTTGCCCATTTCCTTTTCTATCTATCTAGGAGAATGTCTGTTTTTAATCCTGCCAGGGACATGAAATAGGATTCATGGATTAGGGAAAAGTGGAGACATAGGAGTAGATGACTAATACATTGAATAGCAAAGCCACATGGACTATGGAATTTCCTGCACCATCAAAGATAAATCATCCCCTGGTGCTGCTAAAACTGGTCACTTGGTCCTTCTGATCCCAGCTAATAACCAGCCCATATCTTTGCTTCCTGTCCCTACTACAATTATAGAACTGACTTCCCCCACAAAACTTGAGGCTCCTCTTGAAACCTTTGACATTCCCCAATGTTTTCAGGTAGGTTTAAATATTGGTTGTGGCTGCACTGTTTCTGCTCTTTTAGCAGCTCTGGATTAAATATGCCTGGCCATTGATGACATCAGTCTCATGAGCATGATTATACTCAACCTCTCTTCCACCGTTTGCATAACCAAACTCTCCATCCTCCCTGGTTGTTTTTGTGTCTGTGGCTTTACTGGCCCACCCTTTCCTGGCTCTCCCCCATCCTCACTAATAACTGTCAATCTATTTCACTTTGTTCCCATGTTCTCCCATCTGTGGTATCCCACAAGGCCCCACTCTCACTCCTGGTATCCTTTATCTCTATATACAACAGTTGGCCTCATTATTCACTTTGTAAGAAATGTATTTCTACGTCTATGCTAGAGATACACAGCACTTATTAGAATAGATGAGTGCTCAGGCTTCTGATTTCCAGACACTCCTCAAGAAACTCCAAGCAACCTGCTAACAACTAATCAACACAGCTAAGGAATCCTACTATCATAACACAATAGCAGTAGCTGATAACAAAAGCAGAGCCCTCTTCAAAGTGGTCAAGCACTGCGTGAATCCGCAACCTGACCCTGCCATATGACACTGCATAGAAAAATCCACTGCATCAATACCTTTTTCATTGACAAAATGAGTAAGATTCACAAAAACATTGACACCTCCTCTGCATCCACAGACCCACCTCTCATCCTTCCTTGCAAATTCTGTACACCCTGGACAATATTCAAGACTCCCTCTACAGAGGACCTGGTAGAAACCCTAGCCGCCCTCAAAGCCACATGATATACAGACGACATCCTTCAACCATTCATCCTCAAGACCCTCCCTGCAGATGCTCTATTTCCTTATATAGAGATCATTAACAGTGTCCTAACGCAAGACCCCGTCCCATCCGCCCTAAAGACAGGACAAATCCTACCTCTACAAAAGAAACCCACTCTGGAGCCCGACAACCTAGGTAACTATAGCCCCATCACCCATTACTAGATAAGATCATGGAGAAATCATTAGCCACGCAACTGCAGCAACACATCAACAATGTCCTCCAAACCTACAACTCTGGGTACAGACAGAGATGCAGCATGGAGACGACAACCATATAGGTGGTTGATGATGCCCTCAACATCCTTAACAATGGCCACCCTTGCTTCCTGGTTCTACTTGAACTCTCAGCCACTTTCGACACAGTAGAACACCAGATACTCAAAGACACTCTACATCATCGCATAGGGATCAGCAACCTTGTCTCATGCTGGGTCAAGTCATACCTCACCAAACGCCAGCATTGTGTTCAAATGGACTCCTCTGGATCACCAATGCTACTCATCACCTGTGGAGTCCAGCTGGGTTCCATCCTCTACCCAGTATATGCATGAAGCTACTGGGAACCCTCCTAGCCACACATAACATCCACATCCACCTATACGATGATGACACACAGCTGTACTTCAAGATTAAAGCCATCAAGGAGATTCACAAGCTCAAAACCTGCCTCTCGCTGAGTCAGTCTTGGATGTCCAGTGCATACTTGAAGCTCAACCCCTCCACACCTCCAAGACTGAATTCCTACTTCTCACCAACAACACTGAACACCCAGACATACAACCATGAACCCCGAGGGCTTCACACCCAAGCTCAACTCCTGTGCCAAGTCCCTCGGGTTCCACATCGAAAAATGGCCCTGTCAAGACACACATAGTTAGGAAAACTCAGACAGCTTGGAATCAGCTCTCCCTCCTGTGGAAAAGTAAGCCCTTCCTCTCTCTGGACAGCTTTAGATCCACTGTTCAAGAACTAGTTCTATCCTACATTTATGGGCGCAATGCCCTCCTTGAAGGACTCCCGTTGTCCTCCCTTGTGCCCCTTGTGCCCCTGAGAAGTTACCTACACACAGCTGCATGCCTCATCAAGGGTCTATGCAGATATGACCACATCACCCCAGACCTCATCGACCTTCACAGGCTCCCACTGCATACACAAATCACCTTCAAGTCTTGCTACATTATCTATAAGGCAGTGGCCCTCAAGTGACCAAGATACCTCGCAGAGAAACTCAGCATCGTCTGCGGACAGCACACCATCAGAAGCCAGGACATGTGCACACTTGAAATCCGACGCTGAAAAAGGGAAGGGCCACAAAACAAGCCTTCTCTGCCAACGCCCCATGACTATTGAACCTCCTCCCTGTTAGCATCAGACTCGCCCCTATGATCCTACAATTTAGAAAAGAACTCAAGACCCACCTCTTCAAGGAGTCGCTCCTCTTCAACACCTAGGCCATCACGTCAACCCCCCCGCACCACCTGACTCACTAAGTGCCGTCCACCCTCTCCCCCCACCCTGTACAGCTGAACACCTCCTCTATGCCCCTCGGTAGTCTAGCCCCGCTGTATATCTGTTATGTTGTTACCTCTGAAAAGCACTCTGTTATGCATCTCTACTGTTTTATAGTTCTGTAAAGCAGTTTGTTGTGTATTTAAATGGTTGCATACCTCTGTAAAGTGTGCTGTTGCTTCTTGAAGCTAGGTCCACCCTTAATAAATGTAATAATAATAATAATAATAACGATTAGAGGCCAATGAGTACAGCTTGTGCAAGGTGGGAGTAGCGTATGCTGAGGGTGTACTTGGTACATTTATGGCTCTTTGCATGTTTGCATGCCAGTATGGTGGCCACTTTTGAACTTTGACTTTTACAGCACATGTGGTGCTTCTCATGGCTTCATGGCTTCACATGCACATTTCCCCTATGGTGCATGTGTATTTCAACAGCATCCCACCTTCCCTTGCACGTGCATGTAGTCAAAGTCCCTTTGTACAGATTGCCACATCGTTTCCATTACCTTGACCACTGGCCCCATCTATGCTGAGGAGCACATGCTTTTTGAACAGTGCATTTTCATGGGAGAGGGACATTAAAGACTCAACAGCATCTCCTTGATTGCTTGCTCCCACTTTTGCATTGCCAACGCCCTTTATGCCTTCCATGTGAAGGATGCTGCTGGCTTTTTCGTCCCATTGGGTCAGGATGAGTGGTTCAATGGTGTTGTCTCCAGTGGCGGAAGTCTCACACCCAGCCTGTGGTTTGCGATGAGGCCTTTGTTTTTCCTCCACTGTCTTGAACTCTACAGCTCATCTGCATCAGCAACCAACTCATCTGCCAGGAATTACAGCTCTGCCTCATTGAATTTCTGCTTTTGCAGCCTCAACTCAGCAGAGGAAGGACCTTGCCTTTCCCCTTGTCCTGTCACATGTTCCACATGACTGTTGACTTTGAATGGCACCAGGAAATGGGAGATTCAGGGTGGATTGGACTTTTGAAGATGCCCACTGCTGGCCTTCCCATTTGAGCGATAACGCTTTTTCTGCCGGGCGGAAATTCCAACAGCAGAAATAGTGCAGAGTTAGGTGGCATAATGGTAATACTGCCGATTCCAAATGGAATTACAGTCTGAAGTTGATTTACGGTGGTCAGAATTAACGTTAGTGCAGATGGTGTGTGCGCACTCGCCTCTCATTGCAATGCAGCAGTAACATTTATTCCATCAGGCGGAATTACCGCCTTCCTCACTGCCCTACTCGTAATGAGTCCCTACAGCTGTTATGACATGCCATGTGGTATGTCATGTGGGACCGATACCTTTAATCGTGAACCTAATGCTATGCATTCAATTTCTGTACTGCGATGGAAATAGCTGCCCCTGACCTAAGTCATCTATCAGTCTCCGATTTTCTCTGTATGTCTGTGTAAGGACAAATAAAGAAAGTCTATTTATTTTATTGATTTTGATTTGGGTTATTTGTAATGCCAAATCCTCTGGGGAACCAGGAAGGAATATCATATAGGCCTAGATGTCAACAAAATGGCAAACAAGAAAAAAGATATGGTCCTCATTATGCGTGTCGGTGCAGTAATAATTTGACGGTATTACTGAATAGAGGCACATTACTGCACCAGCACACTTCAGGTTTGCTAGCAAATCTCCACATGGAGTCCAATTGGAATTTGATGTCATGTAGGTACTTTTTCAGATGTTGGGAGAAGAGTGTAGGAGATTCTGTGCATCCTTGTGGGAGGAATGTCCATGTGTACTGGCCTTCTCAGTATGAAAAGGCAAATAATTACTTATGGTTTAAGTGAATGCGCATGGAAAATGATGCAGAACAGAGATCTACTACTATGATGTCTGTAGCGGTCGGGGGAATAGAGGAAGGTATTATGGTGCCTCGATTAGGGACTGGCGGGAAAGCAGATAATACTATGCTGTTGACAGCTCTGAGATCATCAATGAACCTATAGGTATCAGACTGGTTTCTTCACAGGTAATATCAGAGTAATACATAAACAATTTTTCTGGACTATTAGTCCCTTTTCCAAAAAGGGGTGTTACGAGGGCAATACTGGTTTTGGCAATAACTGATACTGAGGGATTCTTGGTAACCATGTTGTCTTTAACATTAGTTGGCAGTGAGTTGGAATATGACTCTCCTTCATGGGCATACATTGACAGTACTTCCATGTAATGCGATAATGAGAAAGCTTACAATGGTGTTTCACTGCCATATGGTAACACTACACACCCAAAGCATGCAAGTACTTAGGTTTAAAATTAATTTCTTATAGCATATTATGGCAGTAAACTTGTAAACAATGGCAATAACAAAGCAATCTAAGGTCCGATGTTGGTTTGATGTGTGCATCTTTTAGTAGTGCATGGGATTGGTATAAGCTTTGAGTTTCCCTATTGAAGTATCTGGACTACTGCAAAAACAGTATCACTACAGACCAAATATTTATATTTTTTGGAGCACATTTACAAAGACAAACCATAATACTATCCAAAAATGTTGTGAACAATACCTACGAGAAATGCACAATTTCTATTTTAGTCACACGTCATAACTCTTGCACATTGATTATCTCATATTTCTCACGCTAGTCTTTTGACTGATATTGATAGATTCAAGGACATGCCAAACTTTGTTTCATGTATCAATGAAAACCAAGAGATATATATCATTACATTTTGTTAAATCCAAAAATACACATTCTTCACCAATCACAATTTAATTTTGCCCATTATCAATTGATCTGAAACTCTCATCACAAACTTAAAATATTTTCAACAGTAGTCAGCCTCTGCACTGTCAGGCTCACATATTATGTTCCATTTGTCCATGCCATTTGACAACCATATAAAACTATCCCCTAAACGGCAACCAGATTATCTGTTGATTATTGAGACTGCCTCAACTTAATTGTTAATGACTGTTGGTCTGGACAAAATAACTAATACTTTTGAACACTAAGGGCCTGATTAATGTAAAAGTTCGCTGAGATCCCGCAAATGCTGCATGCCAAGAAAGCCTCTGCACAAACTTGTGTGAAGAATTTATTCTGCATGCTCTGTCTAATCATGGAATTATTCCCACAAAGTAGGCCTATCCGCAAGTCATTGCAGAAACGCCCCCGACACGCCCCAACAAGGCCAAAACAGCCACATTCACCTACCTTTGCTGCCTCCCGTTACAATTGTGTGTGGTCCCCCACAACCAAACCAGCACCTCAGTTACACTGCGTGGGGTCCCCTGTAAATGGAAACGGCACCCTGAGAACATGTGTACCGTTTCCCGTAACTCATGTCATGTCAAACTGCATGCGAACCCTGATAAATCGTCTCTACACACCGCTGCGCTGTGAACGCGCACCATTGAGTACGATCAGAAACTGCCTGAATGGCAACACCTCTAAATCGGACATGCAAATTCACCTATGTGCTGTGATTCCTATGCACAAGGGTCCGTACGTCTGCCTTCGGGATGCAGAAAGATCGATCGAGGGCTTTGAGGGGGCATTTCACAGGTGGGATGTTGCGTGGTGACATCCATGAATATGCTTTGTCGTGCACATTTGGGGACGTGCTACGGACTGCCTGTAGCATGTCCTTTGGAAAGCCCAATTTTTCCCTTGTTTTTCCCCATTTTGTATGTTCTGCCCCCTACTCTGGTCCCTGCATAAGGCACGCCCATCCACTGTGAAGACTCGCACAAGGCACTCAGCCAATTGGAGGGCCGTGCTGAGCCAGCGCGAAGTTCACATAGCATTTAAAAGTGCTGCACTGACAATTCCATGAATCAACACACAGGGTTTCACCCATGGCTTTGCATGCAAAGTCCCTATTTACCATGCAGTATATTGCATGAATCAGGCCCAAAATGATGTTTACTCTGTTTTATTCTTGTTTTTTTCTCCCTAAACCTTCGATTTATATTTGCATTTTCAATGTTTTCAACATTTTCCAATTATAATTTTGCATACCCCCTTTTGCTTTTTCACCATGCAACACATTTCTTTTTATGCATGGTCATTATTTTGTGTTCGAACATGGTGACTAATGTGTGTTACGGTATGATGTTTCCATTATTTTCACTTCAAGATTTTATCTTTTTTATTAGTCCAATTGTATTAATGTATGGGGAATGTAACATTGCATCAAAGGTTAACATAATAACACTATTTTGTAATCATTAAGAGCCCTGATGAAGGGCTTTGCCCGACAAATATGTTGGCTCACCATAAGCATATTACTTGTCAATTAAAAAATAGAATTTATATAACACAAGCATGAGTTTCATATTCTCCCAAAGATGAGAATGAAATTAGAGCAGTAACACATTCTGTACCAAAAATAAATATACATAAATACATATTAAGTTGCACTAACAAAAATCCATGAAATTCTATGGAAAAACGTTTTTACAGGGACATTATGGTTACAGGTTAAACCGAAAAAAATATAAAATTCGATAGTTATGATAAGCTAAGCAACCATAACTCGTGCCACCAGTGTGCACTGTAAGGACTAACACCCATGACATCAAAGATGCCATCACAAATCTCATTCATGACATCACTGATTTAGTTTTAATAGGAAGCCTCCACAAGGGATTGTTATTGTAATTGTGGCAGAATACTATCAAAGATTGTTGGAATACCTATCATGAGAGAAGCAGGTTATGGAGGAATGCATTGTTGTACACACCATTGTATTGCACACTTCTTCACTGTACATGAAGGAACTCGTGCAAACGTAGCCATTGTCTGCACCATGTCTCATGGAAGTGTAACCTTCAACATCTTTCCATGTTACATAGTGAAATCATGAATGCATTCATTTTAGAGTGTTGGGTACTGTGAAACATGTAAGAAGTAGCTACCATTGCCTTTATTACTACATCACTGCACTACTGCACAGAAACCATAAAGACACCACAATGCATACAAACATGACCATATGCAAGGGAATTAAAGTAAGCTAAAAAGGAGCAGTATTACCAGAAACTGTTCATAACATAACTGATTATCTTCATGCATAGAAACCAGTGCTGTGCTTTACGCTTTCCTTTTCCCCTGTATGTATATGTATCATATGATGTGACTGAACCGTAAGGAAAGTAGTGTAAGAACATATGAGAAGGGTGCCGTACACAAATATGGAACCTTTTGAATTGTTTGTTCCTGACTGTTAGTGAAGAAAAGCACCTGCCATACTTCTGGTAGTGAACAAAACAGAGGGAGCCACACATGTGATGTCATCAGTGATGTCATGAATGAGATTTGTGATGCCATCTTTGATGTCATGGGTGTTAGTCCTTGCAGTGCACACTGGTGGCACAAGTTATGGTAGCTTAGCTTACCATAACTGTCGAATTTGGGGGCTGGGGGTTCTGTTTTACCTGTAATCATAACATCCCTGTAACAACATTTTTCCATAGAAGTTCATAGGTTTTTGCTAGTGCAACTTAACCATAACGTCGCTTTAACAATGTTTTTGTTAGTGAATTTCATTGTTTTTTTTGTAGGGCACTGTAAGCAGAATGGTGCTTTAGCATACTGTTTTCTGTAAAGAGGATAGGTATTTGGTACGGCAACCTCGCCATAACGTCCCATTAGCAACAGTTTGTTACTGATTTGTTGGCTGCCCTCATGATAAACGTGTGGAAAGGGCAAATAGTCTACTGTATGTATCCATTTGTGCTACCCCTTTTCCGAATAGTGTTGGTGTATCATACCAATTACAGATGTACATAGTAAATGTTGTTTAGTGTGTCAGTAGGACCTCTCTTTGTGTGGTAACAGGGCATGATAAATCTGTGCCACACAGTACTGGCCGAGATTACTACAAATGAGCAATATGGATGTTTCCTAGGGACACTTCACCTGGTTGGCCTATGTGCAATCACACTGCAACTATCCGTAGGACTCCATTAGTGGCCGCATGGCTGCATCTTCAAATTAACTTTTAAGTAGTTGTGGAAGCGCACGTGTTTCAGTTCCACACCTAGACCCATGCAAGGTCATCCACTGTATGCTGGTAACACCGCCCCTGTCGCCAGCCCTATGGATTCATGCAGTAGGCTACCTCATTTAAAGTACTGCTGCCGACTTCCTGGGTGACTCTGCAAACCTACTAATGTGTGACTAAAGTAGTCCTAACTGTATAAGGGCCACTGGTAAACAAGGAACAGCAACCTGCAGTGTCACGTGGGCGTATTAAATGTTGCATTACTTTGATTTATCTGCTGTTTGCCTTGCCATGACCTGTGAAACAGATACATTGTGTCTGCACTTAGCAGTGTGACAGAAAGTATCAAAAGGTTACCTGCCGGTTTTACAGTTGAAGAAAACATGTAACTGCAGGTTGGACAGTTTGTACTAAGTCTGCAAAATGGCAAAGCTGGTGCTCCTTCCTCACGCACATACTAGCGCATGTAAAGGCAAGTAAGGAAACAGCAGAATATGCAGAGCGCAAACAACCTTAGTGGTGGTTAGAAGAGCGCTGTAGCTGCATGGGTCAAAAAGAATAAATTACTTCCTGCTGCACGTAATAAAGCTGTGTTTTGCGGTCTTGTAAACATTCTTGTACTCCACAATGTAGGTATATCTGTGAATGCTACCACTAACACTAATGGCGTAGCATAACATATTTCTACTGCATCTGACGACAACTGAAATGAAAACACAAGGGACAAGTGGGCAGGCTACCGCCCTTCCAACAATTACGTAGGGTACTTTCATGTACAGCATTTCCCACATCTGCTGCGGGCAACGAGAGGGGCACTCCTATAAGGCAGCAGAGCTGCAAAACAACCTTTGCAAACCATTTGCCACGCTACAGACCCTTACCCGGCAAAGGGCAATGTAATGTGCATGTACTGCAACGTGCTACTGTACAGAGGGAAGGTACTTGGAAGTGCGTGGGAATGGTCTGTACATGAGCATTACAATGACTGGTGCCTATGTAGGTGAGGGCCACCCAATAATTCCGTCTCCCGGCATGTCGCCTATAGTATCCAGGCAGCTGCTGCCCCTTCTGTACTGGACCTTTCCTGCCGTTCCTTCTATGGCATGTGTGAGAACACCATAATAAATGAAAATGAACTGTGAAAGGATAAAAGGTGATGAACACTGTAGTTGAATGGGTTAGAAAGGGGGTCGCTGTACAAAGAGGTTTTTTTTACGTGTTGCAGAGCATTTTCAAGAGAGTCACAGTGCAACACTTACTACAAAAAAAATATCACTACTTTCAGGAGGGCACCAAGCCAATTTAGATGGGGTGTGCAAAAACGGGATTGCTGGCATATTAAGATGAACGTTATAGCTGGGGAAAAGTATTTGTGCTGTGAAACGTCATAGTCCCATGGGAGAAGTATGCCATTGGCACATGTCGAACAAAGGCACAAATACTCTTCTTTGCAATGTACTGCGCTGTCTATATTCACGGACCAAATAGAAAATTACGCTGCCACATCGGTGGCTGCATAATGTGATAGAAACGTATGCAAGAGATAGGAAACAAAGGCATGAACTGGGCAAGTGCCTCCTTCATTGCAAACAGCACTTAAGGTTGTGTAACATGCTGTGCAATTTTCCCTGCACAATGAACAACAATAATATCGGCATAATTGCGTGTCACCAAAGTGTCACACAGAGAAACACAAATCTGGCACTTCATTGTACCTAATCCATAGCACTACATATGCACATGATAGATTGCAAAATAAGTAGCCACTGCACAATGTTTTCCATTCACTTTCACTAAATGAATGTCAAAATCCCCTACAACCTGCACGCTTTGTGCCTCTTGAAACTCAGCCATAAGCGCACCATCTGCATTTCTGCCGACAAATACACTGTGTAGCACAGTCTGTCCGTACACACCACACTCACACACGTTGTTGCCCAATCCCATAGCCTCTACAGGCCCATTTCTATGGCCGTCATCTGCAAAAGAGGCGTATGCAACACGTGCCACCCTGCAACTATTGTAATATTTGCAGACTTTTACTGCTGAGCATGCGCAGGAGTGGGGTAATAACTTCCAACCAGCAGAGCGGTCGTCGTTAGTTGTGGTGACTCGTAAAAGAACCTTTGTTTTTTAAAAAAAAATTCTTTTTAAGGTGCTTCCCTAGAAACACTTTGTTTGCGGTTTTCATAGGTAAATGTGTTTTTTCAACGTCAGCTCACATTCTTACAATAGGGTCTTCACTGCAGTGTGTAGATTGCTAAACAACATTTCATTGCCACTGTGTGACAAATATATAGAAAAAGCCACAAAAACAGCTACCCGCCTACATGCGTACCAGGTGTGGCTAGTTGCAAAACGTGCTATCTTTCATATCAAACAATTTATGCAGACAGAAAAAATAGAGATATACATATTTTAATTTATAGATACAAAACACTAAATTTTCTTTTTTTAAATAGACAAAAATGCATTCTTTACATATCACATCACATAGAAAAACATTCATTGAAAACCATTTCTTTGAAATGAACACAACCATCATGTTTTAACGATGTAGTGAGGTTAGTACGGGTGTGCAATGAACATATTCCTATTTCATATATCCTCAACTCGTAATGAACTTGTCCTTGACTTTGTCGACACAGGTAAATGTGTTTCTGGGTCCTGACAACAATGATTGAAAAGCAGTCTATAGCCAAATGAATGTGCTGTAAAACGTGTGTTGGACCCGTCTTCAGGATGTTGTTTGATGACACTGGGTATCGAAAGGTGGTTCATTAGATGATGGCCTTCACTTATGACAATCTAAAAACCAAAACGAGAAAGCGTATTGGTAACATAGTAAAAACCAAAAAAAGGAGTGTTTTATCTCTATTGGTGTGCACATGCAACAGTTTCCACTAACCTGTTTATTTCTTAACAGACGTGCATGGCCGAGTAAGATTGGGCGCGATTGCCAATTGCCCGAACTGTGGATCCTCACAGTCGTCACTGAAACAATGAATAAGGCATAAGTGCTTATGTTAGCAATTGTTTCCTAACACAATTTAATTTGTTAAGCAAAGATTTTTTGCAGTCATTAATCAATCACATAATTGCAGAGGGCAACCCTCTGTCTCTTTTTTGAAACACCAACAGTATAAACCTACATTACTGTTCATCATTCAATATCGTGAGACCCATCGACTAAGATCCCAGGCATATTCAAGTGGCCGGTCAAGTGGCACAGCGAGTAGAGCGCTCGCTTTGACACTCGTGCAGAGCCTGCTAACGCAGGTTCGAATCCCGGCAGGGCCAAACTCAGCCTTTCATCCTTCCGAGGTCGATAAATGAGCACCACACACCGTGGGTAATAATAAGCAGCGCTCAGATACCTGAGGGTTCGTAGCGCTATATAAATGCCAAATTATTATTATTATATTACTGCTTCATCCGTTGTTCTTTCAATTCAAGACCGAATGTGTTTTTTACAGGTGTATTAGAGTTGTTTTAAAGTTGCTCATTGCACAACCAGACCACTTGTAATCAAATACATAAATGGGTACCTGCAAGTGAGACGAAACTCGCTCTCAGGTTTTCTTAAACGACCATGGATGCGGCTTTTACACGTGTTGGCACGGTATTGGGTGATTTTAGCAGTTGTCCAATCTGTAACTATAATTGCATTGATTTAGCGACCTTAGACTACACAATGTCATCCATAGGCGTTATAAACTTGCATGTTATTTATAGCGCAAATGTTCGTGTGCTTACCTTGGCAGTTTATAATATCCTTTGCTCTCTGTTTTCCACGCTGTATACTCCTATACTCCTCGTGGCAGCATCAACTTGTGGCTGCCGGATATAACTTTACTTTCATGCCAGAAACTAGACTGCATGCTGTAAAACAGAGTGTGTCATTGCGCCCGCCATCTTAGAATCAAAAATGACGTCCGCAAATTGGATAACAAAACTGTGATCCCAAATCTTCAGAACAACAACATTTTGGCATTATTCTTTATACTACCCATAATTTTTAACATATATATATAACCCATACTCTTGAAAAATGCATTAATGCGGCAGTGTGTTCAAGACCTAGGCTCTTGAAAGCATGGCCTATGGCCTACAGACTTCGGCCATGCATCCAATAGTCTAGGCCTTGAACACACTCACGGCAAGATAATGCCACCATGCATGTCTCCATATCAGCATGTGCGACAATCCACATATACACTACTGCCACCAACACTCCTACCCAACCTGTACACCGCCATGGTGCTACTGCCACGATCCATGTCCCTGACCCCCTCATGTATAACAGCCCCCTGGCGGCAGTGGGGCTAAAGCCCTTCACACTGGCCCCAAAGGCCTTAAAACTCCATCAGAAACATACATGGAGTCAGTTCTGGCGCCTTTGGCACCAGGCTCATTATCAGGAATAAAGCCATACCAGTTTCGGACCTTAATCCAACATGGAGGCCTATTACACAGCTCAGTTCTTTAGAACCAAGCCACGCGGTCTAGTGTTTTGGGTGTGGCTGCGCCTGGAACTACTTGGCCTGGGACTACTTTACCTGGGCTATTTAAACCACACCCAAAGAGCAGAACACGCTTCGCGTTATTCTGCACTCCTGCAGCGTACCGCTCACTGTGTCCAGCTCCTGCTCATCTGCTTCTTCGGCAGCCCGATCCTGAAGCCCTAGATCTGGATTGTATTAATAAACTGGAAGAACAAGAACAGCATTAGCGAGCAAGAACACTTACCTGTGAAGTAACCGTTCTTGAATCCATCCTGTGCTTCGCTTACCTCGTTCATCTCCAGAGTTGGCCGCAACCTGCAAAGGTAAAGAAACAAGGAAAGCATTAATAACAATTGTTACCTGGGCAAGCAGCAAGTCCTGGCAGCACCCGTTGCTTCTCTTACCTCGCCTATCTCTGGGTTTCACCGCAACCTGCAAGGGAGAAGGAACAAGGTCAGCATTAACAAAGCATTTACCTGGGCAAGCAGTGCTTCGATCGCTCATCACTCCAGAACAATATCGCAACCTGTACACAGAAGGGAAGAGAACACAGGTTAGCAATTAACACCAATAAACAGTGCAGCGCTCTGCGCATCAATAACTTACCGTGGTCTTCGCCATCGGCGCGGCAACTCCGAGATCGCAACCATCACTGTGGAAACAAAAAGAGACATTGTTAGGGAACAGCCTAGTGGAGCAAGACGCCGAAAAGACAGAGAAAACGGAGGGAAAGAAAGAGACAGAATAAAGACGGAAAAGACATTATAACTTACCTGGAAGACAGCAAGCTGAGTCGGAGTCACAGCCGGTCTGGACCCGACATAAGGGCAAATGGACCAGTGAAGCAACTAGGTCCACGGAACGCCCGCACCAACCACGTGCACCTGCACAGAGACGCAGGACGGAGAGTTCAACGCACAAAAACCTAAGGTGAGCAATAACCCCAAGGGAGGGGATTTGGGCCAGAGGGAGGTGCGAGTCCACCCATCACAGAACCAGTATCTTAAACCTCCATTCTCCTGTTATAGGCGCTATCCAATGTCTGGCACATAACCAAGCAGGGAGGGGTCCGGGATAGCGCTTAGACCTCCATCCAGTATTGTGCGGCGCCCCCGTGGATACCAGGTGTTACGCTCACCCGGTTCCCACAGGGGCGTCGATCGGACCCGGACAGCTGCGGTCTCCACCAACGTGATGCGTAGTGAAGAGATGACAGTCTGGACTGGCCAGCCTAATCTTGTCTGCTGGACTCGTAGAAGTATTCTCCTGCAAGTGGAGAAAGGGATTTAGCCAACCGTGGACTTTAGTGATGGCCCCCCAACAGTTCTCGTTCTCCCCACTAATCACCTCCGATATCCCCTTTTGGTAATGTCACCTTATGTTTTTAAATGATGAGCTCTCCATCCTGCATGGCATGCAGGGGTGCGTAGATACCAGTTACTTCACTGGGTTGAAGGTACTGGAGGAGTTCCGGAGGACTATTAACTCCAGTGTCTATAAAGTTCAAAGAGTTCAATATGTCCGATGTTCACTCTTGTTCTATTCCCTCGTTAGGTTGCAGCTGGGTCCAAAAGAATATTGCCTGGAGGCAGCTGATGGCATTCAGGTAAGAGTCTGTATTGCCAAACACTGTCCGGTAAAAGTTGCATGAGTTTAACTTGCTGTTTTCTCTCCCTTTATAGGTGCGGCATAGGAAGATGTGGTGAATTAAAGAATAATACCTCCGGTGGTAAAGCAGGTAAGCCTATGGTGTCAAAGAGATTGTCTTTGTCGGTTTTCTTGGCTCACCTTGTTATTCCTTTTGTTTTCCCCCCAGGTGCTGGATTTCGACAAAGAAAATGATGGAGGCAGCGCCGAGTCGAAAGATGCGGTGGACTGGTGAGTATAACGTGGTGCTGCAGCTGGCGAAGCGACACCTGCTGAAATAATGTCCTTTCCAGGCTCGGAGATGTGCTGGGTCCGGAATCAGGTAAGGAATCAAATAATGTCCATGATCTAACCACTTCTCCATTCTTTTCCTTTTGCCTAAGAGCTCCGGATTCGAGGCGGGCGTGGCAGAAGACTGGATGCTGACTTGCAGACACGGTGAGCATCACGCTGCTAGATGCAGAATAACGCGAAGCATGGGCTGCTGTTCGGGTGTGGTTTAAAAAGCCTGCAAAGTAGTCCCAGGTAAGAAGTTCCCCAGAACCACACCCGAGTGAAAAATAGTCTATGTAATAAAATTGTCCCATCCAGGCCTCACGTTGACTTGGACTCATTTGCAGCATGGTCTGCATAAGTTAAGTAAAGTCTATGAGCCTGGTGCCTATGGCGCCAGGACTGTTTTCTATGATGAGCCTGGCGCCTAAGGTGCCAGGAATGAATCCAAACAGACCCCAGCCGGGGCTGTTGGGTTTTAATGAGTATCTGGATGCCTGCTCCCGGGGCTGATGGACACGATCCGGATGCCTGGGGGTAGGCATCATGACAGCACTCCCCCCCAAGGCCCCTTCTAAAGTTGTTCATCCCCTTGGCCCTGACTTGTCTGGGAAGTCTCGATGGACTTTTTTCACCAATCGAGGAGCATGAACGTGGTCACTAGGTTCCCATGACCTTTCTTGTGGTCTGTAACCCTTCCAGTCGATTAAATAAAAAAGTCTTGATTTAACCATTTTAGAGTCCAGGATGTTTTTTACCTCGAATTCAGGTTCTCCATCTATTAGGATGGGGTCAGGTTGTTTGGTTAATCTTGTCCCGGGTTGAACTGGTTTTAGAAGTGAAACATGAAAGACAGGATGAATCCGCATATTAGAGGGTAGTTCTAATTTGACGGCCACCGGGTTGATAATGGCCTTAATGGTGTAAGGTCCCAAATATCTAGGATTAAAAGTCTGAGTTCCTTTCAGAGGTATATGTCTTGTAGCCAGCCAAACTTGGTCTCCGATTCGATATAGTGGGTTCTCACTTCTATGTTGATTAGCATTTTTCTTGTATTTCTCTTTTGCTTGTTTCAAATGTTTTGTTGCCTCTTTAAAGGCTTGTGTAATAGTAGAATGCAGCTGAATTACTGCCAGCATTTCTAAATGCTGGGGCGAATCGAGTTCTGAGGTTCGAGGATGATGTCCATACATGGTATAAAAGGTGCTTTGTCCGGTTCCTGAATGTGCAGAGTTGTTGTATGCGTATTCAGAAATCCATAAAATGTCCTTCCAATTACCTTCGGTTTGGTGGAGCATACAACGTAGATATTGTTCAAGAGTCTGGTTGGTTCTTTCCGTCTGACCATCGGTTTGGGGATGGTGACTGGTTGATAACCTTACGTCGAAAATTGTGAAATGAACTGACTACCTCGGTCAGAGATCAATACGGAAAGAAATCCATGTATTCGAACAATATTTTTGAGAAATTCCTTGGCCAAGATTGAAGCAGAAGGTAATCCTTTTAAAGGAATGAAGTGGGCCATCTTGGAAAAAAGATCCACAATAACTAGAATGGTGTTGAATCCATTACATGGCGGTAGATCTGTAATAAAATCTAAAGACAAAGTGTGCCATGGTGCGGGTGGAATATCTAAAGGTTGTAAAAGACCAGCTGGTTTCTTCTTTTGACTTTATTTCTGGGCGCAGATACCACAAGACAGTACAAATGACTTTACATCTTTTCGCCAGGTGGGCCACCAGAATTGTTTTTTAATTTTAGCTTCAGTTTTTGCAATACCTGGGTGCCCTTCCATCAGAGCTTCATGGTAATTGGAGATGACTTGTTCTTGTAGTTCCTAGTGTGGTAGAAATAGACGCCCTTGATAGTAAGGTAGGTCATTGACAACTGAATAATCTTGGCCCTTTTTAATCCAGTCCTGCAGGGCTGCTGGATCGAAAAGTTGTTGGATCTTGAAATGAATATCTTCTAAGGTCTGTAGAGTAGTTATCCCAAGAATTCTTTGTTCAGGAATTATAGGCACCGGTCCCGGGTTCGAATATGCTTCTCCCATCCCGATTCGGGACAAAGCGTCTGCCTTACCATTCTTACAACCTGGTCGATAAGTGATCACGAAATTGAATTCGGCAAGGAATAAGGCCCATCGAAGATGACGCGATGATTGGGCCTTGGCTGTTTTTAAATACTGCAAGTTCCTGTGATTACAGTAATGGTATGCCTGGCAACGAGAAGATAATGCCGCCAAGCCTTGAAGGCGGATTTCATGGCTAACAACTCTTTATCGGTAACCGCACAGTTTAATTCGGGGGCTGAGAATTTTCTGGACCAAAATGCTACTGGATGAAGTTGACCGGTTTCTGGATCCTTCTGGGACAGGACAGCCCCCATGGCTAAACTGGATGCATCAGTTTCAACTATGTATGGGAGCTTGGAGCGTGGATGCTTTAAGACAGGTGCTGACGTGAATTTCAATTTTAGTTCTTGGAAGGCTTTTTCAGTCTCTTCGGTCCACAAGAAGCGTTTGTTTTTTCACAAAAGTGCTGTGATGGGGTGTACAACATATGAGAAGTCAGGAATAAATCTGCGGTAGAAATTAGCAAACCCAAGCATGCTTTGCACCCCTTTAACTGAAATGGGTGATGGCCACTTGAGAATTGCGTCCAACTTTTGAGAGTCCATTCGGACTCCTTTTGGAGTCAGGATAAATCCAAGGAATTCAACTTCTGTAGCATGAAAAACACATTTTTCCAATTTTGCATATAACTTGTACTGGCGTAGTTTCTCAAGGACTGCACGAACGTGTTTAACATGGTCTGATTCTGAGGAGGAGTACACTAGAATATCGTCTATGTATACGACAACACAGATGTCAATGAGTTCACGAAGGACATCGCTCATAAAATACTGGAAGGCTGCTGGTGCATTGCACAACCTGAAGGGCATTACCTGATATTCGAATAATCCATACTTGGTGCGAAAAGCGGTCTTCCATTCGTCGCCCTTCTTTACACGTACCAGATGATATGCCCCTCGGAGATCTAATTTAGTGTAGATGCAAGCATCCTTTACTTGGTCTAGTAGTTCGGGGATCAGAGGCAATGGATATCGGTTCTTCACCGTGATCTGGTTTAATGCACGGTAGTCTATGCACGTTTCTGAGGTCACCTTCCTTTTTGGGAACGAAAAATAAAGCTGAAGATGCAGGGGACTTAGATGGACGAATGAAGCCATTAGCAAGGTATTGGTCCAAGTATTGTCATAGGTGACGGTTTTCGGGTTCCGTAAGGGCGTAGATTCTACTGCATGGAGGTTGTGCACCGGGTATGAGGTCGATTTGACAATCGTATTATCTATGAGGTGGTAAGGTGTTTGACTGTTCTTTTTGGAAAACATCCTGGAATTCTTGATATTCCTTAGGTAACTGCATTACTGGATTAGCGACTGTGGCCAGGCTTTTGTTCAAGGTTTTTTCTGGGTAACAGGTCTTTTTGCAGAGAGGTAGATTCATCCTAGAAGCCAATTCGTGGTCCACATAGTTTCCTACGGCCCCGCTATCAATGTATGCCCTAACTGCGTGCACACGTGATGGCTGCCTTGGATCAATAAGGACCATTGGTATGATTAGGTGCGAGCTCTGAGTGTCCTTCTTTAAGCTCGGCAAGCGGACCTCTAGGCTTGTCGGGCGTGGTTGTTTCCCGAATCAGGCTCTGTTTGATTTCTATGAGCACCTTCGACTACTTTCTTGGATGGTTTTATAGGGCAATCCTGTAGAAAATGTCCTGAGGCCCCACAGTGCAGGCACAACTGCATCTGTCGTCTCCTTTCTCTTTCTTTTTGAGTTAAGGGTCCTTTAACCCCCCCCGATCTGCATTAGTTCTGATGCATCTGTTCCTTTGGGAGTAACATTGGGTTTAACCAATACCCGATTCTCAAATTTAGCTCGATCAGCTTTTCTATTCTGAAGTCGTTGGTCTAGCTGGACCACTAAGTCTATATATTCTGCGCAATCCTGAGGTGGGTTCACAACTTGGGCCAAAACATCTTTGAGTTCACCCCGAAGTCCACAATGAAATAATGTAATTCGCTTTACCTCTGGCCATCTGGTTTCCACCACCAACCTATTGAAGGTTGCGATATAAATTAGCAGGTCCTGGTTTCCTTGTCGTAGGGATAGAAGTTCGTTATCCAGGGCCTGTCTCTGTGAATGTCTGGCGAATAATCTTTCCATGCCCAATTGAAAACTCTGAAAATCCCAAAGAAGAGGGTCATCCTGGTTGACTAATGGAATTGACCAATCCGCTGCGCTGCCACTAAGGTATGACAGTACAAAGGCTACTTTGGCTTGGTCGTTTGGAAAAGCTCCTGGTCTGCATAAAAAGTGCAAGCGGCATTGGTTCATGAACACGGCGAACCTTTTCGGGTCCCCAGCAAAGCGTTTGGGTGGAGCTAAAGGAATGCTCCCTGGTAGAACCACTTGCACAGGGCTGATCGATGAAACGGGGGTTGAATTCCCCCCAAGTCCAGGTAGTGGTGTTTGCTCGGCTTGGTTTTGCAGCAGTTGTCTGGCAAGATCATCAGTGCGCTCCTTTGACACAATCAGTTCTCTCCTGAGGGCATTAGTTTCTTGGCGCGCGGAGTACACTTCTGCCCTAACTTCTCCTAACAATTGGGCTAGTTGGTCGGTTTCTGAGGTCTCCATTACGCCCGGGTGGGGATTTGTAGATAGGCTTCGCGTTCTGTTACGCTCACCTGGTTCCCACAGGGGCATCGATCTGACCCGGACAGCTGCGGTCTCCACCAACGTGATGGACTGGCCCGCCTAATCTTGTCTGCTGGACTCGTAGAAGTATTCTCCTGCAAGTGGAGAAAGGGATTTAGCCAACCGTGGACTTTAGTGATGGCCCCCCAACAGTTCTCGTTCTCCCCACTAATCACCTCCGATATCCCCTTTTGGTAATCTCACCTTTTTTTATTTTTTTTAAAATATTTTTATTTTATTTTGAAGTCAAACAAACACACTACAACTGTTTCAAAACATAGAAAGCATCATAGTCCAGCACATTTTCATTAGAACTCCCCAACTCCCCCCCCCCCTTAAACTAGAGCCGGTTCTCACATGTCATTTACGGGAGCATCATTGGGTAGCACAGTACTTAGGCAGACATCATCCGGGTCCTCTGTTCCGTTGTTACCCTGATGAGAGTTTGCTATAGAGGCCACCAATTGCCGCCAGGCCAGCAAGGGCCCTACTTCCTCCTCGGCCCCCCTGGTGGCCGCTTCAAACCAGACTACAGATTCAGCTTCTGCCCACCTCAAGAGGTCCGTCCACCATAGCTCCACCCTAGGTCTGTGGGCCGCCTTCCAGCCCATGGCAATCCTGCGCTTGGCCAAAACACAAGCCAGGTCCTTCATCTTGCTTATGTGTTTTGAATGCCGGGGTCTAGGAAAAAGCCCAAGCATGCATGACCAGGCCGATTCCACATCCAGCATCACCCCCCCACCAGCCAGTTTCGTCTTAACCTCGTCCCAAAATCTGTGCACTTCCGGGCAAGCCCAAAACATGTGTAGCAGTCCCGCATTCACCTCCCCACACCTGGGGCATCGCTGCGTAGCTGGTCCCCCAAACTTTGCAATCTTCCCGGGAGTTAAATAAGCCCTGTGGGTAACGTACAATTGAAGCTGTTGGAATCTCACGTTTTGGGACACCTTTTTATGGTACCTCTGGGCACATTCCCATTGCCCGTCCGTCATGGGTCCTCCCACCTCCTCCTCCCAATCTTGTCTCAATTGAAGCAGCTCCTTCCCTGCTCTTACTCGCAGGAGCTTGTATATCCTCGATATTTTGTGCCCGCCCTCCGATACATCATACATGGTTTCCAGGGAGGCGTCAGGGTCTTCCGCTAGCACTGTCTCAGGCCATCTTTCTCTAGTATTTTTCACAAGCCTAGTGTAGGTTATATATTGGCCACCATGTACCCCCGTCTCTTCCTACCTGTTCGCAGTATCTACGGACCGATTCAAGTAGTTGAGAGTCGCTCCCGCACAGCGCCGCCAAAGGGGCCTGCTGAGAGTACAGCTCCGAGTCCCCCCCAATCTTCCATGTCCTGTGCCAGATCTCCCAGCCCAGCCTCAGTAGCCTCCCCATGCCCACCAGTTTGTCTCTGCACAACCACACCACTTCCATCAGAAAGTATGAGGCTGAATCTCCACGCAGAAGCCTAGCTTCCGCCGAGTCTTCAGCTGAAAGCCACCTGGCCATGTACTGCAGCTGCTCTGCCAGGTAATAGAGTTCAAAATTAGGCAGGCCTATCCCCCCCCTGTCATATGGGTTCTGGAGCTTCCACAGAGCAACCCTATTCCTAGAGCTGCCCCACACGAAACCCCTACACACGCTATGAATTTTCGCGAATAGGCTCCTAGGTATCAAAAACGGGACATTCACAAAAAAGTGCAAGAGTCTAGGCAGGACCACCATCTTGAGCAAGGCCGCCCTCCCCATCATGGTCAGGGGCAATCTAGACCAGAATACCATGCTGTTCTTGATCCCCTCTATCGCCTTTTCCGTGTTATGCTTGTGTTCTGCCTCGACCTTGTGGTAAATATTTATTCCCAAATACCTAAATGTCACGGGCTGCCATGGTATTGGCAGGACAGGCAGCCTCTGTACCGGGACATTCCTGTATCTGCCCAAAGGAAACAGACTAGACTTTCTAGGGTTCACCGATATGCCCGAGAGGGTGGCGTACCGTTCTATTACCTCCAGCACATACTGCAGGTTTTCTTCTGGAAAACGCAAATAAAGGAGCATATCATCCGCATATAATGATATCAGGTGCCCTCCACTGACAGTGCTTATGCCCACCTCCCCATATTGTTGTCGCAGGCATATTGCCAGCGGCTCTAATGCCAGTATATATAGCATGGGTGACCAGGGGCATCCCTGTCTGGTCCCCCTGCAAAGTTGCCAGGTATCTGAGACTGTGGACCCTGTTTTGACTCTCGACATTGGGGTGCTGTAAAACAACTGGACCCATCTGAGGTATCCAGGTCCCATTCCGTACCCCTTCAGGACCGCTTTCAGCCAGGGCCATCGTACCGAGTCGAAGGCCTTGACCGCGTCTAACGACACTATAGCCAACTCGCCCGTGTCCTCCTCAGTTTGGTCAATGATATGGTGTAGCCTCCTGTGGTTATCGGTGATGTTCCTGCCTGGAACATATCCCGTCTGATCTGGGTGTATCAGTTTCCTAATCACCTTCTTCAGTCTATTAGCCAGCACAGCCATGAGTATTTTGCTGTCCTGGTTAAGCATGGACAACGGTCTATAAGACCCGCACTCCACGGCCGGCTTGCCTGGTTTCAAGAGTGGGATGATCACAGCCTCGCGGAGGGACAATGGGAGTTCCCCCTGCTCATAGGCCTCATTGAAAGTGGCAAGCAGTGGCTGAAGCAACTCTTGCTTGTATGTTTTGTAGAACTCGCTGGGCAGCCCATCCGAACCAGGCGCCTTGCAAGTGGGCAAGTTCTGAATCACTACCTCCAGCTCATCCGAGGTGACGGGTGCATCTAACTCTGCGCGTTCTAGGTCATCCAGGGTGGGCAGTTCTATGTCCTCCAATGTGTCCAGTATGTCTTGACACATATCCTCCCCCGTGTCCTCATACAAGTGCCTGTAAAACTTAAGGAACTCCTCATTTACCTCTTTCTGGGTGTTGCATATGCAACCTCTCTCATCCTTAATCTCACTGATCACCGAGCGGGGGGTCTCACTCTTATACAGACAGGCCAGCAGTCTGCCCGGCTTGTCGCCCCCTGCGTGTATCCTCTCCGTATATTTCCTGTAATTGAGTCTGCATAGTCCATCCCAGACTGCGCTGCAGGACAACTGTAGCTCCTTTACTTTGGTTCTGTTATCATGAGCAGTGCTCTCGCAACGCGTGAGATCCTCTAGCTCCCTTTCCACCTCCTGGAGTTCCCTTTCGACGCCCCCCTGTAGCCCCTTAGCTTTGGAAATGGCTACCCCGCGCACCACCACCTTAAAAGCTTCCCACAGTGTGCCCACAGAGCTTATGCTTCCCGTATTTATATTAAAGTATTCTTCGATGGCATCCCTCAGGCCCTCCCGAAACCCCTCGTCCTGCAGAGCCTCGGTTCTGAGTCTCCATGTAGGGATCCGTGGTCTTGGGGGCTGGTGTCTCCAGTCTACCACCAAGGGCGAGTGGTCAGATAGTACTCGGGCCTTGTATTCTGCTCCTTCTATGTCTCTCACTATCTCGGCTGTTACAAACATGTAATCTAACCTTGTGTGCAAATCATGTGCCGCTGCGTAGTGTGAATACTGCCTATCCGTGGGATGCGGCCTTCTCCACGCATCCTCTAGGCCTAGGTCTTTCAGTAAGTTACCCAGCGCTTTGGCCGCCGGTGCCGTTTTCCCTCCCCTGTCCTTGGACCTGTCCATTCTGGGATTCACGGTACAGTTAAAGTCCCCTCCCCACACTACCGTACCCCCTGCCAGGGGGCCAAGTTTACCGTAGAAGGTCCTAAAGTAAGCCGCTGTGTCATTATTGGGGGGCATACAAATTCATGATATGCACTTCCCTGTTTTCCAGGAGACCCGTTACCACCACCATTCTACCCTCCGGGTCCACCGTAGAATCAAGCACCCAAAACGGCACATGAGGCGCCACCCAAGTAATGACCCCTCTAGCATACGCCGAGTACGCCGCCCCCACAACATTGCCCTTCCATTTCCTCCTGACCACCTCCAGCCTTTCCCTAGTGAGGTGGGTCTCCTGCAGCAGGGCTATGTCTACGCGCATCCTCTTTCAGTACAACATCACTTTGTTATGTTTCAAGTAGCTGTTAAGGCCCCGTACATTCCAGGTCACAATTCTGAGATCACCCGATGCCATCCGGTCGGACTATCCCCATCCCATCCCTTCCCATAATGATCCCCATGTTAGTTTGTTTCCTGGCTCTCTCCCTTCTATTCATAAACAATACCCCCCCAACTTCACACCACTGCTCACAACTCCTCCCCTTCCCCCTCCCTGCCAACCCCCAACAATAGCCCAGCTCCATCCCTGGATCTCAGGCCTACCCACGTCTGGACCCGTCTCGTGTCCGAGGACAAGGACCCCGCGGGGTGTCACCTATCTAACAGTGACCTAACTAAGTGTACTACTATTGGGTGCAGAGGGTGCTCCCCAGGAGCTTCCAGTCATCTATTTAGAAGAAGTGCATTCAACGGGACCCGCCGGCAGATACCATGACTTCCTCCCCACAAGCACAATATAGTACTATATTCCAGTCCCAATGTCGTAACTATGGCCTCATGGGTGCATCTGCAATGTGCTACTTATCTCCAGCCGCTTCTGTCTGGGCATCCGATTCCTGAGGTCGACCCTGCATATCCAGCCACTCCATCGCTTCGGTCGGCGTCTCAAAGAAGAGGGATCTGTTCTTATAAAACACCTTTAACCTAGCGGGGTAGAGCAACATGTAGCGGTGGCCTGCTTCTCTAAGCCTCCTTTTCACCGTTCCAAAGTTCATTCGACTCCGCTGTATGAGCAGCGTATAGTCCGGATACGCCGTTATTTTCGCGGACCCCCTTTCTATCGTACCTCCTTTCCGGAAAAATTCGAGGATCTTTTCGCAGTCACGATAGTTCAAGATCTTCGCGATCAACGGCCGCGGCGGGGCTCCTGGGGCCGGTCTCCTGGTCAGGGCCCTATGCGCCCTTTCGACCGCGAACCCCTGGGTCAGCTCCCCGCCTGTAATCTCCTGCAAGAGCATGGTTTCAAGGTAATCCGTGGGGTTCGATCCTTCCATTCCCTCCGGAACACCCACTATTCGAATGTTGTTGCGCCTGGCGCACCCCTCCGCCTGCTCTGCTCTGTCCTCCAGATTGCCCACTCGTTGCACGAAGGCATGAAGCTCCTTAGCGTGTGCATTGCACGCCTCCGTGGTCGGGGCCAACTCCTTCTCCAGTTCCCAGTGCGCTCCGCGATCGTTCGCACGTCCTGACGCAACAGGTTCACCTCTTCTCGGACCGCTCCGATCTTAAGGTCTAGGCCCTCCTGCAGCTCTTTCATGGCCAGGCCCAACTTCGTCTCCCAAGCCACCTTCAAGTCGGCAATTGCTGCCAGCACCTCCTGGATAGTACCCGGTGGGTCCGTCGCCGCCGGAGGGGCTTCTTTGCTCTTGCCCCCTTCCGCGCCCGGGGGTGACCTAGCGTAGGCCTCCATCGTGGGCTGTTTGATCCGGGGTCGCACCACCTTGGAGGACATCCTGCTGCGTCGGTTGTGCACACGCGCCCAGCTGTGTCTCCAGTGCTGCGGAGCGCCTTGCGGGGTTCGCTCGCCGACCCCTTCACAGCAAGGTCCTGCTGAACTCGGGTTCGCTCTGCTGGCACGCCACGATCCAGGTCCTCCTCAGTGGGGGCTCGCACTTATGTTCTTGCCACCAGCCAGAGGCACTTGCGACGCGTCTCTCTAGTTGGGCTCGCCCCCGCTCCGGCCAGCTTTGTCTTCTTCAGCTCCACGGACCATTTATGGCCCTTTGTCCACGGGCGGCCATCTTGGGTGCTGCCCTTCCACTGCGTGACCGCCACCTTCTTCGAAGTCTAGTTCTGTGGATATGAAGTCTCGCTGGTGGGGAGGGCACTCACCATGTGCCCCCCACTTTCATGCACCCTTGGATGCACCGTGGGCTCGAAAGTCCGCCGAAAACCATCACTTCTTCCCAGGATCAAGATCGGATCATCGGGAGCTCCTCCAAGGAACGTCCTCTGACGTAGCCATCAAGCCACGCCCCCCCCTTGGTAATCTCACCTTATGTTTTTAAATGATGAGCTCTCCATCCTGCATGGCATGCAGGGGTGCGTAGATACCAGTTACTTCACCTGGTTGAAAGTACTGGAGGAGTTCCAGAGGAATATTAACTCAAGTGTCTATAAAGTTCAAAGAGTTCAATATGTCTGATGTTCACTCTTGTTCCATTCCCTCGGTAGGTTGCAGCTGGGTTCAAAAGAATATTGCCTGGAGGCAGCTGATGGCGTTCAGGTAAGAGTCTGTATTACCAAACACTGTCCGGTAAAAGTTGCGTGAGTTTAACTTGCTGTTTTCTCTCCCTTTATAGGTGCGGCATAGGAAGATGCAGCGAATTAAAGAATAATACCTCCGGTGGTAAAGCAGGTAAGCCTATGGTGGCAAAGAGATTGTCTTTGTCGGTTTTCTCGGCTCACCTTGTTATTCCTTTTGTTTTCCCCCCAGGTGCTGGATTTCGACAAAGAAAATGATGGAGGCAGCGCCGAGTCGAAAGATGCGGTGGACTGGTGAGTATAACGTGGCGCTGCAGCTGCAAAGCGACGCATGCTGAAATAATGTCCTTTCCAGGCTCGGAGATGTGCTGGGTCCGGAATCAGGTAAGGAATCAAATAATGTCTGTGATCTAACCTCTTCTCCTTTCTTTTCCTTTTGTATAGGAGCTCCAGATTCGAGGCGGGCGTGGCAGAAGACTGGATGCTGACTTGCAGACACAGTGAGCGTCACGCTGCTGGATGCAGGATAACGCGAAGCATGGGCTGCTGTTCGGGTGTGGTTTAAATAGCCTGCAAAGTAGTCCCAGGTAAGAAGTTCCCCAGAACCACACCCGAGTGAAAAATAGTGCCTGTAATAAAATAGTCCCATCCAGGCCTCACGTTGGCTTGGACTCATTTGCAGCATGGTCTGCATAAGGTAAGTAAAGTCTATGAGCCTGGCGCCTATGGCGCCAGGACTGTTTTCTATGATGAGCCTGGCGCCTAAGGCGCCAGGACTGAATCCAAACAGCCCCCAGCCGGGGCTGTTGGGGTTTTAATGAGTATCTGGATCCCTGCTCCCAGGGCTGATGGACACGATCCGGAAGCCCGGGGGTAGGCATCATTACACCAGGTGAGCGTAACAGCTACACAGCAACAAATGGCAACAGTTAACATAATGGCCATGTGGGCAGCTACCATTTTACACAAACGTGCCACAGCTATGTAGCAGCACTTCACCCCAACTCCCCCACACCATAAAACACCCAATCATGAACACAGATCGCACTTACCGGAATGCAAAGACATACCCCATCCTCCACCACCTCTACCCACAGCCATTCACAAAGTATTGTGTCACTAACCACAACATTTTCATAACATTCAGCCTACTGCAACAATTCTTCACACAGCATAGGCCTTCAACACACCTACAGCAACGTAATGCTGCCATGCATTTCACCATTTCACCACCTATGACCATCGACATAAACACCACTGCCACCAGCAGTCCTACCCAACCTGCGCACCACCACGTAGCTATGCAGCAGCAACCACTATGCACATATGCACCGCCTTCGGCCATGCACCCAATAGTGTAATTCGTCCACACACCCACCGCACCTTCATTCACCCATGCATGCCTCCATGTGCCCACCTACCGCATTTCATCCACAGTGCACCTCCACCCGCACTCCTACCCAACCTATCTAATGTGCGATTCACTCCTCATCTGCAAATTACCTGCCCCCACTCACTGTGAAAAGTGTTTGCTGCAAACAGGTTGCGGCATAATCTAAGGGACCGTGACGACAGCTGCCTCCAATCACCACAGAAAATACTAGCCTACATATGTCACATATAAACCACTTCTGACTCCCTCGCCATTTCTTCCTTCATGGCCTCCAATAGAATGCGTACGGTACACTTTCCAGACCCTGCCGCTGCCCCACTGTGCTCAATACACCATGGCGGCTTTCCCAAAAAATGTTGACGCACAGACGCGATCTGTTTGTGGTGACCTCTTTTCGTGGTGAGTGGTGGAAAGTCAATTGCAGAAGGGGAGTGAATTGCACGTGACAGGTTGGGTGGGAGCACGGGTGGCTGTGCGCTGCGGATGGAATGGGGTAGTTGGGCACATTGTTGCATGTATGGGTGAATGAAGGTGCAGTGGGTCTGTGGAAGGATTACACCATTGGGTGCATGGGAGAAAGCCAAAGGCCATAGGGTGTAGGGCATGCACTCAAGAGAGTAGGGCTGCAACATACCCACCGCAGGAAGACATGTTTCACTCTGCATTTGGTACAGGGTAATGCTTGCATAGTGTAGTGTGTGCAGATTGCTTGCAGTAGGGCCAGTGTTGCAAACAGAATGTGGCTATGTTGGCAGTGACACAGTACTTTGTGAATGGAAGTGGGTATGCCCGTAGTAAGTGAAAGAAAGTGCACAGGGGTGCAGGAGAGAGTGTTTTCTTTGTACATTATGTTACCTGTTGCCATTTGTTGCTGCATAGCTGTATGGCAGTGCATAGTTTGGGAAGGAGTGCTGGTGGCAGTGGTGTGTATGTGGATGGTCGTAGTTGGTGACATGGTGACATGCATGGTGGCATTACGTTGCTGTGGGTATGTTCAAGGCCTATGCTGTGTGCAGATTTGTTGAAGTAGGCCCAATGTTGTGTAAATGTTGTGGTTAGTGATACAATACTTTGCGAATGGCTGTGGGTAGGGGTGGTGGAGGCTGTAGTGTGTTTGTGGATTATGCTAATTGCAAGCTGTTTTCTGAATGGGTGTTTTATGGTGTGGGGGAGTTGGGGTTAAGTACCGCTACCTATGTATGTTATGTTTGGACATAATGTTAGCTGCCCACATGGGCGTTATGTTAACTGTTGAAATTTGTTGCTGCATACCGCCATGGCGGTGTACAGGTTGGGCTGGAGTGCTGGTGGCAGTGGTGTGTATGTGGATTGTTGTAGTTGCAGACATGGTGGCATTACATTGCTGTGGGTGTGTTCAAGGCCTAGACTATTGGGTGCATGGCCGAAGGCCGTAGGCGTAGACCAGGCACTCAAGAGCCTAGGCCTTGAACACACCCACTGCAGTAATGCATTTTTAATGTGCATCAGTTAGACGGTGGTGACATGTAAGGAATGGTTGTGGAGCACATTTCAGCTGTTATATGCCAGTGTTGCAAACAGAATGTGGGTAGGTTGGCAGTGGCACAATACTTTGTGAATGGAAGTGGGTATGCCGATAGTATGTGATTGAAAGTTCACAGGGATGTAGGAGAAAGTGTTTTGTTTGTACATTATGGTAACTGTTGCAATTTGTTACTGCATACCTCCATGGCGTTGCTTTGTGGTTGGAGATGCTGCAGTGAAAAGTCACGCTGTGTGGGTACTGGGTGCAATGCTTCTATACTATCAGTATGTTACAGGGTATGGTTGAAAGGCAGCTTATATGTGCTTGGATAGTGTGCTGTGTGCACAATGCTCGCAGTATGGGCAATGTTCTAAACATGTTGTGTTTACGTTGCCAGTGAAACAATCCTTTCTGAGTGGAAGTGGGTAAGAGAATAGTATGTGAATGAAAGGGCGTAGGGGTGCCAGAGACAGTGTAATGTTTATACATTATGGTAACAGCTATACGTAATGATGTGTATGTCCATTGCAGTATCGAGGTTGGTTAGGAGTGCTGGTGCCGGTGGTGCATATGTGCATATTGGTAGTTGGCGAAATGCTGACATGGATTGTTCAATTACGGTGGGGGGAATGTGTGCAAGGAGCAGACCCACTGGAGAAATGCAGGTATGGCAGTGTATGCAGCACAGGGTGAAGATCTTTGGAGAATGCAGGTGGAGCACATTGTGGATGTGCTACAGCAGGACACGTGAGTTTCAATGCGTGTATTGTGCATTCTATGGTTGTGGTCATAGTTGGAACATGCCACAGTATTTGGTGTGCAGCCAGACATGGTGCAGTGAGAAGTTGGGTAGTGTGGCCACAGCATACAGTGCTACGTAATGTGAGTATGGAAGTGGGTATGGTTGAAGGGTAGCTTATATGTGGTTGGTTACTCTGCTGTGTGCACATTTATTGAAGTATGGCCAATGATTTGAAGGTGGTGTGCATAGGTTGGCAGTGACACAATAGTCTGTGAATGGTGCATAGGGGTGTTGCAGGCTGCGCGATGTTTGTGGCTTCTGCTAATTGTGACATGTGTTTGTGAATGGGTGTTTTATGGTTTGGGGGAGATGGGTAGAACTGTAACTGCATATGTAACATTTGTGCATAATGTTAGCTGCCCACATGGTCGCTTGCTTGGATGTGTAGTGTTGTAGTGGGCGTGGAAAGGGTTGCAATGTTGAGTGCATAGCCAAAGGTGTGCTGGGGGCGTGTTAGGATGTTTGTGGATGCTGCAGTAGTGCATTCTTTAGCAGAAGTTTCTGGTGGAGGGGCTGTTTAATCAAACGGAACGTGTGCTGAGAGTGTTTAACGGTAAATAATGAGTGGTGAATAGAAATGACAGTGTGCAATGCAGAGGTTTTGTATGTGATTGGTGCATGCGTGTTTTGAAATGTGACAGCACCCAATTGGGAGATGAGTGAGGTAAGCGAAGCACAAGATGGATTCAAGACCGGTTACTTCACAGGTAAGTGTTCTTGCTCGCTAATGCTGTTCTTGTTCTTCCAGTTTATTAATGCAATCCAGATCTAGGGCTTCAGGATCGGGCTGCCAGAGAAGCAGATGAGCAGGAGCTGGACACGGTGAGCGGTACGCTGCAGGAGTGCAGAATAACGCAAAGAATGTTCTGCTGTTTGGGTGTGGTTTAAATAGCCCAGGTAAAGTAGTCCCAGGCCAAGTAGTTCCAGGCTCAGCCACACCCAAAATACTAGACCGCTTGGCTTGGTTATAAAGAACTGAGCTGTGTAATAGTCCTCCATGTTGGATTAAGGTCCAAAACTGGTATGGCCTTATTCCTGATAATGAGCCTGGCACCAAAGGCGCCAGGACTGACTCCATGTATGTTTCGGATGGAGTTTTAAGGCCCTTGGGGCCAGTGTGAAGGGCTTTAGCCCCACTGCTGCCAGGGGGCTGTTATACCTGAGGGGGTCAGGGGCATGGATCGTGACAGCACCCCCCCCCTAAGGCCCCTCTCAAGGTATTTCCTCTGTCTGGCCCTGGTTTGGTTGGATGGTTCCGATGAAATCGTCTTACCAGGCATGGCTCATGGACGTGCTCGCTAGGCTCCCATGTCCTGTCCTGAGGGCCGTATCCCTTCCAGTCCACTAAGTAATATAACTTAGACCTGGTGAGCTTAGAATCTAGGATGTCCTTGACTTCAAATTCGGGTTCTCTGTTAACCAGTACTGGATTTGGTGGTGTTTTGACCCAAGTTCCAGGCTGAACAGATTTTAAGAGTAACACGTGGAATATGGGATGGATCTGCATATTTGGTGGTAAAGCTAGTTTTACTGGCAAAGGATTTATAATAGCCTTGATGGTATAGGGCCCTAGATATCTGGGATGAAATGTTCAAGTTCCTCTTATGGGCACATGCCGAGACACCAATCAGACTTCATCTCCGACTTGGTAGTATGGGGCTTTTCTTCAGTGTTGATCAGAGAATCTTTTCTATCTTTCTTTGGCTTGGATGAGGTGTTCTGCTGCTTTTTTGAAGGCTTGAGTGATGGTCGTATGTAAAGTCTTCACTGCGGGCATTTCCAAGGCCATGGAGGTATTTAATTCAGAAGTACGTGGGTGCCTTCCATATATGGTATAGAATGGACTGTGTCCGGTACTGGTGTGTAGCGAGTTGTTGTAGGCATATTCGGCTATCCACAGCACATCCTTCCAGCTTTCTTCCACTTGATGTAACATGCACCATAGGTATTGCTCTAGTGTCTGATTCGTCCGCTCCGTTTGGCCATCAGTTTGGTGATTGTGACTAGTGGACAGATGAATATCGATTTGGGCAATTGCACAACTCTTCCTCCAGAAGTTAAGACACGAACTGACTCCCTCAGTCAGAAATCAGGACGGAGGGGAAACCATGTAATTGTACGATTTGCTCTAAAAACACCTTTGCCAGACTGGATGCGTTTGGTAGACCCTTAAGCACAATGAGATGGGCCATTTTAGAGAATAGGTCAACAACCACTAGAATAGTGTTGAACCCTTGACAGGGAGGCAGATCTGTGATGAAATCGAGGAAGAGTGTGTGCCAAGTTGCAGGTGGAATTTCCACGGGTTGAAGAAGGCCCACAGGTCTTTGTTTCTGGGATTTATTCTATGCACAAATGCCACATGACAGGATAAACTGCGCAATGTCCTTTTGCCAGGTCAGCCACCAATAATTTTTTTTCACCTTGGCTAGGGTCTTGGCAATTCCTGGATGTCCTTCTATCAGGGGGTCGTGATAACCAGAAATGACTTGTTCTTGTAGTGCCTTATTCGGTAGATATAAACTCCCTCTGAAATACAGGAGTTGGTTCTTTGTTGTGTAATGTTCACCTTGAGTGGTCCAATCTTGTAGAGCCTCGGTGTTCATTAGGAGCCAAATTTCCTTTTGGAGTTCGTCCAGAGATAACGTTGTTGTAGGTCCTAGTAGTTTGTCACCTGGAATAATGGGCACTGGGTCGGGGTTGAATATGCGTTCTCATCAGTACTCATGCAGGATAGGGCGTCGGCTTTTCCGTTCTGGACTCCAGGTCGGTACGTGATTATGTAATCATATTCTGTGAAGAATAAAGCCCATCAGAGTTGACAGGATGATTGCGCCTTTGCTGTCTTGAGGTATTGTATGTTGCGATGGTCGATGATTACTGTGATGGGATGTCTTGTGCCTAGGAGGTAATGCCTCCAACCCTTCAAGGCTGCCTTGATCGCTAGGAATCCCTTTTCTGTTATTGCATAGTTAAGTTCAGATGTAGTAAATTTTCACGACCAAAAGGCCACGGGATGTAACTGGCCTGTTTAGGGATCCCTTTGGGAAAGAACAGCCCCCATTGCCATGCTGGAGGCATCTGTTTCCACTACATATGGGAGATCTGGGCGGGGGTGTCGTAGCACCGGGGCTGAGGTAAATCTTTTCTTGAGTTCCTGGAAGGCCTTTTCCGCCTCTTTTGTCCATTGGAACAGTTTGTTGTTTTTTCTTAATAAAGAAGTGATCGAGTGCACAATCTGGGAGAAACCCAGGATGAATCGGCGATAAATGTTTGCAAAGCCGAGCATACTTTGGACACCTTTGACTGAAGATGGTGATGGCCAGCTAAGGATGGCATCTACTCTGTGCATATCCTTCCGGACGCCTCTGGAGTGAGGACAAAACCAAGGGACTCGACTTTGGTGATATGGAAGGAGCATTTTTCAAGTTTGGCGTGTAGCTGGTGCTGTCAGAGTTTTGCAAAGACCACGCAAACGTGCCTGACATGGTCCTGTTTAGAAGAGGAGTACACCAAGATGTCGTCGATCTAAAGTAGGACACATACGTCGATCAATTCCCGTAGTACATCATTCATGAAGTACTGGAACGCGGCGGGAGCGTTGCAAAGCCCAAAGGGCATCACCTGATATTCGTACAGCCCATACTTAGTACGAAAGGCGGTCTTGCATTTGTCTCCTTTCTTTACACGCACGAGATGGTATGCCCCCCGTAAGTCTAATTTGGTGTAAATTTGGGCATCCTTGACTTGGTCCAGCAGTTCTGGGATAAGGGGTAGAGGATAACGGTTTTTAACTGTTACCTGGTTTAGTGCACGGTAGTTGATGCACGTTCTGAAGTCCCCCTCCTTCTTGGGTACAAAGAATAGGGGCGAGGCTGCCAGGGATTTGGACGGGCGGATAAAACCTTTTGCCAGGTATTGGTCCAGATATGATTTCAAGTGGAGATTTTCAGGTTCGGTGAGTGCATAAATTCGACTACACGGGATTTGTGCTCTAGGTACGAGGTCGATCTGACAGTCATATGGCCTGTGAGGGGGTAAGGTATTAGCCTGTTCTTTTTGGAAAATGTCTTGAAAATCGTGGTATTCGCTTGGTAGTGTACTTGTTACACGTAGTACCAATGCCTCTTTATCTTGGACAGGTGTCTCTGAGTCAGACAATGGCATTTCCACTTGGTAGCACGCAGGAGCACACTCATTGGAGAAGGCTAATTTTTTGGCTCGCCAGTCGATGTTAGGATTGTGAGAAACCATCCACGGCATACTTAGAATCACCGGGAACTGAGGGGCCTTTATAAGGTTGAAGGCAATGGCTTCCCGATGTCCGTCTTAGCACAGAAGGGTCAGTTCTGTTGTGCATTGAGTTACAGGACCAGAAGCTATCTCCATGCCATCGACAGTGGTGACCTTCTCAGTTGTTGTTTTCTGACAGAGGGGAAGCCCCATTTTTGTTGTCAGGCCTTGGTCTATGTAGTTAGCAATGGCTCCAATGTCTATCTATGCCTCCACAGCATGCATCCGAGACGGTTGTTGGTGACTGATCAAAATCACAGGCAGGGCAAGATGTGAGGTCTGTGGCTCTTTTCCTTCACTCGACAAATGGAACTCTACGGTTGCCGGGCCTGGAGGTTTTCAGACTCTTGTTCTCTTCCTTTCTCTGAAGCTCCAACTGTTCTCTTAGGGGGTTTTACAGGACATTCTCTGAGGAAGTGACTTGATTTCCCGCAGTACAGGCATAATTGCTGTTGTCTCCGTTTGTCTCTTTCGGCCTTGGTTAATGGGCTCCTTACCCCCCAATTTGCATGGGTTCCGAAGTGTTTTCTGATGAACGCGGAATGTTCTCCTTTGAGCGTACATACACAGTCCGATTCTCCGTTCTGGCTCAACCTGTTCTTCGTTCTTGGAGCCTGTGGTCTAGCTGCACCACTAGGTTGATGAACTCTGCGCAGTCTTTTGGCGGGTTTACCACCTGAGCTAGGACGTCTTTCAATTTCCCCTGTAATCCTCGATGGCATAACGTTGTTCGTTTCTCCTCAGGTCCCCCAGTTTCAATGACAAGTCTGTTAAACATGGCGATATATGTTAACAAATCTTGGCTGCCTTGGTGGAGGGACAGAAGTTCGTTATCCAGAGCTTGGCCCTGGGTATGTCGGGTGAACAGCTTCTCCATCTTCTGTTGAAACCCCCTGAAATCCCGCAGGAGAGGGTCATCCTGGCTTACTAACGGTATGGACCAATCCGCGGCACTGCCACTCAGATATTACAGAACGAAGGCAACCCGCGACTGATCGTTAGGAAAGGCTCCGGGTCTACAAAGAAAATAGAGGAGGCACTGGCTCATGAATACTGCATATTTTCTTGGGTCCCCCGTAAAACGTTCCGGTGGGGCCAAAGGAACTGCCCCAGGGAGGACCACCTGCACTGGATTGACGGATGTGGCTGGAACCGACGGAATACTTCCTGGCAAAGGAGCTTGCCAGTCTCTGTTTGGAGCAATTGTCTGGCTAATTCCTCAGTGCGATCCTTGGTGACAATCAACTCCCTCCTAAGGGCGTTGGTTTCGTACTGGGTGGAGTGCACCTTGGCCCGTAATTCTCCCAGTAACTGGGCTAGTTGGTCAGTCGCTGATGTTTCCATGACGCCCAGGTAGATGTTTTTTAATTGAGGCTTTTCGTTCTGTTACGCTCACCTGGTATACACTGGGGCATCACACGATATTGGATGGAGGTCTAAGCACTATCCCGGACCCCTTTCTGCTTGGTTATGTGCCAGACTTTGGGTAGCGCCTATAACAGGAGAAAGGAGGATTAAGATACTGGTTCTGTAATGGGTGGACTCCCACCTCCCTCTGGTCCAAATCCCCTCCCTTGGGGTTGTTGCTCATCTTAGGTTTTTGTGCATTGAACTCTCCGTCCTGCGTCTCTGTGCAGGGGCGCGTGGTTGGTGTGGGGGCGTTCCGTGGACCTAGTTGCTTCATTGGTCTGTGTGCCCTTATGTCGGTCCAGACCGGCTGTGACTCTGACTCTGCTTGCTGTCTTCCAGGTGAGTTATAATGTCTTTTCTCTGTCTTTCTTTCCCTCCGTTTTCTCTGCCTTCTCGGCGTCTTGCTCCACTATGCTTTTCTCTAACAATGGCTCTTTTTGTTTTCACAGGGATGGTTGCAATCTCGGAGTTGCTGCATCGATGGCAAAGACCACAGTGAGTTATTGATGGCAGAGCGCTGTGCTGTTTATTGGTGTTAATTGCTAACCTGTGTTCTCTTCCCTTCTTTGTAAAGGTTGCAGTGATGTTCCGGACTGATGAGCGATAGAAGCACAGCTTGCCGAGGTAAGTGCTTTGTTAATGCTGACCTTGTTCCTTCTCCCTTGCAGGTTGCGGTGAAACCCGAGATGGGCAAGGTAAGAGAAGCGCAGCGTGCTGCCAGGACTCGCTGCTTCCCCAGGTAAGAATTGTTATTAATGCTGTCCTTGTTTCTTTACCTTTGCAGGTTGCAGCGAACTCCGGAGATGGGCGAGGTAAGCAAAGCGCAGGATGGATTCAAGACCGGTTACTTCACACGTACTGTTCTTGTTCTTTCAGGTTATTAATGGAATCCAGATCTAGGGCTTCAGGATCGGGCCGCCGGAGAAGCAGATGAGCAGGAGCTGGACACGGTGAGCGTTACGCTGCAGGAGTGCAGAATAACGCAAAGCGTGTTCTGCTCTTTGGGTGTGGTTTAAATAGCGCAGGTAAAGTAGTCCCAGGCCAAGTAGTTCCAGGCCCAGCCACACCCAAAACACTAGACCGCATGGCTTGGTTCTAAAGAACTGAGATGTGTAATAGTCCTCCATGTTGGATTAAGGTCCAAAACTGGTATGACTTTATTCCTGATGATGAGCCTGGCGCCAAAGGCGCCAGAACTGACTCCATGTATGTTTCTGATGGAGTTTTAAGACCTTTGGGGCCAGTGTGAAGGGCTTTAGCCCCACTGCTGCCAGGTGGCTGTTATACATGAGGGGGTCAGGGACATTGATCGTGACAGTAGCACCATGGCGGTGTACAGGTTAGGTAGGAGTGTTGGTGGCAGTAGTGTATATGTGGATTGTCGCACATGCTGATATGGAGACATGCATGGTGGCATTACCTTGCCGTGAGTGTGTTCAAGGCCTAGACTATTGGATGCGTGGCCGAAGGCTGTAGGCCATAGGCCATGCTTTCAAGAGCCTAGGTCTTGAACACACTCCCGCAGTAATGCATTTTTCAATGAGTATGGGTTAGAGGGTGGTGACATGTAAGGAATGGGTGTGGAGCCCATTTAAGCCATTATAGGCCGCTGTTGCAAATAGATTGTGGGTAGGTTGGCAGTTGCACAATACTTTGTAAATGGTAGTGGGTACACCCATGGTATGTGATTGAAAGTGCAAAGAGATGCAGGAGAGAGTGTCTTGTTTGTACATTATGGTAACTGTTGCAATTTGTTACTGCATACCTCCATGGCGTTGCTTTGTGGTTGGAGATGCTGCAGTGAAAAGTCACGCTGTGTGGGTACTGGGTGCAATGCTTCTATACTATCAGTATGTTACAGGGTAACAGACAGTGCAAACTCTCTTCATCAGAGGAGTCATTGTGTGGAAGCTGCCCTTATCCACTACCACTTACCAACTCGGCACTGCGAGCTGCTGTAGGCTCTTGCCGCAACGCGACACGAACGCGATTCCTGGAGGAGGTGCGGCATCTCCAGCATGTGACTTGATCACGTGACTTCAGGATCCTTCAAAGGACAGACGCTGCCGCCCGCACTGTGCGAACAGACAGTGCAAACTCTCTTCATCAGAGGAGTCATTGTGTGGAAGCTGCCCTTATCCACTACCACTTACCAACTCCGCACTGCGAGCTGCTGTAGGCTCTTGCCGCAATGCAACACGAACGCGCTTCCTGGAGGAGGCGCTGCATCTCCAGCACGTGACTTGATCACGTGACTTCAGGATCCTTCAAAGGACAGACGCTGCCGCCCGCACTGTGCGAACAGACAGTGCAAACTCTCTTCATCAGAGGAGTCATTGTGTGGAAGCTGCCCTTATCCACTACCACTTACCAACTCGGCACTGCGAGCTGCTGTAGGCTCTTGCCGCAACGCGACACGAACTCGCTTCCTGGAGGAGGCGCGGCATCTCCAGCACGTGACTTGATCACGTGACTTCAGGATCCTTCAAAGGACAGACGATATCGCCCTTGTGGCGTTAAGCCCGAGGGAGTAAAGCCCATCGGCTGTTGTGCGGCTGTTTGGCGCTGGGGAGCTGTCGCTAGGACAAACAACACGATGATGACGACGAAGGAGGGCCCACAGAATCGCCAGAAATCATTGCTCTACAGAAGAAAAGCTTTGTTAAGTTTTCCAAAGGAGGTAAGCCCTACTCCCCCGGTGGAGGTAAAAGCACAAAAAGATCTAATTGAGTTTGCCATTAAGAACGGCTTGGAGGTGGTTACTTGTTTGGGCAAAGGATCGGTGCCGTCACTAGCCGCTCTAGCCCAAACAACGTTGGGCCCACCCAGATTGAGAGATGGTTCTAGGAATACATGTAATCAAAGGGCAAGCCCTGACATTAACACTGGGGAATTGGCTCGGGATTTCTCTCCTTCAGTATATGTTGACGCGTGTGAAATTGTGCAAGCATTGGGATTCGAATTAACGGACTCTGAATAGATGGGAACTATCCTACCAATTGGCCTAACGCAGGAAATGGAGCGGTTCGAATCCCCGCTGTGTAATATTTACTCCGCGGAAAAATCAGGAAAGGCTGATGCCTCTCCGCTTCCTTCTTCAGCAGTTGGAGGCGTGATTATGCGAGACATTCCTGCCTCCTCAAATGACAAACGAAAGGAACCAAATCAGAACATGGACCCTGGCGAGGGGGCGCTTCCTGATTCGCGTCCAGTACCAGTGCCAGTAACAGAGCAAAACTCTACTGATCTCTCTGTTCGTGAAGCTCGACTGACTGCTCGATTGAAAGCAGACTTCTTAGCCACCTATGAATGTCTGAACGCAAGTTTTCTGAAAAATCAATCCACAGAGAAAAATAAGTCTCAAAATCAGAAAAAACGACGCTCTGTGAGCGAAAAAAACATCTTTTCTGAAAGACCCAAAACTTCGTTGCTGTCCAGTTCCGCCCATCAATCGTCATGTGAGAATTTTGAACTATCTGGTACAGACGAAGTTGAAAAAAGAGCTGTAACGTGTATTCCACCTGCAGACGACTTGCTTAGAAAGAAAAACGCAGTTCCCAAGATGGCTAAAACTGCCCAGGAGGCGACTAAAACTGATCAAACAGCTAAAAGCTCTATGTCTACCGCGGCAGGAATCCAAATACATAACAACGTATTGGCCGCAACATCAATTGCATTACTTCCATTTATGAAGTTGTATGAATCGATACATGATGCAGTAACCGATCAAATGACCATGCTGGTAGACATAAATGCAAAAATGAGAAGTCTAGAAAGTTTCTCGAAAGCAATTGATGCTAGATTGGATCTTGAAGCCGAAAACTCCTCAAAATGGCAATCTAGACTAAGTGACTTAGCCCGCCAGTCAAATAGTGACAATTCCACATTAATGGACGCTGTAATTGAGTGTACAAAGTGGATGCGTCATAACACACCAACTTTCACAAGTCCAGTTTATGAATATGTTCATGTTCCTAACTGTCATACTAACTTATCTAAGGATCAACCCTTGGAGACCGGCCACGTATTCCAGAAGCACCCGATGACCCTGGGTGGCCCTGTACGCTGCCTATTGGGGCCAACACTCATACTCTGCAACAAGCACCTCCATTGATTGTAGAAGGCGCTGCCCCGTGTGCCATGCTTGGTGTGGTTATCCAAGCAGAAAAAGTTGCAGAGGTACAAGAACAAATAAACTTAACGGAAAAACATTCCTTTGGGATTTTCAAAACACCAACAGGGCTGGCGAAAGAGAATGAAAAACAAACCCTGCAACAAAAGTCTTGTGGCACAAAAGGTGCTCCAAACCTTAGAACTCGGAAACAAGTAGCCCAACGTGCCCGAACATCTTGCAAGAAAAAATTCATTCGAAACTTATCAACTCCGCCGTCCATTGCCCCGTTCAAGCGGCCGGAGAAAGAATTGGACGGACAATTAAAACCAAAATTGGCTGTGGTGAAAAAGTTACCATCCCAGCCAAATGCCAAAAGAGCTAGAAAAGCTTCTAGTAGTGACAATGATTCAAGTTCTGATGTATCATTGAAGTTATGTGAGTATTCAACATACTCTATAGACGACGATGACATCGAAGACAGTGTTGGCACTGTAGCAGTACCAAAGTCAATCACCGAAAGACCTGGCAAAGAACCCATGAAGAGGCCGACCGAGTCAAACATGAATTCGACCACCCCTGGCATGCAAGTAATCTCGAAAGTCGCAAGGGCTCCTTCCACATCGATTGCCACTAAAGAGAGTATAGGGGCAAACGCGATTAGAGGAAGGGCGGAAGCTCTCCCATTTCCCCAGTGGAGTAAATTAAATCCAAAACTAACAAGTGCACAAATTGAAAAACTTGACAACAAAGAAAACATGTCCAGCAAAAATCGACCTGAAAATACACGTAAAGGCATATGGAAAATCCAAATCAAAAATGCCTTGCCAGAACAGAAAGAGGTAAATTTAAATCGAAAGAACATTCTGAAACTGCTACAGTGCATTGCAACGCTGCGTGCAATAAAATCGGAAGACATAGCAGTTGTTGAATACATGTCTGAGGATTTTTCGGACTGGGTAAATTTACATCTACACTCTCGTGCTCTCAAGACGGCCATATTAGATGCTGCGGATGACCTCTTGTTCTTCGGCTTCGAAGTAATAAGTGTTGATGCTAGTGATGAGATTAGTCCACACTTATCACCAGTGGAACAAACCGAACAAGAAAAAAGAAGGAAAGTTCTGTGGGACCATATGAGCATCAAATACACACCATGTACAAAAACAGCAAGCAAAACAACAGAACTATTAGCAAAGAGCGGACAGCAGAGAAGAAAATAACCAGCTGCTATCCTGGAACACTCGTGGCTTTAAACATTTGTTTGATGGAAAGTGGCAATTCCCGTTGGACTTGTCAATTATATGTTTACAGGAAACATGGCTGCGCGAGTGTCCTGGTTGTGATGGGTACACAGTCCTTCTGAATCCTGCTGGAAAAAACCTATTTGGTCGTCCCTTCGCTGGCCTGGTTACAATGATCAAGAATAATAACGATTGGACGATAATATCCTCTGTAAATCTGAACATGTTCGTACAAGTAACAAAGATTCAGATAAAATGTTTTGCTTCACTCAGGAATCAAGTGTTATTGATTGTTAACATTTACTGGAATACTGCAATGATCTTGCAATCAAAATTCATTGGAGCCGTACTGTCGGAGGTTGATAAGTGTCTCCTAGCAGATGAGGATCCGGAAATTATAATATGTGGTGATTTCAACTATGCCTGGTTAAATATGCCAACATCTAAATGTGATGAAGATGGTATAATGATTAACGGTAAACTGCAGGATCGAGGTGTCAGATGGTTAAAAGAAATGGCATTGATAGAGTGCTCAATGCTGAACGGAGCAACCCGTGGTGATATCCCTCCAGGCTTTACTTGGAAACGAGGTGTGAGTAAAAAGACCCTTGATTACATTTGGGTGTCCAAAAAATTGTTACCAACAGTCTTTTCATTTGAAATAAAACAGACTGTCAAGAGCGACCATGATGCAATGTTGTTAAGCTGGGAAAAAGCAACAAAATCAGCCTCACTTAAGTATCTTGAAAGCATAACAATAAATAACGGAACAAACAGATTGCGCATGAGTGCACCTCAGTTGCTAATGCTGACAAACAACCTTGAGAAAGCGCCCTCAATAATGTCAAGGATCAATTATCCCTTGCTATTACACTACTTTAAAGGGAGGAATATAATCCACAAAGGGTCTGCATCTGAAGTAAAACATCCTTTCAATGCAACCATAAATCAGGAAAAGAAAAAGCTACGAGATGATATAAGGCTCCTGAAAAAAGTCGATCCTGGAAGTGCTCCCACCAAAATAAAATCAAGACGCCAGAAATATCGTAACTGGATTAAATCCTTTAATTTCTTGCGAAGGCAGTCTCAAGCTGAACAGATGTTAAAATTGATTATTTTGAAGGACAGCAGACACATTTGGGAGATAATCAACACTGGTAGCTTGAATCACACCTATTCAATGGCGAATGGTGTGAATGGGGCCAGCTGGGTCGCTTACTTTTCCGCTGTCTCTGATTACTTAAATTGCACTGTGGTACCCTTGACATTAACAACCACTGCAAGATGGAATGTAGAAGATTCTGCAGAAGACATCGAATTGGCAATTATGAAGTAAAAGGCTTCTAGGGCTGCAGGCCCCGATGGTATCTCAAATGTGATGCTAAAATCCCAAAAGTCTCTATGGGCCAACATGATGAGATCTCTGTTTGAACGAATTTCACGTGAAAAAATCCTGCCGGCTTCATGGTTAAGGGCAGTAGTGGTTCCAATATTTAAAAGGGGCAATCGAGACGATCCTAACAACTATCGCCCGATTGCCCTTTTGGACACAATCGGCAAGGTCTTTGGAGCCTTTCTGCAAAAGCGGCTGTCAAATTGGGCAACTGAGATTGCCGTGAGCGACCCCAGGCAAACAGGATTTACCAAAGGAGTTGGAGTTGAATTAAATCTGGTCCTCCTAAACTGTTTAAAACTCGATGCCTTGAAGAGAAAGAAAACGCTGTACCTTGCATTCATAGACCTGAGCCAGGCATTTGACAGCATAAATCGTAATCTCCTATGGAAAAAACTAAATGACTGGAATTTCCCAAATGACTTGCTGGAGCCCTTGATTGCCCTCCACTCCAATACGTCCTTTAGAGTAAGGTTAAATCAGCAAGGTGATTTGTCAGATGAAATAGTCACAAGAAGGGGCGTGAAGCAAGGTTGCCCGCTTGCTGCCCTACTTTTCAAACTTTTCATGTCAGACTTATTTCTGGCATTTAAAGATCAAAGGATTTTTCCGCCGTTAGTAAATGGGCAACAAATAAGTTGGGTCATCTATGCTGATGACATCGTTCTCATAGACACTACTCCAGTTGGGCTTCAGAGACTGCTGAATGCGTTTCAAAACTATTGCCTGCAAAACGACTTACAAATCAACTCCAAAAAGTCGAAGATAATAGTGATTGGACGTTGCTCCCAAGCACGTTCTCGTAAATTTTGCTGGCAAATAATGGACAAACGACTAGAAACATCGAATAGCATCAGATATCTAGGAGTGCAATTTAATAATTCTATTCGTGAGTGGGACTGGACACAAGACTTGGTGGCCCGTATGCAAATGTTTGCATTGCAAGGTGCCAAACTGCATGCAGCATATGGCAAATTCTCCTTTAAGCCAATCCTAACATTCTACCTACAAAAGGTGACGCCGGCTATAACATTTGGGAGTGAATCTGGCTGGAACATCCCTCAGGTTTTGTGGAATAAACTGGAGGGAAATTTCTGACGAAAAGTTCTAAGGCTGCCAAAAAATTCTGCAATGACAGCGATACGTTACGAGTTATGCATTGATTCACTCTACGGCACTGTGCTGTGGAAATCCATCTCCACTCTGAGAAAAATGATGCTGGAACATAATTCAACACCATATGAAATTTTGCATACAGTTTCAGAGCATCCGTCTGCTGGTTTGATAAACAAGTGGAAAGCCAAGCTGGTTTGCATATTACATAATGCCGACGTTTCTCTCAAGACCGTAATCCTGCGACCTCAAGTGGCAAAAAAGAAATTGCGCCAACAAAATTGGATATTAAATGAGGAGGCTAGAAACAAATTGGCATCTTCCTTAGACCTTGGAAGCACCCTGAATAGATTGGACATTTTGCCAAAGTACCTAGATAGATTTCCATCAAACTATCACAGGAACATGTTCCTACGATTACGCCTTAATCTCTATAAATCCAAGGAGATCCTTGTACTGAGGCATGAGATATCTGAACAGGACGCTCGATATCGGTTCTGTAACCAAGCGACAGAATCATTACGCCACTTAATCACTGCATGTGAGGCGATTGCTGTTCAGCGCAACCAGCATATAGCCCACTTTGCCCCCTTATCTGGAAATATGGATGCTTGGTGGTGTTATTTGATTGGTGGCATCAACACTCAGTTAATTTGCGCAACCATAAACTTTTTGGATGCTTTGGACCTATCCAATTTGGAGGGCCTGGTCTGAGAGACGAGGACCCTTTTGAATCCTGTGAATGAGGTTGTTTTAGATCCTAGATACTAGGAGATTTGTAACCTGTAACTTAAAGTTGTCTTTCTTTTGTACAAACTGATGTTACATAAAAATAAAAAAATTAAAAAAAGTTACAGGGTATGGTTGAAGGGCAGCTTATATGTGCTTGGATAGTGTCCTGTGTGCACAATGCTCGCAGTATGGGCAATGTTCTAAACATGTTGTGTTTACGTTGCCAGTGAAACAATCCTTTCTGAATGGAAGTGGATAAGAGAATAGTATGTGAATGAAAGGGCGTAGGGGTGCCAGAGACAGTGTAATGTTTATACATTATGGTAACAGCTATAGGTAATGATGTGTATGTCCATTGCAGTGTCGGGGTTGGTTAGGAGTGCTGGTGCCAGTGGTGCATATGTGCATATTGGTAGTTGGCAATATGCTGACATGTATTGTTCAATTGCGGTGGGGGGAATGTGTGCAAGGAGCAGACCCACTGGAGAAATGCAGGTTTGGCAGTTTATGCAGCACAGGGTGGTGATCTTTGGAGAATGCAGGTGGAGCACATTGTGGATGTGCTACAGCAGGACAAGTGAGTTGCAATGTGTGTATTGTGCATGCTATGGTTGTGGTCATAGTTGGAACATGCCACAGTATTTGGTGTGCAGTGAGAAGTTGGGTAGTGTGGCCACAGCATGCAGTGCTACGTAATGTGAGTATGGAAGTGGGTATGGTTGAAGGGTAGCTTATATGTGGTTGGTTACTCTGCTGTGTGCACATTTATTGAAGTATGGCCAATGATTTGAAGGTGGTGTGCATAGATTGACAGTGACACAATAGTGTGTGAATGGTAGTGCATAGGGGTGGTGGAGGCTGCGCTATGTTTGTGACTTCTGCTAATTGTGACATGTTTTTGTGAATGGGTGTTTTATGGTTTGGGGGAGATGGGTAGAACTGTAGCTACATATGTAACGTTTGTGCATAATGCTAGGTGCCCACATGGTCTCTTGCTTGGATGTGTAGTGTTGTGGTGGGTGTGGAAAGGGTTGCAATGTTGAGTGCATAGCCAAAGGTGTGCTGGGGGCATGTTAGGATGTTTGTGGATGCTGCAGTAGTGCATTCTTTAGCAGAAGTTTCTGGTGCAGGGGCTGTTTAATCAAACAGAACGTGTGCTGAGAGTGTTTAACGGTAAATAAGGAGTGGTGTATAGAAATGACAGTGTGCAATGCAGAGGTTTTGTATGTGATTGGTGCATGCGTGTTTTAAAATGTGACAGCACCCAATTGGGAGACTGCTGCAAAAAGTGACTGTGCAAAGGGAAGAACTATTGTCAGAGCTTTACTGGGCCGTGGCCCTCAATGTAGATGGGAAAGCGCATGTGCACATCTTCCCATTATGAGCAGGGTGGAAATGGAATTGTGGCAAATAGGCAATTAGGAGTTTAGGGTGTGGTTCATAGAAAGGGGCGTTACCATTTCATCACAATACTGTGTCGTGAGGGTGGTTGAATGGAGAGACGCACATTGCTTATCCTCGGTTATACCTTTGTGCGCCATCTGCACAGGTGTCACGTGCAAAGAAGCGTTGCTAGTAATTTCGGGTTGGAAGGAGTGGACGCTTTCTGGGCCTGTCAGGGTAACTGCAGTTTCAGCAGGATGGTTCGCCTTTGCAGATATGTGATGTCCGTAACAAACGTGGACTGTGTCGTGGTGCACTATGGAAGTGCACATTTGGGTTACATGTTGTGTGGATGATTAATGCTTCTACTGATGAGGTTGCTGACCGCATTGATGCGTATTTTCCCTACTACCAAGGTGGTTTTCTGATGCATAACAACAAGACCACTGTGGGTCCATGACGGTGTAATTTGTCCCCAGTCAGCAGTCAGAAGGTGTGTTATAAAAAGATTTATGCATCAGGTTATGCAGGCTGCTGGCATGTTTTCCACCCACTATGAGATCATGAGGTCCCAAAATATGCTGTGGTTCCGTAGAAATGGCATTTATTTGAGCGCCATTGGCAATGCTGTTTTCTTTCACACTGTGCAACAAGCATTGACCAAAATGTGTTAAAAATGTGAGGACAGGCAAACAGAAATGCATACAAAGAGAAAATACAAAAGAAATGTGCTCGCACGCATGTAAAAAAAAAAAACTTTCTACATATACGCTGGAAGACTGAATCCCCTGCCTAGTTTCATTTTGTTTACCAACCCCCCCCCCCCTATCACGAAAAGGTAGTGGATTACGTGGTACTTTCAGGATGGCACATGCCACATCCTGGGTGGCTATGCGGATGTATGCGGATGGAGAAATTGTGCATACTTTCATTGAACTTTGTAGTGGCCGTGCTTTATAATGGCACGACATTTGTACTGTAAATGTGTAATGGTACATTTCAAGTGTTGCACAGCAGTGACAGTGTTCGATGATGGCGGCTTCAATGCAATTGGTGGATCCGTGTGTGCCTATTTACCAGTAACCTAATGAAGTAGAGCTGCAGAGAAGATAGTGCAAAGGGAAGAAGGACTGCTTCAGATTTACACGGGTGCGGCCCACGCGCTACTTTGGGAGGTGCGTATGGCAAAACCTGCTCTTTACACCACCTTGCCCAATTGCCATTCGGTGAAGAGTTTACTGAGGTAATGTGTGTAGAAGAAAACACAAAAGCTACTGAAAACAGACAAAAAAGTTGTTTTTGTAGAAGGATCTACACACAAAAAAACAAGGCTCTTTTAAGAGTCGCCCCTTACTACTAACTTCCCCTGACCTGGTTGCAAATTATTCCACCACAACCGCATGCAGCACAAAAGTCACATGCAGGGATTTCGCGGGTGGTGGCCACGAAAATGGAACTGTGGAGTTTGTCCAATGAGTTGCTTAGGATGTGCTGCATTAGGAAGAGGGGCTCCTGCTGCACTGGGGACCAGCCCTCGATGTACATAGGGACCCGCACGTGCCACGTTCGATGCTCCTCACCATGCTGGCCTATGGAAATGGGACTGTAGTGATTGTCCTGACATGTGCTGCTCAAGTTGTGCGTCAGAGGAAAGCATGCCAATACGAAGAAGGACTCCTCCGGCTTCACTGGGATGCAGCCCTGGCAGTACTTGGAGAAAGGCACGTGCCACTTTCTGCGTTTGTGAACATGCTGGCCAATAGAAAGGGGACTATGCCCGTTGGCCAATGAGGTGGTCAGGGTGTACGTTACAGAAAAGAGCACCAATAGGCCTCCCTTGCAGTGATTGGGGAAAAGCATATTTTGCCCTTCTCACCATGTTGGCCAATGGAAATAAGACTAAGGCCTTTCCTTTAGCAAATCAGATGCTCTGGGTGTGCATCCCAGGAAAGGGAGGCATTCACTTTTCCAGAACTTTGTGTACTGCGGCTGGCAAACATGGCAAGATGCAGAGTTTTCCTCGTGGGTGATTACTTTGTGGAAGATCTGTGCGTGTATGCTCTCCAAGAAGACTTGTCTAGCAATTTAGGTTTGGAGGGAGTGGACGTTTTGTGGAGTGGTATGGAATTGTGCTGTTTCAGCGGACTGCTTCTAGAATGACGATGCATGGCCTCTTCAGCAACTGTACATGTTGTGGTTGTGCACTTTGGAGGCTTCTTTTTGGGCTCCATGCCTTGGTCCCATGTGTCCAGTCAACTGAAGATTTTGTTGAAAGCATGCAACACATTTTTCCTACTGCCAAGGTGCTTTTCTCATGTATAATGCCGAGAATCACCTGGCATTAATCCCATGTTTCCTCTCGCCAGCCAGAGGTCGGAAGGGGTCTCATCAACAGAAGCATGTGTGACTTCTTGAGTGCTGCTAGGATGTTCTCCTGTGACAATGAGAACATTGGTTCCCGATACATACACCTTTTCGATGGAAATGACATGTCGTTGTCGGCCAGTGGCAATTAAATGTTTGTGTACAATCTACAGACTGCATTGAGGACCCTACTGTAAGAATGTGAGCTGAAGTTGAAAACACACATTCACATATGAAAACCACAAAGAAAGTGTTTCTAGGGAAGCACCTTTAAAAAATAAATTAAAAAAACCACAAAAAAATTAAAGATTCTTTTAAGAGCCACCACAACCAGCTGGTTGTGGTGGCTCTTAAAAGAATCTTTAATGTGCCGCCCTGGCACAAAGTTATTCCCCCACTCCTTCGCACCTGCAGCACGAAAAGTCAGCGAACATTGCGATAGTTGCTGGGTTGCACGTGGCACATATGCCCCTTTTGCAGATGACGCCAATAGAAATGGGCCTGCAGAGGTTATGGGGCTGGGCAATAAAGTTTGTGGATGTGGTGTCTACGGACCCACAGAGCTACACTGTGTATTTGTTCACAGAAATGCAGAGGGTGCCGTTATGGGTGTCTGTTTTACAAGGCACAGCATGCAGACTTTAGGGTTTGCTGACATACATTCAGTGAAAGTGAATGCAAAACACTGTGCACTCGCTACTCATTTACCAATCTATGATGTACATGTGTAGTGCTATGGACTAGGTACAATGAAGTGCCTGATTTTGGTTTTTGTGTGTGATACGCAATCATGACCACATTATTGCAGCTCATTGTGCAGGAAACATTGCACAGCATATTCCACAAGTTTCAGTGTTGTTTGCGATGAAGGAGGCACTTGCCCAATTCATGTGTTTCTTTCTGATCTCTTGCATAAATGTCTATCGCAGTATGCAGCTACCAATGTGGCAGCATCAGTTTCTATTTGGTCCGTCAATGGAGACAGCGCCGTACATTGCAAAGAAGTGTATTTGTGCATTTCTTTGTCATGTGCCAATGGCATATTTCGCCCATGGCATTATGACGTTTCCCAGCACAAATACTTTTCCCTACCCACAACGTTCATCTTACTGTGCCAGCTATCTCAACTTCTGCACACACCATGTAAATTGACTTGGTGCCTTTCTTGCAAGTAGTGATATTTTCTTGCAGTAAGTGTTACGCTGTGACTGTCTTCAAAACACTCTGCAAAACGTACAGAAACCTCTTTGTACAGCACACTCCTTTCTAACTGACTGCACTACTGTGTTCTCCACAATGCCATACCTCCCGCCCTGCAGGCGTGCATTGGCAATTCCATTGTTCATCTTTGACAGGTGCTTTCTTTGTTTACCCTTTTCAATTCCCCAGTGCATCTTTATTTGTTATCGTGCTCTCACACATGCCACAAAAGGAAAGCCAGTAAAAGTCTGGTACAGAAGGGGCAGCACCTGCGTAGATACTATAGGGGATGTTCCGGGAGACAGAATTATTGGGTGGCCCGCACCTATATAGGCAGCACTCATTATAATGCTCCTGTAACAATCGTTGCAATGCACTTCCAAGTACCTTCCCTGTGTACAGTGGCGCATTGCACTACATGTTCAATACAATGCACTCTGCTGGGTAAGGGTCTGTAGCACAGCATATGCTTTGGAAAGGTTGTTTTACAGCTCTGCTGCCCTACAGGAGTGTCCCTCTTGTTGCCCACAGCAGATGTGGCAAATGCTCTACATGAAAGTACCCAACGTCATTCTTTGAAAGGCGGTAGGCGACCCACTGCTCCTTTGTCCTTTAATTTGCGTTGTCGTCACATGCAGTACAAACACTTTATGTTACGCCATTACTGTTAGCGGTAACATTCACGGATATACATACATTGTGGAATACAAGAATGTTTACAACAACGCCAACCGCAGCTTCTTTACATATGCCACAAAGCCATTTATTCTGTGCAACCCATGCACATACAGCACTTTCCTAGCCACCAGTAAGATTGCTTGCACCCTGCATATTCTGCTATTTCCTTACTTGCCTTTGTGTGCACAGTAATAATAATTTGGCACTTATATAGTGCTGTGTGGTGCTCATTTATCGACCTCGGAAGGATGAAAGGCTGAGTTTGACCCCGCCGGGATTCGAACCTGCATTAGCAGGCTCTGCACGGATGTCAAAGCGAGCGCTCTACTCGCTGTGCCACTTGACCAGTGTATGTGCGTGCAGAAGGTGCACCAGCTTTGCAATTTTGCAGCCTCACTACAAACTGTCCCACTTCCAGTTACATGTTTTCTTCAACCATATAACTGGCACACAACCTTTTCATACTTTCTGTCACACTGCTGCTGAGTGCACACACAATGTATCAGTTTCACGGGTCATGGAAAGGGAAGCAGCAGATTAATCAAAGTAATGCCACATTTAACACAGTGCAGGTTTCTGTTCTTTGTTTACCAGTGGCCATTATACAGTTAGGAGTACTTTAGCCACACCTTGCTATGTTTACAGAGCCTCCCACGAAGTGGACAGCAATACTTTAAATGTGGTAGCCTACTGCATGAATACGTAGGGCTGCCGACAGGGGCGGTGTTATCAGCACACAGTGCATGATCTATGCATGGGTCTAGGTGTGGAACGTAAACATGTGCGCTTCCACAACTACTTAAAAGTACATTTGAAGATGCGGACATGCAGACACTAACGGAGTTCTACGGATACTTGCCATGTAATTGCACATACGCCAACCGAGTGAATTCTATATATGTTACTAAAAACCTTTTCCTTTTACTGGAGAAACTACCCTAAACAACGTTATGCTTAAAGTGCCCTACTAAAAACCTATGAAATTCACTAACAAAAAACGTTGTTAAAGGGACCTTATGGTTAAGTTGCACTACTAAAAAACCTGTGAAATTCAATGGAAAAACATTGTTACAGGAACATTATGGTTACCGGTAAAACCGAGAAAAAAAAATAAATTTGACAGTTATGGTAAGCTAAGCAACCATAACTCGTGCCACCAGTGTGCACTGCAAGGACTAACACCCATGACATCAAAGATGCGATCACAAATCTCATTCATGACATCACTGATGACATCACATGTGCGGCTCCCTCTTGTTTTGTTTACTACCATAAGTAGGGCAGGTGCTTTTCTTCACTAACAGTCAGGAACAAACAATTCAAAAGATTCTATATTTGTGTACGGCACCCTTTTCATATGTTCTTACACTACTTTCCTTATGGTTCACTCACATCATCATATTTGTATTTGTATTTATTTTATTTATAAAGCGCGGCCAGGCCCAAGGGCATACGGGCGCATAAGTTAGATCTGGTTACAATTGCAGTTGAAGGCATTCAATAGGGTTACGTTACATTGCAGTTACAGGTGGGTACAAACGTAGTCATGCAGATGCATATATACATAGTCTAGTATAATTATATTAATTACCCGAGTGTATAGTGACAGTTGATCATGCTAGGATCAGGCAGTTAGGCTGTCATAGAGTCCATGTTGTGAAGCCAGCGCTTAGTGTTATGTTTAAATAGGTTAAATGAAGGTTCTGCTCGCAAAAGTGCTGGTATTGTGTACCATAATTTGGAGGCTTGTACAGGGAAGCTAGCGCCGCCCGAATTGTGAAGTTTAAATCTCGGTATGGACATAGTGTTAGCTTGTGCTGCTCTAAGTGGTCTTGATGAAGTGTGAGGTGTAAGTTGGTTGGTGAGGTAGGCTGGTGCAAGGTTGGCCCTGGCTTTATGTGTGAGGGCAAGAGTTTTAAGGGATATTCTGTGCTTGACTGGAAGCCAGTGTAGCTTGCGTCTGGTCTCCGAAATGTGCATTTTTTTGGGGATGTTGAGGGCAGCTCTAATGGCATTATTTTGAATTACTTGTAGTTTGTTGATATTCTTGTAGCTAGTGCCTAAGTAAAGGGCATTACAATAGTCTATCTTGGAAAGGACTAATGCTCATATGATACATATACATATAGGGGAAGAAGAAAGCTTAAAACACAGCACTGGTTTCTGTGCATGCAGATAGTTAGTTATGTTATGAACTGTTTCTGGCAATACTGCTCCTTTTTAGCTTATTTTAATGTCCTTGTATATAGTCATCTTTGCATGTAGTGTGGTGTCTTTATGGTTTCTGTGCAGTAGTACAATTATGTAGTTATAAAGGCAATGGTAGGTACTTCTAACATGTTTCATAGTACCCGACACTCTAAAACTAATGCATTCATGATTTCAGTATGTAACATGGAAAGATTTTGAAGGTTTCACTTCCATGAGGCATGGTGCAGACAATAGCTACGTTTGCACATAACTTCCTTCATGTAGAGTGAAGAAGTGTGAAATACAATGGTGTGTATAGCAATGCATTCCTCCATGGCCTACTTATCTCATGATAGTTCTTCCAATAATCTTTCATAGTTTTCTGCCACCATTACAATAACAATCCCTTGTGGAGGCTTCCTATTAAAACTACATGCACATGTGATGTCATCAGTGATGTCATGAATGAGATTTGTGATGGCATCTTTGAAGTCATGGGTGTTAGCCTTGCAGTGCACACTGGTGGCACGAGTTATGGTTGCTTACCTTACCTTAACTGTCCAATTTTGGTTTTTTTCTCGGTTTTACTGGTAACCATAACGTTCCGGTAACAACGTTTTTCCATAGAATTTCACAGGTTTTTTAGTAGTGCAACTTAACCGTAAGGTCCTTTTAACAACGTTTTTTGTCAGTGAATATATATATATATATATATATATATATATATATATATATATATATATATATATATATATATTCAGTGAATTCAGTGAAAAAACTTTGTTAAAGGGACTAAGGCGCTACTAAAAACCTATGAAATTCGGTGAAAAAACTTTGTTAAAGGGACGTTATGGTTAAGTTGCGCTACTAAAAACCTATGAAATTCAGTGAAAAAATGTTGTTAAAGGGACGTTATGGTTCCAAGTAAAACCGAAAAACCCTTGAAATTCGCCAGTTATGGTAAGCTAAGCAACCATAACTCGCGCCACCACCGTGCACTGCTAATACTAACACCCACGACATCAAAGATGACATCACAAATGTCATTGATGACATCACATGTGTATGTACCTTTCATGAAATTATGTGTACAAGGGATTCTTATTATAATGTTGCGAAAAAAGTGTCAAGGATCATTGCAATAAATGTCATACCCTAATTAGTGCATTGAACGATGCAGTGATATAAATAGCGTTCTATTATGGGGTTCTATCTAGTATACTAAGCTACTCATGCAGAAACATAGCATTGTGTGCAGCGTACAAGATGAAGGTATAATATTCGTAATGTTAATATGTTGAATAATGAAATGATAATTGTTTTCTTAATAGATTGTTGTGTACTGTGAAATATGTAATAAGTAGCTAATAAAACCCATGTATTACATAATTGCATTACTATAGACAAAACACAAAGAGACAAGAACACATACCAATATGGGTATATACAGGGAAAGTGAAGTTAGCAAAAAAGCACAAGTAGTAGCAGAAACAATTCATAACCTAACTGATTATTTTCATGCAAATAAATGATTGCTGTTTCAAAGCTGCTATTTACCCTAGTATCACTTGATGTGATTGGACCCTAAGGAAAGTAGTGTGAGTACAATGTATACAAATATGACCATATAAAGGGAAAGTACAGCCATAAAAAAACAACAGAACTATCAGAAAGTGCTGATAAGTCTATTAATTATCTTTATGCACAAAAAGGATTGCTGTCTTTCAAGCTTGTGTCTTCCCCTATGTATATGTTTCATATGATGTGACTGGACTCTAAGGGAATTACTGTAAGAACCTACTTGAAGGATACGTCTACAAATAAAATAATTTTTTTAGTTTCTGACTGTTACTGAAGAAAACCATGTGGCCTAGATTTGTCAGCAAAAGTAAAAAGAGTGAGCCAGACATGTGATGTCATCAGTGATGTCATCAATGACATTTGTGATGACATCTTTGATGTCGTGGGTGTTAGTCTTAGCAGTGCACGGTGGTGGCGCGAGTTATGGTTGCTTAGCTTACCATAACTGGCGAATTTCAAGGGTTTTTCGGTTTTACTTGGAACCATAACGTCCCTTTAACAAAGTTTTTTCACTGAATTTCATAGGTTTTTAGTAGCGCAACTTAAGCATAACGTCCCTTTAACAAAGTTTTTTCACTGAATTTCATAGGTTTTTAGTAGTGCAACTTAACAATAATGACTTTGACTTTATATACATATCATATGGAACTGACTGAATCGCTTCTACTGTACTTGATGTCCGCGAACTCATTTAATGTTTGCGGACATGTTCGAAGAACAGTACCACTACCTAAAAACTCTGGGGGGGGTATGTTTGATTGTTATATCATAACATAGGAACATTTAACAAATTCAAAAAGAAGCACACAAACACATTATATGTACTAATACATAAGAAATGTAACCCATATATACAACACACTAACCATTCATTTAAATGCACTATATGTTCTAAAATGGAATATACCACAAGAAAATAAATTGGCTTCCAACATAATTACCTCACAAACACGACAGAACTGAGAACAAGAGCAGACCCACTGAGTACATAGGACATATCTTACCTGAAATAGTAAGTGTACTTAATTTTATTGATATATTTATAAACTTTCTGTATTAGATAAAAAAATATATTATCTTTTTTTTTTTCTCTCACAGAAATGCCTAGTACTCTGGAATGGCTAGAGGAGCATTTCCCACATGAAGAAATGTCACAAGATAGTGAAACTAATGGTAAACACTTTATAATATAAACCATTTAATTATTATTATTTTGTATACATTTAACATATATATATATTTTTTTGTACAGAGCATACCAAAATAGAAAATACTTCAGAAAAACCTGTTATGGATAACACTTTTCACAGTATAGAAGAAAAAAATGATTTATTGTTGACTAATTTTAATAATTTGAAAACTTTTGTGGAAGATCGTTTTAAACCAAAAACCTTGTACCATTGCCCCACATGTACTTGTCCCTCCTCACCATATCCCAGTCAATTATCCCCAAACCCTCTTCATAACCCAAAACGTTTTGATGAGACTTCCATCCCTTCTTCACCTAATAACAATCATGTTGAAACCCCTAATGCTCCTGTTTTTGTTTCTGTTTCTGCCTCACCTTCTCTGTCATAAATTATTAATATATGTTAAATAAAGTTTAATTTTTATATTGTGTTTTATAGTTTCGTTTTTTCTTTTTAAAAACAATGTAGGTGTCCGTGGACAGTGCAGGTGTTCTGAATGTTCGTAAATAAACGAAAATGGAGGTGTCCTGAAGAACACTATACCTGTTCGTACTGTTCGCTAGCAAGTTCAAACTGTTCTAAGAACACACGCGGTGTCCTGAATTGTTTGTAATTAAACGAAAATGGAGGTGTCTTAAAGAACACTATACCTGTCCGTACTGTTCGCTAGCAAGTTGAAAATGTTCTAAGAACTCAATTCGTGTCCTGAAATGTTCGTACATAAACGAAATTGAACGTGTCCTGAAGAACACTATATCTGTCCTTACTGTTCGCTAGCAAGTTTAAACTGTTCTAAGAACACACGCAGTGTCCTGAAATGTTCGTTTCACGTGCGACGCAATTTTAATTAGTTCAGGACCCGAACAGTGTCCGTAGAACATCAACGCGCATGCGCTAGCCAATTTCCGTGCATTTGGTGTCCTGCGGACATGCACTTCCTTCGCGGACTTGTTCGCGAACGGATCATATGACCATGCCCACGCTGATCGCGTGTTCTGAATGCGGACACTGTTCGGGTCCCCGAACAAATTAAAAGTACATTTTTAATTAATCCATAATATTTTTCAATAAAATTTCACCGTGGCACAAGTCCCACATAGTAATCCTGAGTTTCTACATACCTTTTGAAACTTTTCAAACTTTTTTTTGTGTTCGATCTGTCTGCGGACAGCGTGCATGTCCGCGGACCGCACACAAGCACCCCTATAAAAGACCACGCCCTAGAGCTCATTCTTATTGTGTTTCTGGCTTTTCTACAGAGCACAGCGAATTTTGCTGCCAACTGCAGATTTCCATCGCATCTTTGATGGCATCCCTGGCTGCTGAACTGCCACCTGGTGCTGCACCTGCTTCAGCACCACCCCCACACCCTCCACCACACCACCTCCCCAAGGGCCTGAAGAGGGGAACAGGAGTGAGGATGCGGTGGAGGAAGAAGAGGATGATGAGAATGAGGTAGAGGAAAACCCTCCTACCCGCACTAGGCGTGAGTCTTGGGTGTGGCGGTTATTTACCATTCATGGGAATGTTCCTAAGGCTCATGCGAACCGTGTTACCTGCAATTAGTGCAAAATGATACTCAGTCGCGGGAAGCACGGTAAGTACAGCTTTGGGACCACTACTATGAAGCGACACCTGAGGTCATTTCACTCTGGGGCTATTTGCAGGGTTGTACCTTGCGAAGAACGTAGCAGGTTGATTTCCTCTACTTCATCCTCTGTTTCTGATCCTGTCACCACAAGGACCACCTCTGTGGGACAGCATCTTCCTCAAGCTGCCTCACAGGCCATACAGAATGCTGATAACCCTTACCTTTCGAGGGTCACAGTTGTATGTATGTACTGTGACACAGTACTCTGCAGGGGGGAGCGACTTCGTAGTGCTTTTGAGACTATCGTCTCAGAGCATGAGAAGATCTGCTCACTACCCAAATAAAACCCACTCTACATCTTCCTCTCTCAGCTCGCCCTTTCTTATCCCTGTGGTTGGTGTCCCCCCTTTACCTTCCTTTCCCCTCCTCTCCTAGTGTGTCATGTATAAAAAACCAAAAGAAATACAAAATATCAAAAATCAAAAAAAAAAATAAGGCTCTTTTCAGAGCCGCCTTTCGCAGTTAAAAAATAGAAGTGAAAATAAATGAAGCAGGGCCCTTTGTATTTTTTAGAAGTCCGCGGACAGTTCGCGAACATTTAAAAAATTGGGTTGCTACCCCATCACAAACATTGCAATTTTCTCTGGGAGGAAGTGGTGGCTCTGAAAAGAGCCTTTTGGAGGTGTTTGTAAGTCAAAAATGATAAATGCTTAACACCTACTTCAAAATGGATGTTGTAATTCCAAAAAAGGTCGCAATGCATTTTGTACATTTCTCAGAAAAATCTGATTGCCACCATAAGTAAGATGGACTTCATCTTTGCGAAAAATGTTTGTACTACGAAACAGAATATTTTCATTGTGAAAAGAAGACATGCCAAAATCTTTTAGGAAGGCACAAACAACTTTATTAACATTGCGCCTTGCTTTTTCCATTTGTGGACCAAATGAAGAAAAACGAAGCCACATTTGTCTCTGCGCAATCTGTGAAAATATAATTTGAGAATTAGGAAACATGTCCATAACCTTCCCAAGTCCTTCTTTCATAGTAAATTGCAAAAATATTCCAGTCACATTTCCTAAACTGTTCCCTCCACAATGAATTACAATTATGTCTTTATGTTGCTCTGTCTCCAAAGGAGCACAGAGAAGTAGCAAGTCCAACCACTTCATTCCACGTACTCCATGCCAGTGTACTTCCACATGTGGGAATCCAAGATCTACAGCTACTCCACAGCTTTCTGCATGCACCTTCAACCAATATATCCATGAATCTCCCAAAATCCATACAATCTTTTTCCTAAAAAACACAGACATAGCTATCTGTTGTTCTCTCAGCAAAAACAGTATATGAGAAACTCTCTTCTGGCACAACTCACCCACTAAACTTTTCTGACCAATCCCTTTTAGCACTCATTCTCATGTGCATGACTTCTGAACCCAAAAATCCCCGGATGTAACTCCCGATGTCCGGGAACCTCCGCCATGTCCGCGGACATATCGTAACATGAACAACCCTTCTACCATTTCCACTTCACTCTCTCTGCCATTCCCTCATTGGATGTAGCTAAGAAATCACATGACCATGCACCAATCACATTCAAGACCTCTACATCTAACTGCATCATCATAGATCAGCACTGCAAATGTACTGTGAATCTCTCTGAGTACAAGTGCCATATCATTGGCAAGCACCATCTACCAGAAATACTGTACAAGTCTCCAAGATTTCTACTTGCAGCTCCATGCATATCCATATGCATGAACACAAACTTCAGGTATGCATATTTTCTGTACAGTAGATGAACACATTTTCAAACAGACTTTTAGCTTGTGTAATCTGTAAAATGAATTTACTGTATTTTTTTCAATTTCCTAAAATCAACTATCACTTATAAACCTTTATACTATTTACTTTCTTTATACACACACACTCAAATCATGTTAAACTAACATTTTATAAATTAAATATATAAACTACATATATTCAAACAAAATTGCATGCAAACACAATCTATGTTTAAATCTTTAAAAAAATACTTATACAATTTCATATTTTTTTGTTTTTATTTATTTATTTACTTAATTACTTTAATTTAAACATGACATTGAGGCGCTATTACCTAGAACAGCTTAGTTACAGAAATAGTGGTATTCACTGGTATATTATAAATGTCACAAGACATAGTAAAAATATTTTTTTTGCTACAGTTAGTCATTCAATACAATTTGTTCATTAAGAACATATCATATGTACTGAACTGATGCAATGTATCTTATGTAAATAAATTAGTTTAATGGTTTTAAAGAAGGCACTGAGGATTTCAATTAAAAAAATCAATATCTAAATTAAAAACAGCGCTATATACAAACAGAGTTACTAATTTGAATCTTTTACAATTGCAGTGAAGACCAGTCTCCTGAAAAGAAGCAGCCGAATTCAAAGAACAAAGAAGAACTAAGAAGTTACCTGTTAATTTAAGAAAAAAAGTAAGTAGAATATCACCACAATATTTGTATTATTACTCAAACATACTATAATGTTAATACAAGCTATTTCTGTGCCTAAAATAGAGATTGTGCACCATTCTGTCCAAAAATCCCCATGTCTTAAACAGCGATTTACAGTCAGAATGGCCCACAAATTCCTATTTTTTGACATGCATATTACCCAACTCAACCGCTAGAATTTAGATGTTATAGAACAAACAACTGTTTTAATTGTATAGCATTAGATATACTATGTATACTTCTCCACACCACTAGCTTAATTTTTTCTGTCCTATGAACCCCAGTTTAGTAACACATTAATTTAATAATACCCATCCCTAGTAGTTGTAGTTCCCAATGCACAATCACACACCATTACATACATCTTTATCATCTTACTCAAACACTCATGCACACTCACACATACATTGCAGAACACCCCAACCCATACCTTCTTTATTTTTTTCAACAGACCCTAAAGAATGCCTACCAAAAGTCAAGTCCGTAGAAAGCAACGCAAAAGTAGAACAAATGAAAATAAAAGTGTCCAACATAAGCACCCATCTCTAGCAGAATTTGTAAAAAAAGTTGAAACAAAACAGCTAATACAGTCATTTAGTGAAACACAAGACGTTTCAAGTACAAAAACGTTGCCTCCTCTATCAAAATGTAAAACAAACCAAAAAACAATTAACAGAAAATCAGCTATCACTACAGATAAAACTACTTCTTCAAATTTTAATATAGTGCAAAGTAAGCATACCAAGAAAAGTATTTTAGCCAAAATGTACCGTCACAAAGTCCTTCAAAATCTTATAAAAACAGGAGAGAAATCAAGTTCAATGCTTAAAACCTTTCGTAGGAAATTAATCTTAGAAGCGTTGATGGGCAGTGCAATTCTTCTCAAAAGAAAGTTATTTATTTTACTGTTAAACAAAATGAAACCACTAACAAAACTAATAACTAAATTACAAAAAAGACTTCTCAATAAGTGAAATGTCAACAGAAAGAACTTCTTAAGTATCTGCAGAGGTGAATGGAAATACACTACAAGCACAGAACCATATTTTAATGAAGAAGCGTACAAACAAAACCAAACAAATACAATTGGCATACATAGCAGTGGTCGAGGTTATGAAAAAGTGAATCATACCATAATGGAACAAGAAGTACTCCTTACAAAAATATGCCCTGAAAACTTAGAATTACCCCTCCATTCAACTGAATCAGAACGTCTAGTGTACAAATGGCCATGCACGTCAATGTGTAACATTCCCAAACAATGTTTCAAATCTTTACGCCAATTCCTCAATAAATATATAAAAAGCAAAGACAAAATCAAAATTAAATTACTGCAAAATATGGATACCTGTCCAGTGCGCAAGTACACAGGACTACAAGGACATTCATTGGCCTGCATTACAGGACCTACTTGTAAAACCACTTTCCATGATATCAAAAGGATATCAACACATCATTCAACTATAAGAAATCTAGTCTATAAACTGTACTATGCTAAAAGTCCTGCTTTAGCAATAGCAAAGTTAAATAACATCCTTCTACATGGTACAGCAAAAGACCTACTTGAAGAAATTCACTATATCCAGAAAAAATATTTTGGAAGTTAAAGCCATTTACAGAATGAAATAGCTTTAAACCAATTAAGCAACAATTCTACACATGGCAACCTTTTGCTAAACACATAAAAAAAGAAATACTAAAATTTAAAAGTACATCAGCTGAAGTACCAAACCATGTATGTGTATGTTGCCGTAGAACTTTTTATAAAAGTAACACAAAAACTGTAGACCTATCATACAAAATAGAAGACAATGAAGATTCTAAATGGTTTGAATTAGCTCTCTACCTTGTAGCAGAAAACAAATACGAAATAACTGAGCCCTTAATACTTTGCAGTTACTGCACTACAAAATTTGACAACAACCAAACTCCTTCACGTGCTATCACAAATGATTTGGAATTATACCCAGTACCAAAACCCCTACAACAACTTAATTTATATGAGAGCATCATAATTCAAACAGTACACCCATTTCAAGCAATAATATGCCTTCAACCAAAAACAGCAAAATTACCTTCCTCTGAATTGGTAAAAGGCATTTGTGGAAAAGTAGTTTATTTACCATTAGATCTACAAGAAAATGTGCATACTCTAGGAGTGCAACATCCAATGCAGCAATCATTAATTATCTTAGTAAATGGAGTACCTACAAAAGACAAAAAAATATGGCAACAGCTGTTAGATTTATATAAAGTTTGACAAGCCTTCCAATATCTTAAAGAGAATAATGAATATTACAAAGAAATTAATATTGAAGAAAACTTGAAAGATACAACTGAAATAATTCAAGAAACACAAGAAGCTGGTCAATTTGAGCTACTAGATCCTGCTACAATATCAAATACTTTAGACCATTATACAATTCATCCTTTGCACTGTAATGACACCGTAGAAGATGTACTGGAAACTTACCAAATGCGTCAAACAAAAGGATCGCCTATCAGCATATGGGAAAAAAGTATAGAAGAACGTGCTTTTCATCTACTCTTTCCTACTGGCAAAGGAGGAAGGTATGATGATAGACCTATTCAAATATCAGCTTCAGAATACCGCTCATTACGGATGTATTCTGAAGATCCCAGATTTAGACAAAATGTGGAATACATATTCCACCTACTCTTTGAAAGTGAACTAGCAACTTTATGTTACAGAGTTGCACACATATTAAAATCAGGATCACACTTTCAAAATATGACAGCTACACAATTATTAGAAAAAGTGCAACAAAAGGATGAGGTTTTACAATCAAATATTACAAATCTATTAGCAAATATGCGTGGTACTAAAGAGTACTGGTTTCGACATCATGGAGATGTACGTTGTATGATCAGAAACCTTGGCCCACCCACTTGGTTTGTTACATTAAGTTGTGCAGAATATGCATGGGAAGATTTACATGATTTCCTACGCACATCAAATAAAAACAAAACAAACATAGATATACTAACACCTGGAGAACTTTGTTCTTTAGATCCTGTTAATGTTTCAAGATATTTTCACCATCGCTTCATTGCTATGCTACATTTTATTTGTAATGCAACTATTCCTCCCCTTGGAGAAGTGCAACACTTCTTTTGGAGAAAAGAATACCAAGCCAGAGGAGCACGACATATCCACATGCTTTTATGGATTAAAGATGCTACTAAATTTGGTCAAGACAGTGATGCTACTGTTTTACAGTTTATTGAAAAATATGTCACTTGTGAAATTCCATCAGAAGCCACAAATAGTAATCTTCATGCACAAATTTTACAATTTCAAAAAGACACAAATGTGGAAAATATTGTTGTCGCAAATACAAAAACAAAGGGAAATACTACACCAAATGCCGATTTGGTTTCCCCAGACCAGTTACAAATACAGGTCAAGTGAACAACCTCATGTCTTCAGTTAGACATAGTGTTAAAGGTAAGTCACCTAAAAATACATATTACATAAAAAGAAAAGAAGAAGAAAAATATATCAATGATTATAATGCAATCATTGCCCACTTATGGAATGCAAACATAGATGTGCAGTACATTGCAGACAATTCTACTGCAGTTACACGATATGTCACAGCATACTTAACTAAAGCAGAAAAGACAGAGCTCCAAGACCTCTGGAATGACCTGTCATCAGATAAAACAGTATCTCAGAAATTATACAGCTTGGGCATAAAAATGCTCACCCATAGAGAATGTGGATCATATGAAGCAGCTGATCGTTTAACTGGTACTGCATTGTATGGTAAATCTGCAAATATAGTATGGCTAAGTCTTGGTCCAGCTAAATCTAGAAAAAGAGTTCTAAAATCATATGAAGATATAGAAACAATAGCCAAACATGATCCCAACAGCCAAGACATTTTAAAAAACAATTTATTGGACACATAATACCCAAACAGAAGTAATACTTTGGAAAACATGTGTCTATACCACATAGCCCAAAACTACACATACAAAAATAATCTGAAACCTGATGAAAAAAAGGTAAATATAGAGTGACAAACTGTGAAGGCAGCTTAGTTAAACTCACTAAACCAAATTTAATGAATCATATAATATTGTCATTAAAGACTCCTCAATATAAAGAAGTATATTACATGTCCCTGCTACAACTCTTCAAACCATGGAGAAAAGAAGAACAATTACTAGATAACTATGACTCATATGAGGATGCTTTCAAAGCAAATGAAAGCACTATAACTGATGTAAACTTTACACAGTACAAAACAATGTTGCACAATTAACAGCAACACGAAGAAGAACTCCAAGCCCAACTAGATAAGGACACTCCTGACAGTAGTCAACCTTCTGTAACAGGAAGCCAAGAACCACTGGGAGAACCACTAATAATAAATGAGGTAGAATTAGCTATGATAGAAGTAGAAAACACCATGTGTCAGTATGAAGATAAAGAAGAATTAACTATACTACAATCAAAACTAAACAATGAGCAAAGTAGCGTTTTTCAAGAAGTAACAAAACAAATTGCACATGGTGTAAAACATGAAAATAAAGAATGTTCCTGCCATAATTATAAACCTATACTACTGTACGTCAGTGGTGAAGCTGGTTCTGGCAAAACATTCCTAATAAAAATCATTAGTAAGTTCCTTCAACAATTGACAAACAACAAACTGTCAGCTGTTGTCACTGCCCCCACAGGTTTAGCTGCCTACAACATAGGTGGTGTTACGTTACACCGATTACTACTATTACCAGTAGAACACCAAAACAAATTAGACTATTACAAACTTTCTGCAGAAGCTGCAATGGAATTACGCAGAGTATTGAAACAAATGAAAATGCTACTAATAGATGAAGTGAGCATGGTCTCCAACCTGATGTTAGCTTTGATTCACCTCAGATTACAAGAAGTACTCAAAACAGACTATGAAGAGCTCTTTGCAGGAAAACACATTATTGTTTTTGGAGATCTGCTTCAATTACAGTAAAAGGTGAGCCTATTTTTAAAACATTAGGACACAAACTCTGCCGTAAAACTGTTGGCAGCATTGGAAATGTCAACCATTGGCAACATTTCCAATAAAGAGAATTAACAGCAAACATGCGGCAATCTGCAGATCTCACTTATGCCAACATTTTAAAAAGTATCAGAGTTGGTATACTTTCTAAAGAAGCAGAACCAATATTGAAAACCCGGCACATTAATGCACTTTATGGCGATAATGCATGTGCTACAGATGTTATGGAACAATTAGCTCACAAAAATGTCAATTGTATGGCCTTAATGCCAATTCTTGCAAGCTGTTTCAAATTCAATGAAATCATGCTAAGTAAAGAAATGCAACCAATCATGGAAATTAGCGCCACAGACAAACTAGATGTGCATGGTATGACACTACCCATGTGTGACCAAGCCACAACAAGACTAAATAGTTTAGAAAAATCAATCTCAAACCAGCAGGCTTAGAAAAGATATTAAAATTATCCTTAAATTGCAGAGTAATGCTTAAACGTAACCTTGACGTGGACCAAGGACTAGTTAATGGAGCACTGGGTACAGTTGTTGGCTTTCAAACATACCCACGCGACAACAAAATTCAGTTTGTCAATATACTCTTTGACAAACTTTCAGAAGTAAAAAGGATAGGACGCTCAACAGCTAGATTCCTTCCCTTCAAAGATATGTATGTACGCAGAGAACAATTTTCTCTAACTCTTGCATACGCAGTCACGATGCATAAATCACAAGGTCTTACCCGGGACAAAGCAATGATAGATATTGGTAACACAGTCTTTAAAGAAGGCATGAGCTATGTAGCACTATCACGCTTATGTACACTTGACGGTCTATTTCTAATCAACTTTGATGCAAGTAAAATAAACGCTGATATTCCTTGCATTTTAGAATACAATAGACTTCGCTCACTATACACCCCCACCTAAACACATATTCTGTTCCACAAAAAGTAAAACGTTATAAAAGAAAAATAAATCAAACAAAAATGCAACAGGATGTCACTGCAAATCTCCAAAGAGAGTAAAAGAAACTAATACTTCATCAAGTACCACAAGCAAAAAAGAATCAATTAGGGAAAGTAAACCAGGTACTTCTTTAAAGAAGGAAGACAAACTCCAAAAAAAGCAGTTAAATACAGAACTACCTGGACCATTTAAATTCTCAAATATAGTTGGTGTAAGTTGCTACGCAAATGTAGCAATGAAAATTCTATTTCAATTACCACCAATTGTTGACAACATTTACTTACACAGTACAGACCCATTGTGTTTGCAAATGTTAGTACTTCACAGAAATGCAGCAAACAATCCTGACAACACGTATAGTGTTTATGGAATAAGACAACAATTGGACTACTGTGCTGGAATGGTGAAATTCACTATAAACTCACAGGAAGATCCACAAGAATTTCTAATGTACTTACTACAAGTACTGGAAAACAAAAACATACCTATAAATGAAATCTTTCAGATTTCATACATGTGGAAACATACATGCACTCTCTGCAACAATGTGACACAAGAAGAAATCCCCAATGAACGCTTCATATATATATCAATACCAAATTGTGAATCCATTCCATTTCAGCGACTTGTACAAAATGCAAACCATGGTAGATTATGCTCTACCTGCAATTCAGATAATCGCTCCACGTTAGTAATACAAACACATAGTAAATACATAATACTAATGCTTCTACGTTACAATGCAGATGATACCAAAAACAACTGCAAGCTGACTGGATTCACACATGGTCAAATATCACTTGGTAAGAAAACCTTCACAACAATGGGTATAATCTACCACGCAGGAGCCACAACCAATTCAGGGCACTACACTGCATATATAAAAAAGAAATGTGGATGGTTTGAATGTAATGATAGTACCATTACTCTAAAGCAGAGATTACCAGGAAATCTTACGAACGCTTATTTGATGTTCTTAAAACCAAAATTTGATAACTAAACTGTATTTAAACCCTAAGTAAACTTGTGTTAAAAAAATATAAACTGTTAGAATACTCCAAAAGCTATCTAACTGCTCAAACATTCTACAACAACTAATCAGATAAATGAATACCACTAAATTAGACCAAAAAATACACAGTTAGAATACGCCAATTGGTATCTAACTGTCCCAAAATTTAACAATATCCCAATAGATAAATCAATACCACTAAAATATATAAAAAAAATAGACAGTTATAATACGCCAATTGGTATGTAACTGCTCCAAAATATTATAATATCAAAACAAATAAATAATATGTTACTGCTCCAAAAAAATACAACACGCCAAAGTATAAAGCATTAGCCAGAAACAACAAGTGAACACTGAAAACAAACAAACAAATAAACTGTAGCATAACAGAAAAAGGTTTTTTTTAATCCAACATGGATTTTTTTTTCTCCCACAGACCCAATGATTTTAGCAACAAATACAGAAACTGAGCAAATTGCACAGTACTCTGATTTGTAATCTTCTAAATATAAGGGTCCAAAAAATTAAAAAGTATATTGATTATACAATGTAATAAGTCATTACAAAATACTAATACTAACATGCTATTTTCTTTTATCACAGAAATTAACAAGAAATACATGTACTCCGGTTACTAAACCAAACAGTAAGTATACAATAATAAGGAGAACCATACTAGCATATCACATCCATAGTCTCTAATACCTTTGTTCCTTATACATTTGTTTTTCACCCAAAGTTATAAGCAAATATGAATGTGATATGCTTCGGTGGTTGTTGCCTGGGCATAGAGTCTTGGGTGCACGGCCAAATGGCCATGCACCCAAGACTCTATGCCCTGGCAACAACCACCGCAGCATATCACATCCATAGAGTCAAACATTTCAACTATGGTCTATGGAAACTTTTAATGTCCGCCGACATTATGAGTGTTCTTAGAACACTTTCAACTTGCCAGCGAACAATACGGACAGCGTTTTCAGGACACCCCCTACGAACATTTCAGAACAACGCGATAGTTCTTAGAACACATTCAACTTGACAGAGAACAATACGGACAGCGTCCTCAGGGCACCCCCATTTTGTTTATTTGCAAACATTTCAGGACACTGCAAGTGTTCTTAGAACACATTCAACTTGCCAGTGAACAATACGGACTATGCCATCAGGACACCCCCTACAAACATTCCAGGACACCGCAAGTGTTCTTAGAAACGTCTTCAGAACACCCCCATTTTGTTTATTTGCGAACATTTCAGGACACCGCGAGTGTTCTTAGAACACATTCAATTTGACAAAGAACAATACGGACAGCGTCCTCAGCACACCCCCTACGAACATTCCCCAGACACCGCGAGTGTTCTTAGAAGTGTCTTCAGAACCCCACCATCTTGTTTATTTGCGAACATTTCAGGACACCGCGAGTGTTCTTAGAACACATTCAACTTGACAACGAACAATACGGACAGTGTCCTCAGAACACCCCCATTTCGTTTATTTGGGAACATTTCAGGACACCATGAGTGTTCTAAGAACACATTCAACTTGACAGAGAACAATACGAACAGCATCTTCAGGACACCCCCTACGAACATTTCAGAACAACGCGAGAGTTCTTAGAACACATTCAACTTGACAGAGAACAATATGGACAGCGTCCTCAGGACACCCCCATTTTGTTTATTTGCGAACATTTCAGGACACTGCGAGTGTTCTTAGAACACATTCAACTTGCCAGCGAACAATACGGACTACGCCTTCAGGACACCCCCTACGAACATTCCAGGACACCGCAAGTGTTCTTAGAAACGTCTTCAGAACCCCCATTCATATTTGCGAACATTTCAGGACACAGCGAGTGTTCGACAACGTCTTCAGAACACCCCCATTTTGTGTATTTGCGAACATTTCAGGACACCGCGAGTGTTCTTAGAACATATTCAACTTGACAATGAACAATACAGACAGCGTCCTCAGGACACCCACATTTTGTTTATTTGCGAACATTTCAGGACACTGCGAGTGTTCTTAGAACAGTTTCAGTTTGCTTGCGAACAAAACGGACACATATTGAGTCCTCAGAACACCCCCCATTCAGTTTATTTAGAACATTTCAGAACACCCGTGATGTCCGCAGACAAATCGAACACAAAAAGAACGTCTAACACATAAAAAAACACAACTTTCATCCTATCTCATACACTCCCACCCTCCCCAAACACTCCTACACACCAACACACTCTACTAAATACAAATTTTGAACAAAGTTTCACCGCGCTGTCCGCGGACGACCGCAAATCCATGATGGCGGGCACTACCGAAAATCTGATGCGCTTCACGCTCCACGCCGTCCAATCAGCAAACAGGTTGCATGTCCGCGAACGTCACGCAAGCCGATTGGCCAATCTGGACACTGTCCGCGGAGCGAACAGGGAAGTGTGTCCGCGGACCGAACACAGATATCACTAATTTTTTTTTTTACCTACTTTTTGGTCATTTTAAAAAAAGACTACTGGACAGATTTTCACCAAATTTGCAAAAGCACGCTTTCGGGACCCAGCCGCTGCTCCTGGTCCAGATTTGGTGAAATTCCGTCCAGCGGTTTGGGCTGTAGATGCAAGCAAAAATGTTTTCCCATTCAGTCTATGGGAAAAAAAAAAGTTTTGGGACCCCCCCTATAACTTTGCCCCCCCTGGATGAATCCTCACCAAACTTTGCAAAAAAAGTTCAGAGTGACCCCATACTTTTTTTGCAAAGTTTGGTGAGGATTCGTCCAGGGAGAGCGAAGTTATAGGCCACCCAAAAAGTGCTCTTCCTATGGAAACACCAACTTAACCATAACTACATGGCCACTACCGTGGCCATGTAATATATATATTCAGTGAGAAAACATTGTTAAAGGGACGTCATGGTTAAAAGTAAAACCAAAACCCCCCAGAAATTTGCCAGTTCTGGTAAGATAAGCAATCATAACTCTCACCACCACCGTGCACTACTAAAACTAACACCCAGGACATCAAAGATGACATCACAAATGTATAATTTGTAACATCAGAGTAGACTTTTGAGGCCCACTGCCCAGGCAGCAAACTTATATCACTATTTTTTGCACTTACTTTTTGACACTTTCAAAAAGTGAAACACAAGACAAATTTGCAAAAGCATGCTTTCAGGTCCTTGCTGATGCTTCTCGTGCAAGTTTGCTGCAATCCCTTCCAACACTTCGGCTGCTGCTGCAAGCAGAGATTTTTTTTTCCATCAGATCAAGGGCTTCAGCCATGCCGCATGAGTAAATCATAGTAGGCATTCGTCTGTGCCGAAGGCCAGGCCCACTGTCCATGCACCAAATTTCTATAACTATTTTTGTACTTACATTTTGACGCTTTGGAAACATAAAACAGAAGACAGGTTTGCAAAAGCATACTTTTGGGTCCTTGCTGACACTCCTCATGCAGGTTTGTTGTAATCCAGTGCAGCACTTCAGGCTGTAGCCGCAAGCAGAATACTTTTCCCATTCAAACTCAGGGCTTCAGCCATGGTGCATGCCCCAATAAGTACATCAGAGTACACATTTGTCCTTGCCCAGAACCAGGCCCATTGCCCAGGCGCCGAAGTTATATCACAATTATTTGCACTCTTGAGAAGGAAATGAACCTCTCCCACCCCCCCAGGCACTTTAGAGTGAGGCGAATCCTATAGAAACACTTGCGATGTACAAGGGGGCAGTGGGGTGTGCTAAGAAACCCTGCATAAACACAGTATTAAATATAAATGCGTAGAGTTAGTGTGCCCGTAAACGGAAGCACCAATTTTATAGTTCTGGTATAAACATTAGGTCCTGCATGGCTGCGCGGTAAACACAGATCCAATTAAGAAACCTGAACAGGCCCAAGCGCTGATGAGAGAGAGACCCACGCTGCTAGCTTCCATAGAAACATTCCTTTGTTCCATAACTGTTGACAATACGTGATATCCCAAGAAGGAATGCGCCCTACAATGCCACATGACAGTACCAGGAGCCTCACAATTCACATTTATCAGAGCCAGGCCAAAAGCAGACCTCCAACCCTCACACAACCCACCATGAGTTATGAAACCCACAACTGTCCCAGACCAGGACCCCTGAATTTCACGATTATAGGTGACCTCAGACCACCAACCTTAAACCCAGTGTCCATACAAGATTTAAACAAACATGCCCATTCCACCTTATTTCATAATGACACACTTTGTAATACGAGGTACAAGGTGGAATGAGTTACAGTCCAAATCTTAAGCCTCCCATGTGCCAGTCCCAGAGCTTCCCAGGTACCCGCCACGATGATAGAATAGCACTGTTTTATAATAGTAACTAATGAGGAATGATACCTTCTTTCCCTGGAGATGATGAGCCCAGCTGACCCCAGGTGATGGAAGACGGACGGATTGAGCTGGGATCAATAGCAGCCCATGTATAGGTTCTCACAAACCTGACATGCTGGTTTTTACTATAAATGTGAGGTCATTAGTGATGATGTGTTTCCTTAAAACCTTCTGCTTATACTATTTTCTGGCAGAATGTTCTCGAGCAGCAGAGTTCTTTGAAGGCCTACCTATTTTTTGTGTAATTAAAACATGTTATCCTTGCAAGAATCTCTTGGGTTTTTTCGCTAGTGGGTTGTATTTTTTCTGGCATGAACATTTTGGTGATCCTAAAGTGATCCCAGTGCCCGCATACCTGTGGGGGTGTCCAGGCAGCCTCTCTGAAGGATCCGCTCCTACCTAGAGCAACCAGCCTCAAAAACGTGTACTTCCCAGTGGGCGTACAGGAACCATCTTTGCAGAATCCTGTTTGCTCTTTGGAGCGGGCACGGCTCTGAATAGAAGTGTAGGCTGGTGTTGTTGGAACCGCATGACGGAGGAGTTCTGGTGAACACGTGCACATGAGTATAGCCTTTCAAGGGATAACAAATAGGGGAAAAATGTATGGGAGAGTGTGAACAGTGTGAACGCGCCAATATTGAAATTGTAGGTGTGGCATGTATGTGGATTATTTAGATTTTTGGTATTATTAATATTTTAAGGAGAATATTAAGGAAAGGCAACTGGAATGGTAGGGAGCCTCCCCAGTGAAGGGAGAAAGTGGTGCCACTCATACTGTATAACAAAGAGGAGAAAAGGAAATACATTGGAGCCCTGTATATTTAGAGGGCTCGGGAACAGTAGTTGTTCTTATTTTAGTTTGTTATTTTGGCTTGTTTTATTGTTTTTTTTGTGTAGGGTGGAGACCGAAGAGGTGCATTGTGTAATTTGCTGTATATTTGAATGTGTGCAGTGTGTGAACCATAAAGTGAAGAGTAAGAGCAGCAGGGCCATCATGCCTTACATTGGAGAGCCACAACCATGGCTTTCTCCAGCCCCCCATCAAGGGGAAGATTTGTGTTATGGAGGGAGTTGTTTCCAGTCACCTGCCAGCAAAATCAAGTGTGAAAAATACAAGTACTAGAATCCTCAGAGCTAATTAACTTGCCACACCTGAAAAAGAAATGCAGACCTGCCTGAAATAACTAAGAAACTCATCCTCCCTGAAGATTGATGAAGTCATGAAAACGTGCGTTAGGAGGAGAAGCTAAAGACTGGTAACAGAGTGCCTGCCTTTACATCTTCAAAAATAATTGAGAAGTACCATGAGCAGTGGGTAACAGAGACAAGAGGAGGGGGGATGCCCTGCTCATGTCCAGTGCAGGGCTCCCACAATAAGTGTATGCTAGAACATATGTTAAGTTTTCTAACAGCCAAATCTAAGGGGAAGCAGTTACAAAGACGGGAGGAAATGTGAGATCTCTGGAGGATGTTTGAGGACACTGAAGAGCGTAAGGAAGAGGACAGACAGGACGGTTGCCAGGGTGAGTGCCCCGGAAGAGAGGCCGAGGCATTGACAGAACGTGGATGGATGTACCCACTGGCGTCTTGCCCCACTGTAGCTTATACCAACCCGACCTTTGTGTCCACAGCAGCGAAAGCTTCACCACCCCCATATGTGTCTCCTCTGGACACCCCAGGAAATGCTGATGTTAATAAAAGAGATCTAGAGGTAGAACTGGCCTCAGCAAGAACTGAATTTAACACACTACAAACAGTGCAAAACTAAGTGAAAGCTGACAGACAGATAGAACAGGCGCCATATGGGTGGACAGCAGGAGAGTTCCTATTCAGGGTAGATAATACACCCATACAAAATGTGCATGTTGAAAAGGAAGGAGAAGGAGGTGAGCAGGCGGACAGCTTGGCATATGACAATGCTGACGGGTGAAGTACATTAGACGAGTTTGTGGATGACTAGGATGAGGAGGCAGAAAAGTCAACCAAACAAACTCCTAGGGTGAAAAGTTTATGGGATGAGATGTTAATGAGTAGTTTGCACCAGATGGCGGTGGCAAGGAAAAAGGGAAGTGGGAAAAGGAGCAAAAGGAACATAGCACGATTCCAAATGCCTCTTATACATAAGGGGACTGGAAGGCCTCACTATGTGCCATGGGCACAAATGGACAAAAGCAATCTTATAAAAGCGCTAGCGGCCCTTATGGCGGTTGCAGGGAAATGAATCTATGCATTTGAGAAGCAGACAACGGGAGTGCCCATAGCAGTAGGAGACAACAAAAGCTTATTAGTAGCTACCATCAGAGATCAGACTACTGATGTGTGGGTAAATGCGGGTTACCCAGGTGTAACAATGGGGAACGATGCACATGATGGAGCATCCTTTAATAAGATTTTAAGGAAAATATGGGATGCACTGCGGAACATGTTTCCTGACACATCTAATTTACAATCTATTATGCAATTTACTGTGGGCAATGAGGAAGACGCTGCTCACTTCATTCTTAAGGTTGAAGAGATGTGAAGAGCAGAGATGGGTAATGCATGGGACTAATCCATACCCTTCTTCTATTTTATCATTAAAAAGGGAGTACGCAAGGAAGTGCTGAAGGCACTAGTCAAGATGGTAGGTGTTGAAGCGAAGGGATGGCCTGAAATACAGAACATAATAATGCACCATTGTAGAAGAATAAAAGAACGCGAAAGGGAAACAACTCAGAGGCGACAAGCAGAGGAAGTGAAACTAGTACAAAACAAATTAGCTAAAGTAGCTGTGGAGTTGTCAGTGTTCACGCCAGCACAGACAGAACTGGCAGGGTACATGCCTAATTTCGCAAGCACCAGAAAAGCTGCGATGTGGTCAGATGGAGCACAAGGACAGTGGGGTGGGAACACACAATACCCTGGCCCGCAAGTGGCAAGGGGGACAACAGCAAGGAAGCGGTGGGTTCCAAGGGTCAAGCGGAGGGGGATTTGGAGGAATGGGAGCCTGGGGAGGAAGAAAGGGGCAATGTTGGAACTGTGGGAAGTGGGGAGACTTCTCAAGAGAGTTTAGAAACAGACAGGGAATGGGGTACAGTTATGGTCAACTCAATTATGGTATGCCCCTCAAGGAGCACCTCAGGGGCTGACTGCTTAGATGACCTCCATACCGTATGAAATGCACTAAGCATACACATAGTTGCCCCTGTAGATACCAGACCCAGCCAAATAGCAGCAACCACAGCAGGCAATGCAGCAGTATGTCTCACAACCTCCAGCAGACAGTTAACATGAACTCCTTTAACGGGACACCTAGTGGCACTATAACTCTGTTCCAAGGCGCAACAGTGGTGGGGGGAAACCCCTTCTCATTTCCCTTGACAAATACCTTCCCTGACTAGGAGAGTCCATGGAGAGCACTTGTGTACCTGTTCCTGTCGTGACCCTCTACCCAAAAGAGGAAACCTTGGTGTGGACAGAGATAGGAAAATAAACAGTTAATTTTTATGGTTGATTCGGGCGCTGAGAAATCATGCATCAGTGAAGGGGGCTTATCGTTATCTGGAAAAACTCTCCACACGCAGGGATTCTCTGGGGCTATTTCTATGGTTGCGTAAACTAAAGATTTGTATGTAAAGGTGGGGGGAAATGTAGTATGCCCCACCCTGTTATATTCTGAGAGTTCTCCTGTTAACTTGCTTGTCAGAGATCTGCTCAGCAAATTGAACATAACAATCATATTTAATGATCATGGCATTGCCTGAGCCACGCCAGGGATGTGTGCAATGAGAACGATGGTGATAATACACGCTATGGCACAAGAGGTGGTGGTGCGAGGAATACCCATTGTCCAAGAAATGTTCAAATATGGGATAACAGTGCTCGTAGAAGCAGTGACACAGATTGCCAAAGCCTGCTGGAGAGTGCCAACTGATTTTTATTTTCTGCCCTGTGGTGTCCCCAGAGTTGGTATAAGGCACAATACTGTCCCTAGACTTACAATGGTTGTTAGTGTCTGTGAAAAGAGTAGTTTTCCTCAGAACAGACAGAGAAGGGTTAAAGTGGCATACTGTATTGTGCATCGATCCCACCATACCCCTAAAGGAAGTGACAGATGCAGAACATTTTGAAGACAATGATAATGACAGGGAAATAATACTTGAGATTTGCATCCCCTGCTAAATAATGGTGCAATACAGAAGGGCCCCCAATGGCCATTGTGGCACCACCCCACTTCATCCAAGCTGACTTAGAGTATGTGCCCACATAACTGTGGACAACCAACCCACATGACGTATGGCGACTAACGGAAGTGACCCCAGTACAGATCACACTAAAAATTGGAGCAGTATTATGCTGAGTAAAACAGTACTCATTATCAAGGGAGGCAGAAGTGGGAATAAGAGACACAATACAAGCCCCACTACACCAAGGGATAATAGTTCCTTCCACCTCAACATGCAATACTGCCATATACCTTGTCAAAAAAACAACCGGGGGCAATTGGAGAATGAGCCAGGATCTCTGCCCACTTAATGATGGAGTACAGAAAGAGTTTCCTTTAGTTCCAAACCCTGCCACCATTTTGTGCAGTTTCCCTAAAGAATGAACCCACTTCACAGTGGTTGATTTGAAGAATGCCTTCTTTTCAATACCCTTGTACCCTGACTCACAGTACCTCACAGCCTTAACACATGGTGGGGAACGCTATGTACACACTTGTTTGCCCCATAGGTATTGCGAGAGCCCAAGCATATTCAACAGAATATTGTACAAAGACTTAGGAAACATCCATGTGCCCAGCATGGTCATCCAGTACGCGGACGGTGGGCAAAATTGTCATAAAGACTCCATTACCCTTCAAAAACTCTTGGCCCGCAAGCGGTACAAGGTTGACAAGCCCAAACTCCAATACTGCCAGCTTGAGGTACTCTACTTAGGACAGCTGATGTCAGAAAACAGCAAAAGAATAATACCAGACAGAGCAGCATCTGTGTACGCCACCCACAAACCTGTGATTGTGAAAGCCATGCAAAGGGTTGTGTAACTACTACAGGGCATGGATTCTGGACTATTGCAGCATACATACTATGCAGCATACACAAGACTGCTCCTACACGGTGTAACACTTACCTCTGGTGCCCTGCAGGAATGCCTGGTCTGGACTGTTCCAAAGCATTGCCCCCACTGGATAACTCTGCTATGGTGAATGCCCAAGCCACAACTTCCCCCAATGGTACGCTGAAGAACCAAAGCCCAGTGAACAGTGAATTGGGAGGAACCCGGTAGAACTCGGAGTCTCTGGTAAGATGTGCGAGGGGTCTGGTTGAAGACTTAGGGATAAATAAGTGACCCCCAGCTTTGTCCCCACCTCCCCCATGTGTCCCCTTTAGATAGGCTGGCTGGCACGCAGGTGATTGTGCTCACCATATTTGGATGAGGAAGGCGGGCTGGAGATGTCAGGTAAGCATCCGACTCCAGTTGCTTCACTGAGAGTATTGGTCCAGGCCAGCTGCGACGCAATGGATGATGAAGGTATGGAGGTCATCTCTGCACAACGCTGATTTGTCTTCCTGGAGGCTTTATCAGCTTGCGGCATGGAGCGCAACTTGTTTTGTGCTGTTTGTTCTTGTCGGGAGGTGCGGTGCACTTTAACAAGTCTCTTTCTCTTCCTTTCCACAGGTGCGGGTTGGCTGCTGCACGAAGAATGAGTGAAGTGGCTGATTGCTTATTCTGGTAAATTTGTTCTAAATGGGAAACTCAGATGGGAATTGACAGTTAACTTCAGTCTTTTACTATAGCTTTCTCGTTTTCAGGAGCTGCGATTGCTGCGGACCTCGATCGGCTATGGTTCCAAGTGAGTATCAAGACGGAGGCTGAAGTGGAACTCTTATAATGAAGTCTTCAGGTTAGTACGGCTGCTGGTGAGTCCAGGCGTGCACCGGTAAGCTACAGTCTCTGTGCATGTGGAAACAGGTGCGGTAAGCATTAGACTGCTCTGGTAGGTAGCAGAAGAAATGCTAAGCACAGGGGTGGTTTTATAGCCTTGGGCCACACCCTGTTAAGAGATCAGCAGGGATGTCAGATCTTCGGGTCTGCCGGGGGCCATCTTGAGTTTCATAACAGGTTCTCTCATGGCAGCCATGTTGTTGTTGGTCAAGGCAGCTCCTACTAAACGCCTGCGCGAGCCAACCACCCTGCATGTCCAGCTTCTCGGTACACTGCCATAGGAGGGTGTGCCTTGAGTCCTAGTGAATATGCTTTCTGTCCGTACTGGGATCATGACACAGAGTCTCAGAAAGAGAACCACAAACTAGAATGGAGACCGGACAGGGTACTCAATTTTAATGATTTGAAAGAAGTAGTTTAAACAGCCCCAATTCTTGCCACCACAGATCACAGACAATAATTCTATATATTCTCACATTCAAATGGCACACTCATGACCGCCGTGTTAACACAGAAAAGCACAATGGGCCACAAGCCATTGGCCTTTTAGAGCAGTACACTAGATTCAGTCATGCAAGGGCAGTTCACATGCGAACAAGCTCTTGCTGCAGCTGGCTTCATCATTGAAAAAAGCTCCACAATTGTATTGCGATGCTCAGGAACGTTGTACTTGGAGCTTTCTGCATTTGCAATCTTAGAGAGATCGAAGTCTACCTTGACCACACAAAGAGCACCAGCATACGAGATTATGATCTCAAGCCCAAATATTCATGTAGTGCGAGGCAAAACAGTAAATTCAGCCATGTTCCTAATGAAAGTGTGCACTAACAAAGACTTGCAGCAACACAACTGTGCCACATATGAAGGTGAAGAAGGTGGCATCGTGAAAGCGAAAGACAGCCCACTAGAGGAGGGGGAGGTACATGCTGTTGGCGGTTCAGCTATAATTGACCAGGACAATGGACAAAGACATACTTGTGCGGCAGTAATGTGCCTCGAAGGGGTAGAATATGAAACATTAGCAATGAAGAGTTTACCCATGCACTACTCAGCACAAGCATTGGAGCTTGGGGTGCTCATCGATGAGCTACACACATCACAAGGATGCCAATGACCATTTATTCAGACATGGCATACGTCAATATGACGGTGCATGCGAGTTGTCATGATGAAAAAGGAGAGGGTTCCACACAGCAGATGGTTCCCTGATACAACACGCCACACTTCCACACTGCTACAACCTTCTGTGGTAGCAGTCATGATGTGCGCCACCCAAACTGGTAACACTGATGAAATATCATTAGGAAACGCTGCAGTGGATGCTGCGGCCATCATGGTGGCCTATCTTCCTGTCCCAGTAGTTTCAGAATACGTCATAACTACACCATCCCATGATCCACAATCGACATCGTACACAGCGCTGCCCAACGTACAACTGATTGAACTACAGGGGTAAGCAACAGATGAGGAAAAATAACTATCATCCAGCATAGGGTGTAAACAGTCCCCCAAGAACCTACTTTGGATACAAGAATGCAATGTCAAGGCAGTAATGCCTATGGAGCTCTTGGCAATAGCATTTAATCAACTACACCACCCATCCTGCAGCTCCAAACTGCACATTGCAGCGAACATACAAGAAGACTGGTTCATACCAAACCTTCAAGAGCATCTCACAGATATGATTTTAACCTGCACCTCCTGCCAAACCTTCAGCACTGGCATGGCATCCCAGACAATACGATTGGGCCATTACGTGAGTTACACATTGATTACTCAGACTTGGGAGAAAGATGTACTGGTTCTCAGTACCTAATAGTTGTAGTGTGCCCTTTTTCACGATGGATTGAGGCTAGTCCTTATGCAAATGTGGATGCCAAATGGGCAGCTACATTTTTAGTGCACAAGTATTCCCTCGATGGGGAGTGTGCAACATACTTATATCTGACAATGGCACCCACCTCTTTAACCCTTTAAGTGCCATGGGTATTTCTCCCCAGTGCCAGAGCCTTTTTTGGTGATTTTGGTATGTGGCCATTCAATGGCTTGTAACTTTTTTGTTACATGAGATATCTCGGCCAAATTTGGCTCCTTTTTTTTCCCACATGTAGGCGGTTGTAACGCCACCCAGGAATCCCAGGTTGCTGTAGGGGGGTGAGAGAAAATAAGGAAAAAGTGCGAAAATTTTGGGTTTTTTCAAAAAATGCCAATAAAATGATGTACAAAGAAGCCTGTGGTTTTTTCCTTGTAAGAGCTAGGAACAAATGGTTTGCTGTGCTGAGTTCCCCAATGTGTTGGCTTTCAGGAACAGGTTGAGTGGAAATGGAAAAAAATTATTTTGATGGAGTTATCAACCGTTTTGTGAGAGGTAGGCGATTTTTGCCATTTTTGCCAATTGGACATGCATGGACGGAATGGAAGAAAAGGGCAGGAAAGCCAAATTGGAGGACAGAAAGGCATATATTTCTGAAAAGTAGACAAAATTCCAAGTTTAGGAAGGGGTGATTTGCATAGGTCAGGCAACAACTAGGTAGGGGAAACTGCCATCGAATGGGGGAAAAGCGGGAAAATGACTAAAAAAAAAGGAATGTGTTGGACATGGTTGGCTTGGTACGGCAATGGCTTCTATGAATTTTGAGAAAAGCAATGCTCCGCTACATTCCCCGACTCTTTCAGTTAGGAGAGCATACCAATTTTGTAGTGTTTTTACAAAACAAGCAATACCACAAGCCAAACACTGAGCCATGGTACACAGGAGTTTTATGCTCACGGCCTGACCAGACGCACGTAGCATGTGTAAATTGGGAAAACCAATGTGGTGAGGAACGGCAGCCATACATTTTTTGAAAGAGCACAGGCAGACCTTTTCAAGGGTAGGTGACTTGTGCAGGTTACAAAAGTGTATGGTGGCTAAAGTAGCGACTAAATGTAGGTCACATTTGGGAAAAGAAAGGGTTGTGAGACAAAGGGCACCAGCAAATGGGTCAAAACCTTATGAAAACCACACAAACACAACACATGGCCTACCGTCCCGGGTTCCCACAGGTGTCCCAATGAAAATGGGTGCACCTACCTGGCCGCCAAGGGGAAAGCCTAAAACACAAGTAACCCCAAGTCTGTTTTCAGAGGGAAATCTCAGACATTCTGCCGACCGGCACAACGTACAGATATGGGCCTCGGGTGTCCAAGCCACCGAGTAAAACAGGGAACCCCATGCATTTTCGAAAAGAGGACACCCGTGGGAATCCGCAGAGGTATGATTTGCGCACATCGCCCCAGAATTTTTTACCCAGACACCCATGCAAAGTCCGAAATTTGGGGAAAAAAACACATTTTCTGCACATTTCGCTCGACGCACCCATCGAAACACGCCCCAACAACACATGGCCTACCGTCACGCGTTCCCACAGGTGTCCCGATGAAAACGGTACCTCACATGTGTGGGTGCACCTACCTGGCCGCCAAGGGGAAAGCCTAAAACACAAGTAACCCCAAGTCTGTTTTCAGAGGGAAATCTCAGACATTCTGCCGACCGGCACAATGTACAGATATGGGCCTCGGGTGTCCAAGACACCGAGTAAAACAGGGAACCCCATGCATTTTCGAAAAGAGGACACCCGTGGGAATCCGCAGAGGTATGATTTGTGCACATCGCCCCAGATTTTTTTACCCAGACACCCCTGCAAAGTCTGAAATGTGGGGAAAAAAACACTTTTTCCGCACATTTAGCTCGACGCACCCATCGAAACACGCCCCCAACAACACATGGCCTACCGTCACGCGTTTCCACAGGTGTCCCGATGAAAACGGTACCTCACATTTGTGGGTGCACCTACCTGGCCGCCAAGGGGAAAGCCTAAAACACAAGTAACCCCAAGTCTGTTTTCAGAGGGAAATCTCAGACATTCTGCCGACCGGCACAACGAACAGATATGGGCCTCGGGTGTCCAAGCCACCGAGGAAAACAGGGAACCCCATGCATTTCCGAAAAGAGGACACCCGTGGGAATCCGCAGAGGTATGATTTGCGCACATCGCCCCAGAATTTTTTACCCAGACACCCCTGCAAAGTCCGAAATGTGGGGAAAAAAACGCTTTTTCCGCACATTTCGCTCAACGCACCCATCGAAACATACCCCCAACAACACATGGCCTACCGTCACGCGTTCCCACAGGTGTCCCGATGAAAACGGTACCTCACATGTGTGGGTGCACCTACCTGGCCGCCAAGGGGAAAGCCTAAAACACAAGTAACCCCAAGTCTGTTTTCAGAGGGAAGTCTCAGACATTCTGCCGACCGGCACAACGTACAGATATGGGCCTCGGGTGTCCAAGCCACTGAGGAAAACAGGGAACCCCATGCATTTCCGAAAAGAGGACACCCGTGGGAATCCGCAGAGGTATGATTTGCGCACATCGCCCCAGAATTTTTTACCCAGACACCCATGCAAAGTCCGAAATGTGGGGAAAAAAACGCTTTTTCCGCACATTTCGCTCAACGCACCCATCGAAACATACCCCCAACAACACATGGCCTACCGTCACGCGTTCCCACAGGTGTCCCGATGAAAACGGTACCTCACATGTGTGGGTGCACCTACCTGGCCGCCAAGGGGAAAGCCTAAAACACAAGTAACCCCAAGTCTGTTTTCAGAGGGAAGTCTCAGACATTCTGCCGACCGGCACAATGTACAGATATGGGCCTCGGGTGTCCAAGCCACCGAGGAAAACAGGGAACCCCATGCATTTTCGAAAAGAGGACACCCGTGGGAATCCGCAGAGGTATGATTTGCGCACATCGCCCCAGATTTTTTTACCCAGACACCCCAGCAAATTCCGAAATGTGGGGAAAAAAACGCTTTTTCCGCACATTTCGCTCGACGCACCCATCGAAACACGCCCCCAACAACACATGGCCTACTGTCACGCGTTCCCACAGGTGTTCCAATGAAAACGGTACCTCACATGTGTGGGTGCACCTACCTGGCCGCCAAGGGGAAAGCCTAAAACACAAGTATCCCCAAGTCTGTTTTCAGAGGGAAATCTCAGACATTCTGCCGACCGGCACAACGTACAGATATGGGCCTCGGGTGTCCAAGCCACCGAGGAAAACAGGGAACCCCATGCATTTCCGAAAAGAGGACACCCATGGGAATCTGCAGAGGTATGATTTGCGCACATCGCCCCAGAATTTTTTACCCAGACACCCCTGCAAAGTCCGAAATGTGGGGAAAAAATACGCTTTTTGCGCACATTTCGATCGACGCACCCATCGAAACACGCCCCCAACAACACATGGCCTACCGTCACGCTTTCCCACAGGTGTCCTGATGAAAACGGTACCTCACATGTGTGGGTGCACCTACCTGGCCGCCAAGGGGAAAGCCTAAAACACAAGTAACCCCAAGTCTTTTTTCAGAGGGAAATCTCAGACATTCTGCCGACCGGCACAACGTACAGATAAGGGCCTCGGGTGTCCAAGCCACCGAGGAAAACAGGGAACCCCATGCATTTTCGAAAAGAGGACACCCGTGGGAATCCGCAGAGGTATGATTTGCGCACATTGCCCCAGAATTTTTTACCCAGACACCCCTGCATATCCGAAATGTGGGGAAAAAAACGCTTTTTCCACACATTTCGCTCGACGCACCCATCGAAACACACCCACAACAACACATGGCCTACCGTCACGCGTTCCCACAGGTGTCCCGATGAAAACGGTACCTCACATGTGTGGGTGCACCTACCTGGCCGCCAAGGGGAAAGCCTAAAACACAAGTAACCCCAAGTCTGTTTTCAGAGGGAAATCTCAGACATTCTGCCGACCAGCACAACGTACAGATATGGGCCTCGGGTGTCCAAGCCACCAAGGAAAACAGGGAACCCCATGCATTTCCGAAAAGAGGACACCCGTGGGAATCCGCAGAGGTATGATTTGCGGACATCGCCCCAGAATTTTTTACCCAGACAGCCCCGCAAAGTCCGAAATGTGGGGAAAAAAACGCTTTTTCCGCACATTTCGCTCTACGCACCCATCGAAACACGCCCCCAACAACACATGGCCTACCGTCACGCGTTTCCACAGGTGTCCCGATGAAAACGGTACCTCACATGTGTGGGTGCACCTACCTAGCCGCCAAGGGGAAAGCCTAAAACACAAGTAACCCCAAGTCTGTTTTCAGAGGGAAATCTCAGACATTCTGCCGACCGGCACAACGTACAGATATGGGCCTCGGGTGTCCAAGCCACCGAGGAAAACAGGGAACCCCATGCATTTTTGAAAAGAGGACACCCGTGGGAATCCGCAGAGGTATGATTTGCGCACATCGCCCCAGATTTTTTTACCCAGACACCCCTGCAAAGTCCGAAATGTGGGGAAAAAAACGCTTTTTCCGCACATTTCGCTCGACGCACCCATCGAAACACGCCCCCAACAACACATGGCCTACCGTCACGCGTTCCCACAGGTGTCCCGATGAAAACGGTACCTCACATGTGTGGGTGCACCTACCTGGCCGCCAAGGGGAAAGCCTAAAACACAAGTAACCCCAAGTCTGTTTTCAGAGGGAAATCTCAGACATTCTGCCGACCGGCACAACGTACAGATATGGGCCTCGGGTGTCCAAGCCACCGAGGAAAACAGGAAACCCCATGCATTTTCGAAAAGAGGACACCCGTGGGAATCCGCAGAGGTATGATTTGCGCACATCGCCCCAGATTTTTTTACCCAGACACCCCTGCAAATTCCGAAATGTGGGGAAAAAAACGCTTTTTCCGCACATTTCGCTCGACTCACCCATCGAAACACGCCCCCAACAACACATGGCCTACTGTCACGCGTTCCCACAGGAGTCCCGATGAAAACGGTACCTCACATGTGTGGGTGCACCTACCTGGCCGCCAAGGGGAAAGCCTAAAACACAAGTAACCCCAAGTCTGTTTTCAGAGGGAAATCTCAGACATTCTGCCGACCGGCACAACGTACAGATATGGGCCTCGGGTGTCCAAGCCACCGAGGAAAACAGGGAACCCCATGCATTTCCGAAAAGAGGACACCCATGAGAATCCGCAGAGGTATGATTTGCGCACATCGCCCCAGAATTTTTTACCCAGACACCCCTGCAAAGTCCGAAATGTGGGGAAAAAATACGCTTTTTCCGCACATTTCGCTCGACGCACCCATAGAAACACGCCCCCAAGAACACATGGCCTACTGTCACGCGTTCCCACAGGTGTCCCGATGAAAACGGTACCTCACATGTGTGGGTGCACCTACCTGGCCGCCAAGGGGAAAGCCTAAAACACAAGTAACCCCAAGTCTTTTTTCAGAGGGAAATCTCAGACATTCTGCCGACCGGCACAACGTACAGATATGGGCCTCGGGTGTCCAAGCCACCGAGGAAAACAGGGAACCCCATGCATTTTCGAAAAGAGGACACCCGTGGGAATCCGCAGAGGTATGATTTGCGCACATTGCCCCAGAATTTTTTACCCAGACACCCCTGCATATCCGAAATGTGGGGAAAAAAATGCTTTTTCCACACATTTCGCTCGACGCACCCATCGAAACACACCCCCAACAACACATGGCCTACCGTCACGCGTTCCCACAGGTGTCCCAATGAAAACGGTACCTCACATGTGTGGGTGCACCTACCTGGCCGCCAAGGGGAAAGCCTAAAACACAAGTAACCCCAAGTCTGTTTTCAGAGGGAAATCTCAGACATTCTGCCGACCAGCACAACGTACAGATATGGGCCTCGGGTGTCCAAGCCACCAAGGAAAACAGGGAACCCCATGCATTTCCGAAAAGAGGACACCCGTGGGAATCCGCAGAGGTATGATTTGCGGACATCGCCCCAGAATTTTTTACCCAGACAGCCCCGCAAAGTCCGAAATGTGGGGAAAAAAACGCTTTTTCCGCACATTTCGCTCTACGCACCCATCGAAACACGCCCCCAACAACACATGGCCTACTGTCACGCGTTCCCACAGGTGTCCCGATGAAAACGGTACCTCACATGTGTGAGTGCACCTACCTGGCCGCCAAGGGGATAGCCTAAAACACAAGTAACCCCAAGTCTGTTTTCAGAGGGAAATCTCAGACATTCTGCCGACCGGCACAATGTACAGATATGGGCCTCGGGTGTCCAAGCCACCGAGGAAAACAGGGAACCCCATGCATTTCCGAAAAGAGGACACCCATGGGAATCCGCAGAGGTATGATTTGCGCACATCGCCCCAGAATTTTTTACCCAGACACCCCTGCAAAGTCCGAAATGTGGGGAAAAAAACGCTTTTTCCGCACATTTCGCTCGATGCACCCATCGAAACACGCCCCCAACAACACATGGCCTACCGTCACGCGTTCCCACAGGTGTCCCGATGAAAACGGTACCTCACATGTGTGGGTGCACCTACCTAGCCGCCAAGGGGAAAGCCTAAAACACAAGTAACCCCAAGTCTGTTTTCAGAGGGAAATCTCAGACATTTTGCCGACCGGCACAACGTACAGATATGGGCCTCGGGTGTCCAAGCCACCGAGGAAAACAGGGAACCCCATGCATTTTCGAAAAGAGGACACCCGTGGGAATCCACAGAGGTATGATTTGCGCACATCGCCCCAGATTTTTTTACCCAGGCACCCCTGCAAAGTCCGAAATGTGGGGAAAAAAACGCTTTTTCCGCACATTTCGCTCCACGCACCCATCGAAACACGCCCCCAACAACACATGGCCTACCGTCACGCGTTCCCACAGGTGTCCCGATGAAAATGGTACCTCACATGTGTAGGTGCACCTACCTGGCCGCCAAGGGGAAAGCCTAAAACACAAGTAACCCCAAGTCTGTTTTCAGAGGGAAATCTCAGACATTCTGCCGACCGGCACAACGTACAGATATGGGCCTCGGGTGTCCAAGCCACCGAGGAAAACAGGGAACCCCATGCATTTTCGAAAAGAGGACACCCGTGGGAATCCGCAGAGGTATGATTTGCGCACATTGCCCCAGAATTTTTTACCCAGACACCCCTGCAAAGTCCGAAATGTGGGGAAAAAAACGCTTTTTCCACACATTTCGCTCGACGCACCCATCGAAACACGCCCCCAACAACACATAGCCTACCGTCACGCGTTCCCACAGGTGTCCCGATGAAAACGGTACCTCACATGTGTGGGTGCACCTACCTGGCCGCCAAGGGGAAAGCCTAAAACACAAGTAACCCCAAGTCTGTTTTCAGAGGGAAATCTCAGACATTCTGCCGACCGGCACAACGTACAGATATGGGCCTCGGGTGTCCAAGCCACCGAGGAAAACGGGGAACCCCATGCATTTTCGAAAAGAGGACACCCGTGGGAATCTGCAGAGGTATGATTTGCGCACATCGCCCCTGAATTTTTTACCCAGACAGCCCCGCAAAGTCCGAAATGTAGGGAAAAAAACGCTTTTTCCGCACATTTCGCTCGACGCACCCATCGAAACACGCCCCCAACAACACATGGCCTACCGTCACGCGTTTCCACAGGTGTCCCGATGAAAACGGTACCTCACATGCGTGGGTGCACCTACCTGGCTGGCAAGGGGCAAGCCGAAAACGCAAGCAACCCCCAGTCTGTTTGCAGAGGGGAATCTCAGCCATTCTGCCGACCGGCACAACATACAGATATGGGCCTCGGGTGTCCAAGCCACCAAGGAAAACAGGGAGCCCCATGCATTTCCGAAAAGAGGACACCCGTGGGAATCCGCAGAGGTATGATTTGCGCACATCGCCCCAGAATATATTACCCAGACACCCACGCAAAGTCTGAAATGTGCCCCGGACTTTGCGGGGGTGTCTGTGAGGTACCGTTTTCATCGGGACACCTGTGGGAACGCGGGACGGTAGGCCATGTGTTGTTGGGGGCGTGTTTCGATGGGTGCGTCGAGCGAAATGTGCGGAAAAAGCGTTTTTTCCCCACATTTCGGACTTTGCAGGGCTGTCTGGGTAATAAATTCTGGGCCGATGTGCGCAAATCATACCTCTGCGGATTCCCACGGGTGTCCTCTTTTCGGAAATGCATGGGGTTCCTGTTTTTCTTGGTGGCTGAAGCACCCCAGGCCTAAATCTGTCGGTTGCCTCCCCAAACTCTTTGGGGGGGATAGCAGTGTTTTAGGCTTTCCCCTTGGCGGCCAGGTAGGTGCACCCACACATGTGAGGTACCGTTTTCAGCGGGACACCTGTGGGAACGCGGGACGGTAGGCCATGTGTTGTTGGGGGCGTGTTTCGATGGGTGCGTCGAACGAAATGTGCGGAAAATGCGTTTTTTCCCCACATTTCGGACTTTGCGGGGGGGTCTGGGTAATAAATTCTGGGGCGATGTGCGCAAATCATACCTCTGCGGATTCCCACGGGTGTCCTCTTTTCGGAAATGCATGGGGCTCCCTGTTTTCCTTGGTGGCTTGGACACCCGAGGCCCATATCTTTATGTTGTGCCGGTCGGCAGAATGGCTGAGATTCCCCTCTGCAAACAGACTGGGGGTTGCTTGCGTTTTCGGCTTGCCCCTTTCTAGCCAGGTAGGTGCACCCACACATGCGAGGTACCTTTTTCGTCGGGACACCTGTGGGAATGCGGGACGGTAGGCCATGTGTTGTTGGGGACGTGTTTCGATGGGTGCGTCGAGCGAAATGTGCGGAAAAAGCGTTTTTTCCCCACATTTCAGACTTTGCAGGGCTGTCTGGGTAATAAATTCTGGGCCGATGTGCGCAAATCATACCTCTGCGGATTCCCACGGGTGTCCTCTTTTCGGAAATGCATGGGGGTTCCTGTTTTTCTTGGTGGCTGAAGCACCCCAGGCCTAAATCTGTCGGTTGCCTCCCCAAACCCTTTGGGGGGGATAGCAGTGTTTTAGGCTTTCCCCTTGGCGACCAGGTAGGTGCACCCACACATGTGAGGTACCATTTTCATCGGGACACCTGTGGGAACGCGGGACAGTAGGCCATGTGTTGTTGGGGGCGTGTTTCGATGGGTGCGTCGAGCGAAATGTGCGGAAAATGCATTTTTTTCCCCACATTTCGGACTTTGCGGGGGTGTCTGGGTAATAAATTCTGGGGCGATGTGCGCAAATCATACCTCTGCGGATTCCCACCGGTGTCCTCTTTTCGGAAATGCATGGGGTTCCCTGTTTTCCTCGGTGGCTTGGACACCCGAGGCCCATATCTGTATGTTGTGCCGGTCGGCAGAATGGCTGAGATTCCCCTCTGCAAACAGACTGGGGGTTGCTTGCGTTTTCGGCTTGCCCCTTTCTAGCCAGGTAGGTGCACCCACACATGCGAGGTACCTTTTTCGTCGGGACACCTGTGGGAACACGAGAAGGTATGACATCTGCTGTTGGCGATGTGTTTCGGTGAGTGGACACAGGGAAATTTCTCGGAAATTGGCCGGAAATGAAGACAATTCTCAGAAATTTCGCTCTGGCCACCCACCGAAACACACCGCCAACAACACGTGGCCTACCTTCCCGCGTCCCCACACGTGTCCCGATGAAAACGGTACCTCACATGTGTGGGTGCACCTACCGGGGGCGCAAAAGGAAAAGGGTAACCGACTGGGAACCCCAAGCCATTCGCCACTGCCCATTTTGTTCATGTGGGCAACCTACAGATTTGGGCCTAGGGTGTCGCAGCCAGCAAGGGAAACAGGGAACCCCATGCATTTCCCAAAAGAGGACACCCGTGGGAATCCACAGAGGTCTGCCTTGCGCAAATTGCCCCAGTTTTTATTAGCCACAATCCCCGACAAAGTGTGATATTTGGTGGGGAAAAAACACAATGTTCACTTTGTCTGGGGTTCTGGGTAATAAATTCTGGCCCGCTTCGCGCAAATCAGACCTCTGTGCTTTCCCACGGGTGTCCTCTTTTGGGAAATGCATGGGGTTCCCTGTTTTCCTTGCTGGCTTCGACACCCTAGGCCCAAATCTGTAGGTTGCCCACATGAACAAATTGTGCTGTGGCGAAAGGCTTGGGTTTACCAGCGGGTTACCCTTTTCCTTTTGCGCCCCCGGTAGGTGCACCCACACATGCGAGGTACCTTTTTCGTTGGGACACCTGTGGGAACACGAGAAGGTATGACATCTGCTGTTGGCGATGTGTTTCGGTGAGTGGACACAGGGAAATGTCTCGGAAATTGGCCGGAAATGAAGACAATTCTCAGACATTTCGCTCTGGCCACCCACCGAAACACACCGCCAACAACACGTGGCCTATCTTCCCGCGTCCCCACACGTGTCCCGATGAAAACGGTACCTCACATGTGTGGGTGCACCTACCGGGGGCGCAAAAGGAAAAGGGTAACCGACTGGGAACCCCAAGCCATTCGCCACTGCCCATTTTGTTCATGTGGGCAACCTACAGATTTGGGCCTAGGGTGTCGCAGCCAGCAAGGGAAACAGGGAACCCCATGCATTTCCCAAAAGAGGACACCCGTGGGAATCCACAGAGGTCTGCCTTGCGCAAATTGCCCCAGTTTTTATTAGCCACAATCCCCGACAAAGTGTGATATTTGGTGGGGAAAAAACACAATGTTCACTTTGGCTGGGGTTCTGGGTAATAAATTCTGGCCCGCTTCGCGCAAATCAGACCTCTGTGCTTTCCCACGGGTGTCCTCTTTTGGGAAATGCATGGGATTCCCTGTTTTCCTTGCTGGCTTCGACACCCTAGGCCCAAATCTGTAGGTTGCCCACATGAACAAATTGTGCTGTGGCGAAAGGCTTGGGGTTACCAGCGGGTTACCCTTTTCCTTTTGCGCCCCTGGTAGGTGCACCCACACATGCGAGGTACCTTTTTCGTCGGGACACCTGTGGGAACACGAGAAGGTATGACATCTGCTGTTGGCGACGTGTTTCGGTGAGTGGACACAGGGAAATGTCTCTGAAATTGGCCGTAAATTAAGACAATTCTCAGACATTTCGCTCTGGCCACCCACCGAAACACACCGCCAACAACACGTGGCCTACCTTCCCGCGTCCCCACACGTGTCCCAATGAAAACGGTACCTCACATGTGTGGGTGCACCTACCGGGGGCGCAAAAGGAAAAGGGTAACCGACTGAGAACCCCAAGCCATTCTCCACTGCCCATTTTGTTCATGTGGGCAACCTACAGATTTGGGCCTAGGGTGTGGAAGCCAGCAAGGAAAACAGGGAACCCCATGCATTTCCCAAAAGAGGACACCCGTGGGAATCCACAGAGGTCTGACTTACGCAAATCGGCCCAGAATGTAATACCCAGAACCACCAGCAAAGACCCACATGGGAGAAGGGTGCCCAAGGCCAGGGATATTACCGCCGACTTTGCTGGAGCCCTGGCTGCCCTGCGTTACAGCTTCTCCCCACCAAGGAGTCCCGGCAGTGTGCCAATACCTCCCCGAAGGGAAAAGCTGTAATGCAGCCCAGCCGCAACTCCAGGACAGTTGGAGGTGATCTGCCCAGACGGGCCATTCCCACCCACACCACCAACAATCCAGCCCCAGTCTCACCCACCCCACTGACAGTGGGCCCTAACCATAGAATAATAAAAAACAGTACTCACATAACATTGCAGCTGCTCGGGTAGAAAAAGCTGTAAACAAAACAAAGAACATGTGTTACCTACGGTCACACCAGCAAAATGTAGCCCTCCCCGGGGCAGATAAGGGGGGGGGCTGTCCTGCACTCCTCCCTGGGCTCAGGCGTCCGTTCCTAGGAGCAGATATCTGGTCCCAGGAAGGGCTGCATGACTTGGCACCCACTCCATTGCGGGTGGGGGGGAGGGGTCAATGCCCCATCCCATTAGAAAATTCCCTGACCCTTTGGGGTGCCCCACCGCCCCCCCCTAAAAAGCGTTCCACCATTTTCATTTTTTTCCTTTGGTAACCCAACTCCCCTTGGTGCAGAGGGTCACATTGGTGTGCCAATCTGGCGCCGGGGTGCCCAAACCTTACTGCCCCACCCACTGGGGGGGCCTGTCCCACCATTTTTGGGGGCCCTCTCCCCCCTCACCCCAAATGGCTGGTGGGGGCACCTCATGCAGGCCTCCCCGGGCCTCCTACAAACAGCTGCGTGAGGTACACCCCACCTCCATTTGGGGTGGGGGGAGAGGGCCACCACAAAAGGTGGGGCAGGACCCCCCATAGATGGGACAGTAGGGTTTGGGCACCCTGGGGGCAGATAGCCACACTAATGTGGCCATCTGCACCAAGCGAAGTTGGGTAAACAAAAAAAAATATAAAAAATCACCGGCTGCTTTTTAGGGGGGGCTGAGGGGCACCCTAAATTGGCAGCGAATGATGTACTGCAACGGGGGGTGGCGCTCAGCCCCCCCACCCCAAATGGAGGGACCCACCTCATGCAACCCACCCTGGGGGCAGATAGGGGGGGCCCACCTCATGCATCCCTCCCTGGGGTCAGATGCCCCTTCCTAGGAGCAGATATCTGCCCCCAGGGAGGGTTACAAGGGGTGTCCCTTTCTACTTCGGTTGGGGGGGCATCCCCTTTCATTCAATAAAAAATCCATGGTGGCTAGTGGCCCCCCACCCCCACCCCTTCCCCCACCCCCTTTCCACATACTTTCAATTTATTTATTTTTATTCCTCTGGGGCAGATGGTCAGCCATCTGCCCCAGGGTTCTCATGCATGTGCCCCCATGCTTTGGGGGCTGGGAGGGGGGAGAGGGCTGCTTACTTGAGGCAGCCCCGTCCCCCCCTCACAAACGGATCCATGGTGGTCTAGTGGGTTGCTGGTCACGGATCGAGCGCTCTGCGCCGATCCGTGACCAGCAATGCCTCATATATGTGGTGTCCTTGGAAAGGGGGGAACTCCCCCTTTCCAAGGACACCATTTTTTACAAAATCCCTGGGGGTCTAGTGGGCCCCAGGGCCCCAAACCCCCTCCCACCTCCCCCTTCCCTCTGATTTTTTTTTTCCCTCCCCACCCGTATTCACCCCTGGGGGCAGTGATCATCTGCCCCCAGGGGTCTCTGCCGCTGTGGCCCCATGCCTTGGGGCCATGGGGGAGGGGGGGCGCTTACCTAGTAAGCAGCCCCGTCCTCCCCCTGCGTCACAAACGGATCTGTATTGATCCGGTGGCATTGCTGCCCGCGGATCGCGCGCCCTGCGCCCGTTCCGCGGGCAGCAATGCCACACAATGGGTATCGTTGGAAAGGGGAGAATCTCCCCTTTACAAAGATACCCGCCTCGATCTCCGGCTTGAAATACAGCTGGAGATCGAGGCGGACAAAGAAGGTCTCTTACCTTCTCTCTTCCCCGCAGCAGCCGAAAATGGCTGCTGCGGGGAATTTACTTTCAGTTTCACGCCGACGTGCGTTACGCACGCCGACGTGAAACTGAAGGTAATCCAGCCCCCTGGCAGTGAGGGGGGACCTCCCCCTCACATAGCCCGGGGGTTGGATTACAGTTTTGAGCGATCCCTGCTTTGCAGGGATCGCTCAAAACAAGGTGCCGAAAAGGACGAGCTATCTCGTCCTTGGCACTGCGTGTGCACTGTCAAGGACGAGATACCTCGTCCTTGGCACTTAAAGGGTTAATGAACTTTTCAAAGAAATGACAGCACTACTTGGCATTAAAAACCGGTTGTGCTCAATTTACCACCCCCAAACAAACAGTGTTGTTGGGAGAGTCAACAGCCTTCTTAAAAGCAAACTCTCCAAACTCCACACCACCTTGAAGAAAAACTGGGTGCATTGTCTACCCCTGGCTCTATTCAGCTTATGCACTCAACCAAGTAAAGACCATAACCTTTCACCCCACGACATAGTAACTGGCAGGCACAGGCAAACACCCATATCCCCAGTAAGAAGGAAATCAGATGCCCATAGGACTAAAGATATCCTGGGCGAAGAATTCATGCAGTACTAAACAAACCTAACACATGCGATCAAATATGTCTCCTGACATATTGCATCAGATCACCTACAAGACACACAGGACACAGATTAGCATCCCACAACAGACACCACACCCACCCAACCGCTACTTCCGGGGGAATTGACAAATGTCAAGAGCTTTGTGCGCAAATGGAACAACCTAGGCTCCATGGCCCATATGAAGTGGTGTTTTTCACACCTCTTGCAGTAAAAGTAAAGGGGCTTCAATATTGGATTCACCTCTCTGATGTTCATAGGGCACCCCCAAATGGCTCACCAGTAACCTAAAGACACTACCAATATACCTCAAAAGTAATAACATGACTACATGTGTTAGATAAGAAACATGCATTCTTGCTAAAAGCATAAGCACTTTTAAGTAAAAGAGAATGTCTCTCTCTCTCTCTCTCTCTCTCCCTCTCTCACGGCCCTGTTTTTGTTTCCTATACAGGAGTGCTTGAAATGGAACCTTCCGCGTCAAATTATTTATTGTATATTAAAAAAGTAGAAAATATACTGTTTATTCAAGGAGGTTATATTCCTACACTTGTGGCCTACACTTCTCGGCTCACTGGTTTACAATATTGATATCTATGTTAGGCATTTATTTGGGTACATCTTTTATCTGGGCAAGCCATCTAAAAGAGGGGACAAGGGGGAACGTAAAGGAAGGTGCACTGGCATTGCTAAACACAACCGGCAATGCAACTGTACATAAGTATAATATTTCCGAGACGACCAATACCGGTGTCAACACTCAAGCAAATACAACTGGCCGAATGACTGTAAGCATGAGCAAAATATTAGAAATGTTAATTTCTATAATTTTTTGTAATACAAATATTAGTAGCAATGTTAGCAATAATACAGTAACAAAAAGAGAATGAGAAGGCAAGCACATAGGCCCAAATATGATACATACCACAGCCTAGGCCAGGATGCTATTGAAGATATTAGACATCCCAAGCACTCAAATAGCTGGTACACAGACCTCAATGCGGTGGGCAGGCAAACATCAAATGGCAGCTGCTATGCATGCTCACTGATACTGCATGCATCGAGGGCACTCAAGGTTTTAGTACCACAGGAAGTTCCAATTATAGCAGCACAATGCCTGGTACATCTTGGGCTATGTAGAATATTTATTTATTTGATTTATTTATTTATTTATTGTTTGCTTCTTAGGCGCTTATACAGGAAATACATTCTGTTTCAAAGTGCCCACAGCACAGCAGGGAGGGAACATGTGATAACAGTACAATTAAATACAAAAAATACAGTGGCGGTAGAGATGGCCAATCCTACTATGCCTTGTGAGTATTCAGAGCATGCAAGTGCAGGAAGGAAGAGGGCAGTGGGGTAAGTGACGTGGTGTCCATACTCGAAGGGTGAACCGCAGATGAAGTGCAAGGTATGGTAAGTGCTATGATGCCTCGAGCCGCGTTGGGTGGAAAGTGCGAATTTCCAGTGTGGAGGGTGTGCCTAGGCAAGTGCTGAGGAAGACAGATGCTGGGGAGATTGGGTGTGAGTGGTCAGAGGCCCAGAGGATTACAAAAGGGTTCAAGACATCAATCACATCAACTGTGGGATTAGCAGAGAAAGAGAGAAGGGAAGGAGGAGGAAAAGAGGAGAGTCCTGAGGTGCTTTTGGATCTTCAAAAGGTCCTGCTCAAGACAATGAGGGAGGGGCAAGCTGTTCCAGAGGAGGGATCCAGCTGAGGAAAGCAAGCGGCCTCCTGCTCTAAGTTTAATGAAATGCTTTACACACAGAAAGTTGGTGGCAGAGGAGCGTAGAGATCTAGAAGGAGAGTTTTTGGTAAGAGAGAGTTGCACATAGTGTGGTCCCCGGCTCAAGACAGCCTTGTGGATGATACAGAGGGATTTGATTTGATCCGTCTCGCTGCTCTATTCTGGATTAGCTGAAGGGATCACAGAGTGGAATAAGGTAGATTGAGGAGGAGGATGTTGTAATAGTCAAGCTTAGCGAGAACCAGGGCTCGGGAAACATTGAGCTTCTGGGGGAAAGTAAGAAATGGGAGAATTCCTTTGAGAAGGAAGCGTTAGAAGTGGGACTTCTTGCCAATGTTCTGCGTGTGAGGGAGGAAGGATAAAGATGACTCAAAGATGACTCCAAGGTTTCTGGCTTCAGCTGAAGGAGTAAGGGGAGAGCCCAAGGTGGGAGGCCAAAGAGAAGGAGGGAGTACGGGTCCCAGTTGGAAGGATCTCAGTTTTGCAGGAATTGAGGTGGAGATCATTGAAAGAGCACCAAGCCTGGATTGCAGAAAGGCAGTCAGGGATGAAGGAAGGTGCGAGTGAGTCAGCAGGAAGTCTGAAAAAGAGTTGTGTGTCATCTGCATAACACTGGATGTTTGAGGAGAAGGAGGAGATGACACGTGCCAGCTGAGCAAGGTAGATGTTACAGAGCCAGGGGAAGAGGATAGAGGCCTGGGGGACACCACAGGTGGAGAATGAAGTAGGAGAGGAGAAGGCACCAAGCATGACATGGGAAGAGTGGTCAGTAAGGAAAGAAGTCAGCCATTCCATTGCCCATTCCGAGATACCAAGGGCATCATGGAGCCTTTGTATGAGGATGCAATGCTTGACAGTGTCAAAGACAGAAGAGAGGTCAAGTAGAATGAGGACTGCTGGGGAGTTGGAGTCCAGGGATGCAAGCAGTTCTTCACAGGTGTTCAGAACAGCAGTTTCCATGCCTCTGGATGCTCAGAATCCAGATTGGTGATCCTGGAGACCACAAACAAGTTTAGTGTGCGAGTTGAGTTGGGGCAAGGCCAGCTTCTCCAGCAGTTTCCTAGCAAGGGGGTGACTGAAATAGGGCAGTAGTTGGATGGACAAGTAGGATCTGCAGAAGGCTTTTTCAATAGTGGGAGCACACCGGAGTGCTTGATGGAGGAGGTCAAAGAGCCAGTGGCAAAAGAGTGGTTGCAGAATTCAGCGAGTGCCGGGGCAAGAGAGCCAATGTTGTCCTTGAAAGTTCTGGATGAGCAGGGCGGTACCTGTTTGGTAGAAGCCTTCATAGAATGGACAACTCTGGTAACTTCTTCAGGTGTGACAGGGGTGAAGAAGGAGAAGGCGGAAAGAGGGGGGAGTGGCCAAGGCAAGCAAGGATGTGTGGGAGGGGTTAGGTGGGAGAGTAAAAAGGGTGTTCAGGATATCCTGAGTGTTGGTGGAAAAGTGTATGGTCAGTGCATTGCAGAGAGTCTGAGAAGGAAGAGGGGAGGAAGAGACTGCAGAAGGGATGGCTAGCTCTCTGCAAATTTTGAACATTTCAGCCATGTTATTGGATGCACCTGATACCTGTGCTTGAATGTGGGCCCTTTTCTTGGCATGTATGGTGAGTCTGTATTGTCTTTGGAGCAAGCGACAAGCCAGTTTGTCAGAGGATAAACCTGAGGTTTGCCACTTCCGTTCCGATATTCTACACTTTTGTTTCAAGGCTGCAAGTTCGGAGTCATATCAGGTGTTACGCCTAGAGGCAAGTTTCAGGCGGATGCTCATGACTCGGGCAAGGATGTCAAGGGTATTGGCGATTGCTGAGTGAGGAATGCTAAGAACAGAGTCTGTGGTGTATTCTGAGGTAGTAGGGGAAGGGGGATGAAGGTAGAGGCCATAGCAGCGGCTGACACTTGTTTCATTGGGCAAATGTTCAAAAATAAGTTGGGCAGGGATTTTGTGGGTGCGGTAGGAGGGCCGAAGGAACCTAGGTGGGAGGCACCTTTCAGGCACACAACGTGCGAATAGAGCTTGTGGATCTAGAGGCCCTGCAATGCAACAACAACCCGAAAAATATCCATGGCTTACAACAACCATATTTAGTGATTGATGGGTTGCAGTACATAAACAGCAAATGGCAGGAAACAATGCTCAGCTGCCTAGCTCAAGGCCTCCTGGGATACAAAGAGGAAGTAGTGGCATTTGTGGGAAAAACATTGTACAAATATGGACAGAGCAGGTCACACAATTGACATGGATGGCGATGATGGAAAAGCCAGTCCAACTACACCGAGAGGAGAGCTATGAATTCTGCTTCCACAGTGAAGGAACTGTCTTTATCGGCGCCAACGAGCGTTACAACAGGACATTTTTTATTCCAGACTTCAAGAGGGGCACACTGGGAGTGATGGACGACTACTGGGTTTGTGGCCAACAATCATACTTGCACATTCCACCATAATGGAGGGGCGACTGTTTTCTTGCCACACTACACTCAGCACTATTAGTAGTCCCAGAAGAACATTTGAAAGGGGGGCCAATACCCAATGCTGCCACCAGAATTTTGTATCCTAGCCGGGAAGAGCCAATATGATAAACTGCGAAGAAAGAAGAGAGCATAAAACTATCTATCAAAGACTCAACAGTACTACTTGGAGAGATACCTGAAGAAAACCTATTGTTCAGCTCTGCTGAAAAAAATGTTGCCTCGCTCTTGCTACCCGGCGTACAGGCACCAGCTAATTCAAAATGGCTGCAGATAGTGCCCTCTGAATTGGTCCAGTTGGCAAACGAAACTGAGCTTGGGTTCAATGTCATAAAGGTCGAGCTGCATGCCCCAAGGTTGATAACGATGCAGAACCGTTACATCCTCGATATGTTGACAGCAATGGATGGAGGCGTGTGCCAATAAATCGGGGATTCATGTTGCACACTCGTGCCTCCCGAAGATACACAGAATTAATCATTGTCTCACACAATAGTGGCAGTATACAGCCTGGGAGTGTGCATGGAAAAAGAAGCTGGTATCCAAACGGAAGATTGTTTTGACATCACCTTCGAGTGGACCCCATCCTGGTAATGAGCCCTTTTGAAGATGCTGGTACCCGTCATCGTGTTCATCCCGGTTGTTTTCTGCATGTGCGAAATGAGACTCCGTTGTTGTGCCAAAGCAGTTTCTAGTATCGCAATGATGATGGTATCAATTGGTATTTCAAAGGTACCTTGCAATACAAAAGAAACAGAAATATAAACTGACCATGCCATTCCCCAAATGCTCCCTATTTGCTATGGAAATGAAGTAGATCACTTACACCACACCATCATTGTCCCACACCCTGACCCTGAAAATTATAAAGAAGTTTGGGTAGATTTAGATGGGGACAGGGGATGTATCTACATGGCATGCACCCCCAAAGAATATGTGCAAGCAGGAGAAAGCCTGCAGGACGTATGTAGGGCATGGATGCTAACACCACCATTTGAAACTGCAGTAATAAGGGAAAATGAACGCAAGTATGATAAGGAATGTGTTACTGTAGAAAAAACAAAAGGGAGAAATGTTGGGAAGGACATTAACCTCTCCCAACCCCTTTAGAGTGAGGCAAATCCCATAGATACCCTGGTGATGTACAAGGGGGAGGGGGCATGCTAAGAAACCCTGCACAAAAACAATATTAAATATAAATGGATAGACTTAGTTCGCACATATAAGGAAGCACCACTTTTGTAGTGATGGTAGAAACATTCGGCCCTGCATGGCTGCACGGTAAACACAGATCCAACGAAGAAAGCTGAACAGACCCAATCACTGATGAGAGAGAGAGACTCCCACTACTAGCTCCCATAGAACATTTCCTTTGTTCCATAACTCTTGAGAATCCATGTTATCCCAAGAAGGAATGCGCCCTACAAGGCAATTAGGCAGCACCAGGTTCCTCGCAATGCACGTTTATTACAGTCAGGCCAAAAGCAGAGCTCCAGCCCCCACGTATCCCACCATGAGTTATGACACCCACAACTTCCCTAGTCCAAGACCCCTGAATTCTACGATTGTGGGTGACCTCAGACCACCAATCATAAACCCAGTGGTCATAAAAGATCTAAACAAACATGACCATTCCACCTTATTTCATTATGACAACCTTTGTAATACGAGGAACAGGGTCGAATAAATTATAGTTTAAAGTGAGGGTGGAAACCTTGGGTGTGGAGAATGCGATATGGAATGAGACAAGAATGTGTGTGTTAGTATAAACTTAAGCCTACCCTGTGCCAGTCCCAGAGCTTCCCAGGTGCCTGCCAAAATGATAGACTAGCATTGTCTTCCAGTAGTAACTAATGAGGAACGTGACCTTCATTCCCTGGAGATGATGAGCCTGGCTGACCCCACGTGATGGAAGATGGACGGACGAAGCTGGGACCAATAGCAGACTGGTATCCCATATGGATTAGGCCACCCATGTATAGGGTCTTACCACGCAGCCAGTTTTTTACTGTATATATGACATCATTGGTGACAATGTGTTTCATTATAACCTTCTGCTTCTACTATTTGTTCTTTGCTGGCCTACCTATATTTGTGTCATTAGAACTTGTTATCCTTGCAAGAATCTCTTGGCCTTTTTTCCCTAGCGAGTTGTATTTTTCCTGCCATGAGCGTTTAGGGTCATGCCTTCAGTACTTACATTTTGACCCTTTCGAAAAATAAAACACAGGACAGAGCTGGAAAACCATGCTTCAAGGTCCTTGCTGATGTTCCTCGCAAATGTTTGCTGCAATGCAATACAGCACTTCAGGCTGTAGCCATGAGCAGATTTTATTTTCCCATTCAACCCTATACTCATTTCGCAAAACTCTACCACATAGCCGGTCCCTGGTGACCATACCCACTTTAACCCCATTGACGGTCCCTCTTGGTCATGGCCAGTAGCCAATTGTCCGGTTAATGGCCAAATGCCATTACCCAGATACTCTGGCCACTGCCCATGACCACAGGCTATACCTCAACCACCAATTGTATATCACTATCCATTGAGACTTTGCACACACCTTCAAGATTGGGTCTATAATCTTTCTGAAAACGTTTGTGCAGATACGTCAAACAGCAACAAGGTTATAAGCCATCTAAAGATGTTGATACCCCCCTCTAATTTTGCCCCCTCTTGACAAAACCCACACAAATTTGCAAAAACATGCAAATCTGGGGCTAAAATCTGTATGCAAACTTATGTGCAGATTCATCAAACTGCACAAAATGTATAAGGCTTTCAAATATTTTGGGAACCAGCCTCTAATTCTGCCCCCTCTTAGCAACACAGCACCAAACTTTGCATAACCATTCAGGGTCAGCTCTAGAATGATATTGCAAAATTGCATGCAGTTTCATTGAGTGTCGTTAAAGTAATAAGCCATTCAAAAACTGCTTTTCACCAAACCTGTAATGCAGAATTATGTATGGATGTCCCTGAACATCTGAGATGTTCGAGGACATCAGAGAAGAAAAAACACCAGATTTTAGTCTTTTATGGCGATATCCAATCCCATCCTCATCACCCCTCACCTCCCCAAAGATAGTTTCATTTGTTTGACAAGTGCAATGTTGTGTTTTTAAATATGTTTTTACGGCTTTGTCCGCAGACTATGGGCGCAGTGCGCGAATCCAGCATGGCCTTCGTTTCAACGGTTTTCATGCACCTCACATTTTTATTTGCCCACTCAATGTGCACGTATGATGTCTATGAATGTCACGCTGCTCTCGCATTGGTCCAGTGGTGTCTGCGCACTCTGAATCAGCAAGTGAGTCCGTAGACCGGACCCAGATACCACTATTTTTATTTTACACACTTTTTGCCCATTTAAAAATACTACTGGATAGATTTACACCAAATTTACAAAAGCAAACTTTTGGGATCAAGCTGCCACTCCTGGCTCAACTTTGGTGAAAATCCATCCAGCGGTTTCGGCTATAGGTGTGAGCACACCAAACTTCATAAAATGATTCTGACTGGGCCATATACTTATTTTGCAAAGTATCGCGAGAATTCTTCCAGGGGGAGCAAAGTTATAAGCCGCCCAAAAAGTGCTCTTTCTATGAGTTCAGCAACTTAACCATAACTACAGGGCCGCTACCGCAGACCCTTGTAATATAATACCTTTAACTAAATATAGCAGTTTGAAGGAAACACAGAATATTTCCAAAGACACCCCAACTTAATATATTGGCATTACTTAAGCATAAACTGAGTGTGCAGTTGTGTTATGGCTGCACCTAGCCAAAAGGCTGTGTTTGATGGAACATTTAAGTCTATGCTTAGCAATTTGATAGAACTTCCCTTTTGTGGATGGTGGTATGTGTGCACAATATCACAGTAGTTGTGTAAAAACAAACTTTTCCAGGTTGCAAGATGACTACACTTAGTGATATGTTGGCACTTATTAAGCAGGTGTGGTGAGTAAATGTGGGCATGCCACACATTCAGTAAACATGAGTCATCATCAAATGCTGTGAGCTATGTGTGAGGGATTGCAATGTGGTCAGGATGAGATAGTCTGACATTTTTTATTTGTATTAAATAATAAATTGGTGTAGGTAATCATTCTCAGAAATTGTGGTCTTTAAATTAGACCCCCCTTTCAAAAAGCTCTTGGCACAGTGACCTGGGTCAGAACCCCTTACAGATGGCTTGCTGGCTTCAATCCACATCCACAGTGCCCTTTTATCTTTTTAAGGAAGGGGTCTCCCACTCCTTCTTTGATTTCATGTGGACTTTCTATAAGACACAGAGAATTCTTTAGACCCAATTGGGAGCTCGGTCCATTCCAAAGCCCCTTGCTGCAGGGTACAGAGGTTTCCAAGGCAGAAGAAAGCTTTGTCCCCTAACCATCCCTAGGGAATATTGGGGGTGACTGATGTTTGAAACAAGGCCTGCCATCTGGCAGCTGCACTGGAACCAGTCTTCCCTCTTGAGGAAAGGGACTCCAGCAGGTGTAGTCAAGCTCTCTGGACCTGGTGTGAAAAGTACCAAGCACTCACCTATCCTAGAGACCCTGGAGTGTGACTCGCACCACCCTGAGAAGCCAGATCAGCAGGACTGGACTCCTTCCTGCTGTCTACCATTTTGAGCCATGCTTGAACCAATTTGACCATGTTCCCAGCCTTCATACCACACAGGACAGACAGTGCTGTCTTTGACACTGTCATCAAACTTCAAACGGCTGCTTGCTTCCATCAAACCAGTTTACACCACATCACATCAGCAGCACTAATCGCTGCTTTGGCTCGAACAACAGGTCACGATTACGGAACCCTTCGAACTGCAGCTTCTTCAAATAAGGCATCAAGCTATCAAGAATGTTTCATCGAACCTCGGCCCAAACTCCTGGGGGCATTGTGTCCCTTGCTGACTCAACCCAGCAGTTCCCATTGTTTGGAACCAGCACAACCCTTGAATTGTCTTTGGTGGATTTTTTCTCAAGTAGCATCGAACTACACAGAGCTTTGCTTCAAATCGGACAAGATGCTGACTCGCCACCTGGATCAACGCAACATGCTGCACTCGAACCTGGTTCAACCCACAACAACAGCACAGAGAATCCCAGTTTGATGCTGTCTAACCTTACAAGAACATAGTAAGATACTATCGAGAGGCCCAGCACCTCAGATCCACTTTTGGGACCTTAGAGACTGATAAGCCATGCTGTTGCACCTATTTCAAAGACATATCCTTTCACAAGTGACATTGTTGCAAAGTGTGCCTATTTCACCCCAGCTCTAGGACCCAGAGTTCTATCAAATATATGCTCTGCATTTTCTGCACCCTCTTCTCAGGGGTGGGTTTTTGTTAGTGTTTTTCTAACACTAACAAAACTTTGGTGAATATCCATCTACTACTGGATGGTAGATGCGCAGCGACCCTGCAGCAGCACCAGTTACGCCCCGAACCCCGCCCCATGAGCCAAAAACACAGCACAAATCCCCTACATGGCGCAAAGGCCAGTGGACCAGCATACAGCCCCCAACCACGAAAACGCGCTAAAAATGCCACTCAGCCCTCATGCGACAACCCAATCATGTGTAAAACTTCCTGCGCAACCCTCTGAATATGTGTACCCCACTCGCGGCAGCAGAATTGCATGTAAAACTCCCCACGCACCTCTCGGATTACGCGTACCCCGCTGGTGCCAGCAAAATTGTGTGTAAAACTCCCTATGCACCCCTCGAATTACATCTACCCCGCTCGCGCCAGCGAAAGCGTGTGTAAAACTCCCTGCCATCCTCAGAATACGCGTACCCCGCTCGCACCAGCGAAATCACGTGTAAAACTCCATGCGCACCCCTCGGAATATGCGTACCCCGCTCGCGCCAGCAAAATCATGTTTAAAACTCCCAGCCACCCTCAGAAATGCGTACCCCGCTCACGCCAGTGAAATCGTGTGTATAAAACTCCCCGCTCACTCCTCGGAATATGCGTACCCCGCTCACGCCAGTGAAATTGCGTGTAAAACTCCCTGCGCACCACTCAGAATATGCGTACCCCTCTCGTGCCAGCAAAATCACGTGTAGAACTCCCCGCCACCCTCAGAATACAGGTACCCCGATCGTGCCAGCGAAATCGTGTGTAAAACTCCCTGTGCATCCCTCTGAATACACGTACCCCGCTCGCGCCAGCAAAATCATGTGTAAAACTCCCTGCCACCCTCAGAATACGCGTACCCTGCTCGCGCCAGCAAAATCGCGTGTAAAACTCCCCATGCATCCCTCGGAATATGCGTACCCCGCTCGCGCCAGCAAAATCGCATGTAATTCTCACTCCCGTACCCCCAGATTCACGCAGCAGTGTGTTGAGAAGCCACATCCACCCCCTGCAGCCAGACCACGCCACAGGGGTCCACCCTACACCCCTCCCCATGCCCCGCAGGCAGCCCATCAACCCTCCTCAAGCCCTGCAGGCAGCCCACCACCCCTCCCATTCCCCGCAGGCAGCCCATCCACCCTGAACATGCCCCACAGGCAGCCCATCACCCCTGACCATGCCCCGCATGCAGCCCATCACCCCTCCCCATACCCTGCAGGCAGCCCATTACCCCTCACCATGCCCCGAAGGCAGCCCATCACCCCTCCCATGCCCCACATGCAGCCCATCCACCCTACCCATGCCCCACAGGCAGCCCATCACCCCTGACCATGCCCCGCAGGCAGTCCATCACACCTCCCCATTCCCCGCAGGCAGCCAATCCACCCTGATCATGCCCTGCAGGCAGGCCACATGGCACCATGCACTTGGGAGCCCCAACTCACCCCCCCATTGATGGGCCCCTGCCAGCAGGCCCCGACTCATGTCTTCGCCAACCCACCCCATTGGTGGGCACCTGTCCGCAGGCCCTCACTCATGCCCCCCAATTGACAGACACCTGCCAACAGGCCCCGACTCATGTCCCCCCTGGCCCCACCCCATTGACGAGCACCTGCCAGCAGGCCTCAACTCATGTAACCCCACCCCCACCCCATTGACGGGCACCTGCCAGCAGGCCCTGACTCATGCCCCCCCACCCCACCCCCATTGATGGGCACCTGCCAGCAGGCCCTGACTCATGCCCCCCCAATTGACAGGCACCTGCCAGCAGGCCCCGACTCATGTCCCCCCACCCCACCCCCATTGATGGGCACATGCCAGCAGGCCCCAACTCATGTCCCCCCTACCCCCACCCCATTGACGGGCACCTGCCAGCAGGCCCCGACTCATGTCCCCCCTACCCTCACCCTATAGACGGGCACCTGCCAGAAGGCCCTGACTCATGTCCCCCCCAGCAGGCCCCGACTCATGTCCACCCAAACACCATGTCATAACTATACAGACCCATGGCCCTAACGCCAACCCAAATCCCACCCCCCACCCCCAGTGCAAACACCCAACGACCACTGCACACACTCCCTAGTAAATTACCCATTCCATGATAGTCTGAAAAGAACCAGCATGCCGATCAATAAATGTCCTACAGACCCACACAGTGGCGACACAGCCAATGCTCATGGAGATATGCACAAAATAAATCATAGTACACCACACCAAATATGTTGAATTATGAAATGTATTACAAAGTAAAACAAATGACAAAATGAAAACCACACATGAAAATGAAGAAATAATTAGTGCAAGAAGAAAAAGAAAGTAAAATCCAAGGAAAAAAACAAATCCAAAACATGAAAAAATATAAGTGGTCCATACCCAAAGTCCATAGAAAAAAAACATAATTTGAAAAGCATAAAAAAACATGAATCCATGTGAACATCTAAAAAAGAAAGTATGTACATGTCTGGAAAAATTGTAAACGAAAGTCCATTCTCCCAAAACAAAAGGAGACCTACCTAAAACCCTACCTAAAATACAACTATATACAAAAAGTGGAGCAAAGTCAGTTGACTCCAAATCATTATAAAAATTAAATGAAACCTAAACCTAAATAACTATATACAAAGATGGCGGGCTAGTCCGACGGCTCACATTGATTTCCCGGGGCAGGGCATCATTGAACTCCATGTTGATGTTCCGCAGGCGGGCCTGTTCACTGGCCTTGAGGTCTCACAGGGATGCAGCCATGGACTCCTCCAACTCCCTGCGAGTTGCCTGGAGGCACTCAGGCCGCCTCTAAGCCCGGTTCATGGAGTTCTCCGCCCTGACCATTGTGAGCCGTTCCCTCTCCGCCCACCGCCGCTCCGCACCTATTCGCTGGCCCAACCGCTGCCACATGGAAGACACTCCCAATCCTCGGTCCTCCTGCCTGCCGGCCGATGCCTGCCCCGATGATGTAGAGGGCCCCGAGGCCACATGCCTCCTACGCCGAGCCTGCCGCCACCTTTCTGCTGCCTGCCGCCGCCACCATGACTGCCTCCAGGTAGATGTCAACACCCGGGGCCATCATGCAGGTGCCCTGCTTGTATGTGCCTGCACATTGTCTGTTGCCAGGGGCCCAGTTGCTGGGGTGACCACCTGTGCTAGAGCTCCGACTCCCGACTGTGCAGGGATGGCATCTCTGTGCCGGAAGACAGCACGGAGAACGACTGGCATATAGTGTGCACAGAGGAGGAGAAAGCCGCAAGACAGAGCGACACAAGGAGGAAACCCCTGACCATGAACCCTCCCATCTGGGTCACGTTGGCACACATCTGTTTGTGATGATGTGCGTGGTCGCTCCGGGAAGCACGTACGTCATCACGAATGACACGTGTGCGCAACGCGTCACCAATCAGGACAGACTCAATCCTGTCACGGGTCCCCACGTCCGCAGGTAGAGGAGTGCCAGATGACGGGGACCTCCCCCCTACCTGCGGATGGGCCTGGGATGGGGCATCCCTGCTGGTGCATGGTGATGCTGTCACAGTGTTACCTGCACCCCCACCAGGCCCATGTGCGGCTCAGAAGCGGCCTCCTCCTCCTCCATACACAACACCAATGTGCTCTGCACTGTCTTCCGCCGTCACCAGCCCCAATGGGGGCTCACCCGCACCTTCCGCTGCAGCCGTAGTGGCGGACGCGGCACCAGTCCCCTCACTCCCGGATGATAATATTACCTGGGAGGGTTACTGGGCCTTGCGTCACTGGACGGTGGAGGCATCCTTGCCGCTTTCCTCCACAGCGCCGTCTCCGCCCTCTTCTTCACTCGCCGTTGTGTAAAGAGAGACATTGAACACAAGCATCAGGGTACTGTACAATAGTCCCCTACACACAAAGCAATAGCACATGAGTGGCACTGTCAAACGTCACTTCCATCATGTCCCTCCACAACACATGGGTCAGTGCAGGCAACACACATGCAGGAACAGACATGGCACATGCAACAAACATTTGCATCCATGTCCAAGGCACCATAGAAACATCCAATGGTGGGCTGAAACTCACATGCATCATGTGACATGCTGTTCAGATGCACACACATCACCGGAGGGTCATGCATCTGGCCCAGTATACCCCCAGACAAAGTGGATGCAAGGATGACTAGGCTGTATCAGTGAATCAACACATGGTCACAGACATGTGTCATGCATCCATGGCGTTTACCAGTCACTCACACACTACTCAGACACACAGACATTTACACCATGCATGTCCATGACAGCAGCATCCATCCCTCACACCCCAAACATGTCCAGTACAGACACAGGCATGCACACATGTGTGCATTCCGCATGCTGCTGCACATGATGCATTGTAACACATACACCATCTATGTGGCTCACGCCTGACTGGACTCACTTACAGCACCATCATGTCCCTGCACACACACACATCCGTATATGACCCATGTTACACATGCAGCCAAGTAGCTAACTACCACCACACTGCAACATGCACTGTTTTAAACGGGAATGCATGGGCACTTACCGCTCGACTCCAGACAGGCCTTCATCCTGAGGATCTGATGGTGAAGCACTGGGCGAATGTGCTCCAGGACCCTCATCTGCTGGGTGGTAAGGTGGCCCCGGCGCCCCACTGCATCCGCTGCGGCCAAGAGGCGCTGGGCCTTCTTGAGGGTTCTGGACCTGTAGTCCTCCCAGCGCTTCTGGACGTGTTTGATGTTGTGGGGTGCCACCCCCTCCGCGTTGATGGCACCCACTATGTCCATCCAGATCCTCTTCCTTCCTTCATTGTTGGCACGCGATGGTGAGAAGAGGGCATCATAATGCCCCAGGACTTGCTCCACTGATGCTGGCAGCCCTCTGCTCTCTGCTGGGGGGTTGCCACTGGTGCCGGATGGTATATGCGTTGGACATGGCAACCCCTCTAGACAGGTGCGGGTGGGCAACTGGGTCCTGGGCTGGGCTGTGGAGCGATGGAACACCAGTCGGGATCTTCTGTTCCAGCAGGGGTGGTCACAGCAACTGGACCCCTGCAGATGGCTGATGTGCAGGCACCAAATGGCAGGGCACTGTTGGCAGCAGGCAGGCAGGCAGGCAGCAGCAGATGGCTTGGAGGAGGCTCCATGGGGCTCTGGGGGGCAGGAAAATGGCCTTCTGGGCAGGCGCATGGTCTTGTATGTGTTGTTGCGTGGCCAGCTTGATGCAGAGTGAATTGGTACGTGAAAAAAACAGCACGAGCATTGAGTCTAACCGTGTTCCTAGAATCTAGGTACAACCCATTGCATTTTAGCTCCACTGTGTTATTTGAATTCAAAGCCCTGTTCCATTAGTCTCTCTATGCAGCCCGAGCCACTCAACTAGGGATAGCCATCTCGGCCCTAGCCTGTACACAGTCCAGGCATTAAGCTAACCACCCTTACATCCAATATACTTGACACAGCCACTTACAATGTGCCTCCTGAGCTGTTTGGTCGCATACCTCTTGCTCCTTATAAATACTATAGTACTGCTCAGCATGTCACCACAACCATCTATCACTACGCTCTTGACTACACCCAACACCAAGTCACATAGTAGTTCTCCGCCTCAAACAGACAACTTACAACCTTTGTTACCTACCAGCCTCCCCCGCCCTACCACTGACAGGAATTTAGGACTCAGAGCTAGATTAGCAAAAATCCATGAGCCCCTTGCCCATTCCTTGCCCACTTTTCAGAGACTAAGAACTAAGACTGCCCAACCCAGCCCAACTAGCGTCAAACCTTCCTCACCCCAGAACTCTAACTTCACACCTCCACACAACCCCTCTAATCAGGATAATCTTGAACCTATACAAGACCACCCCATAACCACAAATACTAAAAACACTGTGAGCCCCTATATCAAGGGAGCCCTAATTAACGCCAGATCGTTAGCAGCTCACGCAACAGAAATTGCAGACCTGATCCTAAAAGAAGACCTCGACCTCCTTGTAATCACAGAGACCTGGCTACATCCAGCAGCAGGCCCATCCCTCATGCTTGCAGTCCCAGACAAATATTCCATCTTGAGACAAGACCGTCCCAACTCCAGAGGTGGGGGTGTTGCAAGTATGCAATTATACACAAATGTAGTCTGACCATTAGAAATGCAACCACTATTAACATCCGTTCTTGCGAACTACTCTCCGTTAAAGTCCCCCTTACTAATGCCCAAACTCTCAATATCCACTTGATCTATCGCCCCCCAGGCCCAATAGGCACCTTTGATGAGGACATTAACAACATTTTATCTAGCAATCTCAAAAGCTCCACCCAAGTACTCACCCTAGGGGATTACAACATGTGCTTCAACGACCCTGAAGATCTAACTGCCAATACCATACTTAACACCCTTACTGAATTAGGATTTACCCAAAGAGGTACGGAACCCACACATGCCAAGGGCAGAACACTCGATTGGGTGACAGACTATAATTGTCTAGCTAACATCAGCGACATCTCACCATTAGCTTGGACTGACCACCACCTGGTATCGTTCATGCTTTTGACTATCCGACCCCCCCCCCGCCCATCAGCAGGGCCCCACCCACATTCACGAGAAACAAGAAGATTATCACTGTGGAGAGACTTATCCCAAACTTACTCCCTACACTCAATTCTCTATCTGAAAACCTTAATCCAGAGACTTTGGTCGAAGAATATAATAAAATCATGTCCACCTCGTTGGATCTAATCGCACCCCCTCAAACTTAGACCAAGCAAGCCTAAAGTCCACTTGAACAAATGGAACACACCATTCCTCAAAAGTTTAAGACAACAAAAAAGAAATTGTGAAGCCACCTGGAAAAAACTCCCCTCAGCAGCTAACAAACTTAAACTTTGTAAACTGGCGGCCATCTATAAAAAAGAAATCTACCTTGCAAAACGCTCCTCCTTCGACTCCCGCATATCACAAGCAAAATCTAACATGAAGGAATTATTTTCCAACCTGAAGAAGTAGAAACCCCCATAGTTCCTCCAGATACCTGCACCAAAGATAAGAGCTGGTGCTCAGAAATACAAAACGCCTTAGCTAACAAGATTGCCACTCTACAAAACAAAATATCCTGCAAAAAATCCTCCTTGAATGACCTCTCCTTCCAAACTGCCTGAGAAGCTTGCCTCAAGGGAAACTACCCGTTTCAAATGTACTAAAGTCACCATATTGGAAGTAGAAAAAATGATTCTGTCATTGAAACCATCCAACTGTCAGGGGCGATTTGTGCCCTGCACAGCTCATTAAAGATGCTGCCCGTGACCTTTCCCCCTTCATCACGAAATTAATCAATGCCTTCTTCTCCACTGGCTCTTTCCCCACTAATTTAAAACAATCCTGGGTACTCCCATTACTAAAAAAACCTACACTTGACTCAGCCACCCGTACAAACTATAGACCCATAACGACTGATCCATTTCTCCTAAAAATACTGGACAAGGTTGCTTATGTTCAAATACAGAAGTATCTGGAAGAACACCACCTACTAGGAGCCAGACAATCAGGCTTCCGTCCGCAACATGGGATTGAGATGGCTCTCATCGACCTTAAAGTACAGATCGACAAGCTCAGAGATAATGGCCAAGCCGCCCTACTCCTCCTCCTAGACCTCTCTGCAGCATTCGACCTGGTCGATCACACGGTCCTATGCACGCACCTACACACTTCAGCTCATTTTTCAGCTGAGGCCATCACATGGAATAGATCATTCCTTAACGGCAGAACCATGAGGGTCTTTTCATCTACAGCTGCAACAGACCCCATACCCATTACTTGTGGTGTGCCACAAGGCTCTTGTGTCTCCCCCACTTTGTACAACATATTTACCAAGCCCCTTTTCAATGATTTGGATCATCTCGGTATCACCTACACGATTTACGCAGATGATACCCAGATCCTCCTTCCGCTTTCTGGAGATTATGGAAAGGATTTGGCCTTAGTGAATAGAGTGTACATCATCATCCAGGCATGGATGGCCACACATGGACTATGCCTGAATGATGATAAAACTGAACTCATTATCCTAGGCACTACCACCAGCCTAAAGAAATTAGGCCCTGCCTACTGCTCTTTTACAATTGACGGTAATAACATCAAAGTGGGACAAGAAGTCAAAATGCTAGGCTTCTACCTGGATTCTACCTTCTCCCTCAATAGACAGGTGAACTCCCTAGCCTCTTCCACGGCTTAAACGTGTAAACTAATCCGTGCAGCCAAACCCTTTCTGTCTGACACCAGTTGCTTGACCCTCACCAGATCACTAATAGTGACCGTTTTGGACTACTGCAATGCTCTCTACCTTGGATCATCTAAAGCCATCACCAGCAAACTTCAAACTCTCCAGAACAATGCTCTTAGAGCAGCACTGGGCATCTCCAGTCGAGAGCATATTACAGAACACTGCCAGCAGAACAACTGGCTCCCCATCAAAGACAAAATTGTTCTAAAAACTGCCTCACTTACCCACAAATCCCTTAATAACACCGCCCCTATCTATCTGATCGACAGATTTCATAGACAGACCTCCCGCAGACCTATAAGAACAGCTTATAAAGGCTGCCTCTCTGTACCTAACTTCCAACGCTCCACCATAGGGGGTAACAGCTTCCCAGTGAAAGCAGCCAAGCTGTGGAATTCCCTACCACCAACTCTCAGAATGGACTTGCATTATCAGAACTTCCGATCTAAGCACATTCTATGGCTGAAAACATAGGCCCACTAACACTCCTAGGTGCATAGTCTCTGCACTCCTGCCATCTGTACATATTATACGGCCCACTGTTTGTATTTACTATTGCCCTCTGTATATATCTATATATTCTTGTCATTATTCTAAATATATGTTATATGTGTATGTACATAATTCTTACTGTTGTAACTAAGCTTTGCAATCTCATGTAAATGCTGCGCACTGTTACCCGAGGGTATGCCTGCGCATTATAAATAATAAACAAACAAACGTCAGCGTGTAATTCAAGGAAAGGGCCTTAGCGCGTAAGCATGTAAGTGACGTGATGCATGCGGGCGTTTCCTTCGTACGGGTGCATAGTGAATCTGCGCGTGCAAAAACAGCACATCCGCCGGTGTGAATGCGTGTAATTGGAGGAAAGGGCCATAGTGTGTAAGTGCACCATTGACATTAAGCACGCGGGCGTTGCCTTCAGCACGGGTTAAAGGTTTAGCAGGGAAGCAGTCCACTGTACGTGCTGTTTGTGGAGACCAACGCATCTATTAACTCTTCGGGATTCACACACGATCACTTCACAGCATTTGAAGTTCGTACCTCTTCTTTTGGCGGGGTGTTGCCTACATACACAAGCACGTGTGTTTTTCTATATCTTTTTCTTGCAAGACAGGCGGTGAATCGCGCACACTATTTTTCCCACTGTGGTTCCCTTTGTGCATCGTGTACCGTTTTCAAGGTCATAGGAGCCCGCGTGTTCCACGCGTATGTGTTTTTTGTGTCCCTGGGTGCCACACTGTACTGCTGGAGGTAGAATCCACTCATGTGGGCTACCGGGGTGGCGTGCATGTTTTATTTTTTAAATTGTACTATTTTTTAATAATGTTATTATTTTTTCAATATATTTTATTTTTTTTATTTTTATTTTTTGGGGGGGCCTGAGCGTTGCGTGACACATCATTCTTCCTCAGGGGTCACAGACAGCCTTGCAGGAGCACAGGGGTACCTATTCCATCCAGTACCCTTCCCCCTTCTACCCAATTGCCCAGGACAATTGTTGAGTGCACCTCCCATCAGCTATTTACCATCTGTGCCATGGTTGGGAGGCCACCAAAGGGTAAGGGGAGCAAAGCTGGGCATCCTCCCAGGGGTGTGCGTGGTCGGGCACGTGGCCGTGTGGACCAGGGGGGACAGGGAGTCCAGGGTGGCCAGGGTGGCTACAGAGGGGGAAGAGGCAGGGGTGCCCCACTGGGGCAGGATGCCCAGCCATGTGCTGGTGCAGACATGCCACCACCCCCTGTGACTCCTGGTGATGTAGCTGTTGCATCACAACCTGTGGCCCACATGACCCAACAGCAACTTTCATCGGCTGTCACAGGCCCACCGGTGGTGGTAGCTGCAGGTGCAGCTGTGGGGACCACCACGCGGGCTCAGGGTCGGGCAGCGCATGTTGTGTTACGAGATGAGGACTCCCAGGACGATTTCCATCTTGTCAGGAAGTGTGGGTCACATGTGTGCAGTGTAACTGTGACCGGGGCCACGTATCTGGGGCAGTTATGACATCTGCTGCCCCAAGCAGCCAGGTGGTGGTAACTGCATGTGCAGATGCAGCCAACACCACCCCGGCAGGGAGTCAGACCCAAGCCAAACCTTCTGTCCTCATTCAAACACCCACTCCCTTGATCCAGTCCACCAGCGCCACTGCCCCCACTGATCAGGGCCACATTTTCCACTCAGGGTCAGTACCACCGCACAAAAGGAGGAAGCGTGCTCCTGTGCAAGAAGCTGAGACCCCAGACACGGCTCCGGCCTCCGGCATGTCGAGGAAGAAGCCTTTCGACAAGCAGGAACTGGGCTTCCTTGTGGACTACGTGTCTGAACACCAACGCAATATGCTTGTGGGCCCACAGTGCAATACAACGCATCACCAGCGTTGGGTCCACTAGAAGCATGTTGCGGATGGTGTGACATCCATGGGATTTCAGGTGCGAACAGCTCAGGACTGCTACAAGAGTTGGAATGACCTCCGACGCAGTGCAAAACAAAAGCGTGCCTCCAATTATTCCATGTCTCTGGTGACTGGTGGTGGGCCAGCACCAGAGGAGGTTGAGCTCACTCAGCATGAGGAAATTGCTGCAGAGTTCATCCCAGAATAACAAATCCATGGAGTGGGAGAGAGGATGGATTATGATGCATCGTCCGGTGAGTATTGATGCGTGTTACTCAATGACATGTGTGTTTGGCATGTGTGACCCTCCCAGCTACAACTTGGGTCCTTCCTTTCATCAATCTCCCTCTCTACCTGTGGTGTTCACCAGGGGTCTGACATCTCGGCCCGGCTTTTCAAACAGCACCTGGGAGCTCTCGCGTACTGCATTTTCATTTTCTGCTACAACTTCCAGTGCTATGCTGATGACACTCAACTCATTTCCAGGCTGCCCTTGGCCTCCTCTTCTCCCTCCCTCATTTCTGATTGCCTCATTGACATTTGAAATTGGTGTACTGCCAACGATCTCTGTCTAAATGCCAGCAAGACTAACATCCTCCTCATCGGTACACCTTTGCCATCCTTTCCCCTCACTCTCTGACCGGCCCACCTTGGCCCTCCTCCTACCCCCACCTGCAAGGCCAACAACCTCGGGGTCACCTTTGACTCCACACATTCCTTTTCTGCACACATTTCTGACGTTTCTTGAGATTTTAACTTCTTGCTTAACCTCCTCAAGGGTACTGTGCCTTTTCTCTCATTCACCTACAAGCTCACAGTCTTTCAAGCTCTGGTTGTCTCAAGGTTGGACTACTGTGACAGGCTCTTTCAAAATTCTACCTGCTTCCACACTCCACCCTCTACCACTAATCCAGTACAGGACTGCAAGACTTGTCCTTGGCCTCAAGCCCTGGGATCCTATCTTTCCAGCTCTGAAATCCCTTCATTGGCTACCAGTGGATGCAAGGATGAAACTTCAGACCCTCTGCATTGTGCACAAGGATTTATGGGGCCTGGGTCCAAAATACCTTCAACTATCCAACTATCCCTCTGCCAATACCTCCCCTCTCGAGTCCTTTGCTCCTCTACCTCACACTCCCTCCGGGTCAGTCATTTATCGAAGAAACAAGCTGGGGACAGATCTGTGTCTACGGCAGGGACCTCCCTTTGGAACAGCCTACCTGCCAGGTTGAAACTTGAGGAGAAACATCCCTGCTTCTGGAAGCACCTCAAGACCTTCCTGTTTGCTCCTGCATTAGCCCCTCTTCTCCCCAGCTGAACAGTTTCCCCTCTTGGCACTGTGCACCTGAACACCCTCTGTCCTTAGGGCCCAGGTACCTGCTTACCCTGCCTCCCTGCTGCACTGCCTCCAGGCCTCCCATTGCAATGGGTCCTGTACGTGTACCCATACAGTCCCCCACTCTTCTTCTGCACTCATCAGATTTGCCCTATCCAAATGATCTTGCACTTGCCACTTGCTAGCTGCACTACCAGCCATTGAATGCCTATTCTATCATAGGACTTAATTTTCATTCTTTGGTTTCCTCTGTTTGGCACGTTCTACTTCTTCCCCTTCCATGGTCTTCAACCCTTTATCCCTTCTCCATGCACTTGCGTGGTCTCAATGTCACTGTGCCCAGTATGATCGTTGTTTTCAGTTCCTTTTCTCCCTTGTTCCCCACCCTTTGCTTGGTTGCACTCTAAGCCAACTGTGTACGAGGGCAATCTTGATGAGATGTCATATCATGTCATATACATCCTTTGTCCTTGGTGCAGTGTGTCTCACTCTGAATGTTCTGATGGCAGTGGCCCCCGTACACATGTGTGCACATTCATGTTTCATTTGCATTCCATGTATGCCCTTAGGTGTCCTTGCCGCCTGCTCATTGTAGTATGTCTCCAGGATGATCCAAGTGTCATGTTATTTGGACAGCCATTTCATGCTCACTGTGGGTCTGTGTGTCATCACGCACAACGTTAGGGTGCCCGCATCTGTGTCATGCACATGGCTCCCCCTGTTACGGGCCCACTGCATCTTTTCAACTGGTGTTGTGTCTTCTGCATGCATGGGTGTACTATTGATTGTTCCTCATCTTTCCTGCATCATGTCCACTTCTCATCGGCTGTAGTGACATTTGACTGACAACATGCAATAGACGCATGCCAACACTGTCTGCCAATGCACAGTTCTGTGGTGAACCTTTCATTGCCATGCAGTGCCTCCCTGCTATTGCCCAGAGGGTGGGTGTTTCACGGTAACCATGCTACATGGTGCATGCCATTTGCACATGATGGCTGCAATTGCCCTTACACTGCCGTCACATTTGGAGATTGACATCACTATGTACGTGTTGATGTTGGAAGTTGAGGGGGTACACATGCACTGCACCGCACACACCCACTCCTGTGCCAAGTTCAGCCCTTCAACATGGCAACACAATGCTGTGTGATAGTGACCTGCCATGTATGTACCCATGTCCCTCGTTTCAGTGTATTGAAACACAGTAGCGTAGGTGCCTCCTGTAACACATGTACTCTGCATAGTCAATGGTTGTTGAGTGCTGCACGTGAACATGCATGTTATATGTGTCATGGTGTGTTTGGTGTGATTGCCAGCTGTGGCTATTTGTGTGTTCCCACATGCTTATGCTACGTGCCATCTCTTTGTTGCCATCTCTCATTTCTGCCTTGTATATGTGCCTGCTAGAGTTTGTGTGTGATGCAGGTGATGGGCGACATGCAAAACATGAGTTGGCTTCACATTTTGCACACATCCTCTTCTGCTTTCGGGATACCATTGCATTGCAATGGGACTGGATGCATGTTGGGCTTTGAGTTGCATGTGACATGTCTGCTTCATGTGTTGGCTGTCAATGTTGTGATCTGTATGTGTGCGGTATGTGCTACTGACATGCGTGTTCTTGTTTCTTTTGTTTATGTTGCAGGTGAGGAAGCACAGGAGGCAGAGGCTGAAGATGTTATCCCAGACACAGGTGTCAGTTCACATGACCATCCAGATACCAGTGGTGGTCGTGGGGTGGCAGCCCACAGGAACCCACTGGTGCTCCAGGCCATCGTGTCCAGAGCAGACTCTGAGTCAGGCTCTGATGTATCCTCTGACCCCTATGTTGAGCCGGATCTGCATCATGACGTGTCATCGCCGGTAAGGGATCCTGTGTTGAATGATCTTCTGTCCGCGACACCTGCAGTAGGTGGCAAGGTGGGGTTGGAATGTCCGCCTGTGGTGGTTACGGGTGCACGGTCACACTCAACACCAGTTGGCCATGTTCCTGGGGCATCAGGACGACGGAGGGAAGCAGTCCTGCAGCCGCGAGCAGCATCAACCCAGCAAGGACCAAGAGTCCTTGGGCCCTGCAGGTGTTGTGATCGGCAACGCGGTGGCCGTGCGCTACCATGGTGAACTGAGTGGGAGCATGCCGTTATTGCCATAGCACAGCAACAGGGGGGAGCAGTTGAGATGATGGCTCAAGGTATGGAAAGTGTGGCCTGTTCCATCCTCCCCAATGAAAGACAAGTGCTGCTCCAGCAGCAGGGTACGCAGTCCACATGCCGCTCACTCAGGCTGGGCATGGCGGCCTCTGACAGGGCGCACCGGGCTGAAATGGTGGCTCTGCATCAAGCTATTTCTGCTCAGGTAGAGGCATACCGTGAGGCCCTGAGAGTCGAACACCAAACCCTCTGATCTACTCTGGGTGCTCTCATGATGGAAGACAGTAGGCGGGCAGAAGACAGGATGAAGCAGCTTGAAAGAACCATCTCAACTGAACTACATACACGCCGGGAGGTACTCCGTATGTCATGTGAGACCATGCACGCTGAACTCCGTTTTACATTTGAGTCCTTACAGGAGGAAGCACGTGTGACATGTGAGGTTATGCATGCAGACCTACGTGTCATTGCCATGCAGGACCTGGCTTACCAGACCTGCATGCTTGCTGCCGCTGAGGGGCAAGGCACGGATAGGTGTGGTGAGGCAACTGTGCCGTGTCCACTTTCTGATTTCCATCCAGTGGGTGATGACGACAACCTATCTCCCACATAGGTCGGGCTGTGAAGGCTTTGAGCCCAGTGAGTTTTTTTTTTTTTAAATCTCAACATCTACACATGTGGGTGTTGAGGTGCACCCTGTACCTCCCCCTCCTGAGTGCAACCCCCACTCCCCTGGTCATATATGGCAATTTTTGATTTTTTTTTCTTTTTTTTCCAGCAGGGCACATTCAGGCTTGTCTTGTGCATGTGTTTTGCTCGGGGTCCTGACACATATGCTACTCCTGCTTCCTCTTTCCATGGGCTCGCAAGGATGGCTGGGCCCGCAAGGATGGCTCGGTGTGAAGCATCTCACACAGGAGCATTGGGCTCCTGTCATATCTGTGGCCAGCCTGCAGTCCTACTAGTGTGTACACCTCTAGTGGGTATTCCGGATGGCTTCTCCAATGCATGCCTGCACTTCATTTTGGTGAGTATTCTGTTGACCGAGCATTTCATCATGTTGCTTATGATTTTTGTATTAATTGACTGTCTATGTTCATGCACTTCCTGCTGTAGGTGGTACCATACACCCTTTGGCTGTGTGAGACACACTGATGGTGGGAGGGGTCCGTGTGCTGACAATGTTGTATTTGGACACTTGGCCTACAGTGATTTTGATATGCCACATGAACGCTGCATGCTGAGTTATCGTTGTCACCACGCATTTCAACTACCCCCATTTCCTTGCTTCCCCTGCTTTGGCCATCTTGCAGCTTTGCCTGGTGTTTTGTTGTGCCATTGGAAATATGGCCGCATTGCTTTTGACTTGACTGTCATGTTTGTGGCCTGGACCTGCTCCACCCCTTTCCCATTGGTTGCACTTGGCCCTTGTGACAATCCGACCAACCAGCAGGCTGGAGCCTGCGACCACTACCAAAGGCCCACAATGGAGGACCTGTCTAACCCTGTCCACCCCTCTCCACCACCCTTCTGGGTCCCTTGATTGTCCCCCTGTCTCCCCTGCCCCCCTGTCTCCACCTGCCCCCTGCCAGTCTCCCCCTGTCTCCCTTGCCCCCCACCAGTCTCCACCTGCCCCCCGCCAGTCTCCCTCTGTCTCCCCCTTCACCATCACACCCCCTCCCCTTCTGCACCATCTTCTTTCCCTCTGCCCCCTGTGTGTGCTTTCTTTCCCCCTCTCCCCCTTCCTGCCTTTAAACCTTGGCCCCCTCCTCCCTTCTCTCCTCCCTCTCTACCACCCTTTTCCCCTCCTCCTTGTCCTCTGTCTGCCTTTTTCCGGCACTATCCCAATTGCCGTCAGGCATGGTGATACGTAACCGCTTGTTCTTTGCAGACACTTCCCCCTCTGCCTCCGTCCATCCACCCCCCACCTTCACCTTTTTTTAAAAAAAATTTCAGTTTTATTGGTTTTACAGATGGAAATAGAACATCATCATTTATGCATAAGTAAAAGAAAAAAACATAAAATACGGGAAAAAGTCTCATAAGTACAAAGTATATGTTAAGTGAAAGCAGGACTGGCGTAAAAGTCCACCCCCCCCGCCCACCTTTTGGGTCCAAGGTCTGAGCAGAATAAGCTCCATTGCTTTATGGTATAATCTTTCGCAGAGTCCAGGCAGCAGTGTTTAGGCATGGGTGTTCGTAGTGAACAAAAACAGCTCGTCACAGGCACAGTCGGCATTACAGGTACGTTTTTGAGAACACGTTGGCGCAAAATGCATACGTTCACTCATGTGGCGTATTTCGCTCGGAATTCCGCCCATTCATTTTCGGAAGAAGAACCATGTCCATGTAGGGCAGCAGTTAAATTTTCCATTCTGAAGATGTTACCCTCCCCACCCATTCCGTCTTGGTGGGGAGGGTATGCCTTTTCCAGGCCATCGTAAGACAGGCCCTCGCGGCCAATAGCAGTCCCAGGACCATTTTGGGGGCTTTTAGAATGGTGTCTTCGTCTTCAATTTGGCCAAATAGGATCAGTAAGGGGTGTTTCTCCCTCTATTCCTCATCTAGCTCCCTGATCCAACAGAGGACTTCATCCCAGAAGACTTGCACCACATTGCATCCCCACCACATGTGCCAGTAGTCCGTTTTTGTCTACAACTTCTCGTGCATTGTGGGTTTGCCTCTTGATACATTTTGGTGAGTCTGAGCGGGTCATACTTCCACCTGTAGAGGAGTTTGAGTGCGTGGAGTTTGTACTGGCAAGATATCGATGATTTGGCCGTCTGTCTACATATCCACAGCCACATTTCCTCTGAAAGGGGTCTACTAAAATCGGATTCCCATCTGTTCTTCAATTTGGCTGAGGGGGTTGTGTTGGTCGTTAGTAGAGCTGCGTACATGAAACTTATCAGGCCTCTGGAGCCCATATAGGTGTCCAAAATGTTCTTGAATGGCGTTAGGTCTCTTTGCAACTGGCCTTTCCATTTCTCTTGTGACATAACACCGTTTAGTTTTAGGTATTGAAACAATGATAGCGGGCCTATATCAAGTGCGTCCTCTAATTCTTGTATTTTAATGAAGACTTTTTCTCCATAGTTGTCCGGCTCTTTCCAAGCCAGCTTCGTACCAGGATTGGTAGCTCAGTGGTTCGGGTATGTCATCACGGATTCCCAGAACCGAAAGGTGGCCCAACGGAGAGGGTCAGGTCGTGACCCCCATCATATCCCTGTTTGGTTTCCATATTGCCCAGAGGGTCCCGAGTATGGGATGGTTTTGGATGCTTTTCCGCAATTGGGGTGGAAGTTATCAAGAGCTATGCATTGCAGATCCAACCGCTGCCTCAGGTGTGGGATCAGTATTCGTAGTTGGGCCGCCCTGTAGTATAACTCCAGATTGGAGAGGCCCACTCCCGCATCGTCTTTCTTGAGGTGAAGAAGGGGTTTGGGGACCCTTGGCTTCTTATTCTGCCACAGGAAGGCCAACAGTGATTTTGTGGTGACAGTAAAATAGTCTTTGGGCATCTTTATGGGAAGCATCTGGAACAAGTATAGAATTTTGGGAAGGATTACCATTTTAATAGCGTTCAAGTGTCCCAGCCATGAGATTGTGAGTCTGGACCATTTATCCATTTCCTTTCGTAGTGTGAGGGACAAGGGAGGGAAGTTAGATTGGTACAGGGTGTCAGTATCCCGAGTGACATTGATGCCTAGGTATCGTAGCGTGGTTAGGCTCACTTTCATTGCTAGGGGGGTGAATCTGTCTACTTCACTGTCTCTGTTCTTGTCAAGTGGGAACAGGATTGATTTCCCAGTGTTGATTTTGAAACCTGCCAGCTGTCCGTACTCTTCAATGATGCTTAGTGCGGCCGGGATGGAGTCAAGGGGATCGGTAAAATGAAGCAGTATGTCGTCCGCATAGAGCCCAAGTTTGTATTCCTTGTCCCCCACCCTGATCCCCCGGACCCTGCCATCCAATTGCAGCCGCTGCGCCAAAGGCTCGAGAGACAGGACAAACAAGATGGCGGACAAGGGGCAACCCTGTCTCGTTCCTCTTTCCAGGGGGAACCATCTGGAGTAGCCACCATTAACAGACACCGATGTTTGCGGGGACATATATAGTGCTTTTATGGCAAGGCAGAGCTTCGGACCAAGACTCACTTTGACGAGGACCCTTTCAAGGAAGTCCCAGGCAACTCTGTCGAAGGCCTTCTCGGCATCCAAAGACAAGAGGGTTGGGTCCCCCGGCATTCCCTGTGCCTCATGTATCAGATGAAGCGTTTTCCTCATCGTGTCCGCTCCCTGTCTCCCCATCACAAAGCCAACTTGATCCGGATGTATTAGTCGTGGCAAGTGGCTTTCAAGACAGGCTGCTATGACCCTTGCATACATTTTTGCATCTATGTTGAGGAGCGATATGGGGCGGTATGATCCGCAAAGTTTTGGGTCCCAGCCTTCTTTCGGTATGAGTTGAGGAAGGCCTGTGCAAAGGATGGGGGTGCCTTGCCGGTTTCAAAAACCTTGTTGAATAAAGACATTAGGAAAGGAGCTAAGAATGCGGAAAACGATTTGTAGAAGCCGGGGGTGAATCCATCATCTCCGGGGGCCTTCCCTGTTTTTAACCGCTTGATAGCGTCTGCGACTTCCTCCTCACTGACCGGGACTTGGAGGGTTTCGGATTCCGCGCATGTCAGTGCCGGCAATTTAGCATCTTTGAGATATTCGTCGATGGCTCCTGACGGGGGAGGGGGATCACAGGTGTATAGGTCTTCGTAGAAGAAGGCGAAAGCTTCCTGAATTCCTTGGGGAGAGGTTTCTGTAGTGTTCAGGAGTGTGCCATCTGTCCTCTCAATCACATCCACCCACCTCTCTACCCTCTGCGTTCGGAGCCTTGCCGCCAAGAGGGCATCTGCCGCGTCGCCTTTTTCATAGTATTTTTGTTTTATGTACTGCAGAGTTTGGGTTATTTTTCCCACTTGCAGTATTTTCAGTTCTTCTCTGAGTTCTTTGGCTTCGCTGATGTATTTTGATCTGTCAAGTGGGCTTGATTGGGCATGTGCTTCTGCTATGGTCAGTTTGTCTCTTATGTTTTTTTCCAGTAGGGTGCGCTCCCTCTTTTTTCGAGCACCTTCCCTAATAAGGATGCCTCTCCATTTGGCTTTGGCAGCTTCCCAGATTGAGGTCTTAGCAACCTCCCCTGTATCATTGGAGACGAAGAATTGCTTGATTTCATTTTTGAAATCGTCCCTGAAGGCCGAGTCTGCCCATAATGATTCGTTGCGCCTCCACTTTGTGTTTCACGGGGGTTGCCCCACCCACCGTACCACCACTGTGGCCATGTCGTGATCCGGCTAGGAAATAGGATGTATATCCGCAGCCAGGGTTGATCTCAAAAGGTCCTCAGAAAGAAACAGATAGTCAATCCGTGTAAGAGTTTCATGTGGAATTGAGCGCAAGGTGAAGTCACTGTCTGTGGGTTGAAGATGGCACCAACTATCTGTAAGGCCGTATATTGAGAGGGTCAATTTAATGTCGGCTTCTTCGTGGGATTGTGGGGGGTGGAGTATATCTGTTTTACTCTGCCTGTCTAGTGCATTGTCCATCCAGGTGTTGAAGTCGCCTCCAAGGATTGTGTGACCCTGTGCCATATTGAACACCTTTTCGGTGGCTTTGAGGAGGAATCTTTTTTACCCTTGATTAGGAGCATACACCGTGGTGAGAGTGACAAGCGTATTGTTTATGAGCCCCTTCACTATCGCAGTTCTTCACTCGGTGTCCACCCAGGTGCTTTGGACTGTCATTCGGAGGCTCTTTCGCACAAAAATTCCAACCCCAGCCTTTTTAGGAATCCCAGAGCTCCACAACGAGTAACCTACACCACCACCCAGGATCGTTCTTTCTTTGCCCCTGAGGTAGTGTGTTTCTTGAAGGAATAAAATGTCAATTTTAGAGCGCTTGAATTCTCTGGCGACCAAAGATCTTTTTGTGGGAGAGTTCAGGCCTTTTACATTGAGCGTGCATATGCGCAGTTGATTGTTATTGTTTGTGTTCGCCGTCAGGGATTTCTGTTGTGATCCTGGCTGACCTATGTGCCCGTCGTATTGCCTCTCGGGAATTTATGCTGCCATGTGTTTGCTGTAGAGTCCTTACCAATAAGAAGGAGTAAAGTTAGTCCGACAACTGCTTGGAAGTGAGCCGTGCGGACTGCGAAAGGAACCAATAAAAGTCCATCTGTCTCTCCCCAATCCCCCCCTGCCCCTGAACAAGAAATTGGCCCATCATAGGGTCCCCCCACCCACCTCCCTCCATGGTGTCCGATTTAGCCGGGTTAACATCACCCGACCGTTATCAAACCACCAATGTGAACCAAACAACCAGCGGTCCTGTATAACTAAGAACACAACATAACTTCAACTTTTGAGCCCCCAATTTTTGTTACTCGAAATGGGAGGTAAAAGGCCTCCCAGGCCCACAACAGTTATAGTCTCTGTTATATTCTCTTGTACAGGGACTTCCGAGTTCAGGTAAATTTCCCCCCCCCGGACCCCACCTGTACCTCTGTTCACGTGTTTCAGCAGCCAATCTTCAATTATAGGTCACAGTGTGCAGGTAACCTCAGCAGCCATGTTACCCACTTCAGCTCAGAGATTCTAGCTGTCATCTCATGAATAGTGGTCGGATTGGTGTGAGAGTCAATGTTCCATATCTGAGGAGGCGTTCATCCTCCTGAATTTCCTGGATTCTTGCATTTTCCTCCTCCGGGGGCCTTTAGTTTGCCATGTTCCGTTCTCGTTCTTTTGCATGGACACAGCAGCTCCGTCTCCTTGGGGACCCAATAGGTCTGCAATAGTATTGGATATGTCTCTTTCGCAGGTAAATTTGATCCTCGATCCCTCCCATTCAAATGAAAGCGAGAATGGGTAGCTCCATCTATATCTGATGCCTTTGTCCTTGAGCAGTTTGGTGATCGGGAGGCATTTCCTTCTCAGCACCAGTGTGAGGGAGCATAGGTCTTGGAAGATGGCAATCGACAAGTCTCCCAGTGGAATCTGCAGTGTGAGTCTGGCCCTTTCCAGAATCTGCACCCTATCTGCATATTTGTGGAACCAGACTAATACAGTTCTCGGACCACCTCGTCTGCCCCCTGCTCGGTGAATCCGGTCAATTTTGGGCTCATCCACCGCTTCTTCTTTGAACAGTAGCTTCAGAATATCATGTAGGGCTTTTTTAAGGTATGTCTCTGATTCTCCTTCCATTTCCGGGACGCCAAACACTTGTATGTTGTTGCGAAGTTCCCTATTTTCCAAGTCGTCAACCTTTAAATGGATTTCTTCTTCCTTGTTTTCGATTTCCACTGGGCGTTGGTCAATCTGTATTTCCAGCGTGCTCGATGAGGTTTGATTGTGTTCGACCTCCTCAAGCCTCCCCTCCATTTTATCAATTCTGTTCGTGATTTTGTCAATCTTATTCCCTATGTCCGCTCTCATTCCCTTCATTTCAGTGAGGAAGTCGGCAATGTTGGCCCTGGTCAGTGCGGCCTCGGCACCTCTGGAAGCCATGTCCGTGGGTTCAGGAGTCAGAGATTTTTCAGGGGCTTGAGGGAACTTAAACTTTGCCAGCTTCTGTTTGGCATCCATATATCAGGGGAGGACTGGCGATCCGGTAGGTGTGACTCCAGTAATCCTGAAGCAAATCCGATGGAAGTCGGGGTTGAGGCGGACAAAGGTTTGTGTCAGATTAAGGGCCTTTTGGATACAAGGTTATTGAGGTATTTTCTCCTTAGTACAGTTTGCGGAGTGTGGCTTGTACAGTCCGAGTGAGCAGACATGGCCATAAGCAGGATTACTACAAATGGGGTGGAATGGTAGTCTTTTCACCATTGCAGGAAGAGTTCAGGTTTCTGCACATTGGATGACGTGGTGCGCCCACCACATCCGAGGAGGGCACACACCCCAAGTCCTGGGGCCCCAACAATCGGGTAACCAAATGACCAGTATGGTCTCAGTGTGGGGACCAGCACCCTGCTTAGCCAGGAGTAAGGGGTTCAACACAAGGACCTGTTTTTGTCTTTTGATTAAATTTGGGGGCGCAGGAACTAAAAGCACCTTCTTCCTGTCAGTGTTCGCTGCCAGGGACCACTTCCCCATCACCCCTGCATGCGACCGCGTTGTAGGTAGTGCTTGCCGCACCCAGGGTCATCCAATAGGCTCTGATTTTGCGTGTTCGTCGAGTCTTATATGTGCCCAGGCCCCTGGGTGCTGTGCGGGGGCCAAGGCAGTGCCGCCGGGGAGATTCACGTGTTCCCGGGCAGGTGGCCCCACCAAGCCATTCCTTGTCTTTAAGGGGGGGGAGAGGCCCAGCAGCGCACACCTACCGTGTGGCGCAGCAACGGCTGCTCACATCGGGCGCTTTCGTTGTGTGGGGAGTGGCCCCGGGTCCATCGGCATCCGTAGGCGCTCCGGGTCCCTTGCCTCGGGCCTCCCGAATGGGCTGATCTCCAGGCCCGGGAGGCGCAACACTGCGAGCCTCCACCTGATGGTATCCACTGATCTGCAAGCTCTCTAAGCCCCGCCGTCGGCCGCGTGTGGATGTCTCGAATACTTGCACAGACTTCGCAGAGGCGGGGGCGCAGGAAAGGCGCTGGGCTGCAGTTCCCTCCTGCCAGGCGAGGTCGCCCCGTTTCCAGCGCAGGGCCTATGCAAAGCTCTGGCGGGGCTGCGGCCAGCCCATAGCTTTTACTTTCGTTTTACTGGCCGCGTAGGCGGGATTCACTTCAGTTGGACGTTTCAAGGCGAATTCCTCTCCGATTTTCTCCGGGTTTTTGGCCGCCAGTGGGGGACATGTTCAAGCAGGTCTGTGTCGCTTTTCAGGCTTCGGGGGGTCCTGAAAGGGGGGGGCTCAGACCTCTTCAGGGACTGCTGTGGGGCGAGATCCCTCGGAGCATGACTTCATTGATGTGCCCCCTGGTGGCCAGTCACCTTCACCTTTTTGAGTTTTATTTTGGCACTTACTTTTATCATCAGTCCCTCCACCACTGATTACAGGTCGTCTGTTCCCCCTTTCCCTTCTGTGTTTCTTCTCCTCTTCCCCAGCACGATCTTGATTCTTCACCGACCTTCCATAGTTTGTCACTTGTTTTGTTACTCTCCTCACCTCTTCCCTCCTCTTCCCTCACCCCCTCCTTATGTGACTCTTGCACTGCAACTATTGCTGTCAGGCATAGCAATGATGATGCTAGTTTTGTTTTCCCATATTCCCTCCCTAGACTCTCCCTTATTGTTCCAAGCACTTGTACTATGTACTTTGATTTGATAGTTCATTTTCACATTCTGGACTGTTTGAAGGACTTGTAGGAATGTTCTGTTATTCTCCCTTGTTCCCTCCCTCCTTGAGGCACTTTGATGCACTTTGTGTGTAGGCCCTGTAAGGATTTTCAATGAATCAGTGATTGCTCACTGTCTGCCATTGTCGATATGGGGTACTCTGTACATGATATGTTCTACTGGTCAATGGCTGATCCTATGTTGGATTTTATTTTGAGGTGTCAGGGAATTGATGTGGTTTAACACACAGGGTGATCCTTGAGTGCAATGTTCACATGTGCTGTGTACAGGACACTGAGTCTCACTTCATTTCACATGCATGTATTCAATGCATGTCCCTACTGACACAAACACTTAGGCAACACCATGCACACACGTGAACCCATATTGCCTTCTCAGGCATGCTGTGTCCCTACAATCCATGTTCACTTCCGATTCATTGATCGTGTACATGCATGACAGGGTACTATTTGGTTGATTGTACTTATGTTTCATGATGCTCAAAGGGTTTCCCCAACGCAATGCACACTCACTGTGCTGTCCGGTGAGCGGTGTGTTGCAGGGGACACAAACGCAACACACAGTGTTTGCAAAGCCAATTTGCTATTGTCCAATGTGCATAGCAACAGGTATTCTGACTTGTGTTGCTTGCACCACTGGTGGCATGCATTTGCCACCGTTTTCAGGGTGTGAGGTTTTGGTCAGTCATTTCTTCAGATTCCATGTCAGGTGTAATTGTCTGGTGCCTATTTACATTTCTCATGTGGCACTTCATGACGATTGTGTCATGTGTTGTGCATATGGTTTGATGTTTTGCCTTTGCATACCATGGTATGGTGTGGCAGACGGAGGTCATGGGGGTTGAGAGAGTTTGGGTGGCATGTCCCTTTCTCATCATCGATTGTCACCTGGTATGTGCCAGGACTGTGTGCACTCTGCAGGGATTGGAGATAGGTGAAAAATGTGGCCACAAGGTGGGTACGGGCTGCCTTGCCACATGCTCTTTCCCCTCCCATGCGCAGCAGCCGTACGTGTGGTTGGGGATGTGGGGGCACCAACATGTCCACCGGTACGCCCCGCCATGTTGCAACATTGTGCAGGACACATGCTGCCACAATGATCCTGCACACTACTGGGGGTGCATATAGTAGCTCTCCGCCAGAGCGGTCAAGGGAGCGGAAGCGTGACTTGAACACTCTGAATGTGTGCTCCATTATGCCCCTGGTTGCAATATAGGCTGCGTTGTATCTTACCTGGGGTGGTGTGGTGGGGTTCCGTATTGGTGCCATCATGTAGGTCCTCAGAGGGTAGGCGTTGTCCCCTGATAAGGTGATAATGGTTGTCATTAGTTGGGCTTGTGTATTTGTGTGTAACATGCATGCATGTGCACAGGCATTTGTACTCACCTATGAGCCATGTGTCGCCATGCTTCCCAGCTTCCAGGCCCGGCTCAGGGCGGACATTCTGTACATGAAACTGTCATGGGTGGACCCAGGATAATTTGCATAGACAGAGGTGATGATTCCCTTGGCATCGCATACAACCTGCACGTTGATGAAATGCCAGTGCTTGCGGTTGTGGTAGATGCTTTCAGTGGCCTTAGGTGGACGTAGGGCCACATGGGTGCAATCTATGGCACCAAGCACTTTTGGGGAAGTGTGCCACCCTGTAGAGGTCCTGGACCAGGGCCTGCCTTTCTGCGGGTGTTCTGCGCATGTACATTTGCCTGCGGAATGACGGGCGAGCAATGATGATTGCCAACATCTGGTGTAGTCAACATGACTGCGTGGGCTGTGAGATGCCCCCCACTATGGCAGTTGTCCGCTGAAATGACCAAGTGGCCGAAAAATGCAGTACATTGAGCCCCTTCTCTAAGGGGCTCAATGCTTGGGAGCACAGGGTGGGTGATGTGAGCTCATCCTCCCACTCAGTGACCAGCTCTAGGATGATATGAGGTGAAAACCTATACCTGCCATAGATCTCATCATCAGGCATCCCAAAAAGGCTGGTCCTGGGCAAAAAAATGTGGGGCCTGGCTATTCTCCTCCTCCTGCGGTGTCCCACGATCAGTGCTGCGAGGAATGGGACATTCATCGTAGCTGTATATGCTTGTTTGTTGTTGCAGGGGCGCTTCCGCCTGCTTTCGTGTGGCGGACGTATTTGTGCGTGTGTGTGTGTTTTGACATGCGCGGGTTTTCCCTATTTGATTCCTTGAATACGTGTTGTTCACTAGCGTGTGGGCGTTGCCTGTGTTTCCCAGCGGTACTTCCCATGTTACGCCTACATTTTCACGCGTTGTTCCCCATTCCCCGCGTTCTGCCCCCTTTTTAGGTGTGTGCGCGAGAAGTTGTGCGCTTTCCCCATTCCTGTCGCGCACACGTTTGGAAAGTCGATGTGACGTGAAATTTAGGCGCACATTTATTCCATGAATTACCCCCTCAGTCTTTGGCTTGATCTAAAATGATGAACATGGTGCCACATAAAAAATCCAGTGTGTGTGTGTAAGCTCAGCATGCACTACAAAGGATTTTGGTTTTGACAACTAACATTTCCTTTAGGTTAGGACTGGGTCTCATTTTTGTTGATGTCATTAGGGATGCCATGTGTGATGTCACATGCCACTTCACCTATGATGTCATCTATGATGTCTTGTGAGATCATGGACAGTGCATGGTGTCTAAAGATCATTTTGAATGTTCTGTTGCCTACCTAACCTCAGTTGGAGAATTGATGGTGTTTTGGAGGGTGCAGATATTTGATACTTATTTATTTATTCACATATTTATTTATATACATATCACAAATGTACATGTATAAATGCATGTGATGTGTATATATGTACATGTAGGCAATTGCTTCTGTTTGCGTGTATGTGTATGCAGATATATGAGAGTGCGAGCATACACTTCAAAAACGTATTAGAGTAATAATTTCCAGGTCAGGAGCCTGTGCTGTGCGGAGAACAAAAGCTCCGCCTGCAAACAGACAGGTTTATTTTAACGGGCAAGGTCGGCAACAAAATGACCAAGAAGAGAAATCGCTGCCATTACAAATCAGTGGTGATCTTGTATCAATTATTCCCCGCATGGCTCCCTCTACCCAGGGCTGAAGCAAACACGGACTAATCAGTTTTACATCTCCGTTTAATTTTATTGGAAGGCGAGCCGGCGATGCATCATGGGCCGCGCGTGACACGAAAGGTGACCCCTGCCAACTTAATGACACAATACATAATCCTTAATGAAGTCACTATCTTGTCTTTTTCGCTGTCTCGGCCGCGTGATTTATGAAGGCGTCCCTTCTGCGGTGCCCTCTTTTCATTCTGGCTTGACAAAGTGGATGAAACAATTATCTTCGTTATCGGCCAAAGCAGTGGAAATGTGATAGCCGAGATTTCTGCAGGTGGCGGGGCCTTGGCTATGGATCAAAACTAATGGCAAAATGTGCTTAGGGAAAGACTTTTTTCCTCGCGACTATGGGCTCCAGAAGATGGATCGCTTATCCCGACAAGCATCGCGGATCCTATATCATTGTGGCAAGAAGTCGTTTCGGGAGAGGGAGGTCTGGGCAGCTGTACGGAAAACGCCGGAGTGTGCGTCCAGTCCCATCCCCTCACAGTTAACAGTCTTCTCGGCATGTTGTAAATACACATGCAGTCTCTGAGCCCTGGCTGCCTCCAGCAGGATGCCTTGTTATTCGTTTGCTTGCTTTGGGTACCAACTTTGTTGAATGCTTTTAATGGTCAAGGAGACTCTCTTGATTTGAATGGTTTATAGGACATTTCATCACTGTGAAAAAAAAATAGAGGAGTATTCGATATGTATATATATATATATTTTTAACCCAGTAAACACCCATGCCAACATACTTTAGGACTGGTGCAATTATATATTCAAACCGCAGTCCTAGAATATTTGGGGAAAGTGTTGGATAGTGGGTTAAGAACAACATCTAGCTATGACATCACTGAATATCATTTGAATGTGGGTTTTCTACTTCTGCAATGACACAGCAAGCAGAAAAGATCAATGGTTTGGAGTGTTGCCTCAGCATTGTCAGTGTTTCTGATGTATTCAAAACCTTCCAACCAGCCACTATTCTCTTTTGCAATGTGTCTCGCTTCTGAAAAGGTTGTCTCGACTATTGCGTAAGAAGGGTCAGCCCCCTACTGTCACGTGAGTCGTTATTTGGGATGTTAGACCGGTGGCTTAAAGGCATGAATCATATATTTGCATAGATACATGAATGTTCAACTACAGACCACATCACCACAGATGCATGCAAACACGTACACAAACACACACGCAAGCGGACACACAGTCTCAGACACAGAAACACGCACCCTTATGCAAGCGTATAAACATAAATACACACATACACACACAGTCGTGTTGGGGACGTTTTCAAGACACTACCCCCCACAAGGCTCTCAAATTAAGGAAATCCCAAACCACCAGTCTGCAAATGGAGGCAGTTGTCAGTGCCAAAAGACTGTGCATATGTTATGTTATGTTAGCGGTACTTGTATAGGGCACCGTCACCAAAGGAATTGGTCCGCAGGCACTCTGGTGGATCTGTAAACAAGAAGGGTGGGGGGAGGGTTAGTCGGGAGGAGGGGAGAAGGAGATTGGGAGAAGTGGTGTGCTGTTAGCAGCTTCAGCTCGGTATACACCGAGTACTGGGCTTTTGTGCTAGTATCAGATCGGATGAAGGCCTCGATTGCTGTGGGTGAAGTTTATGTGTTGTCGATGCAGTGTTGTAAAGTGTGCGTGGATTTCTGGGAGAGAGATGGTTGTGTGGTTTTTGTGTGGGTTTAGGTATGCAGAAGATTGAGGGTTGGGTTAGTGGGGTCTGTATCCTGGTTCAGGCACTTATGATTCCATAAGAGTTGTATACCTGTGGGTTCGGTTGTGGCTGGTTCCTCGTGGGCTGACTCGATTTGGTGGTGTTGCGCTGATCCAACTGTATCCTATTGAGTAGTATAGTTTGGATTGGTGTGTGCGTCAGAACCTAATCTTAGGTGTGGGACTGGGTGGGTGATATCTATTCTCAGCTGATCTAGTGTGATCCTGGTCGGTTAAGGCTTTGAGTGGTTCAGGGTTGTGTTGAAGTGTTGTCCTAGTGGCTCCGTCTCGGTGAGCGTGTGTATTCAGACGTTCGTATCCTTCTGTCCTGACTGGTTCTTTGATTTCCGTGGGGTGAACATCCTTGGGACTGTTGTTTAGTTGTAGTTTTGTGTGGTGGGGCATTGTGCTTCCTGCTTAGTATTAGTGGACCGTGTGTAGTGATGAAACATTCTGTTTCTCACCCATTGCATTGGGCCTGTGATGCAGTGCTTCCTTTCCCTCTCTATGTACCCTCGCATATTTTAGAAACCTTTGCAAATTGTACCTAACATTACAAAATACGTGTGCGGCATACTACATGCAGCCTGTCCATTCAAAGAAACATTTGTCCCAAGTGCATGTTGTAGTCCCAAAGTAGGCTGCTTCGCTGTAAGATTCATACATTCTTATAAACCTGTGAAGTAATTACTCATCCTGCTAGTGGCTTACAATCAATCTGAGACTGCTTTGTGAGGCATCATAATATTGCATATGTGACACTGTGCTAAAAAAAATACTGAGTACCCAGTTTCACACGGGCAATTAATTACAGTCAGTCAAACAACTTTATTCGGCCCAAAAAAATGACCATCAAAGTACATCCTACAAAAACATTTCTAAAAATAAAAATGCGATTCTAATACAGCGTTGCAAAAAATCAACCACAGAGAAGACAACAGGGCAGAACGAGCAAACCACCCCCTCCAATGGAGACCATAAGCATATCTTTAGGTCCAAAATCAGGTCCCACCATCCCCATGCCTCCTCCAACACCCATGGCGCCTCGGGCCTAAGACAGTCAAATTAGCACCTGAAAGGAGGCTGTTACTAGGGAAGACCCCAGTCTTTACTACGGCAGTTCTAGCAGGGGTGACATGGCTGAGGAAAGGGGGCATACTGATTGAAATCCCACTCTTCGATAATTTGCCAGCCCGACCACAACCTCCCCAAACCCTGTGTGCTATACTATGGTCCCAAAAAGTCAATTTAATGCTGTCCAGGGAGTTTTTGCCCATGCTGGAAATTCTGCTGCACCCCGCCAAAGCCTCTCTACGTACAAACGGGCAGCCTCCAGTGGTATTTAGCCAGAATAGGCATTTGTTAAGTAAAGCGTCCCTTGGCTCTGGCTTGTCTGCTGCTAGTTTGGGCACCCCCTGAAGAAAGACTATTGTATGATTGGGACTTCCTGATTCCAGCAACTTTAGTTGAGCCCCCGACTTCCATGGACCCTGGGCTTTGGGTTCGATACAGTCGGAGACCATGGGGGCAGAGACCTGTGCCTGTATTGGGTCAATGGCAGACCCGTTGGGGGTGGACAAAACCAAAGGGACCTCTACAGGAGGACAAACTGAGGGACTTTCCAGAAGTGGGCATGTGTGCCCTTCGTCAGCTGGGGTGTTGATCATAGGCTCCTCCACTTGAACAGTTCCATCTCCCTTCTTTTGAGCCTCTAGCAAAGTGTACAACAGATCCTTGATGATGGCCAGTTCCGCCAGTACTTGGGTACACCTACACCCCCTATGCAAGGGCGCTTCCTCAGTGGGTTGGTCAGAGGTCAATTTGGGCTCATGGTAGCTCTCAGCAAGTGTATTGTTTAGGATGGTTACCTCGACCGACCGAGAAGGGGACACACCGAGAGGCGAGCTATCCCCTAGACTAGTAGATGAAAGTATGTCGCTCCACGAGCTATTGTGGGAGCTATTGTGGGAACTAGAGGAGGAGTTGCCCCCTTGGGCAGTTTGGGCAGTTAGTGTCAGTCTGTCCCCCGCAGCAAAAACAGATGAAAGAGGAGGATCCAGCCGGGGCCCAGAGGGTAAAGCAACCTGACTCCGTACAGGTAAGGAGAAGGGCTCTGCCCTTGGACTATCCAAAAGATGACGGATCTCATTGAGCAGGAAGTGGGCATCCCCAAGATTTGCGGGTGCTGTGGCCTCATGGGTGGTTCCTAGTGCGCAATGTGTTATCGAGGCAGCTAAGGGATCCGCTATCCGAGTCCTCTTCAGCTGTCTGAATTTCCTCTTGGCGCCGGGAGGGGGGCCCGGGCCAAGCTCAGGTCCAAAAAACACAGGGGGTGCAAGGGTTGGGGTCCCCCCAGTGGCTTGAGCAAGGTGGTCCGGCATAAGGGCCCAGAGAAATGTCTCAGAAATAGGGCAAAAAAGGCGCCAATAAGAGATTGACACCTAGGTTACCTCCTTTACAGACAGCAAACGGCAGCAGCTTCCATACGGTGAACAACGGTGAGCAGCGGCTTCAAACTCCAACCTCTCTCTGATCAGTGTTGGAGTGACATCTCTGCAATCAAACAAGGAGAGCAACGCTTCCCCTCAGCGGTCCGCGAACACCCCTGCGGGACGCAAACACCCCGCGCCCTTTCCCCGCGGGCTTCACCCGGCGGGCTTGGAAGTCCAGGCGTTTACAGTGGGGGGGGCGTGGCCAAAGTACAAAGGCCCTCCTGGGCCAAACGAAGTCCCCCTGCGGGACGCAAACACCCCGCGCCCTTTCCCCGCGGGCTTCACCCGGCGGGCTTGGAAGTCCAGGCCTTTACAGTGGGGGGGGCGTGGCCAAAGTACAAAGGCCCTCCTGGGCCAAACGAAGTCCCCCTGCGGGACGCAAACACCCCGCGCCCTTTCCCCGCGGGCTTCACCCGGCGGGCTTGGAAGTCCAGGCGTTTACAGTGGGGGGGCGTGGCCAAAGTACAAAGGCCCTCCTGGGCCAAACGAAGTCCCCCTGCGGGACGCAAACACCCCGCGCCCTTTCCCCGCGGGCTTCACCCGGCGGGCTTGGAAGTCCAGGCGTTTACAGTGGGGGGGGCGTGGCCAAAGTACAAAGGCCCTCCTGGGCCAAACGAAGTCCCCCTGCGGGACGCAAACACCCCGCGCCCTTTCCCCGCGGGCTTCACCCGGCGGGCTTGGAAGTCCAGGCGTTTACAGTGGGGGGGGGCGTGGCCAGAGTACAAAGGCCCTCCTGGGCCAAACGAAGTCCCCCTGCGGGACGCAAACACCCCGCGCCCTTTCCCCGCGGGCTTCACCCGGCGGGCTTGGAAGTCCAGGCGTTTACAGTGGGGGGGGCGTGGCCAAAGTACAAAGGCCCTCCTGGGCCAAACGAAGTCCCCCTGCGGGACGCAAACACCCCGCGCCCTTTCCCCGCGGGCTTAATTACATTGTGACGACATCTCCAAGACAGTGCTATGACAACAGCAGGCAGGCTCGAACTGTTAAATAGGGCAATAGGCCCATGGCTGGACCAAAAAGACAAAATGCTGGTGTGGGCCTGTTTTTTAGGTCAAATTGGTCTACTTTTTTGGCCAATTGGCGTTAATTTGATAAGTTAATTCATTCTGCGGGTGTATTGGGCCTCATTAATGATTTGGTGGTAAACTGGCAGTAAGACTGACAATCTATTGTCAAAATCATTCTACGATTAGTGCCACTCCATCCAGTGGGCTTCCCATCGTATTAAAAATGATGGTAGGAAGGTGTAAATCACAACTTCTGGAGGTCATAGGACTCCAATGAGATTTTGGGCGGATTTACCACAAGCAGCAATTCCACATTGTTCTTTAAAGTGTGGGATTTACCTCGATGATGTTAGTGGCAAATCTTCTATTCCAAGATCAAACGAGGTATTTGGCAGTGCAGTAAGACGGTGGTAATTGCCTTCCCACAAAAAATGTGAGGTAACAGAATTACCACCACTTTTTACCGCACACCAGTGAACGCGTAATGTGCATTGGGTCTCATTATGAGTATGCGGTAAATCGGTGATAAATCGGCCCATTTATTGCCACACTTGTTTCCTGGCACCGCCACTTGATCGCATGGCATTATGAGCGGTGGTTGGGTGGAGTAAACCCCCCTTTTTGGAGTCCGAAAGACCCCAGGGGGGTTTTTGGTGGACGTACAGTGAGCGGTAATGGTGCACAGTAAATCAGCGATTTTTGGCCTTAAAGTGCAACACTTTCCTCCAGCATAATGCTGGAGGTAAATCTTGCACTTGAATTGAAACTGCGAATTCAGCACTGTGGTAAAATTTGCAGTTATTTCATTCGCGTCCCAAAAATGTACTGGTAGTGGAACTACCACACCCATCCAGTCAGCTTCTGCACCAACCTACGCCAACATGTTTATGTATCAATTTGAGACCTTAAATGTTTGTTACTGTACCGCTGGAACTCGCAATTAGGCCTGTTGTCCTGAGCCTTTTGTCTTGAGCTTTTTCGGTCCTGTGGTGCTTTCAGTGCAACTTTGCCGTCCACAGCTCCCCTCTGCGAGTTGGTTTTTTTAGGCACAGACTAGCAATACACAAAGCAGAGACACTTTCCGGTGCAGCTGCCAATCATCCTGATGGATAACTCCGTGCAAAGGAAGGGCCTGCAGCACTACTCAGGGCTGTAGGAGCATGTATCCCAACAAACAGATAGGCAAGAGTAGGAAGCAGGAATCCAGCAGCACACACGCGCGGTGGGCCCTGTGCACCAAGAACCCCCTGAAAACCTTAGATGTCCAACTGTCAGAAATGTAGGGTCTCGGTCTAAGGTCATGCATCCAAAACCTTCAGACTATCACCCACCCATAACATTTATAATAGGGTGTTAAATCTCTCACGTATGACTTATCCCTTTGGAATGTCCTACCCTTGAATCTTCATCTAGAATGTGATATCATGAACTTTAGAAGAGCATTAAAGACACACATATTCCTCTGCCCAGCCCCTAGACTCCTATTCTATTGCACACTTGTCCTGCAACACTATCCCCTTCCTTACCTCCAGTCCCTGCTTATTAAAGTCGCTCTTTGAGGGGTGTAAGTGCTCAATAAAAGACATAAGGTAAACAGAAAATGTGGGATTCTTGGATGTTTGACTCCACCAGTGCAGCAAAAGCTAAAATGCTTCTTGCAGAATTTGATAAAAACTATTTTGGGTCGTAACACAAAATGGACATGATTGCAGACAAGATACTGCCAGGCATTTATTTTGGCATGAGGATACACTTGGCCCAATGTTGGCGTGTCTTCGTTACTTTCTCCACTTGTTGTCCGCTGATTCCGCTGGATACTAGAGGACGTCCAGAGGCTATGGCCAGGCTGAGCCTGCAGAGTGTGTCTCAGCTAGCTCTCCATCATAGCCAGCATCTACAATCCCAACCAGCAGAGCATGGGTACCCAATAAGGTGTTTCATTGAACCCTGACCTTCCCGAACAGGATCCTTCTTTTAAGAGACACACAAGGTCAAACGTTCTAGGCATCTCTCGCTGAAGAGCTCCCACCCCTGGTACTATGTTCTTATATTACCTTCCTCATTTCTGGACACTATCCTTTGCTGGTTCACCCAACCCCCCCACCAGAGACGTTTTTAGGGGAGGGCAAAAGGGGCACTTGCCCAGGGCCCCCACCTTGGAGGGGGGCCCCCACAAGGCTGCCTGATCTGAAGAAGTAAGATTCAATTCACCAGTCTTAAATAGCACTCGTCGGGTTATTTTATGGGATGCTGCTGAGGCTCTAAACCCATTGTCTTTCTGTTTTCACAAGTACATTCTGACTTGATCAATTCATCATGTATTGTGTGTTCACTGTGGTATACATAGTTTGTGTCTTCTTATGGCACAACTCTGTAGCATTCTTTCCTTCCTGTGGGAATTATGTTGATCATGTGCAATAGGCAATGGTGAAAAGCATATTGATAAACTGAGTGCCACAATGGTTCACAAGTTAGCACAGTGTGTGAAGCACCCATTGCAGAGATATGTGTTCATATGCAAAATTTCAATATCACATTCCAGCAAGGATGTCTGAGCTTTTCCTATGTCTGAAGTTTATAAACCTGCCTGCATATGTACTTGGTTTTGCATAACAGCATCTGCTATTATCAGAAATGTACCTGCACCGGATAGGGGTTGCTATAGAAACTAACATATCATACGTATGGTGAAGGTCTAGAAATTGGTTTGTTCAGATGGGGTGTTGTAAAACCTAGGCAATCGCCTCCAATGATGGCATAAACTGTTAGTCCAAGAGGTGAATAAGTATCCAAATTCAAGTCTATGAAACAAAAGCGTTCATGCTTGTATCCTAGATTTGCCAGCAGACAATACAGTGATCCTGGTCAAATCATCTAATATGTATTACATTACTCTGCTGTCTTCTGTGAGGTTTGCCTTCTTGCATACTGCTGGTATCGTTTAGCCCATTACTTGATCTTTCTTCTTATGTAGGCCATTTGAGTGGAAGGGTTGGTAGACACAAGAGAGCGTACCAGATGTTGCAGGTCTCAGGCAAGCATATTTTAAGGTCTGCTTGTTTGACACAAAAAAAAACGATTTGCTTTTTGGTAAAAAATCAAAGGATTTTATGCATGTTTATAAATGAAAATGTCACAAGCCATTGGTTTGGAAGTATTTAAAACTTTAAAATAGAAAAGACAAACCCAGATTAAATTTGTTAAATCACATCGATTGGTATGCTGGTACTTATATACTTCCCTTGATGATGGAGAGAATGAAGCTAGAACCATTCCATTTTGCATAACACCATGCTATAATATTTTGTTTTAAAATGGTCATGTTTGGTAATGTGATTTGTGTACTTTCTAAGTCCGTTTTTATAAAATTAGATTGTTTTAGTTCATGGTAATACCTGGAAAAGAAAGTGTTCAAATGCTGAAATTGCAGAGTTGGCACAAATCCCAGCTTCACCCCTTAACCAATGTGTGATCCTAGGCATCTCATTTAGGGGCCGATTCATGGAACAAATGTGCGTCGAAAAAAGTGGTGCAAGCTTGCGCAAGCAGGCGCAAGTTTGAAAAAGGGAGCGCACCCGTGCGATTCATGGAAGTCCCTGCGTGTGTTTTCCGTGGGATGTGCGCCAAACCCGTGCGTGACGCACACGGGCACACACATCATTGCAAACATCCCAAACGCCGTGCGCGACACACAGAGGGAAAGAGCACAATGTCCGCGCACATCCCAAAAAGGGGGCGGGACACGGGGCGTAACGCACGGAACAGGGAACAACACATGAAAAAGAAGGCGTAAGTGGGGAAGTACTGCAGGAAAATACATGGAACGCCCACCCGCACGCGAACAACTAGTATTCATGGATTTGAATACGGGAAACAAGCGCACGCTAAAAGACGCGCACAGGCGTCAACACGTCCGCCACAGGAAGGCAGGCATAAGCGTCCCCGTGCACAGTATAAAAGCGTGCACAAACAACAAACACGTACATACCGCTACGATGAATGCCCCATTTGTCGCAGCACTGATCGTGGGACACCGCAGGAGAAGGAGAATAGCCAGGGCCTACATTTTTTTGCCCCGGACAAGCCTTTTTGGGATGCCTGATGACCAGGTCTATGGCAGGTATAGGTTTCCACCTCATATCATCCTAGACCTGGTCAGGGAGTGGGAAGATGACCTTACATCCCCCACCCTCTGCTCCCAAGCATTGAGCCCCTTGGAGAAGGTGCTCAATGTCCTGCATTTTTTGGCCACTGGGTCATTTCAGCAGACTACTACGGGGGTGAGTGGGGGGTCTCACAGGCCACACAGTCACGCTGCCTACACCAGGTGTTGGCAATCATGACTGCCCGCCGCTCAGTCCGCAGGCACATATACATGCCCGGAACACCCGCAGAAAGGCAGGCCGTCGTCCAGTTCTTTAACAGGGTGGCACACTTCCCCAAAGTGCTCGGTGCCATAGATTGCACCCATGTGGTCTTACGTCCACCTAGGGCCACTGAGCACATCTATGGAAACCGCAAGCACTGGCATTCCATCAACGTGCAGGTGGTATGCGATGCCAAGGGAATCATCACCTCTGTCTATGCAAACTACCCTGGCTCCACCCATGACAGTTTCATATACAGAATGTCCACCCTGAGCCGGGCCCTGGAAGCTGGGCAGCATGGCGACACATGGCACCTAGGTGAGTACAAATGACCGTGCATATGCATGCATGTCACACACAGACAAATACACAAACCCCAATAATTACAACCATTATCACCTCTCCAGGGGACGGTGCCTACCCTCTGAGCAACCACATGATGACGCCAATCCGGAACCCCACCACACCACCCCAGTTAAAATACAACGCTGCCCATATTGCAACCAGGTCCATAGTGGAGCGCACATTCGGAGTGCTCAAGTCACGCTTCCGCTCCCTTGACCGCTCTGGCGGGCAGCTACTCTATGCACCCCCAGTAGTGTACAGGATCATTGTGGCAGCATGTGTCCTGCACAATGTTGCAACACGGCAGAGCGTACCGGTGGACATGGTGGTGCCCCCAGATCCCCAATCACAGGCACAGGCGCTGTCCATGGGAGGGGATAGGGCATGTGGCGAGACTGCCCAGACCCAGCTTGTGGCCACATTTTTCACCTAAACTCCCACCCCTGCGGAGTGCCCACAGGCCTGGCACATACCAGGTGACAATCTATGATGACAAAGAGACAGTCAACTGTCACAACCTTACCACCCTGAGAATGTTGCCATGGAAGTGCCACATTGTGTGCATCCCTAGCTACTCAAACCTATGCAATCCTGTGTGACCAAAAGCTACACATGCAAGGTGTGTATCACACAGACCTGCAAAACGGGCCATGACAATCACTGGTATGTTACACAAAGCCACCAAAACCACAACATGACATGGCAAGCAATAGCAAAACACCAACACAATAACAATAATGTACACATTGACTTGTGAAAAATGCAAAGTGGTGTCAGACAATGATGCCTGACATGGAATCAGATGAAATGACTGATCAACAACCTCCCACACAAAGCAAGTCATACCCAAATGCATAAGAACAGTTGTAGCTTGAACATAACAATGAATGCCTGTTCACATGCACATTGTGCATGGCAAAATAAACACTGCATAATACGTGTGCTGTGTCCATCTCCTGCAACACACTGCTCAGCACACAGCAAAGTGACTAGCCATTGTGTGTGATGCACACCCTGAGCATCACATGAAAACGACAAACTAAATAAAAAAACAAATCACGCATGTACAGGATCCACAAATGGTCATAGATCATGTGCTGCAGGGACACAGTGGTCCCCAGAAGGCTAACTGCGTGCACATGTGGACATGGAAGGGTGGTTGTACATGTGGATCATAGTGCGAGTGTGTGTGTCAGTAGGGACATGCACTCAATACATTCATGTACAATCAAGTGACCATCAGTGTCCTCATCACGTGAACATTGCCCATGTGTACACCCCAGCATGTCAAACCACAACTATACCCTCACACCTGAAAGGTAAACACAACACATGAACAGCCATTGAGTAGCAGAATACATCATATACATAGGATACTACAATTACAATGTCAGAGTGCCCATCACACTGTGGGGCAAGGCAACTGTCCGACAACAAAATACCCCCCTCCCTCACATATCACCATGACCCACTGAACAACTGCACATGGGGTATGTGGCCTTCATCCTTGAAGTTCACCTGGCCACAGGATCACCCTTCCCCATTGTCTCCATCTTCCACCTTGCGTGTAAAAAGTGTCCAGCACCCTCAGAGGCCACCTTGACTTGCAAAAACACCAAATCAAAGAGAACTCAAAGCAGGCCAACACAGAAGCCAAGCAAAAAGCCTGCAGGCAGCAAAACAAACCAGAAGAGCCTCCAGTAGATGACTTGAAGTAGCAGTACATCTCAAAGCCCAAGTACTAGCACAATGATGGAACAACCAAGGTAGCACAGTAAAACAATGTCACAACAGGATGTGTACCATGTGTGGTACATAACATAGAATGATGCACCACAAACTGATGTGTACTGTCACAGCTCCCGTGTACAAGCGCAGGAGTGGCACAAACCAACCACCCCCAGCGTGGTCTGGTTGCTTGCAAGGTCAAACTCACACAGGCCTCTGAGACCCTGGTGGGGAAGGATGGTCAGGGATATGCAGTCGGGACAGGCATTGGTATACTGGATAACCGGAATGAGGGGCAGGAGAGGGGAGTAGGATTGACAAGGGAAAGTATGGAATGTACAAAAACAAAATAATCACATTACCACATACACAATCAGACAAAACGTGTACATCATGCACATAGTACCAAATTACTCAAATTGAAGTCAAAGAGAAACTTATGTCTGGGGTGAGGGCTGGCTTCCTGCCTGTGCACTCTCAGGTCCGGTAACATGAGCAGTTCAATGCTGCAAAGAGAGCCAGAGTCACTAATCTGTGCGTGCCCATAACACACATACACACCACCATGCATGCCCCAAAGTAACAAGATACTCTACAAACTATCTGGTGTGGTGCTTCGTACCTATACGTAAGATTCCCCCCGTGATGGTTCATACACAGTCAATGCAGTAAGTAATGCGACGGTGGGTCCTTGACAAATGGAAGACCAATGTGTCAACACTCACATAAAATCCATTGTTCCCTGGGTAAGCATCCAGACGCATTTAGCAAGGTACAACTTTAGTACAAGTCGTGTTCCAGCATAACCTAAATAAAGTTGGAAGTGCATGTGGCAATTTAAACCTGTAAATGAAATGCACTGCACACAAGTCTGTCCCTCGCTGTCTGTCCCTGTGAGCTGCTTCTTTCCCTGTCTTGGAACGCTACATGGCTAATACAACTGCCTCAATGGACCATGTTGGACCGGAGGATATGTGCCACTGCCCCTGCATGTGCTTCTGACAACTTTCTGTTAGGCAGAAACCTGTGCAGTTCCCTCTGGGACCACTGCAAAATATTTAAGACTACAGGTGTTTGGCAGTAAACCCACTTGGTAGCAGTCTGTACCACACAGATTCACTTGGTAGCTGTGGCTGAGCAGTCAGACTTCCCTCAAGAAAAGTTAGGCCGTATTTGGAGTATACAAGATAGGGCAATTTACACAGTAGAACAAGCAGACACTGATCAGAGCTTGGGTGTAAAGATATATAATTATTTATTTAAAAACACATCTATGGAAAACACACTGGCACTAATATGGCAAACAACTTCAATCACAGTTACTACAAGTATATATCAATCCCATAACAATATTTCGACAAGTCTAGGTTCAACAGCACCACTTATTTGCAGACAGAGGTGAATGCTTTAACCTAGATGGCACTCTAGTATTCGTTAGAAAGGGAGAGAAAAAGGCAGGGTATGAAACCAACTCAGTACCAACACTTTTACGAAACAAATGCCAGGCGAGCAAGGCAGGGTCTACTGTAAATCATAAAGTTCAGAGGCCAGGCCCACTCGGAGAGAGGCAAGGCTGTATGTCCCAAAAGTATCACAGTGGAAATGCACTTCAAGTCTTTGTAGCAAAATGTCACAGAAAGGTTGGACCAGTTTAGAACAAACGTTTAAGAAGGTCTGGAGGCGACCCAATGGAAAGGTAAGGATTTAAGACACCTCACGCTAACCGTTTCAAGGGAAGCCAGGTGGACACAGTACCTTCAGAGTGAAGAGACAGCTCCGGCGGGGACAGTTGTTCCTGGTGGTGGATGCAAGTCGGGGCTTTGCCAGAAGATGAGATGATCTCGTCGTCGAGCAAAGTTGAAGATCGTTGCACCACCAGGGAAGAGACCAGCCGCGGAGTGCTCCGTCACAAGGCACCACCTTTTGGTCGCGGTACAGTGGTCAGTGGCTATCCGGTTGCCCGGGTGCTCAGCACGGGCAATTCGACCACTGGACGTCCTGGAAGCGAAGAAAAAGCAGGGGACTGGTTGTTCCCACCAGTCAGGGGAAGAAGACTCTCCAGCAGGGAGATCTCCTCTGTCGTTGGGAAGTGGTGATTCGGTTCAGCAGGGCTCCACCGGAGGTGTCGTTGTTGCAGGTCAGCTCAGCTTTACCCTCGTCGGATTCTTAGGTCCTGTGGCGACTTCTGAAGATCCAGTCCCAAAAGCCCTGCTTTTATGCAGAAACCCCCCATTCATTCAGCCTAGCTGTCAATCAAACATGCTAAGTGGTGAGCGGGGCGGCTCACCACTCGGGCCAATCACACAAGAGTGCGACTTGAGTTGGCAAGGCAACTCAGTCCAGGGTGCCTAAACCCCCTCCCACACCCCCTGTGGTACCCATACAGAATGGCACCACTCTGGAGGGCTTCTGTGCAGAAGCCCGCCAAAAGTGGAACAAAGGGCTCAACCTTTGGTTTCGGAGTTACAGAGGCGAACACATACGCCATTTTAAAAACCGAGTTCTGGCAGAAAATACCAACCAGTGGATTTATTTAAGACAAATAAACCGGTGGTATGTTAGAGACTAATGTGAAAAAGTATTAGCCTCCAACAATGGGAAGAATCCCATAGGAATATATTCGTAGTCGAATATAAAAAGTAGTATCCACTGCCACCAGCCAAAACTGGACGAGGGGGACGGGACAGTGCCCCCTCGAACAACAGACCCAGGGGTAATCGAATTACCCCTACCAGTACGTCCACAATAGGATGGTTTGTACTAGTTCTGTTAGTAAATTTAGGTCTAGTAAAGCCAATGGTGACTTTACATGCCCTGGGAGACAGTAGTCAGTCCTAGGGTATGGAGTCTATGGTGGGGATCTTCTAGGACACCCCAGTGTTACGGCACAGGGGGTGTGGTGTAACACACATAGCAAAACACATGAGGCCCTATGGAGTAAAAGACCCCATAGCCCATAGAACACATTGAAATTCAAAGAAATCAACCACATTCATGTTCAAGAGTGGGAGGAAAAGAGTCTCACTCTTGGCAGGATGAAAAAAACAAACTCCAGAAATCCAGCAAAGCTGCTGGGGGACTCACTAGGTTAGGACATTCAGCCTAAACAGAGAATTCTCCCTAACACTTTCCTATCAACTACCCATTACTCCACCAACGCATCTTAGCTGTACTGTGCGCTTCAACACCAATATCTGTCCAAGCTCACCGTCAGTGGTGCTATTTAGCATGCATGTGCAACTGTCCTGGTGGACGGATGGCTGCGGTCTGGCCCCCTTGTGCTGCTCACCTTGCCTGGAGTTACTTGAAACACGTCAGCTTCTGTATGATGTATGAGCGCAATCCCTGTGGCTCTGCCTGTGCACACATGTGCATGTCTGCACCACTGAACATGGCCAGCTTCAGACATTCAATGGGCCATTTCTGCTGGGAAAGGTGGTCTGGAGGCTCATCCCCCTGCAGAAAGGGCAGAAAACACATGATTAATGCATGCAATTTCCCTGTGTGTGTGTCTCCTCAGGCATGTCATGAGTGGACCATGTCAGAGACGTACATTAGAAATCACTCCATCAGTGCGACTTTCCCAGTCAAAGTGTGTTAGCCACAGTCTACATCATGAATTGCATCAAGCACATGTACAGCAAAGATAAGAAACACACTACACAATGTACAGCAATCAATGCACACATGAATAATGAAACCACCCATCTAGCAAAGGAAGAACTGTGGTCAAAATCACCCCTGTCATCCCCACTAGGGGTGTCAACACAAGTAGTACAGCAGCAGACATGCCACAGATATGACAGCCCAAAGCCCTTGTGTAATAGGCTGTAACACCGAACCATCCTTGCAAGCCCATGGATAAGGGAAGCAGGAGTGACATATGTGAGTCAGGAACCCAAGCTGCAAACACATACACAAGACAAGCTTGAAGGGACCAGCTGGAACAGACAGTGGATGCTTTCAAAAGCCACAAAGCACCACACCGTCGCATGAAAGCACAACAGACAAGCAATTTTAAACTATATTAACTAATTACACTAACTATGAAAAACCTACATTACCTAATTAAACTATCAAATTGAAACTTAACTAACTAAACTAAAAAAAAATAAAAAATGGCCACATACGACCCGGGGGGGTGGGGCATCCAGGAGGGGGGAGGTACAGGGTGCTGTACCCACATGCGATGATGTTGAGGAAAAAAAAACCTGCATGGGCTCAACGCCTGCACAGCCCGACCTATGTAGGAGATACCTCGTCGTCCGAGTCTGGCTCTTCCTGGAAAGTAGGACGTGGCACAGGAGCCTGACCATGCCTAGCCGAAGCTTGCCCCTCGTTGGCAGCAATTCTGCCGGACGGGTGAGCCTGGTTCTGTGCCGCGATGACACGTAGGTCTGCATGCAGAACCTCCCACGATACGCGTGCTTCCTCTTGCAAGGTAACACATGTAACACAGAGTTCCTCCTGCAAGGCCTGGCTGGACAACTGATGCACCTCCTGGCAAGCATGTAGCTCAGCCGAGATGGTACGCTCAAGCTGCACAAACCTCTCCTCTGACTACTCCCTCTGGGACATCAGAAGGACACCCAGAGTGGATCTGAGGGAAGCATACTCCTCCCTCAGGGCCTCCATGTGTGCCTCTGCGTGAGCAGCAATTGCTTCACGCAGAGACAACATTTCAGCCTGGCGTGCCCTGTCTGAGGCCGCCATGCCCAGCCTGAGCGAGCAGGCCGTGGACCTTGCCGCTTGTTGCTGGAGAAGCACCTGCCTAGCAGAGGGGAGCACGGATTGGGCCACACGCTCCATGCTCACAGCTATGTTCTCCATTGCTGCCCCCTGGCGTTCAGAATTGGCAGTCATGTCTTGCTCCCACTCAGTATACTGCGGTTGTGCACGGCGACCGCGTTGCTGGGCTTGACACCTGCGGGACCCAAGGACCGGGTGTCCCCGTTGTGTTGGCACCACCCGCGGCTGCACGACTACATGCCCCCGTCGACGTGATGACCCAGGCACATCAGTGCAGGTGTCACGGACATAGGACTGCCCACATCAGAACCACTTACCCCTGACATATGGACCTGATGCACATCCAACTCGACATGGACGTCAGAGTGGTCATCAGGGCTGGACTCATTGCCAGCCAGAGACAAGATGGACTGTAGCACATGTGGGTTTTCGTGCCCTACCACCCCACGACCCCCACTTGTGCCGGGTTGCTGTAGTGATAACAACCCTGTGTCTGGCATGACAACACCATCCTCTGGCTCCATTGCGTCATCATCTGAAAAGTAGAGAGAAAAAAGGTCACTACGAATGTTAGAAGCACACAACACACACACACATAGACATCACACAGACACCAAACACATCAAGCAGACATGTCACACACAAAAGAGAACCTGCCATGCATGCTGGGTCAACTTGACATTGCTTCTGTGATTAGGCATGTAGAATGGTGTTATATCGCTCATCGCTCAGAAGTGGGTCGATGCAGTGCAGCAAATTTGTACGTTACTCACTATCTACATGTACAAGTACTTCATGATGTGTATCTGAAAATGGGAAGGCAGTGCAAAGTCAACTTCAGGCATCACATGCAATGTGCATTCAATGGGTAGCATGGCTACAAGCAAACCACCCCTCCCCCCAAGTGCAAATGCAGGGATGCCTTGCATGGTATCAAAAGGATAACCATAGACCTGTGTATTGACAGACATTGTTGACTAGCATCAATTGCATCGTGTGAGTCAAGTGACAACACAGCAGATGATGATGGGACAGTAAGCAGGACACATGATGAAACCTCCGGAGTACACCCACGTGTGAAGAAGACACTACACCAGTTGGACAGAGTCAGTGGCCATGAAACAGGCTGAGGCCTGTGACCCACACAGACTGTCACACCCTAAACATGTGTGCGATGCAGGACTGAGCCACAGTGGCCATGGGAAGGCTGATGAAATGCCATGCAATGTAGGTCACCCTGGACACGTACTACAATGATCATCCAGTCAAGGACACATAGGGGCATGCATGGAATCCACATGGAGCATGAATAGGCACTCATGTCCATGCGGGGCATCTGACCTCTGCACAGTCCAAGTGAGACACCCTGCATCAAGTACAAAGGATGTACCCCACAGCATATGTCTGGCAGATTGGCTGGTGGAAGTTAGCATGTACACAGGACAGGCAAGTACTCAACGGCAAAATTGAAGCAGACCAGTGCAAAGGTGGAGTTGGGGTGCAGAGGGGGTGTGCAGGGGCAAGGGAGCATGCCTACGTGGAGTACCCACATGCAGACAGTGGACACATGCACATCAGTCATGCTATGACATAGTCTCTGGGCTGAGAGGAAGGTCACCCATGCTACATGCAGAAGGGCCAGTGAGCTGGAACATGGACGGGAGGGGCATCCTGGTGACCAGCATGTGAGTTAGGGTGCAATAGTGGTGATGCGGACAGTCTCCGTCCGCTCCACATGTCCACCATCCTGCAGAGCAGCCATGCATTAGTGAAGCATTGCATTACTTGCACATCAGTACCATGTACACATGACATGTCGTGGCAGTCATGCACATCACACAAGTAAAACACACATGTCCTCAACAAACACGCAGCAACACTCACTGGACTGGGCATCAAAGTCCAGCACCTCTCCCACTCCTTCGACTGATTCAGGTGGTATGAACTCCACAACGAGTGACTCGTGCGGAGTGAGGTCTTCCTCCTCAGGTACAGGCCCACTGCCAGTCACCAGAGTCAAGTTGTAATTTGAGGCACGCTTAGCCTTAGCGCTGCGTTTGAGGACATTCCAATGCTTTTTGCACTCTTGCGCCATGCGCACCTCATGGCCGAATGCACTCACATGTTCCGCATCTTGCTTCCAGTGGGTATCACGGTGGGCAGCCATAGTCTGACAATTAGGCCCCACTAGCATGTCACGGCTGTGGTCCCGCACGCAGTCCACGAGGAAGTCCAGTTCCTGGTTGCAGAAAGGCTTCTTCCTTGACATGCAGGAGGTCGTGGCTGTGTGTGAGGTCCCAGCCTGTGCTGCAGGTGCAACCTTCCTCCTCTTGGATTGTGGCGTAGACCCTGGCTGGAAAATGCCGCCCTGATCAGTATGGCCAGTGGCACCGGTGGATTGAGCCAAGGGGGTGGCAGGTGGAGGGACGACGAAGGCCTGACCTGCGTCAGTGGCAGCTGGGTGCCCTCTAATGGACCCTGCGCAGCAACATCCGCAGTGGCAGGGTCATTGACCGCTACTGTCCTGGTTGGCAGACTCACAACCGGGGTGTTGTTGGCTGCATCTGCCCCTGCACTTGCCAACACCCGGCTGGTCGGGGCAGCAGATGATTACTGCCCCAGGGACATGTGTCTTGGTCAGGGCAGCCCTGCGTGCACCTACTTTTCCCTCCTGCCCTGTTGGAAATCATCCAAGGACTCTTCAAGTGCCAACGCAGCCTGTGCTGGCAGACCCTGAGCCTGGATGGTGGTGTCCACAGCTGCACTTGCAGCTACCACTACCCTTGGGCCCGTGGCAGTCGATGAAACGGACTGCCGTGTCACACGGGTGCCAGCACCAGATGCAGAAGCTGTATCTCCCAGAACCACAGTGGGTGGTGTCATGACTGCACCGACACATGGCACAACATCGTGCACAAGTGGTGCACCCCTGCCTCTTCCCTATCTGTGGCCACCCTGGACACCCTGGAGTCCCCCTACTCCCTGGTCACCCCGGCCACGTCCCTGACCACGCCCGCCATGAGGAGGACGCCCAGCTGAGGCACCCCTCACCTTTGGTGGCCTCCCAACCATGGCACAGATGGAGGAGTGCAAATGGGAGGTGTACACCACAATTGTCCTGGGCAATTGGGGTGAAGGGGGTGGGATGCAAGATGTTAACAGCACCCCTGCACCTGCAAGGCTCTATGTGACCCCGGTGATGTAGTGACGGGTCACGCAGCGCTCAGGCACCCCAAAACTGCAGTGAAACCATGCACGCAACCCCTGCAGCCTACGTGCGTAGAATTAACCTCCCGCAGTACGTGGTGGCACCCAGTAACACGAAAAACGTGTACGCGTGGGACACGCAGGCTACTATGACCTCGAAAACGGGTATGCAATACACAGGGGCACCCGCAGTGGGAAAAATAATGTGCGCGACTCACCGTCAGACAAGCGCGATGATGAAAAACATGCATAGCCAATACCTCTGCCAAAAGAAGAGATACGTCCTTGATCCGCTGTGAAGTTGTGATGGTGTGCGAAACAACACGAAGTAGCAACACACACATGGGTCTCCACGAAAGGCACGTACAGCGAACTGCTGGCCTCACTCACCTTTAACCCGTGCTAAGGGAAACGCCCGCGTGCGTAACGTCACAGACGCGCCTACGTGCTAAAGGCCTTTCCTCAGATTTCACGCTGACGTGCAATTTTTTCACGTGCCAAATCACTCCGTATCAAGCTGGCCACGCGAAAACACACAGAAGACCACGCTCCTGCCCAAAAGGCCATTTTCCTGCCCCCAAGAGCCCCGAGCACGCTCCCACCTGCCATCTGCTGCTGCCTGCCTGATGCCCACATGCCCTGCTATTTGGTGCCTGCACGTCAGCCATCTGCAGGGGTCCAATTGCTGTGTCCACCCCTGCTGGAACAGAAGACTCCCGACTGGGATACCATCGCTCCACAGCCCAGCCCCAGGACCCAGTTGCCCACCCACGCCTGCCTCAGGGGTCGCCATGTCGGGGCAAACACCATCTGAGACCACTGGCAACCCCCAGCCAGAGAGGCAGAGGGCCACCAGCTTCAGTGAGAAGGAAGTTGGGTCCTGGTGGAGCATGTCCTGGGGCATTATGATGCCCTCTTCGGAATAACATGCGCAAACAAGGAAGGACGGAAGAGGATCTGGGAGGATGTAGTGGTTGCCATCAACGCGGAGGGGGTGGCAACCCGCGACATCAAGCACGCCCCGAAGGGCTCGGAGGACTTCAGGTCCGGGACCCTCTACAAGGCCCGGCGCCTTATGAAGGCAGAGGATGCAGAGGGGTGCCGGGTCAGCATGAGCAACTTCCAGGTGAGGGTCCTGGAACACATAAGCCCAGCACTCCACGCCCAGATCCTTCAGAGGCAGACCCATCTGGAGTTGAGCGGTAAGTGGCCAAGCATTGCTGTGTGAGACAGGGCATGTTGCAGTATGCTGGTAGTCTGATACTTGCCTGTATGTGTGACATAGGCCATGTATGGATGTGTGTGCACAGGGACATCATGGTCATGCATGTGAGACCAGTAATGTGTGAACCACATGGATGGTGCATGTGTTCCAATGCAACATGGGGAGCTGTATGCGGAATTCACACATGAATGCATGCCAGTCTATGTTCTTGGACATGGAGGGGGGTGAGGGATGGGTGCTGCTCTCATGTACATGTATGGTGCACATGTGTGTGTGTCTGAGAAGTGTGTGTGACTTTGAAATGGCTTGGATGCATGACATATGTCCGTGACAAATGTGTAGATTCACTCATGCAGTGCGGTCACCGTTGTATCCACTGTGTCTGTGGTGTATGAGCCATGATGCATGACCCTCCGGTGATGTGTGTGTGCATGGGATAAGTATGAGCCATGATGCATGTGAGTTTTAAGGCAACATTTTGGTTAACAGAGGTCCTTGTACATGGATGCTGATGTTGATTGCATGTGCCGTGCCTGTTTCTGCATGTGTGTTGCGTGCATTCACCCATGTGTTGTGGGTGGACAGGATGGAAGTGACGTTTGACAGTGCCACTCATGTATTATTGCTTCCTGTCTAGGGGACTATTGTACAGTACCCTGATGCTTGTGTTCTATGTCTCCCTCTACGCAGCGTCCAGTGAAGAAGAGGGCAGAGACAGCACTGAGGAGCTAAGCGGTGGTGATGCCTCCACCGGGCGGCGACGCAAGGCCCAGCCACCCTCCCAGGAATTGCCATCATCCGGGAGAGAGGGCACTGGTGCCGTGTCTGCCACTAGGGCTGTAGCGGAAGGGCCGGGTGAGCCACCACAGGGGCTTGGAATGGCGGAAGATGGTGCAGAGGCATCCAGGTTGGTGGTACTGAGCCGCACATGGGGCTTGGTGGGGGTAGTACCACTGGTGCAAGTGGTGCAGTCCAGGGCCAGGGTCAGGAGGCAGCACAGGTCACCGCGGAGGGGCCTGTGCATGTCGCTGTCCCTGACCCTGTGACTGCACCACCATGCACCAGCAGGGATGCCCCATCCCAGGCCCGTCCACAGGTAGGGGGGAGAACCACGTCATCTGCCTCTCCACTACCTGTGGACGAGGAGTCCCATGACCGTATGGGCTCTGTCCTGATTGGTGTCACGCTGCGCACGTGTGTCATTCGTGATGATGTGCGTGCTTCCTGGGGGAGTACACAAGCCATCACGAAGAGCAGCATCACGACGTGGCACAGTTGGGAGGGGCCCTGGTTGGTGGGTTCCTACAGGTGTCGTGCACTCTGGTGGACCTCTCCTCCTCTGTGGAGACTATGCGCCAGTCGTTCTCCCTGCCGTCTTCCGGCCCAGATTCCACCAGGGCCCCCTGTTGACCTGGCCCGACCAACACAGCCAACTTGGTGGAGATCCCATCCCTGCCATAGTCTGGAGTCGGCAGTCCAGCAGGGGTGGACACCCCAACAATTGGAAACCAACAGATGGAGGACGTGCAAGCATCATCGGACAGGGCACATGGAAAGCAGCAGCAGCAGGCTCTAGGTGGGAGCAATGATAGCTCGGGCCATCAACATCAGAGGGGCAGGCATCGGCCAGAGGGCAGGAGGACCCTGGAATGGGTGTGTCTTCCGTGTGGCTGCGGTTGGGCCAACGTATAGATGCCAGGCGGCGGCGGGGGGGAGAATCATGGCTCACCATGGTCAGGGCGGAGAACTCCATGCGTAGGGCACTGAGGCGGGCCGAGTGCCTCGAGGCTATTCGCAGGGAGTTGGAGTCCAACATGGTATCGTCCCTGCGAACCCTTGGGGCCATGGAAGAGGACCGCCTCCAGGACATTGACCAGGAGTTCGATGATGCCCTTGCCTGGGACATCGGAAAGTGAGCCGTCGGACTAGTCTGCCGGCATTGTAAATAGTTTTTAGTGTTAGGTTTCATTTTTGTTTTCATTTCGTTTGGGGTGATTGGACTATGCCCCACACTTTTGTATATAGTTATTTCTTAGGTAGTCACTTAGATAGGTTTCAGTTCTTTTGTTGGGCTCATTGTCATGATGCCTACCCCCGGAGCACCAGGCCAGGCCCAACACCCTCGGGAGCAGGCATCACGCCCTCGGGTAAAAGCCCAGCGGCCCTTTATACGGGCTCTTTGGACTCTGTCCTGGCGCTGTTGGCGCCAGGCTCATGTTGGACATCAGTCCTGGCGCCATAGCCATAGGCGCCAGGCTCATAAGGGGAAGTGTTTGGTGCACTTACCTGAAGCAGACCATGCTGCACACTCACCTGATGCAGACCATGCTGCATCAAGAACCAAGCCAAATGAGGCTTAGGAGGGACTATTTTTCTGAAGGAACTATTTTGTTACTTGGGTGGGGCTGTGGAAGAATACTCACCTGGAATTACTTCCAAAGCTATTTAAGCCACGCCTGGACAGCCACACGTGCTTCGCGTTGTTCTGCATCCCAGCAGCTGAACGCTCACCGTGTCTGCTCCTGCACCTGGACTCCAGCCACGCCCGCCTCGAACCTGGAACACCTGTAAGGGAATAAGAGAAGAGAAAGGTGAAAACCAAGAACTATTTCAACCTTCTTACCTGCATCCGGAATCTTCACGCCAGCATTCCTGAAGGAAGACTTCCATTTAAAAGCACCGCGTTGCTCGCTGCAGCGCCGCGCTTCACTCACCTGTTTCCGAGACGCCGCCCGGCTCCATCGCGGCTCTCAGCACCGGTCGCCACATCTCTGCACCTAGTGGAGAGAAGAAGAGACAAAAGGTGAGCAAGGGAACACAAGAGGAAAGCCAAATTTTCAGCCATATTACTTACCGGCTTTTCTTGGTGAACCATTCCACATCTCGGGTCGGCGCCGCATCTTTGGCAGGTACCGCACCCCGGTCCCTATGGGGAAAGGACAAAAGACATACTGGGGAATTATAAAGACATTTAGAGGGGTCGCCCTCATCACTAACTCACCTGATTTTACCACCGGCAATTTAACCCCTCAACGCATCGCCTTTGTTCTGCACCTGAAATAAAGGACAGAAAAAACAACATAAAAGGAGGCTCACACTTGAACTTTGCATCTTCATACTTACGGCGTATCGCTCAGAAAAGTCAAGTGGATGTGCCAGCGCCATTCTGAAAACCAGTGAAGTAACTGGACGAACGCGCGCCCCTGCACCAGAAGCAGGATGGAGAGTTAATCCTTCCAAACCATAAGGGGAGCTTAAACCGGGGGTTTTGGAGGAAGTCAGAGAAGAACAAAGGGGGAAGGGGGAGCAAGCACACTATTCAGCAGACAGTTAATCCCCTTTCTCATCTGCAGAAGGACATTCCTACGGGCCAGACAAGCAAGATTTGGGGGTCCTGTTCAATCGGTGGTCCGAATTCTGCGCATCACGCTTGAAGAGGCCACAGCAACCCAGACCAGACCAGCGCCTCCGTGGGAGCCAGGTGAGCGTTACACTCATGGACCCTTTCAAAATTGCTTGTACATAGTTGGACTTTGGATTTTTGTGTACATTTTCTTTGGATTTCACCATGGGGCAATGGAATTTGATTTTTATGTTTACTTTGGATTTGTTTTGGTGAACAGAGAATGTGGACCTTTTTTCTTTAGGATTTATTTGGATTGCATCTATATTTCATTTTTCATATTTTTGGACATGCATTTCATTTCATGTTTGTATTATTTTTTTGCCTTTCATTTCATGACATTGATTTTGTTAATAATACATTTGATATTTTAATTCCATGTGTGGGATTTGCTCATTGGGTTCATGCATGTCAAAATGTGGTTTTACACAATCTATGGCAAACAGTGTGTGTGTGTGAAGGACATGTGTTGATGTACATGGTTGACTTTTGATCTGTGTCCTGACATAGGCATGTCAATACTGGGGTGGCGTGCTGTGGTATTTTGGTGCACATGAGGCCCATGATTGTGCAGCTTCCTTTCGTGTTGCAGGGGGACATGAGTCGGGGCCTGCTAGCAGGTGCCCCTCAATGCTGGGTGGATGGGGGTGCTGGGGGACATGAGTCGGGGCCTGCTGGCAGGTGCCCCTCAATGCTGGGTGGATGGGGGTGCTGGGGGACATGAGTCAGGGCCTGCTGGCAGGTGCCCTTCAATGCTGGGTGGATGGGGGTGCTGGGGGACATGAGTCTGGGCCTGCTGGCAGGTGCCCCTCAATGCTGGGTGGATGGGGGTGCTGAGGGACATGAGTCGGGGCCTGCTGACAGGTGCCCCTCAATGCTGGGTGGATGGTGGTGCTGGGGGACATGAGTCAGGGCCTGCTGGCAGGTGCCCCTCAATGCTGGGTGGATGGAGGTGCTGGGGGACATGAGTCGGGGCCTGCTGGCAGGTGCCCCTCAATGCTGGGTGGATGGGGGTGACTGGATGGGGGTGCTGGGGGACATGAGTCGGGGCCTGCTGGCAGGTGCCCCTCAATGCTGGGTGGATGGGGTGCTGGGGGACTTGAGTCGGGGCCTGCTGGCAGGTGCCACTCAATGCTGGGTGGATGGGGGTGCTGGGGGACATGAGTCGGGGCCTGCTGACAGGTGCCCCTCAATGCTGGGTGGATGGGGTGCTGGGGGACATGAGTCGGGGCCTGCTGGCAGGTACCCCTCAATGCTGGGTGGATGGGGGTGCTGGAGGAAACGAGTCGGGCCTGCTGACAAGTGCCCCACACTGCTGGGTGGATGGGGGTGCTGGGGGACATGAGTCAGTGCTCACTTGTGCGTGGTGACATGTGGGCTGGCTGGGGGGCTTTGCCAGGGTGGATGGGCTACCTGTGGGGCATGGCCAGGGGTGCAGTGTGTACCCCTGTGTTGGTGTCTGCCTGCAGGCCCTGGGGAGGGGGGAGAGGGCACATCTGGGAGGACACACACTGGCAATTCGTTGGGGCACCCCCGTAATACAGGTACCCGCTCGCACAGGGCCAATCGCGTGTAAAACTTCCCGCGCACCCCGAAATACACGTACCCCGCTTGCACAGGGCCAACCACGTGTGAAAGTTCCCACGCACCCCAGAAACACATGTACCCTGCTCGCACAGGGCCAATCGCGTGTGAAAGTTCCTGCACACCCCGAAATACACGTACCCCGCTCGCACAGGGCCAATCGCATGTGTGACTTCCTGCGCACCCCCGAAATACACGTACCCCCCTCGCACAGGGCCAATCGCATGTGTGACTTCCCGCGCACCCTCGAAATACACGTACCCCGCTCGCACAGGGACAATCGCGTGTGAAACTTCCCGCGCACCCCCAAAATACACATACCCTGCTCGCACAGGGCCAATCGCGTGTAACAGTTCCCGCTCACCCCCGAAATACACGTACTCCGCTCGCACAGGGCCAATCGCATGTGAAAGTTCCTGCGCACCCCAGAAATACACGTACCCCGCTCGTACAGGGCCAATCGCGTGCGAAAGTTCCTGCGCACCCGAAATACATGTACCCCGCTCGCACAGGGACAATAGCGTGTGAAAGTTCCTGCGCACCCCCGAAATACACGTACCCCACTCGCACAGGGCCAATCGCGTGTGAAAGTTCCTGCGCACCCCCGTAATACATGTACCCCGCTCGCACAGGGCCAATCATGTGTAAAACTTCCCGCACACCCCTGAAATACATGTACCCCGCTCACACAGGGCCAATCGTGTGTGAAACTTCCCACGCACCACCGAAATACACGTACGCCGCTCGCACAGGGCCAATCGCATGTAACACTTCCCACGCCCCCACAAAATACACGTACCCCGCTCGCACGGGGCCAATCACGTGTAAAACTTCCCACGCACCCCCGAAATACATGTACCCCACTCGCACAGGGCCAATCGCATGTAACACTTCCCGTGCACCCCCGAAATACACGTACCCCACTCGCACAGGGCCAATCATGTGTAACACTTCCCGGGCAGTGGGGTACGTGTATTTGGAGGGGTGTGCAGGGATTTTTACAGACGTTTTCATGGTTGGGGGGCTGTATGTCGGTCCACTGGCCTGTGCGCCATGTACGGGATTGGTGAGCTGTTCATGGCGCATGGGGAGGGGCTGGGGGCATAACTGGTGCTGCTACAGGGTTGCTGCGCTACTCTGCGCCACGGCTGGTTATGGATTTTGAAATCCATGAATACGCTGTGCGCGGAAATGGATTTTGGCGCACGCGGCTGGCGCAGACTGTCGCACACGCACACTGTGCGCCAGCTGCATGCGCCACTTGTGCGCTGAATTCTATGAATTACCCCCTTAATCTTGTATTGCCTAACCTCTCAATATTGCCAGTCCCTAAACCTTTCAAAATTGTCAGACCTTCAAAGTGATTTCTTTCTCATGGTATGATCTTCATAAAAGTCTTATCATGGTTTCACTGGCTACAGGGTTGCTTCCACTTTAATAGTGAGCATATTTATATGGCACACCACAGGCATTTGTTGCTTTGATATCTAATGGCAACAATATTTGAAAACCATATCCCACTTCTAATCTCAGTCTGTCTGGATAAAGACCTTCCTGGCAGCTTCTAGGTATGTGTAGCTTTCTCCTTCCTTCCAATTGGTCTCCTCTATCCATGCATGAGCACTTTTGCATTCTGTGAGGAAGCTAATGTGAGTTCTCTGTATATTATGGGTTACATGTACCTTTTACAAATGGTCCTGCATTAATCCTATAGACTGCATACCTTCCTGAATGTTATTGATCAAAATTATCCTGTATGTACTAGAACAGTAACCTCTTCGTAGACTGCTAATATTGGTCTTCAAATGCTATTTGTTTATCATTCTGATTAGAGTAAGAATGAAGAGGATAAGGGGACTTAAAGGGAGTAAATATGCTTATTATGCTGCGAGACGGCATATCAACCTGCAGGTTGTGAGCGGAACGGGCGGGTGGTGTGGGGGGCCAACCAGTATCCTTGATCCCTTAATTCCTTTGGTTTGGTGGAGGGGGGCCCCAAAGATGTCTGTGCCCGGGGCCGCAAAAGTGGTTAAAATGGCCCTGCCCCCCACTTCCAGAAAAGGGCAGGCTGTTCTCCAAACTATTCTTCCTGATCATTATGGGGAGGATATGATCATATCATGAAGTGAAACAAAAAAGTTGCCAGGGAACACTGGCTGTTATTTACGTGACAGGGGATCCTAACCCTAATTTCTGAAGCAGGGTCTTTCACGCAGACTACATGCTTACGCACTCCCACGGGTTCCACCAGTATTTCCAAGTGACTGCCATTAGTTCTGTCTATGTAATGGAGTATTTTCATTACAACTATTAGTTGAGTGGAGTTCTGCACAAATGTGCTATTTGAGGCAGTAATTCGTCTGTGGTTGCAGACTTTCTCCTGAATGCATATAACTTCTTCGAAATATTACAGGGAAGGGCGTGTTCATTTTATGTGGGAGTGTTTTTGGCCCTTGAATCTCAGTTAAACAGCCATTATGCTTTAGGCTGTTTTAGTTAATCTAAAACTCAGTCACTTTAAATCCTTTAAAGATGGCTGGTAATTGATCATCCTTGCTAGATGCATAGATACATGTGTCAATCATCTTACCAGGAGTGAAAGTCCATTTGGTGGCCTCTGATTATGGCTAATAGTGGTTTGATGTACATGTTGAAACGGAGGGGCACCATGGTTTGCCCTTGGAATCCCTCTGGAGACTAACCATGGGCCAAAAGGTCGAAATCATATTGTATAGGAGGTTGGTGTTGTATTATTTTTGGTTAGGAAAACCAATAGAGTATCTGACAGGTATTGTTTGAAGTTGGCCATCTGTAGATTCTTGTTAGATTGAATCCATGGGATTGTGGAGAGGTGAGTGGAGGAAGAGGGCACATGGGGCACAGCAACAGGCAGAAGAGGGTCATTGGGTGATTGGACAATCTGAACAATTCTGCAACTCTTACAAACAAGTTCTAACACATGCCAGTTGTGCCTGGAGGAAACGACAAACCAAACAATAACAATAACTAAAATGATTGGCAAGGTAAAACATGAAGAGGTGCGTAACCTGTTTAGAACACCCAATTCTGAAAAAAAGACCCAGCATTACACACATTAATCATTAACATAGAAGGGATCCTGGATCATCTCTGGGTATCACTAGGCAATATGCTAGAGCAACCACAACACTGATTATCTATCCACGTAAACACCAAACTACCAGGCTAAGATGGAGAAGAAACTGTGGGAGAAGTACGAGAAATAGAATGAAATGAATAAAGCAAAAGAGCCATCACGGACAATACACATCAACAAAATAAACTTGCAAACGCCCCAGTTACATCACAGCCTCAATCCCCCTCTGTTTCCTATTTTATTTTATAGCACTTTTCGATATTCCCATGTTAATATTAAATTGACTTTGCCACTTCTTGTCCATTCCATAGATGTTCAGAGCATGTGTCCTGTGGCAATGTTATTGTCATCATCACAGAAATAATTGGACTGCATACAAATATATGGAAGTCATCGTGGAATAAAGGGCCTACACCGCTCAGCAAGAACTCCATATCGGAAGTTGTCATTTGAGGTAATAACTGGAAGTGAACACTGCAGAAGGCCTATGGACTAATAAACACATCTTTTGTGTTAGTTTGGATGTGGGATGTGAGTGTGGAAGGCTTGGTGATAGTTCTTGAATGTTCTTAGTTTTAGATTTGACAGGTAACGAATGATCTATAATGGTAAGATTTTCGAGCACAGGTCCCATTACAGGCCTCCGTTTCATGTAGACCTATGGTGCTGTCTTTCTTGGCTTTGATGACAACAAGTAAAATAACCTGTTTTTCATCACCTGAAATTGATGTGTGAGCTTGGTTTCTCTGACATATTTGACCTGAAAGAAAGTAACGCCAAAGTAGTCATGAAGTGAGATGGCCCCTTTAAACCAGAATCACTGACATCTATAGATGCCTTGGGTACCAAGGGATGCTTGAACAATCTACAGCTAACGGGGATGGGGAGGACATAGGGAAAAACAACAGCAACGGTCATACTAGGCCTTGTGATGTTCTTAGAATCAAGTTGAATGAGTATGCCATTATTTATATATAACGCAGGTTGGGAAACATTTTGTATTTGTCCGATGAAATACTATTACACTTAGTTATTGATATGTGTATTAATGATGAAAACCTTGTATTAGAAAAATTAGATCTTGTGGAAATGAAACAAGGCAGAGAACCAACTTCTTGGTTAACATGTACCTCACCATGATACTATTCACAGACAGATAAGTCTTCTTCTGTCTAACATGGTTCAGACACCTAGAGCATCAATCACACTTAGATCTACACAATCCAAAGGACCGAAAGTCGATTCCTAGAACACGTTTAAGTTCATGTAGGTATATGCCATTAAGTACCATGATATATCACATTCCTATTTTCACATGCCTTGCCAGCTTCCGTTCGGAGAACTATAGCTACCTCCAGAACTACAATTTCCAGAAGCATTACTCGTGACGTCAGTGATGTCACCACATATATGGATACCTGTACAAATGGAACGGAGTTCCGAAAGTACAGGTTGATCCTGTTGCACCTCGAAATTGCGCTCCGGCAAAACATAGGTACGCTTCTCAACCACACAGTAACTCTGCTGACCTTATCAACTCACATAGACTAGTATCCCATCCCACACCTCCCATCGCTGCACTCCGTAGGTCTTGGAACCATTTGGCTGCTTATTGAATGGTGTGCCACAGCAACTCATTCCGGTCCACATAACACAAAGGAGAACCCCTTCTTCAATCCGGATAACCTCAGCAACAGATTATCTATTTACTGGCACCCAGTCAGCCAAGTGTGAGTACAATATGCACTACAATCACATTTTAGTGACTCGACAATTCAACTACCTTCTGATACATTACCTTCACTATTAGGTTCTTCAGAAAGCTCACTACATCACTCAGCTCCGGTGTATATCTCAAACCAGCTTAAACAATAGATAAACAGACATTAGGTGAGTACAACACTGCCCTTGCTCGATCGAATTTACAGATCACCTACTTGCATTTATAGATACAAAACCACATTATCCTGACCATATGTATTATCATAGGGCCCCCTTGGATACCACACAATTGCCCGAGTGAGGAGAACTGTACAAAACACCTGACCGTCTAAGTGAATAGTACTAGGTGAAGTATAATGCACAGATGCCCTGTTTATAGATGGTATATTATCACAAGAGGCAACAGTTTCTGACACATTTCTATATATTTCTATATATGTATTTTAGAATTGAACAACACAGAACTGAATGATTTTGAAACCAGGCAAAGCATCGAATTTAGCTCCTGATGAAGGGATATACATCCCGAAAAGCGTAGAACTCATCGTTTGATCCTTTTCCTTACTTGAGCTATTGTTTTGTAATTTTGTATTGTAGCAATGCATTCTGCTATGAATTGATGAATTGACATATAAACTTAAAAATAAAACACTACGTACAGTATTATCAAAAAAAGGTTGATTATATCCAGTTAATCTATGATGAATTGTAAACTGTATGAACTAACTCAAAAATATCTTGACTGAGGATACCCATAGTTCGATAGGTGTGCATGGGACGGGAGTGTCCTAGAATTCTGGACACACATTTTTTTCATAGTCTATTTGTGACCTCTTATAACAGAGTCACGTTGTTTCTTCTGTGCACCCGTAAGCACCCTTAATTTAAAGTACCTATCTGCATTATATAATAAGCTTCTCTGAGAATCGTATGCTTTAACCAATGTGTGCATGTCATATCCCAGTCCAGTGCATTAGTCTGGGAAGCGTGTATGAGGGCAAGCGCTGTAGGCATGCTAGGGGGGACTGGTCAAGGAGGGCTTGGCCCATTGTAAGTGACAGAAGGGACTAGGCACCAGTCACAGCAGCAGAGGGACATTAGCATGGGAGGGGGAAGGAAGGAGGAGGAGAAAAGGAAAGTCTTGAGCAGTTTGCAGAACTTAAGAAGATCCGGCTCAAGTCTGAGGGGAACAGGGAGGCCATTCCAGAGGGAGGATCCTGCCAAGGAAAAGGATCTACCTCCCACTCTCTGCTTGGTGAATCATCTAACCAGCAGAGAGTTGGAGCTAGAGGACTGAATAACCCTAGCAGGGAGGTTTGTAGGGATATAAAGCTGGACTTAGAGAGTTCCCAGGCCCCGGACAGCCTTGTGAATGATGCAAAGCGTTTTGAACTTGATCCTTGCAGTCCCCGGGAGCCAGTGGAGAGATTTTAGGGCTGGAGAGATGCAGTCCCTGGGCTTGAGGCCAAGGATAAGTGTTGCAGCCCTATTCTGGATTAGATAGAGAGGCGTAGAGAAGAAAGAGGCAGATTGAGGAAGAGGCTGTTGCAGTCATCCAGCCTAGAGAGAACCAGAGCTCTGAAGACATTGAGTTTTGGAAAAGGTGAGGAAAGGGAGAATGCCTCTGAGGAGTTGGCAAGGTCTGTGATGTTTAGTTTAGTTTAGTTTAGTGCGGAAAGAAGGAGAGAGGGGAGTCAAAGATGACTCCAGGATTTTTTGCCTCACAAGAGGGTGAGGAGAGGGGACACAAGGAAGGTGACCAGAGAGTGTGGGGGGGGGGGCAGGGAGCAGATGTCCCAGTGAGTACGATCTCTGTTTTACTGACATTAAGGCAGAGCTCATTAGAAGAGCACCATGAGTGAATGGCAGCCAGGCAGTCATATATGAGAGAGGAAGGGGAGGAGGTAGAGGATGGAAGCTTAAAGTGTCATTGGCATAGCAGTTGAAGTGTGGAGAGAGAAGGTGGATATCAAGTGGGTCAGGGGGGCAAGGTAGATGTTGAAAAGTCGAGGCGATAGGATAGAGCCCTTAGGGACGCCACAGGTAGAGAGTGAGGTGAAGGAAAGTAAAGGGCCAATTACACTGGGAAGGGTCTGTTTGAAAGGAAAGAGGTCAGCAATGCCAGTGTCCGGTCCTTGTTGCCAAGGGTATTACGGAGATGATTTATGATGATGGTGCGATTGACAGTGTCAAAGGCAGAGGAAGGATTGAGAAGGATCAGTATGGAAGGAGAGTTAGAGTCCAGGTTAGGAGCGGGTTTGCACAGGCCTTCAGAAGAGCAGTTTCCATGCCCCTGGATGCTCTGAAGCCAGACTGGTGGCCATGGAGGCAGCCAGCTAATTCAGTGTGGAGGGTCAGTTGGGGTATGAACAACTTCTCCATGAGTTTGCCCAAGAAAGGGGTGATAGAGTTATGGTGATAGATAGCCGGGCATGGAGGGTCTGTAGACAGATTTTTTTAGGAGAGGGTGCACAGGGGAGTGCTTGAGGGTTTTCTGGAAAGAGCCAGTGGCAAACGAGTTGTTACAGAGGTCAGCCAAGGATGGAGCGGGAGAGGAGATGTTGTCTTTGATGGTCCTGGAAGAGCAGGGGAGGACCTGATTGGAGGAGACGTTCATAGAGCAGACTACTCTAGAAACCTCATCCGGTGCAATGGGTGAGATAGAGGAGGGAATGGGTGGGGGCAGAAGGGTGCCAACGGAGGCAGGAGAAAAGGTGGGGTGGGGAAGGGGGTAGATGTCTATGAGGACAGGATGTCCTGAGTTTTGGTGGAGAAGTGGGAGGCAAATGCAGTGCACAGGGCCTAGGAGAGGAGAGGAGGAAACTGCAGTAGGATCAGCAAGTTCCCTGCAGATTTTGAAAAGCTCAGCTTTGTTATTAGTTGCCCCAGAGATGCAGGCTTGGATATGAGCTCCTTTCTTGGAGCGGATGTCAAGACGATATTGCCCTTGCAGAAGGCAGCAGGCCAGTTTGTCAGCGGATGTACCTGAGGCCTGCCAATTCCACTCAGTGGCTTTCTACTTGTGTTACAAAGCTGCCAATTCGCAGTCATACCAAGAGTTGAAATTGGAGATAGGCTTCATGCAGATCTTCATGGCAGGGCCAAGGATGTCGAAACTGTTAGAGATTTAGAAATGAAGGTTAGCCAGTGCAGTCAGAAGAAGAAGCAGAGGTAGGAGCAGCAGGAGCGATGAAAGTGGCAGCAAATGCAACGACTGACACATGCTTCATGAGTTGAATGACAGAGAAGGATACTGTCAGTGCGTGTGGAGGCATGTCTGGGGGCCAGGAAGCTTAAGGTGATAGGAGAGGAGAGAGTGGTCAGACCAGGAGAGGATAGTAGTTCGAATGTTGGAGAGAGGGATATCAGATAAGATGAGAGCATCTATGGTGTGTCCAATGGAGCATCTATTCATCAAGCCATAGATCAATCAAACAAACACTGATAGGCATGGCATTGACACATGCAACAAATGGACCCAGCTACAAGGGCATGAACCCTTATCAATATCTTATGAAAAATCATGAGTTGCAGACATAAATCCATTGTTGATGGAATTACCCGTCTCCCTGACCTGATGTCAGATTCTTCTTCGTTGGTGCTGTAGACATACCTCCAACATCTTTTTTCAGGTGGTCCTCTGCCCAGAGACACATATTGTTTACTTACATGGCAAGATAATGATATTGAGTACCGCCAGAATGATTTTCCTAGCACTTTGATGACAATTGGCTGTCTCCACTGACTTAGGTAGGACAATCCCACAGATATTCAATACAAATCTATAGACCAACCAATGTGACTGAGAGTTCTGTCCAATTGGTTACTGCACTAGGTATCCTTGAAAACACAACCTGTCTGCAAAGACTTCCCACTACCACATCTTATTTGTGTCAATTGTTAGCACTGCCAGAGAACCTATAATGTACAGCATGAATAACCTACTTTTCTAATGAGTTGTCTTATTAATCAACAGCAGCCACTGTTTGCGCACAGAGGACAAGGTGTAATTCAGATTCTCTGAGAAGTCAAGCAGCATTGAGACAGTGGTCTACCTATCATGATGCCTACCCCCAGGCATCCGGACCAAGCCCATCAGCCCCGGGAGCAGGCATCTAGACATTTAGTAAAACCTCAGCAGCCCCGGCTAGGGGCTATCTGGGTTCAGTCCTGGCGCCTTAGACGCCAGGCTCATAGTAGGGATCAGTCCTGGCGCCTAAGGCGCCAGGTTCATAGTCATTACTTACTTCAGGCATACCATGCTGCAAATGACTCCAATCCAACATGAAGCCTGAAAGGGACTATTTTTCTAAAGGGACTATTTTTTACTCAGGTGTGGTTCTAGGGACTTCTTACCTGGCACTACTTTTGAGGCTATTTAAACCACACCCGACCAGCAACACACGCTTCGCGTTATTCTGCATCCAGCAGCATAACACTCACCGTGCCTGCAGCCTGCATCCTGTCTTCTGCCACGCCCGCCTCGAATCCGGAGCTCCTAAAACAAAGAGGAAAGAAAGGGACAAGGTTAGAAAACAAACTTATTTCTATTCCACACCTGATTCTGGATCCATCTTGTCTCCGGAATGGTAAAGAACATCATTTCTGCACGCGCCGCACCTCCAGCAGCAGCGCTGCGCCATACTCACCAGTCTTCACAGCATCCTTCGGGTCGGCGCTGCTTCCATAATTTCTTCGCCGAACTTCGGCACCTAGGAGACAAAAGAAAACCACAAGGTGAGCCGAGGGAACCAACAGATATAATTCTTACCACCATAGACTTACCTGATTTACCACCGGAGGAATCCTTTTGTGACTCTCCATATTTTCACGTGCCGCATCTGTAAAGATAGACAAAACAACACGTTTTCCTCGTGCAACATTTACCGGACAGCGCCGGGTAATACAGACTCTTACCTGAGCGCCACCAGCTGCCACAAGAGCATCTTTTCACGAGCCAGCTGCAAGACAAGAAAGGAAGGGGGGAACAAGAGTGAACATCGGACATATTGAACTCTATGAACTTAATACTTACTGGTGCTCACCAGGAACCTCAGAGTCAATACTCTCCGGAACTCTCCCGAGCCTTCAAACCAGTGAAGTAACTGGAATCGACGCGCCCCTGCAAATCCACGCAGGATGGAGAGCTCATCTTTCAAGAATATAAGGTGAGATTGCTGTGAGGGCATTTCGGAGGTGATTAGTTGGGGAGGACTGTGGGGGTGCCATCACTTGAATCCACAAGTGGCTAAATCCATCCCTCCACTTGCAGGAGAATATTTCTACGGGTTAAGCAGACAAGATTAGGAGGGCAGATCCAGTCAGTCATCGCTGCACTACGCATCACGGAGGTGGAGACCGCAGCTGTCCGGGTCCGACCGACGCCCCTGTGGGAGCCAGGTGAGCGTAACAGAACGCGAAGCCTATCTACAAATCCCCACCCGGACGTTATGGAAACCTCAGAAACCGACCAACTAGCCCTATTGTTAGGGGAACTTAGGGCAGAAGTGCACTCCGCGCGCCAAGAGACTAATGCCCTCAAGAGAGAACTGATTGTGTAAAAGGAGCGCACTGATGATCTTGTTAGACAATTACTGCAAAACCAAGCTGGGCAAACACCATTACCTGGACTCGGGGGGAATCCAACTCCTGTTTCATCGAGCAATCCTGTGCAAGTGGTTCTACCAGGGAGCATTCCTTTAGCTCCACCGGAACGTTTTGCTGGGGACCCAAAAAAGTTTACTGTGTTTATGAACCAATGCCGCTTGCACTTTTTATGCAGACCTGGAGCTTTTCCGAACGACCAAACCAAAGTAGCCTTTGTACTATCATATCTTAGTAGCAGTGCAGCGGTTTGGTCAATTATATTAGTTAACCAGGATGACCCTCTTTTTCAGGATTTTCAAGGTTTTCAATTGAGCATGGAAAGACTATTTGCCAGACATTCACAGGGACAGGCCCTGGATAACAAACTTTTATCATTACGACAAGGTAACCAGGATCTACTAACCTATATCGCCACTTTCAATAGGTTAGTGGTGGAAACCGGATGGCCAGAGGTAAAACGAATTACATTATTTCATCGTGGACTTCGGGGTGAACTCAAAGACGTTTTGGCCCAAGTTGTGAACCCACCTCAGGATTGTGCAGAATATATAGACTTAGTGGTCCAATTAGACCACCGACTTCAAAATAGAAAGGCTGATCGAGCTAAGTTCGAGAATCGGGTATTGGTTAAACCCAATGTTACCCTCAAAGGAACAGATGTATCAGAACCGATGCAGATCGGGGGCTCAGTGGACGCTTAACTCAAAAGGAAAGAGAAAGAAGACGGCAGATGCAATTGTGTCTGTACTGTGGGGCCTCAGGACATTTTCTACGGGATTGCCCTATAAAAACATCTAAAAAAGAAGTCAGAGTTGCTGATAAAAATCAAACAGAGCCTGATTCGGGAAACGATCACGCCCAACAAGCGTAGAGGTCCACTTGCCGAGCTTGAAGAAAGATGCTCAGACCTTGCACTTCATCATACCAATGGTCCTTATAGATCCAAGGCAGCCATCAGGTATGCACGCAGTGAGGGCATACATTGATAGCAGGGCCATAGGAAACTATGTGGACCACGAGTTGGCTTCTAGGATGAATCTATCTCTCTGCAAAAAGACCCCTTCGGATGTCATCACCACAGTCGATGGAACTAAAATTGCCTCTGGGCCTGTAACTCATTCCACCGCAGAGATGACACTATTGGGTCAGGATGGGCATCAAGAGACTATTGTGTTTGATTTAATCAAAGCCCCGCAGTTCCAAATAATACTGGGGATACCTTGGTTGGAAACACATAATCCTTGTATTGATTGGCGAGAGAAGAGAATAACCTTCCCGGATTGTGCACATACTTGTTACCCAAAAAAAAACCTTGAACCAAGGCCTGGCCACAGTCGCTACTCCAGTCGTGCAGTTACCTCAGGAATATCAAGAATTCCAGGATGTTTTCCAAAAGGAACAGGCAAACACCCTACCACCTCACAGATCATACGATGAAAGGAGCTGAAAGTTGCACTTCTTGGCAAGATCTGTGATGTTACGATCATGGAGCTGAAAGTTGCACTTCTTGGCAAGGTGCACAACCTCCATGTTGTAGGATCTACGCCCTTACGGAACCCGAAAACCTTCACCTATGACAATACTTGGACCAATGCCTTGCTAATGGCTTCATTCGTCCATCCAAGTCCCCTGCATCTTCAGCTTTGTTCTTCGTGCCTAAAAAGGTAGGTGACCTCAGAACGTGCATAGAATACCGCGCATTAAATCAGATCACGGTTAAGAACCGATACCCATTGCCTCTGATCCCCGAATTACTAGAGCAAGTAAAGGACGCTTGCATCTACACTAAATTAGATCTCTGGGGGGCATATCATCTGGTACGTGTAAAGAAAGGCGACAAATGGAAGACTGCTTTGCGCACTAAGTACGGGTTATTCGAATACCAGGTGATGCCCTTCGGAGTGTGCAATGCACCAGCAGCCTTCCAATATTTTATGAACAATGTCCTTTGTGAACTCATTGACGTCTGTGTTGTTGTATACATAGACGATATTCTAGTGTACTCCTCTTCAGAATCAGACCATGTGAAGCACATTCGTGCAGTCCTTGAGAAACTACGCCAGCACAAGGTATAGGCAATATTGGAAAAATGCGTTTTTCATGCTACGGAAGCTGAATTCCTTGGATTTATCCTTACTCCAAAAGGAGTCCGAATGGACTCTCGAAAGGTGGACGCAATCCTCAAGTGGCCATCACCCAGTTCAGTTAAAGGGGTACAAAGCATGCTCGGATTTGCTAATTTCTACCGCAGATTCATTCCGGATTTCTCACATGTTGTACACCCTATCACAGCACTTTTGCGAAAAAACAAACGCTTCTTGTGGACCGAAGAAGCTGAAAAGGCCTTCCAAGAGATGAAACTGAAATTCACGTCTGCACCTGTCTTAAAGCATCCACGCCCCGAACTTCCATACATAGTTGAAAATGATGCATTCAGTTTAGCCATGGGAGCTGTCCTGTCCCAGAAAGATCCTGAAACCGGTCAACTTCATCCAGTAGCATTTTGGTCCAGAAAGTTCTCAGCACCCGAGTTAAACTATGCGGTTACCGATAAAGAATTATTAGCCATCATATCCGCCTTCAAGGCTTGGCGGCATTATCTTCTCGGTGCCAGGCATACCATTACGGTAATCACCGATCACGGGAACTTGCAGTATTTAAAAACAGCCAAGGCCCAATCGTCGCGTCAACTTCAATGGGCATTGTTCTTTGCCGAGTTCGATTTCGTGATCACTTATCGACCAGGTTGTAAAAATGGCAAGGCAGGTGCCTTATCCCGAATAGGGATGGGAGAAGCATATGCGAACCCGGAACCGGTGCCTATAATTTCAGAACAAAGAATTCTTGGCATAACCACACTACAGACACTAGAGGATATTCAAGTAAAGATCCAACAACTCTTCGATCCAACAGCCCTGCAGGACTGGGTGAAGAAAGGCCCGGACTACTCAGTCATCAATGACCTACCTTATTATCAAGGGTGACTATTTATACCACACAAGGAACTACAAGAACTAGTCATCTCCAATTATCTTGACACCCTGATGGAAGGACACCCAGGTATCGCAAAAACTGAAGCTAAAATTAAGAGACAATTCTGGTGTCCCACCTGGCGAAAAAAGATGTAAAGTCATTTGTAATGTCTTGTGGCATTTGCGCCCCAACAAAAGTCAGAAGAAAAAACCAGCTGGCCTCTTACAACCTTTGGATATTCCACCTACACCATGGCCCACCTTATTGTTAGACTTTATTACAGATCTACCTCCATGCAGGGGTGTTGCTAGGTCTGGAAAAGTCCCGGGGCTAAGCTGATGTCGGAACTGTTGGGACTGGGGGCTAGCTAGTCTTTTGGCTGTAGCTCCTGAGATTCTATCCGGGGCTACAACCAAAAGATCAGGAGCTATAGCCCCCTTAGCTCCCCCCTATCAACGCCCCTGCCTCCATGTAAACGATTTAACACCATTCTAGTTATTGTGGATCTTTTTTCCAAGATGGCCCACTTTATTCCTCTAAAGGGATTACCTTCTGCTTCAATTCTGGCCAAGGAGCTCCTCGAAAACATTGTTCGAAGACACGGATTTCCTTCCGTATTGGTCTCTGACCGAGGTAGTCAATTCATTTCACATTTTTGGAAGAAATGTTGTCAACTGGCGCAAATCGACATGAGGTTATCAACCAGTCACCATCCCCAGACCGATGGTCAGATGGAGAGGACCAACCAGACCCTTGAACAGTACCTACGTTGCATGCTACACCAGACCAAAAGTAATTGGAAAGATATTTTATGGATTTCCGAGTATGCATACAATAACTCTGTACATTCAGGAACCGGACAAAGCCCCTTTTATACCATATATGGTATCGAACCTCAGAATATTACGCTCACCTGACTCCCACAGGGTTGTCGATCAGAACTGGACAGCCACGGTCTCCACCAACGTGATGTGTAGTGCAGAGATGACTGACTGGACTGGCCCACCTTGCTTCGTCTGCTTGACCCGTAGAAGTAGTCTCCTAAAGACAGGGAAATGGAATTAGCCACCCGTGGATTTGAGTAGTAACCCCTCACTGCGTCCCCACTTATCCCTTCTGACGTTCCCTTTCACCAAGCTCATCTTATAGTTATGTATGATGAGCTCTCCATCCTGAGAAGAATGCAGAGGCGCGTTGATAGCCAGTTACTTCACTGGCTTGAGGATATTGGAAGAGTTCTGGACAAATCTTGACTCCCAAACCTCCGGCGAACGGCCGTATGTATAAAGTTCTAAAGAGTTCAAAATGTCCGAATAATCACTCGTGTTCAATTCCTTTGTTTCTTTTGCAGCTTAGACCCAAACGAAGATCGTCTTGTGGCAGCTGAAAGCATTCAGGTAAGAGTCTGTGTTTTCTAACACTGTCCGATAAATGATGCCAAGGTTTAACTCGCTGCTTTCCCTTTTCTTTCAGATGCAGCGTATTAAGAATTGGCTTGCTGGTGGATAATACCTCCTGCGGTAAAATCAGGTAAGCAGATGGTGGCAAGAGATTGTCCTTGTTTGTTCCCTTGGCTCACCTTGTTGTTTTTCTTGTTCCCCTTAGGTGCTGGAATGCTGCAACTTGGTGATGGAGACAGCACCGAATCGTAGAGGTGCTGCGAGGAACGGTGAGTATGGTGCGGCGCTGCTGCCAGCGATGCAACGCTTTTCAAATGAATTCTGTTTTCCGGTTCGAAGATGCGCTGGATCCAAAATCAGGTAAGAAATCCAGTAATGTTCTTGTTCTAACCTTTCTTCTTCTTTTCCTTCTTTCTAGGCGCTCGGGACTCGAGGCGGGCGTGGCAGGATGCTGGATGCTGACTGCAGACATGGAGAGCGCTACGCTGCTGGATGCAGAATAACGCAAAGCATGTGCTGCTCTTCGGGCGTGGCTTAAATAGCCTCCAAAGTAGTCCCAGGTAAGTATTCCTCCACAACCACACCCAAGTAACAAAATAGTTCCCTAGGTAAAGTAGTCCCTTCCAAGCCTCACAAGGGCTTGGATTCCTTGCAGCATGGTCTGCATCAGGTAAGTTTTAACATATGAGCCTGGCGCCTATGGCACCAGGACTGATGTCCCATATGAGCCTGGCACCATAGGCGCCAGGACTGTACCCAGATAGCCCCTAACAGGGGTTGCTGGGCTTGTTCCAGATGACATGATGCCTGCTTCCGGGGTTGATGGACTTGGTCTGGATGCCCGGGGGTAGGCATCATGACACAGAACTAGATTTGCCTCAGCATTTAGAAATGCCTGCAGTTAGTCATTTGCATTCTACTATTACACAAGCCTTTAAAGAGGCAACAGAACATTTGAAACAAGCAAAAGAGAAATATAAGAAAAATGCTGATCAACATAGAAGTGAAACTCCACAATACCAGATTGGGGATCAAGTTTGGTTGGCTACAAAACACATACCTCTGAAGGGAACTCAGATGTTTAACCCTAGATATTTGGGACCTTACACTATTAAGGCCATTGTCAACCCGGTAGCCGTCAAATTGGAATTACCCTCTAATATGCGCATTCATCCTTTTCTTTCATGTTTCACTTTTAAAACCAGTTCAACCAGGAACAAGATTAACCAAACCACCCAACCCCATCTTGATAGATGGAGAACCTGAATTCGAGGTAAAAAATATCCTGGACTCCAAGATGGTTAAATCAAAAAAAATGTATTTAATCGATTGGAAGGGCTACGGACCACAAGAAAGGTCATGGGAACCTAGTGACCACGTCCATGCACCTCGGTTGGTGAAAAGATTCCATCGGAACTTCCCAGACAAACCAGGGCCCAGGGGAAGAACAACTTTAGGAGGGGCCTTGGGGGGGAGTGCTGTCATGATGCCTACCCCCAGGCATCCGGACCAAGCCCATCAGCCCCGGGAGCAGGCATCTAGACATTTAGTAAAACCTCAGCAGCCCCGGCTAGGGGCTATCTGGGTTCAGTCCTGGTGCCTTAGGCGCCAGGCTCATAGTAGGGATCAGTCCTGGCGCCTAAGGCGCCAGGCTCATAGTCATTACTTACCTCAGGCAGACTATGCTGCAAATGACTCCAATCCAAAATGAATCCTGAAAGGGACTATTTTTCTACAGGGACTATTTTTTACTCGGGTGTGGTTCTAGGGACTTCTTACCTGGGACTACTTTTGAGGCTATTTAAACCACACCCGACCAGCAACACACACTTCGCGTTAATCTGCATCCAGCAGCGTAACACTCACCGTGCCTGCAGCCTGCATCCAGTCTTCTGCCACGCCTGCCTTGAATCCGTAGCTCCTAAAACAAAGAGGAAAGAAAGGGACAAGGTTAGAAAACGAACTTATTTCTATTCCACACCTGATTCTTGATCCATCTTGTCTCCGGACCTGTAAAGAACATCATTTCTGCACGCGCCGCACCTCCAGCTGCAGTGCCGCACCACACTCACCAGTCTTCACAGCATCCTTCGGGTCGGCGCTGCCTCCATCATTTCTTCGCCGAACTTCGACACCTAGGAGACAAAAGAAAACCACACGGTGAGCCGAGGGAACCAACAGATATAATTCTTACCACCATAGACTTACCTGATCTACCACTGGAGGCATCCTTTTGTGACTCTCCATATTTTCATGTGCCGCATCTGTAAAGAGGGACAAAAAACAAGTTTTCCTCGTGCAACATTTACCGGACAGCGCCGGGTAATACAGACTCTTACCTGAGTGCCACCAGCTGCCACAAGAGCATCTTTTCACGAGCCAGCTGCAAGACAAGAAAGGAAGGGGGGAACAAGAGTGAACATCGGACATATTGAACTCTATGAACTTACTACTTACTGGTCCTCACCGGGAACCTCAGAGTCAATACTCTCAGGAACTCTCCCGAGCCTTCAAACCAGTGAAGTAACTGGAATCGACGCGCCCCTGCAAATCCACGCAGGATGGAGAGCTCATCTTTCAACAATATTAGGTGAGATGGCTGTGAGGGCATTTCGGAGGTGATTAGTTGGGGAGGACTGTGGGGGTGCCATCACTTGAATCCACAAGTGGGTAAATCCATCCCTCCACTTGCAGGAGAATATTTCTACGGGTTAAGCAGACAAGATTAGGAGGGCAGATCCAGTCAGACATCGCTGCACTACGCATCACGTGGGTGGACACCGCAGCTGTCCGTGTCTGACCGACGCCCCTGTGGGAGCCAGGTAAGCGTAACACTACCTTCTGTGTAGAAAAATGTGGTTTGTCTGTCCCCTTTCCGGAGGAAAAGGAATGCATTCAACAATGTTGTCATAGCCAACATAGAGCAGACCATGGGAGCTGCAGGAAGCCCTCCATAACCCATGGTTCTTGGACACCGACAGAGGACCACGTGGGTTGATTTAATGATGCCTAGGTTTAAGGGCACTCAATGCCAAAGATGTCCCACTTCCACTAAAAAGAAAACCATTCATGAGATCCTTCGAATGGCTTACTAAGATTATCAGACCACATACCTGGTGTTAGGGAGAATTCTCAAAAATGTGTTAATTTGACTCACCTTAGAGACCCCCAGCAACTTTGCTGGATTTTTTTGACTTGATTTACTTACCTGGAAAGAGTGTGAGCCTTTTTTTCCCACTCTTTCATGTATTTTGATGTGTGTTTTACTCTTGTGTTCTTTGATTATGGAGTTTTAAGATAACTCCATAGGCATTTCTTCATGTGCGTTACACATCACCCTCAGTGCAGTGACACCGGGAGGTCTTTTTAGACTTCCCAAAGGTTTAAATACCTTCTCGGGGATAAACTACTGTTTCCCAGAGAATGAAAGGTTAAATTGACTTTACTAGTGTTTTTACATTCCTAGACCCAGCACACACTATCTTCCTATAGAGTGCTGGAGGGGTGCTACCCTTTTCTATCGAAATGGCTGGTGGCAGTGAGTTTACAACAAACTAACATGAAATATGCCGACCGCGAACATCGGTAGCTAAAAAGTGTGGGAGCCATGTTTTTCAAGATGCTGCCTTAAGCCCCTTTGTTTAAACAGGCCCCGGTCTTCTTTTTTCGTCATTTCTTTTTGGAACGGTCCTTCTAGTGTTTGTCTCTGCGTGCCAAACTAGGTTTTGTCCCTTTGTTTCCATGCCTTTGGCGGTTTTCAAGACTGAAGACTGCCTCTGGCGTCTGAGTGTCTGGGTGGGCAGGAAGTTAGGGAGGTGCCCAAAACTCCCTGTGCTTAGTCTCCTAGGAGACACAAATGCACTCTGGCGTGATTGGCTGGCTGACTGTTCAGCAAGGACAGCCACCCTGCTGGGTGAGTGGCAGCTAGGCTGGAATGAATGGGAGAAAATGGTTTAAAAGGAGAGTCTCCTGGACTGGAAAGCAGAGTCGACCACTGGAACGAAAGAACCGAAGACGAGCTGGAAGAGGACAGCTGCTGCAACTCCTGGACCTTTGGTTTGCCCGGTGAAGGCCTGCTGCAGGTCCAAATTGACAAGTTCATCTCAACAGAGAAGCCCCTTCAAGGATGACTTCTTCCTTTGTGTTGGTGGGATCAATCAACTTGTAAGCCACCTGGATACCATTCTCTAAGCTGGTTAGGATTAACCAGGGGAAAGGACACCAGCTTGTGTGCCTGATGACCAGCTACCCGAAGTGAAGCAAACCCATTTTGTCAGCATTTTACAACGATCCCGTGCAGTGCAGGAGTCCCTCAACGTCCTCCCTCTTGTCCCCACGACCGAGGCTCATGAACAGTGAGATCTGCAGGAACTGCCAGGAACCAACATCTTCAGCTGCATCTTTTGCTTCATATTAAGGTACTGTGCAAACCCGATTGAGAGAACACCTCTCTCGCAGTGAAAGTTTGTGGAACTTTCCCAACTTGCAGGCCTACTCAGCTTGTGACCCAACATATGATTCTTTTCCGTACAAACTACTTCTGAGAACTTTGGCAAAGACTTTACCGTTTACTTCAAGAACTGCTCTTTTGCTATCCAAGACACTAGTCCATTGACTTTGGCCTATGCCTATTGAACTGAACCAAGTCCTCTAGTGAACTAAAACTATTTGCACTTCCTAAGAAAGTATTTGTGATCTATTCTGCTAACTTGTGCCTTTTTTCTCCAATTGAAAGTAACTGAAATGCCATTTTGCTCCTATTTCAGGGGAGCTTAATTTGTTCAGAAACATATTGGTTTGATATTGAAGTGTGTTTGTGTATAATATTAAGTTGCCTCCTTCTAGTGAATGTTTTCTAAATGATTGTGTAATAAATGAATAAGTGTTTTACCAAGAAACCTTGAGTGTAAGTGTCTACTTGGACCACTGTGATTGTAAGACCTCTGTGTAACCTCTTCTACTGCTCACATTCCCTCTTGAGATACGCCTGGCTGCTCAGCTCGCTATCACAAACTGTGTAGTACAGACTTATACCAAAAGTTGGTTTTTGCTTACACCTGTAGTCCTAATTGTATGAGGTGGTCCCAGAGTGTACTGCATGCAATTCTGCCTAACAATGGGGGCTAGTGGTGAGGATAAAGTATAGTTGTTACATTGAGAGTGCTTCTCTTACTTTTGTTCAAAGAACCTTCACAAGGCTAAGCACCACTAGAAAAACAATTGTTTTATAATGCCAAATATGGATAACTTCAAACAGGAAGCCCTGATCATTCTAACAGTACATCAACTGAAAGATATGTGTAAAGTCAGGTCTCTCTCTGTTAAAGGCAAGAAAAATTAATTGATTGAGAAATTGTTGAATCATCAAAGACTGGGAGGTAAAGCTATAACCCCTACCCCCTCAGCAAATGTGGAAAGTGTTGATGAGGATGATAATGATTCAGAGTCTAACTATAATGTTATTGATGAGCTAGAAGAGTCAGAGGAGTCTCAGGATGTGAGCCCCACTGCACCTTTACCTGCTTTAGGCCCTCAAGCTATAGCCACAGGGACCCTACCAGGTCCAGTACTGAGTCCAGAATGTGTATCTCTTGAAAGAATGAGACTTGAGTTAGAGTTCAAAAGGCTCCAAATGCAAACTGAAAGTAAACATCAAGAAATCAAGCTTGGAGAAATGGAAATGCATCTTGCTCTTGAACATTGTTCTATCCCAGAGTCTTCTAGGTCTTCCAGTGCTAAAAGGCCTTGCATGCCTAAAAAAGCTGTGAGTATGTATGAGGTGAGACTTGATATTTTGGATTGGTTGGCTGCTTTTGAATATAACTATGGGATTCAGGGTTGGACAGATAATCAATTGATTCCTTGGCTTTTGTCTAGGCTCCCCCAGGTTGCAACTGATGCTGTAATGGAGGTGGGGAACTTGAAAGATTGGAGTATGAAAATGTGAAGCTAGCTTTGATAGCTAGATTTGGGAAAACTCCTTCCCAGTACCTTAAGAGGTTTAGGACCCTCAGAAAGCATGATGGTACCCCTTGGGCTACCTGGGTGTGTGAATGGTTGAAGAACTTAGATGGTTGGGTAAAGGGTTACAGAGTTAATACTTTTGAAGGAATGAGAAATCTATTTTTCTTAGAATCTATTTTTGATGCCTGCTCTCCTGAGCTGAGACAGCACTTAGCTGACTCTAAGGAAATTGATCCAAAGAAGTTAGCAAAGGCTGCCGACTTGTGGGTTGCCAACAGGGCTACTCACAAGGATTCTGGGGCAACTCAGAAGAAGGATGAGGGGAAGCAGCAAAAGAAAGATGGCAAAGAGAATTATAATACCTCCAATCCAAAAGAGGGCCCCAAACATAAAAAAAAGGTAAGCCACAAGGGAAAATGAATCAGGCTAGTGAAACCTCTGGTGCCAAACCAGAGGGAGGTTAGCAGAAACACCCATTTATCAAAACATTTGGAAAAATGTTATGCTTGTGGGTCTACTGACCATTTGAAAGGGGATCCCAGATGCAAGGGTAAACCTTCAGGGGTCCACACTGTCTCCTTATCATTCCCCCCAGAGGGAGAAGTACAAATGGCAAGTGGAAACCTTCAATTACTGGCTGAAGATCCCATTGGAGTTTCTGCCAGTGTTTCTTTAGTGTCCCTGGGTCTGTGGGAACAGCAGGATTTAGATGTCAATAATCTAATTCCAGATAGCACAAAAGAAAATGACAAGGACAGTGTACTTGTGAATGGTCATGAGACCCCTGCCATTGGAGACACTGGGGCCAGCATTACAGTGGTGGATGAATCCTTTTTCAAACCTGAGGATGTTGCTAAGGCACCCAAAGGCCTCACTAAGCTTGCTGAGGCCCTGTCAAAATGCTTCCTAGACTACCAGCTCTCATCCACTGCAACAACATGACTGTCAAGATACCTGTTAGTGTACAAAGTGAGGTGCCTGGGAGAGTCCTGTTGGGGAATGACTTAAAAGCTTTTGGAGTTGTATCAAGCACGCCAGGCCTCTCAGTAAAAGGAAACAGGAGCAGACAAGAAAGGCCAGAGAGAGTACCTTAACTGACTCTCTAGTGGATGTTACAGAGGAATCTATTAAAAAACACAAGGGACTGTTTCGGGTTTGCCTACTGTGGGTTGCCCAATTCGATAGTCACACTCAGGAACACACAGTTTCTTTATTGGGGTAGATTTGGATGGGCATGTGTCTCTGTCTTGGCTTTCAAGCACGTGTGGGTGCACTATGTCATGCTAAAAAACACATGTTAAGCCACTGTGAGCTGTCCATGTGTCTGCTGCTTTCTGGATGAAGACATTTTCGAGTCTTTAATAGGTTTTCTCTGTCAAGCAGGTGCAGGTATGTTCTAAAATACTGAAGACTGAGTTCTTCATTGGATTCCTCTTTTTCAATTTTTACAATTTTTAATCTTGTTGGACCCTCAACGTTCATTAATACAAGGATCCTAATTCAGAATACACTGGCTCTGTGCTCTTTTCATGGGCACTAGGTCAGGTCATTCAACAGCCGACCGATTTCTGTGGTACGGGGTGGCTACACCACATTCCTCAGGGCTTTTTTGGGGGGGCATCAGATTGGGTGCCTCCTAGGTTACAATGGCAGCGTAGTCTGCATTACTCAACATCCTCGCCCCTTTCCATTGTAGATAGCAGTTCTGTGCACGGGTGGGTGAGGCGGCCTGGGACCCTTTCCATGTAGATAGTAGTTCTGTGAATGGGCGGGTGAGGCGGCCGGGGACCCACGTTCAGTTAGCTATGTTCGTTCAGACCGGGTCTGCACGTAAAAACCTTTCTTGAACCAGAAAGCAGCAGACACATGGACAGCCCCCAGTGGCCTAATATGTGTTTTTTAGCACAACATGGTGCAGCCACACATGCTTGAAAGCCAAAACAGAGACAGAGGAATATATAACACCAAGTCCACAGAAATTACAAACTGCTGATTTCTAGGAAGAATGCGACAAAGGGGAAACCGAAGATCTCAAGGAAAAAGCCATAAAGCACTACTGTGCTACGAACAAGGAAATCCTGAGAGGACTGTCTAAAGTCACATTAGTGACTGCTCGATCAGCTGAGGATGAGTGTGAAGAACAACCAGGAAAGGTTGAATCAGCTGCTGAAGATTCAAAGCTGGAAGACGACCTTGCCCCTGTTGAAGATCTGGATCCTAAAGACCATCCTGAGCTGCAGTCTTTACTGGCAGAAGGTGGCCCCTGTAGGGCAGACTTCAGCAGAGGTCAAAGAGAGTGCCCTACTCTTGAATGTCTTTTCCAACAGGCAGCCTCCCAGCTGGACGGGCAAGGGCCAGGGAAGCATACGTTGTACTGGGAAGATGGCCTCTTCTACAGTGAACCAACTGAGTGTATCCCAGGAGACTACAGAAGACTTGTAGTGCCTCTAGAGACAAGACACCAGTTCCTACAGTTAGCCCATGAGATCCCTTTGGCTGGTCACTTGAGCTTCAAGAAGATCAAGGAAAGGTTTTCTCTATATTTCTACTGGCCTACGTTGGGGTCTGATGTAGATATATTCTGTAGGAGCTGTCACACTTGTCAGATCTCTGAAAAGAGTGGAGCTAAGAATGTGGCACCTTTAGTTCCTATCACAGTGGTGGGAGTCCCTTTTGAGAGGGTAGGAATCAACATTGTTGGTCCTTTAGACCCTCCAACCTCTTCAGGAAATCGATTTATATTGGTTGTAGTAGACCATGCTACTAAGTATCCTGAAGCTATACCTATGAAGACTGTTAAAGCTCAGTCTGTTGCTAAGGCCCTACCTGGTATTTTTTTTACCAGGGTAGGTTTTCCTAAGGAAGTCATCTCTGACAGGGGATCACATTGTATGTCCCACTACATGCAGGCCATGTGGAAAAACTGTGGAGTGACTTACAAGTTCTCAACTGCCTCCCATCCCTAGAAAAATGTGTTGGTAGAGAGGTTTAACCGTACTATGAAGAGCATGATAGGTGCTTTAGAAGAAGCCCTCAGAAGAATGTGGGCCTTCTACTGCCATGCCTTCTATTTGCTTATAGAAAAGTCCCTCAGGAGGGAGTTGGATTTAGTCCCTTTGAGATTCTCTATGGTCATCCAGTTAGAGGTCCATTGGCCCAAATTAAGGAGGGGTTGGAGAGTGCTCCTTCTCTCAAGCCAGTGAGAGTCACTGACTATGTGTTAGGTCTCTGGAGGAGAATGACACACATGATGACAGAAGCATCTGATAACTTAAACCAGGTCAGGCTCTGGTGAAGCATTGGCATGATGAGAAGCCAACATGGTTGAGTTTACTCAAGACCAGCACATTTTAGTTATGGTTCCTACAAGGCAGAGGGCCGTACAGGACAAATGTATAGGACCCTTCAAGGTTGTGGGAAAACTTGGAGAGGTCAACAATCTGGTGGATTTAGGTAATCCTAAAGAGGCCTCCAGGCTCTTTCACACTGACTGTCTAAAATCCTATGTCTCAAGACCAGAAGTGGGAGCTTTGCTTCTAGGTTCAGCAAAAGAGAATGAAGAAATTGAACCTCTACCTGATCTCCTCAGGGAACAACCTTTAGATGAGAAAATAGAAGGAGTCAATCTCTCTTCTAATCTGACACTGGAACAACAGGAGGAGTGCACATTTCTGTTCAATCAGTTTGCCTCCCTGTTTTCGCTATCACCAGGCTTGACCCCTTGGGACCAGCATGATATTCTAGCTGGTGGCTGTTTACCTATTAAAACAGAGGTTACAGGATGTCAGATCATGTCAGAACCCACATAAAGGAAGAGGTGAACAAGATGCTTGATCTCGGGGTAATAGAACCCTCTACCAGTCCATGGTCTAGTCTACTTGTGCTAGTGCCAAAGGCAGTATCCAAGGAGTTGAGATTCTTTGTGGACTATAGAGCTCTAAATACAGTCACTAAGACTGATGCCCATCCTTTACATAGGACAGATGAGCTGGTGGACAAACTTGGTTCACCCAAGTACCTCAGTACATTTGACCTGACGTCAGGCTATTGACAAATAGCTCTGACAGACCACGCCAAAGAGAAAACTGCATTTTCAACCTCAGCAAGCCCTACCAGTTTAAGGTAATGCCTTTTGGACTAAAGAATACACCTGCACCATTCCAAAGCATGGTTAATCAAGTTCTGAATGGGATGGAGGACTTCTGCATGCCATACTTGGATGACATTAGTGTTCAGCCCCACTTGGAAAGAACATGTTGACCACTTAGGATATGTTTTGCAGGCTCTTGAGCAGGCCCATCTGACCATAAAGGCAAGTAAATGTCAAAATGGTCAGAGCAAAGGGGTCTACCTTGGACGTGAGGTAGGAGGAGGTGAAATAAGGCCATTGCCTAGCAAAGTACAAGCTGTACAAGAATAGGCCACTCTTACTACTCAAACTCAAGTGAGAGTCTTCTTAGGTCTCACTGGTAATTGTACAAACTTCATAGAGAACTATGGGTCCATAGCTTCTCCCTTGAATCTGGTCTCCTCACCCAAATTTCCTAAAAAGGTAAGGTGGAATGAGGAATGCAACAAGGCATTTGAAGGACTTAAAAAACCCCTTTGTCAAGCTCCAGTTTTATGAGCTCCTGACATCAGCCAAACCTTCATTGTGCAAACAGATGCTTCCAATACAGGTATAGGTGCAGTTCTGAGTCAGCCGGATTAGAAAGTTAGGGAGCACCCCATCTGCTCCATTAGCAGAAAGCTAAAGGAACCAGAAACAAGGTGGGCAACCATTGAAAGAGAATGTTTTGCTATTGTGTGGTCACTGAAGAAGTTTAGACCATACTTGTATGGATCTACTTTTGTGATTCGAACTGACCACCAACCCTTGAGATGGTTAATGCAGATGAAGGGGGAGAATCCTAAATTGTTAAGATGGTCAATCTGCCTACAGGGGTTCCATTTTACCATTGGACACAGGTCAGGGTGTAATCACCAAAATTCTGATGGTCTCTCCAGAATGTTTGACCGACTGGAGTAAGGAGATTCATCCAGGGGTGGATTAAATCCTCCTGTCCCTTAGTCAGGAGGGACGAGTTTTAGGAAGAATTCTCAAAAATGTGCTAATACCCTTCACCTTAGAGACCCCCAGAAACTTTGCTGGATTTTGAGGACTTGATTTTTTTTACCTGGAAACAGTTTGAGCATTTTTTCCCAGTCTTTCATGTATTTTGATGTGTGTGTCATTACTCATGTGTTCTTTGATTATGGAGTTTTAAGATAACTCCATTGGCCTCTTTTCGTGTTTTGTTACACAGGACCCTCAGTGCAGTGGCACAGGGAGGTCTTTTTAGACTTCCCAAAGGTTTAAATACCTTCTCTGGGATAAACTACTGTTTCCCAGAGAATGTAAGGTTAAATTGACATTACTAGTCTTTTTAAACTCCTAAACCCAGCACACACTATCTTCCTATAGAGTGCTGTAGGGGTTACTTAGTATCCCCTGGGTCTAGAAACTCATGTAGCAGTCAAATGCTACCCTTTTCTATCAAAATGGCTGGTGGCAGTGGTTTTACAACAAACTACCATGATTTTTCCCGATCGCGAACACCGGTAGCTAAAAATCGCGGGAGACATGTTTTCCAAGATGGCGCCTTACGCCCCTTTGTTTAAACAGGTCCCGATCTTCTTTTTTTGCCATTTATTTTTGGAAAAGTCCTTCCAGTGTTTGTCTCTGTGCGCCAAACTAGGTTTGGGTCATTGGTTTTCATGCCTTTGGCGAACTTCAGCGTCTGAGTGTCTGGGGTGGGCAGGAAGTGAGGGAGGTGCCCAAAACTCCCTGTGCTTAGTCTTCTAGGAGACCCAAATGCACTCTGGCGTGATTGGCTGGCTGACTGTCTGGCAAGGACAGCCACCCTGAAAGGGGCCCATAGGGGTCCCTCGTGTTATGGAAACAAGGCAAGTTACCACACACGATAGATACGCCAGACATGAGGTTGTATTCCCAAAGCTAGGGTTTATTGCCAAGCAAATAGTCTCAGTTGGCCAACTCGGTCTCACGCCCCGCGACATGTATCTCTAGACCGTGAGGGACGCAAGAGAGCGAATTACGTACATCAGTTACATATATACAAAATACATATCATACAATCAGCTGTGACACGTTTAACACCCCCCTTTATTGGGTTTCTTTGAACTCGGTTTGATGATGGACACTTCCGACGAGTATGACACCTTCAAATATCTATTCTAGTAACAATATGCAACTTTGCAAGTGTGGAGACATCTTTTCTTTGTTGAACAGAACACAGTGCTTCTGTTCTTGGAAGCAAGCTCATACGGGGGAAGTGTCACATTCCAGACCTTGATATCTATGAGGTGCTATTTGTGTCCTGGGAGCCGACACGCTCTACAGGGCTCGGTAAAGGGGGGCTGTAAGAAGAGCATAATTCAAGCCTTTAGCTGCTTTATTCTAACATATTCTACCATATAACGAGACAGGCTGGCAGCTGTGAAATGATTAAATGCCCTGCGGCTCTGCTTCAAGGCTACATTCGGGAGGGAGCCAGGCATTCCTCCCCGGAGCTGCCTACGTTGTGTTTCAATGAACTCTTATTAGCCTCGCGGCCCTGCAGCCTTGTCCTTTTACGTTCAGACAACAATGTTAACAGTTGAGCAGTGTAAGCAGAAAATGTGCTGCGAAGCAATTTGAACAGAAAGCAATGAGCAATCGTTAGAAAACAAAATGGCGATCCTTGTTACATCAAAATGGCCGTTCATTGGTAAACTCGAAAACCTGTATTTCTATTGTTTCGTACATGAGACGGTTGGCCTTCGGCCACCAAAATAAGTTTGCCATCAATCATGAGAGGTATCCATTTTTCTAGACTAACAAACCCTCCTTTGGCCGTATGCCAAACGTCTCATTCATTTATTGTATCCTCCTCTGATGACGATAATTCTGAAGCACTTATGTCTGAATTTTGCATGCTATTATAAGCATCATCATCTTCATTAATATCTATAGCCATTAATTCTTTCACTGTTTTCATTTCATTTGTGTCTCTATCATCCCAGCCATAAATTTGTTTTATTTTTATCATATGCATACATCCCTTAGTACATCCCTCAGTTACCTCCGTGCAAACTATCGGTAGGCAGTGTATGCAACAACAGCACGTTATGAATACTCCAAACACTCCTACTAATATCGCAATCAACTTCCATCCCCAAGAACGCAGTATTCCCCAAAACCAGGGCTCTATTCTCCAGCCCCCTTCTCCAGTAGGGAGTTCGGAGCTTAGGACATGCATTTTCTTTATTGCTTCAAAAATCATAGGGGAATAGTCATCTACAAATAAGCAGCACGCTGATCCCACAATCTTGCGAATTCCCCCACGATCAACCAGGATTACATCGAGAGCCATTCTATTTTGGAGCATCATTAACCTAATTCCTTTTTCTTCAAATGTCATGTTAAATAGTATATCTGTCATTGTGTTTATGGTATCTTTTAGTATTCTGGACAGCTGCCTTATGTTGTAGGAGTTCACTATCTGGGACAAGAATGGAATGAATGATTTTGCTACATCCGTCGCTATCAAAACACCTTCGCTACTCCTTTTGGTTCTAGATCTGGATAGCCTGGCCATGTCTGCTGTTTCTAAGAGGAACACTTCTGGGAACAGTAGACCTAGGTAACATGTACCTCCCCAGTTTCTGGGCAACCAAGGATATGCTTTCTCTCCACATATAAAATAGACTGGATCTCCCACATATACTGGTTCTATTTCCCATTTTAATACCGCTGCACTCATGCATCCAGTAAATGTTCCTACTAAATAGGAGCCTTTCTTTTTTAGACAAAAAGGGACAGTTCTCGGGTTGTAATTCACTGTGTAAGAAGGGGGAATTGCATCTTTGTTCCCATCTGTTCTTACACGAAACGTCATCACAGATGTTTTATCTGGTGGGGACAATCTATCTTGTCTATTTTGTCCTGTTATTTTTCGCATACTTTGTGGCGTAGGTTCTGGGATCATCACTTGTGCTTTATGGATTTTGGAACAACCCACAGGCCTCATAATTATCTCCTCAAACTCATTCATGTTTGGTCTGTCTAATTGACCCGTACTACTCTTATTCCACTTTCCATAAAACATTGCACTTAAAGATGCACTGCATGCAGAACTCAATGGTAATGGTTGTACATACCACCCTATTCCTTTCCCCGCATGCTGCGGTAAATGGGCGCATACCCAAAAATTATTTTTCTTTAGAATTGCATGCGTCATATTCATGATGAGTAATAGCGTATTGTTCCCATACCCTTCTCTGTGTCTCTCTTCCATTGGGGGACAAGGTATAAGTAATCGACTGAACCGGGCTTTCAGTAGTGGATATATATTAACTATTGGTAGAAACATTCCCGATGGGTGTATAGATTCCACATACCATAACACCAACGCTGTCGTTATTGGTGCTTCCACACTCATGAAGCACATTATTATCGTCAAAGCCAGCATACAATTTTTTTTACCATGCTTTTTCCCTAAGTTTACAGTCTTTATAACTAACTCATTCTCAGCCGTGACGCAGGAGGAGGCTGAAACTGGTCCCGACATTCTTCTCACCGTCCTTTTTCTTCCTGACAAAGTTTGTCGTGGATGTCTTTCTTCGTCGCACTTGTCCGGATGTCAATGGGCCTCATTACGACCCAGGCGGTAAGGGGTTTATGGCAGCGTAAACAGCGCCGACCCTTACCGCCTGAGTACGAGGTCCCTTAGCGCCATGGCGGATTTAACACCTGCTTTTAGCAGGTTTTAAAATCCATGGCGCTAAGGGACCATGGAGTTAATTACGCCACCGTAATTTACGGTGGCGTAATTAACGCCTTCCCCACTCCCATTATGCCCTATGGGGTAAAAATGGGAATGGGGAAGGGTAAATGGGGATTGGGGACTTACCGCCCCGTCAAAGTCGGAATGGGGCGGTAAGTCCGCCAACCACCATGGCGTAAACGTAGTTTACACCATGGTGGTAAAGTCACGGCCCAGGCGGTAACTTACCGCCTGGGTCGTAATGAGGCCCAATAAGATCAAAGGAATTGTCAACAGTTTAGTCTGCCAGCCCTTTGCAGCCTGATTTACTTATTCGTTCTAGGCAAGATCACTTATCCTCTCTCATACTGCTCAGAGGACTTCTTAACAGTTCTCTATTGCCTTTGTACCATGTGCGCCCAGCTTGTCCGCTCTGGTTCATGACGCATGTACTTTTTATGATCGCACCGAGGAGCTGCGAGTCTTGAATTGTCCGATTTGCACAATTCTCATGCTTCTCTCCTCTACACCTCTAGTTCCTTCTCCGTCCATGAGCGGAACCAGAGCTTAGCATACACATCAAAGAACTGTGGATCACTCTGTCTTTCGAGGCTGCAAATCATATCACCTCACTCCTGGTATTGTGTGATCCGTGAAAAGCGCCGGTGTACTTCCAGATCCAGGCTCAGAGTCAGCCTGCGGTGCAATGGCAGATGCTGGTGTGCTCCGCGACAGTGATGCGGATTCGGTCTTTGACTCTGGCGCAATGGCAAGTGCTGGTGGGCGCCAAAGGGGTACACGTTTAGTATCTGATGTTATTTGCAATGCAGATTTCGTGTCGGCCAACAGTGATGTAGATTCTGCTGGGCAGCGTTGGGGCACTCTTTGCCCTTCCCCCTTTTTGGCAATCTTTTCAGGCTTTGTTTCGAGTTTCGCTTCCCGCTCGGACAGATTTAGTGGCAGTGGACTGGAAGCAGTTTCTTTCGTTTCTGGGACCGCTGTCTCTTTCTTGTCATCCGGATTGGGCAAGTCTTTCAGTGAAGATGGGATCTTTTTGGTATGGGTGGCATGGATCCACGACTTCCTCCCATCCACCCGTATTGCCGTCTGCGTTGCCAGAAGCACTTGATAGGGGCCGCGCCACCTGGGTGCTAATGACGATATTCTCTAAAAGTTCTTAAGCAGCACCCAGTCGTCTGGCTCCAGCGCGTGCCCCGGCCAGTATATCTTACGGGTAGAGAATCCTGAACCTGCTGATGAATCAAACACAACTTCTGTATTAAAAGCCCACAATAAGTGCTAAGTACAGGCTGTTCCACTTCACTCAGTCGCTTTGGCTGAGGTGCGCACCAAACATTTGCCGGCCTCCCCATCACAATCTCATATGGGGAGAGCCCAGTTCTAGCCTGTACAGACGTACGCATGCACAATAGCGCTATCGGTAATGTATCCACCCAAATCAACTTGCTTCCTGCACATATCTTGCTAATTTTTGACTTGGGGATTCCGTTGTGCCTCTCAACAAGACCGGCCGAACTCGGATGCCTTGAACTATGAAATCTCTTATCAATCTGAAGACCTGCACCTATCTGTAACACCACAGTGCCTACAAAATGTGGACCATTATCTGACCATATTACACAGGGCAAGCCAAAACGAGATAAGTATTCTTTAAGCATTACTTTTGCCGTACTCATTGCTGTGCAGTCTTTTAAGGGATATGCCTCCACCCACTTGCTGAATGCACAGATCACCACTAAGACATATTTCAAGTTTTGGCACCTCTCCATCTCTATGAAATCAAAATGGATTACCTGAAAAGGCATAGACGGCGGGCCAAAACTGACTACTGGAGTCATTGTTCCCTTTCCTACATTGTGTTGTAAACATGTAATACAGTTCTGCACCAACCTCTCTGCATTCTTCTTTATGTTTACATTCTGCCATACCGTAGATAGGTGCTGTATTATTTTTTTCGCACAGATGTGAGTAGGGCTGTGAGCCATTGTGACCATTGCAGTCACATAAGAATTTGGCAACATCCAGTTTTTAGTTCCCTTGTCCACCCAACAACCCTCTAAATCTAACTCAGCAGAGCCCTCTGCCCACCCTTGTATCTCATCGGCCGTGGCTTCGGCCTGCATCTCTTTCACAGTGGCAATTCCATCTTCTATCATACGTGGTACTTCCTCAGTCTGGACTGTCATCATTTTATTATTCAAATCAGTGGCAGTTTGTTTCGCAATTCTGTCTGCAAATGCGTTTCCCTCTCCTACTTTGCATGTTACCTTTTTATGTGCCTCGCATTTCACTATTGCTAGGCGCTTTAGAAACGTGAGTGCAGACAGCAATCGTACAATCAAAGGGCCATGTTGAATTCTGGCCCCATGCGATGTCAAGAAACCCCTCTCAGTCCAGAGTCGACCAAAGTTATGAACCACCCCAAAAGCATACTGACTATCAGTTTAGATATTGACGTTCAAATTTTCAGAAATCTCACAGGCTCTGGTTAATGCTATTATTTCTGCGGCTTGTGCCGAGTTGTAGGGAATACTTTTGTTTTCTACAACGCTCTCTAGGGTAGTGATAGCGTAAGCGGCAATTGTCGTGCCATCAGATAGTTTAAAACAAGAGCCGTCACAAAATAACTCTCCATCTGGCTCCTTTTGTGGGATGTCACTTAGATCAACTCTCCCCTTCGTTTCTTCCTCAGTGACCATTAAGCAATCAAGGGGTGGTGATTCGTTGTCACCAATTTCTTTTATGGGCAGTGGCATGTCTTGTCAATCTAGCGGAGGTGAGGTGTTGCGTCTGTGTCCTATGTAATAGGACATCTATGGAATGTGGCACCATCAGAATTAAAGTATGCCCCAATACCATCCCTTCCGTTTGTTCCACCGATGCAGCAGCCGCCGCGACAGGTCGCAAACATTGTGGTAGTGCGCGTGCTACAGGGTCCAGCGCAGAAGAAAAATAGCCGCACTGCCTATTTCTTCCACCTTGTTCCTGTGTCAAAACAGCTAATGCACATCCTTCATTCTCGCATACAAATAATCTAAAAACTTTTTCATAATTCGGCGTGCCCAAAACTGGAGCAGAACATAATGCAGTTTTCAATTGATCAAACACTCTCTGACATTCTTCATTCCACTGCAAAGGCATCACCGCATCCTTCTTAGTTAATAATACCATTGGCTTCACAATTAACGCAAAAGTACCGATCCACTGCTGGCAATAAGAAGCCATGCCTATTATGGCTCTGACTCCTTTCTGTGTCTTTGGAATAGGCATACAAGAAATACTTTCTATTCGTTCTGGAGTTAGCCTTCTCCCTTCTTTTGAAAGTAGGTAGCCCAAATAAGCTACCTCCTTTCGATTATATTGAAACTTCTTCAAACTAGCTTTATGGCCATGTGCCGCTAGGTGTGACAGTAGTAATACGGTGCTCTTTTTACAAATCTCTTCTGTATCAGCAGCGATCAACAGATCATCTATGTATTGCAATAGTACACACCCCACTGGTAATTCTAGCATGTCTAGCTGCTCTTTTAATGCTCTACTGTAAATACTCAGACTTTCCGTATATCCTTGTGGAATGCGCATGAATGTAAATGATCGTCCCCCTAATGTGAATGCGAACAAATATCTACTGTCTTGTCCACCGGAATGCTAAAGAAAGCGTTTTTTAGATCAATTACGCTAAAGTATTCTGCTGAGGCAGGTATCATTGTCAATATTGTAGTGACGTCTGGGACCAAAGGAAATTGTGGATCTACTACTTTGTTTAGCGCGCGCAAATCAATTATGAAACAATATGGTACTTCATTGCCTCCTTTCTTAAACACTGGAAGAATCGGGCTGTTACATGTACTGCCTGTAATTTCTTCAATTACCCCAAATTTCACCAAATCTGAAACAATACTTTTCAATCCTTCTCTCCGTTAGCCGAAATTTTATACTGGGGAATTCTTGGCAGTGTAACTCCTTCTTTCAAAATGATCCTCACTGGCTCTATCTTCAAGCATCCTACATCGTTGTCATGCATCGCCCATATACAGGTTGGCACTTCTCTTAACTCTCCTGGCAAGGTTTCAGACATGAATTCTGACACAGGGGCATCTTGTGGCCAAATCGTCAGAAACACCCCGTCTGACGTACAATGTATAATCGCACCTAGCTTTTTCAACAAGTTCAATCCCAACAAGTTCTCCCCACAATGTTCTGTTAGGAGAAAGGGACAATGTTCAGTGAGTGGTCCTATAGTAACTGGGACTGGTTGGGACACTGGATATTTGACTGATGTACCTGCGAATCCTACAGAAACATTCTTCTGCCCTGACAGTGGTATATCCGGAACTAAGTGATGGTCTATTGAACACTTTTGAACTCCTGTATCTATAAGGAAGCGGTGCTCCTTATTCCTGACTCCCATTTTTATGTAGGGTCCTCTCTGATTCACGGGAATAGACACTGGTTCCGACCCCTGCCCTGGGCTGTCCTATTGGGGAAATAACACATCATCCAATGTGTAGTCACTACTATTACTGTAATACATATTTGGCTGCGTATTGAAAATGTTCCCACTCTTTTCTCTATTTCCCCCACTCTGATTACCATACTGTTGGTTTTGCTGACCCTAACTCTGGTTAGGAGCACTTTGGTTTTGGGCTTGGTTTTGATTACCTTCATTATTGTGGTGCTGCTGCATACTATTCCTATTTGGTCCATTCGCTTCTTGGTGCCCTTTGTGCTGTCTTCTCTGACCGGGTCCATTTCTATTCTGTAAATGTGGACATTGTGGTCACCAGTGTCCTTCCTCCTTACAGTATGCACATTGATTTGGTCCCAATGGCCCCCCATGTATATTCAAATTACTCCTCCCTTGTGCGTTCCCTCTTCCTCTATTATGTCTTGTTACTTGCTGCAGTAACACCCTTGTTTTCAAATTTACTCTATATTTCTCCTCCTGGTCCTTTCCCGCATTCACTCTCGTCTCATAATATTGGGCCATGTGCAATACTTCACCCAGCGTTTTTGCTTGACATGCACTTTCTGATGTCATTATTAGGTTCTGAATTGGAAGTCTCAACCCCCTCACATATTTATCAACAAATAGCCTCTTCCCCACTTCCGAGCTTACATTCTGCCCACTCAAGTCTGCGAATACTTCTTTGAATCTATTAAAATAATCTGTTGCTAACTCATCCTTGCCTTGCACACACGCAGTCAACTTGTCCCATTGAATTCTTTTCTCTGGGACAATTTCTTTTAATTTCTGTATTATGCGTGCTGGTAATGCTACCATGTTCGCTCCTGGTGTCCCTCCAACTGCTTTAATCCTGTCTTCTATTACCAAGTCCGCCCATGTGGCGCCATAGGCCGTTACGTCATCCACCTTTTTTTATTTGCTTCCATATGTCTGTTGGCAGGATCACTGGGAATATTAGGTCTATGACACCCATGGTAAGCACGGATGATTGCAGGCAGGACTCTATTTCCTTGTCAAATCCTGCAGGATTCTTTCTTATATCGGGAATCGTCTGCTTTATGTTGTTCACCTCCTGTCTGGAAAAGGGGATATGCACGTACTGGGCGGTATAATGGGCTGGCGTTACCTGCGCTGCTACGGTGCCCGTTGCGGGAACCTCTGTTTTTGGCACAAAGGTAGGTGGGACCTCCCTCATAGGGAATGCCCCACTTACTGTCCCTCCCCCTTCTCCCATGTGTAATAATATTCCCAGTTCAAGCGATAGGGCTGTCTCTCCTGTCCCTCGCTCTAGTGCTCTCTTACATACTGCCATTATTTTGCGTGGGCTGGCCTTGGCGTTTTTATATCTTTGTCTAGTAAATGTTCAGCCATCTGCTGCAGTGCTTTTCTTTTCATGGGCATGGAATAGTCATCAAATATCTCATGTATCTCTATTGTGGGAATGCTGGGATCCGACATCCATCTGAATGCTTCTCGTATATATACTTTCAATTTGTCGCCCCTCTGTACTGACGACATCGAATGTCGTCGCTGTATATATGGCTCTACCGCCTCCTTACTATTTCTCCCGATATCCTTACCCCTGTACCCAGGTGCAGTAAACATTTCAGCATATTCATTATCCAATTCATTTTTAAGTTCAAAAAGTCCATACACATGTTCCCTCACTTCTTCATCTCTTTGTCTACAGCGTGCTAATGCATTTAAGTCTAACAATATCTGTGGTGGTAATTTCCCAATTAACTGTTTCCATCTCTCCACCAAATATTCACCCATGCATTCCAACACTATCTGTCTTTCGTTGCTTCTTCGGAAGTCATACATCGAAGCCAATGCTGCCGTCCCATCATTCCCGTCTATATACATTTCTGCCTGTTGATGCAATTCCACCGTCCTTTCTTTGCTGATCGCACAGCGAGTTACCCTCGTCCATCCACTTTTTTCAGTCCCGCCTCTTGCCTCCGTGGTTTCAACTTCAACCTCTGCAGGGACGGACGGTACCGAGTCTGTATCTAAGGTGAGAGGTGCGGATGGGACAATGGGAACGGGGAGTGTCTGCTGTGGGCCTGGTTGGCTAATAGGAAGTGTTATGTGCGCGGTATGTGGCTGTGGGAGGGCTTGAGCTGTGGGAGGGAGAGTTTGAGCTATGGGAGGGGCTTGAGCAATAGTTACGGACATGCTTGGCCTCGCTTCTGATCTTGGGCCTTGTTTTGTATGGATCAATATGTTTTCCATCACTTCATCTGCTATGTTCAATTCTAGTTGTCGGTATATTTTTTCTATATTTAACTGGTCACGTCTACCTGACCTTCTTAGACTCTCAGTCCACTCCTCCTCCTTTTCTTCCGCTACTTCACCTTTCGATTCATGCCTGCGCGCATGCTTCGCTCTACTTCTAAATCGGAGCATTGCTTCCCTTCTCCAGTCTTTAACGATATCAAATGCTGAGGCAAGCGCTTTCTTTCTTATCAACACCCTTTCCAAATGATCTATTCTCGCTATCTCAAAACTACCATTTATCGGCCATTGATGGTCTTGTTGCTTTCTGGTTTGCCTATGCCAAGTCTCACAGAATATTATCGCTCCCACACCATACTTCATATACATCTCATACGCCGGCGTTCCCCCAGGTGGTGCAATTTGGCCATCTTCCAAAAATGGTCTAACACAGCAGAAAAAACCCCGCTAGGGTGGACAATACCCCAGGCATGTTTTAACCTTACCCCTGGTTAATCAACCTTACCTAGGGCGTTTGATTTTGCAAAGTCAACTCTCTACCAATATCAGGATTACTTTGAATTGGGGAATGACTCACCTGATAAATCAATTTGTCCTCCAGGACACAATTCGTCTGTATACTGACGCAACCAATGACGTTGTGTCTGCGTTTCTTGGCTTCTGCCTCATTTTGGGACCCTCGTCTCCTTCTTCTCTAGCCAGATACATCGATCAGGGATCAGGTGTGTGCAGTTCTGCAAAGGAATCTCTCATCACTTCTACAGGGCGCCCCGAACACCTCTTGATCCTGGTTCGATCGTCTCGTCCTCATCGTTCTCCGCCTTTACTCAATTACAACGCACATGATGGAACAAGTGGGGGAGGGTCCCTTTTTGGGCGCCATCTTGAAAGGGGCCCCTAGGGGTCCCTCGTGTTATGGAAACAAGGCAAGTCACCACACACGATGGATACGCCAGACACGAGGTTGTATTCCCAAAGCTAGGGTTTATTGCAAAGCAAATAGTCTCAGTTGGCCAACTCAGTCTCACGCCCCGCAACGTGTATCTCTAGACCTCGAGGGACGCAAGAGAGTGAATTACGTACATCAGTTACATATATACAAAATGCATATCATACAATCAGCTGTGACACGTTTAACACATCCCTTTATTGGGTTTCCTTGACCTCGGTTTGATGATGGACACTTCCGAAGAGTATGACACCTTCAAATATCTATTCTAGTAACAATATGCAACTTTACAAGAGCAGAGACATATTTTCTTTTTTGAACAGAACACAGTGCTTCTGTTCTTGGAAGCAAGCTATATACGGGGGAAGAGTCACATTCCAGACCTTGCTATCTATGAGGTGCTACAGGGCTCGGAAAAGGGGGGGCCGTAAGAAGAGCATAATTCAAGCCTTTAGCTGCTTTATTCTAACATATTCTACCATATAACGAGACTGGCTGGCACTTGTGAAATGATTAAATGCCCTGCGGCTCTGCTTCAAGGCTACATTCGGGAGGGAGCCGGGCATTCCTCCCCGGAGCTGCCTACGTTGTGTGTAAACAAACTCTTATTAGCCTCGCGGCCCTGCGGCCTTGTCCTTTTATGTTCAGACAACAATGTTAACAGTTGAGCAGTGTAAGCAGAAAATGTGCTGCAAAGCAATTTGAACAGAAAGCAATGAGCAATCGTTAGAAAACAAAATGGCGATCCTTGTTACATCAAAATGGCCGTTCATTGGTAAACTCGAAAACCTGTATTTCTATCTTTTCGTACATGAGACGGTTGGCCTTCAGCCACCAAAATACGTTTGCCGTCAATCATGAGAGGTATCCATTTTTATAGACAGCCAACCCTGCTGGGTGAGTGGCAGCTAGGCTGGAATGAATGGGAGAAAACGGTTTAAAAGGCATGTCTCCTGGACTGAAAAGCAGAGTTGACCACTGGAATGAAAGAACCGAAGACGAGCTGTAAGAGGATATCTGCTGCAATTCCTGGACCATTGGTTTGCCGCAGGTCCGAATTGCCAAGTTCATCTTGACAGAGAAGTCCCTTCAAGGATGACTTCTTCATTTGGGTTGGTGGGGCCAATTAATTCGTAGGCTACCTGGATACCATTCTCAAAGCTGGTTAGGATTAACCAGGGGTAAGGACACCAGCTTGTGTGCTTGATGAACAGCTACTCAAACTGAAGCAACTCCATTTTGTCCAGGTTTTCCAACGATCCCATGCAGTGCAGGAGTCCCCCGACGTCCTCTCTCTTTTCCCCATGACTGAGGCTCAGGAAGAGTGAGATCAGCACAAACTGACAGGAACCAACGTCTTCAGCTGCATCTTTTGCTTCATATTAAGGTACTGTGCCAACCCGATTGAGAGAACGGCTCATTCGCAGGGAAAGTTTGTGGAACTTTCCTAACTTGTAAGCCTAATCATCTTGTGACCCAACATATGATTCTTTTTTGTACAAACTACTTCTGAGAACTTTGGCAAAGACTTTACTGTTTACTTCAAGAACTGCTCTTTCCTATCCAAGACACTAGTCCATTGACTTTGGCCTATGCCTATTGAACTGAATCGAGCCCTCTAGTGAACTAACACTGTTTGTACTGCATACGAAAGTATTTGTGATCTATTCTGCAAACTTGTGTCCTTTTTCTCCCATTGAAAGTAGCTGAAATGCCATTTTGCTCCTATTTCAGGGGAGCCTAATTTGTTCAGAAACTTATTGGTTTGATATTGAAGTGTGTTTGTGTATAATATTAGGTTGCCTCCTTCTAATTAATGTTTTCTAAATGATTGTGTAATTCATTACCAAGAAACCTTGAGTGTAAGTGTCTACTTGAACCACTGTGATTGTAAGACCCTTGTGTAACCTCTTGTACTGCTCACATTCCATCTTGAGATAAGCATGGCTGCTCAGCTTGCTACCACAAACTGTCTAGTACAGACTAATACCAATTGTTTTTTGCTTACACCAGTAATCCTACCTGTATGTGGGGGTCCCAGAGGGTGTGGTCCCACATGTCTGTGTCTCCTATTTCCCTTATCCCTTGCTAAATTAAATCCATTGTACAATCATTTACAGAGACTAGAGCACAAACATCTACACCTGCAGAACCCCACGAAGGGCCAATTAGTAATAGTTATTTAAAATGAGCTACTCTAGCACCGTGTGAAAGTTCCCTGCTACCCCTTACCATGTCTTACTTGCCTCAATACGCTTAGCCTATGACAACCGGCACCATGCCAGTGACAGGTAGTGCCTCACCCATCCAGTTCAATCCATCAACCTGGCTGCTACTCATATAACAACATTGATCTCACAAGGCCCTGAGTGTATATCAATCCATTACAAATATCCAATGTAATGGTTATGTTAAAAATCATGGGCCCTCATTACGACCCAGGCGCTAAGTATCGGCCATTACCGGCATGGCGCAAATAATGTGTCCATGCTGGCCAGAGACCGCTAAAAGCGGCACATTACGAGTTCTCGGGCATGAGCATTGCGCCATGCCGGTAATGGAATCACCGCCATGCCCCTAAAGGGCGGAAAATCCCACTTACCGGCATCGTATGCCGTGCAAATAGCACCTCCGCCACCCTAGCCATCGACATTAGCGGTCACTGCTAATAACGGTAACCGCAATTAGCGGGAACCGCTATTAGCGGTGACCGTAAATAAGCGGATCCAGAAGTAGCGTCACCGCACAGGAACGGGAAAGAGCACGGCGGCCAACTTTAAAAACACAATCCATTGCCATCCTCTGTTACCAGTAGACACCTGACCCCCACAACTTCCACAAACCTCCTACACCACCCCTTTGACATCACGATGCCTAAAGTTTTGAAAATGAGTGGAGATCGGCTGCACCAGGAGCGCTTTTCAAGGGAGGAGCTAACAATGTTAGCCGAAACACTCCAAGAGCATGCTGATGTTGTGTTCTCCACGGAGATTACCATATCAGCGCTGCAGAGAAAAAAGGCAATATGGGCCATGGTCGCCCAGAGGGTCAGTGCCATTGGCACAACACCCCGCACTGTCAAACAATGCTGCAAGCCGTGGGACGATCTACGTCTCCGCGTCAGACGCATACTGGCGGCAAATCGAAATCTCGGCATGGCGACTGGTGGAGGTGCTGAGTCGCCCCTTAAACTACAGCCGTGGGAGGAGATATGTGCCGTCACCATAGGCCCCTAGAGCATTGAGGGAGTTGGGGACATGGAGAGAGGAGCCCCGACATCAGGCGATGCAGGTAGGTGCCTCAAGTCCAACTATGCCAATCTCACCACGATGATGTCCAGATGATTGGGAAGTGCAATGATGCATACCAGGGTCCACCGGACACATTAGCACAAGACTGCCTACAGGCAGTGCTGACCTTCACCTTGTACACATTGCATAATGCTCCCCGTTTCTGTAGCTACCCACATGCCTCCATGCATCGACCACCTAAGAGTGAGACTACCTGTATGTCACTGCCTCCAATGTGAACCTTCCAGCAATCAAAATGAATGCAGCCATCACAATGCCTGCTCAATGCCCCTAGACCCATCACTAACCCTCTCCCTCCTTTGGTCCACCACAGGCTCACATTCGGACAGCGCCGATGATGACACAGGTGCAACCACTGCCAAGAGGGCCAGGGCCGAAGAGGCACAACACCGTCCCTCCACCTCAGGGGGAACAAGGAAACCCAAACAACAGGAAATGTCCCACAGCACAGGCCACGGCACCGATGGCTACCAAGTCCACCACTTCGGCGCCACCGGCATCCACCATCTGCCCAGTGTTGTCCGCCGAAGGCACTGGATCCACAGAAAGCAACACCATCAGTGAAACTGCTGCCACCGCAGCGATCTCCGACAACGAGGAAGGGGATGTTGATAATGTTGTGAGTCCCCTCACTGGCCCCCTGCATTCCCCCTACCTGTCCCCGTGCAGCCAGCCGGACGACATCATACAGGGGCTATATCCTGTAAACTCTTTGCTGGTTATTCCCAGCCCAACCGCACATGTGCAGGAGGGCAGCAGTAATGGACACGCCACAACCATCAGCCACAGGCCACAACACCCAAGAACCAATGCAGGAAATCATTACGCGCCATCAGCAACTTACAGCCCTGTTGACACAGCATGTCACAGAATGCACCAGCACTAGGGAGGAAATGCGTGATTGTGCTGCTACTCTTAGGTCTGCTATCGAGTCCAGTTCTAAGGACATTTGTGCTGAACTGGCCGCGGTGCGGCACGTACTTTCTGAGTTAGTACAAACAATGCGGGACATGCGTCCAAGTGAGCAACCCAGTTCTTCCTCGGTTGTCAGTTCAACCAGAAACAGCCCCGTGCGCAGATCGGGCAGGAACCTGCAGTGTTCCGACAGGGGTGCACTGGGTGCTGGGGATGCCAATAGGCGCAGTCTTGTGAACTGGTGCCTCATGATGCACTTGTGCACAGTCATCCACACCATGTTTTGGGGAGTAGAGAGGGGAGAGGGGAGTGGGTGTGTTGGGGAGTAGAGGTGGGTGGGAGGAGTGGGTGTGTTGGGGAGTAGAGGGGGAAGGGGGGAGCGGGTGTGTTGGGGAGTAGAGGGGGAGGAGGGAGTGGGTGTGTGGGGTGGTGGGTGTGTTCACTTAGATTTACCTTTTCAATACACTTTTTGGTTATGCAGAAATCACATGTGTGGACATTGCTTATTGCGTACGTGTGCTTTATTGGTTAACAGTCCACAGTGTCCATGTCCCTGACACACCCAGTGCCCCAAGTGCCATCTCCATGTGACACCCCCCATCCATGTGTGCTAGAAGATTTGGTTGATCAAAGTCTGACGCATGTCACGTCCCTCCTGTGCATCGCTTCCTCCCTGAGGTTCTGCCCCATCCCCACCCTCCTCATCCTCTTCGGCAGGTGGTTGCTGTTCTGCGTCAGGGGGCAGGGGCACATTCCGTCTGATGCACATATTGTGGAGCATGACACATGCCATGACGATCTTTGCCACCTTCTCATGGCGGTACAGGAGTGCCCCACCAGACCTGCTGAGGCAGCGAAACCGTGCCTTCAAGCGGCCAAATGTCTGCTCAATCACCACACGGGTTCGTGTATGGGCACGATTATAGTCCTCCTAGTGCCTTTCTGTGGGTTCTGGACTGGGGGAAGGAGCCACCGCTTCAAGGGATAGCCTGCATGTGGGCAACAATGTATGTGTAAGTCAACTCATCATGTTTGACCTCATTAAGTGACACCATGGCATGCATTTATTTCTTCATCTCAACCCCATTTCCATCCATGAATGGAGTCACGCGATGTGACTGCTATGTGTGTATTCCTCTAATGGACTGTTTTGAATGTCATCGATTAGTGTGCGCTGGGGGTTCCAGTGGCTTGTTAGTGCACATGCACTGTGTCAGTCCACAACCGTTGTTTCTGTGATCTTGCAGATGTCCAGTTATTTGTATGCTTTCATCCAGGCAATGTTGATGTCAGCCTCATGATGCACTCACTACGCACAACAAATGGTGTCATGCAATTTCTTTGGGCCTCTGTGTCAGTGTGGTGGTGTATTGACGTATTTGACCCTCATGTGACTCCTTTGTATGCAGTAATGGGGGACTGCCCTTTCAGTTCATGGTGTTTTGTGCTGTGTATTGGCTATAGTCATTGCTTGTAGCTGCATTTTGTTGAGGGGAATGCGGTCTGATTTGGTACAGTGCACATACAGATGTCTGTGGGATGGTTGGGACACTGCTTCATTTGCATGGTAGGGATGCTTACATCTTGCATTATGTGGTCAGGTGTCAGGTCCAGTCTGGGCTGCTTTTGGGGTATGAGCTTGCTCCATTCCCTCTGGCACTCGCAGCTAGGTTATGTATGCATCTCTCCCCCCATCTCAGCCAGGTGAAGTATGCATCTCCCCCCCCATCTCAGCCAGGTGAAGTATGCATCTCCCCCACCCCATCTCAGCCAGGTGAAGTATGCATACCCCCCCATCTCAGCCAGGTGAAGTATGCATCTCCCCCCCCCATATCAGCCAGGTGAAGTATGCATCTCTTCCCCCCACCATCTCAGCCAGGTGAAGTATGCATCTCTCCCCCCCATCTCAGCCAGGTGAAGTATGCATTTCTCCCCCCATCTCAGCCAGGTGAAGTATGCATCTCCCCGCCCCCCCCCCCCATCTCAGCCAGGTGAAGTATGCTTTTCTCTCCCCCATCTCAGCCAGTTGAAGTATGCATCTCCCCCCCCATCTCAGCCATGTGAAGTATGCATCCCCCCCCATCTCAGCCAGGTGAAGTATGGATCTATGCCTAAATCACCTACCCAGATCACATTTCCATGAGCCTAACATGCGACTCACCGAGAAGCCAGGATCTCTGCCCTGCATGTCGCGCCATGTAGCGTGGAATCATGGAGTTCCGCAGGACCATTGAATCATGACTTGATCCAGGGTATCGAGCACAACAATGTGTGATGATCTTGTTTGAGTCACATACCATTTGCACGTTGATTGAGTGTTATAGTTTATGGTTGCGGTACGCTACCTCCATGGCATTTGGGACCACCAATTCCACATGGGTGCAGTCGATGGCGACAATGCAACCAGGTATGCCGGCCAGTGAATAGAAACCCACTTTGGTGTTTGAGATCTCCTGGGCAGTCCATGGTAAGGAAATGTGTTTGTCTGTGTGCTTGAGGAGTGCATCAAGCACTTGGTTCAACGTATGTGAGAATAATGGTTGTGAAATGCCATGCAGTTGCCCCACTGTGTGTTGGTAGGTGCCTGTGGCCAGGAATTGGAGCACAGACACTACCTTCAGTACGGGTGGGATGGCAGTGGGTGTTTCAATGAGGCTGACAATGTCATCATGTATCATGTCCACAATGGTGGTGATGGTGTCCCGGTCCAGGCGGTACAGGGTGTGGATCTGCTCAGCGGTTAGGTTGAATGGACTGGCTCTGATGCGTGGGATTGGGGGCTGCCTGCGTGGTGGCACTGGCTGTGCTGGGGGGGCATGCTGACCCTGCCTTGCCCTCCTTCTCCTCCTGCGTCTCCTCTGTGCTGCCTGTTGTTGTTCTTCTTGTAGTTGTTGTTGTAGCACTTCCACTGCAATCAGTTCCTCCAGCCCCAGCATTGCTAGTAGTATTGCATTCATTGTGGAGTGTGACTGGGTGTGGGAAGGGGTGGGGTGGGGTGTGCTCCTTTTGTGCTTGCCCAGTCTGTATTGCCTCCACCTGTGCTGATTGAGAGCACCTGTGGCAGCTGGGAACACTGAACATGGCCATTCACGGTTGGTTCGCGATGGCGGTATTAGCACCATGGCGGTTTGGTGCTTTACGGCCTTCACAAAGGCGTTATTTGCATGTCCGCGTGACTTGTAATGTTCCCCACTAAGCGCCATGGTGGTATTTACGGCATGGGGGTCGCGTGCCTGCGCCCTTGGTGCTTTTACCGGCACCGTTGATTACGGTGCCACTATTAGCGCTATCTCAGGTCATAATCGGCCGTAGCGGTAAGCGATGCCGGTAATCCTTTACCGGCATCGTTTTTCACTTACCGCCAGGGTCGTAATGAGGGCCATGGTGTAGAAAGAGCCAGCATCCTAACATATTTCTCAAACTCATCAACAAAGACAGGTTTCACACCTTTTGATGTTTTTTCAAGGTTGAAATCACATAAAACAAAAATAAATCTCATTCAATTACACTAATTTCTGCAACTGTTTTAGTCAATTCCTAAGGACACACGTAGGTGCTTTTCTGGTACTGTAAAAGATTGCTTCAATCCTGTACATAGACAACAGAGTTCTCCTCGGATACATGCTCTCTCACTAATAATTAACAGCCGTTTCTTGGATAAAATAGCTACATGAAACAGATCTATTAGCTAAATCTGCAGATGCCTATTTTTGTTTGTGCATCAATTGTCTCACTCCACTATCGCTTGCTTTTCATAGTATCGGGTGAGTCTTTGCTTTGTCTTTTGATCCTGCTACCTATTTATTTGAAGGACAGTATTCCAGCTAAAGTCTGGAAAAGTTTTCAAGCGTCATCACTCATGTAATTAAGTGCTGTTATAAAAGCCTCATTAGCCCTTGGAAGGTTACCTTCCCCTTTAGAACTGGACTTGTTATTTCCTTCCTGAAAGGTATACATTGGAGTCCAATACTTGGAGCAACTATGGTCCTACCAGTAGTCCTCCTTTTATTGGGACAACTCAGAAAAGTGTGGCAGCCCAGAAGCTACTGGGTCATATACATATTTGTTTGCGAACTAACCAGGCAGTCTGGCTTTCGCCGGAAATACTTTACTGTATCCGTGACTATGCACGCATTAGATGACACTCACCATATCGCAGGTGCCAATTAAAGCCTGGCTATTCTTTTTTTTTAGGAACTCCCATCCCCTGCACACTATCTGAATCAGACTAATATTTATAAGGAGGTTTTCCGAATATTTGATGAATAGAAGAATAAGTCAATTTATAGTGGGTATTTACAGAAAGGAATAATACATAACTGTTAGCTTGTTAGCACAAGTTCTTCTTTTATTAATGTTGTTAGAAAAGCCCAACGCGTTTTGAGATAATACTCTTCATCAGGTGCAAGTGTGTAATTCTATAAAAAAGATATGCATAAGACATATTAAATACATATTTTATATCAGTCTCTATACATTCCAGACAAGATAATTTTATTTAACTCATCGTAACTAAGTCAAGCAAAATCAGGTTTCACCATGCAGTTAATTTCATCAATATCACAATTTGGACATATACTTGAAGAAAATGTGATCTCTCAACATAAATTAACCAACCATCGACTGTGTAGATAGTTATTAATCCAATATTCTTATGGATTTTTCAAAGTTGACTTATAGGAGAAGCTGACAGCCAATTTAACTAAACTCTTGTAAGAGATACAGTACTCTTGATTTAACAATTCGACATGTGATTACTGTCTAAACAGTAAAGGAACGCAAACTTTGTGATCGGTTCAATACTTGTGTGGAATCCACGGGTTATAATAACCAAATGGCATCTCATCATCCAATGAGATGATGCCTTCAATATCTAAACTTTAAACATCAGGTAAACATATGTCAATAGGTTGTTCAAATTATCTTGTTTTTTTATAATCAATGTTGATTAAGTATGGTCTTACTGAACAGAACATTTCTATTCCATGTAAAGATAAACATCTGTTATGAAAAGACGTGTGGATACCATCCACTTCTCTCTCAGATGTGTTCAAGACTGTTCACTCTATTAGTCACTCGAAGTTCATCTAAGTGAAAAGGGGAAGGCATGAGAGTGACACTTAATTATTTCCCTAGTACAGGGTGGCTTAGCCCGGTGAGATTATCTGTGAAAAGACTTACTTCAGTATACTGTAGCAAGAGGGATGTCAGATTCGGTCTGTCAGTGTGGGGTCTCTCTAAAGCATCTAGTTAGCTTGACAGGCTGGTGAGAAACCCACTCTTGAAGGGTACATCTGATTAAAAAAAGGAAAGTATCATAAGGATACATTACTCTTACAAAAAGAAGCCATGGCGATGACAAGCTCACATGGGATGGTACTTACTGGTATGTGCTTAGCTCGCCATGTATCTTACCGAAATTCCTGCTGTAACGGGGATGGCCAGGAGTGTCTGATGCCATCGTTGCTAATGCACTCTGTTTTTATGCGGTGAACACTCGTGACCTGTTCTTTTCTCACTTTGTTCTTCAACCTAGATGCCAAGGTTGTCTATTTCTCCTCTGCAGCTCAAATTTATAGTAAAATTGCTACTTACCATCAGAAATAATCAGACTAACTTGAGATTACTTCAGAACTAACAAGGTGTGCCTAGTGTTTTCCCCATTTTGCATATTCTTTTTTTTAGACTTAACTGCAACATTTGAAATGGTGTCATACACATCTCTTATATTAAATGTAGCTGAACGTATGTGTCTTGGGTATCAGGTAATATTATCCCCACCAAAAATATTGCCGCATATATGGTCGTCGGGAACAGCATAGACAATATTATTAGTGGGGATAATATTAGGGTTTTTTGGGAGCGGGGGTTGGGGGGTGCCCCCGCTCCTTTTATAATAATACAGGGGTTGCCCGCGCAGGTTCCATGCCTTTGAATCACCGCAAGAATATGGCGATATTTTTGTATGGCGATATTTTTGCGGATATTAACACATGGAACCGTGTCTTGGCAGTCATGTCTTGAAATGGTTTGATTCTTACTTGAGCCATATACAGTAGGCCTTTCAAGTAGGTATGATCCAGTCTCCACCTCTTCAAGTGCAAAGTGGTTTTCCTCAACTTTCAATTTTGACCCCACTTGTTTTCAAGATTTTTTTGTTGGAGCCCTAGGTGACATTCATTGTGCAGAAATACAAAATCAACATTCATCAATGTGATGACTCTCAGCTCTATTTGAAGTCACTCCCACAGGATACATTCTTAATGTTAATCAGTGACTAGAAACTATTGAAACTTGGCTGTGTTTTGATAATCTAAAATTCAATGCTTCAAAAACTTGTAGTATTCTTTTTGCCAATAAACTGCCTACTATTAAATCTTGGTAATTCGCTTTCACCATGAATGATTGTCATCCTAATCTAAAAGAAAACTCTAGGTTTTCACACAATGACAAATTAACTATGAAAGATCATATTATGAAATAAATCCCAAGCTGCACATTTTCACCTATCTTTGCTCAGGAGGGTCTAATTGTTTGTCCATCTTGAGCTCTGGGGTAATAAGCCTCAGTGCCTTCCCATATAGATGCTGGAAATGTGGTACTGTTTGGTGCTTCCCAATGTGCTCTTCACGCTCCTAGCTCATCCATCCATGCTGCGGCAAGACTTCTAGTAGGGAAAAGAAAGCGTGATCATATTTCACCTATTTTGCTCATGCTTCGTTGTCTCCCGTTTGAGACTGGGATTCATTTAAGATATGGTCTCCTGTCCTTTAAAGCAGTCATACTTCATCAACCACCAGCAGAGTCGTTACAAATGGCTGGGGACTCATGTGTACCAGAATTAAGGACAGTCTAAGCCTATGCATTCCTAATGCCAGAAATCTGGAACTTCCAACCAGCTCGCTCTATGTACACCCCCTATTTCTGGAGCACTCTTGATCCTGATCTTAGATTGGCTTCACCCCCGTCTGATATCCAGAAATAAATGAAACAATTTGGTGTTTCCTAAATGAAATGTAAGTACCTCTCCTTGACTATTTGTACTTCGTTTGAGGATCATAAACAAGTACTTCAAATAAGCCCTTTCATAAATAAAATTATAACATAGCAAATACAAATAGTTAGGTGCACTGTGTTAGGCAATGAGGGCAATAATGTTTTTGCTGCAGGTCAACATTTGATGATAGTAACGTTTTTGGGCATCTAGTCTGCATTTCCGCTCCCGCTGCCTATGTTAGGTACACTGCACGGCAAGTTGATTGCAAACCACCTCTTTTTAAATTCTATTCGACATCAGATGCACAGAGTTCTGACTGTGGAATAGAATTGGTTCAAAATATCTCTGTGATGGCCTAGTTTAAAAAGTGCATTAAAAAGGAATTCATCTAAAAAGCGAACATTAGGAAACCTTCCCAATGAGTTTCTTCCATGTAAAGCCATGTAGGCGGAGGTCGGGTGAAAGGCCTGTGTGCTCACTCTGACACACCATGCCTCATGTGTAGTGTGCGTCGACAGGAGAACATATAAACAATATATAATGTGAAAAATGACTTGGTGTCAGCTATATACACATGTAATGCCGCCGACTATTCAAAGTGGGTAATATGACAAGTTGCTATGGTAGAAGGGAAGGATGTTCTATTTACCAGCTGTTAATCTCTCAGAATTTCACAGGAGAAGAGCAGGAGAGTAGAAAGTGACCTGCACTCTCCCATTCAAAATGTTAGATTCTGCTGAACAGGTGCTTGTATTCCATGATATGATATGATAGTTTATTTATATAGCGCCTATACACAATGTGTTTCAAAGCGCTTAAATGTTGGGTCTACCTCCATCATCTGACACGACTTTGCTGATAGGATCTTCGCAACTTTCGGGTACCACCCTCTGGAGATCTTCTTTCTGGCCTTTGGCTCAATACTATGTGAAATCAAACTCCACAGGATCGGTATCCAGCAATTATAGCGAATTAAAAAACAGAGAATGCATTAACAACGAAAACATTTACAACGAAAAAATAGCAAATTTACAAAATATATATAAAAATATGGGGTGGGGTAAGGTGTTAAAATGGGTGGAGAAGGGGTTTGGGTGGGTTTAAAAGGATGGGGAAATGGGGTGATTGGAGGGAACCCCCCCCAAATTAAAGAGAGGCCTGTGTGGTTCAACCAATCGGAGGAGGTGGAATGTTCAATTGAATCAGGTTTATTAAGTGATTGGCCCACTCTGATTGGAAGAACATGCCTGCTTTTCCCCTTGGATTGCCACAACATTCTTCCTAATGACTGTGAATTTTGTTTCCAGTGTTAAAATTGAAATCTACTACCATTCTGCCTGCAGGGGGAATGTTTTGCTCACCCAAGCACTACATACCTGGTTTTGGATAATCTTGTACATTAAGGAGTCTGTGCTACACATTTGTTTCAGAGATGGTATGGGGAGGTTCCATCAGGCTACACGGGGCCGGTGAGCTTCAGAGTTTATGGCGCCAGAAGTTGAGAGAGGAATTCTGGGGGATCGTTTGTTACCATAATCTTCGATTTCCCCTCGTTCTGCACGTTTTCTGCGATGAGAACTCTCTTCCTTCATTGTACTGTGCATGCCATGCTTTCAGAGCAGCAGCAGCGTTGCTCAAACTCAGCGCTTCTAACATCTACATCAGCTAACATCTCACGTTCTGATAGTTGGGAAACGCCAAATGGATTAAACGAGTGCTGCTTGCTACCAGTCACCTTAAATGAAAACATACTTACATTCAAAAATACCCCCACCACTGCTCTCTTTTCTGGCTCACGTATCCTGAAATGCAAGCTTTCATTTGTGTGACCTGGGGAAGATGTTTTGGAGGACGGGGAAAGCGAGGATGTCGACCGTAAATACAATTTGGCAGGACATTAAGGCATACCACAAAATTGCCTTGTAATAGAGCGCCTATCTGATCAGGCCACGTCTCATAGGAAGTAAAATTCCCCAGCCATGTCCAGCTGATTGCCGAGATCTCCTTTGAGATACTCCTTCTGTCTGTCAGAGATAGCTGCTGCGCAGGAATGTCTCTATGTGATGAGAGAGCATCCTGATTTAAAAGGTTGGGATGAAGATAGGGCATTGGAGGCTGTCAGTCTATCTGCTCCCAGGGACAAGATGGATGCTGCGGGAAAAATTACTCGGGAGACAGGGGGGGAAGAGGGGGCTTTCTTTTTATTTCATGTTTCCAAAATTCCCACCTCTTCCATAATTCGTCAGACTGATTGCGTGCTGGGAGATTTTGTGGCAGAGGGGTAACTATGAGAAGCCGTACGTTTAGAACAGTGTTAGGAACACGCCAGTCACACTTGACATGTGACTGACTAATCTTTAGCAGTAATACCATTCGTTAAGAGAACAGCCCTTTATTAACATGCTGTGTGACAGGGGCAATTGTCCAGAATGGGGGACAGAGCACTGCTCTGCAGGCAACTGTTGAGGAGAGAGAGTAAGGCAGGCCCAGTGAATCCTGAGCACCCCCTCAGCTGCAGGGAGTAGTTGCGGGAAAACATTCATGATCCTGTGTTGTGGTGAAAATGGTTTCCGCTTTGCATTCAGTACCCCAACCTGTGCATGCCCAATGATCCATTTTGATTCTGCAGCTTTGCATGGGCCACTGGGCATGCTTGCTGGTATACCACATGCCCATTCTTTAAAATGGGGCTTTGCTGCATATCCCAATGCTTTAAGGCTGAGCGGGGGCAGTAAAAGCCTGGCCTTGGTGCATGTGCAGAAACCTGGACTCAGGGAGGGATGCTGATTGCCAGTGCTCCCTGCTTCATGTCTGAGGGCGTCTCTCTGGTGAGCTGCCACTGCCACAGACTGGGCTGCTGGAGTGGATAAGTAAAACAAATTGTGTATCCATGAACATATGTGCATGCATTGATGCAAGAGGTTGTGTTTACTCCTGTGTGTGTTTGTCTACATGCATGTACATGTGACTGTGTGTGTGTGGGGAGGGGGTTGTGAATGTACGTGTGTGTTTGTTAATGTGTGTGCGTATGAATATGTTTGCTTGTGTGAATGTCTGTGTATGTGTGTGAATCAAATGTATATGTCTATGTGGGTGCAGTATTAGATGAGGCATGCTTTATGCAAAGACAGTAGTAGCTGCTGTTTGATGTTTCTTGTGCACAGCAGCATTTTGAGGAAGGCAGCAAGTGGTTTGCCAGAACAGTGCATTACTCAGTGAGGTACCACCACGGGTGTATCTGCTGGAACTGAACTACTGCAACAAATTAAGGCCCATGATTTGGCCTGGCTTCAGCAAGGATCCACGTATAGGCTGAATGGAAGATTGGTGATAGATGGGAGGTGACTGCTGGGTGGAAGTGGGGAAGGTACATCTAGGTCTGGGTAGGTGCCAATAATCCGATTGTTGATCTAATCCTGCAGTATTATGGTCACTGACTGCAAAACAAAGTGTTACAGGGAAATGCTGGCCTATAATGGCTCAGCAAGCAGACATAGCTTTTTAAAGTGGATTGTTGGTCATTACTAGGCACAGATTGCATGAGGCTTTTCTTAAAGTGGATTTTAAGGAGAATTCTCAGAAATGTGCTAATTCCCTTCTAGTTTATAGACCCCCAGCTCTTTTTCCAGGATTTTCTGACTTTCAATTTCTAACCTGGAGAGAGTGATACCTTTTTCCCAATCTCTCATGTATTTTTCTGTGATTTGGACTATGTGTTTCTTTTTTGACTTTGGAGTCTGATAAACTCCGTAGGCATCATCTTTACATTGTAAAACACAACACCTTCAGTGCAGTGACACAGGGAAGTCTCTTAGATTTCCCAAAGGTTTAAATACCTTCTCTCGGTGAAACTACTGTTTCCAAGAGCAGTGAAGTGAAATTTACTTTACTTACATTTTGGTACTTTCTAGACCCAGCACACGCTAGGGGTTACTTAGTATCCCCTTTGTCTAGTTTATCATGTAACATTTTTATCTTACACTTTCTACAATTAATGGCTGGTGGCAGTGGTTTACTTTTTTACTACCATTGAGTGTTTCTACCACAGGCTGAAATTGCAGCTGCAGTAAAGCACCCATGGTTGTCCATTTTGTCAAAATGGTCCTGGTCTTCTTTTTTTTCACCATTTCTTGTTGGAAAGGTCCTTCTTGTGGTTTACTCTGTGTGCCAAACCAGGTTCAGTCCCTTTGTTCATTTTGTCTTTGGTGGGGTTCACCGCTGAAACCCGTCTCTGGCTCCAGCGTGTATGGCAGGACAGGAAGTGAGGAAACTCCCTGTGCTTTATCCCCTTGGTTACATGAATGCACCCCAAGGTGATTGGCTGGCTGGCTGCCTTTGGAGGACAGCCACCCTGCTGTGTGAGTGACAGCTAGGCTGCGAATGAATGGGAGAAACCTGCATAAAAGGTGAGGCTTTTGCTTGGAAGCCAAAGTCGACCACTGGACGAAGGAATCCAAAGAAGAACTTGGAAGAGACGCTTGCTGCATACTCGTGGAACGTTGGTTTAACCTGTGAATGCCTGCTGCATTGATGAAGCTCTGAGTTCGCCTCGACTAGAGAAGCCCTGCAACGGACGACTTCTCCCCCTGGGTTGGTGGGACCAATCAACCCCAAAGCGAACTCGTCTGGACATCCTCTCGGAGCTGGCTGTACTTCCATTGCTGGTGCAGGAACCGATTTCCACACAGAGGAACACCAGAAGCGAGTGTCTCATTTTTAAGTCAGACCCGAGCACCTTTTGCAAATGACTTAACAGTCTTACATTCAGCAGAAGAACATTCCAATGCCTATTGTAAAACATTGGAATTTGCTGTGAAAAGCTTAGTGACAGAATAATTGCGCCTAACCTCGAAACCACCTGACAAAAAATGGTTTACGCCAGAAATGCGAGTTCTTGGGAAAAATGCGCAGATGGCACGCAAAAATTGGGTTAAATCCAAGTCTGAAGGGGATAAATGCAGGCCCCTAAAGCCTATAAATCCTCCATTGTCCGTTCCAGAATAAATTATTATAATCTTCGCATCTCTGGAGCAGTGTCCAGCTCTAAGGAACTCTTTCGGATCCTTAAGAAGCTGGAAACCCCTCTCTCGATACCTAGTGAGGTGGTTATGGATGCCGCCTGCTGCAATACTATCCAGGAAGCCTTCCTGGATAAACTTAAAAAAATACAGGACAACATTAGGCAGAAAAATACTGGCTACCCATTGGATGGGACAACTACTCCAGAAAAAGTAGTCCCCAAATCCTTCACACAGTTTACTTTGAAGCCTATATCTGAGCAGTATTTGTCTGAGGTTCTGGACAAACTCAAGCCCACAAATTGTCGGGGTGATGTTTACCTGGCAATCACCATCAAAGCCTGTGCCCCACACTTGGTACCTGAGATCACCAAGTTTATCAATGCCTCGTTCAGGGAAAATGTTGTGCCTAGAAATATGAAACAAGCATGGAGTTCACCACATATCAAGAAGCCCTCTCTTGATCCTTGTATAGCAAGCAATTATCGTCCCATCACAAACATGCCCAATCTGCTGAAGTTTTTAGACAAGGTGGCTCATATTCAGATTGAAGCCTTCCTGGCCGCTCATAATATATTTGGGTCCAAACAATCAGGCTTCAGAAAAGCCCACAGTACTGAATTCACACTACTAGACCGTAAGACTAATATAATGCAAACTATGGTAGAGGGTAACACTACGATGCGTATGCTCCTTGATCTCTCTGCCGCATTTGATCTTGTGGATCACCCTGTGCTGGCAGAGGCATGACGGGCACCTGCGCATTTTTCCAAGCCAGCAGTGGAATGGATAAAATCTTCCTTGCAGATCATAAGGCTAGGGTTTTTTCTGACAACATCAGGGCTGAGTAGTTCTATGTCTTATGTGGGGTTCCTCAGGGCTCATGCGTGGCACCCCCCCTCTTTAACATTTTTATGATTCCTCTATTTGAAGAATTAGAAAAATTGGGTGTGGTGTACGTGGAGTATGCAGATGACACACAGTGTCTTGTTCCCATGACTCTTGATTATTCACATGGGGTTGCTTCGTTAAATTCCATCTATGAAATGTTCCAGTCATGGATACAAGTAAACAAACTAGCTCTAAATAGTTGAATGACCGAACTTATGGTTCTGGTTATGGCAACGCAGTTAAAAAAAACTCACTGCAGAATATATATCATTTAAAATTGCTGACTGTGTTATTTATACCCAGAATAAGGTCAAGACACTGGGTGTGATCTTGGATCGGGAATTGGTCCTGAAAGATAAGGTCAACTTCCTTGTCTCCAGCACTTGTTATCACCTTAAAGTTCTAGCACAGTTGCAGCTCTTTCTGTCATCATAAAATTGTGCTGCAGTGGCTCGCCTCATTATCGGTGCGGAGATTGACCATTGCTCTAGTTTGCTGCTGGGTATTGCCAAGCAGGATCTGACCCGACTGCAGGTGGTCCAGAATAGTGCTGTGCGCATAGTGGCAGGGCTACAAAGGAGAGACCATGTTACATCGGCCAGGAGAGCATTACATTGGCTAACCATTTGTAGCCGGATCGTCTACTGTGTTATGTTCATTACGCATAATTGTCTCTCAGGGCAAACACCCAAGTATTTGGCAAGTCAGATCTCACGCCTATCAGCACATAGAGTACTGAGGTCTAACAATTGCAGTTTCTTAGAAATGCTGAGAGTACATTTATCCTACATGGAGCATAGATCTTTTCCGCATGCCACTCCACGGCTGTTGAACTTTCTCCCATGAGATCGGAGGGCATGTACCAACCTGCAACTTTTAAAGAGTAGATTGAAAACACAATTATTTGAATAATATCCGCCTAAAAATATGACTCTGTACTTTTTACCTTAGAACCAATTTTCTCCGCTGTCTGCTTCTTGTGATAAATCTTTTTGCTGCCTTTGTGTCTGCCATGTCCTGCACTCTCATGCCTCCGGGCTTGTCTTCCAGCGTGTTACAAATAAAATAAATAAATTTTAAAAAAGTACACTAGAATGTAATGATCAAATGTGAAACACCCTCCTCATCCACCTCCTCAGCACACAATCCCCAACACACCCACCCTACCCACCTACCCCTCCCCATCACACAAACCTCACCTACCTTCACCCTCCCCCTCCCCAACACACCATCCCCAACACACCCACCCCAACTACCTCGTCCCTCCTCAACACACCACCCCCAAGACACCCACCCCACCAACTTCCCCACTCCCCAACGTCCCATCCCCAACATACTCATCCGCTCACCTCCACAACACACCTCACCCAGCTCCGTCTTCCCCAACACATCATCCCCAACACACCCACCACACCCCTCCCCAACATACCCACCCCCTAGCTCCCTTGTGACTATGTAAAAAATGTGCATTGCAATGTTACTACCATGGCCTCTTGGCCTTGGCTGCTTTCTCAAGCACAGTTGGTATGAGGTGGTGGAAGGAGCAGCGCCTTGGGGTGCAGGGCACTGATCCCTCTGTGGTGGTGACATAACTGGAGGGCTCGGATCCCTGGCAACAGATGTGCTGCAGCATCAACTGCATGCACGACCTGAGGGACTCTGCAAAGACTGACATGCCCTCCTTGTGTTCCCACATCCTGTACCGTACAGTGGTGATGGCAATAGTGGTCTGGCAGAGGAAAATTGAAATCCTCTGACATGATCCCTGGAGGCAGTCCCTCATTGCCTGAAGGTGCTGCACCTGCTGGCCTGCCTTTTGTTCTATGGGGGCCTGGCGCTGCTCCATGTCATCCAGTCTCACCCTTATTGCAGCTTTGGCGACGTGTGCCACTGGTGGGCTCTGGAGAGGGATGGGGCTAAAACAGGGTGGGCAGAAGCCTGTGTCTTCTTCCTCTTCCTCATGTGCGGATCTGGCTGCCTGTGTCAGCAACAGACTGGCACTGTTGATGCACCTCCCACACTGGTGAAGGGGTGTCAGGGGAAAGATGGGTCGATGGTAGCATGTGTATGGCATCCTTTTGTATCACAACGGGCTGGATGTGGAGTAGCTGTTGCTGCGCCCCCATCGGCTTGTGGTATGCCACCTGCATGGCCTGGGGAGGGACCACTGGGAACTGATGTGGGGACGGTGGGTGCCTCGACACCTGCTACCGTTGTGGTGGTGCCCTGTGGCCTCGCTGCTTCCCGCCTGCTCTTCCTCCCAATGCTTTCGGGTCCAGCCTGTGCTGGGGTAGAGGTGGATGCACTGCCAGCAGTGGAGGTGTCCTGGGTAGTGGAGGGGCCAGCTTCATTGGCTTCTGTCCACTGTGTACCTGTTGGATGGATAATGACATGCTGTCAGTCATCTTGCATAAATGTTAGTGGGCTAGCAAGACACACATGTGATATGGGGGTCATTCTGCTTACACAAAGTTTGTTTGATGGGCAAGGGTGTTTTTAGGCCGATGAGTGCTGCTACTGCTAGGTGGAGGTAGTGCCTGCTGAGGATGTACACAATGTATGCATGTGCAAGTTGCCTGTTGGCCTGCCAATGTAGCTTGTTGTTGTAGCACCACTGGGTGTTCACTTGGCAACATGGACTGTCACAGCGCACATTTGTGTTTTGCATGGTTCCATGTCTTTCATTGCACATTTCACCTACAGTACATGTGCATTACTGCATTGTCCCACCTCCAGTGGCACATGCATATACTCACTGTGCCTTTGTATTGATTGCCATGTGTTTAACAATTCCCCCGTCCATTTTGCACATCTATGCCGGGGGCGCATGCTTTTGGCTAGTGCATTCACATGGGAGTGGGGACTGATAGACGTACCGCCATCCCCTTGGCTAGATGCTTCTGTCTCCGCGTTGCCAATCCCTTTGTTCCTCTCCATAATGAGAATTAAGGTGGCCTTCTCCACAGAGTCAGGGCGTGTGGTTGCACTCTGTCTCCTGTGCCTGGCAATGAGGATATAGACTATGGCCTTTAGGTCATTCCATCTGTTCCTGAAATCTATGGAGTCCCCTGGGACAATGCCCACTGCCACAACCTTATCCCTGATGGAGGCCCAGATGGAAGCCTTCCTCTGGGCAGAGGTCTTGGGCTGCCTGCTGCCATATAGCTCCTCTGCATGGCAGACTACCTTGTCCACTAGAACCTGTAGTTCAGACTCCATACATTTCTTCTTGTGCAGCCTCATATCAGGTTTTGACTGTCCCTTCTCCTGTGACATTTTTGCACTGGTATGGTGTCTGCATGGCAGCAGGAAATGAGAGATTGAGAGTGGATTATATTTTTTAAAATGGATGTCGCCGTGCTTCCCGTACTGGCGATGATGCTATTTCCGTCGGCGCTAACTCTTCTGGTGCTTTTTTCCACGGGCGGAATTAACGGTGAATGTGGCAGCAGTAACTGTAATTCTGCCGATTCTGTAAGAATTACTGTTGGATACTAATTTTCTCTCATAACTCTGCTGGATGGAATTACCATTAACGCAAGTGGTGGGTGCGCGCTCCCGTCAAGTCGTAATACAGCGTTCATTCCGCCAGACACCATGACAGTAATGGTAACCGCTGTATTACTGTTCAACACATAAAGAGCCACAGTGTTTGGAAATGTATACGGTAGATGTAGTTTAACCCTTTCTGTAAAAATAACTAAGTTGGAACAGGAACGAATATCCAAAGGAAGTTTAGGAGCTAATAATTGAAAGGAACGAAGCTAATTAGCACAGTGGGCTAATGAACAGATAGAAGAAACTGGGAGGCAGAGCAAAGAAAACCTTTAGGATGATGCAGAGAAAACAAACAACACAAATACACAGGAGCCAATGTGTGCTTATACTTAAAGACCTTACAAAGAAAATTAAAGTCAATTGTAGATTTATTAATCTGGAGCCAACACAATTAGATCAAGTACAGGGATATATTAGAAGAATATTGAACAATAACCTTACAGCAGAATGAAGAAGAGAACAAAGATTTTAAAAAAGCGTAACCAGGTAGGCCAACGTATAAAGAACAGCAATAAATAAGACAAGATAACACAGTGGTTTGAAATAGTAATTTAGCAGAGGCAAAAGTTAGAAGATGACAGATTTTCTTAATATTGAAAAATTGAAAATGACAGAATTGAGCTGTAGTGGAAATGTGGGCCTGTATGGTAAATGAGGAATCACAAGCAAAAGCCAGGTTATGAGAACATAGTGCTGTACATAAATTAAGTGGGGGAAAGGAAATCATTTCTTGGGATTAAGACATAAAAAAACAAGAAGACATCTAAACACTCATGAATAGTGTCCGCAAAAGAAAAAAAGAGAAAGAAAAATGTGAGTAGCATTCGCCTATAAATGTGCCTGGAATCCGTTATCAGAAATCAAGGAAGCCATGGAGACATGTAAAGAGTGAAAAAAAGAGGGAAACAAACACAGCCCTGCCGAACCCCATAGAAAAGAAAATAAGAATTTTATGAAGAACCCTTCCAAGACACTACTAAAGAACAATGAGATAAGTAAGAAGAGAATCACTGAAATTAAAATAAATCCCAATGTCTCTGTGAGCATTCTAACCATCTTCAGACCACCCAAGGATATGCCTCTATTTGAGAAACAATTCCTTGACCTCCTTAGTAGTAATACCAAGTATAAGTCACCCGTGATTGTTTTAGGCGATCTCAACTATTGGGCAGAAGAGAAACATGATAAATTAGTCACATCATCACTTGCAGATTTTTGTGCCATTGGTTACACCCAATGGATTAAAGAGCCCACCCTAGGGATGGACACATTCTCGATTGGGTCCTTGCACCGTAACAGCTTATTTATCGGAAATTGTTCTATCTCCATATGCCCTTTGTCTGACCACCTATGGATTACTTTTACAAGCTGTCTTGCTGAGGGGCCAGCTCGCCCAGATAAACAGCTCAGAACGTTTAAAAAGAATCAACATTTTGGGAATGTTACGCATTCGAAACTGTCAATGCTCTTGAAATCCAAACTATTGTCTCCTGACTCTTTGGAGAATGTAACAGTCTTGACATCTCAACTATCTTCTGTCATATCCTCATCTACAGAGGTCTTGACACCAGAAAAGATGAAGAAGATAGAGTCAGAAAACCTAAAGAACGCATTGTTTGACAATAATGTTCTCCAGATGAGATTAAAGAAAAGAGCATTGGAAAGGGAATGGCACAAAATCCCCCTGTACATACCCTGAACAATTATAAGGACTTAGTTACACAATTTAAGAGTGCCATTTTAGAAGCTAAGTCTAAACATTATAATACCAGAATCAGCAGGACTAAATCCAGGTCCTGCTGATTTTTAAAAAATTGTGAAAGAATTTGAGGGTGAAGAAATAGACAATCATGACAATGTTCAAGATTCAGCCTGGTTCCACATAATAAAAAAAAGGAAATTCTCAGATACAATTCTTGCTCACCAAAAAACCATACTTCCGCAGCAACTTAATCTTAATGCTACGATTAATGGCTTCCATACTATTATGTTGACTCCTGCTGGTCCTATTACCAATCCTTTGACACCCAAATACAACTTCCAACAGTGTTCTGAAGTGGAAATATTTAAGATAGTTGCTGACTTGAAACCAAGATCATGCAAGGGAGGCATTTGCCCGACCAACATTCTCAAAGGGTCTCTAGATGTGCTGATCCCATGGATCACAAGAATGGCCAATCTGTCTTTTAGTGAGGGCATAGTGCCACTATAACTCAAGGAGGTTTGGGTTATGCCTCTATTGAAAAAGAGTACCCTTGATCCAACTGTGACAAAAAAACATTGCCCCATAACCAATGTCCCATTCTTGCTCAAGATCCGGAATAGGGTGACCTGTTTACAATTCCAAGACTTTATAGAGAACAACAACATTTTAGGCATCCGTCAATCTGGGTTTAGAGCAAGACAAAATTGGCCTTCCTGGACCTCAAATACAACCTTGTAGGTACAGTGAAAAAAAGGCAACCTGCTTTGCTCCTGTTATTAGATCTTTCAGCAGCATTCAACCTTGTCAACCATTCCATACCTGTCGACAGGTTGAAAAGTCTGGCTTGCTGCTCTGACAGAGCCTCAGATTGGATTGCCTCTTTCCTGGGCTCTCGAATTTCGAGAGTGGCAGTGGAGAATGTTCAATCTTCTTCTGACATCATCAATGCTTGAGTGCAGCAAGATCATGTATATCGCCATCCCTCTTTCATATCTTTATCGGGCCTCTGCTCGACCTCCTGGACTGCCTGGCTGTCCATTATACCAACTACGCTGATGACACCCAGGTGGTCCTGGAGTTGTCTGGTAATTATGCTCAAGATTCTGAGACTCTGAATGAGGTCTATGCTGCCAACCAGTCACGGATGGTTTCAAACTCCCTTGCGCTCAATGATGCAAAAACTGAGCTTCTCATTGTGGCTACCAGACTACGGCTCGGAAAAGTAGGCTCAGCCTATGGAAACTTTGAAATTACTTAATTACTTTTATTGCTTTATTTCGACAGAATAGTCATAAAAGCGTAGAGGTGGAGCCAAGTACCCCCACCCAAAGCTCCTCCCCCATGCTGCCTATATCTTGGGAGCCAAAGTGTGAGACACGTGCAGTACCAGTGAAAATACCTATAACGCAAAGAATCATAGAAATAAGGTTCCCATTCAGGAAGACATACATGCACTCACAAATATATGATGGCCATTTGAATGAAATCCTGGAGGAAGCGGGAAAAACAAGCGAGAAAAGAACCTAGTGATGTCATACAGCACAGAGCTGACACACTCAGAAGAAGAGGCTGAAGAGTATAGACATTCTATGAGAAGCAAAGAAGGAGGTGTTAAAGATAAGAAACATTTCGGGCTCGAGATGAAGATGCTCATGCTACAGAAATAATGAAGAGATTATCATATAATTTTACAATTGTACAGATGCAGCAATGCAAGCAAACAGCATTCTTGAGGCTGGCTACCTAGTGAATACATTGCAGCGATGTGCCAATGTAAATGCATAGGAATGTATGGACTATGGATGTTACACAGCGCACTTTAGCAGAATCTGGACTCAGTGGACAGAAAGGTTTTTCCGTATGGCACAGTTGGAAAAACAGTTAATAAACGGAGGTGAATCGAAGAAATATTTGGCTAGGCCAGCACCAGGATGTCAAGGCCACTGTGGGCCTGGATGTTCATGCAGAAGTTACAAAACGTGGGAAAAGAACAAACTCCTTTTGAGGTGAGGTAAAAGAACATTGAAGACGTCAGAGATTCTTCATTTAATAGAGTTTAATACAGCAAAATGTGTGAAACATGGTCTCTAGTCACATGGTCAGATGATGAAAATAGACACTGGGTTGGGATACATCGAAACCAAGAGATAAAATTATGCCTGTACTCCCGTTTTTCCTCAGGCACGAAGAACATTTGCAAGGCCAATGTCCAAAGGTTAATTGACTGGCAGGCGGCAAGGGTGATGATAGATGGCAGGCTAATGAGGTGGGAAGTTATGGTTCTGACCAACCAACCAGCACCTGGGTGCCAGCCTGCGTGCTGCTAGCGTGTTTGGAATATTACAGAGGGTACGAGGGTGCCAACCAATTATAGAGAGCCACATAATAGAGAGCCCTATAGTTTGAACAACCAATGGGACATTGTGTATTTGATGATGTTCGTAATGACCTGTACTAGAGGAGAGCTTTGTTGCCCACCTGATGTTAGAAACTCAATCACCTTCCCTGACGAGTATAGAACGTATACCTAGATGTTCCTTGTAAGCCTATCACTCTCCCAAATAGATTTTTGTTGTTTGCCACGTAGATTGACATCAATGATGATGAGTTTTTAGTATATAAGCTCCATTTTTTATTAAATGCGCTGAGTGAGACGATCAAGCATGTTCGTTGATGTTCATTGGAGTCCCTGTTTTAGAAAATTGATATTAAAACAGAATTCCTTTGCCAACTTCCTGAGTCAGTTTAATTATTGATGTTTGAGTATATTCTGCATCCCCTTCTATTTCAACATAATGTTACCTTGCAAGTACAGGTAGGATGGATCCCTTTCTTTCAAGAGGAATCCCCTCATGACTTCTACAGGAAGCTGAGTGAACCGAAAGCTGAAGCAGCTGGTTGAGGAGGAGACGATCCCGAGAGTCAAGAGTTGAAAACACGAATGGTGAGTAGATTGAGTGAGATGGCAATGGGAAGATTGATGACAGGGAAAGAGTAACGGAGGGTTGTTTGGGGTATTTTGTTTTTGTTATTAGGACAAAGAGCATCATAGTTTAAGACAAAGAGCATCATAGTTTAAATTGTGGACAAAGCGTGATCCATATGATAAAAGCCCAGAGTCCTATGTATAGAAGGAGTTGTTCTAGAGTCCAAGTGGACCTACCTAGGCTGCGAACGATCATGGATCGTTAAAGAAGACAACTCATAGTCCTATCAGAGTCATTTAGGGGCAGAAAGTAGTCACGAGGAGGGTTGACAGAGATCTATGTAGGCCGGCCAGTCTGTCAGTTTGTCTATCTGTCTGTATGTTGTATGTGGTAAAGAAATGATGAAACATTGAAGTACGAAATGTAAAAGGTTGTGGTGAAAGGCAGAAATGTGATTATTTATTTATTTAGTTGACTGATGGTGTTCATCGAATAGGTAGATTAAAGTAAAGTGAAACACAGAGGTCTGGAGCTGTGACGAGTGGTGCACGCTCATATTGTATTATTTTTCTGAGAAGAATTTATCTGTATAAAACAAGGTAAGTATTGACAACTCAAGTATGACTAAGTCATGATGGAGGATATTACTCTGCTTATACATTTGTGCAGACAATTGCCAAATCATGCACCCAAGCCAAAGCCATACAGTTCAGAATGGGTTAAGGGTACAGCAGACAAAATGTTCATGCCATGGCCACAAGGGGAATCACTTTCTAAAGCAGTTTTGCAACACATGACACCATATTTGCATGCAGCATACACGGGAACATTTTTTGAAAAGAGGTTAGCTAGCTTATAGCTTTGGAAGATGTATCAGGAGGAAAGGGAAGACCTGCTTCATGAAGACTCGATTCTTAACCACAGTAAAGAGGGGGTTGTTGAGCCTTCTGCTCCCCTACCGTGCCTGAAGTAAATGGCGATAGTTCAAAAGATGAAGGAGTATATCCATTAAGAAAGTTTAAAGCAGCAACAGGGTACAGTAATCCGATACATACGTCGCCTGTGTACAGCAGCAACAATAGTCCAGAAAAGTCTCAGGAAAGAGATGTGATCTCTAAAGTCCTACGGGACAAGGAGAGAAGTGACCAACCAGGTATGACTTTGCACATAGAAAGAGAAATAAAGAGATTGAAAGGAGAGAAAGAAAAAAACTGACCAGGTAGCACTCATACAGAACAAATGGATGGGCAGTCAGATATTGCTTAAACTTGATGGAAGGAGCATTGAGGAAGTAATTCATACAAAAAGGGTAGGGAGAGTCCCTTGAGCAACAGTGGATAGGGACATTAAAGAGAGAAACAAACAGTGGTATCCACTGTGCTGTGAGTTTTGTGTTGAACAATTCAAATTGATTTCAAAGTGATGTGTATCTAAAAAGATATCACAATTAGTTAAAGCCTGTATGAATACTGAAAACAATCTGATAAATGATATTTTATGAATTTGTCAATTTTATTGGGAGAAAAGGTTTAAAATAAAATAAAATCCAAACATGAAAGAAAAACCTTTTTACAAACATGAGGAACCAGACACAATTTCAATGAAGCAAAAAGGGAAATGTGCAAATGTAATCAACCAAGAAAAATTAATAATGAATCAATCATGACATAGCAAGGATGAATCAAACCTAAAACTAAAACTCGATATTCAAATATGGCTAAACAAAAGAATTCATGAATTAAAGGAAAATGCACATATAATCATGCTTAAAGTGCCACTTTGTTTGTTAATACAGCCACTTGCTTGATTAAACAAACTGTTATTTGCAGTAAATATCAAAAGCAGGTCTGGCGACGTGTTTGTGTCAGGAAAAGTCGAAATAAACTTCAAAATTGTTTAAACAAACATCTATAGCACGTTTCAGTGAAAAAGCCACCTGCTGGGCATTACATTCTGGTAGAAGCCTTCATCAGGGCGAAAAGAGAACTGTACCCTGTGTGGAGGCAGATACATAGAAAGAAAGGAGATTTTAGTGATTGTTTTCAGAATCTTGTATGCTCAACTGAATATATCTAATTATTGTTGACTGCATTGAAAAAACCCAAAGGAAGAAGTCTTGCCCTGGTTAGGAGCAAAAAATGAGCTCTCTGGGATCTGGCTGTGGTATCACTCTGATTCGAGGTGCGCGCCACGGTCAAATAGGCAAACAGGCTCAGGTCTTTTGGTGTGCTGCAGACCTGAAAAAGTGATCGAACCAATTGTCCGATATTTTATTTGCTAATTTGAAAGAATGCATGTAGTTAAAGCAAATGCACTTTTTGTGTATTCATTTTTTTTTTTTAAAGTTCCCTAAGTGACCATCCGGTTGGGAGTCATTGATCGATGGCTTGTACATTCTTAATCTGACTCCATTCTCACGATGAAGACCGAAGTACTGAAAGTGAGTCAAACAGTCTTCGTATAGTCCCAACATTGGTAGGAATGCCATTTGATTAAGCTTCCTAATATGGGAGTAACAAGACATAAGCTTTAAGCCTGAAGGTATGCTATGCGGAATAAAAACGTGTCATTATACGGTTTCACTCTTATATAATGTTGCGTTCGAACTATGGGACCCTTACCTCAGGATCCTTCAGTTGTTGAAAAAGAGAGGCTGCATATGTTGATTGATAGCAGACTAACGTGGCCGCCAAGCCGTTTAGGTAATTACAATGCAAGGCCAAACCGTCTTCAAGCTTTCTGAGTCATTCTGTAGTTGCCATGGGTAACTAGGCAGTGTTGGCGCACTCTGATTTGTTGCGAGCGTGAGGTGTGTCTGCTGACGTAGATAGTCTGGTCAGGTGACCGTAAGTCAGGAATCAGGCGATTGGCTACTGGTTGGACTGAGTGCGTCACTCTGTACAGGGCATCGCACTGCCGTCAAGCATTTTTGGAAACTAACGTTTAATTGTCTAATGCCGTGACAAGCCTCTGGGTTTCTGGATGTTGGGTTGTACCCTCGCGGCTGAAAATCAACAATTTAAACTAAATTAAATTGTTGGTTAAAAAATCACAGAAAAAGCCCTAAAGACAATGGGCACTTACAGAGACCATTAACATTCGAAAAACAAAAACCAAGCAGCACCATCTAGCACGCATGAATGTATGGCAAAAACATTCAATGCATCATACGAGATCTATTCCTTCCACTATTGTCCTGCTTGTGCTCGCCTAGTCGAACAGGGTGCACACAGGTAGGAAAATGCAGATGGTTTAAAGGAAAATGCAAATGATTTTCTGTGGTGCATGCTGCAGCTATTTTATAGCTGCGTACGGTCAGCCAAAGAAAAGGGGGGGTGGTCTTGGTCTCATTAAGTATTCAAGTGAGCAGCAAGAATTCTTCATTCAAGCCATGAGTGTGGGTCGATAATCTGTTAATCCATCTTGCCTCTTTCTGCAGGAGGCAACGTGATATATTGGAGGATTCTTTAACTGCATATACAGTCCACCATTTGATATCATTTGGAGTGTGGTGTGCTTCAATAAAATGATTCACTAAAGGTGCAGATGTGGTTTTGCACCTAATCCGAGATCGATGCTATGAAATGCTTATGTTGGCAGACCGACTAGTGTGCCCTACATACCGTAGTCCACATGGACATTCAATGCAATAAATTACTTGTTTGGATTTGCAGTTTGTAAGGGAACCTAGGGCCCATGTTTGTGTGCCAATTTTAATATCTTTAATTTTTGTAGTAAATTGGCAAACAGAACAGGATCCACATGGAAAATGTCCAACCGTGGTTCTCAGGTCCCAAAGATCTATTCTGGGTGCTGGCTTCTTGAATTTGGAGTGAACGAGTTTGTCTTGTATGTTTTTCACTCTTTTAAAAGCAAATCTTGGTGATGGTGTATCTGGCAAACTAAGTTTAACAATTGGCCAGTATTTGCAGATCAGTTTTTTTATTTGAAAGGTATGGGGGCCATGAGTGATGACACAAGTCATTTTATTTGGTTCAGAATCACGATTTGGTGAGGTGTCTGGAGCTAGTAGGAATTCTCGATCAGTAAATCTAGCACTTTCTTTGGCTCCAGAATAAGCTTTTTTGGATAGCCTCTTTCAGTCAAACGGTTTGCTAGTTTCTCCGATTGTTGATAGAAATCACAAATATTGGTGCAATTTCTTTGTATTTGAAGAAATTGCCCGTAGGGCAAGTTTTCTCACAAATGTTGTGGGTGGTTACTAGAGAAATTCAATAGAGTGTTTCTTGCTGTTGTTTTGCGATAAAGACCGCATTTGAGCCTTCCAGCGTCATGTTTGATTTTGAGATCTAAAAACGCAATTTCTTTGTTGCTTTGTTCCATCGTAAATTGAATGTTGCTATCGATGTTATTGAGCCAAACCAAGAACAGTTCAAGTTCTGGTTCGGAGCCGTTACATAGAAAGATAATGTCATCTATGTAACGTCTCCAATTTAATATGCAGTTCTTGTATGGATTATTGTCACATATAATATTCTGAGATTCGTAATTTGACATGAAAAGAATCGTGAGGCTTGGGGAAAATGCTGCGCCCATTGCGGTCCCCTTGGTCTGTAAATAAAATTGACCATTAAATTCAAAGACATTTTTGCATAATGCCATTGTCATTAATTCTAAAATGAAATTGTGTGGGACACGTTCCTGTTGGTCAAATTGGGTAAGTAGTTGGTGCATACATTCAATAGCTTGTTCCTGAGGAATGCTGGTATAAAGTGATTTAATATCCATAGTGACCAATTTTTGAGTGTTAGTGTTGAAAGGTTGATTCTCAAATATTTGAATTGTGTGCGTAGTATTAAGCAAATATGTTTCAGTCTTGACACTTAATTGTTTTATGAAGAATCTATAAATTTGCACAAGGGCTCAAGGATGGACCCACATCCTGAGACAATTGGTCTCCCCGGTGGTCTCTCTAAGTTCTTATGTATTTTAGGTAAAGCATACAATGAGGGTGTGCGACCTTCATTTGTGGTCAGGAATTTGAATTCTGTATCACTAATCCATTTGCAGTCATGAGTATATTTGACCACACTCTCTATTTCAGATCATATTTCACAGTCGGGGTCTTTTCTGAGTTTTTTATAACTCTCATGATCTTGTAGTAAGTCATTCATCATTGTTAAGTATTGGTCATTAGTCCTGATAACTATGCCACCGCATTTGTGGTCCGGTTTGATCACGATTGTTGGATTTTTTGAAAGTTCATTTAAAGCTTTGTGTTCACCTCAAAAGAGATTGTGTTTGAAAGATTTTGCTGCTGATTTCAACTTTTCAAGATCTTTTAATATACATTTCCCAAACTTGATGATTTATTTAGGGACCTCATTGTCTTGGTGTCTGAATGTAGATGGTATATGTAGACCAGTGTCTGTGTCTGAATTCTGTTCCGGAACATCCTCAAAGAATGCTTTCAGACGGAAAGTTCTAAAGAATCAGCAAATTTCCATTTCTATTTCAAACCAATCATTGATTTTTGTGGGTACAAATGATAACCCTTAGTCAAAACGGAAGTTTGTGAAGGTGTTAGTTTGAAATTAGCTAGGTTAAAGATTGGAATTTTGTGTTCACTCATACTCATGGAGTCTGACATCTCCTCCCCCGTGATTGTCCTCGTGGAGAGGCATAGGGGGGAAAGAAAGTAAGGCAGAGATCAGGATGAGTAAGATAAAAAAGACAGGGAACGAGAGAAATGATTGAAGGAAGATGAGGCCAAGAGAAAGAGCAGACAAAGACGGGAACAGCTGTATCAAGATGAACAGTTGAAAAAGCAGGAGAGAGCAGAGGAGCAAAGAAAATATAACAATAGACAAAGAGCAATCAAAGAGCCAGATAGGCTAGAACGGAGAAGAGAAGAAGAGGAAGAACACAAATTAAGAGATAAAAAAATTCAAAGACAAAGAAGTGTGTAGAGCAAATGAAAGAAGAGAGGTGAAAAGACAGGAAGAAGAAAGCGTTAGAGAGGAAGTTAAGAAACAAAGAGAATGTGATGAAGAAATAGAAAGAAACAGAAGGCAAAGGGCATGCAACATTGATCACATGGAGAAAGAATTAATGGAACCTGGTCCAATAGTTGCATGGGAGGACAGAGAAAAGGTCTTCCCAATGCAAGAACCAATGCCAGGATCTTCTAGAGCAGATCTAGAGGATCATTTTTATATAAGAAGCTTTGGAGAGAAAATCGATAAGGTTTATCATTAAATGAGGACCAAAAGTGAATAAAAAAGTAAAGGAAAAGACGATCGATTTGAAGGTGCACAGTCAGAAGGCAAAGAGGGAAGAAATACGCTAGCCATAGGGGACATTAAGGGTCTTCTAGCAGCTATTCCTGGGGAGAGAGCTGATGACATTTGGTCAAAAGCATTATACACAGGTGTCACTGTACAGAACACAGCACATGATGGAGCGCCGTTTAATAATTGTAGAGCAGCTGTTTGGAAAGCGCTTAGAGTACAGTATCCTGATACATCAGATATGGGAGCTATAATGGCACGAAGAATGCAGGAAGGGGAGGATCCACTTAAATACATTCAGAACTTTCAAAAGCAGTGTAACTTGGTAACGCAGGAAATCATGGGGGAAATCTATGCCGGTATTCTATCATATATTATGTGAGGGGCTACCAGACAAGGTACAGAGAAAGCTCAAGAAGCTGGTGAGTATGGAGGCAAAACCAGAGATACAACTGACCATTGCACATCATTGACTATTGTTGCAGGAGAAAAATCAAAAGAGAGATGATGCTAGGAAAATTGAGGAGGCTAACCTAGCGCAGAAAAAGCTATCAAATTATGCTATAGAAGGGATGATATTAACTAGTGGAGAAGGACCAGGAATGCAGTAGACAACAGGTATCTCGCAGGTAGATAACCAATGACAGTTCTATCAAGGAGGGAACAGATTTATACTTCGAGGTAGGGGAAACTTCAGTGGAAGAGGAGATTTCAGAATAATCAAGGAAACTTCCAGAATAACCAAGGTGGGTTTCAGACTATGCAGAATGATAATCAAGGCATGGAGGGAGGGCAAATTAGAAGACTTCCTTCTGTATGTTGGACATGTGGAATGACAGTGCACATCACACAAAGATGTGGAAGCCATGGCCAATTCTAAATCAGTGTATCAAGCACAAGCACCACAAATGCAACAGGCTTTGCAACCACAGCAAGCACCATTGAATCCGCCACAAGGACAGTCAAAACATGCACCCATGCAGATACAGCAGAGCGCAAACACAGGACAGTTATTATCTCCTAGATTAGGGGGTGCCACTATCGAGGGTGGGAATCCTTTCACGGGCACAGGAATAAGTATGTACCCACAATAAGACAGCTCACTGGGTGACTTGATGTGTTCAGTTCTGTCTGTGATGCCTAATCCTCAAGAGGAACCCAGGGTTGACATCATGATAGGAGGCAAATCCTTTTCTTTTTTAGTTGACACGGGTGTGTCTCGCTCATGTATACGAGAAGGAAAATGTTTAATGTCTGGAAATGCCAGGTATGCTCAAGGCTTCTCAGGTGCTACAAGTCGAGTTCCTTTTACTGAGAAATTGCCAGTCTCTATAGGAGAATGTGATATGTCTGTTCCATTGTTGTTTTCAAAACAGATACCAGTTAATATACTGGGCCGAGATTTAATGACGAAACAAAACTTGACGATTTCTTTCACTGATGAAGGCATAGTGTGTTCCACACCAGGAATACAATATTTGAATGTAAATGAATTCATTATGGCATTTACAGGACAAATAGCCATGTGAGGTGTGCTGTTAGAACCAGAAGTTTTTTCATTATGGGGTACGCATCTGTTAACATGACTGTCTGGTTTAGTGGGTAAGACTATGAGAATACTTGATGAATTTCTCTATAGGCCAGAGATTCCCATGGACGAAGAGGGGGGACAAGTTTTTCCCTTAGAGTTAGAAGCAGCTGTAGTGCAACGATAATTGGCCATGCTCATAGGATTTGACGATGACGGCAGATTATGGAGTACAGTGATCACTATTGGAGAGGGTTACAGATTGACTGACATCACCGATGAGGACATATTTAGAGATGACCCCTCAGATGATGAGGTAGTGTTCAAAATGAGCATTACATGTTGGATTAGGGCAGAAAGACGTGTGGCAGTTTTATTATGGACTACGGGCCCCTATGATGTAGGCTTTGAAAGTTAAGTTTCTGACAGTCAGTAAATAAACCCACCTGGCCTAGATATGGCAGTAAAAAAAAATGAAGGGGCTACCCATGTGATGTCATCAGTGATGTCATCAATGACATTTGTGATGCCATCTTTCATGTCCTGGGTGGTAGTGTTAGCAGTGCACAGTGGTGCGGACAGTTATGGTTGCTTAGCCTACCATAACTGTCGAATTTCAGGGGTTTTTCGATTTTACTTTGAACCATATTGTCACGTTTATAAAGTTTTTTTAGTGAATTTCACAGGTTTTTAGTAGTGCAACTTAACCATAACGTCCCTCTAACAAAGTTTTTTTTAATTGAATTTTACGGGTTTTTAGTAGGCGAACTTAACCATAACGTCCCTTTAACAACGTTTTTTTTTACTCAATTTTACAGGTTTTCAGTAGAGCAACTTAACCATACCGTCCCTTTTGCAAAGTTTTTTTGCTAAAGATGATCGGTTTATAGTAGTGCGACGTAACCATAATGTAAAGCAACTTCTGACTTATTTAAACACATTGCAGAGAATACCACTTGACAATATTCTGGTGTACAGCACAGTAACGTGTTCCAGAATCCGTAAACACTTAACAGTAAGATGTTTGCCTCGTGGACAATGTGGAAACAGATTTTATATTGATGTAGGAACGTCCACCTGCAACATTTGCCTTGCACAGCGCCACCACGTATTGGTAGTCAGCCATTAACAATGTAGTACACATTACATACTTTTAGCAAAAGTTTTAGTTATCTGAAAATGAGATCAGCTAAGGCCATCCCTCCTCCCAAGAAACAGCAGCGCTACTGTAATGAAGGAGCATGACAAACACTGCCCCAACCTTAGAAATAACAAACGCACAATATTTTTGCACCGGTCACCGACTCTCCCCCATATCACTGTTTAATGAGTCTTTGCTCATTTCCATTCGCAAATGGCCTTATTAGCTGTCCTACCAAAAAGAAAGCCAGTGGTTAACAAAGTAAATGGTGCATTAAGAATCACCTTTCACAGTGTAAATATATTTTAAAACAAATTGCATACACTCCATGTACTTTCAAGATGGCCACCATCGAAAGGAAAGGTGGTTGTTCCATACATGGCCCCTCTTCGCTTTCCATGGCAGCAAGCAAAAAGCAAAAGTACATACCGAGACGCAGAACCTGTACATAAACATACAGCAATTACAAAACAAAATCCTTTTTCAAGATGGCCACCATATAAAGGGAAAGCGGTTGTTACATATATTGCCCCTCATTGCTTTCCATGACAGCCTCCAAAAAGCAGCAGTACGTGCCGTGACGCAGAACATGCAAATAAACATACAGCGACGTACAACGTGGTACCTTACATTTCGAAATGATACACAGGATTTAAAAAAAAACCTTAACATTTCAGAATTTGTAAAGTACTTTTATTTAACAAACAACTGTCAGAGACCAACGGACTAATCCCATTTCCAATTAAATTGTTGCAATGGTTCTAATAGCGACATTGAAAATGATCATGGTGACACACACGCAGTTATTTTCGCATACACAAAGTATCGTTGCTGTTAAAGCACCTGCTTTGTTTGCACATGTATTTCCAAGACGGGCCATCACCATTGCCTTACACCACCATAAATGATGTTATGTCACTCCTAATCGCAAGTTCAGCGTAGGGACAGATGGGGCCTGGCCTGTCATCCCATAACATTATAATGGACAGACAGCCGGTCACGAGCAGTTGCATCTGGCGTTGAAAGAAGCCATCACTTGGCATCTGGAAACCATGGCACGCACAGTACGGCAAGATGTAGCTAGGCGGAAAACGTAAGAGAAAATCTGTTTCAATACCCAACCTTTAGGAAAAAATTCCAAAACAGACATAAAGATTGTGGAAAGTAGTATACAAATGGAAGTGGACAAACAAGACATTTTAAAGAAATATTAGCATTGACCCTGGGTACATATAGTGACACCCTACAAACGCTGAGAAACAGCAGTCGACGTAAGGGTTAGAAAAAAGGGCAACTACACAGTGGAATGGTAATTCATTATGAAGGCAGCATGAATGGACAAGCAAGAAAAAATTACATGTCTTGATGTTACACAAGACCAAAAGAACGTGCAAAGTGATACACAAAGCTATGTTGGGGAAGCATAACATTTGAAAGAAAAATAAATAACGGTGAACAAGGGTGACTGTAGTCATAGCCTGCAAACGTGAACAATGTGCACTCTCTGTTATTGGAGGAAAATGACAATTGCGCAAAAAGATAATATTTCAGTTACATTGTCACAATTGGTGTTTGGAAATATAAAATTAAAACGCGGGTCGATGTAGAGTCGTCAAAATTAAACTTACATCATCTTGACAGCCTCCTTTGGTTTAGGCAAAGTTAGACAGCAAAGTGTTTGCATCAAAGAATCTTCGTGAACTGATATTTCATGTCCCTTACAAATGTTTTTAAAACATAACCTTATCAAATGGTATTTGCTTCCAATCTTTCATTCCTTGCACAGCTTTTGAAGTTTCCCTTTCGCTCAAGGTAAAAAAACAATAGCCCCTTATGGATTGACTTGGGTGCGTGGGCCTAGTCAGCTCGCAACCAAAAAATCAAATCAACTGACCTTCACTCAGAAGGCAAATACATTCTCACTTTGCAACAACATATGAGCATCCAATCATGAGAACCGCTACTCCCATACGCCTCCAAAACCACTGATTCCATCAAACACTCCAGGTGGCCGCCTCAGATTTGAAAACATAGGATGCCAGACTGACTTCAATATTAATCTGAAAACATTGCAACACAGACACAGGCATTGATCGCCGTACATTGAGCACCAACTTCCACTTTACCGTATGAATTTGGTGGCAAGAAAACACCACTTTTTGAGTTTGCGCTGCCACATTGCATCCCAACCTAATTAAAGCTCCCCTTCGGAAACAGTATTTCATAAGTATAACAAGTGCATTGGTGTCTTGTTTTGTATGTGTTACCGGCGATGTCTGTGTATACCAAAACATGAACAAACGATTGCAGAGGGCGCAAAGAAATCTGACTCACTTCACGCTGCTCCACAACCAATCAGAGAAAGCGCCACATGTCCACGGACATGACGCTATGGATTAGCCAATAGATTTCTTGTCCGTGGAGCGAACAGGGAAGTGTGACCGCGGAGCGGACAAAGATATCACACATTTTTGCAGACCTACTTTTGGATCGTTTTAAAGAAAACTACTGGACGGATTTTCAACAAATTGACAAAAGCCCTCTTTTGGGACCAAGCCGCTGCTCCTGCCGCAAATTTGGGGAAAGTACATCCTACTGTTTCGGCTGTAGGTGTGCGCAAGGTTTTTCCCCATTCAGTCTATGGGGAAGAATAGATGTTTGGGGACCCTCCTATAACTCCCCTCCCCCGGACCAACATCACCAGACTTTGCAGAAATATTGAGAGTGGCCCATATACTTTTTTCGCAAAGTTTGGTGAAGATCCGTCCAGGGTGAGTGAAGTTATAAGCCGCCCAAAAAGTGCTCTTCTTATGGAAACAGCAACTTAACCATAACTATGATAGTGGTGGTGTGCCCCTTTTCTAGGTGGATTGAGGCCAGTCCATGCACACATTCTGATGCCACTTGCACTGGAAAATTCTTAGTTCGAGAAATATTTCCTAGATGCAGAATATGTGTGTTGTTGGGATCAGATAACGGGCCACATTTTGTAAATGAAGTGTTTGAGTAAATTAGCTTATTGCTCAGCATAAAGCATTTGTTTTCCTCTGCTTATCACCCGCAAGCAAATGGAATATGTGAGAGACTCAATGGTCTGCTCAAGGAAAGGATAGTCAAACTAAAGCTAACATTGGAAAAGAGATGGCTGCATGGCCTGCCCCTTGCATTATATGCACTGGAATCAATCAGGCTCTGACCATCACATCATGCCCCATGAACAAGTAAGAGGGAGGTGAATGCCTCTCACTCCTCTATCCAGGACTAGGAGCGATACCCAGACAGCTGCAGAATTGTTAGGAGATGAGTTACGTGCTTACTTAACATATATGACCACAAGTTTCTCTGTCATTTCAGATCAGGTCAAGCAGACGGGTTGCCGGTCTCAGAACACAGATGAAGGCCATACAGCAACCGGACTTGAAGAACTATGCATTTCAAATCTTTTCCCAGGTGATCAGATCTTAATTAGAGATTTTACGCGAAAGTGCACCAGCCCAGATTTAACGCCTCTTTCACAGTGGAAGATGTTATTCCATTAGCAGTGAAAGTCCTAGGGAGATGCGCTTGGTTGCACCTAGCAGACATGAAGGTCTAGGCTGGAGAGGCCATCACACCCCCACCCCATTCAGAAGCAAGCCACAGAGAAGAAGTTCAGCACGTGCAGACTAGATCGATGACAAGGAAGAAGGACGCAGAGACTTTCCTGTAGACAGATAAAGAGTACATTGGACTGTGGTTCACCCGAGACACTCTTTGTAGCTGCTAAGCAAGGATTGAAAAAGCTAATTGTTCTTGAGCCACAGGAGTTTGCTAGCATTGTACTGTGAAGCATTTATATCCAGAAGAAGAGAAATGCCAAACATTGAATTTCTTTTTGACGACTGAAAAAGGCACCAATTCCCTGATTCCTTTCTCACTGAGTTTCTCTTTGAGGCACCCATGATATTGTCTGATGGCAACACTTATCAGCTCATTCTTGCTGTTTTCCTCTTCATTCTTCATGTATATACTGCACTGGTTGGGAGAACTGTTGACATACACTTGTTTCTGCAACATCCTAAGAATGGTCCAATCATGAGGAGACTGCTCTCAGCCATAATTGAGCAAATCCTCCAGCTACCTGAGTATATTACTGAATGTACAGATGGTCATATCTGATGAAGACGCTCACAAACTGCTTTGAATGGTTGTTTATTTCTTACTTGAACAGCATCCCCATCATGTTGGATGGCTGACCAACACTCGTGTATTTCTGAGGGATCCCATAAAATCGACCTGTAATTAATTGGCTGATACATGAAATAATCAAGCAGATTCATTTGCTACCTGAACATCTCATTGAATGTACAGTTGGTGCTGTCGAGTGATTCACAATCTACAGGCCTTGATCTTTTACTATTTGCTTGAAACTCCTCCTCATCTTGTCTGGCGCAAAGATAACACTTTTCTATTCATCTGGAATCCTGTTAATGGTTCTGGAGCTTGTGGAGCAGATTCAACAGTTGCCAGAATATTTCATGAGATTGCCTGATTAAAGTAATATTTTCCTTCCTTAAAAGTATTCACAGGCAACATGGGAAACATTGATAGTAATAATAATGTAGCAAACAACGAGAGAGCACCACGACATACAAGAGGCAGTTGCTGTATAAAATGGACGTATTGGTATATAATATATACATGTATCATGTTCATAGTTATTCTTCTCTCTCTCACGATAAGCACTGTTTATTATGTCAGTCCAAAGAGTCAGGAGTTCCCGTATATCTTCCTATGCAGCAGGAAAGTACATATATGGCAACTGTAAGACAGCCAAGACCTTATGTGATTGTCCCTACTCCAGTAGTACATGTAAAGACACTGATTCCATGGACAAATGTTTCTATGATTCTTCCTGTAGGAGGGAGGGCTATTGATATTTTTCATGAGTTACTTGCACATACGCTTCTTGCAAGGAAGAGACCTAAGAGAAACGCAAGGGAGGATGATCATGATTTAAATGAATACATAGATAGTACAGCACACTTGAGTGACAATATGTGGTATAAGCATATGAACGAGGTGGCCAAACGAACCTCTGTGGAGGAATGCTATGTATGTTCACTCCGGTCTTACACTATGGGGAAGTCTAAGATATTCATACCCATTGAAATGGATGTTAAGACAGTGCATTGCCTATCTCACATAGCACTCTTCCAAGCAAGGGGTCATCTCATGGGCCAAACAGCATCTTTGGTATGGGCAACAGAATGGACAGATCCAGATAAAGATGATTATGGTCAAGATACAAAGACAAGAGCAAGAGTACACACCAGGAATCATGTGATAAGATATGAACAGCCTGGAGTGAAAGGAGCTGGAATCAGATGGGAAGTAATCAGGAAGCTTGAAAGCCCATGAAAAACTGCAAAAGATATTTGAAGATGGAAGGACAGAGACCAGATGCAGATTTGGAATCAGTGCTTTCTCCAGATGTACGGAAGGAAGGAGTGGTTATCTGCAGTGCTTGGTTACCGCAAGCCAACTTTCAATCTTGTGGAAAATAGATGCAAACCTTTATAGCCAAGACTTGCAAAATTACTGACATGGGTCGAAGACAAAGGAGGTCCTTTGCCGATAGTACCTCTGGAGAATGCAAAAGCTGTGCTTCAGAAACAATGGCACAAGAAAACTTGGAGAAAACCAGAATTGTGGCCAAATCTTCGATGTACCATTAATGAGTATTGGGACGGCAGTGATAATGGATCACTACTGGGCTTGAGGATCCAGAGCTTAAATGAACCTGTTTAGAGATTGAAGAAGATTTTGTTTTATGGTCAAGATCCATGTTCTAGCGTTAGTAATCCCTAAAAGTGACCTGAACATTGGTGAATTTCCAAAGGGAGATGCTCACCTGAGGAAGAAGAGATCTGCTGAACTACTTAATTAAATGAAGAGAGAGAATTATTTTTCAGCCAAGTCAATAGAAGCTTTTGATTCTATTCCATATGAACACAAATTATTCAATCAAACTTTGTTGATATTCACGATAATCTTCATGCCTAGGATCCAGACTGCAGCAAATACCAAATGGTTACATGTAACCAAGTGGGAACTTCTGCAGATGATCAACACAACCATAAAGGGATTCAATGCTATCAAGGAAGATCTGAGAGCCATAAGACTGATGACACTCCAAAACAGATATGTCCGTGACATGACCACAGCTATGGATGGAGGTGTTTGTGCCAACATTGGAGAATCATGTTGCACATTCATACATTCTTATGATGACGAGAATAGCACCTTGACAGAGGCCATAACGTTGCTGATGAAACTACACATCCAGATGATAGACAAAGTGGAAGACATTGCTAATATCCCACAATACATGGCAGACATTGCTAGTCCCACAATACATGGCAGACATTTTTAAGTTCCTTAGAGCCCTGATATTGATGGTGTTGCTTGGATTTTGTGTGATCAGGATAATAATCACACACTGCAAGAAGACTTCAAAGAAAGCTGTAGGAATGAAAATGATGATTGATGTTGAATCAGGATGGAAAACTAAAGAGTTGACAGATGAAGAAATCAGAGACTACATGAAGGCCAATATCCATGCACCTGAAGGAACAAAGTTCCTGTACCTGAAGAACCACAAGAAGTATGTGGGGAAATGGATTTACTGCAGTCCTAATGGACAATGCATGCTTATGTCCTAGAGTAAAAATGAACATGTAAAATCATTAGGATGCCTAAAATGAGTCATAAAGATATGGGTCCCAAAGAAGTATTTACTCAGACGAGGATGTCTAGATGTGAAGAGAGATGAGAGAGTGGTCGATAAATCACCCAGAGGGGGGAGTGTAGAGGTGGAGCCAAGAACCCCCACCCCGAGCTCCTCGCCCATTCTGCCTATATGTTGGGAGCCAGAGTGTGAGCCATGTGCAGTACCAGTGAAAATACCTATACCGCAAAGTATCATGGAGGTAAGGTTCCCATTGAGGAAGCCATACATGCTCTCATGAATATATGATGGCCATTTGAATGAAATCTCAGAGGAAGTGGGAAAATCAAGCTAGAAAGGAACCTGGTGATGTTATACAGAGCAGAGCTAACACACTGAGAAGAAGAGGCTGAAGAGTATAGACATTCTATGAGAAGCAAAGGAGGAGGTGTTAAAGAGGAGAAACATTTCGGGCGCGAGATGAAGATGCTCATGCTACAGAAATAATGAAGAATATATTGAGTCATTTTACTATTGTACAGATGCAGCAACACAAGCAGATAAAGTATTCTTGAGGCTGGCTACGTAGTGAATAGATTGCAGCGATGCACCAATGTATATGCATAGGAATGTATGGAATATGGATGTTCCACAATGCACTTTAGCAGAGTTGGGACACAGTGGACAGAAAGGTTTTTCTGCGTGGTGCAGTTGGAAAAACAGCTAATAAATGGAGGTGAATTGAAGAAAGGCTTGGTTGGCCCAGCACCAGGAAGTCAAGTCGTGGGCCTGTGGTCATGCCACCACCGTCTTTTGGCTTGGAATGGCTTTGCTTCTCTATGGTTTTCTCGTGGCTTGCCTTCTCCATTCCGCGGATCTTTGGAAGCTTTTCCAAAGCCGCCTGTTAACCCGGGATACTGTGCTTCCTCCGTTCCTCCAGTGTGGCTCAACCTGCTATTTTCAACTTCCCAGTCTTCCTCTCTCATGTCTTCCCTTCTAAGATTCATGACACAGGGCTGGGGCTTCCCTGGCGTAATATCAAATTTCTTCTTCTTTGTCTTACTTGTGCTCTCCGTTACTCTGGTGGTTTTCTTTTTCTCTGTATCAGATAAGGATTTCCATTCAGATTTGCTCACGGGTTCTTTATAACAATAATAAACATCATCTTTTCTTCATGTTGCCTTCCAGCATATGTTCTTAGCAGTAGGCTATAGGTGGGTTGGTTAGGGAGTTCCTCATTGGAATGGGAGTCTTTGTCCCCAATGGGGGAGTCTCTCCCAGTGAGGCCCTGCTTGCCTCTACCACTAGAGAGGGTATTGTGTAGCGGTCTCACCTCCCTAGCCTCACACAGAAAGGCTCCCCTCTGGGGAGAAGTGACAGACACTTTACAGCTGCTTTACTTCCTAAACCATGTTACAGAAGGGGTTGTTAATATTACAGGAGGATGAGTCACTCAAAATGTTTTTCATCATTCTTTTACAAAGGGCTGCACCTTTGATCCCTTCTCTATATCTTTTAATTTTTAATATACAAACAAATCTGGTCAATTACATGGTAAAGCCAACATGGCGCGAATAGTTTGTTTTAAGGCCTGACATCAGAATTTTTTTTCTTTATGATTAGTGAGAATGTAGTTTCCTAGAGCTAGTGCTATTTCATGGTATGCCCTGGTTGTGATACACAAGTGCACAGATAAGTGTGCTATGCTAATATCTATATCTCATGATCAAATATTGGCTGGACTGTGTTAAATTTAAATCCTTCATGAACTCTACATGAAGCACTAAATACAAAGTTAAATGTGTATCTGGATTACCACTGCAGGGGCAGGTTTGGCAGAGTTTCTATTTCAGTTGTAAATGTAACCAATTTATTTGTGTTTGTTTTGAAACACTTGCACTGGCTGGAGAGCCAGGTTTAAATTGTTCTAATTGTAGATTTGAAAGATATGCCACATTGGCTCCAGGTTAAGGTTGAATGGATGTTCAAGCTCGACATTGCAAGCTCATCCTTGCCGCAGATGAGGTCTTGAAGTGGAAGTGTTTTACAAACTGTTTTTCTGATTAGAGTGCCAAGTAAATTGATGAGTAAAATGATTTGCCATTATGATAAAGGCACACTGCACTGGAACTTTGAAAACTATGGGCCTCACTCCGAGGTGGGCAGTAAGGGATACCAGGCACCGGTAAGGAGACCGATGCCGGTAATCCATTACCACCCAATTCCAAGGTCCCTTAGCGGGAACCGTAAAGGACGTGTGGTCTGACCACACGTTCTTTATGGGACCCATTAACGGACCCTTGAGCTAATAACGGAGCTGCAATTAGCGTGCCCTTATTAGCGCCTTCCCCCTTCCCATTGAGCCCTGTGGAGGCTCAAATGGGAATGGGGAATGGCATTTGGAATGGGGACTTACCGGGTCCGCCTAGGGCGGAATGTCCCGGTAAGTCCCCTCTCCACCAGACCGGACTTGACACGATTTCTCCAAAGTTGTAATGAGTCCCTATGTGTTTGCAATGGAAGCATGCATTCATTGGAAAATGCATACTATTTTTCTTATAAAGGATACTTCCCCTTCCCTACTGTAATTACGTTTTCCATCTTATTACTAATATACTAAAATGCTAGAAAAATAAATGTGCATTCGCCTCTCCATGAACATATTCAGACACAAAACACAGCAGAAGTCAGGCAGAAAGAGAACATTCTTTATCTAGCATTGAGATTCGAGTGAAGAGAATAAATGGCTGTTTTCAAACGACTCAAAGAGGTGTTCTGGTTTCTGTCAAGTCACCTGCCCTTTGCACTGACCTCTGCTCTCAAACTGTGCATAAAGGAAACGTAGTTCAAGTTAAAATGTGCCATACTTACAAGAATGTAATGCTTTAAAAGACCTGGTACGACCCTTACCTGCAGCCTGTTCTTGCCTATCCTCCACATGATCCTAGGCATTCCAAGGACAATGATATCCCAGTACTTTCTCCCAAATCCTTATCTTTATCCTGGTTTTCCCATGCGATAGTCATCCCAGTGCTTAATCCCCTGTCCTCCATGTTATCATTGGTTTCCCAAGGCCTTGGATATCACAATCTTCCTCATAGGTCCTCCACTCTATTCCACATTTTAGTGGCCTAAGGACCAATTTCCTAACCACATATGGTGGTTGTCTGTTGTGGGAATGTTTCCTCAGTGTTGTTGTGAGTGTATATCTTATAATACACGTGGGTCTTTTTCTCTGTTTCTGATCTTAAAAAGTTGCCCTGGGTGTCAATTGAAAGGCCTTTGCCCAAAGGACCAGACAGATCCTATTTCTCAAGAGTTCATATATAAATTACAAACTTGTTGTTAATTTATTAGCAGTGTTTGTAGGGGGATGCCTCTTCCTTCATACTATGATGCAGTCTTTTTTCTGGTTGATCACTTCTGGAGGATTTTATTTCTTGCGGAATATCAGGTCCCACATGATTATGACAGGTAAAATCATGTGAGCCAAAATAGCCTCACTCTTTCTTCCTCAATGTCCCCATGGGTTCGGTTCTATGTTCTTACATTGCCAAGTATTTTTTGCACAGAGTTTTTTGGCTGAAAATATTCAGCCAAAAAAACTCATCAATTGTTTTTGTTATATATATTTGCCACCATTTGCTATAATCTAGTTCCTATTCCCCACATCCCCCGACCCTGTACATCCCCTTACCCACCCATATTTTCTGATGACCTTTTTCGGCAGAAGATTCTCGGCAAAATACTCAACGAAAAAATACCTGGCAATGTAACAACATTGTACAGTGAGTTCAGTTATTGTGGGGATTCCTACAAGTATGTTATGTTTGGAGCCGTTTGTACTGTGACAATCATTTAAAATCATAAAATGTGTTCTACACTCACAAGACTGCTGAATTGTGCCTTATGTCAAGACATTTCTGAGAATGGCACTGAGTCACTCTACTCTCTATTGCTACATTGTACTTCCAATTCCTCCAAGTTGTGGTTGCTGTATCTTCATTTTTTTTGCTTGACATTCACATGCTTGAGTCTATTCTGCTATGGAAACCCATGCTCCGCCTTTCTCAATTCTCCTTTACTAGAACCCACATTGTAGTTGAGATTTTCTTTTTATGCCCTCAATCCTATTTAACACATGCAATAGTTTGAATTAAACCATATTCAGGCATTTCATTGTTTTGAGTTTTCCTGATTTAACATCAAAGACATTTAATGCAACAACAATGGTCCATGTGCAATGTGTTTGCGAATACACAATCTGTATCTCACATTAATACACTTCAACGTTAATTTGATAGGATTAGATGGCTTCAGGCTAAAAATGACGTAAGCAGCAAAGTTCTGGTCCTGCATCTTTTTTGTGGTCTTTGACTGAAGCACCACATAGATCCCATTTGCTGTACTTAAGATAACTGCAAGGATACAAGTTTTATGTGTTGTCAGTGATGCTGGTGGAAAAAGACAATGGGCCTCATTACGACTTTGGAGGTAACCATGGTGCTATTAGCGCCATGGCTGCCTCCAAAATCGTGTCCGCGTTCGGGTTCCCTGAATGGGGAATTACCGGGCCATTCCGACTTTGGAAGGCCCGGTATTTCCTCCTTCAGGGTACCCGGGCCCGGTCCTCCCCCATTCCCATTCGAGCCCCAATAGGGCTCAATGGGAATGGGGAGGGAGATAACAACGGGCTCTCAATTACGGGCCCGTTGTTAGCTCCCTGGTCCCCTCGAGGAACCTGCTATGAACATCTGGAAAAACTAGACGTCAACAGCGGGACCCGCGAGGGGACCTCGTAATAGTGCGGAGTGGGTTTAACGGCGTCAGCACCATTACCAGCCCTATTAAACCCATTCCGCACTTCTCGTAATGAGGCCCAATGTATTTTATGTGGCTGCATTTACTAATTGAATCAATAAGAGGCCATTCATATGGGTGGGTCCTAGGTTTCAGGCCTGGGGCTTGGTTTCCTAGCGCTATGCAAAAAGCAAAAGGCTTGGGTTCAATGGGCCAACAAGGAGAAAAAAGAGTCTTGGAAGAGGTCCCAAGTAACACAAACCATGGCTTTATAATACCACTCAAGGATGGACCTCACATCAATCCACACTACTCTGATCTGCTAACAGAATGTGAAACAGAAAAAACATGGAGTAATGACACAAATACTGCAAGGTGCACAGCTCTCACACAATGTGCCACAACCATTCAATAAGCAATGGGTGGGAGAGGCGGAGAGGCAAAGAGAGATACTCAAAGCAATCTCTCTATTCATTGCTACCTTTGTTACTGATGGCAGGTCTATCAACTGTTTCTACTGTGTGGAGGCGGCACCTGGAGTTAAAACCCCTTTTGGTATGCAGTGAGGCGAGGAGAAGCAAAGAGAGGCCTCAAAGCAGTCTGAGCAGCTTGAGTGGCTCGGTGGCTGCCTCTCACATTATAACAGAATCTGGTCTGAGGATGCGCTGAAGAGGCTGAAGGTATGCGTGCGTAATGCATTAAACTTCTAAAGGGGCTGCAGTGTCAGCGTGTGCATTGCAAAGATATTCCCATCAATTTCCAGTCCTATTGCCCCGATCCCTGCCCTGCAGCCTAGATATCGGGACGATCTTCAGCGAAACGGCATCAGAATTACAGACAAAGCTCTAAGGAACTCCAAAGACAATTTCTGGGGCTGTGACTGAGGGCCGTAAGAGCCTTTGAGCCGCCCCTCCTCTGCGCAGTCTTAAATCAGGCAACCTTTAAATCAGTGACCCATTTGTGGATTACGCGGCCAAATTCCCAGCCCTCACCAGGAGACCCCCACTCACCAGGTGGCTTCAATGCAGCCCACTTTACTGACTCCGAACGGCCCCCAAACACGCCAGAATCAAGTCGGACAATCATCCGTGACCAAGATGTCCCAGCTGCAACAGCCAGGAGCCCAGCATCATTCCTGCCCCCAACCTACAAATACTTTCAGAGACACCTATTTATAATCTATCTGATAATTATTGCATTGTTGTATTGAATATATTATTTTGAAAAATTCAATAAAATGTTGTTATGAAAAAGAGAAAAATCAGTGACTGCGGGTCGTTCTGTGCCATTGAGCGGATTTTAAGACATTATTTATTTATTTTTGTATTTTTTTCCTTAGTTTTGTTTTTAAAATCCTATTTTGATTTACATCTCTAACCACAAAGTAATGTCACACACTTATAATCTAAGGAGTGGCCCGCTGGATGAAGATTTGTGGGCTCCAGGACTGGATGGCGCCATCCTAATAAGCACAATCACGAGACTGAAAAAGAGATGGGGAAATTTGCTAAAAATGATCCACCAGATCAGCATCCTATGGTTAACGAATTATGGTCAAAGTCCTGCACAGTAACAATGTCTCAGTCATGTAAAAGGAGTGCCAACACTGAGGTTGAAAATATTTTGAGTATTAGTGTGGCACAAAAGAAGTCCATGAACTTCACTCTAACAACTAGTTCTATGAAGAGAACTATTAAAGATCTTTTCTCAAGAAGGAAATACTGCAGTATGGGAGATGAGGAAAAGCTTAGACTGGAGGACCTAATCACCCCTCTTGACTTAAGTGAACTTTTTTGGATAGTAAAATGGACCCAGCAAACCTAGTAGGCTCATTACCCATCAATTTACCTGCCACCCAGGCAACATTAATTCAATGTCCTGCCCTAAGCCCGGTACTAGGGCAACCAGAACTATATGAGGGAGAACCGGCACAACATAACAAGGGTCCATTAGGTCCTGATCACGGAATGATCCCTACATGGCTAAAGAAAGAGTCTAATGAGGCTACATTAAGAGCTCTGAGTTTTGTTTTGAACTCTCTAGTCAACTTCTTTGAATTCTTATGGGGTGATGTGCAGACCCACTCAGGCCTTCTCCTCAAATTGATGAGACAAGTCAGCGAATGTGAAAGCTCATAGTAGGCCTAAAATCAGCAGTAACTCTATCCCTAGGAGATTTTATTGTCGATCTAAAGAAAGACATCAAAACACAGACAGCGGCAATAAAAGACTTACAAAGCAAATGGGTAAAGATCCAGGAGTCATCAGATGCCTTGTGTGCACAGATACTATCCTTCCAGGAGTCCTCTCAAATGAAGCCCAGAAGGGAGGTAGAAGGTGAGAATTAAATCATGATAAATGGGAAAATGGACCTAAATGATACACCCCAATCAACTTCAATGGTAGAAGAGTTCATCCACCTGAATCAATCCTGTGAGGACCCCCCTGTGTGTGAAGAGGGGAGCCTTCATTCGGTTTTCGGGGCCTCCAGAGGGGAAAGTAGAGGCAAATACTAAGGCTCTCAGAACCAATGGCAAAACAGAGAAAAAGAAAAAGAGGAGAATGTTAGAGGGTAAATCAAAAGGGAACCAACATAATTTGAATCCAGAACTAAAAAAAAAAAGAATCAGAAGGTAAAGACTAAGAGGAAGGGTGCTAAGTCACAATTTGTTCGGACCATCACCATTCCCCCAACATCAAGACCTGCTGTCGGGGCCTCGAGTTCTTCGAAAGCATCGGAGTATCATTTACCCTCCGAAAAGGACTTGGGAATATTCGCAATAGCAATTCAGCCTGTTAATGGCAAAGAGGCCAAGCGATCAGGATTGAGTAAATCGGGCCCCCAATGTGGTCAGGCCAAATGTTTGGTGGGTGTCCAAACAACGGCACACAAAAAAGAACTAAGTGTCGCTCCAATCTTCCTCTGAGGAAAGAAAATAGCCCCAAATAAACCTCAAACTAATATACTGGGAATGAATACGGGTAACCGGGAAACTAGCCCTCGGGGGCTGATGACTCAAGTGGCAGGACAACACTTGAACCAAGCAGGGAAATAAAGACTGAACAAAGTCTTGCTTGCCCTAATTCGGCTAAGGAATTCTCAAACACAAATTGCGCAGAGTTAAGAAAGAGAGCAGATATGTGCGCCCATAGGGAAAAAGAAGAAATCGAAGAAATTATGCCACCCAACGCTGCCAAAAACTCAAACTCAAAATATTCCAACAAAAAGAGGGCAGCAAGAGAAGGGGTAGGTATCGCCATAAACAAATTCTCAAATGATAGCAGTTTCAGCCCTCATCTGTTCACAGTAGTCAAAGTATGGGCCAAGAGAATAACGGGGAGAAACAGGTCTCACCCCCTGAATAGATCTGGTATCCTTGCTGAATTCCATAAGGTAGACAAGCTCTTCTTCTTTGCATCAGAAGTGTAGAGAAGGAGCCAAGTACCTCCACCTCAACCACTTTGCCAATATTGCCCATATGTTTGGAACCAGAGTATAAGACACGTGCGGTACCACTGAAAATACCGATACTGAGGAGAGTCCTGGAGGGAAGGATTCCATTGAGAAAGCCATACCTCCATACGAGACAGTAGGATGGCCATTTGAATGAAATCCCAGACAAAACAGGACCAATGAGTGAAAGAGAAGAATGGTGACATCACCATCAGTTACCACCACCGCCACATGAAGCCAGCTGACTTACATGGAAGAGATGCAGAGACAAGAGAATGAAGATATTATATTAGTCATCAAGAAAGTATCAAAGATAAGTGACATCTTGGGATAAAGATGAAGAAACGTATGCTACAGAAACAATGAAGATATCAAGTTATTTTACACCTGTACAGGTGCAAAGAAACGCAAGCAGACAACGTATTCTTGAGGATAGCTTTATAGTGAATAGATTGCAGCATGCACCTATATATATATATATATATATATATATATATATATATATATATATATATATATATATGAGTAAAACTACATATTATAGCAGAGCTCGACCAGAGAAGGAAGACCACTTTTCCAGTGTGCCACAGTTAAATACAATTGAATGAATTAACAGGAGTGAAACTCAGAAAGGCAAGGCTGAATGAGCCCCAAGAAGCCAAGGTCTAATCAGGCTGGGGTGAGCAGACATTGGATACAAATCGTGTGAAAGAACGAAATTCTTGTTCAGAAGACATGGACAGAAACAAGGACGACCTCAAAGGTCTATTAGAAAACAGTATTTTAAATGCACTACAGCTCGGTTTTGTGGTCTTCAGTCACGTGGAAGGATGAAGTTGGACGAACATGACAGTTACACCTACACATGAGGGCTGACGTGCATTCACTCTCCCTTGAATTTTCCAGAGCAAAAGAACACTCCGAAGGACAAGTTCAAAGCCTTAATTGACAGCAGACCACTGAGGTGATGATAGATGAATATGCTAATTGGTGGGAAGCTATGGTTAAGACTAGCTCACCAGCACCTGGAAGACCAGCCTGCATGCTGATAACGTAGATGGGAAAGTACTGATGAAGGTTAGAGTGCCAACCAATTGTAGGGGGCCACGTGATTAAGGGTCCTGTAGTTTGTATAGCCAATGGGACGTCAAGTATTTAGTGATGTTCACACTGATCTGTATAAAGGGGATGGCTAGTTGCCCTACCTGAAGTTAAGAAACCTATCACTTTTCTTCACTCTCTTAGACTAGTATGGATCGTATACCTAGATGTTCCCTTAGAACCCATCACAATAGCCACTAGTTTTTTGTAGTTTGCCACGTAGGATGACGTTAGTAAATACATAGGTATGCGCTCGGTTGCCCATGGGCCTGGTGTGCTTTACAAATAAACAAAATAGGTTGACGTCATCAATGACGATTTTGTGTTATAAAGGAATGCTTTTTTTAAAGATGCATTGAGAGACCTTACGCTGAGATGTCCGTTGATGTCTGTTGTACTCCCTGTTTTAGATAATTGACATTAAAACAGTTATCTTTTTGCCAACTACCTGAGTTGTTTTGATTATTGATGTTTGAGTAACTTCTGCATCCCCATCCATCTCAATGGTATTGCTATATTGTCTTAAAGGGCTGGGGTCTCCCAGTTCAGAAGACACATTAAATATGTCAGGTCTTCTGACTATAAGAACATCCACATCATGGAAATGGGACTGAAAAAAAGTTGGGGGCAAATGCAATTCTAATCTCAGCCCCTGCTCTGCGAATCCAAGGTATTGAGGTGTCAGCAGAACCACTTTACGATCAAGACAGACTGCCAGCGACTCCAGGAATCCAGAGGGAGTGTTAACCTGACTAGGAACGTATTCTGGATCCCAGAGGTCCAGCCCGAATAAATAGATAAAATAAAGTGTTTCTAATGCAGAACCGGCAAAAAGGTAATCCTCAGAACACATGGTTCCTGGTCCCTGAAATAATCTTGCTGGTCTTTCAGAAACTGAGTTTAGCAGGGGAGTCCTCTAGCCTCTGAGGGCATAACATTCTTGGGATGGAATACGATGGGTTCTAGCTCATTTAAGAGCAATATTATGAGAGTGGAGATTTTCAATAACCACGATTTGATAGCTCTCCAAGAGACCTGGTTAATACTGAGATTCAAGGTAGATGGATTTTCAATAGTAAAACAATTGGCACATAGCAAAAGTATAGGTAGACCAGCAGGGGGTCTGCTTCTGGCCTTAAAAAATTCCATCTTTAATGCCATAGAAGTGGTGAGTAATACGGACCTGAGTATTTTAGCGGTAAAAGGCAGACTAAGAAATTGAGGTTCATGGCGCAGCATTGCTGTGATAAATGTCTACTGGAACCCTTCAGTCTCATCTCTCCCTGTTTTTCTCAAACACCTGGTGTACATCCAAACAGAGCTCAAAACGATGCACAAGTTGGAAAATATCTTTCTCACGGGAGATCGGAATGCTCAGTGCATCCAAACACTTGAAACCAAAGCTATCATAAACTGCCATCAGCGAATGGTAATTCATGGACAAAGTTCCTGTCAGATTGGGACATGCTGATGGCCAATGGTAAAATCATAGGTGACGTACCCCCAGCGCTTACATGGTTTAGGGGAAAACAATGGTCTAGGATTGACTACCAATTTCTGTCAAAGGTCTTGTTCAATGCCTGTACAGATTTTCAGGTAAGAATGTTGGGTTCTAGCGATCATAATATCATGGAGGGCTATTTGATGAACGAAAAGAGATGCCATGTTAGATCCTATGCCTCGGAAGTTACAGTGAACAATGGGGGAAACAGACGGTCTAAGTTTGCAGGGGAGGGCAACGCTTGAATGAAGATCTGTCTGTGTTTGTGATCGCCTGTATGGATGATGAGCTGCAATTGCTTTGCAATACAGTGTCCTTTGTGGATTTCCTGTGGGACATCCACCCCCCTAGGATAGTAGGTGAGCTCCCGGAGATTAATCATGTACACTCCATTGATGATGAAACTTTCCAAAAGAAGAGAGAAATGAGGAGGGACATAAGAGGGATAACAAATAATTCTCAAAGCCATTAAGAGAGAAGTGCGCAAATCAAAGACATACGACAAAAATACAGAAATTGGTCTAGATCAAAGAAATGTATCTGTCTACAAAAAACATGGTGAAAACATGCTGAGGGCTGTGGGGAAGGTACATTCTAGGAATCTTTGGTCCATTATAGACGCAAGAGATAAATCACTGGCAAGCTCTCAATGTAATACAATCCAGTAGTCGGAATGGCATAAACACTTCTCAGCACTCTATGTACAATCAGATAGTGTGGGAAGATTCACATGCGAAGAAATAGACCGGTCCTTGGATTTCACCCAAGACACAATAAGGGATCTGATTAAGAGATCCTCTCGATCTCGGTCTCTGTGGTCAAATGGGTTGAATAATCAGATTTTCAAATCAGATACTCCCATGTGGTCTTACATTTTGTACCATCTATATATGGAGGTTCTTAGGACAAGATTGATCCCTAGGTCATGGTGCAAGACAATAGTGATTCCTAGCTACATGAAGGGTGATCGGGCTGATCTGACAAGCTATCGCCTGATCTCTCTCCTGGATGCAGATTGTAAGATTTCCGCAGGCCTGGTACTAAAGGAGCTGGAAGTGTGGATTAAGAAATCTGGAATTCTTTCTAAAAATCAAATAGGGTTCTGAAGGGGCTTGTCAAAAATGCTAAATGGCCTGCTAACCAGTATTGTATCAAGTGAATCCTTCCTCAAGGGCAGATGTCCCCTCTTTGGAGCATGGGTAGTTTAACAGGTGTTTGACACAGTAAATAGAACTCATCTGTGTGAAAAGCTAAGAATTTGGCGTCTTCCTGCCTTCTTACTAGCTATAATAGTAGAGCTTCACGTGCGATCCTATTTGAGGGTAGGACTGGATAGGCAGTGGAATATCTCTATGTGGATCCTGACTGAGCGTGGGGTAAGGCAGGGGGGCATAATAGCCCCTTGCTTGTTCAACCTCTACTTGGCCGATCTGGCCATAACATTGAGAAAGTGTGGCCTGGTAAGTTCAAAGGTGGGATTGGCATGTTTGACCTGGGTGGCCTATGCTGATGACAGTGGTGCTCGAACACACCCCGGTTGGACTCCAACGCTTGCTAGATGCATTGGGAGAGTATGCCCAGTTTTAAGATCAATCCAACTAAGTCCAAAATTGTAATTTTCAAACGACCATTGAAAAGGGCCCCTGCTTTTATTTGGAGGCTGGCGGGGGAGGTCGTTCCTGTCAAACAAGAGATACTGTACCTGGGTTTCAATCTGAGCTCTTTCCCATCACAGGAGCATGTGAAGGTAACTGTGGATGGGAAATGTAACCAATTGGGCTTCCAAAAGAAGAAAAGAAAATACGATCTATGCAAGTTTTCAGAGATGCTATTCATAAAATTCTACACTGAAAAGGTAATCCCAGTTTTGCTGTAATGGACAGATATGAACCCAATACTAAGCACTATAGATTGGGCAAGGTTAGAAGGTAAACTATGGAAGAATGTTCTATCGCTTCCACAGTCACTTCCAATAGGCTGTGTCATGTACAAGCTAGGGCTACAGTCCCTTCGTGCCCATGCTGAATGCAGGGTGTTATCAACTTATAGATTGATTCTGGTACCATGACCTGATTCCCTCTATGAGGAGATTAATACAGAAATCCAGGCGTGTACAAAGCAGTTTCCAAATAAATTGGAGACTTTGGTGGAGGAAATCCTTGGGTCGTATTATTGTACAATGCAGGATCTTGTGGAAAATCCATTGCAGGTCAAAAATTCCCTAAAAAGAAATCATTGGATTTGAACTATATCAGAAATGCGCAGCCAGAAAATTCACCAATCTCTGTCATTGTGGTATAAACCACGGGCGCAGTTCTGAGTTACCTGAAGCGCTCTACTAGCTATATGATTAGAGCTGATTTTCTAAGATTCCGTCTGAATATTTTACCCACAAGAGAGATTCTGTACATTAGGCATAAGGACCTATACTCTGACCACCTTTGCAAAAGCTGTGATGGGCAGAGTGTTGGAAGTCTGAGACATGTCTTGACTGATTGTATGGGAACAAAGGAACTGAGATTTAAAAGGTTCATGAAATTTGTAGACAAGGACTGGTGGTTGGACCTGCAGTCATTCTGGGAAAGCATTAATGTGGGTCACGAAACCCTGGAAACATGGGAAGTAATTGCAGTATTGAAAGAACTTAATCTGCTGTGTAAACCTGTTTAAAGTGTGTCAGTTAAACTGCCGGTCTCTTGTCTCAACTGGTCATATTAATATCTCTATGCTCGTGCTTGATTTATAGGACGATGGATTTGTGCCTTGTGTTAGTTTTTGCTTTTCGTTTACTTGATGTCTGGTTTTAAATTGCTTCTTTTGCATGTATGTGAAATTTCCAATTTCGGTGGCTGTAACACATTAACAGGCCGATTCATGGAATTAATGTGCGCCGAAAATTTCGGCGCAAGCGTGCGAAAACGTGCGATTCACAATGAAAGAGCGAAAATCGCAGTGCAAGTGCGAATATCGCAGGCAAAGCAGCGCACATCTATTCATTGAAGTCCGTGCGCAAGTAAAATCAGGGATGTGTGCTGAAATAGTGCGCGGCACACGCCGGCGCACAGGTCATCTAACGGCATGCGCTAAGGCCACAGCGAAAGCACACATAGCGCAGTGCACATAACAAAAGTAGGCGGAACACGGGGCATAACACTCGGAATGGGGAACAACTTGTGAAAATGTGGGCGTCACGGGGGAAGTACAGGAGGCAAGTGCGCGGAACGCCCACACGCTCGCCTACAACACGTATTCATGGAATCGAATAGGGCAAACCAGCGCACAGGCAAATACGCACACTGACCCAAACCCGTCCACCACACAAAGGCGAGCGGTAGCGTCCCTGCGCTGGAAGAAAATGTTCACCAAAATGTGCGCTAACAAAAAGCACAAATATACAGCTCTGATGAATGTCCCATACTGTGGCCCCCTAGGACAAATGACGTGCAAAGGGGTATGCAGCAAACAGCGACACCCGCTGTGTGAAAAATTAGCTTGTGCGTGTATTTCGTGTGTGCACGTGAAGTTTCACACGCGATCGGGCATGGGGGAGTGGGGTATGTGTATTTCAGGGGTGCACGTGAAGTTCCCCACGCGATCGTGCCTGGGGGAGCGGGATACGTGTATTCCAGGGGTTCGTGGGAAGTTTCAAACGCGATAGGCCCTGTGCGAGTGGGGTGCGTGTATTCCTGGGTTTGCGTGAAGTTTCACACGCGATTGGGCTGGGTATGTGTAAATCTGGGGTGCACGGGAAGTTTCACACGCGATTGGCCTTGGTCGAGCAGGGTACGTGTATTTCGGGGGTGCACGGGAATTATCACACGCGACAGGCCCTGTGCGAGTGGGGTACATGTATATCTGGGGTGCAGGGGAGTCCTACACGTGAATTGGCAGTGTGGGTCCTCCCAGGTGTTCCCTCTACACCCTCCACGGCCCCTGCAGGCAGCCCACACCACAGGGGACTTCATGTTCCGCAGGCAGCCCATCCACCATGGGCATGCCCCCAGGCAAGCCACATGTCAGCTTGTACAACTACTACTACTGATCACCAACGCATGACCCCCTCCACCCTCACCCCCCAGCAGTGCGGGGCACCTGCCAGCAGGCCCACACTCATGTCCCCTTGCACCCCCACCCCCCAGCAGTGTGGGGCACCTGCCAGCAGGCCCCCACTCATGTCCCACTCATGTCCCCCTGCACCCCCACCCCCCACCAGTGCGGGGCACCTGCCAGCAGGCCCTCACTCATGTCCCCTTGCACCCTCACCCCCCAGCAGTGCTGGGCACCTGCCAGCAGGCCCCCGCTCATGTCCCCTTGCACACCCACCCCCCAACAGTGTGGGGCACCTGCCAGCAGGCCCCCACTCATGTCCCACTCATGTCCCCCTGCACCCCACCACCCAGCAGTGCGGGGCACCTGCCAGCAGGCCCCCACTCATGTCCCCTTGCACACCCACCCCCCAGCAGTGCGGGGCACCTGCCAGCAGGCCCCCACTCATGTCCCCTTGCACCCCCACCCCCCAGCAGTGTGGGGCACCTGCCAGCAGGCCCCCACTCATGTCCCACTCATGTCCCCCTGCACTCCCACCCCCCACCAGTGCGGGGCACCTGCCAGCAGGCCCTCACTCATGTCCCCTTGCACCCTCACCCCCCAGCAGTGCTGAGCACCTGCCAGCAGGCCCCCGCTCATGTCCCCTTGCACACCCACCCCCCAACAGTGTGGGGCACCTGCCAGCAGGCCCCCACTCATGTTCCACTCATGTCCCCCTGCACCCCACCCCCCAGCAGTGCGGGGCACCTGCCAGCAGGCCCCCACTCATGTCCCCTTGCACACCCACCCCCCAGCAGTGCGGGGCACCTGCCAGCAGGCCCCCACTCATGTCCCCTTGCACCCCCACCCCCCAGCAGTGCAGGGCACCTGCCAGCAGGCCCCCACTCATGTCCCACTCATGTCCCCCCGCATCCCCACCCCCCACCAGTGCGGGGCACCTGCCAGCAGGCCCCCACTCATGTCCCACTCATGTCACCCTGCACCCCCACCCCCCACCAGTGCGGGGCACCTGCCAGCAGGCCCTCACTCATGTCCCCTTGCACCCCCACCCCCAGCAGTGCGGGGCACCTGCCAGTAGGCCCCCACTCATGTCCCCTTGCACACCCACCCCCCAACAGTGCGGGGCACCTGCCAGCAGGCCCCCACTCATGTCCCCTTGCACCCCCACCCCCCAGCAGTGCAAGGCACCTGCCAGCAGGCCCCACTCATGTCCCACTCATGTCACCCTGCACCCCCACCCCCCAGCAGTGCGGCACACCTGCCAGCAGGCCCCCACTCATGTCCCCTTGCACACCCACCCCCCAGCAGTGCGGGGCACCTGCCAGCAGGCCCCCACTCATGTCCCCTTGCACCCCCATCCCCCAGCAGTGCGGGGCACCTGCCAGCAGGCCCCCACTCATGTCCCCCTGCACCCCCACCCCCCACCAGTGCGGGGCACCTGCCAGCAGGCCCCCACTCATGTCTCCTTGCACCCCCACCCCCCCAGCAGTGCAGGGCGCCTGCCAGCAGGCTCCCACTCATGTCCCCTTGCACACCCACCCCCCAGCAGTGTGGGGCACCTGCCAGCAGGCCCCCACTCATGTCCTCTTGCACCCCCACCCCCAGCATTGCGGGGCACCTGCCAGCAGGCCCCCACTCATGTCCCTTTGCACCCCCACTCCCCAGCAGTGCGGGGCACCTGCCAGCAGGCCCCCACTCATGTCCCCCTGCACCCCCACCAGTGCGGGGCACCTGCCAGCAGGCCCCACTCATGTCCCCTTGCACCCCCAGCCCCCAGCAGTGCGGGGCACCTGCCAGCAGGCCCCCACTCATGTCCCCTTGCACACCCACCCCCCAGCAGTGCGGGGCACCTGCCAGCAGGCCCCCACTCATGTCCCCTTGCACCCCCACCCCCCAGCAGTGCGGGCCACCTGCCAGCAGGCCCCCACTCATGTCCCCTTGCACCCCCACCCCCAAGCCCCCACTGATGTCCCCTTGCACCCCCACCCCCCAGCAGTGCGGGGCACCTGCCAGAAGGCCGCCACTCATGTCCCACTCATGTCCCCCTGCACCCCCACCAGTGCGGGGCACCTGCCAGCAGGCCCCCACTCATGTCCCCTTGCACCCCCACCCCCCAGCAGTGCAGGGCACCTGCCAGCAGGCCCACACTCATGTCCCCATGCATCCCCACCCCCCAGCAGTGAAATGGTGATCCCACGACACAAACCAAAAGTCAACTATGTACATCAACACATGTCCGCCACATGAAGGCAGGCGGTAGCTTCCCTGCGCATTAGAAAAATGTGCGCTAAGAAAAAGCTGTATATAAAGCTCCGATGAATGTCCCATACTGTGGCCCTCTAGGACAAATGACGTGCAAAGGGGTACGCAACAAACACGAACACCCGCTGTGTCAAAAATAGCATGTATTTTTGGGGCTCGCGGGAAGTTTGACACGCGATTGGGCCTGGGCGAGCGGGGTACGTGTACTTCAGGGGCTCGTGGGAAGTTTTACATGCGATTGGGCCTGGCCGAGCGGGGTCCGTGTACTTCCGGGGCTCGCGGGAAGTTTGACACGCGATTGGGCCTGGGCGAGCGGGTTACATGTATCACTGTGGTGGGCATGGAAGTACAGGAGGCAAATGCGCGGAACGCGCACACGCAAAAAAAGATGCGCTAATCCGGAAACACGTACACAAGCAGGAAGCAGGCGTACGTCGACTCGCGCAGCATAAAAGTGCGTGCAAACAACAAACAAGCTCAGACGCCAGGATGAATATACCGTTCCTAGCAGCGGTGGCCGTGGGATACCGCAGGAGGAGGAGGAGGATAGCCAGGGCCAGAATTTTTACACCCAGAACAAGCCTTTTTGGGATGCCTGATGACCACGTGTATTGGAGGTACAGGTTTCCACCTCACATAATACTCGACCTGGTCAGTGAGTGGGAGGATGACCTCACATCACCCACCCTCTGCTCCCAAGCACTCAGCCCCCTGGTGAAGGTCCTTAATGTACTGCACTTCTTGGCCACTGGATCATTTCAGCGGACAAGTGCCATAGTGGGGGGGGGGTGTCACAGGCCACGCAGTCACGCTGCCTACACCAGGTCTTGGCCATCATGACTGCATGCCCATCAGTACGCAGGCACATATACCTGCCCAGAACACCTGCAGAAAGGCAGGCTGTCGTCCAGGATTATTACGGGGTGGCACACTTCCCCAAAGTGCTAGGTGCCATTCACTGCACCCATGTGGCTCTACGTCCCCACAGGGCATCTGAGCACATCTATAGAAACTGCAAGCACTGGCATTCCATCAACGTCCAGGTAGTATGTGATGCCAAGAGAATCATCACCTCAGTATATGCCAACTATCCAGGGTCCACCCACGACAGTTTCACTTACAGATTGTCAACCCTAAACCGGGACCTAGAAGCTGGTCGGCATGGCGATACATGGCTGATTGGTGAGTATAAATGCCACAGCACATGCATGCATGTCAGATACTGAGTAATGTCACAACCGCACTAATGATACCCATCACCACCTCCCTAGGGGACAGTGCCTACCCTCTGAGCACCCACATGATGAAGCCAATTCGGAACCCCACCACGCCACCCGAGGTAAAATACAACACAGCCCATATTGCAACCCGGGGCATAGTGGAGCGCACATTCGGAGTGCTCAAGTCACGCTTTCGCTCCTTTGACCGTTCTGGCGGGCAGCTGTTATACGCTCCCCCAGCAGTGTGCATGATCATAGTGGCAGCATGTGTCCTGCACAACGTTGCAACATGCAGGGACCTGCCGGTGGACATGGTGTTGCCCCCACATCCCCAACCACATGCACGCCTGCGCATGGGAGGGGAAAGGGCACGGGGTGAGGCAGCCCGTACGCAGCTGGTGGCTAATTACTTCACCTAAAATCACACCCCTGTGGAGTGCTCACAGCCCTGGCATATACCAGCTGACTATCAATGATGATGAGTCAACTGGCAGTCAACTGTCACAACCATACCAGCCTGAGATTGTTCACCTGGTAGTGTTCCATTGTGTGCATCCCTACCTACACAAACACCACCAATGCTGTGTCATCAAAAGACACACTTCTATGCTGCTAAAATCATTACCCCCTTGCAAGATACAACATGACAACAGTGCCATGTCACCCAACACCTCCCCAGCACCGCCCCCAACACACCATGGCATGTCATGCTATGTGAGAGCAAACAAAGGAATCCCCAAAACATGACACAAGTGTCACAAAGTACAGTGTCCCGATTGGAAAATGGCCACACACAATATGCTCCCATTAATGTAGAACTGACAACACACATGACCAAAGACTTACCACAATACAATGCAGCTAGCCACCCCAAACATAGCATTCACATGACAGTACTAAGTTAAAGGATACGTAGACTTACAACCTGGTGATGCTAGCACATCGACCACTTCCAACTGTACAATGTTGGTGCCATGCAAATCTGGAAGTGCACTGCTTACAAGATGAACTCCATCTTCAAAGTAGATGGCCTTGTGAAGACATGTGGAATTAACCTGCAAATTAGGAGGGAGACATGGATGCACAAGCACACATCAATACACCATGCAGTGTACAATACTACAACAATATGCACTAGGAATGTATACACAGTATTGACTACAGACTGCCCACACATGTCATGGGAGTCCAACGTCACTGTGTAAGTTACTGTCACTTGGGCACACCCTTTGCAAGCCCATGGTAATGGGAAGCAGGAGGGGTGTGTGTCTCATGAACCCAAGCATCTAACCCAAACTCAGGACAAGCCTGCATGTGCCCAGCCGGAATACAGTGGATGCCCACGGGAGCCAAACATCAAAAACCAAAAACCAAAATCCAAAAATCAAAAATCAAAAATGGCCATGTGGGGATCAGGGGGGTGGGGGAGGCCGCCCAGGAGGTCCGAGGACAAGGTGCACACCAACAGCCTCCTGTGTGGATGTTGCGAAAAAAAAAAACCTCCATGGGCTCATGGCCTGCACGGCTACGCTATCGTGAGAGATTCAGAATCGCTGTGGTCGCTCTCATTACCCTGTGCTGCTGACGCCACAGGAGGTGGTGGTGCTATGGGAGGCAGCCCACGCAAAGCCCTAGTCTGGTCCTCCATGGCAGCAAGCATGCAGGTGTGGAAGGTCTCGTTCTGGAGGATTATGGTGCGGCGATCCCCATGCACCACCTGACGTTCTGCCCGGACCTCCTCCCGAGTTGCCTGCATCTCTGCTGAGAGCGTACGTGTGACACGCTCCAGCAGCTGTTCTGTCCTCGGGACAGTGGAAGCCTCAAGCTCCACAAGAGTCTGCCTGAGGTGACGGACTTCTACCCTCAGGGCTTCCCTCTGGCCCTGGGACTCTAAAGAAATGGCTTCCCGCAGAGTGTCCAGGGCCGCCCGTCTGTCCCTGTTGGACGCCAACATGTCCTCCCTGAGTGATTGGCAAATGGAGTCTGTTGCCTGCTGTAGTTGCTCCATCTGCCTCTCTGGGGGGACAATAAAAGTGGCCACCCTCTCCATAGCTTGAGCCATCATCTCAGATCCTGGTGCCTGTTGGTTTGCCATACTGTATATGGATTTCTCCCATGCGGTATTGCCTGGTGGCGTACAGCCACCGCGTTGGCGGGCACCACACCTGTCTGGGGCAAGGCGAACTGTGCCTTGCTGTGTCGGCACTGCTTGAGGCTGCAGGACTGCATTCCCCCTCTGATCTGCTTGCGCAGGAACAGGATCAGATGTTGCGGAGTGTGGCCCTGCATCCGTAACCACCAAAGGCGGACCTACCAACACTGACATCCCCATAGTGGGCTGAACCCCTGGTGCAGGTGGGTCGGACAGAACAGAATCCCTCCCAGAAATACCTACCTGCCAAGCCACATAGGTCTCATCATCCGAATCAACACCCGAAAAGAGGTCTGGGGAGGTGCACCCAGAGACACCCCTGGAGAGAACGGTCTGCAGCAAGAGTGGGTTCTCACCCATCACCACACCCCGTCCCCCACTGGTGCCCGGTCGTGCCTGAGATCCCTCATGGGTCTGCACCATCTCCTCACCCTCAACAGCATCAAGTGCGTCATCCCCTGCAGAACCATGAAAGACAAAAAATGGAAACAGGCATTAGCACCATGGCACACAATTAGGCCTCACAAGGTACAGAACCAGTACTTGATTGACACATGTCCCACATGACTATAACCCTCCCATGCATGCACTGTCACTGAGTTTGAAGGGGAGGAAAATGTCAGACACTGATGACACCAAGATGGAAGAGCAACACATTAGCTGCATGCTGGCTAGCAGAGCCATCACACATTGGCCTGTGAGTGGCATGTCCAATCCACATACATGACACATGCCATCACACAGATGGCATGTACCATAGGCATGTCACATATCGTTTGACAATAGGGCTGAGATATGCGTAGTGAAAGTGGGGGGATCGAAACAATCAGCCTGAGCGAACAATGAGAAATACGGAACAATGTTGTTGCAAGATGCCACTTCAAGGGCAACTGGCGTGATGTTGCACAAAAAGTCTACTGTGGGCAGAAGGGATACTGTAATACCCAAATCCAGGGGCGCGGAATGTTTTGGATGAAGCACATGGGTGACCCAAACCACTCAGGCACACACACCCTCACCTGGCACTCAATCAGAACCCCTCACACACACAACATACACATGGATCACACAAACATGCATGTGCACTCACCGGACAATGCCTTGTAATCTGGCAGATCTCCCACACCTTGGATCTGTTCCTCTGTGATGTAGGTCCCAGCAACAGACTCATGTACAGTGAGTTCAATGTCCTCTTGTGGAGACCCACCTCCAGTCACCAGAGTAGCGGCATGACTTGAGGCCAGCTTTTTCTTTGCCCTGCGCTTAAGGTCGTTCCAGCGCTTGTAGCACTCACCAGCTGTAGCCCTCACTGATCCAAGGGCACTTATGATGTCCGCGACGGTCTGCCAGTGTGCCTGACGTCGGGCAGGTGTGGTCTTGCACCCTGAAGTGATCAACATTTCGCTGTTGTGTGCGGACACATACTGCACAAGTGCATCACGTTCGGCATCATTGAACCTAGGCTTCCTTTGCGTGCAGGACTGCGTAGCCGTGTCTGGGGTATCAGCCCGTAGTGGACGAGCACTCTTCCTCTTTTTTTTGGAAGGTGGTGGGGATCCTGAGTGGCCTACGCCGCTTTGGCCACTAGGGGCAGGAGCACCGGTGGACTGGGTAGTTGGAGTGTGGGAAGGCACACTGAGCATGGGACTTGGTGCAGGCATTAGCTGAAGTGTTACGTAGTCAGGGGGAACGTTAGCAAGATGGACTGGGACCAACACAGCCCTGGCTGCAGCCTCCCCACCCTGCCTACTCTGGGCAGCAGATGACATAGCTGCCCCTTATCCACGTGGCCTGGTGAAACCAACATGCACCGCCACACGTGGCTTAGACTTGGCGACCTGGAAGTCAGCCTGGGAGTCACCCTCTGCCAGGGCAGGTGCCACAATAGGCCGGTCCAACAAGGGCTGATCAGAGATGGTGTCAGCCACGTTTCCCTCAACTATGGGGGGGGGGCATGGGTGTCCCTGACTGGTCCTCCACACATGGGGGGCTAGGGGTACCCTGCAAATCCTGGCCACGTCCCCTACCGCGCCCACCACGGCTACCTCTTGAGGCTTGGCCACCTTTGCCACCCTTACCGCTTGGTCAGCTCCCAACCATGGCACTGATGTTGTTGTGCGTATGGGAGTTGCAGTAAACTATTGTTCTGGGCAATTAGGTGTCAAAGGGGTAGGGTACTAGATGGAATTCGTACCCTAGTGCTCTAGCAAGGCTGTATGTGACCCCTGGGGAAAGATAAAGGGTCACGCAATGCACAGGCACCCCAAAAACAGAATATAACATGCACGCAACCCCTCGTAGACCACGTGCGTGGAAAAATGAACCCGCACTACGCTGTGGCACCCAGAAACACAAAAATGAACGTACGCGTGTTACACGCAGCCTACAATGACCTCTGAAGGGGTACGCAACACAAGGGGCAAGCAGAGTTGGTAAATACGTGCGCGACTCACTGTCTGCCTGGAAAATGAGCATGAAAAATACGCGCGTGTGCGCGTTGGCAACACCCCCGCCAAAAGAAGAATTGTACACTGTCTGAGGAGACAGGACAAAATAAGAAGTGAACGCATTTTGAGGAAACAGGCCCAACAGAAAATCAGAAAAAAGCTGTCAGAGGTAACAGGGAGTACAAACTAGAAACGCTGTGAAGTAAATCGCGTGTGAACCGTCAAGAAGTACAGAATTCACCCACTCGCTCTCCACGAAAAGCACGTACAAGGAAATGACGTCCTACACCTGCCTTTTGAACTGGCCCACACGTCCAACGTCACTTCCGCGTATACGCGCTAAGGCCCTAAACTCCAATTACACGAGCTGACACTCGGACGTGCAGTTCTTGGACGTGTAACATGCACCCGTGTTCATGGAAACGCCCGCATGCACACGTCACAGACGCGCTTACGCGCTAAGGGCCTTTGGTCCAATGAAATCGCGTACGCGTGCTGACGCGCTTACGCGCTAAGGGCCTTTCCTCGAAATACACGCTGACGTGCTAGATTTTCACGTGCCAAATCACTCCGTATCAAGCTGGCCACGTGTTCACACACGGAAGACCACGCTCCTGCCCAGAAGACTGAATTACTGCCCCCAGAGCCCCGAGCACGCTCCCACCAGCCATCTGCTGCTGCCTGTCTGCCTTCTGCCCACGTGCCCTGCTATTTGGTGCCTGCACGTCAGCCATCTGCAGTGGTTCAGTTGCTGTGTCCACCCCTGCTGGAACAGAAGACTCCCGACTGGGATTCCATCGCTCCACAGCCCAGCCCCAGGACCCAGTTGCCCACCCACTCCTGCCTCTGGGGTTGCCATGTCGGGCACTACACCATCTGGCACCACTGGCAACCCCCAGCCAGAGAGGCAGAGGGCCACCAGCTTCACTGCCACCGAAGTTGGTGTCCTGGTGGAGCATGTCCTGGGGCATTATGATGCCCTCTCTGGAACATCAAGCGCCAACAAGGAAGGACGGGAGAGGATCTGGGACAACGTAGTGGTTGCCATCAACGTGGAGGGGGTGGCAACCCGCGACATCAAGCACCTCAAGAAGCGCTGGGAGAACTTCAGGTCCAGGACCCTCCACAAGGCCCAGCGCCTCGCGGACGGGGGCTGGGCACGCCTGAGTGCCATCCAGATGAGGGTCCTGGAACGCGTAGGCCCAGCGCTCCACGCCCAGATCCTTCAGAGGCAGACCCGTCTGGAGTTGAGCGGTAAGTTGCCAAGCATTGCTGTGTGAGACAGTGCATGTTGCAGTGTGCTGGTAGTCTGATGCTTGCCTGTATGTGTACATAGGCCATGTATGGATATGTGTGTGTGCAGGGACATCATGGTCATGCATGTGAAACCAGTTATGTGTGAACCACATGGTTGGTGCATGTGGTTGAAGTAACATGGGGAGCTCTATATGGAATGCACACATGAATGCATGGCTGTCTCTGTTCCTGGACATGGAAGGGGGGGTGAGGAATGGGTGCTGATGTCATGTACATGTATGGTGCACATGTGTGTGTGTGCCTGAGAAGTGTGTGTGTGAGTTTGAAACGCCATGGATGCATGTGACTTTGAAGGCAACATCTTGGTTTACAGGGGCCCTTCTACATGGATGTTGATGTTGATTGCAGGTGCACGGACTGTTTCTGCATGTGTGTTGCGTGCATTCACCCATGTGTTGTAGAATGACAGGATGGAAGTGACATTTGACAGTGCCACTCATGTGTTATTGCTTCCTGTCTAGGGTATTTTGTACTGTACCCTGATGCTTGTGTTCTATGTCTCCCTCTACGCAGCGTCAAGTGAAGAAGAAGGCGGAGTCGGCGCTGTGGAGCCAAGCGGCGGGGATGCCTCCACTGGGCGGTGACGCAAGGCCCAGCCACCCTCCCAGGAATTACCATCATCCGGGAGCGAGGGGGCTGGTGCTGCGTCTGACTCAACAGCTGTGGCGGAAGGGCCGGGTGAGCCCCCACAGGGGCTTCCAATGGCGGAAGACGGTGTGGAGACATCCAGGTTGGTGGTCTCCACAGAGGAGGAGGAGCCCGCTACTGAGCTGCACATGGGGCCTGGTGGGGGTAGTACCAATGGTGCAAGTGGTGCAGTCCAGGGCCAGGGTCAGGAGGCAGCACAGGTCACCGCGGAGGGGCCTGTGCATGTCGCTGTCCTTGACCCTGTGACTGCACCATCATGCACCAGCTGGGAGGCCCCGTCCCAGGCCCATCCGCAGGTAGGGGAGAGTGCCATATCACCTGCCTCTCCACTACCTGCGGACGAGGGGTCCTGCGACTGTATGGGATCCGTCCTGGTTGATGTCGCGTTGCGCACGCGTGTCATTCGTGATGACGTGCGTCCTTCCTGGGTGGAGAACACACGCCATCACGAAGAGCAGCGTCGTGACGTGGCACTGCTGGGAGGGGCCCTGGTCGGAGGGTTCCTACATGTGACGCGCACTCTGGCGGACCTCTCCTCCTCTGTGGAGGCTATGGGCTGGTCATTCTCCACATTGTCTTCCGGCCCAGATTCCACCAGGGCCCCCTGTGGACCTGGCTGACCAACACAGTCAGCTTGGTGGAGCTCACATCCCTGCCACAGTCGGGAGTCAGCCGTCCAGCAGGGGTGGACACCACAACTGGAGACCAGCATATGGAGGATGTGCAGGACCCATCGGACAGGGCACATGGACAGCAGCAGCAGGAGCAGGCTGTAGGTGGGAGCAATGATGGCTCGGGGCCATCAACATCGGAGGGGCAGGCATCGGCCAGAGGGCAGGAGGACCCTGGACGGGAAGTGTCTTCCGTGTGGCAGCGGTTGGGCCATGCGATAGATGCAGAGCTGCAGCGGGCTGAAGAGGCACGGCTCACGATGGTCAGGGAGGAGAACTCCATGCATAGGGCCCTGAGGTGGGCCGAGTGTCTCGAGGCCATTCGCAGGGACCTGGAGTTCCAGATGTCATCGTCCCTGCGAACCCTCGGGGCCATGGAAGAGGACCGTCTCCGGGACATCGAGCAGGAGTTCGATGATGCCGTGGCCCGGAACATCAACATGTGAGCCGTTGGACTTGCCCGCTCCCCTTGTAAATAGTTATTTAGTTAGTATTAGGTTTCCTTTGTTTTTTTCTTTATTTTTGACCTTTTGGACAATGGACCACATTTTTGTATATAGTTTTTTAATTAGGTAGGAGTTGGACCCTGGATTGTTCATCTGTGTATAGTTGACTGTTGGATTCTACTTTTTTCCTTGGATTTCCCCATGGAGCAATGGTTTTCACTTTTCTTTTTCCCTTGGATTTCATTTTTTGAACTGTGACTTTGGACACCTTTCCTTTGGATTATGATTTGTTGTTTTTCATTATTTTACAGACATGCAGCTTTTCTTTTTAAATTTCTATTGTCGTTTGTTTGATTTTAATTCCATTCATGTTGCTTTCAATACATTTTTTTCTTCAAACTTCGATGTGTGGTATTATCTCATTGGTTTCATGCATGTCATGACATGGGTTTTGAGATTCACTTGCACCCATTGTGTGTGTGTGAGGGACATGTCTTCATTTACATACTTGCCATTGGGGTTGTGTCATGTAATTGGCATTTCTATGTGGGTGGGTGCAATACTTGGGTGGGTCTTTGGCATGTGGAGGCTGGCCATAAGGGCCATGGATCTAGATTCTGATGACGTGTTGGCTGGGGGACATGGGTCAGGGCCTGCTGGCAGGTGACCTGCACTGCTGGGGGGTGAGGGTGCTGGGGGACATGAGTGGGGGCCTTCTGGCAGGTGCCCCACACTGCTGTGGGGTGGGTGTGCAAGTGGACATGGTTGGGGGCCTGCTTGCAGGTGCCCTGCACTGCTGGGGGTGGGGGAGCAAGGGGACATGAGTTGGACATGAGTGGGGGCCTGCTGGCAGGTGCCCTGTACTGCTGGGGGGTGGAGGTGCAGGGGGACATGAGCGGGACATGAGTGGGGGCCTGCTGGCAGGTTCCCCGCACTGCTGGGGGGTGGGGGTGCAAGGGGACATGAGTGGGGGCCTGCTGGCAGATGCCCCGCACTGCTGGGGTGTGGGGGTGCAGGGGGACATGAGTGGGACATGTGTGGGGGCCTGCTGGCAGGTGCCCGCACTGCTGGGGGGTGGGGGTGCAGGGGGACATGAGTGGGACATGAGTGGGGGCCTGCTGGCAGGTGCCCTGCACTGCTGGGGGGTGGTGCTGCAAGGGGACATGAGTGGTACATGAGTGGGGGCCTGCTGGCAGGTGCCCTGCACTGCTGGGGGGTGGGTGTGCAAGGGGACATGAGTGGGGGCCTGCTGGCAGGTGCCCTGCACTGCTGGGGGCTGGGGGTGCAAGGGGACATGGGTGGGACATGAGTGGGGGCCTGCTGGCAGGTGCCCCACACTGCTGGGGGGTGGGGGTGCTGGGGGAGATGAGTGTGTGCCTGCTGGCAGGTGCCCTGCACTGCTGTGTGCTGGGGGTGCAAGGGGGTAATGCTTTGGTGATCACTAGTGCAAGGTGACATGTGGCTTGGCTGGGGGGACATGCCCATGGTGGATGGGCTGCCTGCGGGACATGACCAGGGGTGCAGGGTAGTCCCCTGTGGTGTGGTCTGCCTGCAGGGGCCATGGAGGGTGTAGACGGAACACCTGGGAGGACCCACACTGCCAATTCATGTGTAGGACTCCCCTGCACCCCCGAAATACACATACCCCACTCGCACAGGGCCTATCGCGTGTGAAACTTCCCCGCACCCCAGAAATACACGTACCCTGCTGGAATCACGTGTGGGACTTGCCACGCACCCCTGTAATAAGCGTGCCCTGCTGAAATCACGTGTAAAAATTCCCTGCAACCCAGTAATACAAATACCCTGCTGGAATCGCGTGTTGAATTTCCCCGCACCCCAGAAATACACGTACCCTGCTGAAATCGCGTGTGGACCTTCCCACGCACCCAAGTAATACACGTTCCCCGCTCGCCGTTTGCCGTTTGGCAGCCCTGTATACTGGTCCAGGGTTAGCGCAGCCTTTTGCGATGAATTGTGAATTTTAATGGCTTTTCCTTGCGCGAGGGCGTTCTTGGGGGCGTAACTGGCGCAGCTGCAGGGTCTCTGCGCCTCTCTGCGCCACTCTGCGCCACAGCTGGTTTTGGAGGCTGAAATCCATGAATACGCTGTGCGCGGATATCGATTTTAGCACACGCGGCTGGCGCAGACATTCGCACGCGCACACTTTGCGCCAGCCGCATGTGCCACTTTTGTGCAAAATTCTATGAATTACCCTGTAAATAAAAAAAATAAGCAATGGATGTCTCTAAAAAGACCTAAACACAGCATTCTTAAAGCAAGCTTTTAACATGTACACTGTTTTATCTGAAAAACCTCATTTTCGCTGATTAGGCATTGGACACCATCAACAAACTAAAATATGAAGCAAGTAATGTGCCACCAATGACTCGGCCAAAGAGATGGAGAACAGGACCCCAACAGAAAACTGAAAAGATAACACATGACTGATAAGACCACGAATGTTCCCAGCTCACCCATGTGGTCAAACACATTCAGCAGTATTTGAAATGGAGGACATTTTCAAGTAATATAAATAGTCTAAAACTAAATAAAATATTTTAAACATCCTGCTGAATGCAATTTAAATTGCAGTGAGGAGGAGGAAACGTGCACTTTGTTTCTCTTGATATAACGTGATGCTAATGACAAATTCCTTTCGCCTTACGACTTAGAGACAAACATATAGTGAATAATGAGGGACAATGTAAACAAGAATTGGAGAAAATGACCAAGAAATTCCTTTAGAGGGGTTATACAAGAAAAGAAAACAAAGAGTCACAGACAAATTTTGAGTCCAAGACTTGTGACTTGTCACTTGACAATAAAGAGAACACAAAACCGTCTACACCACTAGTCTTTGTCAGACAATATTGCACCAAATCATCTAAGATTAAGAAATCTCTTCTGAGAAGTTGAAGAGCCTTTGAACATGATAACAAGCTATGTGACATATTTAGGGAGACACCTATGTTTGCTAACCCAAGAAGTAGCAATCATAGAGATGTACTGGTACAAACCAGGCCAGGCCAGACACCGAAAATGAGCTCAAAAAGTACATGCACTTACCCCTGTTTGAACTGCTACTATTGTAACATTATCAATAAGGGCAACACAGTACTTAACCTTAGAACAGGGGAATAAAATTGAATTCAGACATTACGCTATGTGCAATACTAACAATGTGGTCTATGCCATTAAATGTCCATGTGGACTCTACTATGTGGGACAGACATTCAAAAAGTCAAAACAAGATGGAATGCGCATTGTGCTAACATTGGGCTCCTCAACTCAAATTCGGCAGCAGAAATATACTTTGACCAAAATAGACATCAAATAACACAAATGAGATTCCAGATCTTGGAGCTGACAGAGACCCTCATTAGGACCCCGGCGTTAACCAATGGCGCCATTAGCGCCATGGTTAACGCTGGTAACTTACCGACTCCGCCATGGTTACATGGGGCATTACCACCCCATTCCAAGGTTGGCGGGGCGGTAATTCCCCATTTACCATTGGCCCTTCCCCATTCCCATTTTTGCCCCATAGGGCTCAATGGGAATGGGGAAGGCGGTAATTACGGTGCTGCAAATTGCGGTACCATAATTACCTTCAAAGTCCCATTGCGGGTCCCTAGTTTAACGGCTGGTCCAGACCAGCCGTTAAGGTCGGGAGCCGCAAAGGGACCTCGTAGTAAGGCGTTAAGGGGTTAACGGCGCCGCAACCTTTTATGGCGCCGTTAACCCCTTAACGCCAGGGTCCTAATGAGGGCCAGAGAACCTTAACATGAGTATAAGCAAGAAAACGAAACAAAAAGAAGCATATTGGATTAAAAGATTAGATTCTGGGAGTAATTCATGGATTCAAGCACAAAAGTGGCGCACACGGCTGTCTCACAGAGGGAGCGTGCGCCAGCTTGCGCCAGCCGTGTGCACCAAAACCCATTTTGACGCACCGTGTATTAATGTATTAATGGATTCAAACATCCCTGACCAGCTGTGGCGTAGCGTGGTGCAGCGACCCTGCAGCAGCTCCAGTTATGCCCCCAACCCCGCCCCGTGCGCCAAAAACATCTGCACAAATCCCCTACATGGCGCAAAGGCCAGTGTACCAGCATACAGCCCCCCAACAACTAAATGGTGCTAAAAACGCCACTCAGCCCTCACGCGACAACCCAATCACATGTAAAACTCCCCGCGCAACCCTCGGAATACGCGTACCCCGCTCGCGGCAGCCCAATCGCGTGTAATGTCCTGTACCCCTCTCGCGTCAGGCCTATCAAGTGTAAAACTCCCTGGGCACTCCTCAGAATACGTGTACCCCGCTCACACCAGTCCAATCGCATTTAAAACTCCCTGCTCACTCCTCGGAATACGCGTACCCCACTCGCGTCAGGCCAATTGTGTGTAAAACTCCCCGTGCATGCCTCAGAATACCTGTACCCCGCTCACGCCAGGCCAATCGAGTGTAAAACTCCCTGCGCACCCCTCAGAATACGCATACCCATTCGAGCCAGCCCAATCACTTGTAAAACTCCCCGTGCACCCCTCAGAAGACACATACCCAGCTCGTGCCAGGCAAATAGCGTGGAAGAAGTCCCCCCTGTGGTGTGGGCTGGCTGTGGGGCATGTCCAGGGGGATGGTGAGCCTGCGGGGCATGGGGAGGGTGGATGGGCTGCCTGCAGGGCATGGGTAGGGTGGATGGGCTGCCTGCGGGGCATGTCCAGGGGGGATAGTATGCCTGCGGGGCATGGGGAGGGTGGATGGTCTGCCTGTGGGGCATGGGGAGGGTGGATGGGCTGCCTGCGGGGCATGGAGAGGGTGGATGGGCTGCCTGCGGGGCATGTCCAGGGGGGATGGTCTGCATGCCGGGCATGGTGAGGGTGGATGGTCTGCCAGCGGGGCATGTCCAGAGGTGATGGGCTGGCTGTGGGGCATGGGGAGGGTGGATGTGCCTGCGGGGCATGTGTAGGGGGATGGTCTGCCTGCAGGGCATTTCCAGGGGTGATGGGCTGGCTGCGGGGCATGGACAGAGGTGGAGGGTGGACCCCTGTGGTGTAGGCTGGCTCCACACCACACTGCTGCGTCAATTTGGGGGTACGCAAGTGAGAATTACATGTGACTTCGCTGGCACGAGGGGGTTATGTGTATTCCGGGGTACGCAAGTGAGAATAACAAGCGATTTCGCTGGCGCGAGCGGGGTCCATGTATTCCAGGGTACGCAAGTGAGAATTACACACGATTTGGTAGTGTGTGTCCTAATGGTGTGTCCTCCCCCCTCCCCATGCCCCACAGGCAGCCCATACCACAGGTCCCCCCTAAACCACTGGTCATGCCCCGCAGGCAGCCTATCCACCCTGACCATGCCCTGTAGACAGGTCACACTAAGGGGGACCACCATACACCCCTGACCATGCCCCGTAGGCAGCCCATCACCCCTGGTCATGCCCTGCAGGCAGCCCATCCACCCTCCCCATGCCCCACAGGCAGACCATCCACCCTCCTGATTCCCCGCAGGCGGACCATCCCCCCTGGACATGCCCCACAGGCAGCCCATCACCCCAGAACATGCCCTGCAGCCATCCCATGACCCCTCCCCGTGCCCTGCGGGCAGCCTACATCATAGGTGTCAAGCTCACCTGGGTCTCTAAGGGAGCAATGGATTCCTCCAGTCTCTTCCTCTCATTACACCTGGGCTGGGATGCTGACCTGCCAAAAGAATGCGTGTTAAGAGGGCTTTCTGTAAATAGACTTTACAAACCTCCCTCCGCCCTCCCGGTGTCCCTAGTGAGATGTATTCCCTTACTTTGGGTGTGGCTCACCTTTTGGTTTAGTGTGGCGCGCTCTCAATCCTGCTTCTGCAGGTGCGCAGCAGTCTGGGGTCCGGGACTAGTGGCTTCACTAGTTTCAGGGAGATTTAGATGAGAAACACACTCTGTGGTGTTTGCCCAGTTACAGCACTGGGAATTGTTCGTAAGTTCAATTCACAGGCTTAATTCCAGGAGCCCACGAGGCAGAAGCTGCAGGTAAATTCAACAGCGAGCAGAAGGTAAGTCCAATGGAGGCCAGTTACTTCACTGGCTTTGAGTGCATGTTGCAAAGGTGAGTTGTTGGTTGCGGTTATGCTGACCGTTAATATTGAGTTCTTTGTCATTGCAGGTCTCAGAAACGGAGCTTATAGCTGGATGTGGGCGCGGAGAGAAGAATTCCACTAGGCTCGCATACGAAGGTAAGTCACTGTGGTCACGCGGGAGGCTGAGGTATTAATTGCATGTGCGCGCTTACTAGTTCTGACTTGTTTTCTCCTCTTTCGTAGATTGGGTCCGGAGCGCTGCATAGAATGAATATCCGGGCTGTGATGAAGCTGAAACAGGTAAGGATGTACTGTGCTGCAGAGCAGCAGAAACAGGTAAGGATCTGGGCTGCGGTGAACGTGTGCTCAAAGCTACAGAATGCACACAAAGCATGGGCCAATTCTTGGGTGTGGCTTATATAGGCAGCCACACCCAAACACTAGAGTGTGCTTCACAGTTCCACACAGTTCCTGGATGTCACAGAGGCATCCATATTGGAAGCATAGGAAGTGACTAGGAAGTGAAGGCTTTGCCAGAACAAGCTTATGTGAATGATGTACATTCTAAGACTCCCTCAATGCATGTTTTGCTTGCCAGGCCTTTACCGATCTAGCCCCTAATTGTGTCTCCAGCGTTCCCCCATGTGTTGGTATTACTGAGGTGTGGGTCCCTATGCTAGTACCCATGACAGTCCTCCCCCTCAAGGCCCCACCCAACGGTGTTCTTCCTGGTCCGGGTTTGGTGGGATTATCCTGATGAAATTTACATAGTAACTGGGGGGCGTGGATGTTCTCGCTTGGTTCCCATGACCTATCCTGCGGCCCATACCCCTTCCAGTCTACCAGATAGTATAGGGTTCTTTTTGTTATCTTAGAGTCCAGGATACTCTTGACTTCATATTCTGGCTCATCACCCTCTACCACTATTGGAGCTGGGGGTGTTGCTACTCGTGTCTCCGGGTGCACATGTTTTAACAGTGAAACGTGGAACACCGAATGTATGTGCATGCGGGGTGGTAATGCTAGTTTCATGACTGCTGGGGAAATCACAGCTTCGATTGTAAAAGAGCCTATGAATTTAGGTTGAAATTTCCTTGGTCCCTTAAGCGCTATGCATTTTGATGCCAGCCACACAGAGTCTCCAGTCTGATAGCTTGGGGCCCTCTTTCAGTGTTGAACTGCATACCTTTTCTGTGTTTCTTTAGCGACTCGTAGATGTGTCACTGCCTCCTTGGCTGCCCGGGTGATACGTTCATGCAAGGTCTTGACAGCGGGCATTTCAATTGCTTCTGGTGGGTCATATTTGGAAGTCCGTGCATTCCGCCCATATAAGGTATAGAATGGAGTCCATTGAGTAGAAGCATGTGTTGAGTTGTTGTATGCATATTCTGCCATCCACAAGATTTCCAACCAAGCATGGTTTATTTGGTGCAGCAGACAGCGGAGATATTGCTCCAGAGTTTGGTTTGTGAGTTCAGTCTGCCCATCGGTTTGCGGGTGGTGGCTGGTGGACACACAGATTTCTACTCCTGCTAAAACACAGCATTTCTTCCAGAACTGCGATATAAACTGACTCCCTCTGTCAGATATTACTACAGATGGAAATCTGTGTAAGTTCACTATGTGGTCTAAGAGGTTCTGGGCTAGAACCTGATCCAAAGGTATCCCCTTCAAAGGTATGAAGAGGGCCATTTTAGAAAAGAGGTCAACCACCACCAAGATGGTGGTGTACCCGGAACAGGAGGGTAGGTCCGTGACAAAATCCATCGACACTGTGTGCCAGGGAGCGGGAGGTATAGTCAGGGGTTGTAGTAGACCAGCTGGTCTTTTCCTTGATGCCTTGTTCTGAGCGCAAATCCCACAGGAGTTCCCGAAATTAATTGTATCGCTCCGCCAGGTTGGCCACCAATAGTATCTTTTTAACTTGGCCAGTGTTTTAACCCCTCCCGGGTGACACTCCAGGGGTGAATTATGATAACTGGTTATAACCTCCTCCCTAAGAGCATGCGTGGGTAGGTACAGGCATCCCTGGAATTGGGGGAGGTTGTCTTGTATGGAAAAGTGAGCTCCCTTCTGGTTCCAAGTCATCAACTGCTCAGCGGGAATGCTGCTCTTTACTTCTTCCTTGAGCGTATCCAGTGGTGAGAGAGTACTGTCGCAAATGTCTAGGATTTTATCGTTAGGGATTATGTCCACTGGATCTGGACTGTTGTAGGCCTCTTCTCCTTTGCCGATGCGGGATAAGGCGTCTGCCTTGCAGTTCTTGACTCCTGGCCAATAAGTGATTACAAAGTCATACTCAGTTAAGAACAATGTCCAGCGAAGCTGTGGCGATGATTGGGCCTTAGCTGAGCGGAGATATTGTACATTTCGGTGGTCAGTTATGATCGTGATGGTGTGCTTGGCGCCAAGTAAATAGTGTCTCCACTCTTTGAGAGCATTTCTGATTGCTAGGAGCTCTTCATCTGTAGTGGCGTAGTTTAAATCTGCTGGAGAAAATTTCCTTGACCAGAACGCCACAGGATGTAAGTGGCCAGTTGCAGGATTCCGCTGAGATAGGACGGTCCCCATGGCTACACTGGAAGCATCGGTTTCCACGATGTAAGGGAGATCGGGTTGTGGATGCTGTAATACGGGGGCTGAAGTGAACCTGTCTTTCAGTGCACGGAAGGATTCTTCTGCAGCAGGCGTCCACTCAAACTTTCGATTGTTTACGGAGGAGTGAGCTAATCGGGTGCACCAGGTATGAAAAGCCGGGTATGAAGCGTCGATAACAATTTGAAAAGACTAAAAAGCTTTGCACCCCTTTTAGAGATGTGGGCGACGGCTGAGTGAGAATGGCTTCTAACTTTCTGTTGTCCATCCTGATGCCTTGCAGGGACAGCAAAAACCCCAAAAACTCCACCTCTGTGATGTGGGAGGATATCGTCGATGTACACTACAGCACACACGTCGAGTAACTCCCGTAGAACATCATTCACGAAATGTTGAAATTCTGCTGGGGCATTACACAGCCCAAACGGCATCACTTGGTACTCGTATAAGCCGTACCTGGTGCGAAACGCAGTCTTTCATTCGTCACCTTTTTTAACGCGCACTAGGTGATATGCTCCTCGGAGGTCTTGTTTCGTAAAGACTTGCGATTGTCATACTTGGTCTAATAGAACTGGAATTAATGCCAGCGGGTACTTATTTTTTATGGGGACCTGATTCAAATCCCAGCAGTCAATACATCTTCGGAGATCACCCTCCTTCTTGGGAACAAAGAATAAGGGTGAAGCTGCAGGTGATTTTGAAGGACAAATGAATCCATTTGCTAGGTATTGATCCAGATACTTCCTTAAGTGGGTGTTCTCTCCTTCTGTCAAAGCGTAGATTCGACTGCATGGTACTTGGGCCCCAGGTAGTAAATCAATTTGGCAGTCGTAACAACGATGAGGTGGAAGAGTATTGGGTTGTTCTTTAGCAAATACGTCTTGAAATTCCTGGTATTCGGTGGGCAGGACTCCTATTATTCCTAGCACCGGCACCGACTTGGGGGACGCAAGTAGCAGGTGTTCAGAGGAACAAGGCTTCTCATAACAGCGTTTGCATTCCTTTGGGAAAACTAGTGTTCTACCTCGCCAGTCTATTTGAGGGTTATGAGCCTCCAGCCAGGGCATGCTGAGAATCACCTGGAATTGTGGAGCCGCAATAAGATCAAAAGAGATTTTTCCTTTATGACCATCTTGACAGAGAAGTGTGACATCAGTAGTACAATGAGTATCGGGGCCAGAAAGTAATTGGGAACCATCTACCGCGGTCGCATTGTCGGCTATTGCCTTTGGGCTAATCAGTAACCCTATCCAGTCAGCAGTTTCTAGGTCCATGTAATTGCCAACAGCCCCACTGTCAATAAAGGCCTCGATTGCATGCATCTTGGGCGAGTGTTGTGGATTTATGATAACTGGAATAGCAAAGTGGGAGGTCTGAGGGGTCTTTACTACGCTCGACAAACCGACCTCTATGTCTGTCGGGAGTTGGAGTTTTCCATCTCCTCTGTACTTTTGTTCCCATCCATTGCCCCTATTATTTTCCGAGGGGGTTTTGCTGGGCAACTGCAAAGGAAATTACCTGATTGACCACAATACAGGCATAGCTGTTCTTGCTGCCTCCTGTCCCGCTCAGACTTAGTGAGAGGACCCCATACTACACCTAATTGCATAGGCTCTGGGTGCGCTTCTGCTGAGGGCCGGGCGGACTCTTTGGGCCGTACATAGAATGTTCTGCCCTCCGAATGGGCACAATCCATTTTCCAGTTTTGTAGCTGATGATCGAGCTGGAGTGCTAGGTCGATGTACTCAGCACAACCATCCGGAGGGTTCACTACTTGTGCCAGTACATCTTTTAGTTCTCCACGTAAACCTCTGTAAAACAAGGTAACTCGCTTTTCTTCTGGCCAATTTGTCTCGGCCACTAGCCGATTAAACGTGGCCACATAAGCCAGAAGATCCTGACTGCCCTGTCGGAGAGATAACAGCTCATCATCTAAGGCCTGTCCTTGTGTGCGATGAGCAAAGAGCTTCTCTAACTCACGATGGAAACCGGCATAATCACGTGGTAAGGGGTCATCCCTATTTACTAATGCGACAGACCAGTCAGCTGCATGGCCCCTTAGATAACGATAGCACACAGGACACCTTAGACTGGTCAGTAGGGAACAATCCAGGTTTGCACAGAAAATGTAAACGACACTGGTTCATAAAGGCTCTGAATCTCTTCGGGTCTCCCACAAATCTCTCTGGTGGTGCTAGTGGAATGTTACCTGGGAGTACCACCTGTACAGGAGTTACAGATTGAGGCTGTGGCGTTGAGGCTGCAGTAGCTCCCCCCGGCAGTGGTGACCGAGCTGCCTGGGTTTGGAGTAGTTGCAGGGCTATCTCATCAGTTTTATCTCTGTTGACAACCAACTCGCGTCTCAGAGCGTTTGTCTCTGCGCGGGCTGCATGCACTTCTGCTCGCAACTCCCCCAGGAGCTCGGACAACTGATCAACTTCCGAAGTTTCCATTGCTTAGGCAGAGTGGTTTATGGTAGGCTTTGTGTTCTGTAATACTCACCTGGGTCTCTGCGGGACCAATGGATTCCTCCAGTCTCTTCCTCTCGTTACCCCTGGGCTGGGAAGCTGACCTGCCAAAAGAATAGGTGTTTAGAGGGCTTTCCGTAAATAGACTTTCCAAACCTCCCTCCCCCCTCCCGGTGCCACTAGTGAGATGTATTTCCTTGCTTTGGGTGTGGCTCACCTTTGGTTTAGTGTGGGGCGCTCTCTATCCTGCATCTGCAGGGGCGCAGTTGTCTGGGGTCCGGGACTGGTTGCTTCACTAGGTTCAGGCAGATTTAGATGAGAAAGGCACTCTGTGGTGTTTACCCAGTTACAGCACTGGGAATTGTTCGTAAGTTCAATTCACGGGCTGAATTCCAGGAGCCCACGAGGCAGAAGCTGCAGGTAAGTTCAACAGCGAGTGGAAGGTAAGTCCAATGGAGGCCAGTTACTTTACTGGCTTTGAGTGTGTGTTGCAAAGGTGAGTTGTTGGTTGTGGATATGCTGAGTGTTAATATTGAGTTCTTTGTCATTGCAGGTCTCAGAAACGGAGCTGCTAGCTGGATGAGGGCGTGAAGAGAAGAATTTCACTAGGCTCGCATACAAAGGTATGGTAAGTAGTCTCTTTGGCCACGCGGGAGGCTGAGGCATTAATTGCATGCGCACACTTACTAGTTCTGACTTGTTTTCTCCTCTTCCGTAGATCGGGTCCAGAGTGCTGGGGAGAAGTTCGAGAAGAAAACTTGCCTCAATTGTGAAGAAACAACAGGCGAGAGTTCCACTGGATATCTAGGCTGCGATGAAGCTGAAACAGGTAAGGATGTACTGTGCTGCAGAGCAGCAGAAACAGGTAACGATCCGGGCTGCGGTGAACGTGTGCTCAAAGCTACAGATACAGAATACACACGAAGCATGGGCCAATTCTTGCTAGTGGCTTATATAGGCACCCACACCCAAACACTAGAGTGTGCTTCACAGTTCCACACAGTTTCTGGATGTCACAGAGGCATCCATGTTGGAAGCACAGGTAGTGACTAGGAAGTGAAGGTTTTGCCAGAACAAGCTTATGTGAATGATGTACATTCTAAAACTCCCTCAATGCATGTTTTGCTTGCCAGGCCTTTACCCATCTAGCCCCTAATTGTGTCTCCAGCTTCCCCCATGTTTTTCATTACTCAGGTGTGGGTCCCTATGCTAGTACCCATGACAACAGGGGACCACGCAGGCAGCCCACATGGCACCATGCACTTGTGAGCGCCATCACAAGTCCCCCCCACCAGTGACGGGCACTTGCCAGCAGGCCCCGACACATGTCCCTCCACCCCACCCCCATTGATGGCCACCTGCCAGCAGGCCCCGACTCATGTCCCCCCCACCAATGACAGCAACATGCGAGCAGGCCCCGACACATGTCCCTCCACCCCACCCCCATAGACGGCAACCTGCAAGCAGGCCCAAACTCATGTCCCCCCCACCAGTGACGTCAAGCTGCTAGCAGGCCCCGACTCATTTCCGCCCCACCAGTGACAGCAATCTGCCAGCAGGTCCCGACACATGTCCCTCCACCCTACCCCCATTGACAGTAACCTGCCAGCAGGCCCCGACTCATGTCCCCCCCACCAGTGATGGCAACCTGCCAGCAGGCCTGACTCATGATCCCCCCACCAGTGATGGGCACCTGCAAGCCGGCCCGACACATGTCCCTCCACACCACCCCCATTGACGGGAACCTGCCAGCAGGCCCCGACTCATGTCCCTCCCACCTGTGGCAGCAACCTGCCGGTAGGCCCCAACACATGTCCCTCCACCCCACCCACATTGACGGCAACCTGCCAGCAGGCCCTGACTAATGTCCCCCCCACCAGTAACGTCAAGCTGCTAGCAGGCCCTGGCTCATGTCCCCCCCACCAGTGATGGGCACCTGCCGGTAGGCCCCAACACATGTCCCTCCACCCCACCCACATTGACGGCAACCTGCCAGCAGGCCCTGACTAATGTCCCCCCCACCAGTGACGTCAAGCTGCTAGCAGGCCCTGACTCATGTCCCCCCCACCAGTGACGGGAACCAGCCAGCAGGCCCTGACACATGTCCCCTCAAACACCACATCATAACAATACAGACCCATGGCCCTAATGCCAAACCAATTCCCACCCACCGAACCCCCAGTACAAACACGCAACCATCCACTGCACCCACTCCCTAGTAGATTACCCATGCCATGATAGTCTGAAAAGAACCAGCATGCCCATGAATAAATGTCCTACAGAGCCACACAGTGGCAACGCATGACTGAGGCAATGCTCATAGAGACATGCACGAAACCAATGAGTGTAGATCACACCAATAATGAAGATTCAGAAAATGTATTAAAAATAAAAAAAATAAATGACAAAATGAAAACCACACATGCAAATGAAGAAATAATAAATGCAATATGAAAAAGAAAGTAAAATCCAAGGAAAAAAGAAAATGCAAGACATGAAAAATGGAAAGTGGTCCATTGCCAAAGTCCATATAAAAAAATCCAAAATTGAAAAGCATAAAAAACCATTACTCTATGGGATGACGTAAAAATGAAGGTATGTACACGTGCAGAACTATTTACAATGAAAGTCTGAAGGGTCCATGATCCCAAAACAAAATGAAACCTACAAAAAACCTATGTAAAACACAACTATATACAAAAAGTGGAGCAAAGTCTGTGTACTTCAAACCATAAAAAAACTAAATGAAACCTAAACCTAAATAACTATATACAAAGGCGGAGGGCTAGTCCGACGGCTCACTTTTCGATGTCCCGTGCCAGGGCATCATCGAACTCCATGTCAATGTTCCAGAGGCGGGCCTTTTCCCTGGCCTGGAGGTCTCGCAGGGATGCAGCCATGGCATCCTCCAACTCCCTGCGAGTTGCCTCAAGGCACTCGACCCACCTCAAAGCCTGGTGCATGGAGTTCTCCGCCCTGACCATTGTGAGCCCTGCCATCTCCACCCGCCGCCGCTCTGCATCTATTTGCTGGCCCAACTACTGCCACACTGAAGACACTCCCAATCCTGGGTCCTCCTGGCTGCCGGCCGATGCCTGCCCCCAAGATGTTGTTGGCCTGAGCCATGATGGCTCCACGCTGAGCCTGCTGCTGCCTCCAATGCAATTGCCTCTGGCACCACAGCGGCAACCAAGCTAATGGAATCCTCTGATGCCGCTGTGCATGTGCCCTGCTTGTTGATGCCTGCACGTCCTCCATTTGCTGGGGTACAGTCGGTGAGATGGCCACCCCTGGTGGACATCTGACTCACGACTGTGGCAGGGATGTGTCCTCTACCAGCCTGGCCACTGGCTCAGGGGCAGCTCCACAGGGGGAAAGGTGATACTTGGGCAGGAAGATGGCACGGAGGACGACTGGCGCATACAGGGTTCAGTTGAGGAGGGGGTTGCAAGAAGATCCAGCACACGGAGCAACCCAGTGCCGACGACCTATCCTAGTAATGTGACGCACCCAAACAGGTATTCAAAATGACGTGCATTGTCCTCATGAGAATCCTGCACGTCATCCCTAATACCACGTTGGCGTAACGCCACACCAGCTAGGACAGGCTCAATCCGGTCACGGATTGCCATGTCCACAGGGAGAGGAAGGCCAGTTGTTGTCTGGGCATCCCCTACCTGAAAATGGGTCTGGTCAAAGGCATCTCTGCTGGTGCCGGATGATGCAGTCACAGGGTCAGGGACATGATTACACACAGGCATCTCTGCGGCGGCCTGTGCTGCCTCCTGTCTCTGGACTGCACCACTAGCACCAGTGGAATCCCCACTTCCAGGCCCCGTGCTTGGGGCTTCCACGGCCTCCTCCTCAACCAACCCCCCCAACCAACCTGGATGACTCTGTGCCATCTTCCTCCGTAGGCCCCAGTGGGGGCACAGCTGCCCCTACTGCTGCCAAGGAGTCCACCTCCAACCTCTGCCTCTTGGACCTTCCCTCAGCAGCTGCAGCCATAGATGCGGCACCAGACTCCTCACTCCCGGAAGATATCCGTACCTGGCAGGGGAGCTGGCCCTTGTGTCTCCGGCTGGTGGTGGGATCCCTGCAACTGTGCTCCACAGCACCGCCTCTGCCCTCTTCATCAGTTGACGCTGTAGACAGGGGGAGCTAGAACACAGGAATCAGGGCACTGTACAATGGTTTGATACACACATGACAGTTGCACATGAGTGGCAGTGTCAAACTTCACAGATGGCATCACACTCCCTAACACTCATATCATTCGAACCCACACACATGCACAAATTGACAGGAATCGTGCAGCAGGGAGCAGCATCCATACACACACAACTGCATGAACATCCGAAGGTTGGCATGAAACCACAAGCAACATGGGGAGTGCCAGACACATGCACACACGCCACCAGACAGTCATGCATCTGTACATCTCCACCATCTGTCACAGAGCAACCATCGGCAACTATGTCACATCTGCCAATCGGGTACCTACATGTCTGAGTCACATGCATCCATGGTGTATCAAAGTTGCACACATGTCAAACACACACACGCACATGTACGCGATGCACGTACATGAAGGTGGAACCAGCATCCATGTGTCACACCCCAACCATGGCATAGTACATACACAGAAATGCTAACACGTGTGCATCTCCACATGCAGTTGTGCGTCATGCTTTGGAACACATACACCATTGAGGTGCATCACACATGACTGGACTCACATGCAGCACGGTCATGTCCCTGCACATACACATCCATACATGGGCCATGTCAGACATATGCCCAAGCTGCACACTCCTGACAAACCTCAACATGCACCGCATTCAATGAGTACGAATGGACACTTACCGCTCGACTCCAGACGGGTCTGCCTCTCCAGGACTTGGTGGTGAAGCACTGGGTCGATGCATTCTAGGACCCTCATCTGGTCGATGGAAAGTTGGACCCGGCGCCCCCCTGCATCCGCTGCACGCAAGAGGCGCTGGGCCTTCCTGAGGGTCCTGGATCTCAAGTCCTCCTAGCGCTTCTGGACGTGTTTTAAGTCGTGGGTTGCCACCCCCTCCGCATTGATGGCAACCACAATGTCCAACCAGGTCCTCTTCCATCAATCCTTGCCAGCTCACGAATGTCTAAAGAGGGCATCATAATGCCCCAGGACTTGCTCGACCAGGATGCCAACTTCTCTGGCTGAGAAGCTGACAGCCCTCTGTCTCTCTGGCCGGGGATTGCCAGTGGTCTCCGATGGTGTTTGCCCCGACATGGCAACCCCCGAGGCAGGTGTGGGTGGGCAACTGGGTCCTGGGGCTGGACTGTGGCGCGATGGAACACCAGTCGGGAATCTTATGTTCCAGCAGGGGTGGTCGCAGCAACTGGACCCCTGCAGATGGCTGATGTACAGGCACCAAATAGCAGGGCACGTGGCCAGAAGGCAGGCAGGCAGCAGCAGCAGATGGCTCATGGTAGGCGGCTCAGGGCTCTGGGGGGCAGGAAAATGGCCTTGTGGGCAGGAACGTGAACTTCCGTGTGTTGTCATGTGGCCAGCTTGATGCAGAGTGAATCCTCCTTTGAAAAAACAGCACGTCAGCATGTAATTTGAGGAGAGGGCCTTAGCGTGTAAGTACATAAGTGACGTGATGCGCGCAGGCGTTTTCCTCGGCACGGGCGCATAGTGAATCAGCACGTGCAAAAACAGCACATCCGTGTGTGAATGTGTGTAATTCGAGGAAAGGCCCTTAGCGTGTAAGCACACCAGTGACATTACATGCATGGGCGTAGCCTTCAGCACGGGTTAAAGGTCCAGTGGGGAAGCAGTTCACTGTACATGCTTTTCGTGGAGCCCCGACGCGTCTGTTTACACTTATAGATTCACACGCGATTACTTCACAGCGTTTGAAGTTCGTACCTCTTTTTTTGGCAGGGTGTTGCCTACGCACACAAGCGCGTTTGTTTTTCTTTTTCGTTTCCTCGCAAGGCAGACGGTGAGTGGCGCACGCTATTTTTCCCACTTTGGTTTCCCCTGTGCATCGTGTACCGTTTTCGAGGTCATAGTAGCCTGCATGTTCCACGTGTATGTGTTTTTTGTGTCCCTGGGTGCCACAACGTACTGCAGGAGGTTTATTGCCCCCACGTGGGCTACCGGGGTCACGTGCATGTTTTTTTAAAAAAAAAATCTTAATTTGTATTTGTTTGAATTTTTTTAAAATGTTTCCTCTTATTTTTTTTAGGGGTGCCTGAGCATTGCGTGACCCGGGCAAATGTTGAGTGCACCTCCCATCGGCTGTTTACCATCTGTGCCATGGTTGGGAGGCCACCAAAGGGTAAGGGAGGCAAAGTTGGGCATCCTCGCAGGGGTGTGAGTGGTCAGGAACGTGGGCGTGGAGACCAGGGGGGACAGGGAGTCCAGGGTGGCCAGGGTGGCTACAGAGGGGGAAGAGGCAGGGGTGCCCACTGGGGCAGGATGCCCAGCCATGCTCTGGAGCAGCCATGCTACCACCCCCTGTGGCTCCTGGAAATGCAGCTGTTGCATCACAACCTGGCACCCATATGACCCAACAGCAACTTTCTTCTGCTGTCACGGGCCCACTAGTGGTGGTAATTGCAGGTACAGCTGTGGGGACCACCACGCGGGCTCGGGGTCGAGCAGCGCATGTTGTGTTGCGTGATGAGGACTCCCAAGACGATTTACATCTTGTCAGGAGGGGCAGGTCACGTGTGTCCAGTGTAGCTGTGACCGGGACACATGTTTCTGGGGCAGTTATGACATCTGCTGCCCCAAGCAGCCGGGTGTTGGTAACTGCATGGGCAGATACAGCCAACACCACGCTGGCAGTAAGTCAGACTCAGGCCAGACCTTCCGTCCTCATTCCAACACCCACTCCCTTGATCCAGTCCACCAGCGCCACTGCCTCAACTGATCACGGCCACATTGTCCACTCAGGGTCAGTACCACCGTCCAAAAGGAGGAAGCGTGCTCCTGTGCAAGAGGCTGGAACCCCAGACACGTCTCCGGCCTGCGGCACGTCGAGGAAGAAGCCTTTTGGCAAGCAAGAACTGGACTTCCTTGTGGAATACGTGTCGTCACACAAATGTGATATGCTTGTGGGCCCACAGTGCCATACAACGCCTGCCCAGCGTTGGGTCCACTGGTAGCATATTGCGGATGGTGTGACAGCCATGGGATTCGAGGTGTGCACGGCTCAGGAATGACCTCCGACGATGTGCAAAACAAAAGCGTGCCTACAATTATGCCATGTCTCAGGTAACTGGTGGTGAGCCAGCACCGGAGGAAGATGAACTCACTCAGCATGAGGAGATTGCTGCAGAGTTCATCCGGGGAGCGGGAGAGAGGATGGATTATGATGCATCGTCCGGTGAGTATTGATGCGTGTTACTCAACATTACCTGGCAGCTCTCGCCTACTGCATTTGCATTTTCTGCAACAACTTCCATTGCTATGCTGATGATGCTCAACTCATTTTCAGGCTGCCCTCGGCCACCTCGTCTCCCTCCCTCATTTCTCCCTCATTTCTGATTGCCTAATTGCCATTTGAAATTGGTGTACTGCCAACGATCTCTGTCTAAATGCCAGCAAGACTGGCATCCTCCTCATCGGTACACTTTCACCATCCTTTCGCCTCACTCTCTGGCCGGCCTCGCTTGGCCCACCTCCTACCCCCACCTGCAAGGCCAACAACCTCGGTGTCACCTTTCACTCCACACATTCCTTCTCTGCACATTTTTCTGACGTCTCTTGAGATTTGAACTTCTTGCCTCACCTCTTCAGGGGTACTCTGCCTTTCCTCTTGTTCACCTACAAGCTCACTGTCTCTAAAGCACTGGTTGTCTGAAGGTTGGACTACTGTGACAGCCTCTTTCAAAATTCTACCTGCCTCCACTCTCTGCCCTCTACCACTAATCCAGTACAGGACTGCGAGACTTTTCCTTGGCCTCAAGCCCTCGGATCCTATCTCTCCAGCTCTGAAATCCCTTCATTGGCTACCAGTGGATGCAAGGATTACATTTTAGACCCTCTGCATTGTGCACATGGATTTCTGGGGCCTGGGTCCAAAATACCTTCAACTATCCCTCTGCCAATACCTCCCTTCTCGAGTCCTTTGCTTCTCTACCTCACACTCCCTCCGGGTCAGTTGTTTATTGAAGAAAAAAGCTGGGGGCAGATCTGTGTCTACCGCTAGGACCTCCCTTTGGAACAGCCTACCTGCCACGTTGAAACTTGAGGAGAAACATCTCTGCTTCCGGAAGCACCTCAAGACCATCCTATTTGCTCCTGCATTAGCTCCTCTTCTTCCCAGCTGAACTGTGTTCTCTCTTGGCACTGTGCACCTGGACACCCTCTGTCCTTTGGACCCAGGAATCTGATCACCCTGCCTCCCTGCTGCACTGCCTCCAGGCCTCCCATTGCAATGGGTCCTGTACGTGTACCCATACAGTCCCCCACTCTTCTTCTGAACTTATCAGATTTGCCCTATCCAAATGATCTTGCACTTTCCATTTGCTGGCTGCACTACCACCTTTTCAATGCCTATTCTATCATAAGACTTCATTTTCATTCTTTAGTCTCCTCTGTTTCGGCACTTTCCACTTCTCCTCCTTCCAGGAACTTTACCCCTTTTTCCCTTCTCCATGAACTTGAGTGTTCTCAATGCAACTGTACCCAGTAAGATTGTTGTTTTCATTTTCTTTTCTCCCTTGTTCCCCTCCTTTTACTTGGTTGCGCTCTGAGCCACTTGTGTGTGAGGGTAATCTTGATGAGATGTCATATCATGTCATATACATCCTTTGTCCTTGGTGAAGTGTGTCTCACTCTGGGCAGTGGCTCCCCGTGTACATGTGTGTGCAATCATTCTCTATGTGCATTCCATGTATGTTCCTAGGTGTCCTTGGCTGCCTGCTCATTGTAGTACATCTCCAGGATGATCCAGGTGTCATGCTATTTGGACAGGAATTTCATGCTCACTGTGGGTCTGTGTGTCATCACACACAACTTTAGGATGTCCACATCTGTGTCGTGCATATGGCTCCCCCTGTTACAGGCCCACTGCCTCTGTTCAAGTGGTGTTGTGTCTTATGCATGCATGGATGTACTACTGATGGTTCCTCATCTATCCTGCATCATGTCCACTTCTCATCGGCTGTAGTGACAATTGACTGATGAGATGCAATAGACGCATGCCAACACTGTCTGCCAATGCACATTTCTGTGGTGAACCTTTTGTTGCCATGCGGTGCCTCCCTGCTATTCCCCAGAGGGTGGGGGTTTCACGGTATCCATGCTACATAGTACATGCCATTTGCACATGATGGCTGCAATTGCCCTTACGATGCCGTCATGTTTGGAGATTGACATCACTACATACGTGTTGATGTTGGAAGTTGAGGGGTTACACATGCACTGCACCGCACACACCCACTCCTGTTCCAAGTTCAGCCCTTCAACATGCCAACACAATGCTGCTGTGTGATAGTGACCTGCCATGTATGTTCCCATGTCCCTCCTTTCACTGTATAGAAAGAAACTAGTGTAGGTGCCTCCTGTGACACATGTACTCTGCATAGTCAATGGTTGTTGAGTGCTGCACGTGAACATGCATGTTACATGTGTCATGGTGTGTTTGGTTTGATTGCCTGCTGTGGCTATTTGTGTGTTCCCCCATGCTTATGCTACGTGCCATCTCTCATTTCTGCCTTAGATATGTGCCTGCTACAGGTTGTGTGTGATGCAGGTGATGTGCAACATGCAATACATGGGTTGGCTTCACATTTTGCGCACTTCCTTTTATGCTTTCAGATACCCTTGCATTGCAATACCACTGGATGCATGTTGGGGTTTGAGTTGTGTGTGACATGTCTGCTTCATGTGTTGGCTGTCAATGTTGTGATCTGTATTTGTGTGGTATGTGCTACTGACATTTGTGTTCATGTTTCTTTTGTTTATGTTGCAGGTGATGACGCACTGAAGGCAGAGGTGAAGATGTCATCCCAGACACGGTGGTCAGTTCACATCACCAACCAGGCACCAGTGGTGGTCGTGGGGTGGCAGCTCACGAGAACCCACGGGTGCTCCAGGCCATTGTGTCCAGAGCTGACTGTGAGTCAGGCTCTGATGGATCTTCTGACAACTATGTTGAGCCGGATCTGCATCATGATGTGTCATCGCCGGTAAGTGATCCTGCGTTGGATGATCTTATGTCCGTGACTCCTGCAGTAGGGGGCCAGGCAGGGTTGGAATGTCTGCCTGTGGTGGTTATGGGTGCAGAGTCACACTCCACACCAGTTGGCCATGTTCCTGGGGCATCAGGTCGACCATGGGATGCAGTCCTGCAGCCGCGTGTGGCACCAACCCAGCAAGGACTACGACTCCTTGAGCTGGCAGGTGTAGTGTCCGGCAACGCAGTAGCCGTGCGCTACCGGGGACAACTGAGTGGGAGCATACCATGTATGCCATAGCACAGTAACAGGGGGGAGCAGTTGAGATGATGCTCATGGTCTGGAAAGTGTGGCCCATTCCATCCTCCCCCTGAAAGGCAGGTGGAGCTCCAGCAGCAGGCTATGCAGTCCATGTGTCGCTCACTCAAGCTAAGCATGGCAGCCTCTGACAGGGCGCGCCTGGCTGAAATGGTGGCTCTTGGTCAAGCACTTGCTGCTCAGGCAGATGCACACTGTGAGGCCCTGAGGGTCAAACACCGATCCCTCTGATCTACTCTGGGTGCACTCATGATGGCCGAGAGTAGGCGGGCAGAAGACAGGATGGAGCGGCTTGAAAGAACCATCTAAGCTGAACTCCATGCAAGCCGGGTGGTGCTCTGTTTGTCATGTGAGGCCATGCAGGCAGGACTCCGTCTTACACTTGAGTCCTTGCAGGAGGAAGCACATGTAACACGCAAGGTAATGCATGCAGACCTATGTGTCATTGCCATGCAGGACCTGGCTTACCAGACCCGCATGCTTGCTGCTGCTGAGGGGCAAGCTACGGATAGGCGTGGTCAGGCAACTGTGCCCCTTCCACCTTCTAATTTCCATCCAGAGGGTGACGACGGCAACCTATCTCCCACATAGGTCAGGCTGTGCAGGCGCTGAGCGCATTGAGTTTTTTTAAAATCTCAACATCTACACATGTGGGCGTTGAGGTGCACCCTGTACCTCCCCCCTCCTGGGTGCCCCCCCAACCCCCAGGTCGTATGTGGGCATTTTATTATTTTTTGTTTTGTTTTCCTGCAATTATTTCTTTTTAAAAAATTGTTTTTGTCTATTGTGCATTCATGTGACAGTGTGGTGCTTTGTGGCATTTGAAGGCATCCACTGTGTGTTCCAGCAGGGCCCATTCAGGCTTGTCTCGTGTATGTGTTTTGCTTGGGGTCCTGACACATATGCTAATCCTGATCCTGATTCCCCTTTCCAAGGGCTCGCAAAGATGGCTCGGTGTGACAGCATCTTACACAGGATCATTGGGCATCCATCATATCTGTGGCCAGCCTTCAGTCCTACTTGTGTGTGTACCCCTAGTGGGTATTCGGGATGGCTTCTCCAATGTATGTCTACACTGCATTTTGGTGAGTATTCTGTTGACTGTGCAATTCATCATGTTGCTTGTGATTTTTTTTATGACTTGACTGTCCATGTTCATGCACTTCCTGCTGTAGGTGCTACCATGCACCCTTTGGCTGTGTAACATAAACTGATGGTGGGAGGGGTCCCTGTTCTGACAATGTTGCATTGGGACACTATGCCTACAGTGATTTTGATATGCCACATCAGTGCTGCATGCTGAGTTATCCTCGTGACCACGTGTTTCATCGACCCCGAATTCCTTGCTTCCCCTGCTTTGGCCATCTTCCAGCCCTGTCTGGTGTTTTGTTGTGCCATTTGAAATATGACCGCATTGCTTTTGACTTGACTGTCCTGTTTGTTGCCTGGCCCTGCTCCCCCCTCCCATTGGTTGCACTTGGCCCTTGAGACAATCCGGGATACCAGGACGCAGGAGGCAGCCACCACTACCAAAGGCCCACAACGGAGGCCCTGTCTACCCCTGTCCACCATACTACCACACCCTTTTGGGTCCCTTGATTGTCCCCCTGTCTCCCCTGAGCCCCGCCTGTCTTCACCTGTCCCCCGCCAGTCTCCCCCTGTCTCCCTTGCCCCCCGCCAGTCTCCCCCTGTCTCCCTTGCCCCCTGCCAGTCTCCCTCTGTCTCCCCCCTTCACTGTCACACCCCCTCCCCTTCAGCACCCTCTTCTTTCCCTCTGTCCCCTGTGTGGGCTTTCTTCCCCCCCCTTTCCTGCCTTTACACCTTGGCCCCCTCCTCCCTTCTGTAATCCCTCACTCTCTCCACCACCCTTTCCCCTCCTCCTTGTCCTCTCTCTGTCTTTTTCCGGCACTACCCCAATTGCCATCAGGCATGGTGATACGTAGCCGCTTGTTCTTTGTAGACACTGCCCCCTCTGCCTCCGTCCATCCAACCGCCACCTTCACCTTTTTGACTTTTATTTTGGCACTTACTTTTATCATCAGTCCCTCCACCACTGATTACAGCTTGTCTGTTCCCCCTTTCTCTTCTGTGTTTCTTCTCCCCCCTTGATTATTCATCGACCTTCCATTGTTTGTCACTTGTTGTGTTACTCTCCTCACCTCTTCCCGGTGCTTACCTCGCCCCCCCTCCTTATATGACTCTTGCACTGCAACTATTGCCGTCAGGCATAGCAATATTGATGCTAGTTTTTTTTTCACACATTCCCTCCCTAGACTCTCCCTTATTGTTACAAGCACTTGTACTATCTACTTTGATTTGTTATTTTTCACATTCTGGACTGTTTGAAGGACTTGTAGGAATGTATTGTTATTCTTGCTTGCTCCCTTCCTCCTTGAGGGGCTTTGATGCACTTTGCGTTTAGGCCGTATACAGATTTACAATCAATTAATCAGTGATTGCTCACTGTCTGACATTGTTGACGTGGACTACTCAGTACATGATATGTTCTGCTGGACAATGGCTGATCCTATGTTGGGTTTGATTTTGAGCTGTCAGGGGATTGGTGTGGTTTAACACACAGGAGGGTGATGTTCACATGTGCTGTGTACACGACACTGAGGGTCACTTCATTTCACATGCACGTATTCAATGCATGTCCCTACTGACACAAACACTTAGCCAACACCCACCACACCAACTACTACGACACCATGCACACACGTGCACCCAGATTGCCTTCTGAGGCATGCTGTGTCCCTACAATCCATGTTCACTTCTAATTCATTGATCGTGTACATGCATCACGGGGTACTTTTTGCTGATTGTACTTATTTTTCATGATGCTCAAGGGGTTTCCCCAATGCAATGCACACTCACTGTGCTGTCCCGTGAGCGGTGTGTTACAGGGGACACACACGCAGCACACAGTGTTTGTAATGCCAATCTGCTATTTTCCAATGTGCATGGCAACAGGTATTCTGACTTTTGTTGCTTGTACCACTGGTGGCATGCATTTGTGCCACTGGTGGCATGCATTTGTGCCACAGTTTTCAGGGTGTGAGGTTTTGGTCAGTCATTTCTTCAGATTCCATGTCAGGTGTGATTGTCTGGTGCCTATTTACATTTCTCATGTGGCACTTCATGACGATTGTGTTATGTGTTGTGCATTTGTGCATTTGGTTTGATGTTTTTCTGTTGCATACCATGGCATGGTGTGGCAGACGGGGGTCATGGGGGTTGGGAGGGTTTGGGTGGCATACCAGTACTTTCATGCCCTGTTTTGCAGGGGTTGGGTGGGATATGCACCTTGCATGTGTTCCTTTCGGTCACATGGGATTGGTTGTGTTTAAGTAGCTAGGGATGCACACAATGTGGCACTTCCATGGACACATTCTCAGGGTGGTAAGGTTGTGACATGTAACTGCCCCTTTCTCATCATCGATTGTCACCTGGTATGTGCCAGGCCTGTGTGAACTCTGCAGAGGTTGGAGTTTAGATGAAAAATGTGGCCACAAGCTGGGTATGGGCTGCCTCACCATGTGCCCTTCCCCTCCCATGTGCAGCGCCTGTGTGTGTGGTTGGGGATATGGGGGCACCACCATGTCCACCGGTATGCACTGCCATTTTGCAACATTGTGCAGGACACATGCCGCCACAATGATCCTGCACACTACTGGGGGTGCATATAGTAGCTGTCCGCCAGAGCGGTCAAGGGAGCGGAAGCGTGACTTGAGCACTCCGAATGTGCGCTCCACTATGGCCCTGGTTGCAATATGGGCTGTGTTGTATCTTACCTGAGGTGGTGTGGTGGGGTTCCTTATTGGCGTCATCATGTAGGTGCTCAGAGGGTGCACTGTCCCCTGGTAAGGTGATAACGGTTGTCATTAGTTGGCTTGTGTCTGTGTGTGACATGTATGCATGTGCACAGGCATTTGTACTCACCCATGAGCCATATGTCGCCATGCTTCCCAGCTTCCAGGGCCCGGCTCAGGGCGGACATTCTGTATATGAAACTGTCATGGGTGGACCCTGGATCGTTTGCATAGACAGAGGTGATGATTCCCTTGGCATTGCATACAACCTGCAAATTGATGGAATGCCAGTGCTTGCGGTTGCGGTAGATGTTTTCAGTGGCCTTAGGTGAACGTAGGACCACATGAGTGCAATCTATGGCACCGAGCACTTTGGGGAAGTGTGCCACCTGTAGAAGTCCTGGACCACAGCCTGCCTTTCTGCAGGTGTTCTGGGCATGTATATGTGCCTGCGGACTGAGGGGCGCGCAGTGATGATTGCCAACAACTGGTGTAGGCAACGTGACTGGGTGGGCTGTGAGATGCCCCCCACTATGGCAGTTTTCCGCTGAAATGACCGAGTGGCCAAAAAATGCAGTACATTGAGCACCTTCTCCAAGGGGCTCAATGCTTGGGAGCACAGAGTGGGTGATGTGAGTTCATCCTCCCACTCAGTGACCAGGTCTAGGATGATATGAGGTGGAAACCTATACCTGCCGTAGACCTCGTCATCAGGCATCCCAAAAAGGCTGGTCCTGGTAAAAATGCAGGACCTGGCTATTCTCCTCCTCCTGCGGTGTTGCATGATCAGTGCTGCGAGGAATGGGACATTCATCGTAGCTGTATATGCTTGTTTTTTGTTTGCGTGCGCTTTTATGCTGTGCGGGGGCACTTCTGCCTACTTTCGTGTGGCAGACATATTTGTGTGTGTGCGTGTGTTTTGACATGCGTGGGTTTTCCCTATTCGATTCCATGAATACGTGTTGCTCACTAGCGTGTGGGCGTTGCATGTGTTTCCCAGCGGTACTTCCCACGTTATGCCTACATTTTCACACGTTGTTCCCCATTCCCCGTGTTCCGCCCCCTGTTTAGGTGTGTGCATGAGAAGTTGTGCGCTTTCCCCATTACTGTCGCGCACGCGTTGGGAAAGTCGCACTGACGTGTAGGCTAAGCGCGAATTTGGCGCACATCCCGGGAAAAACACGCGCAGGGCCTTCCATGAATCACAAGCGTGTGATTCGCACGCATGTGCTAGCTATTTCACGCTTGTGCCACAAATGTCCCTCTCTGTCTCACCAAATGGGATAAATGAAGAAGTTTGCTTTGGTTGTTTTTAGCCAAGTAACATAGGAATGACAACAACAGATTAATGAGCACCAGAAATATGTTGGATAGATGATACTTCAATACCTTTTACATTTCTGTAATTCTCTACCATTATAGTGTGTCACAGTTGAGGACTTGCCATCTACTGCATGGTTTCATCTGGTAACAGAAGTAAGCAATAGAATGCCATACATGTTGTGCCCAAATGTTCCATGTAAATTGCAAAATGTGTTGATAGTCCAATCGGGCATTATTGGCCTTCCCCTGCTGTGCCTTAATGTACTATATTATCCAAGTCGTTGTAATATTGTTAGAACTAGACATCACTATGCATGATCCATGGATTCCTGTTACATTGTCTATGTTATGGTTGCTAAGAATATTCAACATTGACTTTCGTATGTTACTTTTCACCATGTTGTAACCAGTAGATTTTTTAGGATCTATGTTATCACTGTGCAGCCTGAAATTTCTATGACGAAAATGCTGAATCCTAAAATGGCGCTGTTTGGCGATCACATAGATCAATGTTAACCACATCCCCTTTACCCGATACCCCTTTATCCCAACTTACTGTTCCGCAGCACACTTCTTTCCCATGCCAGGACTCCCCATGTGGCTCAGATTTTGCACTGCTGTGTCCTTTTTTTGTGGTGGAGTGGAGGGGGCTTTATTGTCCCCCTCAACCTCCGAATCCCTTTTACCCAAACATAGGGATCACGGGACACCCCTGCATCCCCTGCTCCCCTCATTTGGTAAAATCGGATTCAATATTTTTATAACTGTCGAATGCGCAGTAAATGCGCATTAAGCAATTATATCTGAGATTTTATCGGAATACAGATTATTGATTTGCCCCAAATGCACATTACTGTACTGTATTAACAAAACTGACGTGACATCATTAAACCTTTTACAATAGTACTTACCCTTCACTATTATTGTTTGTGTTGCCTTTCAATCAACATACAATATAACTAAGTTATCACCTTGTATGCTCTGGGCATTGTGGTTACATTACCTTTGTAATGATCTCTGAGAGTATTTAAACTGTCCACCTTATGTTGCTTTTTACTAAGTTACAATTAACAGACACTTACATGGTATCTGTTCTGCTGCTACATTGTTGAGGCCATCCTCACTGACAGCATTGTACACTGGTCAATACGAATCATTGGATTCACACTATTGTGACATGTACACATCAAGTTCTAATGTAATGTATTAGTATGCACACAAATATATGTCTCTTTCGAAATACACTAGAAGCACTGCACATTGTAATACCTTGTTTTTTACTGGTCTTAGTTATATGTTTATGTCACATTATACGTGACGATATAAAAACAGACATTATACACAACGCGATGACATTATCACGGTGTAATGCTGTAACGCGGGTTTCCCAGCGAGTTTCGGTACATAAACGCTATACACCACAGCAAACGTCTTTACACTACATTGTGCATGAACGCTAGGCAAGGATCCCAAGATAAGGTAAATTTGGGCTGAACAGGACTACTTACATAGGGCCTCATTCCGAGTTCGGAGGTAACCACGCCGCTATTTGCGGCATGACTGACTCCGACATCCTCCTACACTCCGGCCTGGTGAATGGAGTAATTACCGGTCCATTCCAGGTCGGAGGGACCGGTAATTCCCCATTCACCAGGGCCATTCCCCATTCCCATTTGAGCCCCTATAGGGCTCAATGGGAAGGGGGAAGGCGGCAATAACGGTACCGTAAATTACGGTACCGTTATTGACCCCGGAGTCCCTTCGCGGGTCCCGTCCTTAACGCCTGCTAAAAGCAGGCGTTAAGGAAGGACCTGCAAGGGGAACTCGTAGTAGGGCGGTAATGGTTTAACGGCACCGGTCTCGTTACCAGTGACCGTTAACCCTTACCGCCCTACTCGGAATGAGGCCCATAGAGTCTTGGAAACCTCTTTAGAACCTTTACATCTACGCAGGCCACCACTCTAATTCGAATCTTCTTTGTTATAGATCCTTCTTTTCCTGATCACTCCTAGGCACTAGTGTGATGACAGCTTGATGTACTTTGGCATTTTGACATTCTTTCTCATCTTTCCCACACATACATATTTATTATCATACAGCAAGCATCAACGTGCCTTATTTTTCCAATAGGTGTATTCATCAGAGATACTTTTGCTTTAATTGACAGGTATGATCAATCTGCATATTTATGGTTAAATGATGTGGTCTGATCGTATATAAGGGTGCATACATGATGTATTTCTATATTATTTGTAAAACCAGCCCTGATGATGGACAGACTGTCCGAAAAGCATGGGCTCACAATTCTGCCACTCAAGAAATGGTGAAAAAACAGCTCCAATAAAGACTTTATTAATCTAATGAAGCAATCAAGACTTACGCATTTATCACCGTTGTATTATATTGCACTACACGTGTACATTTTACTATCAACTCCATCAGTTGGTATCATTACATTCCTTTGGCCTGTCAGGTTTGTGCACACAAAGACCTCCCTTTGGTCATTGTTGCAGGAAATTCGCTTTTCAGATCCTGCTCTAGGGTTTCCCCTCTTTCCTTGAAGGGCTCTTGACCCCAGCATAGTCCCAGTGCCTTCTCATTTGATTTACCTATGCAAACACATCATTAGACTAGATAGCTGCATCTATATCCCTTCTTCCCCTTATCTTTATACCACTCTGCACTGATGCAATGATTACTCATTCTCCTTCACCTCTTGAACACATGTCTCTCATTAACCCCTGTGCAGCTCTCCAGTTCTCTGTTTTCCTGAGCAAAGTCTACTGTTGCCACTGTGACAGCATCTCCCAGATTCTACTTAGCTACTACTCGGATGGCCCTCTACCAATTCACCCAACCCTCCAATCAAGAAAAAACAGCCATCAAGTTAGTACTTAAAAAAGCAATACTTTTCTTCCTCCACCTCAAGGACCATGTTCTGGTGTAGGCTAATTTATTGCCATAGATTGGTGTAAACTGGGTGTCTTCTAACGACTACTGAACACACGCAGATGTGAATGAGTAATTAATAATGATCCAAAAATTAGGCTGATCATTGCCGTACATCATGTCCGGACTGTTTTTGAAAAACTGAGAAGTGATGGAGTGGGTCAGTGTGACAGAGAGGGAGTGAGTGAGTGAGTGAGGTAATTTATATGACGCCATTCAAAGACTGAGCTATCTCTCGGGACTGGTGGAGAAACAGAGCCAGTGGTGGATGCCATGGTATTGTGCATGCTTGAGTCATCACATGGCATTTTAAAGGCTTTTTACTTTCTTGTCTGTCAGGTATATGTGTGTGGAGAGATGAGTCTGAACGCTGGGGCACTATTAGGAAGAGACTTCCGAAGGAGGTGTCGCATAATCAGGGACTTTTAATTCAAGGGTGACAGGAAATAATTATTTGATCTTATAGCAAGGCTTTCCCAGCTTCTTAGAACACAATAGATATTTGCATTCAAGAAGTGTGGCATGATATAGCCTTACAGACCCAGGGAGGGGTCATGAGCACAGGATAATTACTTGTGTATGCCTCGGGCCATAAATTGGGAAAGTGTCATAATCTCAAGTGATCAGAACCATCATCAAAGTCTATAAGGCTAGTAGCACATAGTGCTAGCAGCAAGAGAATTTTGAGGTCTGGCAATGAAGTAAAGTAAGAAGTAAAACAGGTTAATGTATTAATGAGTAAGGTAGAGAAATCGTGGTATTAAATTAAATGTGAATTCATTTTGTAATTTTTAGATAACTGTGTTACCTTTATATGGTAAGCACTTTAAATGTAAACTTGATTGAACTGCAACAGATTTAGCATGAATTTTCTTTTGAGGCAATGTTAAAGTGAAAAGTTTGTCTTTACGAAACACATTATGGATACGCATTATAAATATTTAGCTTTCTAAATTGTGTCACATTTGGTTGCAGTGCCTTACTGAAAGACATCTTGCTGGGAAATTCCATTGCAGTTTCTTGAATGCACACATATGATTTTTGTTGTTTCCCTTTCTGTTTCCGATGTCGGAATGTTTGGATTGCAGTCAATACCAGTAGTTATTCACTGCATTCCAAACATTCTGATTGGCTGAGAAGGGTTCTATAATTACTTTATTGTGGCAACATTGATACATTTGGAGGTGATAAGCTGACTTGTTTGATGATGTTCTGAAGACTTGTACTCTCTTTCCAACGTTCAAAACAACTTGTTAAGTCCATAAGTTCTCTTACCTTGAACCAGGAGGCATGGAGATGCACACAGGCAGCAGCAACTAATTTGAAAAAAGGCAAGGGAACACACCACTTATAGAATGCATTGTTGCAAATGGCTAAAGATTAGATGGGGTCTGAGAGAATTTTGGTAGAGCATATCACAGACAAAGTTGGTGTAAGTTAGAGGGGACGAGTAGTTTCATATATTGAATGAAATGCATTGTAGGGACAAGCTCCAATATCATCATTGGTAGCGTAGGAAGAAGAGCACATTGGAAGGAACTCATGGTGGCAACAAGTAAGACACACAGTTTAAGGGTGTTTATTGAACAATTAATTCTGTATGCAGGATGGAAAAAAGCCTAATCTAAACCTAAATCTGAGATGGGAGCAAGCGTCGACCATCAAAATGAAAAATAAGACAGTCCTAGTGGTGTCATGTCAAATAAAAGGGCCTATACTAAGAAACCTATTGCCAAACCTTACAACTAATACAAAAAAAGATTTGGGATAATTCTCAAGAAAAAAACCAAGTGTTCTCTAATAATGTGTAAGGATGCAGTAGCCTGGGTTCCCTTCCCCACGTTTTCAGCACGGGGTAAGGTGGGATATTTGCACACAGTACAGTCCCGGGTTTCTCCAGTATGAGATGACGGTTCTAATGGCAGCTGTCAGGACCGCCGACGGCCAAGTCTCGTTTCACTTGAAAGTCCTTCTGTCTTCAACTAACAAAAAAGAAAAGTTCCTTCCACAAATGAAAGTTTGTTTCCAATGTTCGCTGGGTGATGGGTTCACCCATGGGTCCCCCACTTTTGGGCGCTGATGCTTCTCAATTGTTTACCACAGTTTCTAGTGGGGTGATGGCTTCACCCCTGGATCCACCTCTACTGGGCGCTAACCCTTCCTGTATCGTGCTCCACAAATCTGAATGTCTTTTAAACACTTCCAGCAGGACTCACTGTGCCAGGTTCATGCTTGTCAACACTCTGTTTCTGGGGACTTTAGACTTTGCCCCTCTTAGGAATTGCTTCCCTTATTTTCACTTAGCTTGTAAATCAAAGTCTTTTGATTGTACAGGGATTTTGCTTGACCTTCAGTATGACCACTTTGACCTATTCCACTGGCCCTCCTATTGCCTGCTGGTATCTGTAGTTACTCTCAGATGGGGATCAACCACCGTCTCTTGAGTTAGCATCCAGGTGTTGCTGGTTTCCCTCTGCAGCTGGTCCCCCCGTAACACTTTTGCAGTTCATTCACAGTTCCTTGAACTTGGTTTAATTAACACTTTGCGATTCTCTCACTCAACACAGCCTGGTTCTTATTGATTCTCCCCTCGACTCACTGGGTGCGATGGACCGCTCGGCCTTTGGCTTTTCTGGAGTCAAGGTCAGTACCACGGGCGCATGAGCTTCCCTCACTCCTGCTTATCGACATAGGCTTGCCCCGTGTACCATTGACATCTGCTGCAAGACACTCATGCTATTGTTCTCGGTCTTATGCTCACTTGCAAGAAGGTTCCATGGGTCTGGGTCAAAAAGGCCAAGGTCACTTCTCTCCTCGTCATCCTCACAATTCCTGATGCCTTTCTCCTTCTCTTGAACTGCCGCACCTGAATAATCGTCTCCTCCTGCTGTCTGCCGTGCTCATACTCTGTTCTCTGGCTCCACCTTTTATCCCTGTGTGGAAGGTAAAGGGCCGTCAGGTTTGTGTGATTCTGCTCAATTGCCTGACTTTGCATGACCCTTGTATTGGGACATGTCAGGTGAACGGCTCTGGTGTTAGTCCCTTCTGCTTTGTGTTGTGCAAACGTTTTTGTTTTGGAAAAGGGGGCGGGGCAGTGGTTTGGAATGTCCTACATGTGAGGATGAGGAAACAGTGTAAAATGAAGGGGTATACCACATCTCACCCATCGGTGTCCCACTCCTACTCCCTGACGACCCCCCATCCAGGTGATTCTCCCTCAACGTTCCATCCCCAGGAACAGGATCCAATAGCGATGCCTATGTCCTGGCCACCTGGATGAGAGATCCCTTGGGACTAGCTAGCGAGACACCTTCAGGTTTCTCACAACATGGAGAGTAAATGATGTGAACTTTAACTGCACAAGTGTCTGAATGTGAGAGAAATGGTTTAAAGAGTATTAGATCCAATGTGCATCCCCAATAAATGTGTGGGCGCGAATTTTGTTTGACCCCCACCACATTTCCTGATAGATCAAGGGCTAAAAGAAAATTAACTGTTGCTATGTTCAGTGAAACATCTGTTGCATTAAATATTAGAATCCACATTTGTTCTTTTGTCCGTTTTTTAAGCTCATCAAAGTGCTTATTCTATGCTTGTTTTCTTGGATCAGATAGAGCTGGACATTCTATAATGAGATGTTGAAGGGTTTCCTGGTGATCCGTTAGTTTACAGAGTTGTTTTTAGGACAGGAATTAGTGTATGGGCAGTACAGGGTGGTAATAAGACATGTTTTAAAGGCAGCTAGGCATTGCCATAATACAGTTGTTGCTAGGGATGTAATGCCTAGTTCATATCTAATTGCCACAATCGGGATGCTAAGAGCTAGAGAAAAATCTTGTTTCGAATACAGAACTTCTAGTACGTCCCATTTGGGTGTATTGCCTGGCAATTTGGTGTGAGCCCCATATGTAATAACAAGTATTACTTTTGTCTGGAGAACATTATTGATGGTTTAAAGGAAAACTTTAGACATTTGAGCTGTACGGTTTTGCCTTGTGTTGTTAAAAGCTTCATTCTTGATTTAAGTTCAACTTTATATGGCAAGTCAGATGGGTGAGTGTTAAGATTCATCCCCAGATATATATAGTGTGTAAGTTGTGTTAACGCAACATGTGATAATGTCCATTTGGACTTATAAACAGTTTTGGGGAGGCTGTGGTGAAAAACCAGAGTGTTTGATTTGGTAGTATTAATGATAAGCTGATTGGCCAATGCATATGTATCTAGAGCCGCTAGTTTCCTCTGAAGACCTTTCGGTTTTCTATCTAGGATAACTAAATCATCGGCATATAGTAACCATGCTATTTCTTGAGAGCCGAGTCTTTGTGCGTAAGAACAAACGGACTCAATTGCCTTGTAAAAGTCATTAATGTAAATATTGAATAGGACAGAGGCGAAGATACAACCTTGCTTTAGACCTGCAGAGGTAGCAATAGCTTTAGATAAGAGGCCATCAGTCGTGAGTTTGACTTTAATTGTGGTGTTAGAGTAAAATTGTCGTATGAGGTAAAGTAGATGGGGGGGCAGTTGGCATTAGAAAGTTTACTCCATACCATTTTGCGCAATACTGAGTCGAAAGCTTGCTTAAAATCGATTAGGGCTAAAAAGACTGGTTTTTTTTTGTTAACACTCTATCACGGTCTATGGAGAAGTGATTCTGGTAAATATATTATATATTTATACTCAGACATCATATACTCTTAACAGCACTAATTAGAGGGCCATCCCTACATAGGATATAGCAACACTTGTAACGGAAAGTAGAAGGATGGTAACTAACTTCCAGATACAAAAGTTTAAAAATCAGACTCAGAGTATTAAGTAAACAACTGGGTAAAAAGGGGCATTTTACATTAGACAATGCTCAGTTCTAGATTTTTCTAGAGCTTTCTCTGCACAGTGTTGTATTCTATTTTATTTTATTGACCAACGTGGTGCTAGCTACTAGAAAGATCTAACACCTTGTACTGATGTGACACACTCATAAGGGTCCTTAACAGTAGGATCCTTTTTCACATATAAACTTCATAAAACAGACCTAATACAACACTCAGGTCTCATTGAGTTGTTTCAGTCCATGTCAGATTGCTTATTACATAGATCTTAAAAAAAAATGAGGCCAGCTCATGCTAGAACAGGGTCGACCGGTTTCATAACCATAATTTTTTAGGTCATCTTCTTCAGGATGTTAATTTCAACAGGGGGGTTGACTCCCTTGCGGGAAAAAAACTTTTCTCCCGATGGTGTGTGTTCTTACTCCACCATGCAACAAATTGTGTGGCTCTGACTTTTGGTACCAATCCTGATGCACAGTAGGCAGTGTTTAAACTATTGGTGTTCTTCACCACACGTTGCTTGTCGTGCGAGAAACAACGCTGGAGATGCCGTCTGCAGCTGCAGAGCGACCAGAGCAGCAGACCCGACAGCGTTTAACACATGTCAGGACCCAGGGAAAGCAGTACACTAGCCGCTAACCCAGCCGATTTCACGGCGTCTCCAGCTCTGTTTTTCGCACGACGAGCAACGTGTGGTGAAGAACAGCAATAGCTGGAACACTGCCTACTGTGCATCAGGATTGGTACCAAAAGTCAGAGCCACAAAATTTGTTACATGGCGGAGTAAGAACACACACCATTGGGAGAAAAGTTTTTTTCCCGCAAGGGAGTCAACCCCCCTGTTGAAATTAACGTCCTGAAGAAGATGACCTAAATAATTATGGTTATGAAACCAGTCGACCTGTTCTAGCATGAGCTGGCCTCATGTTTTTTTAAGATCTATGTAATAAGCAATCTGACATGGACTGAAACAACTCAATGAGACCTGAGTGTTGTATTAGGTCTGTTTTATGAAGTTTATATGTGAAAAAGGATCCTACTGTTAAGGACCCTTATGAGTGTGTCACATCAGTACAAGGTGTTAGATCTTTCTAGTAGCTAGCACCACGTTGGTCAATAAAATAAAATAGAATACAACGCTGTGCAGAGAAAGCTCTAGAAAAATCTAGAACTGGGCATTGTCTAGTGTAAAATGCCCCTTTTTACCCAGTTGTTTACTTAATACACTGAGTCTGATTTTTAAACTTTTGTGTCTGGAAGTTAGTTACCATCCTTCTACTTTCCGTTACAAGTGTTGGTTGATCCTATGTTAGGGATGGCTCTCTAATTAGTGCTGTTAAGAGTATATGATGTACTGAGTATACATATATAATATATTTAGCAGAATCACTTCTCCATAGACCGTGATAGAGTGTTAACATGTATTCTAAATACATAGTAGGAATGTAAGTTTGACCTCTAATAGGTCCAAAAAAGGAAAAAACACCCATTGTGTTATAGTTGTTTTTTGCCTATGGCATGCTTTTTGATTGCTAACAAAATGGTTACATTTAGTGATGTGCCAACACTCTTAATAAATCCTGACAGGTGTTTATCTAAAAGATTCTTGTCATTTATCCATATCGTAAAATCGCTTAGTATAAGTCTGCCAAAAATCTTGCCTGGCACGTCAACTCGTGGATAGCAGCTCAGTCATGCGGGTAGGCTTTCAAGGCAGTATTCGACAAGTTGTCAGGCAGTGGGGCTCTTGAAGAGCTTAATTTCTTAATCATGAGAATGATGTTGAGATTGTCAAAAATAAGTTTAGACAGATCGGGGAGAGGGGTCGCCGGGAAGAGTAGATCTGCTATTGGTTTGTTGAGGAGGGAATCAAAGTGCTTCACCCATGTCTGCTCATCTATAGTATTAAGTTGTAAAGATGGGAATGTGTTTGGAGTGGAATCATTTATGAGATTCCATATTTGAGTAGCAGATTTATTCATGATTGCAATTAGCATATTTTCTGCATTAATTTGTTTCTTTCTTGCCATAATTTGTTTGATGTTATTTCTAAATCTGGTCTTTAATTTAGATCTTTGATCAGTGCAGGTTACAGGAGAGAGCCTTCTCATAGACTGTCTAAACTTTCTTTTGAGGTTGAAAATATCCAGGTCCCAGGAGTATTTGTATTGAAATGTCATGGGACCAGGACTTGAATGCAATTGTATTATTACCTGCAAGCAATCAGTGTAATTAATCAAGGAGTTTGGGTGTGCTTCAAAGAAAGTACTCACCAGTTGTTGCTTTAGTATTGCTAATTTGTATAGTTTCCAAATCAACCGATTTCTACCTTGATTTAGAAGTAGTGACTTTTTTGTTATATTCTGGTATTGACGCAGAGTGTGGAGTCCATTGGACTTCCAGGATCTGATGGTCACTCGCTGTATTTGGAAAGATCTTCAATGATGATACTCATTTATTGACATTACTAGAGATGAAGACACAGTGAAGTGCAGAAAATGAGGAACCTCTGGACCAAGTTGGAGCTGGGGATGAATCTTGAGAGGTTGTTCCGTTTAGAATAATAAAATCTCAGACTTGCATAAGTGCTAGTCATTTGGCTGCTCTTGTAAGAGATTGAGTAGTTTTTATTGAAAGGAAATTGGTTTTGAGATTACCCGCTATAATGGTGGTATGGTTTTGAGTCAAGAAGAGTAAAATCGACCATTGATTCTATGTGGGTTAGGAACAGATCTTCTTTAATAGCCACCGGGTTCCAATAGATGTTTAGAATCACAGCCTATGGGTGTAAAGGATGGAAAGGATTCATAGGAGAAATGTTGACTAGTTGAATGCATAGGAAGTGGGAGGACCAGTTCTCAAGATGAAGTTGAGATTGTATTTTTGTTGCTACCAGTGAGCCTGCAGAGGGACGACCTGTGGCCGCTTTAATTGCAGGGATACAAGCAATATGATGATCCAGCCAAGTTGGCTGTGTAGTAAGCCAGCTTTCCTGAACGAAGATTATATAATATGCATTAAAGATTGTAGCTTCAGCTGAAAACAGATGTGAGAAACCTCGAGCATTCAAAGATATTAGCATGCATGAGTCCCAGAGGAGTTGAGAGTCATTCTCAAGAGCACTTGGTCGATTGAGGTCAAGATTTGGTCTAGACAGTCATTACCATCTCGACTTGGGTTGGGATGGAGGTGGTTGTCTAGATAGGTGAGGATTTTGGTTGCTCGTACACAAACATTTGCTTGAGCCTAGATGAAGATTTTGGCGTTCACTTGTACAACCGTGCTTGGTCGATTCTGGGAGTTGTGATAGGGCATTATCTGATGATACTGGTGCTGGTTGGTGCTTTTGGATTTGGAGAAACAGACCATTCATCTTTAGATCATCCCTATGTTGCCATACTATGTTTTTGACAATTCTAGATAGAATACTTAACTCAACTATGTCGTAATTTTCAGGCTCTATGTATTTGATAGATTATATGTCCTCAGAGACTCTCTGTTCCAGGCCAAGAGTGGTTTGAAAGATAGCTAATAGAGTCTATCTGTTTGTGGGATGGGTCCATGCGTAGTCTATCTATGTAACGCTCACCTGATTCCCGCAGAGGCGCCGGTCTTGACTGGGTGAAAGCCGTATCTTCAAAGGTGATGTGTAACACACGGTTGGCTCTTTGGGCTGGACCTCTGTGCACTGTATGTCTGACTCGAAGAGTAAGATGTCTGCAGATAGAAAATATGGGATTAATGAACTGGGGTTATTGGGTGCCTCTCTCCTCTTCCCTTTCTCTTCTCCTGTAGAACCCCAAAGGTTAACGCCCTCACCTTAGGTAAGTGAACGCCGAGCTCTCCATCTGCCTCGGGGCAGGGTGCCGTAACCAGTTTCTTCACTGGATAAGGGTGCAGGCCTCTTGACCTCAGAGGACTGCTGTCCGTCGTTAACTGCACGAACGGTAAGTTCTGGGCACTTCAAATGTCTTAAAAGTCTTTTGTAATGATATCTCTTGTTTTGCAGGGTTCCGGCGATGGCGGATGGCGGGCAGAAGAGAATTGAGGATCGAACCTGCGTGAGGAATAGAAGCGCCTGCAAGCACGTAAGTAAGCGCTTGTAGCCTGCTTCACGATGCGCACTAACTGTCCCTTTTATCTTGCAGGTACAAGTTCGGAGCTTTAGAGAAGCTGAAGGGTGCTGGAATACCCACTGGATTCGGCGTGGGAAGGAGTAATGGCACGTGAGTAATAAAGTTGCCCAATGTCTTTAAACGCACCTTCTTTTGTCTTTCAGATGCGGGATGCAGCGCCGAAGGCCTCCGGATCGTGCGAAGAGCTGGTAAGCTTTTGACTTTCAGATGCCGGAATGCAGTGCGAAGACCTCCGGAGCATGCGAAGAGTAGGTAAGCCTTTGTCTTTCAGATGCCGGAATGCAGCGCGAGGCGTTGGTGACTGCCGATGGACCAGGTAAGAGATGCGCTGCCACTGAAGACCGTAGTGCTAACCTGTTCTTTCTTTGTCTTTACAGGTGCTGCTGAAGACTGGATTCCAGGATGGTAAGCCTTTGTTCCCTTAGGCCCAGGATCAGAAGCAGAAGACACGATGAGCGTTCTGCTGCAGAGAATGCAGAATAACGCAAAGCAAGATTCATCCATCGGGTGTGGTTTAAATAGCCTCCTGTAGTGCTTAGTAGTCTCCTTCCACAGCCACGCCTAGGTAAGAAAAGAGTTCCTGCTTTCCAGAAGAGTTCCAGTGTTCTGAACCTAGGGAGTGGCTCCTGCCCCACCCAACAGGAAAAGTAGTCCCAAACAGAAGAGGATCAGGGGTTCAACTGGCAAGTAAGTAAGCAGCATGGTCTGCTGCAGGTAAGTCCACCCAAGCATTATGAGCCCGGCGCTTCCAGCGCTGGGACTGGGCATCTTTATGAGCCTGGTGCCACTGGCGCCAGGACAGGGTCCAAAAGGTCCCAATTGGGACTGGCTGGCACTCGGAACCGGGGTTATGGGTCTGCTTCCAAGGGAGTCGGGCAAGTCCTGATCTTTTGGAAGCAGAGATCATGACTGCACCCCCCCTCAAGGCCCCTCCCAAACCGGGCTTCTCCGGGGGTTTGGGCTTGTTAGGAAATGTTCGATGAAATCTTTTGATTAGACGAGGCGCGTGGACATATTCTGCAGGTTCCCAGGATCTTTCTTGGGGACCGTAGCCTTTCCAGTCAATCAGGTAAAATAGTTTAGATTTAGAGATCTTGGAATCCAGGATGCTTTTGACTTCAAACTCGAGTTCTCCATCAACTAGAATAGGTTTTGGAGATGTAGTTAGTCGGGTTTGAGGTTGCACGGGTTTTAATAGAGAGACGTGAAAGACCGGTTGTATCTTCATGTGAGGGGGCAAGTCCAACTTGACCGCTACTGGATTTACTATGGTAGTGATGGAATAGGGACCAAGGTATCTTGGGTTGAATGTGCGTGGTCCTTTTAGAGGTAGATATTTGGTGGATAACCAGACTTGATCTCCTACTTGATATTGGGGGGCTTCCTTCCGATGTTGGTCTGCTCCTTTCTTGTATTGTTCTTTAGCCCTTTGAAGGTGAGAAACGGCTTCCTTAAAGGCTTGGGTGATTGTAGAATGCAGGTGGTCTACTGCTGGTGTTCCAAGATCTTGGAGTGGATCCAACTCCGAGGTTCGAGGGTGACTACCGTATAAAAGAAAAAACGGGGTCTTCCCAGTTCCCGAGTGGACAGAGTTATTGTAGGCATATTCGGCTATCCAAAGGATATCTTTCCAAGTTTTTTCAGTTTGTTGTAGCATGCAGCGCAAATACTGTTCCAGAGTTTGATTGGTCCTCTCGGTTTGTCCGTCGGTTTGAGGGTGGTGGCTGGTCGAAAGTCTCACATCAATTTGAGCCGACCGACAGCAACTTCGCCAAAAATGAGAAATAAATTGACTACCTCGATCCGAAATTAGAACTGAAGGAAAACCGTGCAGTCGGACGATGTTTTCGAGAAATTCTCGGGCCAGAGTTGGTGCTGTTGGTAAGCCTTTGAGTGGAATGAAATGCGCCATCTTGGAGAATAGGTCCACGATTACTAGGATCGTATTGTATCCGGAGCATGGAGGTAGATCGGTGATGAAGTCCATAGAAAGCATATGCCAAGGGCGAGGCGGGATGTCAATAGGGCGTAAGAGGCCGGCTGGTTTTTCCTTTTGACTCTTGTTTTGGGCGCATACTCCACAGGACATTATAAAGTCTCTGATATCTTTTTTCCAAGACGGCCACCAGAAGTAGCGCTTGATCTTTTCCGAGGTCTTGGTCATACCGGGATGTCCTTCCATTAAAGAATCGTGATAACAAGAGATTACCTTTTTCTGTAAATCTGTGCTGGGCAGGTATAACCGTTCTTGGAAATATAATAGGTTGTCCTTCACCGTAAAGTCCTTTCCCTGCAGATGCCAATTCTGTATGTCTGCTGGAGTTACCAGTAGCCTGGCTTTATCCTTAACTTCCTCTATGGATTGTGTGGCGATTACACCTAGAATTCTTTGTTCGGGAATGATAGGTACTGGTTTAGGATTGATCAAATGTTCTTCCACTCCCATCCGAGAAAGGGCATCAGCTTTACCGTTTTTTGTACCAGGTCGATAGGTAATTATGAAGTCAAACTCGGCAAAGAATAGTGCCCAACGGAGTTGCCTAGAGGATTGAGCTTTTGCGGTTTTCAAATATTGCAGGTTTCGGTGATCTGTAATCACAGTAACGATGTGTCGGGCCCCCAGAAGATAATGCCGCCAAGCCTTAAAGGCGGACTTGATAGCTAGAAGTTCCTTATCAGTAATAGTGTAATTGATTTCAGGAGGCGAGAATTTGCGGGACCAAAATGCCACGGGATGCAACTGATTGGTTACTGGGTCCTTTTGTGATAGAACTGCCCCCATGGCAAGGCTCGAAGCATCAGTTTCAACGATGTAGGGGAGTTCTGGGCGAGGATGTTTTAAGATCGGTGCAGAGATAAATCTAGTCTTCAAATTCTGGAAAGCTTGTTCCGCCTCGGTAGACCATTCAAAACGTTTGTTTTTCTTTAACAAGGCGGTGATGGGCTGGACTATTCGAGAGAATTCAGGGATAAACCTGCGGTAAAAGTTAGCGAAGCCTAACATGCTTTGAACACCTTTTACGGAGGATGGCGATGGCCATTTGAGAATTGCATCTACCTTCTTTGAATCCATACGCACTCCGCTTGGTGATAATATGAATCCCAAGAATTCAACTTCAGTCACGTTGAAAACACATTTTTCCAACTTAGCAAAAAGTTTGTGTTGACGCAATCTCTCGAGGACCATTTTCACGTGTTTCCGATGTTCAGTTTCCGATGAAGAATAAACGAGGATGTCGTCAATGTAAACAACAACACACACATCTATGAGCTCTCTGAGGACATCGTTCATAAAATATTGAAAGGCGGCCGGGGCATTGCAAAGTCCGAAGGGCATGACCTGATATTCAAATAGCCCATACTTGGTGCGGAAGGCCGTCTTCCATTCATCGCCCTCTTTTACTCGTACCAAGTGATAGGCTCCTCTAAGATCCAGCTTTGTATATATGCATGCTTTTCTGACTTGGTCCAGGAGTTCAGGGATCAAAGGTAACGGATATCTATTCTTAACGGTGATCTGGTTCAGGGCGCGATAATCTATACAAGTTCTAAGGTCCCCTTCTTTTTTTGGAACGAAGAACAAAGCTGAGGAAGCAGGGGACTTGGAAGGACGAATAAACCTATTCGCTAGATATTGATCCAGGTATTGTCGGAGGTGAAGATTCTCAGGCTCGGTGAGGGCATAAATTCTACTACAAGGAGGAGTAGATCCAGGTATCAGGTCTATCTGGCAGTCATAAGACCTATGAGGAGGTAGAGAGTTAGCCTGATCCTTCCGGAAAACATCTTGGAATTCTAGGTATTCAGGAGGTAACTGGGGAGCCTCCGAGGAAATTGCTGCCAGTGCAACACCAGTGCGAGGGTGACAAGTAGAGACACATTCTGGAAACTGAACCGTTCTTGCTCGCCAATCAATCTGAGGATTGTGCTTTTCTAACCAAGGAATTCCTAGAATAATCTGGAACTGAGGGGCCTTGATCACATCGAACACGATCTTCTCATGGTGTCCATCTTGACTTATTAGCGTCACTTCTTGGGTGGTATGCGTTACTGGTCCGGAGGCTATCTCCGTACCATTCACCGTAGTAATGACGTCCTTTACAGCCTTTGGACAAAGAGTCAGATTCATCCTCAAAACCATTTCATGATCCACATAATTGCCGATGGCACCGCTGTCGAAGTAAGCTTCAATCGCATGTAATCGATGCGGATGTTCAGGGCTAATGAGGACCATAGGTATCACGAAATGCGAGGTCGCGGAACTGGTTTTAACGCTCGGCAAGAGGACCTCTATTCTTGTCGGGCGAGGTTGTTTCCCTGCTCAGAGTTTGTGACCCTGGTAACTGCAGCTCCTACTGCCTTCTTGGCTGGTTTCACCGGACAGTCTCGAAGAAAGTGCCCCGAGTTTCCACAATAGAGGCATAATTGCAGCTGTTTTCTCCTTTCCCGCTCCTTTTGTGTTAGTGGTCCTTTCAGGCCCCCTATTTGCATGGGTTCCCCGGAGTCTACTCCTTTGGTAGGAGTTGGTGATTTGGAAAATACTCTAGCATCAAACTTGGAACGATCGGCCTTCCTGTTCTGCAGTCTGTGGTCAATTTGAACGACTAAGTCAATATAGTCCGAACAGTCTTGCGGGGGATTCACTACTTGGGCTAACACATCTTTGAGCTCTCCACGTAAACCTCTATAAAACAGCGTAATCCTTTTGTCCTCAGGCCATCGAGTTTCCACTATCAGTCTGTTGAAAGACGCAATATAAGCCAAAAGGTCTTGATTACCCTGTCGCAATGAAAGGAGCTCATTGTCCAAGGCCTGCCCCTGTGAATGTCTTGCAAACAGTTTTTCCATACTGAGCTGAAAAGCTTGAAAATCATGGAGAACAGGATCATCTTGATTAACTAGAGGGATCGACCAGTCTGCCGCATTGCCACTAAGGTACGAAAGCACGAAAGCTACCTTAGCTTGATCAGTTGGAAAGGCTGCTGGCCGGCATAAGAAGTGCAACCGGCACTGATTAATAAATACTGCAAACCTCTTTGGGTTACCAGAAAATCGTTCGGGCGGAGCCAGAGGTACATTCCCAGGTAGGTTGATCTGCACTGGGTTCGTAGAGGATGTTGAAGGAAGATTTGCCCCTGATGCGGGTAACAGAGTTTGTCCGGCTTGTGACTGTAGCAATTGTCTAGCGAGATCGTCTGTTCGCTCTTTGGAAATAATCAGTTCCCTTCTTAGAGCATTCGTTTCCTGACGGGCTGCATGCACTTCTGCTCTTAGTTCCCCAAGTAACTGGGCTAGCTGGTCGGTATCCGAGGTTTCCATAGCGCCTGGGTGGGAGTTTTGCGGTCGGCTTTGCGTTCTGTAACGCTCACCTGATTCCCGCAGAGGCGCCGGTCTTGACTGGGTGAAAGCCGTATCTTCAAAGGTGATGTGTAACACACGGTTGGCTCTTTGGGCTGGACCTCTGTGCACTGTATGTCTGACTCGAAGAGTAAGATGTCTGCAGATAGAAAATATGGGATTAATGAACTGGGGTTATTGGGTGCCTCTCTCCTCTTCCCTTTCTCTTCTCCTGTAGAACCCCAAAGGTTAACGCCCTCACCTTAGGTAAGTGAACGCCAAGCTCTCCATCTGCCTCGGGGCAGGGTGCCGTAACCAGTTTCTTCACTGGATAAGGGTGCAGGCCTCTTGACCTCAGAGGACTGCTGTCCGTCGTTAACTGCACGAACGGTAAGTTCTGGGCACTTCAAATGTCTTAAAAGTCTTTTGTAATGATATCTCTTGTTTTGCAGGATTCCGGCGATGGCGGATGGCGGGCTGAAGAGAATTGAGGATCGAACCCGCGTGAGGAATAGAAGCGCCTGGAAGCACGTAAGTAAGCGCTTGTAGCCTGCTTCACGATGCGCACTAACTGTCCCTTTTATCTTGCAGGTACAAGTTCGGAGCTTTAGAGAAGCTGAAGGGTGCTGGAATACCTACTGGATTCGGCGTGGGAAGGAGTAATGGCACGTGAGTAATAAAGTTGCCCAATGTCTTTAAACGCACCTTCTTTTGTCTTTCAGATGCGGGATGCAGCGCCGAAGGCCTCCGGAGCGTGCGAAGAGCTGGTAAGCTTTTGACTTTCAGATGCCGGAATGCAGTGCGAAGACCTCCGGAGCATGCGAAGAGTAGGTAAGCCTTTGTCTTTCAGATGCCGGAATGCAGCGCGAGGCGTTGGTGACTGCCGATGGACCAGGTAAGAGATGCGCTGCCACTGAAGACCATAGTGCTAACCTGTTCTTTCTTTGTCTTTACAGGTGCTGCTGAAGACTGGATTCCAGGATGGTAAGCCTTTGTTCCCTTAGGCCCAGGATCAGAAGCAGAAGACACGATGAGCGTTCTGCTGCAGAGAATGCAGAATAACGCAAAGCAAGATTCATCCATCGGGTGTGGTTTAAATAGCCTCCTGTAGTGCTTAGTAGTCTCCTTCCACAGCCACGCCTAGGTAAGAAAAGAGTTCCTGCTTTCCAGAAGAGTTCCAGTGTTCTGAACCTAGGGAGCGGCTCCTGCCCCACCTAACAGGAAAAGTAGTCCAAAACAGAAGAGGATCAGGGGTTCAACTGGCAAGTAAGTAAGCAGCATGGTCTGCTGCAGGTAAGTCCACCCAAGCATTATGAGCCCGGCGCTTCCAGCGCTGGGACTGGGCATCTTTATGAGCCTGGTGCCACTGGCGCCAGGACAGGGTCCAAAAGGTCCCAATTGGGACTGGCTGGCACTCGGAACCGGGGTTATGGGTCTGCTTCCAAGGGAGTCGGGCAAGTTCTGATCTTTTGGAAGCAGAGATCATGACAATCTAACATTGTGACAACTAAATTGTCAGAGATTAGAACACATGGCTTAGAGGGAACTGGATTCGGGTTGCATGTAGTCGGGGCACAAGCTGGACTTTTGTGTTTGTTTGGTTGGGATCTGAGATAGATATTGCTGTTCATCCATTTCTGTGTTTTGCTCCGAGGTCTTGAGTATTATAGGCTTTGCTACACTTGACTCAGTGCGTTTCTGTGCAAGGGTCTTAAAATTTGGGTACTCGACATTAATATTTACACAGAAGGCTTGTTTGGTTTCATTCTGTGGGGGTGCAGCGTGTGATGGAGGCGCTGATGAACAATTTCTGTTATGGGTAGTGAAGAGGTTGCATAAACTGAAAAGTTTGTAAGTTCAGCATTAACTCAGCCTGAGGCTGATAAACCTTCATCTATGGGATGAACACAAACATTTTCAACATTCATATTTGATACATTAATATCAGCATTACCTTGAATTACTGCTGAGGAATGCACAGGAGGGAGAGTAGTAGATTGGGGAAAAGACCACAACTTCTGTATTTGTATATCTCCATCATCCAAAGCAGTGGAGACAGTGTTGGTTACCATTGGTGGCATTGTTAGGTTATCAATAAACTTCTTTGTTTTCTGACTCAGATTTTTCTTGCTTTGGGACGGCAAGCTTTTTGGATTTTTATACATTTGAGATGACTGAAGACAGTTAGGATTTGTGGATTTAAAAATATATATATATATTATTACATTGTTGTTTTGGTTGAAACACGTCAAACAAAGGAGTTTCGACAGTGGCAGATTGAAGAGGGGCCGTAAAGTTCACCTGAGATCCGGCTCGGGTTAATACTTGATTTGAAGGAGAGGAGGAATTCAATATGATAACAGATTGTTGCTGTGATATGTTAGGGCTTCTATTTCTCTCCTTCCCGGCTATTGGTAAACTTGAAGTAGGTTTGGGACTGAAGGGTGGGTGGAGACTCTAGGACATCTCCAATTTTCCAGGCGATCCAATCCAATTTTGCAACAAGTGACTCGAGGATTTAGTTGTGATGAGCAGCCTTGAGATTAAGAGCTAGGTTGAGTTTAGTTAGGGTGAAGATACTTGTGTTAACCGCATTAAGGGCAGTGTCTATTGTAAGAGAAGCAGGAGGCGGGAAGCCAAAGGATGGTCGGGGATACAGCTTACAAAAGGGAGCAACTAGCGAGGCCTCCGAGAATGAGGGAGCTTTGCTTTCTGTAGGTTCTTTGGTGGAAAAGAGGCGGGGGAGGTAGATGAGTGCCCAAAGGTGAGTTGCCGTGGGGTAGTATTCAGAATAGTGTGGGGCATTGAGTGAAGGTTTTGGTTGGACTGGTTCTTTAAAATCAAGGAGTCGGAAGGCAGGGTTGTACAATCGACTCGCTGTGATTTACCAGATTTTGCTAGAATAGAATACCTCACAACTTGGGAGTAAAGGGGCGGAACTGAGGACAAATCTACAGCATGGATAAATGTTTGAATTGTGGGGGCCTCAGGGGCCTCAAGGTGATCGTGGGGAGTCTGGTGATATTCAGATTCACGGTCAGTTGCAGTCGGCGTGATGAGTCGGAGAGCATAATGGCAGGGTCCATGGAGTAAGAGCCAGATACTTTTGGGGTTTGGGGAGGACTCTAGAGTTGGGGCCTATAGTTGACACCAAGATAAGAGAGTTCAGTGTCATAGCTCCGTGCTTGATCTCTGAATAGAAGTTCCTGATATCTGGAGTATTTGTATGCACTCACTTATGTAAGGGCGGGCGTGAGATGAGATCTTTAGGAGCCGCTAGAAGTACGGCTCTTGGCTGTTTATTGCTATCGCCTGCAACATGATTCGGCATACTGCTCGTGATACAGTATGTCATCATTATTGAGTTGAAGGAGAGTATGGAGCTGAAGAAAGGACATGTGGATTTTGAAAGGGGAAAAGAAGAAGTCGAGATGAGATTAAATGGCAGTAAAAGTAAGGAGAAAGATACGGCAAGTGGCACAGTGGGCCAGTGGACAGCAGATAGCACACAGCTGGCACTTCGCTCGTGCGTGCGCACTGGTTATCCCTCATTCCAGTACTTATTGGGATGACGTACTTGGGTGGCATGGCTAAGTAAGGAGAAAGAAATTCTGTGAATATTAGAGGACAGAAAGGATTATAAGATCTATTAATGCATTGAGGTGATGGCTCTATGTAACCTAATGGTAAACCACAGTCCGTATGAGTATGCAGGAGGAAAATAAGTCCAAGATATTTTCAGCGGTGATAAGCATGGCAGGCAGACCAAGCAGCAGGTTCAGCAGACAGCACTCAGAAGGCACTCTGCTTGTACACGGTAGTTTACTAACAGAGCATATTTGTAGGTGAAGCCATTGTGGAAGCCTTAGTTAGAAAATGGGAGATTTGAACAATATTTACAAAGGTGTAGGGGCAGTGTTTCTCCACAGGAAGGCGAGGCTTTGTTGGAGCAGTTATTGGTGGAATTAAAATAACTCAGTCATCAATGTCTTTCCATAGTCATTGCTGCCCTTTTAGCTGCATATAATTTTTGATCACCTGTTTCACCTCCTCCTCCTGTCTAGTCAATGGACAGACGGTCCCCATTATTTGCCCCTAATTCACTACCCACTAGTTAATCAGCGTCATCCCCACACTTTGTTGTAGTTTCCTTTGACCCTGTAAATATACAATCTGACCAACCCATACTCTAATACTAGCTCTGTGTGACCATCGACCCTACACTTTCTACCCATGCTCTGAGGCAACTCTTCCTAGCTGCAATACTCTCTGGTAGGTTCCACATGGAACCCTATCCACTCATCGTGGTGTTGTAAATGTAAGAAATATTTACTAATCTTTGTTGTTGGAGGGGAGCAACTTCTTTGAAGCTTTCTGGCTAATGCACCATAAGTTAGGGTTTCAGAATCCTCAATCTAGGTTTGGAAATAGTCACACTTAGACGCTTACACTCTCACAAAGGTATACAGTCTTCATCTACAAATGTTTCATTGTGGTCATGTTCATCGAAAAATAATAATTGAAAGATTTTTCCATTGAATTTGTTGAAAATAGATGTATGGATGTTTGGGTGGGGGAAAGTGTTCAATTTTGAAAACAGGGGGTTTGGGGTGACCCCCAATAGAAAATAAGCACTGCACAAATTAATGGGAGCTGTCCAGTGCTGAAGTACATTGTAACTGTATGGATTTGATTTCAGCACTGGTTAGCTCCCTCTGAGGTGTATTATTAGCGAGTAATTTCAGGACTGAGGGCTTTTATTTTTTTGCTGGTTTAGGGGGACCCCCCCAATAAAAAATAAACACTATACAAGTTAGAGGAAGCGGTGCAGTGCTGAAATACATTGTAACTGTATGGAATCGATTTCCACTCTGACTTGTGTAGTATTAGCGAGTAAGTCCAGGACAGGGGACTTCTATTTTATTGGGGGGATGAGGGGACCCCCAATTAAAAAATAAACAAAAAGTCTCAAGTGGACTTGCTGACACTACACAAGTTAGCGGGAGCTGTCCAGTGTTGGATTAGATTGTTACTTTTTGCAATCGACTTCAGTACTGCACAGGTGCTTGCTTCATCAAACCAGCTATTATTTTCGATACATCAGTTTTGATGAATGTTCATTTTTAATTATACTAATACTCTTTCAATGCAAATGTTTTGTTGGAACATATTTTCGATAAAATTTGATGAAAAGACATGTAACCTCTCACAAAGAACCACCAACGATTCCAGGGGTAAGGAGAAGAGGCTTTGTAAGCAGAGCGTGTTTCACAGTTTGGGATGTCAGAGGCTCTGTATGTCTCAGCTGTGCATATCCAGATATACAGGGTCACATGGTAGGCTACTCCCAGTACTCCCAGTACAAAGGGGACAACAACACATCCATATAAACACAGCAGCAAGGCCTAAGCAGCTGAATAGGGTCAGTTGGTGGTCAGTTGGTGGCGAGTCATTGTCAGGTAATGCAGAATGTGCTGATATGTTGAATCTCCTTATTGTCTTGTATTCTTTGGTGACAGATAAAGGTAGAATTGGGTGTACTTCTCTGGAGCTATCAGTACCTTGTTCAGCACAAAGGCATGTCCGTGTATTCCACCCGATCATCCCACCTGACCTTATCCGTACATTCTTTAACATTGATTGACACAAACATACATTTGAAAGGCAATTTGTTGTGGCTGGCATTCCTAGTCCTGCCATAGACTGTGCTGTTTCGCATGTTATCTCCCTTGAATATGTTGTTACTCCCTCTCACCAAAACCCATACTGACAATAACTACTCTTCTCTGGCCACGCCACTCACTGACATTATCATGGACACTACATTGTGCCAAACTCACAAATGTCACCATAGACCCCATCAGCAATCCATAATCCATCACTGCACGAAAACCGATGCTCACCAATATCTGCTCAGCAATCAACCATGCAGCAGACATTGATGACCTCATACCACTGAGAACTCGGATACCATTGTCATTACCAAGGACTGGATGACATCCACCTCCACACATTCCCTAGACATCTCCATCCCCAATGGTTACAGCATTCTACAAAGAGACTGTGCAAACCAGATCGGTGGAGGCCTTGCCATCATTCATAATGCATTATGGCCATGCACAAAACCGTAGGTCTCCATAATAAGCTAATTTGAAAACCCCTTCCTGCTCTCCCCAGTGGACACACTACCTTCACATAATATACAGACCTCCCATACCCAATACCACATTCATCAGAGACTTCATAGACTTGGTAACCACCAGGTCCTGCAGACATGCCAACAACAATTATATTTGAGAACTTCAACATCACTGGCAATCCAGCAACCAAGTCCATGAAGGTAGATCTCCACTGTCTTCTCAACAGTCTGACCCTCACACAGCACAAGAAAGAGCTAATGCACAGGAAAAGCAATTTCCTCAACATCACCATTATGCTACCCTTTATCACAGCTCTCGATCTCTGCTCAACTAGTCGGGCGAACTTGTCATCCCCTTTGTCATTAGTCAAGTCAAGCACATTCATTGGAACCCAGCAAACAAGTCTTCAGATCATTCAAGAACGTCCGACTAGAAGCGCTTACAGAAGAACTTGCCATCCTCCTTCTTACATGGGCCAATCTTCCTCAGACGAACCAAGTTTGTTACCTGCTTCTCCAAAAACTCAACACCACCCTCAAAAACAGCATAAACCACCTAGCCCCAGTGAAACAACAAACCCTCAAGCCTAAACCCTCTGCTCCCTTGTACACTCAAGAACTCACCCTCATCATAAGAACTGTCAGAAACTTAGAAAAGACTTGATGACAATCCTCCAGTGCATCCAACCTCACACTGCTCAAGGGACTCCGAGCTACATGCAGATGAATGATCACCACTGCCAAGGCCAACTACTACCAAAACACCATAGCCAAGACCAACAATGAAAGCAGAGTCATTTTTAAAGCCATCAAGCATTCCAGAAACCCTCTGCCTGACTAATAGTGCCAGTCTTACATGGCATCAATGGTAAAGCAAACATGGTAAGTGTTATTACATAGCAAGATTGGCCTACATTAGTGTTGCCTGTCTCCTTATACTTTCCTACTGTGGAATGGCATCTTTTACTTGGCACCAATTGGAAAGTAAATATGATAAGTGTTACTATGTGGCAAGACTGGCCTACATTAGCGTGTCAGTCTGCATTCACTTTCTTAATTTCCATAACATGTTTTACTTGTTATGATGAGTGTTACTATGTGGTAAGACTTGCTTATATTAGTGTGTTAGTCTGCATTTACTTTCTTAATTGCTATGGCATGTTTTACGTGGCATCAAAGGTAAAGCAAACATAAGTGTTATTACAAGGCTAAGCTGGCCTACATTAAATACATAGAATGCAGACCGATTTAGCCACATAACAACACTTATGTGGATACTGATAATATATAATGATAAAAATAAGACTGATTTAATAATTCTGACAATGGTGCCAGTCTGTATATACTTTTGTAATGAGGCATGGCATTTTTTACTTGCCATCAAGGTTAAAGCATAAATGATGAGTGTTATTATGCATCTAGACTGACGAACATTGGTGGCTCCAGTCTGGCAATATATTATTAGTGTGAAATGTATGTTTGTGCTGGGCATCCAAGGTGAAAGCAAACATAAGTGTGATTACATGGTCTAGTGGCCAATGGTGGTATAGCCAGTGTGAATATACTTTTTTTCTGTTAGATTAGCAATTTCTTTACAGGCTGGAAGTACTTAGTTGGAATGCCCTCCACGTATTGATAGAGCCTGCATGGACATGTATGGGCACATTCAGAATGATACTGTTTTATATATTAGCATATTTTGTGGGCAAAGGCATCATGAAAATGCATTGAAAAATGCTTCTGTCCACTGTTGGTGACCTGCTTCGATTGACTTTCTTTCATGTGCTACCATACTAAACAGATTTCAAACTGTGTGTTTTTTTAATCAATTTTTCAAGTTATAAAATGTGCCACTGCAACCATTATTTTTTCAAAAAACCCCCAAACATATTCTACTCACTCTCCGCTGTTCCTGCATATTCTGAACAGATATTTACACTGCTTTAGTTAACAGTTCCCACTGCATGCTTATCTTGACAGCTTGCACTGAAAACCCCCCAAGAATTGTGTGTAAGCATCAACTTACTTAAGCTCGAAAATTACAGTGAGAGTAAATACACTTCTATACATTTTACATCTAGACACAGTCCAACAGGATGTGTTTTCCTTTTTTAAATAATATGATAGGCCAAACAATACTTTTCATTGCATTGCTCCTGGATGGTGATACATAAGTACCTCAGGACTGTTATTCACTCACTCTTTCCTATGACCCACCCTACAAGTGGTTTGAGCAGCAGGTAACACTTTAAAAAAAAACCACAAACTCTATGTCTCCTTTAGCATTAGCCAGTTCATGCCCATTGGGCCACAGTACATACGGAGTACCGTTTTAAATTACCTAACATCAAACCAACCACTTCGTCCTAATTATGTTCGCATCACCATCCTACAGCCCAAACTTTGCAGAACATTTTGCAGACGTAATTGCTAATCTATCGATACAACGCAAGACTCTAATAGTCCTTTTAGTCTAGCATTTGGTCGAGAAGCAAACAGAATCAGCAGCCAAAAGCTTGAGCTCCCACATGGCCAGCTTTCACCTCAAACAAATGGTCAAAGGAGCGACGCACAGTGCAGGTCACACTTGTGACACAATATTTTGTGAAGGTATAATAAACCCTGTTTCCTGCAATAAAGTACCTGACCTACATAAAAACTATGTGAAGATATCACCAACCATGTCATGAGCAAAGTACAAAACATAGAGCAAGCCATCAGTGCAACAATAATGATTAGAATTAGAAACAACATTCAAACCCCAGTCAATGACATTCAGCCTACAAGCACACCCATGAAAGGCTTCAAATCAATAATTACCCCTTATGGTCCTTTTCATTAAGGTAACACATTTTACGATGGACGGGATGCAGAATAACTCTTACACCAATAATAAGACCGACTCAGAAAGTTGGCAAAATGTCTCTTTATTATTCTCAATGATCTAAAACAGGGAGCACAACGGACATCAATGGATGTCTCACAGCATGGTCTCAAAGCATTGAATAAAAAACAGTACTTGTATAACAAAAACTCATCATACGTGACATCATACTGCTGTTACGCTCACCTGGTCTCTGTGGAGGCGTTGGGGCATGGTTGCAGCCCTCTCTGAACTTGAATCACCCCCTTCAGGCCTCTCCCTCAGTAAAAAAGCTATGGTACATGGTGATACTGCTCCTGTCAACTATGGAAGATAAGCTCTCCATCCTGCTAATTCTTGCAGGGGGGCGTCGAATGGGATCTAGCTCCTTCACTGATCCCTGATAAGGATTAGTCCAGTCCAGCTGCGACTATGCTTCTCCTTATGATTGGTAAGTATTTCTTGAGCTCTTGTGATGCTGTTTGTTCTGTTTAATGTCTTTATATGTTGCTCCTATTTATGTCTGCAATAATGTCTCTCTTCTGTTTTCTTCCCTTAGATGGAAATGCGGCCTCAATGCAGCTGTGAGACGCGAGACGCGGCCGGATAGAAGATGCATGCTACCACAATATTTGACAGCAGGTAAGTGATGGTTTAAGGAAAAGCGCAAAGTATGGCAAAGCACAACCTTAAACTGACAGTTTTTTCAATATCTAACCTTGTCCTCTGTTTTTCTTTGCAGGCGCTGCTGTCGAGGATGGAGCGTGTCGTGCTGCGGTGCCAAGATGAAGATATCGGCGTTCCGGAAAGTGTAAAGATGAATACTTGGTTCGAGGAAGAGATGTACAGGTAAGAACAGCTTCCCCCAGTTGGTAAGTATGCTGGCAGGAAACAGGATGTCCAGGAAGCAGGATCTTCAAAGGTAAGTCTGACCTCAGGCGACGGTGAGCGTTACACTGCTTGCAAGTGCAGAATAACGCAAAGTATCTGTCTTGAGGATCGGGGCTGCTTATATAGCTGAGATCATTGGCACGCCCATTAGGGCCGGCTTACCAGCCACAGCCTGCCACTCCTAGAGAGTGAGCACATGCAAAGGCAATCCATTAGCAGCCACACCCAAGAATACACTGGGGGCTGCTTAATGGATGGAATGTTCAAGGTTAATGCATCCTGCTTAATGGATGAAATGTTCAAGGTTAATGCATCTGAAGTGCTATGTCCATAATAAAAGCATTTTGGTGTTAAATGGATGTTCTTGATTACTTTTGTTCATGAGCCTGGCGCCAAAGGCGCCAGGACAGTGTCCACCCAGGTCTCCTGTGCATGCGACCCCTGAATGCCTGTGCCCCTGACTTCATGACCATGACAATTACGTGGCAAGCTAAGAAAACGGGATTGTGAAAGGACTAACAGGAGTATCTAAGTATACTTTCCATAAGGGATTGGATTGTGATTGAGTCTCTATAATCAGGTGGGCAACGTATGCCCTCCCTTAGTGCAAGTCATCTTCATCAGTTATTAGAAACAGGATACATCATTGACTCTCAAACTCTCAAACCCTTCGTTATATGGCCCTCTACAATTGGTTGGCACACTTGTACTCTTCTGGAACAGTCGATTCTCTAGCAGCACATATTCTGGTACCCAAGGGGCTCGTGGGTGGACTTGACCGTACCTCGCCACCCAACTAGCCCAACATCTCTCATCGCTCATGCCTTCTACCATTGAGATTGTCTTTGAACTCAGCCTTGTAGTTGCTTCTTATCTCTGGGAATATTAGGAAGTGTGAGCATGTTCTTATCAAGGTTCAGGTCTACATGCCCACTTCTATTTCCATCGTGAACTCAAGTGAGAGGAGACCTTGAATATCGCATTTAATTGTCTCAAATAAAGAAACTTGCACTCATGGTTTTCTTTCTTTGCAATTTAGCAAGGGATGCCTCAGCGTCTCACATTCACTATTCTTCAAGGGCTGATAACCAGTTTTGGCTGCCTTAGCCTTTGACACTAGGCCAAGCAGCCTTCCTTTGGTCCATCTTCGAGCCATGGCTTATTTCTTTGCTGCGACACAAACATACAGCTATCAATCCTCCTTTCTTCATGTGTTGTGCTTACGTAAATTCTGACATTGAATGTCCAGATTCTACATATATATTGGTGACACCACCTGAAGTCTATTCACTATGTATAGCCAGCCTTTACGATTACTTAGTCTACTTGAATTACGGCATCTGTAAAGTTATTAAAAAAAACAGCTTACGTTTTCGGCAGTGCTCTTCACACGTGCAATCTTCATTTCACACATGTAAGTCTTCTTGATTCTTTACTTCGCCATCAGATTCTAAAAGGTCTATGCCTTCTATTCTTTGGTCATCCTTCTCAGTGCGTTATGCTCATTTCTTGTGATGTCACTAGTCTCTCCTTATCACATCTTCACACTTCTTCAGGGGTCTCCCTTAGAAGACCATCATCTCTTCGGGGATACATCACATAGGGTTTTCACAGTGGATTCCTTGTCTCAAAGGCTTTTTGTGTAATCGGCACCACCACTGGCGTTGCACATGTCGTAATTTCCGGTTTCCAACATATAGGCAGAATAGGGGTGGGACTTCCTGCAGAGGCATTCAGCTGCTCCTCTACAATATCCAATCCAGACTTCAAATAATTGGTGAAACTTATCAACATTAGTCCCTGCCCTGCAAACATCTACAAATGTATCCTTAACAAGGAAACATCAGCTTTCTACTTTGGCAGATGAATGTACTTCTCTCTCGAAATAGCAATTGTACCAAAAGCTTTTAAGATTGCATATGTCAGAACACTTGCAGTGGCATAACACAAAATGTGGGGGCCTGTTGCGAGCCATGCTGAGTGCTCCCCCCAATTCAGCAAGAAATCACAGGTCATACCACACTCTGGGCCAGCCTAGATTACCACGCTTGCACAATATGCACAAACGTGCTGCTGCAGGTGTACGCCACACACTGCACTAGGAGACAGATATAAATATGTGTTTAAATGCATTATACAGCACACTTTCTGAGAAAAATTGGCTAAAAGGCCAGAACGTATGCAATTGTTTCTTAAGGTAACACCAATCCAAAAATCCAATACATGCTAGTTACCAATAGTGCGCAGGAACATTAATGCTTCAATTAATACAATGCTTTGCTGTTAAAAATGCCATTTCACAATGAAAATATGCCCATCTGGCTGCATAATGTAGACTAGCCTAGACACGTAATAAGATATCACAGTAAAGCATTCCAGGCCACCTTTAGGCATACCTAGACTGACTGCACCAAAATGCCAGACGCAGCAATAACACTTATCATTGTTATTTTTTTTACAGGGGCCCAGAAAAATATACAATGCTGCAGTAAGAAATGGCTAGACTGGCAGCACCCAAATGCCAGTCTAGACAGATAATTACACTTAGCAGGACTACTTTATCAGAGCTGCCCAGTCAAAAAAATGTCAAGCCAAACTAAGAATGATTAGACTGGCTGCACCAAAATACATTTCTAGCCACTAATACTACATATCATGCCTGCTTAATCTAGACATGGATGACCATTATGATTTATTGCACAATCCTGTCCCCCAAAACCCCCCACACATCCCCTCTCCTTCCCACCCCCTGCCCCAAACACCAAAATCAGCTTCTTGGGCCAGAATTACCTCCACATCCCTTTCCTTGTCCCAGTACTTATGTCTGAGGCTCTTTGCCTCATAGGTAAGTACTGGGATGAGTAAGAGTGGCACTAGGAGTAATGAAGATTACAGGAAACTAAACTAGGCATTACCTCCATGTCGCTCTACCTCATTACATTACTTGTGTATGAGTCAAAGTGCCTCATACACAGGTATTGGGACGAGGAAGCATAGGGCTATTAGTAATGAAGATTACCAATAAGTAACCAAAGGATTAAACACAAGTAGTGGCGCAACACCATTGAGCTGACTAAGATTCAGCCTTGCACCCCCACCGTCACCTGGGTTTCACTGTTAACAAAGGCCCAGCAATTACTAATATAAAGCATTTCACTGTTAGTACCTGCATTAAAATGCACACTTCTTTAGGCAATTGAAATCTTGATGTGGGTTTAGTACTTGCATTCCAGGGAAGCGATTAGAAGGGTAGAGAGGGTATAGGAGACTGCTTATTCTCACCGCAGTCCATAAGTGGGTGCTTTCAGACTTAAAGGACGTAACTGCTTGTAACATTGAAGCTGCATTAGAATAGTCTCATTAGAATGCATAAATAAGTTAGTTGCCCCAGGCAAATAGGTGGGCCCCTCCCCCAGTGCCCGTGAAGTTACCACCTTTTCCAACATTTGAAGGCTTAGCACCCCCCCAAAATGTAGATTTTGTTGCACCCCTGAACACAAGCACACACACCATTCACCATACACACACATGCACACCCAGCCACCCATACATTTAAGTGTGTACCTTTTACCCTTTCACCATATCGAAACACACACCCAGGCAGCCACCCATACATTTAAGTATGCACCCTTTCACCATACACTCACACAGGCAGCCACCTATACAATTAAGTGTGCATCCTTTCAGCATATACTCACACAGGCAGCCAGCTATACATTTAAGTGTGTTATGTTATCAGTATTTATAGAGCACACATTCGCCCGGAGGCATCATGGCGCTAGCAGCAAGTAGGAGATCATTTAAGGGCTCAGAACAAGTAAGTCTTCAGAAGACGATGGAAGACGAGATGGTCGTCAGTCGTCCCCAGAGCAGAAGGAAGGGCATTCCAAGCCCTGGCAGCAGCCACTGGAAAAGCATGTCCACCTATGCGTAAAGTCTGACCCGAGGGACTGCCACCACAGAAGCTGACTGTGATCGGAGACAGCGGGATGGAACATAACGTGGGAATTTCAATTGACGATATTCAGCCCCTAGGCAATAGAACACACGATGAACAATGCACATGGACTTATAAAGGTCCGCTTTTCAACTGGCAACAAATGGTGCTGTCTAAGCAGAGGGGACATATGCACCCCACAAGAAGGTTGAAGAATGGCCCTGGCAGAAGCATTTTGCAGAAGTTGGAGATGCTTTATAAGAAAATGTGGCTCAACCAGATATAAAGAATTGCAATAATCCACTGTGCTCAGCACAATTTTGCAGATGACACCCAGATCCTTAACCCACTGACACGGAACTATATCCAAAACACTTTGAATATTAATAAAATCTACGCCATCATACACAATTGGATGGCACTTAATAGTCTCTGCCTCAACAATGAGAAGACAGAGATTCTCATTGTGGGGTCAAAGTCTAAAATAGGTGCCCTACACATCTATTAACATTGATGGCACCATGATACCTGTACTGAAGAAAGTAAAAACCTTAGGAGTTTACCTGGATGCAAATCTTTCAATAACCAAACACATCAGCAGCCTCTCATCATCCACCTCATACACTGCCACACTAATTACCCTTAGCCGACAATTCCTCTCCCCCACTAACTACATTACCCTGGCCAAAGCCCTGATTCTCTCACGACTCGACTATTGCAATGTATTGCTACTATGTACGTCCATCACCAATCTAAAAAAAACTCCAATTGATACAAAATCAAGACCTACGGCTCGCACTAGGAATTAGAAAATCTGACCACATCTCCAAGACCAGAAGAGACCACCACTGGGCTACCTGTCGCAGCTAGACCCATATTCAAATCCCTTTGTATCACCTTTAAATGTCACCAGGAAAAAGCAGCCACCTACCTAAATAAGGCATTAGCTAAAAAAGAAAACACCAGATCTCTATGTTCCAACAACCTCCTACTTCTTACCACACCTCGCTACAAAAACTCCAGAGCAGGGGGCAGTAGCTTCCAATACCTAGCACCCAAACGTTGGAATTCCCTCCCACTCAGAATTTAAAAAGAGGAATCTTTTAAGGGCTTCAAAAAGGCACTCAGAACTTGCTTATTTAACCAATACGAATAATGTCTGTCACCATTGTATTTGCATATATGCTGCACCGATTATTTCTCTATTCGTTTTATGTAAATACTGTTATGATTGTTGACTGTAATTTTCGCTGCAATTTTATACTGAATATTATTTCACAAGCTGTCTGTAACCTCGCCATGATACCCAAGGATGTGGACATGTAACAAATGTAAAAATAAAAAAATAAAATAAATAAAGAGCAGCCACAACAATGGCCTGACATTTTGCCGGGATAAAAGGAAGCACTTTCCGAAGAATGCACAATTTAAAATGGCCAGTTTTACAGATCGCTGCCACCTGTTCATGCATCGAAAGGGATGAGGTGATTTGTACCCCCAAGTTCCTAACGGTGGGGGCCGGCATGGGGAATAGCCCAAGGAAGCCGGCCAAAAATCAGTTGTCCAGCAGGGGGGAGCTTGTATCAACAACGAGGATGTCAGTTTTGCTTCCATTCAGCTTTAACCGGTTTGCTGCCATCAAGGCCTCAAGATACTCCAGGCACCTCCTAAACCGGGCTGCTGTGTCAAGGCGCACAAGGATCTGTGTGTCGTCAGTGTAGGAATAATAGCGGAAACCATGAGAACAAATGAGGAGAAGAAGAGGCTGAATATAGATATAGAACAATATCAGGGAGAGAGCAGACCCCTGGGGGACACCGCACCGTAACAGTATAGGTTTCGAACGAAAAGGAGGAAGAGTAACAGACTGAGAACGGTCAGTGAGAAATGTAGTGAACCATCTAAGAACCTGACCGGACAAGCCGGCGGAGGATAGACAAGAGATCAAGGTGGGGTGATCCACCATGTCAAATGCAGCCGAAAGGTCTAACAACAACACTGCTCCGACTCCGCCCTGATCCACCAGGTGAGCCAGGTCGTCCATCACCGAGTTAAGAACTGATTCCGTCCTCCTCCCCAGACAAAAGCCAGGCTGGAAGAGATCAAAAATGCCAGAGGTCTCCAGAAAAGTAGAAAGAATAGGCGCGACCCGGGCCTCCAGCAACTTCATAAAGAACGGAAGGAGTGATATAAGGTGAAAGTAATCGGGTATAGAGGGATCAAGAGAGGGTTTTGTTTTAGAATAGGGATCACCAGTGCATGTTTGAGAGTAGTGGGGATAAAACCACCACAGAAGGAAATATTCACTACTGTAGTAAGTAAAGGAATCAGATCACGAGAGATTTCCTTGATGAGGGTCAAAGGGATGGCATTGGCAGGAGAGGCCTATTTAAGACGACCAATCACTGCTAGAACATCTTGGTCCAAAAACACAGGAAAAGTTGACCACATGCCATTTGAGGAAGAGGAGTCAATGGGAGTAGGAGCAGCAGTTGGCAGGCCTGCCCCCTCCTCAATATGTTTACGAATAGACTTGATCTTTGTTTGAAAGAATGAAGAGAGCGAATTGCACAGATCCTGTAGGGCTGCGCATGAGGACCCGTCTTAGTGGGAGTGGATAAAGACTGCACCAGCTCGAATAAGAACTTAGGTTGGTTTATGGCTGATTCCACTTTGTGGGAACCCTTTCACCATACATGTACACCCAGGCAGCCACCAATACATTTAAGTGTGCACCCTTTCACCACACACATGACACGCACATCCATCCACCCATACATATAATTGTGCACCCTTTCACCATACACTCACAGAGGCAGCCACCTATGCATTTAAGTGTGCACCCTATCACCATACACACACACACACACACACATACATACACGCGCGTCATGGGGTTAAGAGGAGCCCTACTAATTCAAAAAGAAATGGTTTCTTTTTGAAGTCACTCTGACTTCATAAAGAAATTATTTCTGTTAAGGACCGAACTATAATGGAAATAATTTATTTATGAAGGCAGAGTGACTTCAAAAAGAAACTATTTATTTTTGAAGTCATAGATCTCCCCAGCCCATGACATGGAGGCCTCCAGCCTAGAGGCTTCCATGTCATGGGGTGGAAGTAGCCCTCGGATTTCAAAAAGAAATAGTTTATTTTTGTAGTCACTCTGCCTTCATAACATTTTTTATTTCTGTGACACTGTTATGCTGTGATTTCTTTATGAAGGCAGAGTGACAAAATAAATCATATTTATTTGTATTTTTTTAGTCCAAGGGGGCCTCCCTCCCAGGACATGTGGTGGTGGGGCCCATGCATCACAGGGGTTGTGGGGGGGCCCGTTACACCAGTGAACACTTGTTGAAAACACCAATGGAGACCTAGAAGACCCCTCAAACCTTTGTCTTATCTCAAACATACTCTGCCCGACTAGAATTCTAGAGAGCTATGTATACAGCCAAAAGTTAGTGCATGTAGAGTCTAATGACTTACTACATTGATTACCTTGCCTATCTCTCGGAATATGTAAACCTCAACACAGGACATCATCACGCGTCAACCACTAAAGCCAAACACCTCACGCAACCAAGAACAGGATCACAAATGTGAAAGGAGAGCAGAGACCCCAGGAACCCCAAGAACCCTCCATTTTGCTCCACATTTCTCACCACACACAAACACAAACCAGCCACTTACACATGGCTTTTTAAAAGAGACCCTTGGCAGCACATGAACACACTATAGCCCTGAGGCCTCCCCTCTGGACACAGAGGGCCTCATTACAAGTATGCCGGTATCCTGGCGGTAAATTCACCAGGATACCAGCAAACTATATTAACGTTAACGGCACTCAGTCCGGAGGAATTACTACCAGATTATGAGTGCCGGCACGGGTGGTAAATCATCATTCCATGGAGTCACATAGGACGCCATGCTGGATTTTCTGGTATTACCGGCACTGGTAATACCGGTGGCAGTAATGCTGGCAATTTCTTGCCGGTAGGGTGGCCGATTTACCTCCTGCTCTTAGGTGAAGATAATTCCAGCCACCTCTCTTGCAATCTTGTACTTTGCTGATGCAGAAACGTGCCGTAATAGGGTAATACCGGCACATTATTTCCACACCGGCAAAGTTGTAATGTGCCTCGTCTTCAACGTCTCCTACACTTCACACCTAAAAACCTTATAAGCACATAGGCCTCAGGGTACTGCCGATCTGCAATCACAACACAGCACTACAATTTGACATTTTCCTCTTCTGCCAACTAACCAATCCCTCCACTCTCTTCCAGATCCACCAGAGTGCCTGGAGACCATGCAAAAGGCAGTGGTGCTTGGTTCAAATCCTAATAACATAACATTGATTAAGAATCCTACCAAGAAGCTTCAGGCCCCTCTTGTTGGACAATACTGGTAATGCTTCTGCTGTCTCTGGTGGTAACACATCTGTGCGCTGTTCCCTTTTCCATTGCTTTGCCAAAAAAATAAACATGTGCCATTTATTTTGTCCTTCTCTGGTCAGGTAAGTCTTCTTGCAATTGTCTATTTGCCGCACTTGACATGCAAAGGCCTCACACTTAATCTAGATCACATGGGCCTCAGAAGTATAATGGAGAGCATGGATTTTCTGCAGGACAGCCCGACAAACACTGTTGGCTTTCATTCTTCAGGTCATTGGTTTAAGAGACCTCATTATTCACATCATCCTGTGTGGTGACCTCAGTAGACAGCCTCCCAATGCTAGATGAATTTGCAGACCTAAAGACCATAATGGTATCTGCACAGTTCCCCAGCAAATTGGCCACCCACAAGTCAATATATTGCACATCATTACCCACCGCGTAGCGGCCAGTTACCTAAGCAGCATGCGCTTGCAAAGTGGGTGGCCACTGTAAATAAATTACTAAGCGGAATCTTGCCAAAACGGTAACAGTCACAGCAGAGAGGGCCAAGAATTCAGCTTGCATGGGGATGATACAGTCCAGCAGGTGAGGGCTGTGAAGTATTGGCAAGGAAATTGGGGAAGACAGACTGATACTGAGGCTACACAATATAATCGTTGGCTGGGATTGCACCCCCTGTCTGGAAATACCTACCAGAAGACATAAGACTTACCGTGATGTTTTTGGGGTCAACATTCAAGACTCATCTGTTCCAATAGATTTCTTATTTTTGTATTTAATTGTTTTATAACACAACTAATACCATTCCTGAGTTCGGTTTCTAAGCACAGATCCAGGATTCCAACCTCTGTTGCTCTGCGCGGTGTTGCTTCCAAGACAAGCGCGTTGCCACTGTGCTATGCTCCGGTCACCTGAGGGAGAAACCACTGCTCTTATATGAAAAATGTGCAGGGATGCGATTATGCTATGCAGTGTGCACTCTAGAAATACATGTTATGCTATGTTACTGGGATTTGTACCATGAGCCGCTGCTAGTAGCCTGGTCTACTGGGGCTCCTGTGGATCAGAAAAAGCGATGTGTGTGTTAAACTAAATAAACATAACCATATAAACGAATGCTTCTAATTCTAGTGCTAGCGCCATGCAAGCTTTCACAAGCCTTAGGTTATCATGCTAAATTTGCCTGCGTTCCTTGAGCCTGCTATATGGGCGTTTGGTCAAATGAGTTCTTATTTTATAATATTATTTTTGTATTTATGGAGCTAGCTTCAAGATGCAAAGGAGCACTTTAGAGAGGTATGCAACAGTACAGATACACAGCGGAGCGCTTTACCGTGGTATATAACAGTACAGATGCATAATGGAGCACTTTTCAGGGGTAACGACAGAACAGATATACAGCGGAGGGGGGGGGGCTAGGGTTACAGAGGGGCACAGAGGAGGGGTACAACGGTACTGGGTGGCAGGGTGGAGACTGGCGGGCGGCATCTAGCGAGCCAGGACGTGATGGCCTCGCTGTTGAGGAGGAGCGACTCTTTGAAGAGGTGGGTCTTGAGTTCTTTTCTGAATTGGGGCCTGGAATTGGAGGAATTGGGAGGAGCCACATGAGGAGCCCTCACGTATTCCCCATGTTTGGAGTCCCATAGGATGTCAGTGAGGACTTGAGCTATTACCGCATGAGGTAACACTTTCGTAGGAGGAAACTTCCTATACACAAAAAAACACATGTTTTGCCCGTCAACCTAATCTCGAAAATCAGGCCCCTGGTATTTCACAAAACACTGCCGCCGCCCCCTGCAGCAGCTGGACATGACTAGCCAATAGGAATCGTCTTAAACATGATGAAAGTGGATGAAAAATGGACGCGCGGGAGCGCTTTGCCCAAGCCCATCCTTGTCTCAAGCTTTGTGCTGGGAGCCCCCACCAGTTGATCAGGATAACTTTCAATTAATCTAAATGATTTGTATGAAGCTTAGGCGGTAAATCTTCTGGCTTGGCAGCGGAGGAGGCGGTGGGGAAGGACATGGGGAAGTGACGGTGTGAAATTGCTTCCAGTTCACACAGGGGAAGTGACAAAGGGAGCCTGGGCCTCTCCACGCTCTCCCTTCCGCCTTCCATTTGCAGGCGGGTAATTAATGATAGCAGCACCATGAATCTCTTGAGCTGTCGGGAAGTCCTGTGTTCTCCAGGAGGCCGAGCAAATGGCGGGCCCATGGATAACAATGCAAAGTGCGTGGAGGGCTGCAGCGGGCCAGCGGTGTTAATGAGAAAAGCTCCATCTCGTGTGCGGTTTGCGCCCTTCATCGTGCTGTGCGACCTCTGACTGTTCAAACCCTGCATCACACATAAACTGGGAATGCTTCCTAGAAGCCCTTGGATGTGTCTGCGTCATTTTCCATAGTCCATAACTCTCCGTGTACAGTTCGCTTTCCCCAAGTGCATTGCAGTCCTGAAGCTTTTATATAAATTATACTGGGCGTGTTTTAACACAATTAATAGGCCTCCATTTTGGACTAATTATTGACTGCTCTGGGAGTCAGGTATTTGGTTGGGATGCATTCCTTCCCTCCACTTTCTGGCCTTTAGTATGCATGACGATATTAGCGATTCTATTCGGGAGACAACGCCAATCCTGGTTTTCACTTCGCTTTCTGGGTCTTGTAGTCCTGGATTTGCCCACCATAACCCCTGGACTCCAAGTCCCAAATTGCAGGGCTAGACTAATACCTTCATAACGGAATGGATAATCGTGGCATGTATGGCTCACCTACCCCCCTGTCGGGTAGCCCCACCGCCCTGCCATGATTCCCTCTGCTCTCCTGTGTAACTGCCACCGACACATACCATGTAGGATCTTGTGGCTACCCAGCAGTGACCCAAAACACATGCACACATGCCTGTGTTTGCTAAAGCGTGCTAAGGGAAACACAAGGCAGCAGATTATGCCGGGGTAACACGTCAAAATAGCATTTTTGACATGCTGTTGCCAATGAGGTCGACCTAAAAAAAATAAATATTTATCAAATGGGAAGGTGATATATAAACAGTTAAAACATTTTCTTTAGCGTTTATGTGTTGAGGGAGAAATGGTGTATGCCAACATTAAGGAAAATACATCATTTTTAAAAAATGACCTTGCGAAAATCACCAAATTCAGAGCTTTCAGTGTTCCCATGGCCAGGTGAGGGAAGGCAGTCTAGTACTGGTTTTGATTGTAATTATAGGACCTGTACTTTACTACATTTTCAATGGGAAAGTGGAAACAGGACAGGATGGCTTTCTCAACCATGGCTATGGGAAACTCGAGCTCTGCCAATCTAGGGTGACCTCATAGCCAAAGAGGACTATTTATATTTATTTTGTGTGTGCATTTATAGCGGCTCGCAAAGCCCATGGGCATCTAGGCTCTAGCTACAGGTTAACAGGCATTGTGGAGAAGTGGCGAGGCAGTAGGGAAAGGTGGTTAGTTGAATAGCAAGGGTTTGAAGATATTGTAGGAAGGTTCGCCTCTCAAGTGAAGGGGAAACTTGTTCCATAGTGAGGGTGCCCGGACTGGGAAGCTGGATCCCCCAGCTTTAGAACGCTTGACCCTTGGCGTGACAAGGCAGTGTCTATGGGCGCTTCTTGTAGGTCTTTCTGAGTCGTGTTTTTTTTAGTTTGTTCACAAGGTAACTCGATGCGTTGTTTGAAAGACATCAGTGGGTAAGGGAGAGAATTTTAAAGTTTTTGAAGTTCATCAGGGAGGGAGAAGTTGTCACATTGAACAGATTCAGTGGACGTGAGGCCAGAAGTCAACATGAACAAACAAGAAAAATAAATAGGTGAACAGAGCAGAGAGCTATGTTCTAAGAGATTACCTGAATATGGAATTTGTGATAAAGAGAAGGGAGCCTCCTTCACGACTTCACAGCGTTTAAAACTGCATTGTTTATATCATGCAAGAACCTCTCGACCCAGTTTCACTGAATCACTAGACAATGTACATCCCATCCAAAGATATGAGTCGAGGTATGGGCTAACACTAGAGTTTTGACAGTGGGCATAAAAAGAAATGTGCCGAGCCCACAGTTTTTCCTTTGTGTGGGCATGGACCAAATCATTTACCAGGCACTGCCGTAATGGTAATACCAAGGCCCTCATTACGAGTTCGGCGGTAACCATGCCGCTATTGGCGGCATGGCTGCCGCCGAAATCGCGTCGGGGTCCGGGTCCTCGGAATGAGGACTTACCGGGCCATTCCGAGTTCGGAAGGCCCGGTAATTCCTCCCTCCAAGGACCCGGATACGGTACTTCCCCATTCCCATTTCAGCCCCCATAGGGCTGAATGGGAATGGGAGAGGGAGCAAACAACGGGCCATTACAAGATGGCCCGTTGTTTGCTCCCTCTTCCCCTCGCGGGACCCGGTAAGCACGCCTGGTTTTCCCAGGCGTGCTTACCGTGTCCCGCGAGGGGAACTCGTAATGTGGCGGTATTGAGTGAACGGCGCCGGCACCTTTTACGGCGCCGTTCACTCCGTACTGCCAGGGTCGTAATGAGGCCCAAGTCATAAAATGGCCACAGCTGCAAATAGTGTGAGGAGGGGCGCCACATAACCTACATTTTGGGGGGCTGACTATTGATGGGAGGTGCCACTTTACAAACTGGGTGGGACAAACCTGGAGGCTCCTCGCTCTCTGTTCTACCCCAGGGCTTGTTTGACTGGACTTGGGGCCCACATATCAAAAGATAGCGGCCCAGCATTACACATAAGCGCACACATACACACACACACACACATTCACTCATTTAAACATCCCATTCATCATACACATGCTCATCTACAGCACCCCATACATCATACACTCATTCACACGCTCACTCCTTTACACATGCATTACATACACACTCCTTGCACACATGCATACATACATAATGAGCTAACATGCAACACCCTTTGACACTGCTAGTTTCAGAAAAGGCTTCCCTCGCGTCTCTGTCTATCAAAAAACAAGTGTGCACATCAGCCCCTTCCGCTCGGATGTGAAAGATTGTTATGTTCAGTCGCATCCATGGGAGGGGTCTGGTGTGTGCATTTGATTGTTGTTAGGCACAGAGGTGAGGGAAGCCGTTCTTGAAACTAGCAGCTGCATTTGTGCAAACACATTTTTCTGCACACTAACATTTTAAAGACGCCGCTTTCAGGAAAGGCTTCTTTTCACTCTCTGACTAACACAAAGCTGTGTGCGGTAGCCCCGCCACTCTGCTCACATTTCAGGGAGAGATGAAGTCTGAATGCGAGCAGGAATGTTAGTCTCTGGGCATATGATGTCGGTGCCTGGCAAATGGCTATCTAATGCATATAAAAGATGCAAAACCGTTGGCTAAACCAACACTTGCTTTTAATAGAAATTCAGTGCAAGGAATAGATGTGAGAATGGACTAAATGCTAACAAATCAAGTGGCTGAAGGCACACTTGGTTAAGACTTGTTTTTACTCTAGAAGCTGATTAAACATACAAATAAGTGATTAACTTTCTGAAGACTATTAGAATTAACAATGGGAGCCCACAAACGCCTCAAGACTGATGTTACTGCATGATAGAGCTAACTCGAGATCGAAGGAGGGCATGCTTTTGGCAAGGAGGGGCTTGTAGCGGGTGGCAATGACCCTAGTGTCTGTGTTGGAGAAGGGTGGTTAATGTATGGGTAAAAAAAAATAACACCACAAATTCCATCTCCCTTTTATCTCGACTCCGGTAGCTGTGCAAACTTTGTAATTTGGGAAAGTACAGCAGAAATTCGGAAATGCTGCTAAGAAAAACATCTCCGTTACCCAGTCACATCAGCCTGGGTATTTCTTGCCACACCACTTTGAAATCAATGGCACTATATCATGGGATGGAGGGTTTGAAGGTAACTGCCCACACAATGACTCTGAACTACCCAAGAATCCTAATTAATATATTTAAATATTTCCTCCCATACATAAGGATCCCCCATTCACGGGATACAAAGTATGGGGAGAAGGAGAAGCCCATGATAACAGACGTGTGTTTGTGTTGTGTGTATGTGTGTGTGTTGGGGGGGGGGGGGGGGTAGGCGGAGGAGGGTGCTTATAGTCATATTTCTAGAAAGCGAAGCAGTGCAGACATACTGAGATACAACCCGGCAAAGCAAGCCTCATAAACCCAGTGCAGGTGTATCACTTTCCCAGCACGCATTCCCGAGCCACTGCTTACGCAGGCACCGCCGAAGGAGCAGAGAACAGGGAACACTGCTTCATCACGACAAGCACACATTATCAGCCAATAAGCCAATAATCCATTAGTGACCGGCGCTGCTGAATAATACAGGCTGCTCATATTGCTGTAATTTATGCGGCAGGCTCGAGAATAGACAAGATTATTAGAGTGAGGGTTACTGGATGACACATGATGCATGACCGAGCGGCATTGATCTTCACACAACAGGAAGGTGTCTAGACTCGCGAGATGTATGGCCCGAGCACTCGGAGCAAGGCATATTTCATGTGAGGCCTAATGGAGTGGCGGAGCCCGTGATGGATTGCTTGTCGGGCTTCAGTAGCGGTGCAGTTATTAGATAGCGGTGCTAATGTTTGACCTCTTTCACTCCCCATGTCCTTCATTCAGTCAGGGTGACCTCATTTTGAGAAGTGGGTGGGGGGGGGAGAGAGAGAGAGAGAAAGAGAGAGAGACAATGCAGAGGTAAGGGGACTGTGGGAAGGGACAGGGAGGGGGTAATCGAGGGAGAAAGAGAGAGAGAGAGAGACAGAGAGAGAGAGGACATCCAGAGAGAGAGAGAAAGATAACAGGGGAACTAAAACTAAAAGAGTGAGAAGAAAAAGGGGCAGGGAGGGAGAGATGCATACATAGGGAAACAAAGAGGAATGCTGGGACAGGAAGAGGGTGCCTTGGGAGCAAGGGAGAGGAAGAGGGAAGAGGAGAAAGTGTGAGTACGGCGGGGTCACAAGTGAAGGATGGAAAGAATGTACTAATACAAAGGGAGAGGGAGAGACAAAAGAGAGACTGAGGTTAGAATGGAAGATCAAGACTTAGGAAAATAATAAAATGTGCTGAACATGATAATGAGCACTTGGATCAGGCACAATATGCAGGGTAACTGAAACAGAAAACGGAGCAATCTCTAAGGATTGTGCTTTGGCAGATAGGGAGGTAACACACGGGACATGGGTGGAGGTGGTACATATAACAGTGAGTTCATATACCAGGAACAACGTTAGCATGTTAATATTGCACAAAACATATATGAATATAACAGGTAATTTCTGCAAGTTTGCCTTCTGTTTAGAACCAGCCCCAATGCATCCTGGGTATACAAACAGATTAAAATAACACTTTTGGATGCGTAACATTATTTTTGTAGTATCGGCCCATGCTATTTTCTACCGAGCTTTATCGGCAAATCTCAAACATGCAAACACAGACCAATGTCACCATCATCTGAAATCAACAGTTTGATATAGCCTGACATACTTTTCTTTCGGTTGCACATCAGTGTATGTTTAGCAAACAGTGTCAATGTTATGGTGAACCACGAAAAACCCCTTCTACCTGATTTGAGATACTAGAGTTGACCATTTCAGCTTCGCCACACATATGATCACTTAGCCATCCATCGATGACCACCTCCAGTTGAGAGCCACAAAGCAACGCATTGTGGGCAGAAAATAGTTTTTGTCTTTTGGACATCACTAGCCTATGTATAGCTTTATCAACCCAACCCAGGAAGCTCTCAAAGATGCAGTAATAACATGCACAGTTTATCCTAGCTCTCACTTCCAGCATTCATCCCTACCCATGCCAGTTCCTTGGCTATCTTTTAAAGTGTGTCTTTCTTCTTCTTCTTCTTCTTCTTCTTCTTCTTCTTCTTCTTCTTCTTCTTCTTCTTCTTCTTCTTCTTCTTCTTCTTCTTCTTCTTCTTCTTCTTCTTCTTCCTCTTCTTCTTCTTCCCATCAATCATGACTATTTGCACCCTTGCAGATTCACTAGAAAACGTCTGATATTGGGTACGGTTAGCAAATACCATCACTGTCAATAGCACTTTGGCTGAACTGAATAGCCAATTTCAACTAAGTCAAAAATACCACAAGACCACTCAGTAGTCAACACTAGAAGCTCACCTCCAGTTCAGAGACACTGAGAAATGCTTTGGGGGTATGCACATTAGCTCAGTAGCTCAAAAGCGACCATTTTGCTACATAGAAATGCCGTCCTGCCTCATTAGAGTTTGGCACTAATTCTGCTGTAGAGCTGCCAAATTACCACCATACTTTTTTTTTACCTTTACCGACACTGAGTCCCCTGGGCTCACCATGGGTTGACGAATCATGAAAGGGCAGGGGCAATCCACATTTTTTGAGTCCATAGGTCTCCATGGAGATTTTGTTGTCAGTATTATCATGAGCGGTAGCGTCACGATTTTGGAGGAATCCTCCACTTTTCCTCCAAACTCAGAATTGAGCAGTGCAATACACATGTTGGTAATTCTGTTGCTGAAAAAAAGTGGTAGCAACAGAATTACCACCACTGTTTTACCTCAACACCACACTTGAAATGAGGCTTTTGTCTCATAGGTCAGCACTTTAGGCTTATCAAAACGAAAACAACATTAGTAAACCCTAATCTGAAATTCCAGAAGAACTATATTCCCCTTTGCCCAGCAACCTGGATGCAGGGAGGAAGACACTGCTTCAATTGATTGCTTAGTTGAGAGCATTTTATCTTTTTTTAAAGCAAAATACAAGCTTTGATCCACATAATGAATATACACATATGATAGGGATGGAAACAATATTTCATCTTGCATCCGTGCCTCAGAGAGAAAAAAAAATCCTTATAATAAATTACAAAAAAATAACAATGACTAAAGGCAATTCTACACATCAAATGAGGGGAGAAGCCTCCCACCCCTCAACCTTACACACATAACAATCGCGACACATTCAAACCCATCATACTCAATATATATCAAAACAATTAAATGAATTAACATAACATAACAAAAACACGATTGTGGACAGATGAACAAGGTGATTTATCCTATTGATCTACTTCACTAAAGCGAACCTAAGACTAAGCAGTTTGCTCGGATAAGAATAAGGTCTCACTGAATGAACTAATCAGTTGAAGTATTTTCACATGAGAGAAAAGAAAGGACAATTTCTTGGCTCCCAGTTGAAGGACTGTCGACTCGAGTTTCGGGCTACGAAGGTCTCCAGTGAGAGCCGGGGCTGCCATCTTCAGGACAGTACGTGTGGAGATAGATACAATCTGTAGGGGGATTTGAAGACAGATGGATGCTGGTTTAGGGCCCATGCGCTGTTCACACCCACAAAGATGTTCAAACAGTGACTAGCAGGGACTCCAATCACTAATACAGCAGAGTGCAATTAAACAAGGGAAGAGACTGTGCTACTTAAAGCAGCCGACCCCCACGACCCAGTCAAATGGCGTGTGTTGAAAAAATGGGTGAGCAACCTCAGTGGGGAACCTGGAAGAAAAAGCATGCACCCAGTGGAATGTAAGGCAGAGTAGTGAGAGTAATGCATGTTCATGGGGAGATTGAAATGAATTGTGAGAGGGGACGCACAGGATAAGTAAGCCAAGCAGACAGGATACTTCCTGAAACTGCTAATAATGGCTAATGGAACCATTCATAGTGGGCGTCACAGTGACAACGACAGTGTGTTTATATTCACGCTGCATAAATCCATTTGGACAAGGGGCCTGGAACAACAAGTACTGACCCACATGAGTCGGGGCACAACACGGCCAATGGCAACCAAAACGCTTGCATGCCCAAGGCAACCTACCTTCATTGGTTGGAAACATGTAGATGCTCCGGATCGACGATAATGCCACCGTTCCCTAGGCAGTAGACGCTGTTCATGCGCTGGCTAGAAAAATCCTAACCTGCTCTGTGCACTGATGGTACCTATAAATCAGTAGCCTAGACTGCGTCCTTTTTTGGCATGTGTGGGGCAGAGGCGGTGGCCATCTTGTATGGGGATAGTGTGAACATCGGCCTATTACGAATGTGTTGAGGGCTAGCTCTTTCAAGAGGAGGATCAAAAGGTTAGGGTCAGAGATGGGGGGTAGTAGTTGGGTTGACTAACAGAACAATGCTGGAACAATGGTAGAAACCGGGATGTGGCGATTAAACCATGAAAAAGGACTAAATAAAGAAGCCAGGAATGAATAAAATTGAATGCAAGTGCAAAGAGTGAATAATGTTTGGAGCAACACTGGCCACTGTAGATCCTTGTTCAAACCATGAATATGGGTGCGTAGGCATAAGATCCATCGTTGTTCTAACTGGTAAAGTCTAGTGGTTAATGAAACATCTCACCTTTTATGCTTTAGATGATCAATCAGCCATCACTGTATGTCATGAGTTGAATGGTGCTTAGCCGATTAGTGTGAGACAAGGGGCGTGCTGCATTTTATTCCGTATCCTTGATCTGTGTTTTGTGATGCGCATGCCGACCTTACGACAGGTCATGCCCACATACATGAGATCACAAGGACATTTCATGATGTAGATGACATTTTTGGATTGACAGTTCGTGAAATGTTTCAGTTGCCAAGGTTGCCAAGTGAAGACTTGATGCGAAAAAACTGTAATTTTGCATGTGAACGGACACACAACACACATGCCACAGGGGAAATGTCCATGTACAGGGCTGAGTGCATGTGTCCAAGCTGTCTGTAAGATATACTGCACTAAATTAAGAGATGTGTTAGGCATATGGGAGTGAACCAACTTATCCTGAATGTTTTTACTCCTTTTTAAAGCAAACAAAGGAGGGCCAGTGGTACATCCAGTGCTGGTAACTAAATTCCAGTGCTTGCAAAGCAATTTTTTGAGTGGGGTGGTGTGTTTGGGAAATGTCGTGACACACGCAATGTGATCCGCCTCTTGTCTAATATTGGGTGGCAGAAGGGATTCTATGTTGGTCTATCTTTTTCTTTTTGCTGACCTTTTAATCAGTTTTCTGTGGTATCACCTGGCTGACAATTTTTCACTCAACATCGAAGCGTGGTTCTCATAATCCTGTACAGTGAGCCATTTCGCCTTATGTGCAGAAATTGTCCATACGTTAGGTTATCCTGTAATGATCTAGGATGCTGGCTGGAAGATAGTAGCAAAGTGTTACGTTTAATTTCTTTTTAAAAAAGGGAAGTGTGAAAAAATCCCATTTTATGACAGATCAATAAGTCAAGGAAGGGCAATGACTGTCTGTCACTATGACTGGTGAATGCTAAATTCAGGCTACAAGAATTGAGTCACAGCAGACATTGATCCAACCTTTCTTTGGTGTCCTGCCATATGAAGAAGATATCATCGATGTAACACCGCTATTTTACAATTGATGCGTGATATCGATTTTCATGAAAGATGAATTGATCTTTAAAATTGGCCATACATAAATTGGCCAGGCTAGGCGCAAAAGCTGCTCGCATGGCAGTGCCATGTTTTTCTGAAGGTACAGTTGCTATGACAAATCAAAGAAATTGTTGCACGGTGCAAATGCAAAAGTGCCAGGATGAAATGAGTCAGGATGGCGTTTAGACTTGTACGGCCATCTAGCTTGCATTTGACAATGTCGCATGGCTCATTCGGAGGAGTATTCGTAAAAAGAGCTGATATATCGAGCGTTACCAGATAGTGGTTGGCTGCATCAAAGGGCAGGCCTTCAAAGGTGTTGATGGCTGATGTAGTATCTTTAAGAAAGGCTGGTGAGTTCTCAGCCAGGACATGTATTGCCAGCTCTATATATTGACCACAAGGTTCCAGTATAGAGCAACAAAATCAAACTATGGGTTGCCCTGGTGGATTCACAGGATCTTTGTAAATCTTGGGTAGAGCATACATTGTGGGTATATGACAATCTTGAGGGGCAAAATACGCACATGATCACTGGTTAGAAAGCCTTCTTTAGTGGTTGAGGAGCAGAGAGCCTGTAAATTGATCATTAATTTGTCAGTCTGATTGACCGAGATTTTGATGTAATGTTTGGTATTGTCAAGCAATGCCTGCATAATCCTAAAATATTGATTCTTTCCTAAAATGACAATCGCCTTGTCGGCCGGTTTTTTGATAATGTCTTTATAGGCTGCCAAGGATTTAAGAGCCTGATTTTCGCCTTTGGAGAGATTGAAGTATTGACAATTGTCATGTAGAAGTGAAGTTAAGGACAGCATGATCATGTTTTCAAATACAAAAATCTCTGATGGGACTGTGCTATCTCCAGGTGTGAACGAGGATTGTGGTCAAAATCTTGTGAAAGAAACTCAGGGCTATTAAAGTGGTGCATGAAAAAAGCCCATACCCGAATGGAGCAGAAAAATCTTTTAAGATCAAGTTCGGTATTGTTGAGAGATTGAATTTGGGTAGGCACAACACTCAGACCCTTTTTAAGTACTGATGTCTCAAAACTGTGGAGTTGGTGGTCTGACATGTTAAAGAGGGGCACCTCTACCGGGGTAGCCAAGTTGCCGGGTGTTGAAGGTTTGTATTCTCCCAAAGAGGGGACTGCCTGCACTGCGGGTTTGACGCCTGTTCCGTGGTTCGCCCTGTCCTAAAAAAAGTTGTTGGGGATGGCCACTAGTAGGGGGTACGCTATTGAGATAACCCGATGAGCTTGTGTCTGAGAAGGTAACCCAACATTTATTGCTCTGAGGTGTGTTGGCAAAGTGTGTTTTCCAACGTGGTGGTTGATAACCTCCTAGCAGATACAGATACATATTTTCTTTAGAAAAATTGGTTAAATATGTGAGTATAGGGCCATTTAGGAATGTCCATATGTAATGGATGGGATCATACAGAATAATTCTGAGTCCAAATAACCAAACCAACTCAGGAAGATGGCAAAGTACTGTTTTATTAACAATTATCCAAGACAGGGAGTTTTACAACGAATATCAACGGACGGACGGTCAGTCTCTCAGCGATCTTTACACAAAGAATAGATTTTATACCAAAAATGCATCAGAGGTGACGTCAAACTATGTGGCAATAATGAAAAACCTATCAAGGGTCAGGATTGGCCAATGGGAACATCTAAGTATACTTGTCTATAGGGACTATGATTGTGATTGGCTGTCCACTATCAGGTGGTCAATATATGCCTACCTCTAAAACATGTCATCTTCAGAAACATTAGATACATAGTTTCTCATTGGACTTCAAACTATAAGGTCCTTCATTTTATGGACTAATACAATTGGTTGGCAGGCTGTGTCAGGTATGAAACATTCGTTTCACTTAGCAGCATATAAACCCAGACCCAGGTGCAAGACAATGGGCATGACACAACCCCACCACCCAATTAGCCCAGTATCTCTCATCGCCCATGCCTTCTGCCATGAAGATTGTCTTTGAACTTGGCCTTGGTGAGTATCCTTGTCTTTCAGAGTACACAGGAGTGAAAGCACTCACTATAGTGTTCCTGGGACTCCAGGTTCAAACTTTATTTTCATCCTTGGTTCACGTGACATGATAACACAATTTTGTCCATTTTATAGGTTTTAAATGCTCAAAATGAATTAAACTTGGCACTCTTGGTGTTCTTTCTTTGCACCTTGACAGGGGATGATTCATCCTCCGCACGTTCGCTCATTTACAGAATAGATAGCTGACCTTGGCTGCTTCAGTTTTGACACCAGGCCAGACAGCCTCGCCTTGTAACTTCCCAATTCTGCTTATTCTTGCTGCGACACAGTTTTCCCTTCCCGCTTCATGGGTCCTGACTTACTAAATTCATGATACCGATATCCAGCTTCTATATAATGGTGGTTTTGCCTGCATCTATTCATTACCTATAGCCAGCTCCTACGATGACTTGGTCTACATTGCGTTTCAGCATCTGTACATTTATTGAACGGTTGATTTTCTGCAGCACTTTGTGCACTTGTAATCTTTTTCGTATTTAAAAGTTCACTTGACTTTTGACTTCATCGTTAGTTTCTTTAGGATCTATACATCCCCTTCAGCAAGTATCTTGGGACGTTGTTAATACTTTTTGTGATGTCACTAGCTTCTTTTCCTTAGTCTTTCTCTTATTCCTCCCTTGGGTTGTCATCACTTCGGGGATACATTCACTAGGGTTGTCTCAACGGGTATCTTCTTTCAAACGCATGCTGGTGTATTGCCACAATGGTTGGTGTCAAACACGGCAAGGCCTCATCTCTCCAACATATGGGAGGAAGGGGGGCAGGGTTTCCTGCAGAGGTATGCAGTTGCTCCTCTACATCTGTCTATAACTTGGTTGATTTATTCTGGAGATTAACAATTTTGAATGTGCCCCACTCCTTGTTGACAGCGTTCAATTGTTCTTGGGCCTTAGTGATCAGAGGATTAGCTAAAAAAGATGCCTCTTGGGTATCTAATTCCTGTTTGTATTTTTCAGACAATCTGTCAGCAGTGTTGATAGTCAATATCATGACTAGACTTGGCCGCAATATGGCTGAAACAAGTTTTGTACACCTGGTCTTCAATGAAAACGGCAGGCAAAGTTTGAATCTGCAACCCCAACAGGATTATATTGGACTTAAGATAGTTTTAGAAATGCATCAGAAACCCCTTCAGCCTGTAATATGAGAGTAGAAATGACAATTTCAGCTAAGACACAAATGCATCAACTTTGCCAAATAGCTTTCCCGAGAAGCACATCTACAGTTCTGGCTCACAGTCACAGAGAAGTACATTTTGGGCATGGAAATGAGCTCACATATAGGCCTGCTGATAGGAGAGACCCCGTAGTTAGAGTTACATTGTGCTCCTTATAGAAAGAGCAGTTTTTGCTTGGCTTTACGTACTTTGGATGGATAACTTTGGCACTATATGACAAATATACACACAACATTTCAATAGAAATGTAGACAGACTGAATTATTTTTGGAAAATTGCTTTTAGTTTCGTCAATAAAGGATAAAGTTATAGTGAGTTCCTCATTCTCATTAGCAAAAGTTCTGTCATACCTGCGTGCCAAACTTCTGGACGTATTTGCATCAAAATTGTGCTAGGAGTGACGATCTGGTCCCAAAAATGTGCTTTTGTTCATATATTTTCTAAAAGTTCCCAAGAGCAGACAAAAATGAATTAGTGATATGTGGGCCTTGTTCATAGGTTTACATCCTTATGCCTGGGTTGATGGAACCTTTTAGACAAGTGGATTGGGTAATTGGAAAACATCTAAACTGAATGGTTGGGGGACCATAACATTTTTCAAATGTCTGCCATTGCTTATCATAGACTTTTGTGGGCCCAAGCATTCCCCACGTCACAAACATTTTGAAAAGGGACATATTGCAGAAACATGTGTGGGTCCTGATCCAAAGCACATTTGTAGGCACGGAGGGGAGCAATATGCCCCCAAAATGCCAAAGAAACACACTTGTGTTGACCACAGGATTTGTAGAATCTTCCATGGTTCTCAGATCTTGCCTGAGACCCAGAACACAGACCAGGGCTTTACCCATGAAATGGAAGCCATGACCCAGGCAAAATGGCCACATGCCATATAATGGTTAAGTGGCCACTAGGCTGCTGTTCATGGCTATTGGCCCAGAGATGCATTATGGGGGTACAGTGGTAACTGCGGCCAGGTCCATTCCCTACTTTCTATGACTTGGATTACCAGGTCAATTTAGACACATGTCATGACCAGTAGCTTACATACCCAGTATGGTTGTTGAGAGGGAGATGAGTATGTCATCCATAGCGTCTGCCCCTCCCCCAGTTCAATACTGCACAGGTGAGAAACGTTACTCACTAAGACAACTGTACCACCCTTATCCCAGGCAGATAGATGGACACAATCTAAGCTGAAGATGGCACAAGTAACCAAACTAACATTATAATACATGTGCATGCATTAGACACAAAGGAAGCATGCACTCAACATGTAGAAAGTAAACACTGGGTAATATATACATTTACACATGAAGAATATTAACATAGCATCCATAAAACATGGGGAATACTAGCATATGCAATGTATAAACTGGATGCAACATGAACAGCATACAAATCTAGCCCACTAACATAGAAACTCAACAGTAATGAGCAGCCATCTTTTCCAAAATGGAAACCACAACACTCTTCTAAGAACACAAAAGGCCTCAAGGCTTCATGAGAACTCAAAATGCTGAAATAACAAAATACAGATCTGTGCAGAGCTCAGACAGTAACTAGCAACCCAGGTCTAGGTTACCATGAATAAGGGAGGATAGGAACGACAGAGAGAAAGCACAAGATAACGATACCCAAGACGCAAGCCATATATTCTCAGATTAATTAAGAGTACAACCAGCCTTTGCTTTCCAGGTGCAGGACGACTATAAGACAAAAAGCTCCATGAAGAATAACTCAAGAATGTCCCCAGTGGTAAAAGAAAGCATAATACTCACATTAATATTAGCTAAACTGTCAATAAACACAGGTTGAAAAAATTCCAAACACAGGTTCATCACACATGACCCATAAATGAAGAACAGGGCTATTAATTAGCAGCAAACACAGAGAGGACACCTTCTTTAAATCTTACAGGTATCCCCAGACACGAGATGCCACACATGGCCAATTACAAAGAGATCACCCAATGTTACAGCACCCATGAAGTTCAGTGCTCACCAATTAAATGTTGCCGAAATTATGCCTTTTTACTCTTATCAATTTAGAGGTGGTCACAGGAGGGGCCATCAGACAAGCGTTACCCAATTACAAATGTAACCCCTGTAGAATGTATATGTAGTCACCACTATTAACCAGTACCCATACCCCATAGGCCAGTGCTCTTCAAACTTTTTTGGCTGGCCCCCCCCGAGCCAAGTTTGGACAGGCCAGGCCCCCCTAAAAGTGCCGGATGGACAGTATGTAGAAATCGCTATGAACATTTGCGTGCCGTCACCGCACCCTACTCCCAGTACAGACCCTGGGCTTTCCCCCACCCTACTCCCACCACTTTCCCAGTGCAGCCACCCATCCTGCTCCCACCATACTTCTATAACACAAACATACACACATCCATACACATTTAAATAAAAAATAAATTGCCATAAACGTACCTTCTGCAGGGGCCTGCGCATGGTTGCTAAAATGCTCCTCTCCAGGTTGCTCTACCCGTATGTGCGACGAGGCGCAGGAGCACCCCCTCGCACATACATACATGCAGTGCCCCAGCCAACATTTACAATGAGCTATGCAAGGCTGGCGAAGCAAAACACCCCCAACGTTGCATGGCTCAGTGATCATGTGCGGCTGGGGAAATGAACTGTCAAAGGCAAACAGTGTTTCCCTTTGACAGTTCAGCCAGCCCAGGAGCACTCCCTCAGCTGGAAAAAGCAGCTGAGGGAGTGCTCACTGTTTCACTGGGCTGGCTCCTCGGCTCCTCCATAATGGGTGAGGTGGCCAGTGGGTGGACGCCCCCTCACCCATTATGGATGAGTCGGCAGGCTTGGGCTGGCCTATAGGGCAATAGGGCGATGACTGTACCAAAAATGCAAAATGCTAGTGTAGGCCAATCAAAATGGGCCACTTTTTTGGCCAATGTGGGCCAGTTTGAGGAGTTGCTTCACTATGCAGCTAGTAGCTTTGACCATTGTTGCTGAATAAATATTCTTTAAATATCACGTTTTGTTTACATTTGAATAAAAAGCAACCTCTTGGGTACTATTCAAACAGTCTGTGACTAAAGGACTGAATATCCTTTTGCAACTGCTGGCCAGGTTTTCATTGGTGCCTAAAACCGTTTTATGGTCCAGTCTGAACATGTGAGCTTCCCCCTCTCATTTCCTCCAATCGAAAAAAAAAAAAACTTTTTTTTTTGTACATTTCATGCTGGGCTCTGGCGCCCCCCTAGGAGGTGGACGCGCCCCCCTGGGGGGCGCGCCCCACAGTTTGAAGACCTCTGCCATAGGCTTTGGTAACTAGGATTACAGTATGATGCCAAGATTGCTATGCTTACATGCTGTTCCTGCTTTATTTTGATGAGAATAAAGCTGGGTTTTGCTTTGCACTTTGTTTATTTCCGTTATTGAGTTTGGTTTTAACTGGCTCCAGAACCTTTGTGAAATTTGAGACTTCCCAGGCCGTCTTAACATGGGGACGGGGCAGGAAAAGGTTTTTGATAGTGTCTGGGAATGACCTACATCCATGCGCCAGGCATGTGGCCAATGGCCGGGGTCGCGGTTCATAGCCAGTGCACTACATTTCCAATATGGATGAAGTGATCACTGGCCAGTGGCTACTTTCTATAACCTGGTAGTGCCTGGGGTGTGGCCGAAGGCATGCACCTGTCAAGGAGGCCAGTGGCGATGGCCATTGACCACGGACCCAGCTTAGAGGTAAAATGGCCACTGGGCCTGGCCACTTGACAATACAGTGTCTATTTTGGGTTTGTTTGTGGTTCCAGAAGTATGTCTAAAGGCCATGTTCCAAGCAAGGTGGCTAGTGGACCAAAGATCAACTTTGTGGTACACTGGCCAGATGGCCCTGCCACATGCCAGGCCCATAGGCTACTTCAGCCATGTTCCAGTCAGTGTGGCCACTAGGGATGTCAGAGGCAATGGAGAGTGGGCTATGGACATGTTTTCGGGCAAAGTAGCCCATCATGCACTGCACAGACCGACACATAAGACATTACATGAACATCCAGCTAGCATGGAATGGGTGGGTATATGTGGTAGAGGAACACGGGATAATAAACAATGCATGCTGTAAAGTGAAGAATTTGGTTATAGGACAAAGGAGCCGAGAGGGTTGGCCTAGGGATGACGGGCACTGAAGTCAAGTTAACAGAGTACATGGGTGGAGATAGACATTTCAACTCAGTGGCACATGAGCAGAGGGTAGATTATGAATATATTTAACCTTGCTGTGGGCAGATTAAATGTTATGAATTGTTGGAGTTGTTTTTTGCATTCAAAAATAACTGTAAGATTGCCAGTTCTGAGAGATGGTAAAGGATAGGAAGAAGGAAAAGGGAAAACATGAGGGTGGGGCATCATGTGGGCGGCAGAGAATTTCATTCTTGGAAGTGTTGAGCATTCAGAGGCAGATGGCCAGAAGATAGAGAAATGAGAGGAGAGGTTGGGGATGTTGTGTTATGTTATCAGTCTTTTTTACTGTGCACATCACTACCATTGTGGTCTTAAAGCACAGAACCTGGTCTGTGTAGAGGTGAATTGTGACCCCACCCAGAATGGCTGCCAGACGGTGTTCTGGAGGTGAAAAGGAAACAGGGGCAAGAAGAGCACGAAGGGGAAGAGTGGAAAAAGTCAGGGAGACAAAACCAAACACAAATAAGTAAAGATATGTAGGGAAATGAAAACATGAGAGTGAGTGATAGTCACATTCTGAAAAAGGTTTTTTCGCAAGTGATGAGAACAGTTAGCTGGCACATCTAATCACCTGTTCCAAAAAAGGAACAGCTTGATCCACCAAGGCATCTGAATGAGCATATCTTTGATGTTCTCTTTTAGATGCCTTTTTTCACCCCTGTGTGCATTTGTGCAAATCAGGGGGTGTATCCACGCATTTCAAAGCATGCCCTAAATTCACGAACCGGATGCTTTTTTAAATGCACAGAAATCACAGTCATCCCCCTATGCCTATTGGCAATAAGTGCAGCGGGAGATGCACATCTGGATAGAGTTATTTCTGACCTTGTCATTATGTTTTCTTTAAGTGTGACAGCACGTACCCAGCGTTGCTATCAATAACAAAGTCTAAAGGATCCACAAAGCAAATGCTTACATTTATGTTATGCTACCAATTAATTAATAACAAAATGCCTGCTATTCTGTACTTCAACTTCATCTTAATTTGCAAAAATGTCAAACCAATGTCAGCTGACTTTTAATCACTGCCCATAAGAGCTAAACTGAACACCTAAAACATAATCTCGCCACAGCATCATCCTAATAGGGAAGATGTCATGTGATTGATGGTTACATGACCCTCTTTATTATCTACTAGTGTAGAAATGTGTTAGGCAGAATTACATGCAGTACCCTTTGGGAACACTGCACACAATTAAGACTAAAGGTGTATGCACAATCTCACCTTTGGTATAAATCTGTACTACACAGTTTTGTGGTAGCAGGGCTGAGCAGTCAGGCGTATCTCAAGAGGAATGTGAGCAGTACAAGGTGTTACACAAAGGACTTGCAATCACAGTTTCTCAAACACTTACTCAAGGTTTCTTGGTAAAACAATATTAATTTATTCACACAGTCATATAGAAAACATTCCACTAGCAATAAGCAGCTCAATATCACACTATAATACACTTCAGTACCAAACCAATACGTTTCTGAACAAGTTAGGCTCCCTAGAAGTGGGAGCAAAATGGCAATTCAGTAACTTTAAATGGCAGTAAAAAGACACAGGTTATAAAAATTAAACACAAATAGTTTCTTAGGCAGGGCAAATAGTTTCAGTTCACTACAAGGAGAAATTCAATTCAATAAGCCTGGACCAAAGTCAATGGATCATTGTTTTGGATAGGATAGCACAGTTGTGGTAGTAAATCCTTAAGTCTTTGCCAATGTTCTTAGAAGTAGTTTGCACAACAAAGAGTTATATGTCGGATTAGGAGCGAGCAAGACTCCAAAGTTGGGAAAGTTTCACAAACTTTCACTGCGGCAGTGAGGACTTCTCAACCGCGTTTGCACAGTACCTTTGTAATGAAGAAAAGCTGTAGCTGAGGCAATTGTTCCTGGCAGTTCCTGCAGATCTCGCTGTTCTTGGGCCTCAGTCGTGGGGACAAGAGGGAGGACGTCGGGAGGTTCCTGCACTGCACGGGGATGGATCAACAATCTTGGCAAAACTTTGGTTTAAGGTGTGAGTGCCTTAAAGTCCACAGGCTCGTATCCTTCTCACTGGCTATCCAATTTTCGACAGCAGTCTGAAGAAGATTCGACCAGTATGGAGACGGTTTCCAGGTGGCTTGCGAGTTGGGATTTCCCACCAGCTCAAGGGAAGAAGTCGTCCTTGAAGGGGCTTCTCTGACGAGGGAGTTTCAGGCTATTCGGACCTGCAGCAGGGCTTCACTGGGCAAACCAATGGTCCAGGAGTTGCAGCAGTCGTCTTCCTTCAGCTCGTGTTCGGCACTATCATTCCATTGGTCGACTCTGCCTTCCAAGTCCCAGAGACCTGCTTTTAAACAGTTTTGCTCCCATTCATTCCAGCCTGGCTGCCACTCACCCAGCAGGGTTGCTGTCCTTGCTGGACAGTCAGCCAGCCAATCATTCCAGAGTGCATTCAGGTCTCCTAGGAGACTAAGCACAGGGATTTTCAGGCACCTCCCTCACATCCTGTCCACACAAGACACTCAGGCGCCAGAGGGGGGCTTCAGTACTGAAGCCTGCCAAAGGCAAATGAACAAAAGGACCAACCCTCGTTTGGCACGCAGAGACAAACACTAGAAGGACCTTTCTGAAAAGAAATGGCGAAAAAAGTTGATCGGAGCCTGTTTTTACAGAGGGGGCACAGACGCCATCTTGAAAAACATGGTTCTAGTGGATTTTAGCTACCGGAGCATTTAAACGGGTCGCTGTCTGGAAAATCATAGTAATACCACTGCCACCAGGGTAGCATTTGAGTGCTACATGAGTTTTCTAGGCATAGGGAATACTAGGTATTCCTTCAAACACTCTGCTGTAAGGCAGTGTGTGCTGGGTCTAGCAATTTAAAAAGACTAGAAAAGTCAATTTAACTTTACATTCACTGGGAGACAGTAGTCAGTCCCAGATGAGGTATTTTAACCTTGGGAAGTCTGAAAGACATCCCTGTGCCACTGCACTGAGGGTGCTGTGTGACACACAAGAAAAGGATGATGCCTATGGAGTTGTCTAAAATTCCATATCCAAAGAACACAAACATAAAACACACATCAAAATACATGAGAGTGGGAAAAAGGGCTCACACTCTTTCCAGGTAAAAATTAAAGTCCTAGAAATCCAGCAAAGTTGCTGGGGTCTCAAAAGTTAAGGGAAATTATCACATTTATTAGAATTCTCCCTAACAATACTCAACTCTGTCTGTCTTACACTTGTAAGTCTACCTTCTGTGTGAGATAACCCACTGTAACACATTCCATCTTTCTTCCGTCCAGCCACTCCACAACCCTTATCCATTTCAACTGAACTAGACCATTAATTCAAAGAAAAGTGACATTACCATTGTCCACCACATTGAGACAGTAAAACCAAAAGGATCTCTCATCAACCTAGCCTAGACTCTAATGATAAATGAATAAATCTATACTTTGTCACTACAGATATACAAACTAATAAGAAATAAAAAATAAAAACATAACATCATTCCCAATCAAAACATTATGGAATAATGAAATAGTGTTAAAAACAAATAAATAAATCTCTCAATGTAAAACTGCAAATCTCAAATAATTAGACACACCCATTATGCACCCCCCCACCCAATCAGATCACAAATTCAATTAGAATCGGTATAGTCAATTCATCAAAAGACATTACATTAAAAGCATCAAGATAAATCCTACTCCATAGTCATCCCTTTTGATATAATTGGAGACAGTCAATGCAATAACTTTCTGCTGTGCTAATAACCTATCCAAATGACACCCTTGTACAGATAGTGTGGCTACTTCCAAGATAACAAATTGGAGTTGCAAATATGTCAATTATCTTTGAAATGTATGGCCACTAGTGTAGTACAAGAATGTAAACAAATGTTTGATTTGTGTTATGTCTAACATATTGGGCCTCATTATAACCCTTGTGCCCCCGTAATGAAGGGGGCCGGTACGGGACCGGCCCTCTTCATTACGGGAACGTTGATTATGCGGTTCCCTTTGCGGGACTCGGAACAGACTTCTGGTAAAATCAGACGTCCTTTCCGGGTCCCGCGAGGGGAAGAGGGAGGTAATAACGGGCCATTTATAATGTGCCCGTTATTACCTACCTCCCCATTCCCATTGAGCACTTTGGGGGATCAAATGGGATTGGGGAATGTTTCCTTCAAGGAGGAATTACTGGGTCCTCCAATGTTGGAATGCCCACGATTATTCCTCATTGAAGGAACCCGGTAATGGAGCCCGGTTTGGAGGCAGCCATGGTGCTAATAGCACCATGGCTGCCTCCAAACTCGTAATGATGCCCATTTTGTAGCCTTCTGCCTTGTAATTCCAACATAGTATATGCCACCAGGGCATTGTATACCATAAATCACATTTTTGTATCGCAAATGGAGTAATGTCATAAAGAGATATTTTGTCTAGTTTAAGGATGTGTTATACTGTTGCCACAAATGAGATAGTGGCACTGTTGGCAAGTTAAACAAGGGTTAATGTGAAACTAGGCATCTCACATCTTGCTTCAAATCAGCCCTAACCTACATTTGATTTACTGATATATGTTTTATATAAGCAAATATTGATATTTGAGGAAGTAGCTTAGTTGTAACTGGATCACGTTCCCGAATTTCCATTTTTTTGTCTTGATTAGCCATTAAATGTGATGAATGTATTGTGAAAAATTTGAAACATAAATCATAACATAGTGTAACGCTCACCTGATTCCCGAAGAGGCGCCGGTCTTGACTGGGCGTATACCGTATCTTCAAAGGTGATGTGTAACACACGGCTGGCTCTTTGGGCTGGACCTCTGTGCACTGTATGTCTGACTCGAAGGGTAAGATGTCTGCAGATAGAAAATATGGGATTAATGAACTGGGTTATTGAATGTCTCTCTCTTCTTCCCTTTCTCTTCTCCTGTAGAACCCCAAAGGTTAACGCTCTCACCTTAGGTAAGTGAACGCCGTGCTCTCCATCTGCCTCGGGGCAGGGTGCTGTAACCAGTTCCTTCACTGGATAAGGGGTGCAGGCCTCTTGACTTCAGAGGCTGCTGTCCGTCGTTTACTGCACGAACGGTAAGTTTCGAGTAATTCTAATGTCTTTAAAAGTCTTTAGTAATGATGTCTCTTGTTTTGCAGGGTTCCGGCGATGGCGGATGACGGGCTGAAGTGAGTTGAAGATGGAGCCCGTGTGATGAATAGAAGCGCCTGGAAGCACGTAAGTAAGCGCTTGTTGCCTGCTTCACGATGCGTTCTAACTGTCTTTTTATTTTGCAGATACAAGTTCGGAGCGGCTGCAGGGTGCCGGAATACCCACTGGGTTAGATGTGGATAGGAGTAATGGCATGTGAGTATTAAAGTTCCCCAATGTCTTTAAACGCACCTTGTTTTGTCTTTCAGATGCGGGATGCAGCGCCGAAGGCCTCCGGAGCGTGCAAAGAGTTGGTAAGCTTTTGTCTTTCAGATGCCGGAATGCAGTGCGAAGACCTCCGGAGCGCACGAAGAGTAGGTAAGCCTTTGTCTTTCAGATGCCGGAATGCAGCGCGAGGCGTTGGTGACAGCCGATGGACCAGGTAAGTGAAGCGCTGTCACTGAAGACCGTAATGCTAACCTGTTCTTTCTTGTCTTTATAGGTGTTGCTGAAGACTGGATTCAGGATGGTAAGCCTTTTTCCTTAGGCCCAGGATCAGATGCAGAAGACACGATGAGCGTTCTGCTGCAGAGGATGCAGAATAACGCAAAGCAAGATTCATCCATCGGGTGTGGTTTAAATAGCCTCCTGTAGTGCTTAGGTGTCTCCTTCCACAGCCAAGCCTAGGTAAGAAAAGAGTTCCTGCTTTCCAGAAGAGTTCCAGTGTTCTGAACCTAGGGAGTGGCTCCTGCCCCACCCAACAGGAAAAGTAGTTCCAAACAGAAGAGGATCAGAGGCTCAACTGGCAGGCAAGTAAGCAGCATGGTCTGCTGCAGGTAAGTCCACCCAAGCATTATGAGCCCGGCGCTTCCAGCGCTGGGACTGGGCATATTTATGAGCCTGGTGCCACTGGCGCCAGGACTGGGTCCAAAAGGTCCCAATTGGGACTGGTTGGCACTCGGAACCTGGGTTATGGATCTGCTTCCAAGGGAGTTGGGAAAACCCTGACCTTTTGGAAGCAGAGATCATGACACATAGGCTGTTTTTCTAACTTGAGGTTTTAACAACTCTTTTCTGTCTAGGTGTATAAGTTTCACCATCATTCCAGGAATGTTTCATTTGAACAGGCTCAATATATACATTTCTCAAGAAATATGTCTATTTATTCAATTCCACAGGATTGAAATAATGTGTTAGTACTGAATAAGCTGACTGAATGGTAATTCATGAATCACACTTCTAGGATTGAAACTCTGAGCATGTAGGAGATTATTTCTGTTGGTAGGTTTCGCAACATTGAGGAGAATATAATTTCCTTCTGAACCGAAATACAAACATCCAAAAAGGGAATCATTGTAAAGATCCATTCAAGTGTAAACCTTAATCTAGTCTTCATTGAGTTTAGATATTGCAAGAATCCCAATAATCCATGTATTGTCCTACACCAGATTTCCAAAAATGTCATCTATGTATCTGCTGTATGCTTTCCAAAGTGGATGTGTAAATAATATTTTGATTCTCAAAATAATACATGAGATATTTGAATATACAGGTCCATGCAAGAGCCCATCAAAGTTTCTGATAGTTATAGATCACACGTATCTTGGAATTAAAACAAATTGTTGTTCAGAACATTTTTAATGAATGTGATAATGAATATCCTATTGGCTCTAATAGAGCCATGCTGGAAAAAAAAACATGCAAGTGCCTGTTATCTATTCTCAGGGAAATCCAAGTATATAAACTGGCCAAATCCGCAGTGAAAACATTTCTTTATCCAAAACCGATCGTCATATCCTGTACAGTTCTTTAAAAATGTGCTGTACCCTTCAAATTGTTGATGGTCCCCTGTATAAATGGTTGGAAAATTGTGTCTTTAAATTGTGCTAAAGGTTCTAATAGTTTCCCTATAGCTGCTTGTTATGACAGGATTTTAGGAATTACGCTCAAAGGATACGTTGTCAAGGTGCCATGTTCATCAGGTTACTTTATTCAGGTATCTCAGGTCATCAGGTCTTATCAGGTGCATTAGGAGATTAGGAAGTACAGACAAGAACCCACTGGCTCCCACCACCCAGGCTCACATCTTCAACTGCTTTGGATGGAACGTCATTCACACACAAACATTCCAGTCCTTCAACTAACATTCCACACATGACATCACTCCTTACATACACATCATGCAAGCAGGATAAAGGGCAAATGAAGGAAAGTCAATCACATCTCCTTCTGTTACCACAACAAACACACCACACAGACAAAGTACATCTCAGCACACCTCACAATCATAACCGCCTAAACACCTCCTTCCGTTACAGCAAAACATACACCCATCACAATCAGACAGCACGACACTCAACTGGCACAACTGTGAAACCTCTGGCACCAAGAACAATCTAGATAAACCAAGGGACTGGCTGACCAAAGGGGCGTAACTAACTTCCATGTAGCGGCACCACACCAACGTTGCTGCCAAACACTACCGTCTAAACAAACCCTAGATACTTTCCACCCGTCACTGCCAGTGGTGGGTCACCAGCCTGCCACACCGGAGAACTGGGTGGAACTTCATTCACACACAAACATTCCAGTCCTTCAACTAACATTCCACACGTCATCAGTCCTTACATACACCTCATGCTGGCATGATAAAGGGCAAAGGGAGGAAAGTCAAACATAACACTGCTATTATCAGTCTACTATGTGTGTCAATCAGAGATGTATGTAACTTGAGTAGACAGTACAATACTGGAGAATGTGGAAACAATTGTGTCAAATAGATGCCATGTGGAATTACTGACCCAACCTATTTCCACTGCTTCTGCCAAGACAGAATCATTCAAATCTCTCAATGTATTAATTGGATCATTGTTTAATCTCAAATAAGTATTTCCATCACTTACATGATGTTCACATTCCCGTATGCAGTTTATTTTTAATAAGAATCACAATAGTCCCAGCTTTATCAGCTCATTTAACCATAATCGAACAACCATTCAACTATTTGTTCAAATATTTTGATTAATTTTGAGATAAATCAGATTTGTATGTTATGATAATAGTTTTCTAGCATGTCACTAGTAACTAAAGTGTGAACGTAGACCTTCCAGAAATGTGCCAGTCCGAAGAAAATACCATTGGGCCTTGTTAATTCTCAGTACACGGGTGCTCATACTGTGGCAAGTGTTAAATACTTTGGGTTTCGCCAAATGTTAGTAAGGATAATCCAGACTCAGACCATTTTCTCTCTGTGCTTACCCTCATCCCACTGATGATGACCAACAAGGCAGAAACAATTTTATTTATTTTGTATTAATGCTTATGGCTAAAAGAAAATTAAGGCTTTTGCATGTATGCAACATCAATATATTTAACAATTCATCAACACATATAATAAATAACCACATCAATATACAAAAGATTTAAAAAAAACAGATCAATTAATCTATCCTTGCACATTATGTCAATTGTGTTAGTCAGTGGGATAGATAGCCATCACTAGATCAGTTAATTTAACAGTTCATCAAGTCATTTAATAAATAACCACCTCAATATACAAAAGATAAGAATCCTGATAAATGTATCTCTCCTTGCATATTTGATGTCAATTGTGTGAGTCCATGTGCTAAATAAACATTGCTAACTTCATAACCACCCCTCCAATGCGGAGCAGAGATGCCCCATGCACACCCAACTTCTCCCCCATGTCGACCACATAGAGATTGAATAACAGGGGCACTAAAATGCACCCTGCTTCAATCCTCTATTGGTGGGCATGGGGGAAGATGTGGCACCCTCTTGAGAAAATCAGACTTTAACCGTCATATCATTGTTAGGGCCTTCATGAAATACAAGAGATGCTTGTCAAAGCCCCATCTCTCCAATGTAACCCACAGTGTGGGATGGTCAACACAGTCAAATGCTGCTGTGTAATCTATGAAGCAGAAATAAAGTGCTCCATCGGTGTCACTCAAAACATCTGCGGACAACAAACCTAAGGCCCACATTGCCTGTATGCTAGAGTGCCCCTTCCTATATCCAAGCTGTTGAAGCTTCAGCAGCTGTTTCTTCTTAATACGGTTATTCAATAAGGATAGTAAGATTGTAGCAAAGATCTTACTGCTAGTATCTAGCATTGCTAACAATCGGAAGCTAAGAGGATCTATGTACATCCCATGCTTGTGTACAGTTATCAGTATGGAGTTGTGCCAGCTTCATGGAAGAACTCACAAGGTACACATTTTTGTATACATGTCATGTAGCACTCTGGCACAAAATTGTGGGTTAGATTATAAAACTAAATTTGCCAAAACATCAGGGCCAGGGGCTCTCAATTGTTTAAGTTTGGCTAATATGTTTAGTAAATCTGTGATGTCAATATTCACAATCGGCCCACCCAAGTAAGAAAACGTGTCCTCTTTTTGTTTATTCCTTTGATCCCAATACAGACTCTTTAATGTGGAGTTGCCAATAACCCTAAGCAATGCCACAAATCTCTTTCGGAATAAATGCAGCCAAATAATTACGGTACAAATGCTAATATTTGCGTGAGTCATAAATTTGAATCAGGCCATATACGCTTTTCCAATTAGCAGATTTATTGCTAATTTTGTGACTGTGTAGCCAGTTCTTATATTTGGTGGTAATGGTCCTGATTTTGGTTTTTTGCTCAATACACGTCAGAGTCTTGCCTTTTTCCATTGCGGCCACTCTCTTACGTGTCACACGCTTTTCCATATGTATGTTATAATCAAATAGTGGTGTGTTACCCTTGCTATGGGTCGTGATCTTACCTGGCATGTAAAGCAAAGGCCTGATTACTTCATATAACTCACACAAATCACTCCTGCATTGGTGCAAACGTTCTTCGGTGGAGCGGACTGTCTTAGTTATAAATTAATTTGCTCTTTTTACATTGTCCTCAGACCATACTATTCTGTTGCCCCGAGCTGCCACTGCAATCTTAACTAGGTCCAGTTTCCTGTTGTGTTGGGTATTAATATGAAACATTGCTTTTAGCATGGCATGGTCACTGAGTGGAGTGTGTGTAATTTCATATTTCGATATAAAAATGCAACATAACATATCTGTAACAAAAATGCAATCTAAGTAAGATGAATCCCACCCATTGGACCAAGTGATAGCATCAAACAAATGTTAACTCTTGCTAGGAATCAGGGGCACAAGATTGAATTCCAATAATGCTTCCAACCACCTCTGTCCCCTGTTTAATAGTGACCGGGAATGTTCGGAGAGCTGTGACCATACTTCTTCTGTTTGGGAACCCTCAAATTTGAGTTACCACTCCTCTTCCACTGAGGTACAATGTGAATTAAAATTACCGGCAACCATTACCCATCCCTTGGGATTTTTTAAGTTCCAGGAAAATAAAAGGGCCGTCACCCATCTCAACCATTTCTCTGTCTGTGTACCATCCAAAGGATCGTATAAGTAAAGTGTTAAAATACAAAACATTTTTGCTGAAAAGCTCTTGAGCTTCACTACTAGACAGTTATCATTGATTGTATTACTATTATGCTGAGCTGCGGCATGACTGTGCCTAAGTCCTCTGCATAGACTTCCTTGCGCCTTCCAATTTGTGATTTAATTACCGGTTCAACAAAGATTTGGTAGCCATCTAAAGTTAAGGTCGTGAGCCACGTCTCCTGAACAAGGAATTTGTCAGACATTGCCAAGGCAACGTATCCTGCAGGCTGAGACATGAAAGGTCTAAACCTCTGTGTGTTCCATCATAGAACTTGACCACAGATAAAAGGCTTTGAGGGCCAATAATTTGCCACCTCCAGTACTGAAACACATTGTTCAGCTGCCTGAGCTTGCAGGCCGACTTTGTGTTTTTTCTGGTCCTAACTGGGCTTCTTTTAGACCACAGTGGTTTAATGAGAACTTTTTTCCCTTTGCTGTCCATGTTATGGAGTATAGGCATATAACATTCCTCGTATGACAGAGCCCATAGCGTAGAATTCCTTGGCAAAAGTGATTTGTTTTTCCACCACCATCCGGCTGGCAAATGTTATCACCGCCCAATTAGTCTGGCTAAAAAAAGTAAGAAGTTCACACATTCGATGTCTTGAGGTGTTAAAATATGTCGATCCTTAATTTGTTGCAAAAGAAGCATCAGGATCCCTCTGTTTAAAAAAAAGAGAATAATTGGTGGGAATAATTTCCTCTATCCATAGACTATGGGAATAGTGAATAGGAGTATTGCGAGGAATCACAGAATTAAGAGGATGAAGATTTGGCATGGTGCCATTGCTTTCCACACTATAATTTTGGAAGGACTCAGGCTGATTTATCGAGACACCCAATGACTGGGTATACAAATTAGAGATCTGCTCACCTTACTTGATGCAGTCCCTGATGTTTCCAGGGCAATATGTGTCACGCATTGTACCCCTATATCTGTTTTTTCCTGCAGAGGATGTGGGACCAGAGCAGTAGACTTCACATTTTGGTTTTTTGCACCATTGGTCTCAATCGGGGCTGGTGGAACCATCTCAGGAAACTGTAGCCATTTGTCTAATGTGCCACATTGTCGTGTAGACTGCTTCGATGTATTATTATTGTTCAGAAGATGGAGTCCTGCATTATTGATGGTCATTGGTCTCTTAGGCATATTGTAAATTGCTGACAATGAGCCCGGGTTCCTCATGGCCTTGCAGGCAAGTGTTTTTTCCTGGCTGCCTGGGAGTTAGTCTTGTTTTTCCTTTTCTTCATTTACTCAGCTGCTAAGCCAGATCCTTTGGTGCAGGCGAGATCACTATAGCAGGCTCCATTATGTCAATACAAGGACCCTCGTCTGATTTATGTCTGCAAAGAAGCTCGAATTTGGTGAGATTAGAAGAAGCATATTTAGCAAGCTATAATATTTCAATGTGTGCCCCTCCGCTTCCCATTCTACCTCCCTTTCTATTAGATCACGGCTCTGCCACATTCCCTGGGCACTTTTTAGCAAGATGACATCCGATACCCTGGAAAGAATACTTTTAATAGCTTGTTGTTCATTGGCCAGGGTAGAACGTAGGCCAAAAAAAGCATCTTTAGTCGCCGTTATGGTGTTCAGGCTTCGCACAAAATTAGACTAATTTAAGCTGCAATCTTCTTGAGTGGTGTTACCAGTCGTGTCCAAGCAAGACATTTCTTCATCATCTAAACCAGTGTTCACAATGCGCTCAAGTTCTGGGTTCTCAGATAAGTTACTTGGAGGTAACGATGCAGGAACTTCCACTGTGGACAGAAACCCTGCTAATGAATCCTGTCTCAAGTTCAAGCACATGTTCAATAAAGAGTTATTGTTGTCAATATCGCTGATGGAGTTATGTGAGGTGGGCACTGCCGGTGGGCCGGCTGAGCGTACCTTTGAAAGTAAAGGAAACAAGTTGGTGATATTCTCCTGTTTCAGAGACTCTCTATTAGTTGTGCATTTTATCTTAGTACTGCCCAGTCCTTCCTTTTGCTGCAGTCCCTTATCATTTACTTTCAAAGGCTCTGGGATCAACCTCTCTTGTACAGGAGAACTTGCCACCGCATTTATCTGAGGGTTCAAGGCTCGCAAAAAGGTTTCAGAAACTACCAGTATCGAATCCCTCTGCACTTTAGTCGGATGTGAGTTAGGCACAGTTTGGCTTATTTTGTCCACCGCCATGTGCTGGCTCGCACAATTTCACAAAGGGTATGATTGGGGCGCGTGGGGTGCGGGTTTAGCAACCTTTCTCTTGTGGCCTGCACCTTCCATTTTCTTCACCAACTAAAAACGGTCAAGTAAATAAAGACGTTACTCACTTGTTGCTGTTCACGCCACCTGCTCCTGAAAAATGTACCTGCATAATGATGGGTCCCGTAACCTATCACATCCTGGCTCCATCAAAGACGACTGCAGACCACTCCGCTTAGTGCTCCACACGAAAATTAAGTTTTTATGCCTGTCCTGGTAACACTCGATAACTTCTCCCACGCAAAGCAGAAACTGCAAAGTTTCTCCATTAGGCAAAATGCACTGCCTACACTGCAGACCACTCTTGAGCCACCCTGCACATGTTATTGGGTTTTGTTCATTCTCCATGGAGGAGCTCTCCCACACTTTACTACTACAGATATAACCTTATTACGCTTTTAAGTGGAAGGATGCAAAGCATATTTGAGAGACGCATGGATAAATCTTCACCACACTGAGAGTGAAAATTAAATTTCCCCCCCACATATTTATCGGACTTACTACAAAGTCAACTATTTTCTCATAAGTTCTTTCACCAAAATAGTGGTCCATGTAATTGTAATCACTGCTATCTATGGAATATGTGTACCTTCTAATGGTTTGGTTTATAGAGAAATGTGTATGATGTTATAACCTGCCGTGATAATCTGATCCCAAAATCTGGGACAATGAACAGACTGTTTTTAATCTGAATATTCTGTTTTAATTAAAATAATAAATCAATAAATTAAATACTGTCAACTTGTCCACAGAGAATAAAACACAACCTCCCTGCTGTTGTCTCTCTTACTTTGTATTCACAATACAATATTCAGCTTATTTTACGTAATCATGCCAACATCTGTACATTTATTACACGGCCCGCGGTAGCAGCCGAATAGTTATGTTTAAGTTGCTAAACCCATAGGAAGAGCACTTTTTGCAAAGCTTATAACCTCACTGTGCCTGGACGAATCCTCATCAAACTTTGCAAAAAATGTATGTGGCCCACTCTGATTATTTCTGGCCAGTTTGGTGAGGTTTTGTCAAGGGGGGGCAAAGTTATAAGGGGTACCCAAATTATTTTTTTTCTCCATAGACTGAATGGAAAAGAACTTTGCTCACGCCTAAAGCCCAAACTGCTGAACAGATTTTCACCAAATTTGCGGCAAGAGTGGCAGCTTGGTCCCGAAACAGGCAAAATGTAGGTCAAAAAAATATGTGATATTTGGCTCTGCTCCACGCACCCATTTCCCTGTTCGGTCCACGGACAGGCATACGATTGGTCTAGAGGATGACGTGATGTCCATGGACATCGGGCCCGCCCCCCGATTGGATGGTGAAAAGCGTTAAGTGCCTCTGATTTTTGGAAACACCCGCCATGTTGGATTCACGGATATCCGCCTGTGTCTGCAGACATTGCGGTAAAAACATATAAAAAAACACAACATTGCACTTGTCAAACTTATCAAACAATCTCTGGGGAGGTGAAAGGTGATAAGGATGGGAAGGGATATGGCCATAAGAAGCCAAAAAACTGATGTTTTTACCCCAAAGTCCGCAAACAGTCCAGATGTTCGGGGGCAGGCCTGTGAAGTTCACGGACACTTCAGATGTTCAGGGACATCTGTGCCTATTTCTGCATTTCAGTGTGGGGGAAAAGCAGTTCTTGGATGGCTTATAACTTTGTCACCACTCAATGAAACTGCATGCCGGGAGTTGTTTTGTCAGGAGGGAACACATTTAGAGAGGGGTCCCACAATATTGTAAAGGTTTATAAATGTGTTGCCATTTGATGAATCTACACAAAAGTTTGCAAAAAGATTTTAGATCTAGATATAAATGTTTTTTTTAAGGTTTGATGGGATTTTGTCAGGAGGGGGCTAAATTAGAGGGGGGTCTCAACATTTTTAGTTGGCTTATACCTTTGTTGCTGTTTAAAGAATGTGGACAAAAGTTTTCAGAAAGATTATAGACCTAACGTTCAATGTTTGTTTAAAGTCTGAATGGATTTTGTCAAGTGGGGGCTAAATGATATGATTATTGTATGTACATACATTTTGACACTTTTGAACAAATAAAACATCGGCTGATTTCAAGCAAACTTGTGTAAGGAGCTTTGGCAAGGACCTTAAAGCATGGTTTTGCAAATGTGCCTGTGTTTTATTTTTTGACAAGTGCCATAATGTAGGTACAAAAAATAGTGACATACCTTTGTTGACTGAGGTATAATCTGTGGCCATGGGAGGTGGTCGGATTGTCCGGTCATGGTATAAGGTCATGACCCGGACAATCTGGCTACTGGCCATGATCGCGAGGGACGAGAAATGGGGTTAAAGTGGCCATGTCCACCTTGGACCGGCTATGTGGTAAAGTTATTCGAAAGAGGGATAGGTTTGAAAGGGAAAAGAAATGTGCTTGTGGTAATAAGGGCATAGGGTTCTGTCTTCGCCTTCTGCAGGCTGCCATGGAAAGGGAAGAAGGGTTCTGTACAGAGCCTCGCCTTCTGTTTCCATGGTGGCCATCTTGGAAAAGGATTTTCCTTTATACATTGGGACACTGCAGACATCCCGCTGTAGGAAGAAAAAATCTATTTGTTAGTACCACCGTTTCCCGCTTTGGGAACCAGGGGTGCTAATGACCTTTATTCCCCATTGCAGGGGCTGCAATGGAGGATAATGATCTGGAGCCCTCGTTTTTTTTTTATTAATAATGTGCCTAAGCCCACAGGCATCAGGGCCCACACAGACACACTTAACTTGGGCCGATAACTTGGGCTGCCAGCGCATTATCCCCCATTTCAGTCTCTGGAACGGGGGATGAATGCCACAATATTTCCATCTGCATAACACAAAATGCTAATGAAAATGTTGGAAAAACGTATTGAGTCTATGTACTTTACTGAGAAATGTAAAGTAGATGAAGTCTAGAAGATTTTATTTTGTTCAATTTGTTTTACTGTGAAAGGTGGTTCCTAAAGGAAATGAGGGAAGGGGCACAAAGCAATAATATGGAGGGGCAGGTGGACAGGGGAAGATGTTGTGTGTGTGTTACTTCTAAGGTAGTGGGCAGCGTTTCTCATGCTCCTTGATTACAGCTTCAAACGCACTTCGAAATTGCTTCCCCTTGCAGAGTGGTGTGTTGCAGTATATACAGAGGACTGTTCCGAATATATGGATCAAAAGCCTCTTTTATTGCTTTCAAGGTAGGTGGTGGGATTTTGTGTCCCACAGAAGTAGGCTGTGTGGTTACAGTATTGGATGAGGACGATGATGTGGAGGAAGACAACCTACATCTTGCTAAGAAAGCAAGATCTTTCTGAGAGCATTGTGGTAGTTGGATTTGGTGTGGTGGCACATGGAGATGGTCTCGTAGGAGTAATGTCCAGGTAATCAGTGACTAAAGTTGCAATCAGTGCATTTAACTTGTGTAGCTTTAGCCTTTTCTACATTCCCAACAGTGATAAAGAACTGCCACACCCATGATTTTCTCTGGGTGCTAGAGGTAGGCACTTCATCTACCTCATCTTCTTGGTCCTCTTCATTGTCTTTGGAAATAATGTGTTTTTTTTGATGTGTGGGTCCTCCAGCTGGTGGGGTGGCGGCTCTTGGGGAGGAGGGATGGCAATAGCTGGTGCCATTTTTAAGATAAATAGTAGTGTTGCTACTACTCTTCCAAGTATGTGCTTTGTACTAGATTGTGAATGGATGATGAGTAAGAATAGGTGTAGGAGCTGTGCAAGGGTACATTTTGAGCTTGAAAGTTCCTAGATCAGTAGAAAATGCAGTTCCAAACTGTCCTCGAAGCAAGGACCTGAACGTGAAGTGCAAATTCGTTCATGGACATGTAATCATGCCGCGCGCGAGCCAAGGTCATGTAGCATTGTCCAGAAGGTCCGCAATGACGTCAGATGTTCCCAAACTTCAACGGAAGCAAAAACTGTGGAAAAAGTATAGAAGTGTGAAAAATGATGCTAGATGGTGGGAAATGGCAGAGTTTTAAGGTGAAACTTTGTAAATTGGACAGATATCTTGCTATATTGGGGTAAGTATGATATTAGTAAGTTGTAGGAAAATAGCATGCACTGGTAAAAACCCATGAAATTCTCTGAACAAAAACTTTGTTAAAGATACACTATGGGTAAGTTGCATCAATAAAAACCTCTAAAATTCAATGAAAAAACTTAGCTAAAGGGATGTTATGGTTAAGTTACACTAATAAAAACCTATGAAATTCAATGAAAAAACTTTGTTAAAGGGACATTATGGCTACAAGTAAAACCAAATAATCTCAGAAATTTGACAGTTTTGGTAAGCTAAGCAACCATAACTCGCACCACTAGTGTGCACTGCTAAGACTAACACCCAGGACATCCAAGATTACATCAGAAATGTCATTGATGACTTCACTGATGACATCACATGTGAAATTAATTTTGATGAAACGTCCCTACAATGGATTGTGGTTGTAATGTTGGTAACAAGATGTCAGGGGTGATTGTGTAACGTTAAACATGTAATAACTAGCTAACAATTCAAGACTTACTACACACTTGTGCTAGTACAAACAATTCATATGAAGATCCACAATGCATACAAAGCAGAGGCACATACAGGGAAACTAAATTAAGGAAGAAAGAAACAGCATCATCAGAAAATGTTAATAGCATTAAAGTTTATCTTCATGTATGCAAATGAATAGTGTGTTTGAGGCCTGCCTATTGCCCCAAGTGTGTGCACCATGAGCAGAGACCAAACCCTAAGGAAAGTACTTTAAGAACATAGGACAAGGTTAACGTCTAGATATACAGCACCTTTTGAATATTAATATTCTGACTGTCAGTGAACAAACCCACCTGGCCTAGATATGTCAGTGAACAAAAACAAGTGAGACAGATATCTGATGTCATCAGTGATGTCATAAATGACATTTGTGATGTCATCTTTGATGTCCTGGGTGTTAGTCTTAGCAGTGCACAGTGGTGGCACGAGTTATGGTTGCTTAGCTTACCATAACTGGCGAATTTCAGAGGTTTTTCGGTTTTACTTGTAACCATAACGTCCCTTTAATAAAGTTTTTTCATTGAATTTCAAATATAATGAAATTTAAATGACAGTTCAAAGCAAAAATGGAATTATCTAATATCTGTGGCTACCACATCTAATTACTTCATTCTCTATTTTAAATGATAGATAACTCTGAATAAACTGCTCAAAGACTTGGTGAAAATGTTGCTATGGTGCACTTATCAAGTTTTACCAGCAACCTATGTTGTCTAATAAGAACGAGATACGTACCTGATTTTTCTCACAGTAATTTATAACTAATTTGCATTAAACTTGACCGGTTGTGTTGCATGTATGCAGTGATGTGAGCACATCAGCAGCATGGGCAAGGCTTTTGGAAATGTCTCAGGTTTTCCTGTTGGAATATATGGAAATCAGTTGTTTTTGGAAAACAAAATTGCCTTGATTTAGTAAAGTGTAACAGAAGCATTCCATTGTAAAATGTAAATGGAAGAGGAATTAACAAATTCATTTTAATAAGCATTGGGAGTTGTCCCCTAAGGGAAAATCCTCTAATTATGTGCAATATTAATTGGAAAAACAATGATATTGGTTATTTAAATTGACATTATTTTCATGAGACTGAAAATAAGAAACTATCCTCCTTTCTGATTCTACTGTAAGATATTGATATGTCTATTAGGGATTTTATGATGTAAACTATGGTATTCCCAATCCCTGAGAATCTGTGCTATACATTGTACACTCATAAAATGCCCTTTTAATATGATAATTTAATAGAGTAGACACCATCTGCAGCATGCCTTAGGGCTCTGCCAGAGTTGGAGGTCACAATTTGTGTAGTCATCAGCTTGTTTGAAGTTGCCATTTATGAATTACTATGCATTCATCAAACGCTTACCAGGATGGCCTTCCAGATAAGCTTACACAAGTATGACTATAAAAATCCTATGGTTAAAATGTATTTTTAACTTTTATTCTGCATTTTATACACATTCATTTGCCCTGGGTATACAGAGGTGTGTGATTCGCCTTTTTCATTTTTTTGTTTGTTTTTGGTTTATTAAACCTTTACAAAAACAATTTTGATGAAAACATACATATTTCAAATGAATTTGTTTCACAAGAAATGTATACAATTCATAAAGATAGAATGAGAGGGTTCTATATCTACACACAATTTCGAAGTTTTGCAGTTAAAAACCAAGTGTAAAAACTCTCATATTCATTGTGCAAAATTAAAATGTGCAAATTTACAAATGTGCAAATATCATAATTAAAATCAAATCAAGATGTTAAAATTAACAGCAACCCGTCAAGAGAGTCACTTTACCACTTGATTAAACCCAAGTAAAAATAAAGCAATTTTAAGAAGACCGAATCATAGGACACCATTAGAAAAAGGACATTCCTTTTTTGGTATTTCCTCATCAATCATTTAAAAAAAAACGAGTAAGTGCTATAATTAAAGATTATCCTTTTTAATGCCTTGGGTACAGTGAATTCAATGAGGTCTGTGGATTCCAGGTCTCAAGAAAGCTGAGAGCTGAATAAACACACAGTGTAGGTGAAACAAAGTTCACATTTTAGGTTTACAGTATGTACAAGCTACATTAGATATTCTGTAACAACCAACAGACATGTACTATTTGTGCTATTTGCTCTGTTTATAATAGCACTAAAATAACAAATTGTTCTGTTCATGATTATACTAAACCTTTCCTCCAATTTGCAATTAACATTCTGTTTATCATTTCCTGGAGGTGAACTAAAATACAAGCTAAATGTGTCTGATTGTTTCCTTTTCACATGACAGCATTAATACAGAAGCTCAATTGTCCTTTGCATTGACCTAATTTGTATTCAGCAAACAAGGTGTTCTTGTTATGATTAACTCTAATTGCATAATATTTCAATTTTAAGACCTTATGATCTGATTTTAATGATTGAAGAGGATTACATTCAATCAGATAATTGGTTTCAACATTCAACGTGTGTTTATATTTAATTTTGACAATTCATGTTTTACATCAAATGGGATCACTCCTGGCATCATTCCGAGCATCCAAAGCTCTGGAAAATTAATTAGGTGATTAATTTTTCAGGACCCTGGTTTAGGGGTGAACATTTGAAATCTGGTAACAGAATGCTTTTTGTCAATCTTCTTATATGTGTTGGGATTCAATTTGAGAGGTGTGCAACATTTTATTTAAAGTGAGTCAATGGGCCATTTGTTGTCTAGATTTAAAATACCAGAAATCAAGCTTGATTAGAAAGCAAAAGGAGGGATTATTACAGTTCTGAGTGATAGAACACTGCAAAGCCTGTTACATTGAAAATAATTACTACAAAAGACAAAAGGAACCAAACACTTCCTTGCATGTAAGCTAGAAAGTTATCAAGCAAAACTGAGCTCTGGCGTGTAGCTGGATAAGTTTACTGATGAGCATGAAACGCCACGATGAACAACAAACTGGGTCTGTGTAAATGTGAGGCTGATGTACCACCCTACACTCCCAAACCAAGTAGGCAAACTCTTGGAGGTTAACGTCATGATGGTTTTCCCTACACCATGATAGGGGTACCCCAGCATTAAGGTGATGCAGAGACAGTGCCAGGCACTGAACTGGGGTACCATGCTGGAAAGGCACAAGAGCAAAGTTAAGGAAGGCAACGTGCCAGCAAGGTCAGGCAGCAAGGTATCAGGAAAGAGCTCAGAGTTTAAAGAAGAGATGAGGACTGGGAACAACAAGGCAGAGACCAGAAGCTGCAAAGAAACATCCAGGGGGGATCCACAAAGAAAAGGGAAGAACAGAGTGTAGAAAGGCAACAAGGAAGTTGAGACACACTGAGTAACTAAAGCTTTCTGCTTTTGTACTCGTGTGCAAGATCGTGGATGCTAGCCTCAGTTTGCCAGGCAACCCCGTGCTTGCAGCCGAGCATCTGCATGGGAACACCCATAGTGTAGCTCACTTCGGTGTTGCTAGGAATGACATGGTGGCTCCCTGTTTCACAGAGCCACTGGGACTGTGCCTTACGCTTTGCTGGTACGGGGTTAGAGAGTAACACTGCAGCGGCATGAGAGCTGGGGGAGCACGCAGTCGAAGAGACACAGAACGACCCTGCACGTGCCACCGAGGTAAGCACCATGATTGGTACAGCTGACAGGTACCCCGGCCATGTTGGTGGAACTGGAAGGTATGTGGAGGCATGACAAAAGTACTCAGCATGTCAATTATTCCAGTAAATTTGAGATGAAGACAGTTTGGTCAAGCAGGATATACGAAGCAAAAGGCAAGACTTCCAAGATTTAAAACATTCAGAAAAATTGTCACCAAACTAAATACATAATCCCTGTCAGGAAGCATACACAAGACATGAATAGGGTACATGAACTTTAGAACATGATACAGCTGAGGAGGTTCCTACAGCAATTCTGGCCTTGGCACCTAAAATCCCTGATGCCTTATGGTTTAACATTAGTGTTTAAAACAATGAAGAGAGATTTGAATTTCCCCTCAGCTAAATTGTACAATTCTTTCTATTGTCATGAAGAATCAGCAATTAATGAGTGGCTCTATTATCTTTCTGATTTCAAATAGAAAGAAAGACCTTTTGGATTTGATCTCATATTGCTGAATTGCCTTATCAAACTATGACACAAAAATGTTCATGAAAATGATAGTACTATAATTTAAGTCTCATTAGTCCAAATTGAATAAAATGGATCAGACAGGATTGATCAGGGGTCATCAGATATATAAGAAAGGTAATTGTGATGTTTGCGTGGATTTACTCATATAATTGCCCTTATGCATTTCTATAGCTAGTCAGAGAGAAAGAGGGTGTCCACACTGGCTCGTCATATTTAGAACTAGTTTAGAATCTTAGCTGGGGGGAAATCTGCAGCAAATTTGCAGATTTTCGGCGCTATTACCACTGCCGGGAAATTCGCCAGCGGTAATAGTGCAAATTTTCCCCATTGGGCCCAATGGGGAATGAGGAATTCCCAAATGGGCCCAAATGGGAATGGGCACTAACCGTTCCGCCAAACCCGTGATCCGGCGCTAATAGCGCCGGGGGGTTTGGCGGTAGGGCTAATAGCACCGGCGGTAATAGCGCCGGCGTTACCGCCCAACTCGTGATGAGGCCCTTTGACAGGGAGCCAGTGCCTCGCGTCTGATTTGTGAAATATGCTCAGAGCATTTCAGGCCCCATGTTGCTCTGAGTGCGTTGTTTTGAATCAGTTTAAGTTTGTTCAAGTTTTTTGCTGATGTTCCTGCTAGGATGGCATTACAATAGTCGAGTTTGCCCTAGCTAGGCTAAGGCGCAGTTACTGGTGATGAGGAATTTTCTATGAGAGGTTGATGACTTGAGTAGAGTATGCGGCTGATGAGGTGATGGCTTTGACATGTTTTTGCATATTTAGTTCTGCGTTGAAGTAGATTCTGAGCGTTTTGACATGGGGGTTTACCCGGGTGATATTCCTGTTAATATAGAAGGAGGTTTAGGCAAGGTCTAGGTGTTTAAGGTGGTGATGAGAGCCAACAATGAGGAGCTCTGTCTTATCATTGTTCAGGCAGAGATGGTGGGTTGCCATCCATGCATGGATATAGCTGTAGATGTGGTTGATGTTGATGGAGTCTAGTTTGTGGTTACTGGTGATTCTGGGGAGGACTTGTGTGTCATCGGAAACATTTGTATATGGTATATTCAAGGTGTTCACGTGGTAAAAAAAGAGGTTTGGTGTACATATTGCATAGTCTGGGGAACACCGTAGTGAACGGGGATGGGATCTACTGCGTCCTTGTCCGCGAAGACCCTGGAGAAGCGTCCCGAGAGGAATGACTTCATCCACTGGCTGCTTCAGGGGAGAAGTTGAAGGTAGTGGTGAGATGATGGCACAGGATTGAGTGATCCATGAGATCAAAAGCCTCTGAGAGATCTAATAGGAGGAGGATGGCAATCCCACCATTATCTCGGATATGGTCTAGTTGGATCTTGAGGTCGAGGAGGGCGGATTCCATGCTATGCCTCGGTTTGAAGCCCGATTGTCAGGTGCCCAGAAGATTTTGAGTTTCAAGATGGGTTTGGAGTTGAGAGTAGGCTGTGCAGTGAAGAATTTTGAGGAGGTAGGGTAATGTCATAATAGGGTGGTATTTGGTGGGAAGGGTGGGGTTGAGGGTGAGTTTTTTCAGGAGTGGTGTGACCCAAGCTTCTTTGATGGAGCTTTGAATTGAGTTGGAGGCATTAATGAAGTTGGCAATGGTAGGCACAAGTGGGTTCAGCACACATTTTTAACAATGTGTGCAGGGCATATGTCTCCAGGGCAATTAGAGGCTTTGAAATGTTGGATGGTGGAGAGGACTGCAGCTGGAGAGACAGGGGAGAATTGAAATGGTGGGGACATGAAGGTGGAAGGGGAGGGTTCTATGGGGGGTTGTGGGGAAGAGAGGGAGGGGCATTTTGAGTATGGTTTTGTCTCTGAGTTTGTGGATGTTGGTATCTAGGGATGAGTGTGCACGAGGATTTATTTTTAGGGAAGCTGTCTATAAGGGATGCGTTGGTTTGGGTTTTCAAGCTCCTTTAGGATCTTAAAGAGCTCTCTGGTGTTGGAGCTTGCTTCTGTGATTCTAACATTGTAGATGTTAACTTTAGAAACGTAGATGGCTGTTTTGTAAGTGGATACTGAGCAGTGGTAGGCTGTTTAATTTTTGCAGGTGTGATTCTTTTGCCAGAGATGTTTGAAGGCTTGTTTTTGTTTGCGGAGGGTGGCTAGTTCATCTGCAGTTAAGAGGATTTCTTTTTTTGCCTGTGGAGGTTTTGAACGTGGCATGTTCAACTAGGGCAGTGGTCTTCAAACCTTTTTGGCCTGGGCCCCCCTGAGCAAAGTTTGGGCAGGCCGGGCCCCCCCAAAAGTGCCAGTTGGACAGTATGTAGAAAGCGCTATGAACTTTTGCGTGCCGTCACCGCACCCTATTCCCAGTACAGACCCTGGGCTCTCTCCACCCTACTCCCACCAATATCCCAGTGCTGCTGCCCATCCTGCTCCCACCACAGTCCCATAACACAAGCATACACACATCCATACACATTTAAATAAAAAATAAATCGCCATAAACGTACCTTCTGCATGGGCCCTCGTGTGGTTGCTAAAATGCCCCGCTCCAGGTTGCTCTGCCCGTATGTGCGAGGAGGCACAGGAGCACCCCCTCGCACATACATACATGCAGTGCCCCAGTCAGAATTTCCAATGAGCTGTGCAAGGCTGGCGAAGCAAAACTCCCCCAGCGTTGCATGGCTCAGTGATCATTTGCGGCTGGGGAACTGAACTGTCAAAGGCAAACAGTGTCCTCATTACGAGGTGGGCGGTAAGGGCACCGGTGCCGGTAATCCCTTACCACCCTACTACGAGTTCCCTTTGCGGGTCCTTCCTTAACGCCTGGTTTTTGCAATTTGCGGTACCGTTATTTCCCTATGGGGCTCAAATGGGAATGGGGAAAGGCCCTGGTGAATGGGGAATTACCGGTCCCTCCGACCTCGGAATGGACCGATAATTGCTCCATTCACCAGGCCGGAGTTGGAACTAGTTTGGAGGCAGCCATGCCGCAAATAGCGGCATGGTTACCTCCAAACTCGTAATGAGGCCCAGTGTTTCCCTTTGACAGTTAAGCAGCCTAGGAGCACTCCCTCAGCTGGAAAAAGCAGCTGAGGGAGCGCTCAGTGTTTCACTGGGCTGGTTCCTCGGCTCCTCCATAATGGATGAGGGGGCCAGTGGGTGGACGCCCCCTCACCCATTATGGATGAGCCGGCAGGCTTGGACTGGCCTATAGGGCAATAGGGTGATGACCGTACCATAAATGCAAAATGCTAGTGTAGAACAGTCAAAATGGGTCACTTTTTTGGACAATGTGGGCCAGTTTGAGGAGTTACTTCACTATGCAGCTAGTAGTTTTGACCATTGTTGCTGAATAAATATTATTTAAATATCACAATTTGTTTACATCTCAAGAAAAAAACAACCCCTTGGGTACTATTCAAACAGTCTATTCAAACAGTCTGTGACTAAAGGACTGAATATCCAAATGTTTTTTTTTTCATTTCATACTGTGCTCTGGCGCCCTCCCCACCCAGGGTGTTTAGTGCGGAATTGTAGGCTGTAGGTATCTCTTTGGGGTTGGTGCTGGCAGACGCTGCTCACTGAAGACCAGGAGAGTGGGGGCTTGTTGTTCAATTGTGAGTTTATGTGTATGTCTAGCTGTAATCTGGGGGAGGTTGTTTCCTGACCCAGGTATGGTATTGTGGCTTGTGGTTAAAGTGAAGCAAATTAGAGAGTTGTCTGGCCAATGAAGCAGGTCGATGGAGGTGACTTGGAGGGCTGTGTTGGTGGAGAGTATCCAATCAAGGTTCCTTAATTTTTCATGGTTAGGGGAGAGAACCATTTGGGACAACTTAATTCGAGGGTTGTGGTGAGAGCAGTGGCCTTCTGGTCAGTGGTGTCTCTGAAGCCTGAGTTGAAGTCTCTTAAGAGTATGAATTTGGTTTTGGGTTTCAGGAGGGGTGCGATGAGCGGGGGGATTTTGGCTTCAGTCAAACCACTATGTGAGGGTTTGCAGTAGAGTAGTAGGATGTTGATGGTGGTTTGGGGTGAGGATTCTTTCTTGGTCAGAAGGAGTTTATAGCATGGGAGTGTTTGAAGGGGGGAGGCTCGAATTGGGGTGATGGATTTGGAGATGATGGCTATGAATGGCTTTCTTTTTCAAATGATTAACTCGAGTCATGAATCTCTTTAGAGATGCCCAAATTCATGCTTAACACTTACCCTGGCAATTTACCCATTAGACAAACCCATATGCAACATGGCATATAGCATAGGATCAAACCACACGAGCACAAACTTTTTTTAAATTCACTGATGTCTTAATGTTTTGTTACGATTTTAAGAGTTAAATGAAAAAAAAATATTCTTTTACTACTAATTAGTCCCTTCATGTGAACCATATCATTGCACTAAAAACTTGGTATGAATCCAAGTAAGGTGAGAAACTCTTGTTTTGGGATTGCTAACCTAATTAAATCCTCCAACCAACTATATATTGTGTTATAAAGACGTGAAAGTGCACCCATCGCTTCATCAGTATTTTATTTGGTCCTGTTACTTTGTCTGAGACCATGAGATGTTGTACCACTACCCAGATAAAGCAGTATCTGTGTATCTGTATGTATGTGTATGTGTATATGTATCTGTATGTGGAGGAATAAGTAATCCAAAATGTCAAAAGGTAGCGGAGGAGGGGAGCAGGAAAAGGATAGGTACTGCACCTAATATCTTTTAACTTATTACAAAAATCCTTTTTGAGCTCAAGCGAAAGGGTAGCTACAGGAGTCTAGTTGCCAATGTCAAAGTTAATGAAGCTGCCTAATTAAAGTTAGGGTGTGCGGTTTTACAAGTCACTAGGGCCCTTAATGTGTGGCCAGGAGGACAGGAACACTTCAAATGCCTATTAATGCTTGTCTTTGGGGCCTCAAAAGCTTTGAGCTGGACTTCTAGATGCTTTAAATGGGTCTAGTTAGAGACAAGAACATTTAGGTAGGTATTTTCAAACGGATCAGGGGCTTCCAGGTGGTTGAGTTGGCTCAAGACTGTCCAATAGTGTGGTTCAATCCTGCATTACTCGGCTTGAATTCAGACAAGGAAATAAGGTGGCAATGGGTCGAGTTGATGTGTCAAAGTGGTTGAGTCCGCTAAAAAGGATCCCATGATGCGATACAGTTCTTTAATGTTGATCAATTCAAAAATTCTGAAGTGCTAGGAGGCGATAGTTGATGGTTGAGTCGACAGCAGCTTGAAAAAGCATCAACTTTCAAAGGCAGCTGTGAGTGCTTGCTGCAGCTCGAAAAGCATCTTGAAGATGTCAAACGAGCTCAAAAATGGTTTGGCGCTGGAAAATAGTCCTGGAGCTGATGCTTGACTTCTGTGCACTGGGAAGATCCCGTCCAGGGTTTCGAGAGGTAGGGTATGTCCTTTCTACTGCATCTCTGAACCAGGAAGGTTTGAAGAGCACACATGTGCGGTTCTGTTACCTCAGTTATCAGGTCCTGGATACCAGTGGTCTTACCTACAAGAGTTCTTGTCCAGACAGCAGTCACCCCATCAATTCCCTTGGGATGATGTGGGGGAAGTACTTGCCTCTTCCTTGCAGATCTCTATCTTCACCTCTACAGAAAAGGAATTTGATGCAGACTCCCAGCAGTCTCATGTGAATAATTCTTCTTTCTGAGTCCAAAGATGAATTAACTATGAGGTCTTCCCCCTTTTATAGAATAAAACACATCACATTTGATTGCTTCCCTTCTATCACTCTGTAAGGGTCCAATCGCAACTGCTGTTTGATAATCTTTGTGCCTGGTGATGTCATACCCAATGTACATTGAGTGCAGGAAATGGGGAGGGGACAATAAGGTTTGGAGCCCTAGCAAAATCCAAGATGCTGAGTGCCTCTTTAACTGCAAAGTCGTCTCTTGGGCTACGCTACTCTATTCTCTTCCCTTCTGTGCCTTTATTAAAAGGTCTCGATTAATTAATGTTGCCTGACTTCCTTTGAGTTGGAACAACCTGCCCTTTGAAGCTGCCCATGATCTCTTCCTACCCCCTTGGGGCAGTACATGTGGTTCTGTGAAGTGAAAACACTTTCCCAGGGAAGAAAAATGCATTTCCTGGTCCCAAGTCCAGATAGTTTGAGTTGAGAGAAACTCAGTCGCAGACAGTGAATGCACAGGAGTGATTGACCAGTAACATACAAGTAAATAAGCTGATAATAAATTATATTAATGGATTTTGGCCAATATTATTGTGGAATCCCAAAGATCACCAGGTCATAACCAGAAATTGCTTATATTATGATGTATACAGCTGCCCATAGGGAAGCTCTCATCCTGTCTGCACTACAGAGTCATATTTACACAACAACACACACCCAATGCAGACTGGTATGAATAAAGTACATACATTATTGCACACATATATTAAAATGCATATTCACTATTTTGTATATAAATCTATCCTGAAAAAATAATTGGTTCTTGTCGCAAGTGTGCAAAATAGAGCATATCTGTTAACCCAGTTACTCATTCATGCATCTTTCCAGTTTTTTCATTTAATGACTAAGGGCCTCATCAGGAGTTGGGCGGAGGTTAATAATGCAGCAGTAACACTATTACCGCTGCATAATCCCGAGGTTTCCCAGAAAGTGGGAGGCTTACCTCCATCTTTTGCTGGAGGTAGAAACCTCCCATGTACTTCCATTTTCAGTGCTATTACCACCAGCGCTAGTCCCATGGACTCAGAATAAATGGGGATTAACATTGCCACTGCAACTCGGCATCCAGGGCAAATTGTGCCGCACTGAGTTGAGTTAACACTAATAGCATTGGGCGGTATCCCGGCACATTTACTGCCGGGATACCAACCAACTTATGATGAGACTCTAAGTGCCCATTGTGATGCAAGGGACACTGCCCCTATAAAGGTTCTCAACAGATATAGCAATCTTCACAACTGAGTCATTCACGCAATTCCTCTTGACATACTTGTCTCACATAGTCCTTAGTGAAAGTAATGTGAGCAGCATATTCATCTTTCAGTGTTGGCTTCCGTATGACACTGCAGCATGTGTTTTCAAAGAAGTCTGTATGTTTTGCAAATTAGAAAAGGAGGCAAACACAAAATGCCAACTTCGCTGCCTTACACCTCAAGCAACTTGTAGGAAATTGGATAGTCTCTTCTGCCTCAAGAACATCACAACTGTGTCCAACCGAGTCCACCTACCCTGGGGAGACCACCTCTCTACCATATTCAGCATCCTCCCCCAAAGTGCCACTGCTTGCAAAGTCCAACAAAGCTCCTGCAACATTAACCAGGCCCTGGAAGGAGATCCAACTGTACATTATCTTGGAAAAACCTCCAAAGTCAGACCTATGATCAACCCAGATGAGAATGCTGGAATGCCTGCTTAACAACATCCATAACTGAAGAACCATCACCCTTCCATTCACACAAAATAACATGTTTTACCTCCAAATCTAATCTACACGAACAAAAATAAAAGCAAAGGCTCAAGAAAATATGTAGAAGCAATTCCCTTCCAATAGGCAAATTGGCTTACCATCAACAGCTCTGGTTCTGCAGACGGGAAAAATCAGGGCAAAAAAGCCCATTATGCACTCCAAATAGCACAACAAAGGCAGGGGAATGTATTTAAAGTGATAAAAAAGAAGAAGCATGTAATACAGTAACAGGAGCACCATTCCTGTAGATAATTTGTCAATACATATGAGTGGAGGTGATGTTCACTTTTTCCCTTAGGTAAACTTCCAACATACCTAGTAGTGACAGAAATTCCTATGATAGTTTTAAAAAATGGCCCAAATGTTCCTACTGCAAGGATTCTATTCTTCAAATCCTCAGAGGCGGATCGAAGGAAGTGTGATAGATGTTTGTTCATATGTGTTACATGGCCTGCATTACACACAATCCAATTGCCTGCCCTATTCAGGGTCACTAGGGCCCGTCCGTGACTCTCCCTCAAATTCCAGCACAATGCAAAAGGCAGTATCAAACATGGCATTATCACTGTGCTGGGTCAGTGTAACAACAAACTCAGTACAGTGAGAATACAGCCAACTATTAGCAAACATATAGTCAAGGGTTGAGGATCTAGACCCATCTGACCATGTTGGTTCTACCATAGTTGAAGTGGAAAAAGAGTCATTCAAGATCTCTAAACCTAGTCCATTCAAACACTTAAGCCAGCGTCTTCCATTTCCTCTTGTTAAAACCCCAGATTCCCTTCATCCCCACAGGATCTTGAAGCAGTTCTGGAGTGATTCAGTTGGAATTCAGATCTCCAGCTAGAACTCTATGGCTTCCCAAAAAACAGGAGCACCATTCCTGTAGATAATTCATCATCAGTTTCAATATAACATCCAGATCCCCCATGTTATCGTGCCATTACACATTCAAAATCAGGTCCTCTAATGCTATATGATAAGACAAGATTCCATTGCATACCTCACTTGAGCCAATTACATGCATTGCGGGAGAGGAACAAACACCAGTTAATAACCCACCAGAAGGACATCCAACTGCAGACCACTTAGCCAATTGTCAGGATATATGGTAGCCATCCATAGCTGGTGCCTCCAGCAACCATTTCTCCTGAAGAGCAACAATCGTAAAGGTTTGAAGCTTTTTTATCCAATTCAAGATTTTAAAAGAGGTGCATATGACCCTAGCAGATATCGAAACCAAGGATTCTTAAGTTCTCGCTGTCTTGAATACAGTTTGATTTAACAAAGACTATGGGGCGATATTCTCTCGAGCGATAGATGAAATCTACCCTATGTGAATCATATGAGGAAATTCCAGCCAATGTTGGTAAAGTCGAAAACAACTGTAAAATTGCAGTTCTTCTCAAAATCACTGAAAAATTTTCTGATAATATTCCCTCAAATATGACTCCATAAAGTAATTTTATTGGAATATCTCTCTCATTTTCAAGCGCCCATGTTGCAACAAGTTGTAATATTTCCCCTGCATTCTTACAGCATCTGGACCCACCCGATACCTAGTCCCTAAGTCTCTGGTACTCAGATTAAAGGCATCATTGACACTTTGATTTTTACTTTTGAACTCTAAGAGAAAAGCCCTTAACAGATGTTGAATTAGATTGTGACAAGTCCAATGTTTCAGATGTTCCCTTATGAATATTACTGCAATCGATGGAGTTAAGATTGTCGGGTATCGGCACACCCACATATACCAAACCATGGGTTACCACCATATTGGCATGTAGAGAGATGTCTCCAACATGCATTAGGCCATCACAGCGAGGAGGACCTTGACCCAATTTCCCCAGAAAGAGATCTTGAGGCGAGCCAATATGGGTACTTGCTAGTTTACTATTATGAGTTCACTTAGCATTTCCACTCTTTTCCATCAATATGGTCCCTTCGGAAGGTCGACCATTAGGTATACTCCTATAGAGTGGAGCTGCTTGTTGAATATACATAGTCTGATCTAACCTTCCAGCATCTGTTCCATGCCTCACAAAACATGATTTAGCTATTCCAGGCTTAGTAACTTCCATAACAATATCCTTAAAATTCTCAGCAATCAAGCTAGTTTTCCGTGGCACAACACTGTCCAGCCCCTTATTTATAATATGGGAATTTAGAGTTACAGTTGACTTAACTTGTGAATGGTTGAGGTTAGAGGTAGAAGACGCAGTATTCGAAATAACTGCCTTCACCTTAGGCTGATTAAGAAAAGTATGGAAAAACTGTCTTGATGACTGATTGTTACTTTTATTTTGAGTGGGTAGGTTCTTAGATTTCTGTTGTTGTTGACCCTTATTTTGTGCAGAATTATTAGCATGGGCAGTGGTTGTTACAATAGGCATAGAAGAGACATAAGATACAGAACAGGTAGTCTCTGTGTCAAAATCAATATTAACAATAGGTATAGGCTGTGGTGAAATCATGCATGACATGCCTTAGTCCGATGCTGAATCAGATATTACTACTGGTGGGGACTCCTTACGAGATATAATAGGAGGGACCTCCCCAGTAAATTCATCTTCACAAGGGAGGTGTACAGCACCAAATCCCACACCAATTCCCCCCTGGATTTCGTTGTATTGCCAGAAGCCCTCAAAAGGTTTGATTCAACATCCCCTTAACCCCACCTCAAGTTACAGCAGCAAACATATGTTCACCACCTGCAGTATTCAAATCAAGCCCGCCCCCTCATTGAAAGAGAAACTCTTTTGCTACTATATGTAATTTTATATTATCAAACTTAAACAGCAAGGACTCCAGTGCTGCCGAATTTGACTTAACCTCGGTCTTCAAGCTTTCAAAGAGAGAAATCGGGATACACAAGACCTGGCTTATCTCAATCATGATCTGGTTAGAAAGGAGAGTTCTACCGACAGTTCAGTCCTGGAGTCAAAGAAGATAGATGTCTTGGCTGCGCTGGCGCTGGGTAGGAGTCAAAAAAGGAATCTGTATCAGAAATAGAATCATATCTGGAGGGAGGGGTGTCTGCAAAACTAGGCTCTGCAGAGTCTGTGCTATCGCTCATTACCACCTCTTTCAGCATAGTGTTCCCGGGGCTCCCTTGTACCTGTGCTTGCGGAGAAGCATGTGTCAAATAGGCCCCAGTCTTGGTTTTTCCTTCAGAGGGAAAAAAAAGAGGTGATCAGTTTGTTTGTGCTATTCTGAGTCGAAAGTTGTTGAAAGATTGCACATGATGAAACTGATAGGACCTCACTCCAGGGTGTGGCAGTCACAAGGTTATACAAAGGGTCGAAACAGTGCTGAGTCACATCAGGGGAGGGGGAAGAGGCAAATTAAGCGCGACTAGCATCTCTGCATTGAATATATACTGGTCAGTTGTAGCTGACCGAGTCAAAATGTTTGCACTACGTGGATCGCACATGATAGTGGGATCATTTTCTTCTGCTCTGAAGGAAGAACAGCTCAATATAAAACTACTCGTATTTTGCACGCCAATAAAGTGGAAAACACAGGTAAGTGTTATTGGAGAGAGGGCTATGAGCTTTTTGTATGAAGGCTCAAATTCCCAGATCCACTATTTCATAACAGTCATGTAAGGACTATGAAGCAAAGCTCACACTACCAAGTATGTAAATACGAGAACAGGTATGAAGCATACAGATGAGGTTCAGGTATACAGTGTTCTGCACGTGCTCAAAACTCAAACTACTGCCAGAACACATCAATTAGCATCTCATCATCACTTTTAGAGGCCCTCTGGTGTGGAGCTATGCGCAAGTCCGCTTGCCGCCGTGAGGCTTTTTCTTCACCAGGCTTTTGTAGGCTTTTGTACTGCCTGGCCCCAGATCCAAGACAACGTGCCCCTGCACAGCTTCACACAGCAGCTCTGTGGTTAGGCTCACAACATGAAGAACTAACTTTCAGCTCAGCACTGTGGCTCTCTGCTTCACGCAGCTCTTGTCTGCAGAGCCCAAGCGCTTCCTCCTCCCTCCCCACTGTGTGGTTAGAGAAAAGCACCAAGCACCAAGCCATGAAGAACCAGATGTCAAGCAGTCAAACCTCGATCTGAAATCAAACTCCATTAATCCAAATAAGGGAAACAGCACAGAGAAGACCATGTATACCAAATTAACAATTTTGCAACCCAACTCCATTAAGAACTACCTTCCCTCATTCAATATGAGGAAGCCAGCAATCCTGCAAGAAGACATGGGTGCCCCAGTATCTACAAAACTATACCAAAGCTATCTCAAATATCACCCTCCTTCCTATCCCTCCTCAATGCTTCCATCAGCAAGGAATCATCACTCACATCTCCAAAACATCCTTTGGCAAACCTCTGCTCAGAAAATCCCAGAGATGATCCAAACTACCCAGCAAACTTCCCATCAGTCTCCAACACAACCTTCACCACTAAAGTCCTTAAGAAGTTATCTCCCGACTGCTATGCTAATATGAGTCACAAAATGAATTCAGACCGAAGTGAGAAACAGCACACACTATGCTCATTAGGGAATACCCTTAAAAACAAAATAACATAATGTCAACACGCCTGGAGCACTGACCCTGCATGACATGTCCACCTCATTTGGCAATACCAGGCATGAGATTCTACTAAAGATAATAGAAGAGATCTGATTAAAAGGATGCACTTCATGCTGAATCACTGCATTTCTGACCCAGGGGACTTAAAAAACATCCATTGCCCCTTTGAGTTCGCATTCATGAAAGCTGACATGCAGAGTTCCCCAAGAGTCCATTATCTCACCTTTTCTTTTCAACATTTAACTCATCCCCCTCCTGCAACTTATTAACAATATCAAGGCATCACATTATTCAACTACACAGATGATACTCAAATCATCAATCCCAGAAACTATTCTAAAAAAATGGCACTGGATCTCAGCACATGCCTCACAGATGTGTACATGTGGACGACTGCAAACAGATAGAAACTCAACCCTGCCAAAACCAAGCTTATGATTTATGACACCACTTCACCAGGTCCACAACAATTCCCTTGCCTGAGGAAATTGGAACTTGCCCTCTGTCTACAACAATGGTTCAGAAATATCTGAGTCTTAAAGGACTGCTACCCACCAAACTTGCTCCTCAATCGCTCGCCCCACAAACGTTCTACCCTTGGCGTAACTTCTGGAGCCCCTTGTGCCTCACTTTCCTCATCCTCCAATTCTCCCAAACTATCCCAGAGTCCTTCCTGTACATCTTGATGTGCTCCCTTGTCTACCTCGATGTCCCATATCCTGAGCTTTCCACCGCTAGATCTCTACTACCATGCTTCTCGACATGCACATCCTTAATAGAGGTGTTAACCAGTCTAAACAAAATGTCTCTGGCCCTCCACTCGTCCAACCCACACCCTGGTTTTCTCTTCCCTTCTTTTACTGCCCTCAACTCGGCCAACTCTGCTTGTGTTGCCTCGAATGCCTCCTGTAACTCTTTCTGTGATTTTGTCTCTCGATATGGGGTGGAGTGGTGGCAGGCAGGGGCACATATGTTGGATTGGTGTATGCTGGGCTGGACGAGTGGTGAGTGGATAGAGCCCCTCTCTATGTGCAGACTGTGGTGCTTCCTCTGGCACTGTCATGGTGACTACATTTGGGGGGGCACTATCTTTGTGGGGGGGCATACACCCAGTGGTATCCTCTACATCCTCCACCATTTTCTAAAAGTCTAAAATGTCTTTTTGCTTCTGCAACTGTCTACCTTTATACAAATCAGTCTGAAGATGGTTTTGTGTGTGCAGGCATATTTATTATTTCAAGTGCAGCATAACGCCTGGGTACATTGTACCAGGTTGGTGAACCGTAACAGTAGAAATAACAGCCGATGCGCGTTTCAACCGAAGTCTTTCTCAAGGCATTGAAGTTGGGGTGGGAGCTCCCATTGGAACAAAAGTAGAAGAACCCTGAGTAGGGTGGAAACCACCCAGACGCTCACGGACCACCGGCCCAGGAATCTGCTATCCAGCATCTACTCAACGCCCTACTCAGGGTTCTTCTACTTATGTTCCAATGGGAGCCCCCACCCCAACTTCAATGCCTTGAGAAAGACTTTGGTTGGCCTCAAGCCCAGGGACCGTATCTCTCCAGGACTGAATTCACTGCACTGGCTCCCAGTGACTGCGCGGATCAAGTTCAAAACCCTATGCATTGTCCACAAGGCCGTCTGGGGCCTTGGGCCAAAATACCTTCAACTCTCTCTTCCTAAATATCTTCCTTCTCGAGCTCTTCGCTCATCCACCTCCAACTCCCTCAGGGTCAGCTGCTTCTCCAAACAACAAGTTGGGGGCAGGTCTCTCTCTGCTGCAGGGGCCTCCCTCTGGAACAGCCTTCCTGCCTCCCTGAAACTTGAGGAAAACCATCTCCAGTTCCGGAAGCACCTGAAAACCTTCCTCTTTGCCTCCGCTTTCTCTCCCCCTCTCCCCTGCTAATACTACTGAAACTGCACTGAATCTGCAACTGGGCCACTCACCGTTCTTGGTCCTTGGCCCAGCCACTATCCCCTGCACTGCCTCCATGGCAACCCCTGCACTACGGGACTGTGTCTGCATCCCTACAGCCCCCCTTCCTAGCACTTGTCTGCACTTACTTTGCACTTGCCACCAGCTGGCCCTTGTTATCTATCCTGTTTGCTGTATGCTATTAACCCTGTACTACACTTTCCACTCTCCCTTTCCCCCTTGCACTTTTCCCTTTCCCTCTACCCTTTGCACTTGCGTGATCTGAATGACACCTGGCCTAGTAGGATCGTTGTCTGTCTCCCCTTGTTCCCCCCATGCCTCGTCGCGCCTTGAAACACTTGTGTATAGGCGCGTTACAAATGCCATATCATATCATATCATATCAATGGTATATTCAAAAGAAGTGTCTAGTTGTACATTGCACACAGTGTTATAACCGCCAATAACAGTCCGCCGTTCCCACATCCCGGTCGCTCCCTTGTTCATGCCCCCCCTTGTTACACCCACTCCCACTCTTCTCACACTCACAATATTTCCACAAGTCCTCCCTTGGCCTCCACCGACTTCACAATAATAGCTCAATACATTTAAACAATAAACTTAAATAATAAGCTAAAACAATAACCACTACTTTTCCTCTTTTCCCCATACAGAATATTTTGGGCAAGGGAAGTCGAGCCATCTAACTATACAGAGCTCCTACATTTGTATCCTCCTTATCACAATAAGAAATGGCACCACCTTCTGCCCTTACTCGGAGAGGATCTGACAGTCCTTTTTTCCTATTTGTAGTCTCCATAAAAATAATATAAAAAATACAAAAACTGCCATGTGGCCTTTTCATGCTCTCCTGTCACCCACACACACTTCACTTCCTCACTGACTCTTGCCCCCTTTTTTGTCACTCGCAAGAGGGGTACTTATATTTGCATGTTCACCGGAGCTCCTCTCTCACAGGGTCCAAACATCGGCCAGCAACCTCCTAGGAGCCACGCCCCGCTTCAAAGAGCAAACAGGTGCTTGGAACTGGTTACTGTAGGCGGGCGCATCCCCTCCAGAGATGCGGACTGCAAGCCTCTGTCTTCGGAGGGTCGCTGTGATCACGTCGGGGTCACCAAAAATGCAGAGAAGCCCCTCAATGCTCACAGCAGAAAAAATGCAACTCACTAGGGAAAAAGGCACAGCACATATCTTACAAGAAAAAAAAGTTTCAATTTTTCTCAAAAATAGCAATGTGCCAGCAAAGGACTCTCCTGTCACAGAACGATCTGCTGAAATCAGTACAAATAACACTTTATGAAGGCATGCTGCATCATCAGTGACGTAAGTTACAAAATGTACAAATCCAAATGGCTGGTTTGTGTGACCCTATACATAGGGTCTCTGATCCATAGGGGATTCCAGGCCATTGGTCCTAGCCCTGTCTGTCCACCTTCTTCCATGTGGGCTTCTCCTTGTGTGTCATCAGGTTTAAAGCTACAACTTATTGGCAATAATTGCGAAGAAAAACAATACTGGCTGTATCTCTAACCTGATGTGCACCTGGTACTGCAGACATGGGCTAAGAGAATACTTTGAGTCCATTGCTTCTAACAAACTACAGGTCGATTCCAGACATGATGGCGCCCAACCAAAGTTCCCCACCCCCATTTTAGCTATGTTGTTTTATCCCTCCCGGCACCTTGCAGCACACATCAAGCTACCTATATGGAAGGCAATTAGTCCTAGTTTTCAGATCTTTTCTGATCAATTGGGGGCCTAACAGTTTTACCGTTGGTGGTCTGAAACTGACTGGTTCCCTGGAATGCTGGGGGTCTTGGGACTGTGGCTTTTGGGCGCTATTATTTAGAGCTGAGACAGGAAAGCTCATAGGCTTGTGCCCTCCTTCTTGTGGGATTGCTTTTAACAGAGAGCTCTCAACCCCCTCGTGGCCTTACAGGGCGCATTCATTTGGGGATAGGAAATGTTTTCACCATGAGACAATGAAGGGTCTATGAATCTCTGCAGCCCTCGTCTTGTTCACCGGTGTCCAAGCTACAACCTATGCCTGCATGCTTACGCTTTATGTCTATGTGTGTAGCTCTGCGCTGCGGCCCTGGATGCATAACGATGCTAGGCCTCGATTCCAATATGGCTGCTACTATGTAAGATGGTGTTTGGTTCCCCATGTTCACTGGGCCAAAAGAAACATCCCCCAACCTCCCCTCACTATGGTCCTTGCCACCACCCCTCTCCCCCGGTACCCTTGCCGAGTCCCTACTGCACACTTCCAGGCCTCTGTCTCATCCGAAAGCGCTGGGGTTCCTGGGACGATCATCCCTCCTTCCCAACAGTTTCCTACTTCTTTGAAACATCTGTTACATTTTTGTCTTCTTCCTAATGCACTGTAAGTTCAACAAATACTATTGTCTTGTATTTATTTCTTTTCCTTGTTTGGCTATGAGTGGGTGAAGGTATGAAGTGATTTCCTGGTATGTATTCAGATATATCAGGATATCACTCCATGGCCCTGTCTACATCTACCTGTTACATTCCATTCCACATCCCTCTAGAGCACTTATAAATTGCATTCTAAATTCAGTCAAATCTATCCTGTTTGAATGCATGATGAGATGATGAGAGGGTGTTGGTTGCTTACTAGGAAAGGCACCACATCCCCTAGACAATGAACTCAGATTGAAAATGAAAGTAGTTCATGGTACTGGAGCAGGTAATGTAGGCATGTGTTGACTGGTGAATTGTGGCTTTGGGAAATAACAGTACTAATATGCAAGTATTTGGAGGCCCTATACCCCAAGAAAAAACATCAAGTATATTAGGTTGTCACAGAGGGAGACTTCAATTCCCCAAGCATCACAACAGTTAAGAAATACAGTGCTGCATGTTCATGTTTTTTTATTTGTTGTGTTTGGCCAGGAAGTGGCACATCCAATGCTGGTATGAGTAATGTGTTAAGTATGACAGAATGCCATCTGGTGAGGGTGGAATATCCTGAGATATTTTTAATTTTATTGACATAAAAGGGTGCAAGTAATTCGGTTTTCTCAAAGTGCAGTCTGCCCATCAGACCTCACCTTTCATAAATGATCCATGCCAAAACTGTAATTCTAACATGTGCCTTTGTGGAAATATTCTACAGACAATCTCGGCCCCAGGTCTCCTGTGCCACAGGGTAGGTTCAAATGTCACATGAAACAAGCAAAAGGTATCCCAACAGGATACTCCAGTCCCCTGCTCTCTATCAAAGGTTAAAGGAAGACAAACATTGAAATCAATGTATTCAGAAAGTTTATGTTATAATTAACATATCATCAAATACTGAAAAAATATTTAATTGAATAACATTTGATGTACATTCTAGAAAGAAATTTAAATAACAAGTGTTCCATAAGAATGTCCAATCATCATTGTCTTCATCAAAGCGATTTATTCATAGTAAGTAAGAAAATTCAGCTCAACACGTTTCGGGCCTCACATATCCCTTCTTCAGGAGCAAACAATCTTAAATCTGTGAAATTTGTTTAAATAAACAATTATCAGTAATGCGCTCATTCTGATACAATGCTCAAAGGAATATCTAAAGTATATGTGGTTGCTTTACCTTATGATTCATTGCAACAGACCGAAGAAACATTAAACACTAGTATTCTTTAATCGTGTGCTACTGTAGTGGATATGAACCATCCTCATGTCCTCCGAAAATGTCCAATCTAAAGTACAGAAGGGACTATTCAAGAGGTTGTATAATAGTTGTTATTAACATAACTTCAATAATTTGTTATTTTCAAGGAATCCTGCCTTCATGTTCCAAATATAGAACAATCTCTATGGGGACAAGTTCGAGATTGGTAAAGTAACAACGTATCTGCAATGAAAAATATGGAGATGTCAGGTGTCAATGTGGATATAAGAGAGAAAGTGGGGTTGGGCAGAACATGTATTTACCTGTTTATGCAAGAATTGTGTTCTTGCTGAAAAGAATTACTGTTAGCAATCAAAGATGCTAATGCAAGGTAGCAGAAAAATGGCTGCCGTTTATACTGGCGTCATCAACATATCAACTTATAGCTGTTAGGATCAGGCCATGCTCTAGACTCAAATGACTTGCCCACCTGTATTTTCAATGTCTCCAGTAAGAACTTTTTGACTTTATTTGTTAGTTACTTATCTTAATTATCGTTTGCGGTTTTATACAATATTGTATGTTCTCCAATGGGCAGAGTTTTGATTTCACAATAACCCACATTCTTTCCTTTTCTGACAATGTTTAAAGTATCTAACACATCTTTCATTCAAATATGGTATACTTTTAAACGAGCACAAAAAGGCCCAACCAGCAAAAGATAAATAAATAAACAAATGTGATATATCTTCACATCACTTAGATTGATTTTTTTATATTAACTTACATATTTCATAAGTCATCAACGTGACAATCGTATTATTTTTTTGTTGTCAAATATTCACATTACTACAAATACCTCTTCCTTAGTCATGGTTGTAATACATTCAGCATCCTTGTGAGGATGGCAGTCATGGTAAATATCTTGGCAAAATGGCTTAGGCCACAGGCTTATTATAAATATTTTTGATTGCTGCATGCACAGATCGTGCAATCGTGCTGAAAGACTGCATGCGTGTGTTGCCACTTAATGTGAAGATGGGCACACAATCTGGTATTCATGACATCAGTGTAATTGCAGGGGTTTTGCTGTGCCAGCAATACCATGCCACAACCAATGCAGTTTGATGCTGGAAGAGATGCATAAAGGGTTGCAGTTGCAATTGCCATGGCAGCAACTCCAACAGTTGTTGCAGGCCTTTGCTTTAAGCACGCTGTGCACACTATGTACAAAAGAGATTCCACAGAATTTGGTTCGTGCATTTGGTAATCCAGGATTTCCTGAACCCTTGTGGCGACTCTCTGATCAATCTCCTTTCAGTGGTGAGGCAAATCAGAATGGTCCTAAATGTAATGTTGTGGGCCCTTTAATGCACGATGACGTGTATCATCATTGCGCGCAATTAATAAAGATGGCTCTGTGTCGGCACACACGTTGTGCATGAGCTGGTACCGTGAGACAAGTACACACTGTCTCTGTCTCCTCATTTCCGCGGCCTAGTGCCGACGTATCGCCAGTCCCAAGGACATAACATTGGTGACTAACCGGAACAGTTAGGAGGCAGACCAGCGTTCTTTGCTGAGCGGACCCATCCGTCACCTGTGTGTGGCGCATGTTCCATTCTGCCTCCATTGTGCTCAGAGGAATGGTATCCTGCCGGAAAGCACGCAAATGTTCTGCATAGCCCGCTATCATCAGGTTAACTTTGGCGGTACGCCACCATTTTTGAGACCTCCCCAGCGGAAAACAACATTACCTGAACACCTAATACTGGGATCCTCCCGCGTACGTGCACTGTATGTTTAAGAACTCCAATCTGCCGCACGGGCACCCTAAAGTCCATCTAACTTTTCAACTACTGTGACTAGTGGAAGGGTTGGGTTGCGTCTCCTGGAGGAGTGCCTCTGCCCTCCATTCAACACAGCACTGTTTTTGGGACACTGATCTCCACACCAGGGACAACCCTGTGTTCAACCACCTCTGCACACTTGATGTCTGGAGATGAGGGAGCAGCAGCCCTGAGGGGAGGGTTCCCCGACAGCAAGGAACCTTGGCACCCATCCCTGAATTTGATTTTGACAGCTCACCTGTGACTTTTAGCATGTGGATTGAGAACCTCAACATTTACTTTGATGCAACAGGCAAAATCGGGGACCAAGCTTGGAATAACATGCTCATCTACTCTGCAGGCCCAGCAGTACACAGAATGTTCAAGATGCTACGGCCCACGGACGGCACCTATACTGCGGCAGTGGCAGCACTCAATGAATATTTTACCCATATGGTGAATACGGACTACGAAAAAAAAGGCGAACATTTTGATGGTTTTCACAGGCGTCTGCACCAACTTGCTTCTACATGGGCAGATGAGTATGAGGAGGTGCGTCTCCAACTGATAATTGGATGCCTGTTGACAAAATTGCAGAGGCAAATCCTCTGTGAGCCAGGCATCGCCCTGCCTCATATATTGGAACTGGGGTGCTTACAGGCACTAGCAGACAACCGGGCATCGCCCTCAAATCAGTGACGTTAGAGGACATGTGTGCCCGGGGCAGACAGCCGTCTGGAAGAAGAGGAAGGAAAACTGCTGTGTCGAAAAGGGACCATCCCCAAGCGCCCACTAACACAGCATGCACCCAGTGTGGCTACGACCTGCCCCATCAGAGCAGTTGCCCAGCCAAAGGCCACACCTGTGGCATATATGGTATCCTGAACCATTTTGCTCACGTGTGCAGGGCACAAGGACCTGAGACCCACTCAAGGGGATGATAATGCCCGAAAATACTGTTTCAACACAGCACCTCACAAGTCGCTGCTATGGAGGAGGCCCCACACAACACCAGCCCTTTTCAGGATGAAGAAGACGAAGAGGATGGCTTCTTCATCTCATCTGTACTGACGGTTGGTGGAAAAGGAAAACGCCAGCCCAAATGCATAGTGAAGGTATTGGATATGGACATCCTTGTACTTATTGACACAGGCGCATCCATTAATGTCATGGCTGCCACCCACTATCAGATGCTACAACCTTCTCCACCACTGAAGGAGACGGGAGTGCGTATAGTTACATTTGAAGCAACGTCCCTAATACCACTAGAAGGTGCCTTTCTTGCTCCTGTCTGATATGACAGCACATCCATTAAATCACGATTCTTCGTGTCCCGAGAAAGTAATCAAACCATGCTCGGATGTCCCGCTGCGAAAGCCCTCAAACTGGAAAAGTTCACATACAGAGTCTTTGTTGAAGCTGGGCAGATGATGGTAGAACCATACAAGGACGGGTTCATAGATATCGGACAGATGGGAGGGGACACAATGAGGCTGCAGATTGATCAAACGGTCCAACAACTGCATTAAAGCTCAGAGGGTGCTGTTTCACCTGCAGGAGCAAGTGGAACAGGAACTGCAAAAACTCTTAGACTTAGACATCGTTGAGCTGGTGGAAGGCCCCAGCCCATTGACATTGCCCAAAAAGCCAGACTCAGTTAGAATTTGCGTGTACATACACCTTCCTAATAAAGCTATAAAAAGGGAGCGTCACATTATGTCCAACATTGCCAACATCATCACCGACCTGCAAGTAGCCACATTCTTCTCCAAACTGAACTGGAAGCTGTCTATAATCAGTTGGTCCTACATCCTGAATCGAGATATACCATCACCTTCTCAACTCAAAAAGACTCTTTAGATACAACACACTCAATTTTGGAATATCCTCAGCCGCAGAGGTAATCCAGAATGCTATCTGTGGTGCCCCAGCTGGTCTACCAGGGGCACTAAACATTAGTGAGAATATCTTTGTTTTTGTCTGGTCTGAGCCTGAACAACTGGAGTGCCGGGGCATGGTGTTGGAGCGTATCTGTTCTCTTAGATTGACATTGTACAAGGATACATGTAAGTTCCTGAAGAGATGGATGAAATTCTTTGGCTTCATTTTCAAAAAGGTGGTGTTTCTGCTGACCCCGCAAAAGTATATGGCATGTTCATGTCCAAAGCCCCAGAAATATTGTCCGATATAAGGAGTTTCCTCGGAATGGTCACTTATTGTGACCATTTAATTAAGGGCCGGGTATCAATTTCAGAACCACTGAGGAGCCTCACAAGGAAGGAATCAGCATGCTAATGGCCCCCTCACAATCAATGTGCTTTTGATGACATCAAGAAGACTCTTTCGTAGGAATGCACACTGTCCTTCTTTGACCCCTGTCTTGAACACAAATTAGTGGTAGATGCCAGCCCCTTTGGCCTGGGGGCAGTTCTCACACAGCTTACCAAATGGGGTGAAGTCCAGACGATTGCATATGCAAGCAGGGCCCTAAGCACAACAGAACAACACTAATCTCAAATTGAGAGGGAAGCGCTAGCAATATTGTGGGGCTGGCATCACTACCACCTATACATCTTTGGCAAATCAGTGCGAGTGGTGACCGATCACAAGCTGCTCTTTTCCACCATGTTCACAGCATCTGCAAAACAGCCAGCCAGGATCGGGATTGCCATGGAGACTGAGGACATCATACGGCTGGTCACTGTCGAAGGCATCCCAAACTTGAATGAGGTAGAGGAATTGAAGAACATGCCAGAGCAGGACGAGTGTTTCAGCATACTGTGAGACACTGTTACGCTCACGTGATATCCCTGGGGGCGTCTGGAAGGCTCTGAGATCTGGAACGCTGGATGCGTAGTTGCCCAGTGCTGAATAATGAATCTGCAATTACCGAAGGGAGGATTTGTGATAACTGTCTCTAATAGGTGAATCTCCCACCTCCCTCGGACCGATTCCCTTCCCACTGGGTTCTTTTCTCACCGTAGTTATTTGTAGGGTGAGCTATCCGTCCTGCGTTTCTTGTGCAGGGGCGCTTGATGTTTGTTGGCGAGCTGCACGAGTTGCTTCACTGGTGCAGTACACCTTCCTTGGGCTCATGCCTGCTGTGACCCTGAATCTGCTGGTAGGCAGGTAGGTTTGTTAATTGTAATTCTTTGTTCTGTTTATGGTGGGAATTCGTTAACGTCTTTATCTCCTTCTTTTCAGGTGCAAAGGTCTTGATGCTGGCGTGCCAGATGGAGAGGTACGTTTTCCAGGTAAGAGAAAGTGCGAAGCGCAGCGCCTTTATTGTCTTTTAAATCTCACCTGTGTTTTCTTCTTCTTCTCCTCACAGGCCGCTTTGGTGCTGTGAGTGGATGAGAGCGCGATGAAAAACAGGCCCCCGGAATCCGTTAAGGTAAGTACAGCGCTGTGCGTTTGTTTAATATTGAAACCAAACCTGAATACATCTCTTTTCCTTTGCAGATGTTGCTGTGGTGCTCCGGATGGAAGTGTGGCGTAGCGCGATGGAATTCAGGTAAGACTGATGGAATTCGATGTTTTGGAAGTGCGCGTTCTAATATTGTTTTTCCCTTTCTCGTTATTGCAGGTCGCAATGTTCGAACAGCAGCTGTGGTAGCGGTTCGCCGGAAGTCCTTAAGCTAGTATTCACAGGTGAGGGATGTTTCTTCTTCTTTCGGTTTCCACAAATTGCAGCACTGTTGAGATGCTGAGTGCTGGATTGTGTTTTCTCAGGTAAAACAGAATAATCTTGTTCTTGTTCTTGCAGGATTACAGGAAGATGCTGAAGACCAGGAGCTGGACACGGTGAGCGTCACGCTGTGGGTTGCAGAATAACACGAAGCGTGTTCTGTAGTCAGGGTGTGGTTTATATAGCCCAGGTAAAGTAGTACCAGGGAAAGTAGTTCCAGGCCTGCCACACCCAAAACACTAGACCGCATGGCTTGGTTCTTAGAACTAGACTGTGTGGGTGCTTCCATGTTGGATTTAAAGGCCCATGTACATAAATGGGACCTAGTTTGAACAGCCCTTCCTTCCTACATATGAGCCTGGTGCCAAAGTCACCAGGACTGGCTCCAGGAGCCCTTTTGCAGTGGTTTCAAGGCCCTCAGGGTTCTGGTGGGAGCCTGCATGTGGCACAACTTGTGCCCCCTCACAATGGTCATGACAGATACCATGTCACAGGAGAGTTGAGAAACATTCTTGGCAGCCTTGATAAACATAACCAGGAAGCTAAAACCACCCTAATGCACCTGTGGGCATGAGACATGAGCTAACATTCACAGAAGCTGGCCTCCTGCTACGAGGATTTCGAATGGCGGTGCCGACATTGCTGCTTCCGAGAATCATACAGTTGGCATACCATGTGTTGGATATATTGTGGGGTTATATCTATTACCTGAAGGTATTTTTGTATTATGGGTGTATTTGGTGGTGTTTTATAATTCTTGGTAATATATTGTGTTAACTTGTTGGGGTATTTTTATAGCGGTGAGACATTGCTTATAATTGTTTTTTTTTTTTTTACCAGAGTCACTAACAACAAACAAAACACTGGACTTGATACACTCTGTATGGATGGTTCATGCCCCCTTGGGGTACCTTTTGTACAATACCACACTACGCTCTATTGACGGAGTTTCAACAATTGTAAAACTTGCAATTGAACTACTGCACATTCATTCAATCACTCCAGCTAAACAGCTCACGGCAGCTACTTTCTTTTAAGATATCTCTTACCACACTTCTGTCTTTTTATGCATATCAAATAAAAGGGACTAAATACAGCATAAATGCAATAAGACTACAAGTTACTTTTTTATCGTAAAATAGAAATATGCAAGTTACATAGAATGATAATTATGCCCACATTACGATTCACACTGTGAATATATTTCAATAGCTTACAGTATTTTGTCTGTGCCAAGTCCTGCCAACTGTCCTTGGCAACATGGAACTTGGCAAGAGAAATACACTTCGAGAAGGAAAAAAAAAACACAGCAAGGCTTTTCAAAACACAAATGCAGGATTACATGCACGTTAAAAATATACAGCACCTAATATGAAGTGACCTACTTAATCTAGACTATCTGACCTCATTCAAAAAAGCAGCCACTCACTTAAAATCATATTTACCCAGATATGTTGGCGATATTTCTGATTGAGTTTAGCATGGAGATCTGCCCCAATCTTTCCGCCTGCCTCGTCCAGGGTCGCTCAGATAAGGATTGTTTCAGCATTAGACAGCCTGCAGGCGCTCTGTTACTTTGTCTCCCAGTGCCCAAAAATAACTGAAAACTACTCTCTCTCAAAACACTTTTTATTAAATCCCCTTGTCACTCAAGGGAAATACCTCCCCTTGAGCAGATCATTCCACCGTAAAACCACATGATTTCATTGCTGGAGAGCAAAAGATACATCTCTCCTTGAGCTTCCTGACTAATACAATCCCCTGTTTTCAGTTGAACGGATCTTCATATTTTTTTTCACCCATTGCAAATTTAACCTGCATGTTTATTTTCACATTTTAAAGAGCATCATGCATTTTTCAATTTGCCTTCAGCCTATTTCATTATAGACTAATTTGCACTAACTGTTATTAAGGGATTCAGTTACATGTTAACTGGGGTTGGGTCAGTATGTTATATTATATTAGTATTATGTTTAGTACAGCTCAATCCATTGAAATAACATCCTGAAGCAACGTGCAATTCCAATCATGTGCTCTGTGCATTGGCATCTATTTAATTCTGCCTGAGACTCACACTCTTGAGTCCAGAACAGTTTCACACCCTGTCCCCCTATTGCCGTTCAAACCCACGCTAACATGTGCACGCTAAAATGATGAACCTATCTCACCACTAAAATTCTGAGCCCCTACTCGTACACATGGACATCAATGAGTTGTGAAAACTAAGGCCCGTCTTCATCTCAAGGTGTGGTTCCCGGCCCTGCAAGAGAAAGCAGAAAGAGGTGATTGTGGGGGCGTGTGTATGGTGCCAGGCAGCCGCCCCAGACACGCCGAGCCCCATATCGAATGTATGGAGTGGAGTGAGGCATCATGGGTGACAATACATGTGGATTTTCGTTCCACTCACAGAGACTCTCACTTCCTGGTGGTGGTGGATCAGTGGTCCCGCTACCTGGAGGTCAAAATTGTGCCATTGACAGCTTTCCAGAACGTGATACATGCGCCGGAGAATGTGTTTGCTACCCATGATTTCCCCAGCACACTGTGTTCTGACAATGGGCCCCCATTTCACAGCAATGGGTTTTGAGAATTCTTGGAAGAGAGAGGAGTGCACCATAGGAAAATCACCCCAGTGTGGCCTTGTGCTAAAGGCGAGGCAGAGTGCTTCATGTGTGCAATGAATAAAGTTTTCTGCATCACCCATGGACAGGGCACATTTGAAAAAAGAGCTCTGTTCCAGTTCCTACTGGAGTACTGCACAACCCCTCACTGCTCCACTGGGGTGGCCCCGGCTATAGCCCTTTTCCAAAGGTGCCCTTGTGGTCTCATCCCAGACAATGGACGGAAAACACCTGAGAAAATCAACAATGACGAACTACGACAAGAGAGAGAAAGACTCATTGATCGATAGAACCAGAGAAGACACCTGCACGACTACGCAATAACACTGGGAATTAGGGTACTGGTATGGTCACGACACCCTGCGGGGAAGCTGTCCCTTACATATGACATGTGACCGCTTCAAGTCAAGTCGTTTACCTCAAGGAATCCATGATGACTGCCTCGGATGGAGTAGGAACTGTCACCAGAAATTGTAGTTTTTTTTCAGAAGGTGGCAGACTTCCCCAGCCACAGAGAAGGAGCTGTTTTCACAAGAGACACTGAGCAAAGATTAGGAAGAGACCTGCGCGACAGTGGGCCCGATGAGGATGACCAGCGGTGGCTGAAGCAGAATGACACTTAACGGGAAGACAGTGGCCAGGAGAATCTAGGAGAGGCACCCCTAGAAATGTCAGAGCAGAGGAGATACCTGACGCGAGAATCCACGTGCCGGACGGTGTTCCTGGAGGACTATGTGAGAGATGAGTAGTGAAATGATATAGTGTGTTACATATGCCTAGAGTAATGGTATTGTTTGTTTGTTCAATTATGAAAAAGAAGGAATGTAATGTTGTGGGCCCATTAATGCCCGATGACGTGTACCGTCAAAGCTTGTGCGGCATAAAGACAGGCCTGTGTTGGCACGCACACAGCGCACGAGCGTGGACCATGAGACCAGTACACACTGTCTCCTTCTCCTTTCTGCGGCCTAGCGCTGACAGACCACCATTCCCAGGGACATAATAGTAAAGTGCCGACATCCAGCTATAGTGTCGGTCAGGATTTTCATAGCGACAACCCCTTGCGAGCTGAAAATGAGCCACCTGTGTTACAAAACCTATGATTGACAGTCTGGATGGAAACAGTCTGTGGGGTTTTACGCGGGTCCCCGAACCGCGTAATAAGGCACGCGGGAGCCGGGGATTCGTGCGACCTTTTATTTCCCTTCTTCAACAAGAACTGCCCTTTCCTGTCCCGCCCCCTCCCTAGCCCAACGTCACTTCCCTATCCGGGAACTGAGACCGCAACAGCGGTCTGCCCACACAACGATGTGGGCGGGCTGCATAGCCCTGCTTAACGATCCGACATCTCCCCCCTTTTTAAACAACCACCTGTCTCTTTGTAACTTACTCCATTTCTTCTATGAGTCTCTGGGGCTTGAAGCGACTTCTCTGAGGGCGACCTTTGCTGCCCGGTGTGTGCTCATCCTGACCCGGGGGTGGTGACCTGTCCTCACCTTCTGAGGACTCACTCTCCTCCACGTAATACCTGTCAAGGGCGATGTCATCTTCGCTGTCAGCTTCTTGATGTAAGGTATTATCCGTGTAGTGTCTCTTGGGTTTGAAATACGATATGTTTCTTGTAACGGAGGGCTGGTCGGTCCTCTGGGCCGTGATCATTGTACCTTTCTTTTGCGTGACCGTCAGCGGTTCCGGTGCAAACGTGGCGTCCTCCTTGCGCTGTTTTGGTTGCCGTACCCACACTTGGTCTCCCAATTCCACATTCGACTCCTGTGCTTTTCTTTTGTGATCCGCCATGTCCTTCATTTTGGCTTTGGCGGTGTCATCCTTGTTTCTGGCCTCTGTTTCCAGGGGCGTGGCTTCGGCTGCGCGGACATCCTCTGGCAGTCGTGTCTGTACTGGCCTGCGGAACATCAGGTCAGCGTGGCAGACTCCCGTCGTGCTGTGGGGGGTGTGGCGATAGTCCCTGAGAAACTGATACAGTATCCTTTTTTCCGTTGATCATCCTCTGATGATTGGGATTCACTGCCTGATGGGGATCTCATCTCGATGTACCGGACGAACCGTCTTCTTTGCGATCGCCTCGATCCGTCCGGGGGCCTTCTGTCGTCTCTGGTGTATGCGCTCCTTCGTGGTTTTTCTTCTCTCCTGGGTCCTGGCTGGTCTTCCTCACCTCTGCCTGCTGGTGGGCTGTGTCGCGAGCTTCTCCTTCTCTCTAGGTGTCTCGTTTTGCTGGGTCCCTGCCCCGGTGGATTTTTGCATACGGCTCTGTAGTGGTCCATTCCGCCACATGCGGCGCACTTTTGTCCAAGTGCAGGGCAGTCTCCCGCGTGCGGATACTCGAATCCGCATCTGTAGCACGTGGCGTCCGTTCCTTTCCCACTCTGTGGGGGGGCCGTGTATAGTTTATTGATGGACTCAGCGGTCGGTGGCGGGTGTTGAATAGTGACCTTGCCTAGACTGTCGAGTTGCGACTCCACTGCTGCTTCCATCCTGGCAAGTGCAAGGATTTCCTCCAGGGACCTTTGTTTCTGGAGAAGCTGTTTCCTGAATGGCTGTGAGATGCAGCCTGCTATAACTTGAGATCTTAACGCCTCATCATTAGAGTACTTGTGGAACTCACAGTACTTTAGCTTGATGCGTAGGCGCATCACGAAATTGTCGAGGGATTCCCCTTTCTCCTGTCGCGTGGTGTGAAAGACGTGGCGCTCGTAGTCAATGTTTGTATGGGGCGTGAAGTATTCCGATAATTTTCCATGTAGTTCCGCATAGGTGACGGTGTCTACGTTCATCAGTTCGCCTGCGATGTCCCTGACAGCGGGGCCTACTGTCATGAAGAGGGTGTTTTTCAGCATTGCGTTGTCTGTCAGCCCTATTGCCCCCGTGTAGAATTTGAAATCCCTGAGCCATATGACCCATCTGGGTCCTAGGTTAGAAGTGTCTCGCACCTCAAATGGGCCCGGTAGTGGTAGGTTATGGGCAGCCGTACCTGAAGTCGGTGCCTGTTGATTTCCATCGTTCGCTGCTCCCGAACCATCTGACGAGGAGGATACGGGGCTTGCTGGGCCTGACATGGTCGCTGTGACGGTCGCGCCGTGTGGCAATGTGCCGCCTCTTTTCTGGCTGTAGCTTGCCCTTGTGATCCTCACGGGCTGGTGCGTGCCGGCGGTGCCTTGTGGCAATGGGTAGCCTCTTTGCCGGCTCTGGCGTGGCTGGTGCGTGTGCCTGCCTTGTTGGTGTCGAGTTCAGAGAAGAAAAAAAAAAATTTTTTTTTCTAGAGGCCCCCCTCTGGGCCTCCCGCCGATCGCGTGTGGAAGTGGGGGAGGGGGGCGGGACCCTGGCGACTTGCCTCCGGGCCTGCGCGTGCTTTTGCAGGCGCCTCCGCACCCGCTCCCTCGCGGCTCCTAATGCTGCGGCCGCCCGTGCCTGCGGCCTCGCAGCTGGCAATGGGAGGTGCGCCGACGCGCCACGCCGCTCGACTGCGGACCTCCGCGGAGCGTCTATGGCGTTGCGCTGATGCGCCTCACCCGCTCTCCTGCGGGTTCGTAAGATCCTCGTCGCCAGTTGTGGGGTTTTACGCGGGTCCCCGAACCGCGTAATAAGGCACGCGGGAGCCGGGGATTCGTGCGACCTTTTATTTCCCTTCTTCAACAAGAACTGCCCTTTCCTGTCCCGCCCCCTCCCTAGCCCAACGTCACTTCCCTATCCGGGAACTGAGACCGCAACGGCGGTCTGCCCACACAACGATGTGGGCGGGCTGCATAGCCCTGCTTAACGATCCGACACAGTCCGTTTTGCAAAGTTTCCATGAGTGACATTTACGGTTTCCAGCTTCACAATCTTTAGTGTGAAATACAATATATATATTCTCAACCCATATCTAAAGAAATGACTACCTAAGAGCTAGAAGCAGCCACACAAGTCACTGCGGCCTTCCAGAGACAGGATTAACATTAGGTTAAGTATACACTTTACCAGGCTGAACAATGCCAGTCCACTGCTCTCAGACTCTTAACTGACATCCATTTTCCATTCCAAAATCTGGAGTTGTCACATTAGCAAATATTTTATCAATTGTTCTTAGCCGGGCATAACATTTCAACTGCATCTGGCCAACCCCCAATTCCCAGTCTACCCCCTGACTTTAAGAAAAGGAACCAGGAGGTATCGCCCACGCGTAGGTCATTTAGCATACGTTCTCTAGGCGTTCATTGTGATAGTCTTTCATATGAATGTCTGAAATATATATGGAATTCTGGGCCGTGTTACAGGAACATTACAACGTGGCACGTAAAGTTGTGCACGATAGCAAAACCTGAGCAAATATTAACTTAGTTCATAAAAAGAATATTTTTGCAATGCATTTTTGCTACAGGGTAATATTTCCTTGGTTGCTAATATCATTCCCTATTAGAACGTGGGCAACTGTATATTGTTTTGCACTAGAGCAATGTTTGCCCTGGTGTTAATACCAATCAAAACTACACTTGCGCCCGTGCTTAGTTGCTCTAGTATGTGTCAAGGAGCTCACCTGTCCACTTCCATGTCATGTACTTACCTATGGGCTGGTTCGGCACCATGCGAGTGCCAATGGATCCCTACGTGTCAGGAATCACACACCTTGGGCCTTTTGCGGATTACCCAAGGGTTGGAATTGCAAATGGCGATCTTTAGCACAGAGTTCAATATATCGTTGCTATTCCTCTGCGGTCAACTCCCAAATGAACTTCAGCATTCTGAAGTCAGGAGTGTGTGTGCTGTTCTCCTGAGACACACCAACAAATAACAACACCCGAAACAACAGAACTAGCGGTGCATTAGCTCGTTCTCACAATAAGAAAGATGCATTCATTGGCTGTTGGCACCCACTACGTGATTTGCAATTGCATGCTTAGTTCAAATTCAGTCGTGAATAAGTGAATAAAAAGGTGCATACCTTTTAATGGAGCAACGTTAATACAGGAAATATACATGAAATGGTATGCCTCGCGTATGTACATTTCCATACATTTTAAATCGATGCACAGGTCGATAGAAGTACCCCAATGGCTGCTCTAAGATGGCTGCTGTGTTTTCTGGGTTCAGTCTGGGTTCAATGGTCTTTCTTCTTCTTGATCAATGTCTACATGCTTGTGCCTGCACAGGTGTTGTCAAGGCAGGGAGAGACAAGGATTAATTTGACTGGCCATTATCCACTTTGACATTACAGAGAACAAGCAAGCTGGTGCCCAGTTTCAGAGGCATCTCCCACGCCCCCATGAACTACTACACACCCACCACTGACCCAGTGTCAAACCCCAATTCTTACCCGTGTAACCCTGTCTAATGCCTACGATTGGAAAGGTGAGTTCAGTTCTGCTTTGTGTTGGGTACCTTTTGTTATTGTATTCGTACCTCCTCAGGTTACTCCACTTAAAAGGGAGATACAGTAATTACTTGATGTTAAGTGTATTCCCTTTCGGCTCTTAGCTCCCCACGAGATATGGTGTGGTGTGGCATGGGGATGCGGATTACCGTAGACTCAGTCAGCAATATCTAGCTTGCCAGACTGTTTTCCAAAATGCTAAATTCTACCCTTCTGCTGCATATGGGGCAGTGGTATGAAGTCATATGAACACTATTACCCTGTCTCCTTGTCTTTAGCCAAATCATTCTCAAAATTTAAAAGCAACCACAAGTGGGGGAGGAAACTAAGCTTCTATGCTCTACATTTGGCCTTCCAGGATAACACAAATATGTTGCCCTAATGCCCCAGAAAGGTTGGCCTGGTAGCACAGGGCATGTTGTCCACTTAATTGGAATCCACATATATGCCTTGTGACAAACCAGCAGCACTTTTTAGATTGAATATATACAATTCCAAAGTGCACTGGAAGGGTTAACCTCAAAACATAACTGCGTTTATGACCCAGATTCTGACCTACTCATACCCAGACAGAGATGATTCCCAAAAGACAAGAATTTCTAGACCTGTTGTGTACATGCATGCTGGTCAGTAAGATATCCAAGTGAGGTAAAGAATATGTATTAACCATCTTTGTCAGACTTGTAGGGCAGCGTCCCGAATCTACTGACCTTTCCGAGCTTGATAGTGAAAATAATAGTACCATAAGAGTCTCACTCTCCGATTTGTGGATTTGGCACAAAAAAGGCTTTTTTTTATCTTGTTTTCCTGCTCCTGCCAATTGTCCACAGAGGGTCATGCCCATATACGGCTTCCACACTGCTCTGCAGACATGCAGGGACACACCATGCAGATTCACAGGGAAGACTCCTGACAAGTCTGCGCTAAAATATATGTATATATTATAGGGCGACGATAGCCACCCTATAGTTAAGGGAAGTCGGACACCCATAGGAACTCCTCAAAATTCTATTGTCAATACATTTTGATTCGAGTTACAGATTTCATTGATAGTGATTAAGGACTCGCGCCCCTGCCCCAAGATTGCAACGTTTTGCAAAGATCTGTTAAAAAATTAAAAAGTTATTAAGAAGACAAAAAAAAATCTCTTTCCAAAAGTGTAGCCTACTTCCCATTCATTTTCCCATAGACAAACCTGGTCAATTTTTGGCAAAGCACACAACCCAAACTGCTGGATGAATTCGGACCAGGTCTGACACAACTAGGGCATGTAGCGTTGACTCGCAATCCACGCATGGTTTGGGGTAATTCTGTGCAATAGTTATTTAAATATTTGACCGAGAAGAAGGTGGCCCTTTCTCAAAAATAGATAGCTATATCTCAAGGTTTACCCAAAACTGGGGGGGTTTAAAAATTAAATTACTGATAACTGTGGCTACAGCCGAGGATATGGGAAAATGAAACGCAGGAAAAAAAGCTATTTGCAGGTCAAAAAACATGCAACTGTCATCATGCTAGAGGTGGGGCGAGGGTGGCTTAAGGGCACCAAGTTAAAATTGGGAGTTGGAGGGGGTCTAGGGACTAAGTTTGCAAGACAAATCTTTCTGTAGCCTCAGCTATAGCCTCGAGTAGCCGACATCTCAAAATAAACTTTGTCACAGAAACAGTGTTTGTTGTGGGGGGAAAGGGAGATGGCAGGAGGCCTTCTGGGGAGTGTAGGCAGCTGGCACAGATGAGGGGGGCACTTGGTGAGGGAAGGAAAGCATTTTTTGTTTCAGCCATTTTTTCTGATATTCACTGCTATATTCGAGTCTTTAAAGAACTATGGATAACTAAGGGTATGTGCAGTTCATTACCTGACGTTACAGTTTTTGTTTTTTTTAAAGATATTTTTAGGCCATGGCCAGTGATACGATTGCCATCCAAGTCTCCCAAGCATGCAGTAACCAGGATAGACCGTGCTTAGTTTGAAAGCGAGGAAGGAGCCAGCCTCCTCAGGCCATGTTGCCCGATAAATGGACCAAAGTTACAAGAGAAACAGGCTGGCCTTTCCCTTGCTTTGAAGATAAGCAGTGTCAGTCCCGGTTACTGCATGGATGAGTGACCAAATGGGCATCCAAATTATTACATTTTTTTAACCGTGCTACTGTCAGTCCTTGAAACATTTGCTCTCAGATACCATTTTTTGCCTTTTGCTGAATTGTATTCTGGTATTTGTTGTCTACCTTTAAATAATAAAATGAACATACATATTTTTACAGCAACAGTGGGTTTCCCACACCACCAGTAACTAGGACGAACCCTGCTTAGCATCAAAGTGAGGAAAGGGTCAGCCCCCTAAAACCATGTTGCCTAATAAAGGAGCCCAACTTGCAATACCACTTACAGAAACATGGCCTAAGGGGGTTCGATCCTTCCTCACTTTGAAACAAAGCAAGGTTGATCCCGGTTACTGCAAGGATGGGAGACAGTCTACAGTCCCAAATACTAATATGTTTTCTTAGTTTTAAATATCTCCTAAGACACAGAATCCGCATTATATATTTTTTTTTAAATCGTGCTACTGTCTGTCCTTGAAGGTTTTGCATTCAGAGACCATTTTATTGCCTTTTGCCCGAATTGCATTCTGGTATTTGTAGACCCATAGTCAAGATGGCGGGAATAATGCCATAATTGTAGACTTTTTATTTATTTATTATCATGCAGTTAAATTAATAACGTTTAATACATTGAACATCATCATATAATAACATTGTTTTGTCACCAAAATCTTAAAAAAAAAGGCATTTACGCCTCTAACAGTATTATGTTTTAATGTAACTTTTTTCAAAATGTTGTAAAAAAGATAATACATCCCTCGTGATTATCAGACATAAAGGTTGCCCAAAAGCACACCAGTGGAAACAGACAAGTCTGACGCTCTGGTCACTTTTGCACGTATGGCTAACAATGCACTATATTAAAAAAGGAGATGGCAAACAGATTCAAGTTCTTCCTCACTGCAAAACCAGCAAAATCTGTATTTTCTAACACCTTTACGACTTCCCCCAGTGATTTCAAAGGCTTGTAATCCCAGACAAAGTGATTGCCAATAAAATGATGAATATATGAGGGGACGAACTGTCTTTCAGTAATGTATGAGAAGAAACATTCAGCAGTAGATTTAGAGGCCAAATTAACTATTGGCTGATCATGACTAAAGGCCTCCAGGGATGCCCACATGGTTCTTCGAAAGTGATTGAGATCCATCTCTAGCGGGTCTCCCAGTGATCTCCCAATCCATGAATCAATCTCTTGATGGTTCCCAAAGTGGAAGACTTCATGAAAACCAGTTTTGTGCTAAACACCTCAAACAGCAGCCCTATAAGAGTGTTTCTCGGGGCATGTGCAAGCTTTCAGTATAGCGTCAAACAAGATGACGTAATACGTTCTCGGATCGGAAGTAAACCAAGCTCCAAGTAGAAAATTTCAGGGGAAACAAATAATGGTAGTATTAGAATCCTCTTGAGGGTAATTATTTCAATTCTGGAAACAGCCTCAAGAGACCCCAACGCCGACACCTCTTCAGCATAGGAAATGAGAGGGTTGATTTTCATAGAGTACAGTTTCACTAGGAAAACCACCGAAGATGTTTGCTCAGAGCGGACCTCTAATTTATTCAAGTGAGAGACACTCGTGAGTTTTGCATCAAAGACAATGCCTAGATAGATATACTGAGTGACAACTTAGATGGGGACACCCATCAATTTCCATTTGACTCGGGCCGCTCATTTGTATTGCAGCTCAAATACCATGATCTTTGTTTTGGAGGTATTCACTTTGAGTGAATTTTCTGCCGAGAAGGAATGCAGATTATCCAATGCTGTTTGCAATCTACATGGTGTGAGATCAAGGATAACAATGTCATCAGCATAACCCATCTATTGTACCACTTGATCCCCAAGTTTAGGTGGAATGCAGTTCAGATCCACCAGTGCTTTCCCCATATCAGATAGGTACAAGTTAAACAGCAAAGGGGCCAATATACAACCTTGCTTGAGACCCAGATGGGTGTGAGTGCAACATGAAGTTCCCCCATTGCCCTCCAACAGCACTTTAACCGAGTCCTGTTATGCAGCAACATGATAATTTTTAGAAGGCCAGGTGGAATCCCCCAGTTGTTCAACTTCCCCCTACAGCCTAACTCGATCAACAGTGTCAAATGCAATACTTTAATCTGCAAATACTGCATAAACAGGTCTACTGTGGATCTGCCGTGATTGCTGGATAACGGTTGTGAGAGCTAGCACATTGACAGAGGTGGAGCAGCCCTTTCAGAATCCGGTTTGGTTCCATTGAATGATGTTTGCAGCCTCAGCCCAGTAAGTCAGTTCCTCAAGTAGGACCCTCGCGAAAACCCATAATCCAACATCAGTTTTGATCAACTGATTAAAGAAACCATCGGGGCAGGGGCCTGAGATGACTTGCTAATGTTAATCAATATGGCAACTTCTGCCTTACTTTTTTCAAAACTTCCAGACACCAGGCAAGTGGGGAGTGTTTATCTGTCCTGGATTGGAAACCCCTAAGGTTTCAGAGATGAAGGTGGTCCAATTAGGCTCGGAAACTCCATTGATAGTGGAGCAGTTCCAATAGTTTAGCAGTTCCAATAGTTTCCATTTATAATCTGCCAGAATCATTGGTTAGGGTCGTGGAAACCACTTCTCTCCACTTCTGGCATTCTCTAAACTGACGATGCAATCTCAGCCATTTTGTATATTTTGTCCTGTTATATCTCCTACAAATCACATATTCAGCTTGGTCCGAAACACAAAGGGCCCGGCTACCCAACTCTTTTTGGATAGATCTTTTATGTCTCTAATCAAGCCAGTCGCTTGTTTCCCATGATTTTAGGGAAAATTTATAGATGAGACAGATTCCTCATATTTTGCCATAGTCAAGTTGCTCTGGTGCTGATTCATATAAAAATCAGGGGTGAGTCCTGATGGAGTGCAATTTGCAAATACCCTATGGGCAGTAGCAGAGGCAGCCTCAATTTTAGTGGAGGTCCACACTATACGGGTCAGTACATTATTGATCACGATAGACAGCTTGGATTCTCAATATCAAGGGTGAATACAATTGGCAAATGATCACTCTCAGTACGATGGATTATTCCCATTTCTATGATCAGAGAAGGGTTGTTAGCCACAAAGACATAGTCAATGATGCTGGAGCTAGTGGTTGAACACCTAGTGAACTGTGGAGGGCAATCAGGTGGACGAGCATCATTCATCATGACAAACCCTCTAGAATAGAGAAGGGTCACCCACTAGATTCTACGTGGGCAGGAGTGGTCGAGCCTGGATTCCACAACTACTCCTGAGCGATATGGTTCATTGACATCAGCCTCTAGAATATGAGATCTGAAACCTCCACTCACGATAATGGGTGAGGAAGAAGTTATAGAATCAAACCAGCCCTCAAGGTCTTTAATGACTGCTGCGTGAGGCATTTTATAGGAGGGGTCATAGATATTGACAAGGATGATTTATTTTTTCACAGTGGCTGCTGTACAATTCATCCTTCCTGCTAGAATGTTAGAAGAATTACAGCGAACTTCGTGAGAGGCTTCTTTACACCCAATATTAACCCTCCATTTGGTCTACCTATGTTCCCCTTAATTGCATGTTTTTGGATGATGTTCCAACCATCCAGTACCAAGGGTACCACAAGCCAGGTCTTCTGTAGTGCGAATATACTGAAACAGTCAACATGGTCTAACATGCCATTGTGTTCGTAGAGATGCTGGTGCCCACTATTATCCAGCTAAGGTGTAGGAAAGTGCTGTTGAGGACCATGAATTTGCTGGTTTTGAACCAAACGGGCCAACTATTCCCAGTGATCGTCATCAGTCAGGGGTCGAGACCCACCCCCCCGGGTCGTTAGCGACTAGACAAGGGTCCCCCAAGAGCAGCCGATTGAGAGCTTCCGGGAACGCATCACAATCAAAACAAATGCCTGTCAAACAGTGCTCTGATCTATCTAGCTAGATAAATCTCCAAAGCCCACTCCAATAGACCCACCTGATCTGCATACTCGTGCCACCTTGCTATCCCCAGATACAGACGCCAAAGAGTTGGAGGATGCAGCTTCCCTGTGATTGTGGCTGAACAATGGAATTCTCTGCCCCTAGCGCTGAGATCAGATCCCCCCTTTTGGTCCTTCCACAAAGGCCTCAAAACCTGGCTCTTCTCCCAAGATATCTAGAAGAACTACAACATTACAGTTACTCTCATAACTATGTACCAGCAATCTACCTGTACCTTTAACAAACTTTATCTACTATGTCCTGCATTTAATGTATTTTACAATATAACTGCTTCCATATTGTGTAACCCAATGTAATATGCAAATACTGTAACTCAATGCAATATGTAACTACTGTAACCACCACTCTTACGTAACCAGCACCCAGTGGCCTCCGGGTTAGGTGCACTTTACAAAGGTCAAAATAAAATAAATAAATACAGTTGTAAAGAATCAGAGGGTATGTGGTTGTCAAAAAAGGGCTTGCGCCATCCATCTTGGTTAGCCAGGTTAGGATGTTTTTTACAGTACAGAGCAAAACATTCATATCAAGCTCTAAAAAAGAGTTGTGTGTGGTCAGCAACATAGTAATTTTTTTACTAGGTTCCCGGGGACAAGTATATACGGGACACACTCCCAAGTTGGCGGTTGAACAGTACGGGGAAGCTGGGAGGAAATAGACCTTAAGCGATGAGATCCACAGGATCAGGTAAAGACTGGCACATATGCGAATCACCAGCCGGACGGGGAATATGATTCCTTTCCCCCCCCTGTTTTTATGTAAAAATACCCGCTTTAGAACCACCCGCTGGAATTTAAAAAGAACGCTGGCATAGTCGCCATTGAACACAGTGGCCACACAGTGATGTACACATACGCGGCTAGAGCTTGGGGGAGGATAAAACCTGAGAAATGCACGGGTGATATACCTGTTTCACAAATACTGGACTACGGTGGAATAAGGGAGAGAGCTTTTAGAGCAATTCCAGTCCGTTCCCCCATTTATGTACATGCCAGAAACAACCACTTGTAACCGCATGAGAAAACACACCTCTTTATGACATTTTGTTGCTTCTAGACGCCCCATGAGATGACCTACATGCAAAATAAGAAAGCACTTTGAAAGGACATGGACACCCTCGACATATAGAACGCACATTTTGTGCCTAGACAGGGTAAGTGCTTTTCTCAATACTTAAGACCGAAAAATGAATAATAACATCAAGAATATGATGCAGGTAGAATGTAACACTCATCAGTGATGATTCTCCTCATAGGGTCCCATCAGAAAAAAACACCAGACAAATCACAGCAACCGGAATCACAGAGATATCACACAAGCCCCAAAGATTCCGGTAAGATTTATTTAGGATATCTGAATATTGGGAATAGTAGTCATGCCACCTCCAATCCCCTGATATGTATGTATTTTCCCTTACAGGGAATGGACGCAATGAAGAAATGTCCCATTTCTGTGGAAGAGATCCGCACCAGTTAAAGAAATTAACAGACAGCCATAACCAGAACTGTTCTTTTTAAACTAAGTGCTCACATAGGGCACTAAAATAGGTCCTGAAGAAAGCGGCAAACGAGTTAACCCGCTGAAACCGGTCGACACAACTCACGACAATTCAATAGTGGTCTGGGTGATAGGACATAGAGAATAATTGTTTTAAATCAACAGATTGGAAATACTTCTATGTGACGGTGGTCATACCACCTTTTTTCTGATAAGACACATGAAGGGTCAGCAACACCATTAAAAGATAATTGTTGACTGACCTCAGTGTGCATTTTTAGCATAGGAAAGTAGTGAGCCAGGATAGGGAGAGCGTTCTACGCCCCCTTTTCCGTCCCCTTCCCATATAGAGAGGTGACACACCAGCACCTAACTAGGGTCACTACACTCCAAGGGACAGTGAGCTTTTTTCTGGATAGGGACATTTAGTTATTTACAGGGACAAAAGCGTAAGGTTTAATTTTATAAAAAAGTGACATAATTGGTTCTGCTCAGGATGTGATAAAATGTATAGGGAAGGAGTGAGAATCTGAATACCCGCATGACTTCAAGTGAATTGATGAACAGCAACATAGTAAGCCAGCCCATCCAAGGACAAATATATCAGGGAGGTAACACACCCAGCATCCTCACATTGATACACAATTTTAATGCCCTTAGCCCGGCGCAACTGAATAATGCAATGGAACAATTCCAGGACCTGTGCTCAATTTATGTAATCGTGCCGATCCTTGCTAAAGAGGCTTTCGAATTTGCAGGGATTTCTCCATATTGGTATACTGGTAGCCAGAATCGGACAGCAGCATTCCAGCTGAGATGGAAACAGCTTTAGTTTGGGCCTCAGTGGTGGTAGCTGGTCTGACCAAATGGCTAACAGTGGAGGTCACTTGAGCCCGTACGGTGGTCGTGACCTCTGGGATGTTGAATAAGTTTTTCAAATTATAAACAGGAGCCGAGTCACAATAACATTTGCGGACAGCCAACCCAACCTTTTTCTTGTTTTTGTGTGCCACCCCATTTTTCTTGCCCATGACCGATGAAGCAGGAGGGTGCATAGTCAAGTCTAACGGGATCGTATTTGATGCCAGAGAATTTACAAAAGGATCCACATTGGCTGGGGCAGACTGGAAAGCACTCATGTGCACGATAGTGAGAGACGTCTGCACAGCATGGTTGAACCTAAGTGTTCCTTTGCGAGTTCCTTCTTTATTCTGATCAGCGTACCAAAAGTCCAGAGTTACATCTTTGAGAGGTTTGTCCGATGCTCCATGCAAGGTTACATCAGGACAGATCTCTTTTAATGGATCATTGCAAGGGTTTTTCCTGTTTTCAGATACCTGTTGATCGGTGATGGATCCATGAGCAGGAAAACCTAAACCCTTAAAAAAAGAAAAACCTTCACAGGAACAGGGCCACTGTTTTCATCCAGATTGCTGGCAACAGAAGACTTTTTGTTAAGGCAATTGTTTTCAGCGTACCTCTTTGCCTGACAGATGACCTTCCTTTTCTCCATATATGCCTGACAGCTGGACCTCGGCAGGAAGGGACTCCTCACTTTGTGATATTGCAGCCATAGGTGATTCAGGAATTCGGTTAGGAGATGCACATTAGCTGATCGTAAGTAATCATCCGCTCAATGTTGGCCCTGATTTCCGTTAGGGTAGTGGAATGACCTGTTTGAATGGACTCCAATATTTTTAAAGAACTAGCCTGTTTGGCCAGCACATGATCTTGTTGCTTTAAATGGGTCCAGATGCCTTCAGAGTGGGAGAGAAGTATAGAGAGTACATTCTCCAACACTCCAAACATGGAGGCAGAGTCACAGCTACTAGTGCTATGTGTGCTGTATGTGCGGGTCGAGGACATGTTGGACAGGTTTAGGGAGTTAGAAAGTGTTCCATCCACAGGTGAAAACAGAGCCCTGGTTTTGTTAAAGGATAAAGGATAAAGGATAAATTAAGTTCATTCAGAATGGTAGATGGATGCACTCCCGCCAATACAGCCACCCTATTGATGGTAAGAACCTTTGACTCAGTGGGTGCAGGAGTGCAAGAGTCACCTCCACCACCCTTTACGGTAATATTGCTGTTAGTGTTGACCTCAAAGGCCAGTAGAAAGTCCTTTATGCCAGAAGATTCATTATTCACTTCTTGACAAATCACAGTGGGCCTCATTACGACCCTGGCGGAAATCGTGGTGCAATATGCACCATGGAGCACGGCGGAAAGCTGCCGATAGCGCCATGGGGGTTGGCGGATTTACCGCCCCATTCCGACCTTGGCGGGGCGGTAAATCCCCATTCCCCATTTTACCCTTCCCCATTCCCATTTTTGCCCCATAGGGTATAATGGGAGTGGGGAAGGCGTTAATTACGCCACCGTAAAATACGGTGGCGTAATTAACAACAAGGTCCCGTAGCGCCATGGATTTCTCCGCCCGGAAAAACCAGGCGGAAAACGCTCCATGGCGCTACGGGAACTCGTAGTAGGGCGGACGGGTCCGCCGCGAATACCGCTGGCGTAAACCCACTCCACCAGGGTCGTAATGAGGCCCAGTATCTTGTAAGGACCCACATGCAGAGAGGTGTCATCACATACATGTATAGATGGACCTGCACCCCCGTCAAGGGCCGTAGAAACAGTCTCAATATGTCTTGTGCCCAAACAAGATACAGAGGGAGACTGCTCTGCCATCCACTGGTTGCTGAAGTCCGTAGGAGGAGTACTTGGGATATTATCGATAGTTGCAGAGAGAACGCTGGACTCCTTGCAAACAGAATAGTAAACCGTTATTTTGCCCGGGGATTTGGGATGGAGTATTTCCTTTGTCGCCCCAAACCAAAAAGACTTACACGTGCAGGATTTGGGAGTGCGGATGAAAGGTGAGTCAGCACTTATTTTAGCTGCAGCAGTGATGGGAAGCAATGATTAGAAGGTGGATTATCTTCCCGGGGGCCAGATGGAACTATCACTGTCTCACCAGAGTCAATAGTAGTCGCCCACAATATACATCCGCCTAGCGGGATATGTTTCAGTAAAGAATAGGTCAAATGGAGGGGGTGCGTTGACATGTTAGAATTAGTACGAGTCATGCGTTTGGCCATAGCAGCAGTAGTAGTACTGCCGGTCCCCATGGGCTTGGGACTTATGCCTTCCCCCACCCGATCAGTGCGCTTTGCAGCCTGCTCTGCGAGTGGCCAAGTAACTTTGCGCTTTGTTATTACACCAGCTCCTCCGGTGATGGGAGGGAAAGTGTTCTTACCGCAGTAGCGTAGTATACAGGTGCAAAAGATGATTTTCTTGCTTCAGACTTCAGACGCAGCACACAGAATACAAAACACTCTGCTCACTCTGTGCGCTCCGCATGGAGTGAGGCTTAAGAGTGGATCCCCACAGCAAGCAGCAGGAAAGCAACTGCTCCAAGCAGTACAGAGGGATGAAAGACTCCCCTAGAAGGTCCACTAAACACAAAACAATCTGCTCACTCCATGCGCTTCACTGGAAGTAAGGTTTAACAGTGTATCCCCACAGAAAGCAGCAGGAAAGCCACTCCTCCAAGCAGTAGAGAGTGATGGAAGACTCTGCCAAAAGGTCAGCTAAACACAAAACACTCTGCTCCTAACACCTTTTGTCTAACATAGTTCCATAAGAATTTATATATTTGAGTGACACTAGGGTATGAATACTTTTCAAGTTCGATTTATAAAACAGAGTAACCAGACATAGAGTGAGGGAGGGGAATGATGAGAGAGCAAGTCAGTCATGAGTATGTGCCCATAATGTGGCAAGAAAGTTAGCAATCCTGGACACTGGTGCAGTTATTTTCTCCTGATTGTGGCTGCTTGTCCAGGCACCAGTAAAGGACACATGTGGGTGGACAGCGTAACTTTTTTCAGAGGGCGGATGCAACCCCTTGGGTTTTTTGTGGTTGGCAAGCTTGCTCAAGTATTTGGATACACAGATTTTACTCAGGTTGTCATGTTCCTAGTGCAGATGCTTACCCACAAGACCACAAGCACTTGTTTCGTATTAGGATTTTGTTTTCCATGGAATATTTCACTGCAGATTGCTGGGTTTAAAAGGTGAGCATCTTGTATACTTTGGCAACATATCTATTAGAAGATTTCCTCTCTCAGGTTATTTTTCTGGTGTTCATTACTTTAGTGTTCAATGCTATTTTGTCTTGTGAACGTTCTTTTAAGGAGACGGTCAATTGAACTACTTTTGTATATTTCACTTTAAAATATATGGTCACTCACTGTGAGTATATTCATGTACGCCAGCTTTTGATTTTCACTATGTGTCAAAAGTACCTGGACATATATGCTGAGCATTTTTTCCCCTTTTCCGTGCTGCTTAAATGCAGTTAGTTGGGTTTGTGCGATATATCACAACAGTCACAAAGAAACTAGACATAAAACAAGGGACTTGTAGCATGCTGCTTAACCAAAGTGTGTGATCCTCGGAAAATAATGTAATCTCTCTACGCATTGACTAAAAACACTGTGAGTTCTCAAAGCCTGTGATCTTCAATATTTTTTTAATGTGTACACAACTACAGTTGGTTTCCCATCCAAGCAGTAACCTGAACCAACCCTGCTTAGTTTCAAAGTGAGAAAGGGCCAGTCCCCTCAGACCATGTTGCCTAATAAGGGAGCCCACCTTACAAGACCAATTATAGCAGCATGGCCTGAGGGGGCCAGATCTGTCCTTCCTTTCAAGCTAAACAGGGTCAGTCCCAGTTACTGCATGGATGGGAGACAGTCCACAGTGCAGAATTCTGTGTGTTTTCCTAGTATTAAATAAATATGAACACACAGCATCTGCATTATTTTTTAAAACCGTGCTACTATCAGTCCTTGAAAGCTTTGCACTCAGAGACAATTTTTTCACCTTTTGCTGATTTGCATTCTGCTATTTGTAGTTTCCCAGTCAAGATGGGGGAATAATGCCACAATTGTACATGTTTTGCCTAACATAGTTCTGTAAGCATGTATATATTTGAGTGATACTGTGGTATGTGTAATTTTCAAGTTATCTTTATAAAGCATTGTTGAAAGCCAGACATGGGGGTGAGGAGGGGAAACGATCAAAGGGCATGTAAGTCATGAGTATTTGCCCACGGTGTGGCAAGAACGTTTGCAATCCTGGAACTGGTGTAGTTATTTTCCCCTAATTGTGGCTGCTTTTTAGGGCACAAGTAAATAACACATCTGGGTGACCAACATAACTATTCTAAAGAGTGCCCATCTAACCCCTTGTTTTATTTTTAGTTTGCCAAGCTTGCTCAAGTATTTGGCTACCAGTGTTTTACTCATGTTATTATGTTCCAGTGCAGAAGCTTACTCACAAGACCACAAGCACATGTTCCTTTTTGGGATTTAGTTTTCCAGGGAATATGTCACGACAGATTGCTGGGTTAAAAAGGTGAGCACCTTTTAATACTTTGCCAGAATATTTATTGGAACATGTCCTCTCTCAGGTTATTTTTCTGGTGTTGATTACTTTGTTATAAAGTCCCATTCTATTTCGTCTTGCGCACTTTTGTCTAAGCAGTAGGTGTATTGCACTACATTTGTATATTTCACTTTAAGATATATGTTCACTTATTGTGCATATATTCATTGGTGCCAGCTAGGGGTGTCACGGTATTAGTTTTATGGTGGTACGATAACCTTGCTGCCAAATGACGGTGTATCATGGTTATCGTGGTATAGCAGGTGGAGTTAACTAATCTTAACAAATATTTTCTTTGTCTGATTTATCATCACAAACAAAACCAGACACCCAGGGCCAGAATTGGGCTTTTCAACATACTTTCCACTGAAATGCCACCCCTTGCTTCCACCAAACAACACAAAAACACTTGTGGAGAGAAGGAGGGGGGCAACGGGGTGGGAGCCCTGCTGCGACTGGCAAAGCAAACTTAATAGCTTTTCTTAAGTGGTCATTTAGGCTTTTAGCTCCTCCACTGGCTACTGGTGAAGATGAACATGTTGCCATCTTGATAATATGCATGCCACAGATGAGGCTGATGGTAGTATGTGCTTGTGCGCGCGCACACACACACACACACACACACACACACACACTCTCTCTCTCTCTCTCTCTCTCTCTCTCTCTCTCTCTCTCTCTCTTTACGTTAAAGCCTTCAGTTTACTTGCGGGCCAAAAGGTGTTCAGTAATCACAGACATGTTACCCTTTGGTATGGCAGCAGGGAATACCTGCTGAGATGAGTGAATTTCGCGGTGTGACTTATATGTAAATTCAATGATGGAACCAGCGAAATCCCCCATTGTCATATGTGTAGAAAACATTATCCATATTAAATATATAAACCCCAAAGCTGCCAACCCAAAGTAAATCCTTTTCCTTCTTGGCACTGTATCTATTCTTCCTATTGCTAACATATTGATTTTGTTTCAGGCATGTGTGGTTTACGGAATGGCATTAAAAACAGCTCCAGATCCACCAGGGGGCGCCGGGATGCACTGACGCATCCGCACTGGTCTCCTCCAAAGGGCGCTGTAATTGGGACCTGAGCCCCCCCCAGGCTCCCAGGAGTGCAGTGTCGACCCCCCCCGGGAACATTGTTTCAGCGGAGCCCCCGCGGACCCCAACCCCGATCTCCCGGCGTGGAGATTTCGCTGAGATCGGACCCTCGGAAAGAGGAGGGAGAAGGAGCTCCGCCTTCCCCCGCGCTGCGGCTCCGCAGGAAGTAACAGAGAGCCGCGGCTCGGGTAGGCCCCGTGGATGCTGCCCCCCCTGCGTCGGACTTCACTGGGACGGATCCCGACCCCCAGTCCCCCGAGCGGGGCCACATAAGGCAGTTCACGGCACAGAACTGGGAGAGGGAGGGAGCTCAGCCCTCCCCAGCACCGCGTCCCCTTACGCGGAACACCGGCAAGCCACGGCCTACGCGAGGCCTGCGACACAGCCGGACGGCGCGGAAGAGCGGCCCCCCCCCCGCGGGGGCCTACGAGTCCTCCTGATCGCGGAGCTGTGTGCTGGGCCAGGCAGATCGAGCTTCCCCCGAGGACTGTTGAGCTGGCGCAGGAGCGCACTCAGGAGGCACGGCCTGCCCCCCCCCAAGATCTTCAATTCCATACTACATTGGAGACCCCCTGAGCCGGAGGCATCCGCAAAGGCGCCCACTCCACCCCTCCCCAGGCGGGCCTTCCCTGGATCCCGCACAGCCTGGGGGCCGCACAACGGGCGCACAAATCAACATCCTGCAACCAGCATCACGGAGGTAGAGGTACCCCCCCGGGCCAACCACAGCAGCCATTGAATGGCCCCAAAATAGTGGCCACAAAGACCGCCGATACTGTGGCGACTTGAACTAAAACCCAGGACGAGGAGTGATAGTCCATAGGGCCTAGAGCATCAGGGAGAAGATCCTGTGGAGATGGTCAGGGGAGGCCTATGAACTGGAAGGAATCTCTGCAGAGATTTCGACGTAAGCCCTCAGGCTCCCCTGCCCGCCCGGGAATGGCGGCCTCGGCACCCCTGGACGTGTCTGACGCTAGCACGGTCACCAAAGGCATAGCGGCCCTCCTGGAGGAAATAAGAGGCTTCAGAGCAGACATAACGCTACGGCTGGATACCCTGGATAAAAAAGTGGACAACATAGACGACAGGGTCCAAGCCCTTGAAAACAACACAGCCTCGAATGACATTTTCGAGACGCAATTCGACATGCGCCTATCGGAACTCGAGAGGAGGGAAGAGAAGTGCTCCCTAAAACTGGATGACCTGGAAAATAGGGAACGACGCTGTAATCTTCGCTTTTTGGGGTTCCCGGAGCGGGAAGGTGAAACGCAAATGGACATAATTAAAGCTGTGAACGCAGTAGTGGGATCTCTCTTTGAGGGGGCGAACACAAATGAGCCCACAATTGACAGAGCTCACAGGGTGGGAGCGATCAACAGAGGCCCCAGGTCCATCCTCGTGCGTTTCCACTACTTCTCTGAGAAGAATAAAATACTGGAACTGGCACGTAAGAGAGGCCCGGTCGACTGGGAGGGAGCCCGGATTTCGGTGTACCAGGATCTGTCCGCCTTCACCCTGGCAAGACGTCGTCTCTGTTCCCCGCTGACGAAAATGCTCCAAACCAAGGGGGTCCGATACAGGTGGGGATACCCTTTTTCGCTTTCCTTCGAACTGGATGGGTACAAATACGCCCTGGTCACGGAGGATGACATTCGCAGGGTGTCGGGCGAACTCCTTGGAGAGCCGAACGTGGAGGGGGAAGACCAAGGACGTGGAAGAGAGCCCGTCGGACCCGGGAGAATTAAAGCTTCTCAGGAGAGACGTAAAGTCCGAGGCCACAGGAAGTTCAGAAGAGTGGCTCCGGCATCTCCTGGGCAACCTGACACTTGAGGAACCCCAGGAAGTCTTACGGTCCAGTTTGATTTATATGTCATTGGGGGAAACACTATGATCATTTGTATTCTGAGCATGATAGGGGGGGGGCTCAAGTTGGGGTTGTTGGGGAGTTTAAGAGCCCGGAGGAAGGAGACAATGGTGGCCTGGCTCAGCGACAGGATGAAGCCGCTGGTCTACCAGGCGGTCAGGGGGGAGGTGGGAGCTGGGAGGGAAAGGTTGGGGTTAGTTCAAGAGGACTCTAATGGGGTCAAGCCAAGTTTTCTGGTCTGTTTTGTAACTGGGTTTTTGTTAAGGGTCTATAGCGGGAGGTGGAAGCACTGCGGGAGCGTTGGAATCATTAGTCCCGAAAAGGGAGACGTGAACTTTTACCATGGCTATGGTGGATGATTCCTTGCAATATTTGACAGTGGGTTCGCTAAATGTACGGGGTCTCAACTCTCCTACCAAAAGGTCGCTGCTGGTGAGGGAATTCACAAGGCTCCGGCTCCATTTTTTATTCGTACAAGAAACACATTGGGTTCGGGACAGGGAGCCAAGGCTGAGAGCTAAAGCTATTGAACAAGTCTATGCAGCGTCCTTCCAGGCCAAGAAACGTGGAGTAGCCCTTTTGGTTTCTCCCGGGGCTCACTTTGTCCTTAAAGCCCAGAGGTCAGACCTGGAGGGACGATATATCATGGTTAAAGGGGAGGTGAGGGGTCGGCTGTTCACCCTGGTTGGTATTTACGCTCCAAATGAGGCGCAAGATGGCTTCTGGATGGGGATGAGAGAGAAAATCGTAGCTTTTTTCGAGGGTACTTTGCTGGTCGGGGGGGATTTTAATATGGTTCTTTGCCCTGATAGAGACAGGAGCTCGCCCAATCCATGCCCTAACCAACGCCTCCAAAAAAAACTCGCCGAGGCATTTCGATCAGTCAACGACGATCTGGGCTTGAGCGACACACACCACACAGAAAAAGATCGGGACCCCGACTTCACTTTCTTCTCGAAACCCCATGCCACTTTCTCCCGTATTGATTATATTTTGGTCGATGCCACGTTCCGGGGCGAGGTCACAGACTCAGGGGTGGAGGTGGTTCCCTGGACTGACCACGACATGGTTAGAATAAAAATGGATGTGCCCCCGGCCCCCCCACTTGGGTCCTTATGGAGATGTAACGACCTCCTCCTACACGATAAAGAGGTGCGACGAGCCCTCCTTACAGCCATCACCGAATACTTCTCTATCAACGACAACGGGGAAGTCGGAGTTGTGGGTGTTTGGGAGGCATTCAAGGCGACCATCAGAGGCATTCTCATCGAGACAGGTTCAAGAAAAAAGAGGGAGAGGGGACAGGAGGAGGCACGGTTGAGGAAAAAGATAGAGGCTATACAACCTGGTGGGAAACTAAAAACACAAATGTTCCCCGGGAAGTGGGAGGAACTCCAGAGGTTGCGCTCAAGCCTGGCAGACCTCCAGGTGGGACAAACAGAAAAAAAGCTGTCCTTCCTGAAACAAAAGTACATGGAAAAGGGGGAAAAGGCTGATAAAATACTTGCTTGGAGGCTCCGGGAGCTCAGAAATAGTAGGAGGGTTAACTCCATCCGGCCACCGGGAGGGGAGCCAACTGTAAGAGACAGCAAAATAGCTGAACACTTTCGGCTCTATTATGAACACCTATACAACTCGGAATACGCGGGGGACGGAACCGAAATCGACAGTTTCTTGGACTCTCTCCCGATTCCCGGCCTCTCACCTGAAAATGCAGATATACTGGATCTCCCCGTATCTCCAGAGGAGATAATAGATACTATATCCTCCCTGAAGAGTGGAACAGCCCCAGGCGACGATGGGTTTACAGTCAAATTCTATAAGACTTACCGGTCTACGCTAGCCCCGTTTCTGGCCAAAATGTTTAACTCGGCGCTTGACCAGGGCACCCTCCCGCCTTCGATGATGTCAGCACTGATAGTAGTAATCCCCAAAGAGGGGAAGGACCCTTCCCAATGTCAATCGTATCGCCCCATTTCCCTTCTTAACGTGGATGTCAAGATCCTGGCCAAACTCCTGGCGAACAGGCTGGCAAAACTCCTCCCATCTCTTATACATGGTGACCAGGTAGGGTTCATCCCGGGGCGTCAGGGGTCCGATAACATACGAAAGAGCCTAGGCCTCATGTACGAGGCCTCGAGGCAGGGGAAAGAGGGTTACCTGTTAGCTCTGGATTCAGAAAAGGCCTTCGACCGCGTCGAGTGGCCTTATATGGGCAAAGTCCTCCAGAAAATGGGTCTCGGGGAGAATTTTTGTAGATGGGTCTCGACACTATATAATGCTCCCACGGCAAGAGTTTTGGTTAACGGCGGCACGTCGGAACCCTTGGCTCTATCTAGAGGAACCCGGCAGGGCTGTCCCCTTTCCCCCCTTCTATACGCTCTGGCAATGGAGCCCCTGGCTATAGCGATCAGGGCGGACTGTGAAATTACGGGGATTCGTTGTGGCGATTGCGAATTTAGACTCTCATTATTTGCCGACGATATCTTGGGGTACCTAACTAACCTCCAGGTATCACTACCCAGATTGTTTAATCTTATAAACCTCTTCGGGGCCTTCTCGGGGCTTAAGATAAACGCCTCCAAGTCTACTATTATGCAAAGGGCCCCGGGGACAAAGACATTGGGGATCGCTCGGAATTCTTGGGAGTGAGGATAGAACGTGTGTCCACCAGGTATCTGGGCACCGACATCCCTAGGAACCTCTCGCTACTATATCAGTTTAACTTCCCGGGGATCCTGGCCAAAATCACCAGCGATCTCAAACGCTGGGCTCCCCTTACACTCTCCTGGTTTGGCCGAATGGTGACGGTTAAAATGAATATACTACCCCGCCTCCTGTATCTCTTCGCAGCCCTCCCTGTGGTCATCCCTGAATCCTTCTTCGAGGTTTTACAAACCCGTGTCCTCCAGTTTATATGGGAGGGGAGGAGGCCAAGAGTCAAATTTTCCACCTTGACCCTGCCGAAGTCTCATGGTGGATTCGCCCTCCCCGACTTCAGATTGTACTATAAAGCAGCCCAGCTCCGGGTGATGATGGAGCACATGCGAGAGGATATGAGGACGTACTGGACATATATAGAAGATGTCCACACCCACCCTAAAAAAGTTAGAGACCTATTATGGGCCTCCCCGAAAACCATCCCCTCCTATCTTAGAGAACACCCCACACTGGCAGTCCTATGGGCACTCTGGAAACCGAATAAAGATAACAAAACGCTGTCGTCCTGGCCGGCCCCTTTAACATCGCTATGGGGTCCCCCTATCAACCTAGACACCAGAGGCTTCCGTGACACTCAAGCTTGGTCAGACATGGGGTTGGAGAGAGTTTCCCAGCTCTCCCGTGAGGAGGGCTTCGTGGACTACGAACAATTGACCGAAGCACTGGGTGATAAACCACCATCGATCTTTGAGTACTTGCGTTTGAAGGGAATTCTGACTCACCCCCGCTGGGCTGACAACTTGACCCACCCCCTCACCCCCTTTGAGGTAGTAATAGCTAAAAGTGTCTCTCGAAAAGGCTCCCTGTCCAAGTTCTATAGTACCTTGATAACGGCCAACCTGGAGGGTAGGCAACCCTTCAAACGTATATGGGAAGAAAGGCTGGGTATGGCGTTGGATGACCATACATGGAGGGCAGTTTTCAAAACCATATTCTCCGGTACTCTGTACACCGCAGCCATGGAGCATAGTTTCAAGATTCTGCACTCCTGGCATCGCTCCCCAACCACTCTCTCTAAAATGTTCGCAGAAGTATCCCCCTACTGTCCTAGGTTGTGTCACCAAAGAGGCACATGGTTCCACATGTGGTGGGGATGCCCGGTTATCCAGGTGTATTGGTCAGAGCTCCTCAGCTGGATTAAGGATATAGAGGGATTCTGCCCATCGCTTCTCCCCTTGGAAATCCTCCTGGGTTCCCCCATGCCGGAAACGGAACAGAGTGCATTCCCGAGGGTCATCGGGGCCATGCTGAGGGCGGGGAGGTTAGCATTGGCCCAAAAGTGGAAAAGCGCCTTAGCACCAACCAAGGAGGAGTGGCTCTGTAAACTAAGGGGTATATTTACTTATGAAAAACTTACGGCAGTGAAAAACGATAAACTCTCGGAGTTCTCACAGGAATGGACAGCAGTTCTCCTCAATGACGAATGTGTCTCTATGCGATTGTAATGTTGGACCCCAATATATGTCCCCCGAGCATACCCTAGCGCCGGCCTTAAAACTGGAGACTCTCCACCATTCTGCTCTGCACCGCGCTGCTCCCACGATGTCAAATTGTAAAACAAGTGTATGTAATGATGTCTGAAAGTTCTCACCGCTGCCTCCGCAACCTGCAAAAACCTAAAGACTTGGTATGTTGCAAAACTGGGGGGGAGGGGAGGGTGGGGGGGTGGGGGAAGGGGATTATGTTGCAAAAGTTGGGGGGGTGGGGTGGGGGGGAGGTGGGATGGGAGTAAAAAGTAAAAAAAAATCCTGTCAATTATGTTTGCTCAGTGTATTGCTGGCGGGGACTGCTCGCGCACCCTACCTTTTTTGTAATATGACAATAAAAACAAAGTTAAAAAAAAAAAAACAGCTCCAACTGAAACTACTTGTACCAAAAAAATAACTTTTTTTACATTGCCTTTTTGCATTTGATGTTCTTTAATTTACCATTAAGTAAATGCTTTTTAGTTAACTTACGAATACGCAGGCAGGATTTTCCAGCTGTAGCAAGGTAGCGTTTTGAAACTTGTCTCTGCACATATTTAGCTGATCCTCCAGGAATCTAAGGTGGCTGCACAATTGGGCTTTCATGGCGCTCACTCGTTGATCCCCTTAAATGAAAGAGTGACTAGTGGAAGTGGTATAATGCACATTTTGAGCAATGAGCTTGCTGGTCAGTCACGTGTCATCGCTTAAAAAATTGGCCTCGACTTGCATTTTTTTGGAACCACGTGGCATAGGCATCATGACCCCTCGATGCGACAAAAAGTTGGTTTTGACAACTCTTTATCCCATTAAAGGGAGAAAAGTCACTCATGTGTGGTCTGAAAGCCAGTGGCATTGGGTTTCTTTTGTCAAAATGTCATAACCAACACAGACACACCGAAAGGTTGCATAGTGATCTAATCACTATAGCTTGTTTACCATCTGCCTGGTGTATTATGAAGGTCTGATGTCGGAGTCACCACTGACCACGTAATCCTAAGGGACAGCGTTCAGTGGGCGCTGTTGATTTGTTTCTTGATTCTTGCAATACATGTTCATTTACTTTCATAAAGATAGTGGCAAAAAAACGACAAAGTTCAAATACATATCGACACAAATATGGCCTAGACCACCACCTCACCACATCCCCAACATTACCATTTTCCCAAGGTCTGAATGCATTAGGACCCTTGTGATGTGAGTTCAGAGGGAGGAATGCTTTCATGGGTGGTGTCACAAATTGAGAATAGACCAAAGAAATATTTCACCTGCATTGCTCTAAATAATTCAAATTGAATGTAGAATCTGTCCTCCCTGCTTGAGTCCAGTGCCATATGCAGAAAGCAGGTAGGTGAAGGATCAAGCGAAGCAACAACTCTAGTGACAATGTGCAAGTCTACACAGAGGACAGTGGGGGGCAGTTTATTTACTAGCAGAAAGCACTGATAGGCCCAGTGTTCATACAGTCTAGAGCAGGGTCAGACTGGGGCATACAATTGTCTCGGCACCAACATAAAAGTGGCACACAGTTGCAAATGGGAATTCATTCCTTTTGGAACACTGTATGAATAGTACCCAAGAGGGAGTTTTGATAAAATGTGATACAAATTGTACATTTAAAAGAATATTTACTCAGCAACAGTGGGCAAAACTATTAGCCGCATAGTGAAGTCACTCATCAAACTGGCCCACTTTGGCCAAAAAAGTGCCCTACTTTGACCCAAAAATCTGGCCCACAAAAGCATATTGCGTTTTTCGCTCAGCCATGGGCCTATTGCCCTAAAGGCCAGTCCATGCCTGGTCCACAGAGCTAGAGTTGTTTGTGGAGATGCATCAGAAGGGCATCCAGTTAATTTCCACCTTTGAATTCTGGGATGTGTAGTTCCCATCTTTCAAATTGGTGGGAAAACTACAAATCCCAGAATTCTAAGCTAAAACAGAACTGGATGGCTATCCGATCCATGACCATAAGAAACTTAAGTTCCTTGAATCTAAAGCTTGGGGAGAGTAATTCGATATGCACGACTTCACTGGCCGTCCTTTTTTTTTTACAATTTGCACAGCCACAGCAAGAGCTGTTCCAATGTGCGTTTGCTGAGTGCTGTAGGACCTTAACGTACTGAACTAATGGCACATGATACCGGGCCAGGCTGAACGGATACATTTCTGCTCCTGCTGGCTGAGTGGTTGCTAAACAAAGTGCTCCTGGCTCCACTGTTTTTCAAGACACTGAACATTTTATTACATTTGTTTACAGAAGAACAAAAGGAAAAATAAAATGCTCACTTTCAGTTCAGGCCCTCAGCTCACCCTTGTGATGTCCCTGTGATCTTGCTAATTGCAGATTGAAAATTGGGACAATCACCATAGAAGATCTGACCTGTAGCCCAGAGCAGCATGACTGTGAAAATGTCTAGAATCTGTATGCTGCCTTTCAAAAAAATAATGCCTGAAACAAAATAACTTTGATAACTTTGTTCTAGTTTGCTCATGAAATCCAGGTCTGGCAGAGTTTATGAACTGGAGTCTCCGGTATAGAGCCAGTCAGTCAGCTCATCGTTACCAGCTTTGCATGGGGAAAACAAAGGTTCAGGCACTGGGCAGCTTTCAATACAATTTGCGCAAAGTCGGCTGATCTTTGACCCGACTCTACTGATCACAGATAGAGCGGTCACATCAGCAAAGCTGCATTTACTAATGTGGCCTCACTTTCCCTATACTCTTGTCTGCCAAACAAGGCCCCCTTGGCAGACGGCACATCCAACAGTGCAAGACCAAGACTGCGCAGCATTTGCTTATTGCAGCCTTTCCAAATCAGATTGAAAAGCACACTTGACGGTTTAAACTGTATTCTGGTATAAACAACGTGACGGTTATTATTGTTCAATTAAGTTGTTCACGGTATCTTTAATGGTATACCATTATACCATTACATCCCTAGTGCCAGCATTGGATTTTCGCTATGGGGCAAAAGTACCTGAGCATGTGTTGCTGGTCATTTTATTCCCTTTTACTCCTTAAATGTGGTTAGTTGAAGCTCTGCGATGTATGACAACAGTGACCAAGGCACCAGCCATAAAACAAGGGACTTGTAGCCTGCTGCTTAACCAAAGTGTGTGATCCTCTGCAAATAATTTAATCACACAGGGCATTAACTAAAAACACTGGGAGTTCTCAAAGCCTGCAATCTTTTATACATAATAAGAAAAAAAGATATGTTTACAGCTACAGTGATATCAGGGGTAAAAAAACACTGGTGAACTGTGTTTCCCATCCATGCAATAACCAGGACCGACCCTTCTTAGTTTCACAGTGAGGAAAAGGCCAGGCCCCTCAGGCAATGGTGCCTAATAAGTGAGCAAAGTTACAAGACCACTTAGAGCAACATGGGCGGAGGGGGCCAGCCCCTTCCTCACTTTGAAGCTAAGTAGTACTGTGCGTATATTCATGGGTGCCAGCTTTTGATTTTCACTATGGGTGCAGAAAATTCCTGGGTTTGTGTTATTCCTGCAGCCGCTCATTTGTTTCCCATTTCTGTGCTGCTTAAATGTGGTTAGTTGGGGTTGTGCGATGTATCACAACAGTCACCAGAAGATCAGCCATAAGACAAGGGGCTTGGAGCACGCTGCTTAACCAAAGTGTATGGTCTGTTAGGTATTTTTGTTGAGATTGGGGGCCTGACGGTATTTTCTTACCGCCGAAAAATAATTTAGCAACAATCACTCCTTGCATTCAGATTGGGCCATGTACAACAATAATACAGTGGACATGCATTATTTCAGTGCACAGACATGCGTGGTTGGTATGCGTGGTTGGTATGCGTGATTGGTGGTATTTTGGTGAGCATAATTCCTTTGTTTTATTTGTGGCCCCAATAGCCAGAACCCCTTATTTTTGTTTAGATTTTTCGTGTAATCACGAGAGAGACCTCAGCCTTGCATTTCAGGAACACCACATTTTCATTTTTAGTGTGCCACCATGGGCAATTTCTCTCTGTCTTATCTACGGCAGCGAGCTATCATGTGGTATTTTTCACTATCTTATATACGGTAGTGAACTATGTCCTGGGCCTCCCTTTCTGCCGACTCATAGACCTCCGGCAGACTACAACACACACAGTTAGTTATAATTGCTCATACTGAATTACATTGAGCACACAGCTGCAGCCAAATCTTATGTTTAGCTACCTTGAAAATGACAATTGCACTGTCTAAACATCTCCCCACTTCATCAGCACTGTATTGGTAAATATAAAACACACCACCCGTCTGCTTTCAGATATTTTTGTGTATTATAAAAGTTGCATTTAAACACGATCTCACTCTTTACAGAAATAAATGAAATAGCACAGTAACAGCACTATCTGTGATACACTGAAAAGAGAGTGGCGGAGACAAGAACTCAATTTGCAACATTAAACACGTGAGTAAAGCACAGGAATCTCCTTTCCTAAACTGACTGAATATTCTCGTACACACTCAGCCCCCACACCTCAGCGAGATAATTACCAGGCTTATTCAGCATGTAACTTCTTTGGCTGTTCGCCTTCTGGAGGGGTTCACCCAGCAAGGACAAGCATCTGCTGTCACTCGAACTGGGACTTGTTGACTGGAAAAGCCAGTCTCTGCAACCAAGTTGAATCTGCTTTAGGAATCAGGCATCCCCAGCTGTCAACCCTGCCTTCTTCGAGCTGTGTCAAGATGTCTCTCCCTTTCTTCCCCCTGATTCTGCAGCAAAGCACTAGTCACAACCTCTAACATGATGCTTGATGTGACGTGCTCCAATCAGAATCAATCATGTTCTATCCTCCTACTTTTAACAATGGTTCTTCTTGTACAGTTGCAACTGTAACAAGCTGATTTCCTGCTTATTCGAAGTCTTTGCTTCCTGCAGTTACTGTGGACAGAGCACAGGAAGGCAAAGAAAAAAAAAAAGAAAAAAAAACTTGAATGTGTGTTTAAAACTGATTTTCAGAGTCTGCCTCTTTTTGCAGTGAAGACACATTCTTTTATTAATGAGTTATAATTATTAGTCTTGTTAGTGAGATTAGTTTGTTAATTACCAAATGTGTCTCTTGCAACATAGGCATTTCAGGTGAGAAATGGTGTGCATTTTGAAGGTACAGATGTGTGCTTTTAACTGTGAAAAATGTATTTGCATTTTATATGTAAAAATCGTTTTTGACTGAATAACCTGCCCTTACTTATATGTCCATGTTACACTGGCAACACATAGCTTGAAACAACTGCATCATAGCAATGCACCAAACCCATGCAGTGGCGCCGCATAAAAATGCTCAATAACACATGTCTTGCTGTACCACATTATATCAATGCACCAAACCCATGCAGTGGCGCTGCACTTAAAAAAAAACAAACATGCTATACATTGATTCTGTGCAGTGGTGCTGTACTCTGTGCTCCCAAAACACGCTAAACACTCCTACATATACCCTCCTTTTTTTTTTAATTTGGCTAACCCGAGCCACAATTGGAAAAAATCCAACTTGTTCCTTTCCTTCTTTCAAAAATGTAACAATCCAATACAATTAACATCCTTGTCGTGAAGATGAAAATTGAAAGTCGCTGTTCAATCAATATAATATTAAAATTCAACTGAATTTATCAATTCTTATAAAATGTTCTACATTTGCCTTCCCAATGGAAGTGTCCAGTCCAGTATTTCAATTGTATACTTGAAGTCAATTGAAAATAATCAAATAAAACAACTAACTAAAACAAATAATTAACATAACAGATTAAAACAATTAATTAAAATAATAAAGACTTGGAACTCCATATGTCAGGACTCTTGTCTGCCTCTTTTGGTTCATTCGGGTACTCTTTCATCTTGGTACTCTTGGAACCTTCTCTATAGAAGTCATCTTTTCTTTGGCATTCCGGCTATTTTGTCTTCACCTCCACCCGGAGGCAGGCATCTTTTGGTCTTCATCCAGGGGACTCCATATTCCATCGTCTCCCATGACCTCCGGTATATATAGTTAATGTTCTAAACCAAAATAGAAAAGAAACAGATTAAGTATATAGCACAATACTAACCACCCTTTTGCCAAAAATAAAACATTTTTTTTCTGAAATTAAACACAGGTTAAAAAGAGAATAAGCATACATGAAACAACATTTTAAATTCAATGCATTTTCATTCTGCACTCCGACCATGAGCTTCCATGATATTTTTTTTTTTACTTTTTATATTATTTATTTATTTACATATATTACAGTGTTTATGTGCCATTATAATAATCAACCTTTTAACTTCTCTGTCACTGCCTCCTACTGTACCCAATTATTTTATCTTTTTGTGTTCAAGGGACTTTCTGTTGTATTGTGTGCATCAGTGGGCAGCAGCCCCAGGGCTTTCTGTTTCTACATGCTCAAGCCGCCTGATCTCGTGTCTGGGATGGCATGGCTTGATCTGATTTACATGGACAAACTGCTCTATCGCTGTTTCACCTTCATTCTTCAAAATTTTATACACTACAGGAGAGATCTTACCTATAATTCGAAATGGCACCTGCCAGGCTGCTAGAAATTTAGAATTTTTCTGTTTACTTTTTCCAAAATGAAACTTGTACACCTGATCCCCAACACTGTATTCTCTCACTGATGTTCTTTTATCATAGTATGTTTTAGCACTGTCAGCAGCCCTTTCCAGATTTCTCTGCACAAAAGCAAATGCATGTTGCAAATGCTTCCTCAGTTCATCAATGTACTCATGAACTGTGGATGCACTCACAAGTGTCTGCTCATGTGTTTTGTATAGCAGGTGTTGTGGTAACACCATTTTCCTACCTGTCAAGACCTCATGGGGGCTAAAACCTGTTGCTTTGGCAGGAGTTGATATGATTGCCATCAAAACCAACGGTAAACGTAAATCCCAGCTGGAACCTGCTTCTGCCACGAATTTCTTTAAAATATCCACAACAGACCTATTGCTCCGTTCAACTCCACTTGAAGAGGCTGCCCGATATGCGATATGTAGTTTCCTTTTCACACCCAGTATTTGCCATACCTTACTCATTAGGGTACTTGTGAAATGACTTCCTCTGTCTGACTCAATTCTTTGTGGCAACCCAAACCTTGAGAACACATGGTTCACCAGCAACGTGGCGGCTGTTTGCGCACTACAATCTGGTGCAGGAATGCATTCAATCCACTTCGACATCAAACATACCACACTTAAAATATAACAGTTTCCCCTGCTCGACCTTTTTAAAGGGTCTACATAGTCTATTTGCAAATCTGACCATGGGAGAGTTAGGCCTCTTTTCATCAATGGTGCTCTATGCATTGGTGAAGCAGGTTTAAATTGGGCGCATACTAGACATCCTCTAGTATATATTTCCACATCTTGGTACATATGTGGCCAGTAAGCATAATATTTTAGTATCTCCAATGTTTTTTATGAACCTCTGTGGCCTGCAGTTATGGCATCATGTGCATGGTGTAGCATCAGCCCCCTGAATGAAAGGGGTACCACCCACTGTATTTGTCCTGTTATGGACTCTCTAATCATGAGTCCATCCTGTAATCTAATTCGTTTTTTTTAATCTTTAATAGTACCCTCAACTCTTATTTTCCCATACAATCATTTTCTGTTAAAGGGTTTTGTTCAGGATCTATCACATGATTATAATAGATTCCCAAAATTTGATCATTCTTTTGTGCCTCAATCAAATCTTGGTCTGGCGTGTCATGGCCCCATTGCACCACTGGTTGATCTACCCCCTTTGGTGCTTTAGAACGTGTTACTGCATCAATCTGTATTTCACCCAGTAAATGATCAATAGGTAGCAATTCTCCCATCACAGCCCCAATTTTAGCCAGGTGGTCCACATATCGGGGTCTATCCTGATTACCATATATCATGGTGTTGGGATCAAATCTGCTCTGTGTCCCCAATGACTGGTAGGGACCATCATTTCTTTGATCTTTATTTTGTCTCTGGTTGTTGTTCATAACTGCCATATCAGGCCGATATCCTACCCGGGGTCTGTCCCCTAAATACCTAGGGCTGATGTAGCTCTCCCTATTACTAGGATCATGTGATTGGAACATTGGTACAGGAAAGGGCGATCTTTGTTGATTACCCCTTTGTTCAGGTGTCACATTATTTTTACCTTGGCTCTGAGCACACTCAAGGGACATTTTGGCTGACCTGATTTCCATTACTGTGGCTGAGGGGGGTTCTTTAGATTTAGGTCTAGTATCTTTCATTTTATCACTTTCTCTACCCTGACAATAGAGTACCTCATATAGTTTTGTGCTTTGATGTACAATCCATTCAAGGGACTTGTCACGATCAAATTCACGGACCAATTGGGATATGATGTCTTTCTATAGCCCATAGAAGTATGCAGTTTTAAACTCATTGGAATTTGGGTCAAAAGATACATCAAAGCGAGAAAATGCTCTTTTTAAGTCTTGTAAAAATTGGCGAGGGGATGTATTAGGTCCAGCAGTGATTGTGTAAGCGACTTTCTTTGCCTCCTGCAATGACTGAAAAGGAGAAAAATGACACCTAATTTCTTTTTCAAACTCCACCCATGTCATATTCTGCTGTTCATTTAATCCCCTAATGATGCTGGCTGTTGGGGCATCTAAAGTTAAATGAAAATATTGTCTGTACTGTTCCTTAGGTATCTGGAGTGCTTTAAAAATGTCATGCACCGCTTCTAAGTGATCCTCAGTGCAGCATTCACCTCCCTTTTTAAATGGTTTGATCAGGGCTTCAATGGATTCCATTATTTTTATGGGGCTACTTGTTGCAATGCATGGAATTGCACTACTTTGTGATTCAATCCTGTTTTCAGGTGTATTAGATTGGTGGCTGCCCCCAATGGGAGTATCAAATCCCCCAAGGGCGCTGCAACCAAGTTCAGTCACCGGCCCAGTCACTGGAGCACAAGCTCTTTGGGCAGAACTAGAATTCACCTCCACTCCATTGAATGTGGTACCCTGCCGCCTCTCCTGGGACCTGGCAATGCACATTTGCTGTTCTAAGTCCTTACACTTTTTAAGGCGTCTGTTTGCTTCATTTTGCAAATAGTTGTTTTCATCACTCATCTTATTAATAACTCCTGCATGTCGCACATTTGCATTTGGCATTCATTGAACTCTTTATTTCTCTTGTCTCTTTCTTGAGTCATTTTAATAATTTCTTGTTCTGCACTCTGGAGATCACATTCTTTTTCACAATGTACTTTTTGTAAAATCTGCATTTCTGAAACAACCTCATCTTTATCCTGTCTAATGTGGTCCACTAAGGCTTTTAAGTGTACCAATTCTTGCTCACTATCCTCAAATTGTTTCTTGCTTTTGGATAACTGAGCATCAAAGTCTCTGCATTTTAATTGCATGTCTTTTTGGCATACATCCAATTCTGCTTTTAACATTTCCTGATTTTTACTTGCCCTGTTGGAATTGAAATAATATTATGCCTCCTATCGCAGTAATTGAATGTGTATTGGCCTACGCCAAGTTGTCTAAAATATCATGTAAATAGACTCTGCGGCAAGGTCTTGACCTTAACGAAAAGTAATGTAAGTCGCCATCTTGGATTTAGCCGCCATTTTAGGTTCTCTTGTAATGTGGAAGTCACCCTGAACATCAAAATGGAGGCTGAATGACATTGTGAGTGAGATTCTGGCCGTTGTGACCTCCGCACACACGAATAATTAATATGCCTGCAGGCCACTTGTCGGGGTCGCGAACTGAGACCTTGTCCTATCACTGACCTATGTGTAAATGAACAACTGTATCAGCGGAACTGATCAAAATGCATACATTATAGGATTGACCTGGCAAGGAACCCTAGGCCTGATCCCAAGAATGGTTAACCCGCGAGGGGGTTGGCCAAGGGCTGGATAAAGGATATAAAAGCCCAAGTATTCCAATGTACGGTCTCTCTACTAATGCATCGAACCCTCGTTGAAGTTCGTTACGTTACTCTGAGAGCCGAATAGCTATCCGTTTGTCAATTGACTTTGGTTAACTGTTTTAAATAAAGCATTTGTATGTCCTTTGTAACCTGTGTTGGTGTGTTTCTTTTGGGCTTCCCAGCCTCATATCAATTTTTATGTTTTCACAGTTGGCGCCCGAATAGGGACCCTCAAGATTGATGCCGGATCATTGAAGGTTGACGCAGACTATCGAACCGGGATCAGACGGTGTGATTCTGCGGGCCCGACCGAACGAGACGTGATACCTCGGCAGCGCTGCATGATCCGATCCTTGGACGATAGTCGTGTGGTCTGACACAGCATCTTGACGAGGGTCCATTTTTTGAGGCGGGCAGATTTGTCGAAACCACCAAACACAAGGTAAAATTCGTTAGGTAAGTTCTTTGATAAACCGTACGGTCCTCCTTAGGTTTGGTCAGGTGCAGTCGTGACCCGGCTCTTAATTTAACCCTGACAATTTGAATTTGGCGTATTGTATCTGCAGACACAATTATTGACCAGGTAACACCATTTTTTTGTGAAATGCCTGGGAAATTGTATAGCTGCTTTAGGGCTCTGTTCCCGAGCGATCGACAATCTTTGGAATTTAGCCGCCCGGCACAACAGGAGGGGTCGCCGGCATGTACTATGTACTGTAAGTATGGCATAGGTAGTATAGTATTTAATGATATTTGGCACAGACAGACCAGACATGCCTCCGAATTTCAGTGGCCAATCAATGGCAGTTTTGAGATCTCCCGTATTGAATACCTAGAATCGGTCTTGCTAAAAAAGAAGGCTAGACCTGCAGCCTTTGATGTTTTACAGAATTGGAAAAAAGAAGCGTTGCAGCAGCTTAAAAGTAGGGATAAACATGCACGCCGTCATAAAACAAATGCCGAAAAAGCGTTGTTATATAATAAAGAAAAACATTCAGAATCAGTTAAAAATATGGATAGGGCTTTTTCACTTGGAATCCAGAAAATTTACCCCTCTAAAGATTTTCATGTTTCTGAAGAATTTATTGAAAAATTGTTAAACGAACGCAGGCCTGGTGCCTCTGCGCCACCTCCGTATGATCCTTTCTTTGGCGCTCTGCCCATTCCTGCTGTTGTTCCTGCTGTTATTCCTGTTCCCCCTGTACAACCTATTGTTCCTATTCCTCTAGTTGTTGTTCCTCCACCTATTGCACCGCCCCTTCCTCCTGCGCCGATAGTTGCACCTTTATTAAATTTACCTGTACCTCCGCTCCCGAGTGGTCCCGTATTGACTGAAGTTGATCAAGGTGCAGGATCAAAGATCGTCACTCGTAATACTGTTTCTGCAGATAAGAAACAGGAATTGTTTGCATGGGCTAAGCACTGTATGGAGAAAGGTGATCAAGCTAATGTTTTTTCCACATTATCTAATTTGAACAGTTTTCCCGAGAAAAATGTTTTTATCGAAGGCTTGGGGACTCATTTATGTGTGATGTGGGGTAGATTACAAAATTCGGATCTTCCACAAGGGGTGAGAGATCTAAATGCTTTGGCACTTCAGAGGGACACAGAGCAGAAAATATATGGTTATGTTGAAAGATTGTTTGAGTATAGGAAGGACTTTGAAAAGTCACGAGATGAGGATGACGAAGACGATAAAATGTATGTACAGAAACGGTTCCTTCCATGTCATAGATCGGCACCTGAGGAAGTACGAATTTGTACCAAAGATGCGATTCGATGGATCTCGGATTCATCGATTCCGCCAGATGAAGTGTATGACACGTATAGTCAGTATACAGTAGAAATGCAAAGAAAGGTAATTCAGGTAATGGTACAGTACCTGCAAGAAGAATGTGTAAGAAAGAAGGTTAGTTGCCCCATAGAATTGTTGGGGATTTGTAAAAGGGCTTTTTCGCCCGACACTTCTTCGGCTGCCTTAGCGCTCGACCTGGCTCTGTTGCTTAGTAAGCGGCCAGAGGTACCTATATCTCAGTTGCCTATGAGAGAGGTTCCTCCGACCTTTGTCCCAAAAGTTGAGATTCCCGCCAACGGTGGGACTGGTGCACCCGCTGTGGATATCCCTGCACATATGTATCGCAATTCGTTCACGTCCCGTTTTCACGACAGGAAGTGAACACTATTAGACAATCAGTTCCCGATATCAGGAAAAACCCGACGGGGTTTTACAAAGAGATAGAGTCCATCTTGCAGTCCTCTGTGTTCACCTTAAGTGATATTGACTTGCTATTCCCTGTACTCCTAACCGTAGATGTACGGAAGCAGGTTCGGACAATAGACGATGTGCCAGGGTTGGGAGATACGTGGGATAATATGATTAGGATTGATGGGGAAAGACCAGCAGGTGAGAAACCACCACAGGTAATACTTACTTTGCCTGATAGAATTGTCGCAAAATTAAAAACTATAATTCCAGAGAAAAGAATTATTTGGGACAAGCTTACGGCCTGTGTTCAAGGGAAAACTGAAGGCGCCACCGAATTCTTTAACAGATTCGAGCAGGTATTTTCTGATTTCAGTGGGCAGGATTTGGGTACAGAGTCTGAGAAAAGGTTGTTTGTGGACAAATTTGTACGTGGATTGTTGCCCGACATCCAGTCACAGATTATGTCATCTGAGAGCGCTTGGCAGGCAAAATCTCAGTCTGAGGTTTTGCACATGGCTCAGTATTATGAGAACCATGTTAATAACGAGAAGGAGAAAATAGAAAAGAGGAAAGGAGATTTGAAAACCAAAGTATTATTACAACAAATTGTTAGAACCCCAGAGGAGGCACGACACAGACCAGAGGTCAGTATGTCCCAAAAGGAAATGCTCCTTTAGGTTCTGTGAATATTAATCAATGTGCTTATTGCCGCCAGGAAGGTCATTGGCGAGCACAGTGCCCCGTCCTTCGACAAAGGTCAAACAGTGTGTTTGGGAGTATGGGTAGACGACATAGGGGCCACCCTGGAGCAGGGGGCCCTGATAGAGGTCAGTTTTTGCAAGATCCTCAGCAACCTTTTTCACGGAAAAATCAGACCTCGAGTGTGGACTCGAGGAACATATTTGATCACCTTTCTGCTGCCTACCTTTCTGAAGAGCTTCCTTCCGACGATACTCTATTTCATTAGGACTGCCCGAAGCAGGGTTTGGAACCTTCACCTATTCCCGTTAATCAGAGAGGCCCCTACGTTGAATTATTAGTGGGGAATAGGAAACACCAGTTTTTGATAGACACTGGAGCACAGAAGTGCTCCATTGATCATTCTCGGGTTCCAAACATTCCACTGTCAGGGCAAACGAATGTTTCCGTAGGGTTTTCTGGTATACCAATTGTCTGTCCGGTTTCTTCACCGGTGTCTGTTTCTTTGGGTCCCTTTACGGACCATTGCCCTTTTCTTCTGACTTCGAACTGTGGAGAGAATTTGCTGGGGTTGAATTTGTTAAAGAAATTGAATGCAGTAATGCATCGTTCCTCTGATGGAGTACGGCTGACGGTTTCACCACAGCAACTTCCTAATTCTCAGTTTCTGATTCGACCTTTACCTCCTGAGTTTAGCATTGTCCCGGAATGTTTATGGGCGGTTGACGACAATGATGTCGGGGTACTACAGATTGAGCCCGTTAAGATAGTTTTGAAACATGGAGTTAAACTACCACGCATTCCGCAGTATAAAATATCAGTTGAGGGCGAGCGTCCTTTGAAATGCATTGTCTCCGATTTTGTGCATCGTGGGGTGATCGAAGAGATTACAGGTAGTTTGTGTAACAGCCCGATCTTGCCTGTATATAAGAAAGGCGACAATGCAATCCCATACCGGTTCATAATTGATCTTCGTGCTATTAACAGAGTTGTCGCCCCACAATTCCCAATCGTGCCTGATGTAACGACGATATTGACAATGATCCCTGCTACGGCTACGCACTTCAGCGTTGTGGATTTAAAAAATGCTTTCTTTAGCATTCCTATACATAAGGAAAGTAGATATTTGTTTGCTTTCACCTTGGGGGGACGCTCATTTACATTTACTAGGGCACCTCAAGGGTATATTGAAAGTCCAAGCATTTATAGTAGAGCTTTGAAAGAGCAGCTCGACACCCTTGAATTGCCACCTACTTGTACACTGCTTCAATATGTTGATGATTTGCTTTTGGCTGCAGACTCTGAAAGTGCTTGTAAAGAAGGCACTGTACTGTTGCTTGTTCATCTAGCTAAAAATGGTCATAAAGCTTTGCTCAAAAAATGTCAATATTGTTGTCAGGAGGTAGCCTATTTAGGCTACCTCCTGTCAAAGGAGGGGAGAAGATTGACACCTGAAAGAATAAAACACATTTCTGGCATGTCTGTTCCAAATACACAGAAGGAAGTCAGAGCCTTAATAGGTATGGCTTCTTACTGTAGGTTGTGGATCCCGAACTTTTCGCTAGTGATAAAACCGATGTTGGCTTTGACGAAGAAGGGCATTTCTCTGCCACTGCCATGGAAATCGGAACATCAACGATCATTTGAGCTTCTCAAAACCGCGTTATGCTCTGCACCGGTTCTGGGTACTCCAAATTATGACAAGGCCTTTGTGTTGTTTGTGCATGAATGTGATGGATGTGCTTTGGCTGTGTTAACACAGGAACACGGAGGGAAGAATAGTCCGTGCAGCTACTACTCCTCCGCCCTTGATCCTTTTGCATGCGCTTTGCCAAGATGTTTGCGAGCTGTTGCTGCTGCTGCCGCGTCTGTAAAACAGAGTGAGGGAATGGTCCTAGGCCATGATTTGATTTTGATGGTACCTCACTCTGTAGATATCCTATTGAACAAAACCCAAACGCAACACCTCACCTCTGCACGGTTAACAAGCTATGAATTAATTCTGTTTGCCCCTCACATTCAAATTAAGAGGTGTTGTGTTCTTAATCCGGCTGAACTCTTACCTTTCCCGCAAAACACTGTTTGCGGTGACGAAGAATTACATGACTGCCTGTATACCACTGAACAAGAAACGAAGGGCAGGATAGATCTTATAGATACTCCTTTGGACAATGCAGAAGGGGAGCTGTTTTGTGATGGCTCCTGCTTCAAACTTTCAGATGGTACATCTACAGCTGCTTACGCAGTTACTACATTGAGTAAAGTTGTAGAAACTAAGAGAATTTCGCATAACTCCGCGCAGGCCACAGAGATTATAGCATTAACCCGAGCTTGTGAACTCTCTGAAGGGCGTATAGTAAATATATATACTGATAGCCAGTACGCCTTTGGGGTGGCTCACAACTTTGGGAGGCTCTGGTCGGAAAGAGGGTTCCTGACCTCACATGGGACCAAGATTCAGCATGGCCCCTTGATAGTGCAATTGCTCTCGGCACTCTCGCTCCCTAGGCAGTTAGCGATCATGAAATGTGCAGCACATCGTAAGGTCATAGATGATGTGGGAAAAGGGAATGCTTTTGCGGACCTGATAGCCAGGCAAACGGCCACAGACCTTAGCACGGACATGTATGCTTTGAGGGAAATGAAAGATGCTTATGTAATGGATGAAGGTATTGGGTCTGTGCGAGATATTCAAACTGATGCCACAACAGAAGAATCTAAAAGGTGGGCCGAAGGAATGGGGAAACTAGATGATGACGGGTGTTGGGTGGATACATCTGAAGGAAAATGGTTGCTCCCTGATTCATATGTACTGGCAATGGTTACGATGGCACACGGTCCTACACATGTGTGTGCTCAGCAGATCACGAAAATGTTAGAACAAGTTTGGGTGAATAACAAGATTCTGGAGAATGCAAAACGCCATGTTCGGAACTGCATGATCTGCTTACAGCACAATGTGGGTAAGGGGACAGTAACTCCAAGGGGAAGCTTTGGGACCCCTTCTGTTCCCTTCAAGGTCATTCACTTTGATTTTATTGAGATGGAACAGTGTAACAATCTGAAATATGTTCTTGTAATTATTTATGCCTTTAGTAAATGGGTCGAGGCTTTCCCCATTAAAGATGCTACCGCCATGACCACTGCAAAGATTATGGTAAAAGAATTCTTTCCTCGATTTGGGCTCCCAAGGGTAATTTGGTCGGACAATGGTCCTCATTTTGTTGCGGCAGTAATTTTGCAGATATGCACAGCATTACATATTGAGAAACGATTTCACTCAGCTAGACATCCTCAAAGTGCTGGGTTGGTGGAAAGACATAATGGTATCTTAAAGAAAAAGCTTGCAAAAACATGTGCCGATACCAAACTGAAATGGCCAGATGCCTTACCTATTGTATTATTGGCTATGCGTACCACACCTCAAACTAAGACTGGGCTTTCTCCATTTGAGGTAGTGATGGGGAGACCTGCTAACATTTGGGGTCTCCCAAAACCTAAAGCCCTGAGAGAGGTGGAAAATGTATTGCTTATAGACTACTGTAACCAGTTAACTAAAAACCTGTATTTCATTTATCACCAGGTGTATTCAGCTTTACCTGTACGGTTCAAGGGCCCAGGACACGATATACAGCCTGGAAGTTGGGTCCTAGTGAAGGCCTACGAAAGGTCTTCCTGTCTCGCTCCTCGTTGGAAGGGACCCTACCAGGTGCTGTTGGTCACCCGGACAGCAGTGCGGGTGGCTGGGAAGAAACATTGGATCCACGCGACGCATGTCAAGAAACTTCCTCACCCGACGCCACACGTTACAGAAGAAGCAGATCCCCTCGCTGATGCTACAGTCCCTGATCTTGGAGTAGCAAACAGCGCTGTTAGTGCGTCGGAGAATTTCTCTGAGCCCGTGGAGCTTGGGGAACAGTCCATTTCGTCTCCGCACTCTTTTGAAAAATCACTTCCGGAAAACACTGTTTCAAGTTCTGCGACTTCCGTCGCCTCCTATACGTCGCTTCCCTCAGGAAGTGACGGCACCTTATTTTCGGATCAAACAATCTTGGGTACCACCAGGTACAACCTTCGACGAAGAAAATAGAACTACGGCACTGGTCTTTCCGTGCATTTGGAAAAGAGAAGTGATTCAAAGTTTTCTTTTGTATAAGAAAGTTTCTGTTGAACAACAGGAAGAAAAAGGGATTCTGCTGGTTAGGGTTGGGAAGGACTAAGAAATCGCGCGACCGTAGCGTCACCAGCAACGAACATTGGGGTCGTCGATTGAGGAACCTCAATGCCTGCCACCTCCACTGCTGCTCCCCGCACTGGACTTGTGAATAAGGGGGTGACCAACTTGGACAATGAACAATGTGCCTGGGCCCCGAAAACATATTGCTGTGTTTTGATAATGATAATTGTTATTTTTGCACTTACTGCTGTAGGACTCTGGTACTTTGAAGAAATCTATCCTCTAAAACCTTCACTACCGACCGAGATTGTACCAACTGCTTTGACTCCCTCTGTACACCTTCACACTGTGTCCCCTAGAGACTCCCAACATAGACAAAAGTATCATAATAACACTCTAATAATAGTAATGAATGCAACGAATGCCATTTTTAATAAGAGTAATTGTTGGATCTGCACTCATTTACCGCAGCATGGGAACAAGGGACTAGGGTGGTATATTCACCCTTTACCTTTAACGACTGCTTGCTATGCCTCTCTTAGAGCACTATTCTTTGGCCGTTGGAACGATAGCATCTCAGGGAACTTTGATGGAACTAATTTGAATGATTTAGAGAAACGTGAATTAACTCCCCTGGGATGCTCGCTTTTTGCAAATAGAAGTAAACCTAATGTCGCTTCTATTAGGCCGTCTGATAAACTGTCTCTTCCTTTTCAAACTTTAATTTCCTTTAAAATGGCTCCGATAGGCAATAAGGACGCCGTGCCTCCTTCTTACTCTATAAATCATAGTCCTGATTCGGTCCCCTTTTGTGTACAAAGAAATGGCACTTTGCCAATGGGAGATTTTGAAGGTTGTATGAACATTGTAAATTTGACTGGAGAAAACAGGCCTCTGTATGTAGGGGGGCCTGTTTATTTTGTTTGTGGTAGTTTAGCATTTCCCTGGTTGCCAAAGGATTGGCAGGGAACCTGTTATTTAGGAATCCTGTTACCCGGGGTATTTGTAGCTAGTACATTGGAGGTTTCCAAGGCTCGCCCACGGCGGGACAAGAACGGAGATACCCCTGGGCAAGTATTGGGAGATATAGCAAAATCAGTTGTGCCCTTTTGGGGACAAATAACAAACTCTGAGAACATTAGGGGATTAGCAAGGGTACTGGAGAGAAGGATCAACCGGACCACGGACATACTCTACAATATGACACTAGAACAAAAGGCAATACGATTGGTAGCACTCCAAAATCGGATGGCATTAGATCTCATTCTGGCAGAATGAGGTGGAGTATGCAAATTGGAGGGGTCCGCTTGCTGTGTTTTCGTACCAGATTCCTCGCCGACAATTTTTAAAGCAATACAGAACTTGCATATTCTTAGTTCTGAAGTACATATCCCTTTAGGAGATTGGAATCTTAGCACCTGGTTCTGGGATTCTTTACGATCTTGGGGTTGGAAGGTGCTTTCTGTTATTCTGGTTATTTTGGGGATCCTGCTATTCCTTTGTTGCTGTTTTCAATGTCTTCCGAGTATATGTGGAATGCTAGGGGGATGTTGTGCCCAAGCAGTGAGCACAATAGGTCATAGAATATATGTTCCAGATACAGCATCCAAAGAGTTTGTGTTACAAGAGGTTCTGATGAACGACCTAATGGCTATAGATATTACAGACAATGATTTGGGAGGTATGGATGACAATACATGGAGTTATTTTCAAAAGTATTAGAAATGATATTAGCGCTTGGCATAGGCCAAAAGGAGGGTCTGTTGGAATTGAAATAATATTATGCCTCCTATCGCAGTAATTGAATGTGTATTGGCCTACGCCAAGTTGTCTAAAATATCATGTAAATAGACTCCGCGGCAAGGTCTTGACCTTAACGAAAAGTAATGTAAGTCGCCATCTTGGATTTAGCCGCCATTTTAGGTTCTCTTGTAATGTGGAAGTCACCCTGAACATCAAAATGGAGGCTGAATGACATTCTGAGTGAGATTCTGGCCGTTGTGACCTCCGCACACACGAACAATTAATATGCCTGCAGGCCACTTGTCGGGGTCGCGAACTGAGACCTTGTCCTATCACTGACCTATGTGTAAATGAACAACTGTATCAGCGGAACTGATCAAAATGCATACATTATAGGATTGACCTGGCAAGGAACTCTAGGCCTGATCCCAAGAATGGTTAACCCGCGAGGGGGTTGGCCAAGGGCTGGATAAAGGATATAAAAGCCCAAGTATTCTAATGTACGGTCTATCTACTAATGCATCAAACCTTCGTTGAAGTTTGTTACGTTACTCTGAGAGCCGAATAGCTATCTGTTTGTCAATTGACTTTGGTAACTGTTGTAACTTTTAAATAAAGCACTTGTATGTCCTTTGTAACCTGTGTTAGTGTGTTTCTTTTGGGCTTCCCAGCCTCATATCAATTTTAATATTTTCACAGCCCCATCTAATTCAGTCCTGTTAATTAACTGGGTATGATTTTCCTGCATTCGCAGGGACCTATTCAAAATAAACCATATTTTGCCACATAGCCGTATTAAACAGTCTTTCTCTGCACTTTTATCGGCTGCATTCAATAATCTTGTAAGGCAGACCTGAATTATGCTGCCTTCTGCAAAAATATTGTCTAGTTTTACTTTCTGCACCTCACCCTGAATGCGGTCACGCCATTCTAAGGTACTGTTCGACGACCACGTCCCATGTGCAAACAACTTTGCCTCTAAATATTGCACTAGGTCTGAAAATGTGGTTTCTGTTTGTGACATTCTGAAATTCATTTTTAGTAACACACTGCTATTATGAAATGGGTTCCCCTTTAATGTACCGATGGCAGTGTGAGACACACTTGCCACGCCCAGTAGGTGCTCTGTGATCACTTTCCCGGCCTGCAACGCACCATAAATATGTTAGGTATTTTTGTGGAGATTTGGGGCCTGACGGTATTTTCTTACCGCTGAAAAATAATTTAGCAACAATCACTACTTGTCATGGCCATGTACAACAATAATACAGTGGACATGCATTATTTCAGCACACAGACATGCGTGGTTGGTATGCGTGGTTGGTATTCGTGATTGGTGGTATTTTGGTGAGCATAATTCCTTTGTTTTATTTGTGGCCCCAATATCCAGAACCCCTTATTTTTGTTTAGATTTTTCATGTAATCACTAGAGAGACCTCAGGCTTGCATTTCAGGAACACCACATTTTCATTTTTAGTGTGCCACCATGGGCAATTTCTCTCTGTCTTATCTACGGCAGCGAGCTATCATGTGGTATTTTTCACTATCTTATATACGGTAGTGAACTATGTCCCGGGCCTCCCTTTCTGCCGACTCATAGACCTCCGGCAGACTACAACACACACAGTTAGTTATAATTGCTCATACTGAATTACATTGTGCACACAGCTGCAGCCAAATCTTATGTTTAGCTACCTTGAAAATGACAATTGCACTGTCTAAACATCTCCCCACATCATCAGAACTGTATTGGTAAATATAAAACACACCACCCGTCTGCTTTCAGATATTTTTGTGTATTATAAAAGTTGCATTTAAACACGATCTCATTCTTTACAGAAATAAATGAAATAGCACAGTAACAGCATTTTCTGTGATACACTGAAAAGAGAGTGGCAGAGACAAGAACTCAATTTGCAACATTAAAGACGTGAGTAAAGCACAAGAATCTCCTTTCCTACACTGACTGAATATTCTCGTACACACTCAGCCCCCACACCTCAGCGAGATAATTACCAGGCTTATTCAGCATGTAACGTCTTTGGCTGTTCGCCTTCTGGAGGGGTTCACCCAGCAAGGACAAGCATCTGCTGTCACTCGAACTGGGACTTGTTGACTGGAAAAGCCAGTCTCTGCAACCAAGTTGAATCTGCTTTAGGAATCAGGCATCCCCAGCTGTCAACCCTGTCCTTCTTCGAGCTGTGTCAAGATGTCTCTCCCTTTCTTCCCCCAGATTCTGCAGCAAAGCACTAGTCACAGCCTCTAACATGATGCTTGATGTGATGTGCTCCAATCAGAAACAATCATGTTCTATCCTCCTACTTTTAACAATGGTTCTTCTTGTACAGTTGCAACTGTAACAAGCTGATTTCCTGCTTTTTCGAAGTCTTTGCTTCCTGCAGTTACTGTGGACAGAGCACAGAAAGGCAAAGAGAAAAGAAAAAGAAAAAAAAACTTGAATGTGTGTTTAAAACTGATTTTCAGAGTCTGCCTCTTTTTGCAGTGAAGACACATTCTTTTATTAATGAGTTATAATTATTAGTCTTGTTAGTGAGATTAGTTTGTTAATTACCAAATGTGTCTCGTGCAACATAGGCATTTCAGGTGAGAAATGGTGTGCATTTTGAAGGTACAGATGTGTGCTTTTAACTGTGAAAAATGTATTTGCATTTTATATGTAGAAATTGTTTTTGACTGAATAACCTGCCCTTACTTATATGTCCATGTTACACTGGCAACACATAGCTTGAAACAACTGCATCACAGCAATGCACCAAACCCATGCAGTGGCGCCGCATAAAAATGCTCAATAACACATGTCTTGCTGTACCACATTATATCAATGCACTAAACCCATGCCATGGCGCTGCACTTCAAAAAAAAAAACATGCTATACATTGATCCTGTGCAGTGGTGCTGTACTCTGTGCTCCCAAAACACGCTAAACACTCCTACAGGTCCATGACAAGTAATATTATCTCACTGGGCATTGTCTAAAACATTGTGAGTTCTCAATGCCTGCAACCCGAAGGCCATGGCCAGTGGTCTGGTAGTGTTTGAACCATGCTAGTGGTCTGGAAGCATTCTAAAAATCTATGGAATAACACAACCGTTGAAATTGAAGGAAAAAACGTTAGTTTCAGGGACGTTAAGGTGAGCAATACATTGAAAATAAAAAACTTAGAAATTCAAGGAAAAAACTTTAGTTGCAGAAATGCAGGTAAAGCCACCTTAACTTCATGCCCCCCTATTGGGCAGCCTATAACCACAATGACATCAAAGATCATATCACTGATGACATCACTAATTAAATGTTGTCATGATGCATACCCCTGGGCATCCAGACCACATCCATCAGCCCCGGGAGCAGGCATCATGTTGCCTTGAGAAAACCCAGCAACCCCTGCTAGGGGATGTCTGGGTTCAGTCCTGGGGCCAATGGCGCCTGGCTCATATGGGACATCAGTCCTGGCGCCATAGGCGCCAGGCTCATAAGTGCACACTTACCTGATGCAGACCATGCAGCAAGAAGATCCAAGCCCATGTGAGGCCTGGAAGGGACTACTTTACCTTAGGGACTATTTTGTTACTCGGATGTGGTCGGGGAGGAATACCTACCTGGGACTTCTTTGGAACGCTATTTAAACCACGCCCGAAGAGCAGCACACGCTTCACATTATTCTGCATCCAGCAGCATAACGTTCACCGTGCCAGCAGCAGCATCCAGCCTTCTGCCATGCCCACCTCGAACCTGGAGCACCTAGAAAGAAGGAAAGAAGCAAAGGTTAGAACAAGAATATTACCTGATTTCTTACCTGATCCCGGATTCATCGCATCTTCAAACTTGAGGAAAGACTTTGTTTTAAACGCATCGCATTGCCATCAGCAGCGCCGCACCATACTCACTGTTCCACGCAGCATCTCTTCGATCCAGCGCTGTCACCATCTTTACATCGCCGAATTCCGGCACCGAAGGGGGGACAAGAAACAACAAGGTGAGCATAGAGAACAGACAGAGACAATCTCTTTAGCCGCCATATGCTTACCTTATTTTACAGCTGGAGGTATTATTCATCAGCACGCCACCTCTTCTTATGCCGCACCTATGAGAAAAGGAGAAAGCAGCAAGTTTAACCCTGGGCATTATTTACCGGACAGTGTTGGGTAACACAGACTTTTACCAGAGCTCTTTCAGTTGTCAATCTTCTTATTGGGTCAAAGCTGCAAGATAAAAGAGGATTTGGACAGGAGTGAATTCCAGACATTTTGAACTCTTACGAACTATATACTTACGGCTCTTCGCCAGGACCTTTTTCAGTCAGGATTCGTCTACAACTCTTCCAATATCTTCAGGCCAGTGAAGTAACTGGTCATCAACGCGCCCCTGCGTACTTCGCAGGATGGAGGGCTCATCCTTCAAGAATATAAGGTGAGATTACTGAGAGGGCACTTCAGTGGTGATAGGAGGGGAGGACAGTGGGGGTGCTATCACTTGAATCCACAAGTGGCTAAATCCATCTCTCCACTTGTAGGAGCATATTTCTACGAGTCAAGCAAACAAGAATTGGAGGGCAGATCCAGTCAGTCATCGCTGCAGTACGCATCACGTGGGTGGAGGCCGCAGCAGTCCGGGTCCGACCGACACCCCTGTGGGAGCCAGGTGAACGTAACAGATCGCGAAGCCTATCTACAAATGCTCACCCGGGCATTATGGAAACTTCAGAAACCAACCAACTGGCCAAACTATTGGGGGAACTTAGGGCGGAAGTGCACGCCGCTCGCCAAGAGACTAATGCCCTCAGAAGAGGACTAATTGTATCGAATGGGCGCACAGATGATCTCGCCAGACAACTGCTAAAAAAAACAAGCTGGACAAACACCCCTACCTGGGTTTGGGGGGAATCCAGCCCCAGTTTCATCAAGAAATCCTGTGCAAGTGATTTTACCAGGAAATATTCCGTTAGCTCCACCCGAACGCTTTGCTGGGGACCCCAAGAGGTTCGCCGTGTTCATGAACCAATGCCGCTTGCACTTTTTATGCAGACCGGGAGCCTTTCCAAACGACCAAGCTAAAGTAGCCTTTGTATTATCATATCTTAGTGGCAGCACAGCAGATTGGTCCATTCCGCTAGTCAACCAGGATGACCCTCTTCTCCTGGATTTTCAGGGTTTTCAAATGAGCATGGAAAGACTATTCGCCAGACATTCACAGGGACAAGCCCTGGATAATGAACTCTTATCCTTACAACAGGGTAACCTAGGATCTGCTGACCTATATCGCAACCTTCAATAGATTGGTGGTGGAAACCGAATGGCCTGAAGAAAAATGAATCATGTTATTTCATCGAGGGCTTCGAGGAGAACTCAAGGATGTCTTGGCTCAAGTGGTGAACCCACCTCAAGACTGCGCTGAATATATAGACTTAGTGGTCCAGTTAGACCACAGACTTCATAACAGAAAGGCTGATCGAGCCAAGTTCGATAATCAGGTGTTGGTCAAAACCCACACTAACCCCAAAGGAGCAGATGCTTCAGAACCCATGCAAATCGGAGGGGTTAAAGGACCCCTAACCCAGAAGGAAAGAGAAAGGAGATGGCAAATGCAATTGTGTCTATATTGTGGAACTTCTGGACATTTTCTACGGGATAGCCCTGTAAAACCACCCAAGAAGGTGGTAGGAGCCGCTGATAAAAGCCATATGGAGTTAGACTCGGGAAACGACCACGCCCGACAAGCGTAGAGGTCCGCTTGCCGAGCTTGATGAAGGATACTCAGACCTTGCATTTCATCATACCAATGGTCCTCGTAGATCCAGGGCAGCCATCGCGTATGCACGCAGTAAGGGCATACATTGATAGCGGGGCCATAGCAAACTATGTGGACTATGAATTGGCTTCTAGGATGAATCTACCTCTCTGCCGAAAAACCACCTCAGATGTCATCACCACAGTCGATGTCAGTGAAATTGCTTCTGGACCTGTAACTCACTCCACCGCAGAGATGACACTATTGGGTCAGGATGGGCATCGAGAGACTATTGTGTTTGATCTAATCAAAGCTCCACAGTTCCAAACAATACTGGGGATACCTTGGTTGGAAACACATAATCCTTGTATTGATTGGCAAGAGAAGAGAATGACCTTCCCGGATTGTGCACAAACCTGTTACCCAAAGAAAAATGAGAACGCAGGCCTGGCCACAGTAACCACAGCAGTCATGAAACTACCCCCAGAATACCAAGAATTCCAGGATGCCTTCCAAAAGGAACAGGCAAGCACCTTACCTCCTCACAGATTGTACGATTGTCAAATAGATCTCATACCCGGTGCACAACCCCCTTGTAGCAGGATCTATGCCCTTACGGAACCTGAGAACCTACACCTACTACAATACTTAGACCAGTATCTTGTCAATGGCTTTATTTGCCCATCCAAGTCCCCTGCAACTTCAGCTTTGTTCTTCATACCTAAAAAGGAATGTGACCTCAGAACGTGCATAGACTACCGTGCATTGAACCAGATAACAGTCACGAACCGATACCCTTTGCCTCTGATCCCTGAACTACTAGACCAAGTGAAGGATGCTTGTATCTACACTAAGTTAGATCTCTGAGGGGCATATCATCTGGTACGTGTAAAGAAAGGCGATGAATGGAAGACGGCCTTTCGCACCAAGTACGGATTATTCAAGTATCAGGTGATGCCCTTCGGGTTGTGCAATGCACCAGCAGCCTTCAAGTATTTTATGAACGATGTCCTTCGTGAACTCGTTGACGTCTGTGTTGTCGTATACATAGACGATATTCTAGTGTACTCCTCCTCAGAATCAGACCATGTTAAGCAAGTACATGCAGTCCTTGAGAAACTACGCCAGCACAAGTTATATGCAAAATTGGAAAAATGTGTTTTTCATGTTACGGAAGTTGAATTCCTTGGGTTTATCCTGACTCCAAAAGGAGTCCGAATGGACTCACGAAAGGTGGACGCAATTCTCAAGTGGCCATCACCTAGTTCAGTTAAAGGAGTACAAAGCATGCTCGGATTTGCCAATTTCTACCGCAGATTCATTCCGGACTTCTCACATGTTGTACATCCCATCACAGCACTTTTTGCGAAAGAACAAATGCTTCTTGTGGACCGAAGAGGCTGTAAAGGCCTTCCAAGAGCTGAAAGCGAAATTCACGTATGCACCTGTCTGAAGACATCCACGCCCAGTGCTTCCATACATAGTGGAAACTGATGCATCCAGTTTAGCCATGGGAGCTGTCCTGTCCCAGAAGGATCCTGAAACTGGTCAACTTCACCCAGTGGCATTTTGGTTCAGAAAGTTCTCGGCACCTGAGTTAAACTATGCGGTTACCGATAAAGAGTTATTAGCCATCAAATCCGCCTTTAAGGCTTGGCAACACTATCTTCTCGGTGCCAGGCATACCATTACTGTAATCACCGATCACCGGAACTTGCAGTGTCTAAAAACAGCCAAAGCCCAATCATCGTGCCAACTTCAATGGGCATTGTTCTTTGCCGAATTCGATTTTGTGATCACTTATCGACCAGGCTGTAAAAATGGCAAGGCAGATGCCTTATCCCAAATAGGAATGGAAGAAACATATGCAAACCCGGAGCCGGTGCCAATATTTCTGAACAAAGAATTCTTGGCATAACTACTTTACAGACACTAGAAGAAATTCATTTAAAAATCCAACAACTCTTCGATCCAGCAGCCCTACAGGACTGGGTAAGGAAAGGCCCGGATTACTCAGTCATCAATGATCTACCCTACTATCAAGGACGACTATTTCTACCACACAAGGAATTACAGGAACTTGTCATCTCCAATTATCATGATACCCTGATGGAAGGTCACCCAGGTATCGCAAAAACCGAAGCTAAAATTAAGAGACAATTGTGGTGGCTCACCTAGCGAAAAGATATTAAGTCATTTGTGATGTCTTGCGGCATCTGCGCCCTAAACAAAAGTCAGAAGAAAAAACCAGCTGGCCTTTTACAACCTTTGGATATTCCACCTACACCATGGCACACATTGTCTTTAGACTTTATTACAGATCTACCTCCATATAATGGGTTTAATACCATTCTAGTTATCGTGGATCTTTTTTCCAAGATGGCCCACTTTATTCCTTTGAAGGGATTACCTTCTGCTTCAATTCTGGCCAAGGAGTTCCTCGAAAACATTGTTCGAATACATGGGTTTCCTTCCGTATTGGTCTCTGACCGAGGTAGTCAATTCATTTCACATTTTTGGAAGAAATATTGCCAATTGGCGCAAATCGACGTAAGGTTATCAACCAGTCACCATCTCCAGACCGATGGTCAGACGGAGAGGACCAACCAGACCCTTGAACAGTACCTATGTTGCATGCTTCACCAGACCGAAAGTAATTGGAAAGATATTTTATGGATTTCCGAATATGCATACAATAACTCTGTACATTCAGGAACCAGACAAAGCCCCTTTTACACCATATATGGACACCACCCTCGAACCTCAGAACTCGATTCGCCTCAGCACTTAGAAATGCCCGCAGTTAGTCATTTGCATTCTACTATTACACAAGCCTTCAAGGAAGCAACAGAACATTTGAAGCAAGCAAAAGAGAAATACAAGAAAAATGCTGATCTACATAGAAGTGAAACTCCACAGTACCAAATTGGAGATCAGGTTTGGCTAGCTACAAAAACTCATACCTCTGAAAGGAACTCGGACTTTTAATCCTAGATATAGGACCTTACACCATTAAGGCCATTATCAACCCGGTGGCCGTCAAACTGGAATTACCCTCCAATATGCAAATTCATCCTGTCTTTCATGTTTCACTTTTAAAACCAGTTCAACCAGGAACAAGATTAACCAAACCACCAAACCCTATCTTGATAGATGGAGAACCTGAATTCGAGGTGAAAAACATCCTGGACTCCAAGGTGGTTAAATCAAAACTTTTTTACTTAATCGATTGGAAAGGTTACGGGCCACAGGAAAGGTCATGGGAGCCTAGTGACCACGTTCATGCACCTCGATTAGTGAAGAGATTCCATCGGAACTTCCCAGACAAACCAGGACCAAGGGGAAGAGCGACTTTAGGAGGGGCCTTGAGGGGGAGTGCTGTCATGATGCATACTCCCGGGCATCCAGACCACGTTCATCAGCCCTGGGACCAGGCATCATGTTGCTTTGAGAAAACCCAGCAACCCCTGCTAGGGGCTGTCTGGGTTCAGTCCTGGCGCCAATGGCGCCAGGCTCATATGGGACATCAGTCCTGGCGCCATAGGCTCATAAGTACACACTTACCTGATGCAGACCATGCTGCAAGAAGATCCAAGCCCATGTGAGGCCTGGAAGGGACTACTTTACCTTAGGGACTATTTTGTTACTCGGGTGTGTTCGGGGAGGAATACCTACTTGGGACTACTTCGGAGGCTATTTAAACCACGCCCAAAGAGCAGCACACGCTTCGCGTTATTCTGCATCCAGCAGGGTAACGCTCACCGTGCCAGCAGCAGCATCCAGCCTTCTGCCACGCCCGCCTCGAACCTGGAGCACCTAGAAAGAAGGAAAGAAGCAAAGTTTAGAACAAGAATATTACTTGATTTCTTACCTGATCCCGGATTCATCGCATCTTCAAACCTGAGGAAAGACTTTGTTTTAAACGCGTCGCATCGCCATCAGCAGCGCCGCGCCATACTCACCGTTCCACGCAGCATCTCTTCGATCCGGCGCTGTCTCCATCTTTACATCGCCAAATTCCGGAACCTAAGGGGGGACAAGAAACAACAAGGTGAGCAGAGAGAACAGACAGAGACAATCTCTTTAGCTGCCATATGCTTACCTGATTTTACCGCCTGAGGTATTATTCATCAGCACACCACCTCTTCTTATGCCGCACCTGTGAGAAAAGGAGAAAGCAGCAAGTTTAACCCTGGGCATTATTTACCGGACAGTGTTGGGTAACACAGACTTTTACCGGAGCTCTTTCAATTGTCAATCTTCTTATTGGGTCAAAGCTGCAAGATAAAAGAGGATTTGGACAGGAGTGAATTCCAGACATTTTGAACTCTTACGAACTATATACTTACGGCTCTTCGGCAGGACCTTTTTGAGTCAGGATTCGTCTATAACTCTTCCAATATCTTCAGGCCAGTGAAGTAACTGGTCATCAATGCGCCCCTGCGTACTTCGCAGGATGGAGGGCTCAACCTTCAAGAATATAAGGTAAGATTGCTGAGAGGGCACTTCAGTGGTGATAGAAGGGGAGGACAGTGGGGGTGCTATCACTTGAATCCACAAGTGGCTAAATCCATCTCTCCACTTGTAGGAGCATAGGGATATCGGTACCGGTAAGGACACTGGTGCCGGTAATCCCTTTGCGCCCTATTCTGAGTTCCCTTAGCGGGTCCCTTCCTTAATGCCTGGTTTTACCAGGCGTTATGGACGGGACCCGTTAAGAGACTTTAGAGCTAATAACGGTACCACAATTTCAAAGACCATGGCTAGTGGCCCATTTATATGTTGGAATATATAGTGGGCAAAGCCAAAGATTGTGGCCATTGGCCAGTATTGTGCTAAAGTCCATGGCTAGTGACTAACCAGTGGATATAATATACACTGGACACAGATGAAAGCAGTATCAACTGGTAAAGGCCAAAATCTATGGCTCGTAGCATTTTAGTGTTTTAAAATATTCAGTGCACATGGGTGAAAGTTGTGACCACTTTCCATAACAGAAGGCCATGACTAGTACCCATTCATGGGTTAAAATGCATTTGGCCATGCACACTGACCATGGTTGAAGGCCATGCTTAATGCCAGTTACTGTTGTACTGTAAATAGTGATGTCATCAGTCCTGTGATCTGTGCTGTCATCATTGTGGTCATAGGCTGCGCAATAGAGGGCACAAAGTTAAGGTGGCTATCGCTGAATTTCAGGGGTTCTGTTGCATTAAGTTCTCACCTTAATGTCCCTGCAACTAATGGCACAAAGTTAAGGTTGCTTTTGCTGAATTTCAGGGGTTCTGTTGCATTATGTTCTCACATTAACGTCCCTGCAACAAATGTTTTTTCCTTGAATATATGTATATATATATATATATATATATATATATATATACACATATATATATATATTCAGTAAAAAAAACTTTGTTAAAGGGATGTTATGGTTAAGTTGCGCCACTAAAAACCTATGAAATTCAGTGAAAAAACATTGTTAAAGGGACGTTATGGTTGAAAGTAAAACCGAAAAACCCCTGAAATTCGGCAGTTATGGTAAGATTAGCAACCATAACTCGCGCCGCCACCGTGCACTGCTAAGACTAACACCCAGGACATCAAAGATGACATCACTTATAAAGGACTGACTCACCCGCCAAAAACAAAATCAGGTGATTTCACCCGCCTTTGCGACACACATGGTTGAGAGCTATGATGACAATGACTCACTATTACGTGGAAAAGCTTAGTTACAAGAATAGTGGTATACGTTGGTAGATTATGAATTCCACAAACCATAGTAAAGATATTTTCTTTCCTACTCTTAGTCATAATATAGTTTTAATGGTTTTCAGGAAGGCGCTGAGCATTTCAATTAAAAAAAATCTATGTCTAAAATGAAAACAGTGCTATATAGCAACCAAATTACTAATTCCTTTCTTTTACAATTGCAGTGAAGCCCATTCTCCTGAATAGAAGCAGCCGATTTTGATTTACAAAGAACAACTAAGAAGCAAACTACTAATTTTTTAAAAAAAAGTAAAAAAAGAAAAAAAAGTAAGTAGATTGCACTGTACGGTGCATTCATGGTATTTCTGTGCCTAAAAATAGAGATTCTGCACCATTCTGACCAAAAATCCCCCCGTCTTAAACAGTGATCTCCTGTCAGAATGGCCCTCAAATTCGTATTTTTCGGCACACAAATTACCCAACTCAGCCGCTAGAATGTAGATGTTGTAGAACAAACAACTGTTTTAATTTTATAGCTTTACCTATATTATTTATTCTTCTCCACACCACCGGCTTACTTTTTTCTGTCATCTGAACCCCAGTTTAGTAACACATTAATTGAAGAATACCCATCCCTGGTAGTTCAACTTCCCAATTCACAATCACACACCATTACATACATCTTTATCATCTTACTCAAACAATCATGCACACAACACACATGCATTGCAGAAAACCCCAACCCATACCTTCTGTATTTTTTCAACAGACGCTACAGAATGCCCACCACAAAGCAACTCCGTAGAAAGGGACGCAGAAGTAGAGCAAATGAAAAGAAAAGTCTCCAACATAAACACCCATCTATAGCAGAATTTGTAAAAAACGTTGAAACACAACAGCTAATACAGTCATGTTGTGAAACAGAAGACGTTTCGAGTGCAAAAACTTTGCCTCCTCTATCACAAAGTAAAACGACCCAAAAAACTATTAACAGAAAATCAACTATCACTACAAATAAAACGTCTTCTATAAATCTTGATATAGTACAAGGTAAGCATACCAAGAAAAGTATATTAGCCAAAATGTTCCGTCACAAAGTCCTTCAAAATCTGATAAAAACAGGAGAGAAACCAGTTTCAACACTTCAAACCTATCGTAGGAAAGTAATCTTAGAAGCGTTGATAGACAGTGCAATTCTTCAATTCTTTCTCCAAAGAAACTTATTTATTGTTGTGTTAAACAGAATTAAACCACTAACAAAACTAATAACTAAACTTCAAAAAAGACTTCTCAATAAATGAAATGTGAACAGAAATAACTTCTTAAATATCTGTGGAGGTGAATGGAGTCACACTACAAGCACAGAACCATACTTTAATGAAGAAGCCTACAAACAAAAGCAAACAAATACAATTGCCATACATAGCAGTGGTCGAGGTTATGAAAAAGTTAATAATACCATAATGGAACAAGAAGTACTCCTTACAAAAATATGCCCTGAAAACTTAGATTTACCCCTCCATTCGACTGAATCAGAACATCTAATTTACACATGGCCATGCACGTCAATGTGTAACATTCCCAAAAAAATGTTTAAATCTTTACGCCTATTCCTCAATCAATATGTGAAAAGCAAAGACAAAATCTAAATTAAAATAATGCAAAGTATGGATGCTTGTCCAGTACGCAAGCACACAGGACTGCAAGGACTTTCGTTGGCCTGCATATCAGGAGCTACTTGCAAAACAACCTTCCATGATATCAAAAGGATATCAACACATCATGCAAGTATAAGAAATCTAGTTTATACACTGTATTATGCAAAAAGTCCTGCTTTAGCACTAGCCAATTTAAATAACATTCTTCTACATGGTACACCAAAAGACCTACTAGAAGAAATCGAGTATATACAGAAAAAATATTTTGGAAATGAAACCCACTTACAAGATGAAATAGCTATCAACCAACTTCGTAAGAAATCTGCACATGGCAACCTTTCACTACACACATACAAAAAAGAAATACTAAAATTTCAAAGCACTTCAGCTGAAGTACCAAACCACGTGTGTGTATGTTGCCGCAGAACGTGTTATAAAAGTAACACAAAAACTATAGACCTTTCATACAAAATAGAAGACAATGAAGATTCTAAATGGTTTGAATTAGCTCTCTACTTTATAGCAGAAAAGAAATATGAAATTACTGACCCCATAATACTTTGCAGTTACTGCACTACCAAACTTGACAACAACCAAACTCCTTCACGTGCTATCTCAAATAACTTGGAATTACATCCACTACCAAAACTCCTTCAAAAACTTAATTTATATGAGGGCATCATAATTCAAACAGTTCATCCATTTCAAGCAATAATACGCCTTCAACCAAAAACTGCAAAATTACCTCCCTCTGAATTAGTGAAAGGTATTCTTGGAAAAGTAGTGTATTTACCATTAGATCTAAAAGAAAATGTGCACACTCTAGGAGTGCAACGTCCAATGCAACAATCTTTAATTATCTTGGTAAATGGAGTACCTACAAAAGACAAAAAAATTTGGCCACAACTGGTAGATTTACATAAAGTTAGAGAAGCCCTGCAATATCTCAAAGAGAATAATGATTATTACAAAGAAATTAATATCGAAGAAAACTTGAAAGATACAACTGAAATAATTCAAGAGACACAAGAAACTGGTCAATTTGAGCTCCTAGATCCTGCTACAATAGCAAACACTTTAGACCATTATACAATTCACCCATTGCACTCTAATGACACCATAGAGGATGCACTGGAAACGTACCAAATGCGTCAAACAAAAGGATCACCAATCAGCATATGGGAAAAAAGTATAGAAGCACATGCTTTTCCTCTACTCTTTCCCACTGGCAAAGGAGGAAGATACGATGATAGACCTGTTCAAATATCAGCATCAGAATATCGCTCATTACGAATGTATTCTAAAGATCCCAGATTTCAAAAAAATGTGGAATACATATTCCACCTACTCTTTGAAAGTGAACTAGCAACTTTATGTTACGGAGTTGCACACATATTAAAATCAGGATCACACATTCAAAATATGACAGCCACACAATTATTACAAAAGGTTCAACAAAAAGATGAGGTTTTACAGACAAATCTTACAAATCTATTAGCAAATATGCGAGGTACTAAAGAGTACTGGTTTCGACGCCATGGAGATGTACGTTGTATGATCAGAAACCTTGGCCCACCCACTTGGTTTGTTACATTAAGTTGCGCAGAATATGCATGGGAAGATTTACATGCTTTCCTACGCATATCAAACGAAAACAAAACAAACATAGATATACTAACACCTGGAGAACTTTGTTCTCAGGATCCTGTTAATGTTTCTAGATATTTTCACCATCGCTTCATTGCTATGCTACATTTTATTTGTAATAAAACTGTTCCTCCCCTTGGAGAAGTGCAACACTTCTTTTGGAGAAAAGAATACCAAGCCAGAGGAGCGCCACATGTCCACATGCTTTTATGGATTCAAGATGCTCCTAAATTTGGTCAAGACAGTGAAGCCACTGTTTTACAGTTTATTGAAAAATATGTCACTTGTGAAATTCCGTCAGAATCCACAAATAGTGATCTTCATGCAAAAATCTTACAATTCCAAAGACACAAATGTGGCAAATATTGTCGTCGCAAATACAAAAACAAAGGGAAATACTACACCAAATGCCGATTTGGTTTCCCTAGACCAGTTACAAATACAGGTCAAGTGAACAACCTCATGTCTTCAGTTAGACATAGTGTTAAAGGTAAGCCACCTAAAAATACATATTGCATAAAAAGAAAAGAAGAAGAAAAATATATCAATGCTTACAATGCAATCATTGCCCACTTATGGAATGCAAACATAGATGTGCAGTATATTGCAGACAATTCTACTGCAGTTGTACGATATTTCACAGCATACTTACCCAAATCAGAAAAGACAGAGCTCGAAGACCTCTGGAATGACCTGTCATCAGATAAAAGAGAGTCTCAGAAATTATACAGCTTGTGCATAAAAATGCTGTCCCATAGAGAATGTGGATCCTATGAAGCAGCTGATAGATTAACTGGTACTGCATTGTATGGTAAATCTGCAAATATAGTATGGCTAAGTCTTGGTCCAGCTAAATCTAGAAAAAGAGTTCTAAAATCATACGAAGATATAGAAACAATAGCCAAACATGATCCCAACAGCCAAGACATTTTAAAAAACAATTTATTGGACACATACTACCCAAACAGGAGTACCACTTTGGAAACCATGTGTCTATACCACATAGCCCCAAACTACACATACAAAAATAATATAAAACCTGATGAGCAAAACCGTAAATACAAAGTGACAAACTGTGATGGGAGCTTAGTAAAACTCACCAAACCAAATTTAATTAATCATATCAAATTGTCATTAAAGACTCCTCACCATAAAGAATTATATTACGTGTCCCTGCTACAACTCTTCAAACCATGGAGAAAAGAAGAAGAAATACTAGATACCTATGACTCATATGAAGACGCTTTCAAAGCCAATGAAAGCACTATAACAGATGTAAACTTTGCACAGTACAAAACAATGTTGCACAATGAACAGCAACACGAAGAGGAACTCCAGGCCCAACTAGATAAGGACCCTCCTGACAGTAGGCAACCTTCTGTCACAGGAAGCTAAGAACCGCTGGGAGAACCACTAATAACAAATGAGGCAGAATTAGCTATGATAGAAGTAGAAAACACCATGTGTCACTATGAAGATAAAGAAGACTTAACTACACTACAATCAAAACTAAACAAAGAGCAACATAGCATTTTTCAAGAAATAACAAAAGAAATTGCACATGGTGTGCAACATGAAAACAAAGAATGCACCTGCCAAAATTACAAACCAATACTAATGTATGTCAGTGGTGAAGCTGGTTCTGGCAAAACATTCCTAATCAAAATCATCAGTAAGTTCCTTCAACAATTGACAAACAACAAACTGTCAGCTGTTGTCACTGCCCCCACAGGTTTAGCTGCCTACAACATAGGCGGTGTCACTTTACACCAATTACTACTCCTGCCAGTAGAACACCAAAACAAATTAGATTATTACAAACTTTCTGCAGAAGCTGCAATGGAAGTACGCAGAGTATTGAAACAAATGAAAATGCTACTAATAGATGAAGTGAGCATGGTGTCCAACCTAATGTTGGCTTTGATTCACCTCAGATTACAAGTACTCAAAACAAACTATGAAGAGCTATTTGCAGGAAAACACATCATTGTTTTCGGAGATCTTCTTCAATTGACACCTGTAAAAGGTGAGCCTATTTTTAAAACATTAGGACACAAACTCTGCCGTAAAACTGTTGGCAGCATTGGAAATGTCAACCTTTGGCAACATTTCCAATACAGAGAATTAACAGAAAACATGCGCCAATCTGCAGATCTCACTTATGCCAACATCTTAAAAAGTATCAGAGTTGGTATACTTTCTAGAGAAGCAGAAGCAATATTGTAAACCCGGCACATTCATGCACTTTATGGTGATAATGCATGTGCTACAGATGTTATGGAACAATTAGCCCACAAAAATGTCAATTGTATGGCCTTAATGCCAACTCTTGCAAGCTGTTTCAAATTCAATGAAATAATGTTAAGCAAAGAAATGCAACCAATTATGGAAATTAGCGCCACAGACAAACTAGATCTACATGGAATGACGCTACCCATGTGTGACCAAGCCACTGCAAGAATAAATAGTTTAGAAAAATCAATCTCAAACACAGCAGGCTTGGAAAAGATATTAAAATTATCCTTAAATTGCAGAGTAATGCTTAAACGTAACCTTGACGTGGACCAAGGACTAGTTAATGGAGCACTTGGTACAGTTGTTGGCTTTCAAACATACCCACGTGACAACAAAATTCAGTTTGTCAATATTCTCTTTGACAGACTTTCAGAAGTAAAAAGAATAGGACGCTCAACAGCTCGATTCCTTCTCTTCAAAGACATGTATGTACGCAGAGAACAATTTTCTCTAACTCTTGCATACGCAGTCACCATTCATAAATCACAAGGTCTTACTCTAGACAAAGCAATGATAGACATTGGTAACACAGTCTTTAAAGAAGGCATGAGCTACGTAGCACTGTCACGCCTACGTACAATTGACGGTCTATTTCTAATAAACTTTGATGCAAGTAAAGTAAACGCTGATATTCCTTGCATTTTAGAATACAATAGACTTCCTTCACTATACACCCCCATCTACAAACATATCCTGTTCCACAAAAAGGAACATTTTCTAAAAGAAAAGTAAATCAAACAGAAATGCAACAGGATGTCACTGCAAATCCTCCAAAGAGACTAAAAGAAACTAAAACTTCATCAAGTACCACAAGCAAAAACGAATCAATTAGGCAAAGTAAACTAGGTACTTCTTTAAAGAAGGAAGACAAACTCCAAAAAAAGCAGTTAGATACAGAACTACCTGGACCATTTAAATTCTCAAATATAGTTGGTGTAAGTTGCTACGCAAATGTAGCAATGAATATTCTATTTCAATTACCACCAATTGTTGACAACATTTACTTACACAGTACAGACCCATTGTGTTTGCAAATGTTAGTACTTCACAGAAATGCAGCAAACAATCCTGACAACACGTATAGTGTTTTTAGAATAAGACGACAATTGGACTACTGTGCTGGAATGGTGAAATTCACTACAAACTCACAGGAAGATCCACAAAAATGTCTAATGTACTTACTATTAGTACTGGAAAACAAAAACATACCTATAAATGAAATCTTCCAGATTTCATACATGTGGAAACATACATGCACTCTCTGCAACAATGTGACACAAGAACAAATCCCCAATGAGCGCTTTGTCTATATATCAATACCTAATTGTGAATCCATTCCATTTCAGCAACTTGTACAAAATGCAAACCATGGTAGATTATGTTCTACCTGCAATTTGGATAATCGCTCCACGTTACTAATAGAAAACACATAGTAAATACGTAATACTAATGCTTCTACGTTACAATGCAGATGGTACGAAAAACAACTGCAAGCTGACTGGATTCACACATGGTCAAATTTCACTTGGTAGGAAAACCTTCACAACAATAGGTATAATCTACCACGCAGGAGCCACAACCAACTCAGGGCACTACACTGCATGCATAAAAAAAAAATGTGGATGGTTTGAATGTAATGATAGTACCGTTACTCTAAAGCAGAGATTACCAGCTAATCTTACAAACGCGTATTTAATGTTCTTAAAACCAAAATTTGATAACTGAACTGTACTTAAACCTTAAGTACACTTGTAGTAAAAAAATATAAACTGTCACAATATTTCAAAACCTATCTAACTGCCCAAAGATTCTACAACAACTAATCAGATAAATTAATACCACTCAAATAGAGCAAAAAATAGACAGTTAGAATCCGCCAATTGGTATCTAACTGTCCCAAAATTTACAAATATGCATACAGATAAATCAATACCACGAAATTATATCAAAACATAAACAGTTAGAATACGCCAACTTAACCATAACTACATGGCCGCTACCGCGGCCATGTAGTATATATATATATATATATAAATATATATATATATATATATTACACTGCCACGATAGTGTCAGTGTAGTTATGGCTAAGTTGGTGTTTCCATAGGAAGAGCACTTTTTGGGCGGCTTATAACTTCGCGCCCTCTGGACGAATCCTCATCAAACTTTGCAAAAAAAAGTATATGGCCCACTGTGAATTTTTTTTGCAAAGTTTGGTGAGGATTCGTCCAGGGGGGGGAAAAGTTATAGGGGGGTCTCAAAATCTCTGTTTTTTCCCATAGACTGAATAGGAAAAAAATGCTGCTCACGCCTACAGCCCAAACCGCGGGACGGATTTTCACCAAATTTGGACCAGGAGCAGCGGCTTGGTCCTGAAAGCAAATTTGGTGAAAATCCGTCCAGTAATTTTTTTTAAAATTACCAAAAAGTAGGTAAAAAAAAATTAGTTATATCTGTGTTCGCTTCGCGGACACACTTCTCTGTTCGCTCCGCGGACAGGACGGTGATTGGGCAAGCAGCTTGTGTGATGTCCACGGACATCTGAAGTGCTCTCTCATTGGATGCGGTGAAAGCGTGCAGTGCGTCTGGCTTCAGAGACGCCCGCCATCTTTCTTTCCCACATGAGAGGCTTTGTCAGGTCAGCAGGAGCGTGTCTGTCTCCTGTTCCTCCCACCCCCGCTCATGCCCCGTGTCTGCCCCACCCGCCGCTCATGCCCCGTGTGTCCTTTCTGTCACTCCCACCCCTGCTCATGCCCCGTGTGTCCTTCCTGTCCCCTCCACCCCAGCTCATGCTCCGTGTCTCCCCTGTTCCTCCAGCCCCCCCCGCTCACGCCATTGCACAATGTGGCCAGCGGAGGGCCGAGGAGGGTGATCTGCCGCACAAACTCATGTCCGTGTTTTGATTTGTCTCCTGACATACATCCCCCCCGCTCATGCCCCGTGTGTCTCTCTCCCTCCCCCCACCCCCCGCTCATGCCCCATGTGTCTCTCCCCTCCCCCCACCCCCCGCTCATGCCCCGTGTGTCTCTCTCCCTCCCCCCACCCCCCGCTCATGCCTCGTGTGTCTCTTCCCTCTCCTCCACCCCCCGCTCATACCCCGTGTGTCTCTTCCCCCCACCCCCTGCTCATGCCCCGTGTGTCTCTTCCCTTCCCCCCACCCCCGCTCATGCCCCGTGTGTCTCTTCCCTCCCCCCACCCCCGCTCATGCCCTGTGTGTCTCTTCCCTCCCCCACCCCCTGCTCATGCCCCGTCTGTCTCTCCCCTCCCCCCACCCCCCAATCAAGCCCCGTGTGTCTCTCTCCCAACCTCCCACCCCCCGCTCATGCCCTGTGTGTCTCTCTCCCGACCCAACACCCCCCGCTCATGCCTGTGTGTCTCTCTCCCTCCCCCCGCCCCCCGCTCATGCCCCTTGTGTCTCTCTAATGCCCCCCCACCCCCGCTCATGCCCCATGTGTCTCTCCCCCTCCTCTACCCCCGCTCATGCCCCATGTCTGTCTCCTGTTGCCCCCACCCCCTGCTCATGCCCCGTGTCTGTCTCATGTTGCCTGCCACACCCCGCTCATGCCCCGTGTCTGTCTCTGTTGGTCCCCCCACCCCCCGTTCATGCCCCATGTCTGTCTCTTGTTCCCCCCCACCCCCCCGCTCATGCCCCGTGTCTGTCTCCTGTTCCCCCAACCCCCGCTCATGCCCTGTGTCTCTCCTGTTGCCCCCCGCTCATGCCCCGTGTCTGTCTCCTGTTGCGCCCCACCCCCCGTTCATGCCCCGTGTCTGTCTCCTGTTGCCCCCCACCCATGCCCCGTGTCTGTCTCCTGTACCCTCCACCCCCGGCTCATGCCTCCTGTCTGTCTCCTGTTGCCCCCCACTCCCCGCTCATGCCCCGTGTCTGTCTCTGTTGTTCCCCCCACCCCCCGCTCATGCCCTGTGTCTGTCTCCTGTCACCCCACCCTCTCATGCCCCTTGTCTGTCTCCTGTTGCCCCCACCCCCTGCCACGTGTCTGTCTCCTGTACCCCCCCACCCCCACTCATGCCCCGTGTCTCTCTCCTGTTGCCCCCCACACCCCTGCTCATGCCCCGTGTCTGTCTTCTGTTCCCCCCACCCCCCCGCTCATGCCCCGTGTCTGTCTCCTGTTCCCCCACCCCCCACTCAAGCCCTGTGTCTGTCTCCTGTTGCCCCCCACCCATGCCCCGTGTCTGTCTCCTGTACCCTCCACCCCCGGCTCATGCCCTCTGTCTGTCTCCTGTTGCCCCCCACCCCCGCTCATGCCCCGTGTCTGTCTCCTGTTGCCCCCTACCCCCCGCTCATGCCCCGTGTCTGTCTCCTGTTCCCCCACCCCTCGCTCATGCCCCGTGTCTGTCTCCTGTTCTCCCCTCCACCCGCTCATGCCCCGTGTCTCTCTCCTATTGGCCACACCCCCGCTCATGCCCCGTGTCTGTCTCCTGTTCCCCCCACCCCTCGCTCATGCCCCGTGTCTGTCTCCTGTTCTCCCCTCCACCCGCTCATGCCCCGTGTCTCTCTCCTATTGGCCCCACCCCCCGCTCATGCCCCGTGTCTGTCTCCTGCTGCCCCCCACCCCCTGCTCATGCCCCGTGTCTCTCTGTTGTTCCCCCACCTCCCGCTCATGCCCCGTGTCTGTCTCCTGTTCCCCCCACCAGCCGCTCATGCCCCGTGTCTGTCTCCTGTTCCCCCCACCCCTCGCTCATGCCCCGTGTCTGTCTCCTGTTCTCCCCTCCACCCGCTCATGCCCCGTGTCTCTCTCCTATTGGCCCCACCCCCCACTCATGCCCCGTGTCTGTCTCCTGTTCCCCCCACCCCTCGCTCATGCCCCGTGTCTGTCTCCTGTTCTCCCCTCCACCCGCTCATGCCCCGTGTCTCTCTCCTATTGGCCCCACCCCCCGCTCATGCCCCGTGTCTGTCTCCTGTTGCCCCCCACCCCCTGCTCATGCCCCGTGTCTCTCTGTTGTTCCACCACCCCCCGCTCATGCCCCGTGTCTGTCTCCTGTTCCCCCCACCACCCGCTCATGCCCCGTGTCTGTCTCCTATTGCCCTCCGCCCATGCCCTGTGTCTGTCTCCTGTGCCCCCCACACCCTGCTCATGCACCGTGTCTGTCTCCTGTTCCCCCCACCCCCGCTCATGCCCCGTGTCTCTCTCCTGTTGCCCCCCACCACCGCTCATGCCCCGTGTCTTCCTCTTGTCCCCCCTCCTATGATGCCCCTTGTTGACCTCTTGTTCCACCCAACCCCCGCTCATGCCCCGTGTCTCCCTTCTTTCCCCCCCACCCCCCGCTCATGCCCTGTGTCTGCACTGTTGGAGCAGGGCAGACACGGGGCATGAGCTAGGGTGGGGGCTCCACCTTGCCCTACTCAAGCTCATGCCCCGTGTCTCTCCTGTTCACCCCCACCCCCGCTCATGCCCCAGGTGTCTCTCTAACTCCCCCCCACCCCCCGCTCATGCCCCATGTGTCTCTCCCCCACCCCCCCACGCATGCTGCGTGTGTCTCTCTCCCTCTACCCCAGCCCCGCTCATGCTCTGTGTGTCTCTCTCCCTTCCCCCACCCCCCGCTCATGCCCCGTGTGTCTCTCTCCCTCCACCCACCCCCCGCTCATGCCCCGTGTGTCTCTCCCCTCCCCCCCACCACCCGCTCATGCCCCGTGTGTCTCTCCCCTCCGCCCCCACCCCCCGCTCATGCCCCATGTCTCTCTTCCTTAACCCCACTCCCCGCTCATGCCCCGTGTGTCTCTCTCCCTCTCCCTCACCCCCCGCTCATGCCCCGTGTCTGTCTCCTGTCTCCCCTCACCCCCCGCTCATGCCCCATGTCTGTCTCCTGTTGCCCCCCACACCCCCGCTCATGCCCCGTGTCTGTCTCCTGTTCTACCCACCCCGTGCTCATGCCCCGTGTCTGTCTCCTGTTCCCCCACCCCTGCTCATGCCCCGTGTCTGTCTCCTGTTCCCCCCCACCCCCTGCTCATGCCCCTTGTCTGTCTCCTGTTCCCCCTACCCCCCGCTCAGGCCCCGTGTCTGTCTCCTGTTCACGCCAACCCCCGCTCATGCCCCGTGTCTCTCTCCTGTTGCCCCCCACCACCGCTCATGCCCCGTGTCTTCCTCTTGTCCCCCCCTCCTATGATGCCCCTTGTTGACCTCTTGTTCCCCCCACGCCCCGCTGATGCCCCGTGTCTTCCTTCTGTCCCCCCCCACTCCTCGCTGATGCCCTGTGTCTTCCTCCTGTTCCCTCCCACCCCCTGCTCATTCCCCATGTCTTCCTCTTGTCCCCCCTTCTATGATGCCCCGTGTCTACCTTCTTTCCTCCCCACCCCCCGCTCATGCCCCGTGTCTCCACTGTTGGAGCAGGGCAGACATGGGGCATGAGCCGGGGTGGGGGCCCCACCTTGCCCTACCCCCGCTCATGCCCCGTGACTCTCCTGTTCACCCCCACCCCCGCTCATGCTCCGTGTCTGTCTCCCTTCTTTTCCCCCCCTCATGGCCTGTGTCTCCCCTGTTCACCCCCACCCCGCTCATGCCCCATGTGTCTCTCTCCCTCCCCCACCCCCCGCTCATGCCCCGTGTGTATCTCCCCTCCCCCCACTCCCCGCTCATGCCCCAAGTGTCTCTCTCCCTCCCCCCAGCCCCCGCTCATGCCCCGTGTGTCTCTCTCCCTCCCTCCCACCCCCCGCTCATGCCCCGTGTCTCTCTCCCTCCCCCCACCCCCGCTCATGCCCCGTGTCCGTCTCCTGTTGCCCCCACCCCCGCTCATGCCCCGTGTCTGTCTCCCCCCACCCCCGCTCATGCCCCGCGTCTGTCTTCTGTTCCCCCCTTTCATGCCCTGTGACTGTCTCCTGTTCTCCCCACCCGCCGCTCATGCCCTGTATCTGTCTCCTCTTCCCTCACCCCCCGCTCATGCTCCATGTCTGTCTCCTGTTGCCCCCCACGCCCCCCGCTCATGCCCGTGTCTGTCTCCTGTTCTCCCCACCCCCTGCTCATGCCCCGTGTCTCTCTCCTGTTGCCCCCCACCCCCGCTCATGCCCCGTGTCTGTCTCCTGTTCCCCCTACCCCCCGCTCATGCCCCGTGTCTGTCTCCTGTTCCCCCACCCCTGCTCATGCCCCGTGTCTGTCTCCTGTTCCACCCCACCCCCTGCTCATGCCCCGTGTCTCTCTCCTGTTGCCCCCCACCCCCGCTCATGCCCCGTGTCTGTCTCCTGTTCCCCCTGCCCCCCGCTCATGCCGCGTGTCTGTCTCCTGTTCCCGCCACCCCCCACTCATGCCCCGTGTCTCTCTCCTGTTGCCCCCCACCACCGCTCATGCCCTGTGTCTTCCTCTTGTCCCCCCTCCTATGATGCCCCTTGTTGACCTCTTGTTCCCCCCACTCCCCGCTCATGCCCTGTGTCTTCCTCCTGTCCCCCCCACTCCTCGCTGATGCCCTGTGTCTTCCTCCTGTTCCCTCCCACCCCCTGCTCATGCCCCATGTCTTCCTCTTGTCCCCCCTCCTATGATGCCCCGTGTCTCCCTTCTTTCCTCCCCACACCCGCTCATGCCACGTGTCTCCACTGTTGGAGCAGGGCAGACATGGGGCATGAGCGGGGGTGGGGGCCCCACCTTGCCCTACCCCGCTCATGCCCCGTGACTCTCCTGTTCACCCCCACCCGTGCTCATGCTCCGTGTCTGTCTCCCTTCTTCCCCCCCCCTCATGGCCCGTGTCTCCCCTGTTCACCCCCACCCCCGCTCATGCCCCGTGTGTCTCTCTCCCTCCCCCACCCCCCGCTCATGCCCCGTGTGTATTTCCCCTCCCCCCACCCCCGCTCATGCCCCAAGTGTCTCTCTTCCTCCCCCCAGACCCCGCTCATGCCCCGTGTGTCTCTCATACTCCCCCCACCCCCCGCTCATGCCCCGTGTCTCTCTCCCTCCCCCCACCCCCGCTCATGCCCCGTGTGTCTCTCTAACACCCCCTCACCCCACGCTCATGCCCCGTGTCTGTCTCCTGTTGCCCCCACCCCCGCTCATGCCCCGTGTCTGTCTCCCCCCACCCCCGCTCATGCCCCGCGTCTGTCTTCTGTTCCCCCCTTTCATGCCCCGTGACTGTCTCCTGTTCTCCCCACCCGCCGCTCATGCCCTGTATCTGTCTCCTCTTCCCCCACCCCCGCTCATGCTCCATGTCTGTCTCCTGTTGCCCCCCATGCACCCAGCTCATGCCCGTGTCTGTCTCCTGTTCTCCCCACCCCCCGCTCATGCCCCGTGTCTGTCTCCTGTTCCCCCCACCCCCCGCTCAGGATACAAAGATGTTAAAACACTATGATTGATTAGAGATATGACGTGTGTTGACATATTTCTAAATTTATTATCATTATATTTTTTCCCTACATGTTCAACATCTTTTTGGATCTATTTGGGGTATGTGTTTTGCTTTATTTTGAATTTTCGATTGTATCTATATCTATGTGTATTGCGATGAATGTTTAATGTTTACATTATGCAGATTCTGCACTCACTTCAGTACAGCCCTGAAGATGGTCTCAGACCGAAATGCATTGGCATATGTACTATTGTGAATAATTGACCTATGGATTTTGAGTTGCCTCGTAATATCAGAAATATAAAACCAAGGAATGTGAATTAAACATTTTTCTTGGAAAACGTTGTATCATTTGGAAGTATATTTTGTTTGACATTTAATTATTTCACGCAAGAACTTTATATGATTGAGCAACCTTATTTAAGGTCAACTGAGAAGCACCAGTCTTAAGTACGGTATTTTTACCTTACTTTTTCTTGCAATTGTATTTAGAGCGATCCGGATGCCACAGGATCACTTATAGACTGGTAGCTCCAGGTTAAAACATCACACATTTTCTCTGGGTGAACTTTATTTATATAAAAAGTCCCAACCATTGTGGTGCCCACCTTCACATTGTATTTCTGTAACTTGGTCTAGGCATATCCAAGGTGGAGGCACACAACTTTTTAAGAACTTCTTTGGACTTTCTCTACAGTACCATAATCATCAAGAAATAATGTCATTTGCGGACATTGAAGGCTTAACGACAAATAGGGCGGATACGCTAGGCTTCACAGCCGAAGAGGCGAACGAAATCCTAGGTCTCATTACCGACAGTGGATTCAGTGCAACAAGTAACAAGAAACAGGATCCAACTAGCCAAATAAAACAACTAGAATATCTGATAAGAAAGGAGATCAATCGTAAACTACATGCGATAACACTGGGGAGATATCATAAAAGTCAAAGAATACCGAGAGGCCTGCGTCTACAATTAAGGCCCACCTTATGCAGAGAGAGTAAAGCTTTCGTAAAGAAATGGGAGGCTATACTAAATAAATGCTCTTTGGATCTGATTTTATTAACCATACAAGAACTGGTCAAAGACCTGAAAGATCTGGGAGAGGAGATCTTAGAACTTGAGAAGTCTTTAGTAGCTACACTAAATAGAGAAGAAGTAGATTCCATCTTGGAGGATATCAACAAAAAATTATCTGGGTACAAGACGGATTTAGAAGCCAAAAAAATCCGAAAATTCAAACGGGATACTTACGATTATCTAAAAGATGAAGTTTATACATGGATGGATAAATATGGTCCTCCACTAAGGCAACCAAAACAAAACTTCACAAGTGAGACATCTAGTTCTGGAACTGATACTGAGAGAGAAACACAGAATCAAGAAGAAGAAGCTACACCAGGAACATCAAGTACAGCAGGCACAACGGAAACATTAAATAGAGAAAGGGAGCCTTTTTTAGGATCAGGAAGAAGAGAACAAGAAGGGGGAAAAGGAAGGCAAAAGCCGAATACGAGACAACAACAGAGGAGAACATAGTGATTAATTTGTCCTCCAGAAATCTAACCCTGTCTGAAATCAAAACATTACAAAAGGGACTCAGTTTTGTGCCTACATACGACAGCACCCTATTTGATTCTAAGATTGAACTATATAAATTGGTGCGAAAAATGAAACTGAAAGTCTTCTTTAGTGAATTAGAAGAAGAGAATCCTAGAGACATAGAAGATTCAGATTTCAAAGAATTCCGAGGAAAGAGCATCTTTATCCCTCCAATAACAGTCCCCTCGGTGGACATCTTCCAGAAACAGGTCACAAGAGACCTTGAGAAAATCAAATTCAGACACTCGAGAAATCAGAACATGAAACCTCATGAGTTAGAACTCATTAAAAACTTATATGGAGACGACAAGATAACAATACGGTCTGCTGATAAAGGAGGAGGCTTAGTTCTACTCAATACCAGCGATTATGAAGAAGAATGTTATAGACAGCTTGGGGACATCAACACCTATGCGTTATTAGACACAGATCCTACAGAGGAGATTCGGGGCAATTTGGACAAACTTTTGGAAAGAGCAGAAGAATTGGAATGGATAAATCATAATACAAAGAAATTTCTGACAAATACTCATCCAAAAATACCACATTTTTATACTCTTCCGAAGATACATAAGGATACACAGAAACCTCCGGGAAGACCTATAGTAGCCGGAATTAACAGCATCCTCGAACCACTCGGTAAATACATCGATTATTTTTTACAACCTTTGATTCAAAAAACAAGTTCCTATATTAAAGATTCTACTCATTTCCTACAATACCTAAGAACTGTTCCATTCAACAACAACAATATCTGCTTCACAATAGACGTCAAAAGCTTATATACATCGATTCCCCATGACTTGGGCAGAGAAGCGGTGGAGTGGATGCTCCTGAGGGAAGGAGAAATAGCTGCACAAAAAGAGTTCATCATGGGACTGTTGGAATTCATTAGTAACAATTCATACTTCCAATTCAAAGACGAATTTTACCTACAGGTTGCAGGCACTGCCATGGGAGCAACCATGGCCCCTTCATATGCAAATTCCTTCATGCACAAGTTCGAAACAGATCATGTCCTGACAAACAACTTATGGAATCAAGATCTCATCATTTGGATCCGGTACATAGATGATATTTTTGGCATCTGGAAGAGCACAGAATCACAACTATTAGAATTTTTTGGATATATCAATAACATAGACCCGCGGATACAGTTCACATACGAATATTCACGTGAATCCATTCACTTTCTAGACGTTGAGATCACTGTCACAGAAACAGAATATCAAACTACTATCTATCGGAAAAGCACAGATAGGAACAGTCTGCTACACAGACTAAGTTTTCATCAACCGAGTCTGATCAAGAACTTACCTTACAGTCAATTGCTTCGAGTGAAAAGGATTGTGAGTAACCAGAGTGAATACGAAAGAGCTGTAAAAGAGATGGGTAAGAAATTTCTGGCCCGCGGTTATTCAACAGAGGAAGTTACATCAGCAGAAATACGCACGGTTTCACAGGATAGAGAAGAGCTACTCAAACCCAAAATACACAAACAAGATATTTGTCCTCCACTGGTGTTTGTATCGAAATATTCACGCCAAAGTAATCGGATTAAGTCAATCATAAAGAAGAATTGGAACACTGTAACATGCGACAAGAGGGTAGAACACCTGTTTAAAGAACCCCCAACATTTGCTTACCAGAGAAGTTCCAATTTGAAAGATAGATTAGTCCACACTAGACCCCCACAAAAGAAGAGAAGCACAGACCGCATAGGTACATTTCCATGCCTCAACTGCAGCAACTGTGGATATATCATGAAAGGACAAACCATAAATCACCCATATACTGGAGAAAAAATTAAACTGAAATGCTATGCCACATGTGACACGGCAGGAATTATATATGGAATTAAATGTCCCTGTGGTTTATACTACGTCGGACAAACACAACGTACAGCAAAGATCAGGTGGAACGAACACAGATCTTGCATCAGGAACAAGACTGCAAGCTCTGCAGTAGCAAGACACTGGCAGAGTAAACAACACAATCTGGCACAGATCAAATTTGTAGTCCTGGAAAGAGTCCAAAGAAGAGAAAGACATGAGGATCTACAGAAAAGAATTGATCAACGAGAAACGTTCTGGATAGACAGACTAAGTTCCCTCACACCAAAGGGAATCAACGAAGAGATTAATTATATGTGTTTTCTCTAAAAAAGTTAGATTCATGGTTTCTTCGGATGGAGAAGCGTTATGAACTGATATTTAGACACAACTGAGGACACATGGCAAATATGTGATTGAGCTTGATGACGGATTTTTGTTTTGTTTTCTGTATTTTACATAAACATGCACTAATTGCACATTATCAAATGAATATATAAAAATACGTGTATGGGTCACATGATCCACTCCATATAACCAGGTTCTAACCTAATTGAATACTTATATGTGTTGACATTTACAGAACAGGTGCATGGTTATAGAATGAAGTCACGTGTATTGTTTCACTAATTGCTTAGACTTTCTCCTCCCCATTCCACACAAGTTAATTTCATCATTAGTAACACACCACATACACACACCTTGTAGCCATGGGAACAGTCCCGCCCCCCTGCGCCTACGTAGGGCGGTGGGTCCCGAGGCGTACGGGCGTACGTGCTGCTGCCCGACGCCCCGCCTAGGTTCCCATGACTACCCTTAAAAGCATTATTGGCCGCGCGTAGTTCACTTTCGCCTTCACAGCGAGCGCGATCGGTCCTGCGCGCGAAACATACGTGAGCAGGTAAGAACCTCTCTGGCTCAAATAGTCATATTCTTGGATATAGCGATAGTAATAGTAATACTTATTACCCCTCTGATAATTAACAGGAATATTGGAGACGTTCTACGAACGCATTTCACAGGGGAGGACAACTCACAATTAGCAGGTACAGTGCACGGGATACAAAGATGTTAAAACACTATGATTGATTAGAGATATGACGTGTGTTGACATATTTCTAAATTTATTATCATTATATTTTTTCCCTACATGTTCAACATCTTTTTGGATCTATTTGGGGTATGTGTTTTGCTTTATTTTGAATTTTCGATTGTATCTATATCTATGTGTATTGCGATGAATGTTTAATGTTTACATTATGCAGATTCTGCACTCACTTCAGTACAGCCCTGAAGATGGTCTCAGACCGAAATGCATTGGCATATGTACTATTGTGAATAATTGACCTATGGATTTTGAGTTGCCTCGTAATATCAGAAATATAAAACCAAGGAATGTGAATTAAACATTTTTCTTGGAAAACGTTGTATCATTTGGAAGTATATTTTGTTTGACATTTAATTATTTCACGCAAGAACTTTATATGATTGAGCAACCTTATTTAAGGTCAACTGAGAAGCACCAGTCTTAAGTACGGTATTTTTACCTTACTTTTTCTTGCAATTGTCTCCTGTTCTCCCCATCCCCCGCTCATGCCCCGTATTTGTCTCCTGTTCCCCCCACCACCCACCCCTGCTCATGCCCCGTGTCTGTCTCCTGTTCTCCCCACCCCCCCGCTCATGCCCTGTGTCTGTCTCCTGTTCTCCCCACCCCCCGCTCATGCCCCGTGTCTCTCTCCTGTTGGCCCCACCCCCTGCTCATACCCCTGTCTGTCTCCTGTTGCCCCCATCCCCCGCTCATGCCCCGTGTCTCTCTCCTGTTGCCCTTCACCCCCCGCTCATGCCCCGTGTCTGTCTCCTGTACCCCCACACCCCGCTCATGCCCCGTGTCTCTCTCCTGTTGCCCCCCACCACCACTCATGCCCCGTGTCTTCCTCTTGTCCCCCCTCCTTTGATGCCCCTTGTTGACCTCTTGTTCCCCCCACCCCCCGCTCATGCCCCGTGTCTTCCTCCTGTCCCCCCCACTACTCGCTGATGCCCTGTGTCTTCCTCCTGTTCCCTCCACCCCCTGCTCATGCCCCGTGTTTGCACTGTTGGAACAGGGCAGACACGGGGCATGAGCGGGGTGGGGCCCCACCTTGCCCTACCCCCGCTCATGCCCCATGTCTCTCCTGTTCACCCCCACCCCCGCTCATGCTCCGTGTCTGTCTCCCTCCTTTTCCCCCCGCTTATGGCCCGTGTCTCCCCTGTTCACCCCACCCCCCGCTCATGCCCGTGTCTCCCTTCTCCCCCCCACCCCCCACCCCCCACTCATGCCCCGTGTCTCCCTTCTTTCCCGCTCATGCCCCGTGTCTTCCTTCTCCCCCCCGACCCCCCGCTCATGCCCCGTGTCTCCCTTCTTTCCACCCCCTGCTCATGCCCCGTGTCTCTCAGAAAGGGGCTAAAGATGTGACGGCAACAGTGATGGCATCAATGACATGTGTTGTGGCATCTTTTATGTTTGGGGTGGTAGTGGTAGCTTTGGCGAGTGTTGATGGGAAAAATGGGTGATTAGCCTACCATAACTCCCGAATTTCAGGGGTTTTTAGATTTTACTTGTAATCATAACATCCTTTTGTACAAAGTTTTTGTGCAGAATGGCATAGGCTGTTAATAGGGCAACTTAACCATGACGTCCCTTTAACAAAGTTTTTTTTGTAGTGAATTTTGGACATTTTTAGTAGGGCAACGTAACCGTAATGTCCCTTTGAGAAATGATTTTTGAATGATTTGCATAGGATGTCAGAACTGTAAGTGATCAATAACATTAGTAAACCAAACTTTTTATTTGAACAGTTAGAACGGTTCCAATAGTAACACATAAGCATACTGCAAAGCAACATTCGACTTCACTGCCCATCTCTCTACGAATTGCACAGTAGCATATGCAGTTGCACAGCAGCGCAACATGGTGCAGAACTCATACACACTTCACAATGGTATGGGTGAGTCTTTCACAGTGCGGAAGGACATTGTATATTGTTGTACAAACTTGTAACTGAAACAATTCCCATGCACAACTGAACAAAGCAAGTTTACAGGACAATAGAAGCAAGAGTGCATACTGAGGTATTTTATTCAGTTAACCCTGCTGCACCCTAAATAAATGGGGGCTGAATGCCATTGCCAATACAGATTTTGCGACACTAACCCATTGCACCAAAAAAAAAGGATTTTTTATCTTCAACCGGAACGCCTCCACATCTGTGAAAGGTACACTGAGCAAAAAGCGTGTGCTGCAAACTCTCATCTCAGAACAGGTTATCATGCCATGTTCTTTCTGGAGAGGAGCGCCTGCTACCTTCTTTGAAATGTTTGCAAGTTTTTCACCCTGAGTTACCTGGGGGCAACCAGATGTGGACTCCCTGCTATCTGTGCTCATAGAGACAAAGCTTCACCTCACTGATGAGGCCCAACAAGGCTGAAACACATGTATGGGGTTGCTTTGTTACTCTTGTTCAGAGAGGAATTGCCATGGCATTTCGGTGCTGGACTGCCCATGTGGGCAGGACAAAGACTTATATGCAAATGGATATTTCCCATCTGTGAAAGGTACAGTGAGCAAAAAGTGTGTGCTGCAAACTCTCATCTCAGAACAGGTTATCATGCCATGTTCTTTCTGGAGAGGAGCGCCTGCTACCTTCTTTGAAATGCTTCCCAGATTCCCATTTCATAAGCTGCAGGACAAAAACATAGTGTGCACCTGTGTCCTACTGCATCAGTATTCTGGTTTGCAGCAACTACTCTTCTAGTGGCACAGAGTAGGTTCAGAGCTCAGAGGTGCCCATTTCACAGCTGCATTGACAGTCAGGTTTCTGCAGTGCAGGAGCTACCTTTAAGATGTGCACCCCTGTGTCAAAACCCTATAATTATGAGTCTTCCTCCTGGTGGAAGAATAATCTTTAAATATAAGTCATGCCTGAGTTATGGTATGGTGGATGGCATTCTGATAATGACTACAGCCACAGCATTGTGATATCACACATGCGTCAGCCCTGTGAGCCCATGCTCAGCTGATGAAGGATTATGTGTATTGTCTCACCAGACACGCCAGTAGCCATGTGGCCATCCTCTAGTCCCTTTGCAAAGGTAGGTAACATGCTTCCCCAGAAGACAGCCACTTCCACTGCTGGATTAGCCATTAGGCCAAGTAGGCACCGGCCTATGGACCCCGCTCCTTTTAGGCGCCCAGCGCCCATCAGCGCTTAATTGTATTTTCTATTTAATTTGCAACCTGTGCCGCGTTAGAATTTATTTGTGTGAAAACCATTGGTCCCTGTCTTCCCGTGTCCACATGTGGGTCCTCCCTGCCGAGTCCGTATTTTCTGTTTTTTTCAGTTTTACTTTCCAATTGCGTAACTGTGCATGCCAGCCAGGGCCCAAGCGCAGACTCTGTGAGTCTAAGACACACCCTGGTTAGTGCGCACGGGCAGGCAAGCAGGAGCACCACCACCAGCAAGTCAAGTCATCAGAGGCCCACAGAGGACAAGCAAAAGTGAGGTGAGAAAGGGAAGACCAACTCGGTGAAAAGGCTGCATAGGAGACTGCTCGGCAGAGACCGTATATTACTAGTAGGTGAAACAAATATTGTAGGACATCTGCATATTGGTTGATGACCAAGAGGTAAATAAAGCTATTGTCCGAGGGGAGATGGAGGAATCTAAAACCTGCAGGTGTCCATGGTACTTTGTAATCTTGGTGTCTCCCACGGGCTGCAAAATTCAGTGCAGTCGTCTTGGCGCCCATATGGGGCACACGTCCATGGACCTTGCCCCGCAGGGTTCTAGCATCAGTGATGGGGTCTTAGTGTACACTAAAATGGTGATGGGTTCACCAATCTTGTTCTGGGGGCACTGATTAGCAGTAATGCTGTGAATTCCGCCATGCGGTGGAGATTAACGATGGGCCTATGGCTCTTGCATGGTGCTGTAGTCACTGATCTCGAGTCCTGGCTGCGTTGCCGGCAGCACTGGCATGTGATGGGTCCCTGCCCCCCAAGAAATTCTCAAGGAAAGCTCCCTGTATACCCCTGCAGGTGCACTGACCTGAGATGGTATACTGGGCCCCCTGCAGCAATTTCTGGTTCACTGAAACCCATTGCTAGCTGCACATGTCGGTCCTGGGTCCCCTGGGGTCCCCGGGGTTGCACAGCGGCAGGAGTTAATTTGCGAGTGGGGGCCCTGAAATTTCGATTGTCTAGGGTCCCCCACAGTTTTTAATCCGGCAATGACTACTTCACAGAAAGCTGGCCTGGGAACACGAATCCAAGGGTACATGCATTCACATAAGGCTTGGCATCTCATCTCACCAGGGAGCTGCATTTCAAAGGTCCTTTAATCCTAGAGAAAAGGGGAGGTGTTGGTTAGAGTAGACAGGAGGGCATTGGGAAGTGGAGGAAAATTTCCACCATCTTGTTTCTCTCTGCCTCTCTCTCTCTCCTCCGTGTCCCCTCCGCTTCATCTAGCACATAGCACTTTGGGTGTGATGTCAGAAGAGCAAATTCCACTTATTTTGAGAGCAGGGATGTAACCACTAAGGCAGGCCAGCTTTAGTCCAATCTCCCGGAGACTTTTGCCTTTAAAAGAAGGGTTCTCACAATACTTCTTTGAATCATCGTTTGGGCTTCACATTTAAAGAAGATGTCATTGGACCACTGATGTGAGAGTTGATGTTTCCAAAGTCCTTCGCCAATGAGGTGAAGACTGAATGTCCAAGGCTGTGGGAAGCTATGTCCCCTATCAACCCCAAGGACCAGCAGGGTGAACTGCTGTTGGGAAAAGGTCTGCCTCTCTGCCAGCCACAAAGGTACCCAGGACCTCACCATTTGTGTGCCAGCCTCCCCTGTGTTCAGGAGCCTGGGGCAAAGACCTGTCTTGTCCCTGGAGTGGGACTCACAGCAACCTGAGAATTGAATTGCAGCTGGAGTAAGACCTGTCTCTCTGCCAGTCACAGCAGTAACCAGAACCTTACCATGTTGAAGGACCCCTTCAGTTGTGTGCTAGCTTCCCCCTTGTTTGGGAGCATGAGAAAAGGACTCATCTTGCCCTGAGTGCCTGGATTGGGACTCACAGCACCCTGAGAGCCTAGACAGCTAGGATCTTAGTGTGTTTGCTGATGATCTGCTAGAAGCTGTGCTTTCAAGAGCTATTCAACACATTTGACCCACCTGGATGCTCTGATGCTGCCTTTTGCACTCTCCAGATCTTCAAATCACTCATGCAGTGCCAAGAAATCTTGTTAGGTGCGGCCAAACTGCCAACAACTTCAAAAAGGAAAGGTACTATTGACTATTAACTTCCCCCTTGGTTGAGCTCTGAGACAGACAGTGCCTATAGTTCGGTCAGCCACAAAAAAAGAGTGCAACTAACGTAAGATTCGCTGCCAAGGTTTATGTTAATTAGTACAGTGTGGCTCTCCATGAGCAGAGTGCAGTGCCTGCAAACAGGCTGTCTGAAAAAGCTCTGTGAGAATTTGGGTTTCCCATGTCAGTAAGGTAAGAGAACTGAATTGCAGAGAAATCTCTGCACATTATTAGGTGCTGGGGAATTTTATTCGAGGGGGAAACTCACCAAACTTTCAGTGGGGAAGTACCTCAGGTGGTGGCACCCAAGAACAGCTTCGGTGTCACATCCCAAAAGAAGGCAGTCCAACCATCTGAGGTGGGGAATACACTTTTTGAGGCGTTTACACATCATTCCTTAGACTGGGAAGGGTCCAATTTGTCACCGGGATCTCATGCAAAGAAGAACTTCCCTGGCGAGAGGGGTTTGAGCCAGGGTAGCCAACAATTGTCTCTCCTCTAGTCCGTTCCGTAGTTTCCACCCAGCGCCAATCTCGATGTCTGGATGGAAAAAATACCACTAAGTGGTAAAAGAGGAGTAGCAAAGATGGATCACCTTGGGCTGTTTTTTTCTCTCCCTATGGTGTCAATTCAAGAGGAGAAATTCACCATGCCGGCCCCCAATTTTGCCAGTTGTAATTTGTCCATACTGTGGGACTCACGTTGTTCTGTGTCTGTTGAATACCCAGTGTTGGTTGTTCTTTGCGTTCTGACACTTGCAATGTTGTCTTTTCCATGATATGAACACTAGCGATCTAAAATACATAACTACATGCATTCAGGGGTGCAGGATCCACTCAACCTGGCGGCTTCACATGCATGAAAGGCCGAAATGCTCTCTCCCCGGCGCCATTTTTCGCCGTCATTTTGTAACCCCCTGTTCCGCATCAACCTGAGACTCAGCAGGAGGTGCGCGATGAAAAGAAAGTGACAAAGGCCCGGATACTATTCCCAACAAACAAGCTTTTTTTTTTTTTTTAAACAGAAATTGCCATATGGACTGACATCCGCGTCGGCATGCGCCGCGTTTCCATTGGCTGACAGCCGGCATCATTCACCATTAAGCTCAATTTAAATAAAATGGTAGTAGACATTTAGGTAATATTACAGGGCAATAAATGTTTAAAGAGCCCTGGGGCATGCTTAAAAATAACAGCGCAGTCCGCTGCTCCGAAAATACCTCCTAATGCATGGCCCTTTCGGCTCACGTACAAAGGATTACGTCTCTTTTTTTTAATTTTTTTATTCCCCTTTTCCTCCACGCTTGGAAGGGCTCTTGGGTTGGGGGCCATATGTTTTCCTTCCTCCCGATCCCCACTAGCCTGGGAGAAAGCCTGAGAACGTTAGTTAAAATTCCAAATGCTCTCCCGCTATCATTATCATGAATCAACAGGATAAATGAAGCCCTTCAGAGCGCCGTAATAAGAATTTGATAAATCATCATGCAAGAATTAACTAGATGTCAAAACAATCTCTGGGAAGTGTGATGGATTAGGGGTGATAGCTGCAATTAATCTCCCGGCATGAGTTCACGGGAGACACGGAGCAACGGGAGATGGATGGCGGGGAGGCGGGAAGACCCAAGGCCTTTCAACAAGGTCAGGCTGCGCGGCAGAGAGAGAGGGAGAGAGAGAGAGAGAGAGAGAGAGAGCGCGCGAGGGAGAGAGGAAAGGACTAAGTCGGCATTAACCTGGCGCTCGCAGCAGCCGTAGGTCACCCTCCCTCCCCTTGTGGACCAGGCCCTGCTCCTGCCAGCTGCTTGCACGGATGATGAGGCTAGCAGTTCTGGCTGCGGCCTGGGCTCAGAGCTCAAGGCTCAAGGGGGCTTTCTGGCCCTATTTCTTTTCAAAAATGTCTTTATTGAAGCTTTAGCAATAAAAAAATACTCTAAAGGCAATAACGAAATGTAAGGTGTTTTTTGGATTGAACTAATAAAAGCAAGCACATTCTCATTTAAAAAGTCCAGTAGATGTTAACTGGGGTGAACAGAAGTGTGACGTCAATGGTGCCCAGCTTTTACATTTCCAGTCTTGCCTTTTACAAAACATTAGTAACACCTAGTGTTAAGGTTCAGTTTCTTCAACTGTCTGTAACTATGACTACAGCTACCAGAATGCATTAATTTCATACATTTACATCTGCACTGGAAAAGTGATTTGCTGGTGACATCAGCCCGAACCCTTATTAATGCGTATAGTATAGCCGTCTGTGTTAATATGTGCTTCTGGATTATTCATTATTTTAAGACCCCATAATGCAATGGGGTAAATCCACGCCGTAGGACGTGTCTCTTTACACAGACTTGGGCAGGGTACAATGGCTTGTGTTTTTGAGACGCATCACAGGTGCTTGGCTGTAGGTAGCAGGCTGGATACTGTCACAGTGCAAGCACTAGACATATGCAGGGTGCACTTAGTGTCATATTTGAATTGCAATTTTTAGCATACATGAAAACATGCCCCATGTCTTTCAGGAGATCCTCACCCAGTCCTTTTCATTTTCTTTACATTCCAGATATTAGTACCTTCCCGCCATGTTTCCCACTTACCTGTGAACACCGATTGGTTCCTTCTCAGGCGTTACCAGGGCGGGAATCCCACAACTTCTTCTCTGCGCTCTGGCTCCCTGATAGCAGTCCTTCCCTTTCTGCGAATGGCCACCATGGAGAGGGAGATGGGGCAACATGTTGTCCCTTCTCCACGTTCCACAGCGGCTTCTCCCTGTTCCCTGGCGGCCATCTTCTTTGTTTACTTTTTTAATCTGCTTTTGAATGCCCAGCATGGAAAGGGAGAAGGACTATGCATAGTTCCTTCTCCCCATTCAATGGCAGCAATCTTATTTTTCTCCCCCCCCCTTTTTTCAGTTGCTAACTGCCAAAGCTGTTTAACAACTGAAAAAGACACTATTAGTACCGCAGTCTAATGGGCTGGAGTACTAATAACAATAAACTCCCTGCTGCGGGGCCATTACCACACCTGGTAATGCCCAGAGGCTTTGTTGAGGCACTGACTTTGCTCGGGCCACTAACTATGGCCAAGGGCATTACCTAAGGCAGCAATGGCACCCCAGCTCAGGGTGGTAAAAAAACATACAATTACAAAATGCTAAGTAATATTTTGGACTTGAGGAACAGCTCCCAATGATAGCGGGCATGATAGCATGTATGTTTCAGCCATTGAATGAATGGCTATTAAATGGAAATGTGTGAGCGCACACAGTGCGTATTTCAAAAGCCTCTAATTACATGTCAGGTAAACTTCACCTATTGTTATAACAAAATGACTACCGCTCTGCAGGATTGCAGGGATGAGTAGAGGCTAAACCGCCTACTCAGTCCTGCATTACTACTAAACTAGCAGTGATCCCAATCATAACGTTGGAACAGGCACAGCCAAAAATGCGTACCTCCTTTGCCTAATGTGATAGTCCAGGACCGAAGGCAGGCAATATATCTCCATGAGTGGAATGAGGTGTTAGTAGTAGCAACCCAAACAGCAATAGTACAAGAGTCCAAAATAAAAGGAAGGTTCTATAAAATCAAACATTTAAATGAAAAATCAAGATGCAAATAACTAACTAAAAACACAAGCAAAACCCCACCTTGTAAAGAAACACAGTAATGCAAGCCGTTTGTAAATAAGCACTTTGTGTGAATGAGCTAGAGTGATTAGACCCTCAAAATTCACACCCTCAATGTTCTAGAGTGTCTTGTAAGAATAAGACAGAGAAAAGGGGCTTAAAAGCCTCTTCTCAGTATCTTTTTGCTTGGTCTTTTGTGTTTAACAGCATCAAGCCAGGCTTCTATGCCCTTCCTGCCTGTGGTTGAGTCACAGTCGAGACGGATAAAACCGCATTAATCCAGTAGTGAGTTGGGGTTGAGTCGGCACTGAACCAGGCTCTGCATGGATCGAGACAGCACGCATTGTGATGACATTTGCGGGGTTCCAACATATCTGAGAGGGTAGTAGAGTCGGGTCAAAACAACGTTTTCATTTTAATGAGTAAAGTGCCATGATGGCTTCAAAAGGTTTAAGTCAGAGGTCAAGTCTGGTCGAACCGAGGTTCTGTTGGATCGATGTGATGCGCAAAGTGGGAGGAGTCGGATGCTTCTAAAGCAGTATGCTGGCTCTCGGGTCAAGGCAGCAGTGATCTTCCCTGTGTGAGACATTGTCAAGGCAGATCAAAGATGTAGGTAATGAGCTCGAAATGTAGTGCCAAAAGCTGCATCAAATGTCCTCTGCCTACTTGAAAGGCATCAAACATGGCTGATGCAGCTTGAAGACAGTTTGAAGTGCTGAAACAGGATTCAGAAGCCCTTGGATTCGTGGTTTGATGTCAGCTCCACTGCAGGGGCTCCCAGAGAAGGTGAGCCCTTCTAGCTCTGCACTCCGAGACCAGGGACTTGGGCTGAAACCTACGTGTTCCTTTACCTGCAATAAAGTGCCTGGTTCCATTACAGATGGCAAAGCGGCAGGACTTGGTCCACAATTGTTCACCCACACTATTCCTAGAGGATGGTTAGATGACAGAGCTTTCTTCTGCCTTGTATGCCTTCTGTCTTCACCTCGACAGCATAGGACTCTGGAATGTTGCGCACTCCCAAATGAGGTCAAAAACTGTATTTTTCGTGTTCCTGGTTTCCAAAGGTGAATCATAGCATGAGGGGGTGCCCACCCCTCTCCCTTCGAAGAGAAATCGGCACAGGGGATTGTTAGTTTAGTTAGTTTAGTTTATTTTCTTATATAGCATGCCTAACCAAAGGGTATCTGGGCACTTAGAAACTTAGGTACAAGGTGGGTTACAGGTCACCACAGAAACAGTTTCAGAATATATTTACAAGTCACAAATGCCAGCATACATTTCCAAATCAGACATGCAAGCATATACAGCAGGTATTCACCTGGATACAGGGGAGGCTTACTTCACAGATTTACAATAGATTTACAGTTTTTACAGTGGTAGGGTCAGGAGCAGGGTGTGTACATTAACTTATACAGTGGTGTGCCAAATGTAGTGTGGGAGGGAGAAAGCAATGCTAAGTCGTAGATTGAGCCAAACACCATGATTTGGTCTTGGCTCTGAAGGTCCAGAAAGCGGGTTCTGCTCGTATGTCTGGGGGCAGGGAGTTCCAGCATTTGGCCGCTAGCACAGGGAAACTAGATCCTCCTGCTATTTTTAGGTTATATTTAGGGATGGTGAGTTGGTTGGTCTGTTCGACTGATATCTACAGAATTTGTCAGGTATTTTGGGGCCAAGTTATAGAGGCATTTGTGTGTGATGACTAGCTATCGTAAGGTGATTCTATCATGCACAGGTTGCCAAAGTGCCTCCCTTCTAAGGTTTGATATATGGCTGTGGCGAGGGATATTTAAGGCTGATTTTAGGGCATTGTTCTAAAGAACTTGGAGTTTATTTAAATTCCGAGAAGATGATCCAAGGAATAGGGTGTTTCAATAATCCAGCTTCGAAAGGATCAGAGCTCTGGCAAGAGTAATACAGCTGTAGGTGGATAAGAATGGTTTACAGGCATATATGAGTTTGTTGGTGTAAGCCGTGGATGAGGCTGTAATGTTGACTTGTTTTTTTTAGTGCTAGAGGAGAGTCTAAGTAAAGCCCAAGCATTTTGACTTCACTGGAGGCTTTTATGGTGTTCCCATCGATGATGAAGGCTGAGTAACGACTGCCTAATTTGTTTAGGAGGGCTTGGGAGCCAATGATCAGGAGCTCAGTCTTCTCGTCGTTTAAACACAGACTATGGGTAACTATCCAGGCTTGGATCTCATGATAGATGCAATTGATCACCTTGGTGTCTTTCATGTAGCAGCCAGTGAGCGTGATGAGGATCTGGGTGTCATCTGCATAATTAGTGTAGGTGACACCCAGATTGTCGATACAGTCAAAGAGAAGGTTCGTAAATATATTATAGAGCGCGGGTGAGAGACAAGAGCCCTGCAGCACTCCACAGTTGATGGGGATTGCTGGCGCAAAGACCCTGGTAGTTCTGTTAGTGAGGAAGGATTGGATCCAACTAGCAGCATTCAGGGAGAAGGCTGCTGCTGTGGTGAGGTGTTTAGTCAAGATTTTATGGTCGATTAAGTTGAAGGATGATGAGAGGTCTAATAGGAGGAGAACTGCCATTTTACCTTTGTATTTCACTTCATCATCTGTATTTTTAAGTCTTAACGGGCCGTCTCCGTACCACGCAAGGGTCTGAAGCCGGACTGTCGGAGGCCTAATAACTCATTATCTTCCAAGTGTTTGTGAATTTGGATATGAGTGCATGGTCTCAACTTTTTAAGAGAAAGAGGACTGTTGTAATAGGCCTATAATTAGTAGGAATGTTAGGGTCAAGGTAAGGTTTTTTCAGGAGCGGCATTACCCATGCTTATTTGAGGTTATCCAGAACTGAGCAATTTTTGAAGGAGGAGTTTATCAGGGTTGTTATGAATGGTGCTAGTTATTTTGCTCCATCCTTGATGACCGACGTAGGGCATAAGTCCCCTTGGCAGTTGGACAGTTTTATCCCATGGATGATATTTTCCACGTCTTCAATGGTGACAGGAGAGAAGTGGAAAGGTGGGCATTGTAGAGGTTGGGATACATTGGTTTCAGTATTGTTAGAGCTTGAGGGTAGGTTGTTTTTTTTGTTTCGATTTTAGTTTGAAGAAGAGTTATTTCATCTGAGAGGGCCTTCTGGATATTAGCACACCAGGCAGTGTCTTTCAGGCATATTTCAGTAGGTGGGGCTGGAGACTCTAATTCCCTTAGAATAGTGAAGAGTTCTTTAGTACTCGACTTAGCATTTTGGAATCTCTCGTTGTATATTTCTCTTTTGTTTCTGAGAATGGCTGCTTTATAGATGGTGGCTGCAGTGACAAACTTCTCTTTGTTCAGGGCGGATGGAGTCTTTATCCATGTGGATTCAGCTGATTTTTTTTCATTGCAGAGCAATTTTAGGTAAGCGGTGAACCACTTATTTAGGTGGGAAATGGGTTTTGGCCTTTCAAAGTTTTAACGGAACAATCTTATTAATGGCTTGCTCCATGGTGGTATTATACGTTTCAACTAGATAGGCGGGGTCCTTACCGGAGATAAGTTGGCAATGGTCTGTAATAGGAGCCATTGATTATCTAAGGTTAAGTTATGCTTGTTCCTGGACAGAGTGGGGTTGGGGGGGTAGCAATAGATCCTGGATTAGAGTTGTGTTTCTCCAGTATGGGGAAGGAAATACAATGATGGTCGGACCATGCGCAAGGTTCATTGTTGAGGATAGTGGTGTGGCAATTAGGATCTGCCAGCCAATCCAAGGTTCTACATTTGCAGTGGGTGGGTTCAGTGATGCGTAGATTGAATCTAAATTGTGAGATTGTGTTCTCAAAGAAGGTGGCGTTCATGTTACAAAGCAAGCCCAATGTAAGGGTTCCTACCCCTGTTGTAATAGGTACCTTTTACCTTAAGACATCACACTCAGTTCTTTGAATGCAGGAAATGGATGATACATGAAAGGAAGAAATCCCTAACAGAAAGATAATTGGTGGGACCCTTCCCCAGGCCTACCTCTCCTTTCTGGCTACTGTAACCACACCCTCTTTCCAATCTGGCTAGCTTAAAAGGAATTCCAGTGATGAGCACCCTGGGGTGAGGCAGGCTTTGTAATGTACATGCTGACTCTGAATTACAGTTCCCAGGAGGCCCCAGGGAGAGGTTTCTGAGTTTATGGCCCTTGGAATGTGCATATGTATTGGAAGGGATTACACAAGAATAAGTCCAAATAACCGCACAAACTCAAGAAGATGGCAAGTTGCTGTTTTATTAGCAATTAACTAAAACAGGGTGTTTACAATGAACATCAATGGACATACGCTCATTCTCTCAGCAATTTCCTCATGAAATAAAATGATATACTCTCAGAATGATATCATGCTACATGGCAATAGTGAAAAACCTATCAAGGATTGGGATTGGTTAAGGGACACATGTAGATATACAATCATATAGGAGCTACGTTTGTTATTGGTTGCCAGATATCAGGTGGACAACTCATGATTACCTTTTCAAACGTGTAATATTAAGACAAATCAGTTACACAGTGTTTCATTTGTTGTGCAAGCTATAAGGTCTGTCAGTCTATGGACTAATACAGTTGGTTGGCACGCTTGTGCCATGTCTGGAACATTTGATTCTATTAGCAGCACATAAGCCAAGACCCAGGTGCAAGTAAATAGGACATGAGGCTGCCCTACCGCCCAACTTCTCTCATCACCCATGCCTTCTGCCATGAAATTCTCTTTGTAGTTGGCCGTGCAAAGTATTCTTGTCCTCGGAATGCAACGCGAGTGAGGGCACTCGCTATTGTGTCGGGAACTTCAAGTTCAAGCCCTTTTTCCATCTTTGACTTACAAGACAGGAGACCACGATTCTGCAAATTATGCAAGCTTTTAAATGTTTTAAATGAATTACGAATTACCATCCTTTGTGTTCTTCCTTACACCTTAATGTGAGATTATTCATCTTCCTCACACATGTTCTTCCTCATAGAAGATAGCTGACCTCAACTTCTCAGTTCTTGACTGCATTCTATTCACTACTTGTAGCTATCCTATACGATGAATGATCTGTCTTGTATTTCAGCATGTATACATTCTTCATACTTTGGTTTTCTACAACATTTTTTACCAGAGCAGGGGGCAGTAGCTTCCATATCATAGCCCCTAAACACTGGATCTCTCTCCCCATCAACGTTAAAAGAGAGACTTCTTTTCCCAGTTTCAAAAAGCAGCTGGAAATATGGTTGTTCAACCAATACTAGTACATTGTTAGACCTATACTCATGTAACCGTCTCTGCTTAATGTGTAAACATTGTTTAATAGTGATTTGTATGACCTCCTGATTGTAAACAATGTCTGTACTCTTTTTCTTTCAAATGTATGAGCAATTTACTAAGATGTCTGTAACCACACCGTGATATCCTAGGGTCTGGGTGTGTAACAAATGAATAAATAAATAAATAAATAAATAAATAAATAAATAAATAAATGTAATGTTCTTCTTTTACACTTCAAGGTTTACTTGATTCTTTGCTTCTTTACTTCATCATTTCCCCTCTAGGATGCATACATCGTCTTCCTCTAGTATTTCAAGACATTGTGCAAACTTTCTTATGATGTCATCAGTTTGTTTTCTTAGCACTTTTTCATATACCTTCAGGGAATTCCTCCTGCAAGCTGTCATCAACTCAAGGGTACATCCAATACCATTGTCTTAATGGATACCATTTTCCATATGCTTGCTGCGGTATTGTGACAATACCTGGTGTTAGACAGGATACAGTCCCATGGCTTAAATACAGGGGAGGCGGGGGTAGGGTCTCCTGCAGATTAAATATGTCTGCTCCTCTAGGAAGGTTTGTCCATTCTTGCAGGAGGCAGCATTCTGGATTTTGTTCCGCCAGGGAGCTGTGGATATCCTCAGCCTGGACGCCATTACACATTAACCCAATCAGAAATGTGACAGTGGAGTGATAACAGATTGCAGTGGCTTTCATAATTATGTGCTCTTATATGTCAACATTCCACAACCCTGCCATGGTTTACATTTAGAGGTTTATGAGATGCCACCAGACTGATTAGGGCCGACAGGTATTATAATTTAGATATAGATGAAGAAGTTAAAATAGCTATCTCTGCCTGTAGTGTCTTGGTGTTTAAGCAGCTGAGAGGAATGCACAGGTGACATTGAACCTGCTTCATGCCTAGCAGAGCTATTGCTACCATGTCAAGGCACCAAGGCAAGGTGCTCCTTCTGCAGAAAATCAAGCAACCAGCTTGAATCACAACTTGTCCACAAAAAAAGGACCCACAAACTATCTTTCTCTTGTCATGCACTCCCCTTCTGGAACACGATTCTGGTGTCAGGTCATAATGCCCCCACAAATCTCCAATTTGACAAATCTCTCAAAACATTGCTTTTGCATCAACACCTGCCCGAGGACTTATTCCAATTGGTGCACATACCAACACACATACCTCAACTCACAGTACTGCGCTACTGTTAAAAAATGCCAATCCATCTACTGGCTGCCCACACTCTGTACACGGCTATGCTGTCCTCAAACTAGGTCTGCGTTTCAAACAATAAAATAATTAAGGTGCCTTATAATTTTAGCATGGAACATTTTAGAAGACCTCCCTTTCAGCAACAGAATTACCCACATCATTTTCTGTTCAGTTTGTTTAAAATTAGCTATGGCTATCACACCCACACCAGATGGCAAATCCAGCACAATGCTTGCTTAAATAATGGGGACTTTTGCAAAACCTGTGTGGTGTTGCCTCTCCTGCATTATGATGTGTGATGCATCATCATATTCCGCCTGCTGATGCGAACCACGTTATCACACCGTAATAATAAAATGGGCTGACTGGCACACATGCAGGTCAGTGCACAGTTTGAATACAAAGAAGACTCTGAGTTACTGTTTGAGAAGCCTCTGGAACTCATGCACTCCTATCAATGAACAACAAAGGATTCACCTTGAATGTGGACGGAGCGAAATGAGAAAGCTTTTCAAACAACAAACTTAGCTCCCATCGCTGATAAAATGGTGGCACTCTACATCCCAAACCCGTAGAGGTGGTAGTAGACGGAAGCCACTTGCTTCCTACCGCTGCTTGGGAGAGGAGACTACCGCAACCCACATAGGTAAGTGAAGGCCATTCTAGCAAACAACCATAATCAAAAGTCTATCCCCCTTGCACTGCAACCCCGGTCCCACTATTATAATAAAAAAGAAGCCCCAAGCCCACACCCCATCCACTGCAACCCCAGCCACACTATTTTAATAACACAAGAAGCCCCAAGCCCACACACCTTCCACTGCGACCCCAACCCCTGAATTTTAATTTAACAAGGAAGCACCAATCCCCCCTTCTACTGCAACCCCAGCCACTCCAATTTAATTAAAATTGAAGCCCCAAACCAATTCCCTCAAACCTCCCCCAGCCCACCCTCCCAGGACCCGTTTGGTGCTGCTGAGTGTCACGTGACTCAAACAGCAACACCAAGACCACCTGAGCAAGCAGGTGAGGGAAGTATCTTGTATTGGATTGGTTCTGACTCAAACGTCAATAGAATTCAATTTTCAACAAAAAGAGAAGCCCTAATGCCACTGCCGTTCCACTGCAATCCAAACCCCTCCATTTTAATCAATAAAAGAAGCCCCAAACGCATACCCTCAACCCTCCCATAGCCCACCCTACCCAGGCCCTGATTGGTGCTACTGGGCATCACATGACTCAAACAGCAACATCAAGACCACCTGGGCAAGAAGGCAAGGGAAGGCACTTGCTTCCCACCACCGCTTGGTAGAGGAGACCACTACCACCAACCCAGGTATGTGAAGGCTGTTCTGGCCAACAACCTCCCCCCTTCCACTGTGACCCCATCATTTTAATAAAAAGAAAAAGAAGCCCAAGCCCACCCCCTCTTCCACTATGACCCCAACCCCACCTTTTTAATTTAAAAAAGAAGCCCCAAGCCCACACCCTCATTCCTCCCCAGCCCACTCTCCCCAGTGGCTGATTGGTGCTGCTGGTGGGTCACGTGACCCAAACAGCACTCTTACAGGACCCCCCCCAGGGCAGCCTTGCCCATGCAGCCGGTGATGGACAACTGATAAGGGCAATTCCTGTTGGCCTGTTTGCCTGGTGCCCTGCAGCCCCACCTATCCAGAAGACTACAGAAAAGAAGGTATGGCAAATCACAATTTAATTTGGACCAAGTTGGTACCCGCAGCTTTTGAATTTAGCTGCACTAGAAACGTCTGAGTTAGTTAACACTACTTTCGATTTAAACCACATTAGAATTGTACTGATTTAGTCAACGCCACTTTAGAATTTAGTCACACTAGAACTGTACTGATTTGGCATCTACTCCTTTTGAACTTATATTCACTAAAGTGGTGGCCCATACTGCTGGAAGCTGGGGAGAAATACCAATATGTACAAACAAATGGTGACGGCAGAGATTACATTTTAAGCTGTTTATTCTCAAATCAAAAAATGCAACTATGCTATATATAGTCTTAGTAACCCACTACACGGGCTATAGCAGGGGTAACGTCCTGGAAGCCCAAGTTAAAGGCCCAAGAGATCTGAGGGTGTTTAACAAGGGCACCAGGACTTTACCCCCTGGTATAGCCTGTGAAACGGGTTACTAATGCCTTTATCACCCCAGGTTACCAAAGCGGTAACCCAGGGTGCTGATAGCAGGTTCTTTTCTATGAATGAACGAGACACCTCACAGCATTCTGTGCATTCCTAGAAATAATTGTTCCAAGTTGGCCATCACAGAGATCGATGGCAGTTCTCCTTACAGAGACCCACTTCCATTTCCATTGCAGCCGTCAAAGGGAGGCGGCGAGAAACAGCAGCGGTTGTGGGATGTGCCGCCGCCACAATCAGGTAAGTCATGCAGGGAGGGAGGTTTGGGATATTAATAAAAAAGAAAAAAGTGGATGGAGGGTGGGGAGAAGATTGTAGTACAGGGCAGGGAGGCAGCCGGCGGAATCCATGGAACACAAACCTGATTAGCCGCTCCTCCTGCCTTTGTGCTAATTTTTAAGATCCAGCAATTTCAAAATACATATCTGTAAAAATCATTCTCAAATATTTATTTTCAGTTTTGAAATTCAACAATTCCTATAGTCATTTCACTCGAAAATGTTGTGCTTAACATAAAAGCATATAGTGAAGGATGTGAGAAATGTGATGGAGAGGGAAGGGACATATTTGAACTTAGCCAAACTAGAATTGTACTACGTTAGATAATGCTGCTCTTGAATTCAGCCACAGTGGAACTGTACTGATTTGGCATCCTCTGTTTTTTTTTAAGCTAACCACACTAATATTGTACTATGTTGGTTACAAGTGGTTTGAATTTAGCCACAATAGCACTGTACCAACTTGATCCCTGTTGCTTTTAAATTTTGCCACACTAGAATGGTACAGATTTAGTCAATGCCGCTTTTTAATCTTGCTACACTAGAATCTGTAATAAATGAGTTTTACACTGCCTTGAATTTAGCACCCTAAAACTGAACTGAGTTAGTTAAATCTGCTTTCGAACTTAGCCACACTTAAATGAAATGAAATGATATTTTATTCATATCGCGCTCGTACACAAGTGTTTCAGTGTGCAACCAGGCATAAAGGGAGGGGAACAAGGGAGAACAAAAATAAGAAAACAGCAATCTTACTAGGCCCAGTCACATTAAGTAAGCACAACTGAATGGAAAAAAGTAAAAGGGGGTAAGTGCATGGAAGGGGAGGGAGTGGAAAGTGCAAAACATAGGAGAGAACAGAATAAATACTAAATAAATAAATAAATAAATAAATAACGGTGATACTCCATGGTAGTGCAGCCAGCAAGTGGCGAGTCACCAGAACTGTACTGTTTCAGAGTTTGCTCCTTTTAAATTTAGTCACACTTGAATTGTACTGAGTTAGTCTTGCTGCTGCTTTTGAACTTAGCCACAATAGAACTGTACTGATTTGGTGCCCTCTGCTTTTGAATTTAGCAACACTAGAATTGTATTGAATTATTTGTTTAGATTTAGTTTAAATGTGCCACTCTGCCAACCATACACCAGGACCAATGCAAACACGGGACAATACAGAATGAAGAACCGAATATAAAACTACTCAACACCTGAAACCAAGTAACCAGCCGTTTTCTTATGCACACCAACTCTCCTCTCACGTTCTACACACCCCTGAGGACAAGTGAAACAACCGACCAAAAAACATGCACACTGCACACCTCTCTCTAATCATACTACAAACCAAATGACTGCCAACAACAGACAACTCAGACAGTGGGCGCCACCCTTACGGACACAACAAGCCCAATGCACATAACAAAGCACACCCGAAATCTTACACGCACAGACTGGCTCTGCATGCCTTCTGGCTCTGCATGCATCAACAGATGAGCACAACCTCTATCCTATCCCTCTCTCGCTCACTAACTATCCCAATCCACTTTTCTTACACAGCCAACCGAGCGTCTGGAGACCATTCAAATGGAAGTGGTGCATTATATAAATCAACATAGTATAACATAACATAGCCTGGACACTGTACTGATTCAAAATGACCGCAATAATGAATGTTTTGTGCATGAACTGGCCTACTGCCAGCTGCTTTACTTACCACCAACAAGCATTTACCTTAAGAAAAAATACAACAGCTTAATAATACAGACGCGTAGAAAGAGTACAGTGTTCTATGCGTATTTCTAGGTTGCATACCTATGAGCCAAAGATGGTCTGATCCCATTGGGTCATCGCAAGGCTATAAATGTTTCTGCATTAAAATGCTTGCAAAGATTAAAATATTAGAGGGCAGGACACCCCCCTGTTTCACAGAATTGCTTACACAAGCAGAGGCCTAACTGTCACTGAACAAAGATAAAGGCTGATTGATCCTGAAGGGTTGGCATTGGTATATGGGTGTCAGCACATCCATGCGTATATATATGGCACTCCTATCATTTCAGTCACAGATCACAAATCGCTCCTCCCGGTCATGACGGGTTTGGCATTAAGGCCCAGGATAGAATGATGAATGTTCCTAATACAAGACTACAATGCCACATGCCTCTACAGACCAGGGGCAGATAATATGGCAGTGCCTGTCATGCCAATCAGAATATCACCCAGATTACTAGGGAATTGAAGTATGCAAGGCTGAAGTGCATGTCTAAATGCTAACCAAAGTGACAATTCCATCACTTGAAACACTTGTGTACGAGCGCGATATAAATAAAATATCATATCATATCCATGGCCATGGATGAAATCATGAAGGCTACTGGCTGGCGAGGATGACTGTATCCAGTTATCATGAGGATGGTTCATCCTAGCTACTGAAAAGAGCAGCATTAGCTGCAGGATCATCAAATGGTAGCAGCCAAACAAATCTTGCAGGGATTATGGTGAATTTCAGTGCAATTTACCCTATCACCCGAGGTCATCTCCAGAATGATCATACATCAGTGCTAGTGGACAGATTAATGGGCTTTGCTCACAGAAGAAATAAAGGAATTGCCAAAACAAAAGCAAGCCTTTTTGAAAAGAGTCTTGAGCCCAGAGTGGAGAAGACACATGGAAGACTTGTGTATCCAAGAATCCAATACTACCTACCACCCCTAAATGCACCTCTTGGGAGCTTTCAGTCATAGTAGTGAGTAGGCATGGACTTTGGTACCATAAAACCAGAAAAACACTTAATTGTCATGCTAGATGAATGGCCCGGGTACCCTGCTTTGGAATCTTTGTGTTCCACAGCTGCAGTGTCAGTGATTTCAGTATTACCAAAAAAGATTGCAGTGCATGGACATCTCAAATAGGCCCGGACTGATAATAGCCCACCTTTTCAAGGACAGAGGTTTCGTAAGTTTCTGGTGCCACTACAAGGGAATCACCCCAACATGGCCTAGGGGGGAAAGAAGATGCAGAGTACTTCATGAGAACATTGAATGAAACCTTCCTCATTGTTTACAGACAGAATTAAGGGGATGAACAGGTCACAATACAAATTCCCAAGGGAATGTAGCACAACACCACATTTATCGATCGAAGTAGCTCCAGCTGACATCCTAATGGGAAGATATGTGTGTCGAAGTATGCCTAGTCACCCATCCAGAGAAGACCCCTTCATAAAAGACTGTCATGTGTGTAGCAAACAATTGACTGCAACGCAAAGGATGGCAAAAGGTGATGAACTGATTTCGCAGATCAGTGAAAAGGTAATTAGATCTGAAGAACAGGCACCCCAGTAACAAACTCAGTTTCCCCCTTTGAGCCTCATCATTGGACGGTGACTGAGGTAAAAGGGTACATGTTCACAGCAACAAAAGCATTCATTTAAGAAGGTTAGATGCCCTCGCCAGTTCTATTGCACTTCCTAGATGGTGATGACAGTGACAATGAAGCTGCTGGTGAACAGGAAAATTAAGCGACTGGAATTTCACCAGAACCTCAGAGCTCTCCTGCAGAAGTCAGCAAGGATTACGGGTCAACATCATGTCGGGTAAGATGCGACTCACCAGACAAGCACAGATATCCCAGAAGGGTAGAGTGAGACAGCATCTCTCGCTTCAATGATTTTATGTAAGACTAGAAGCACTGCTGAGAACTGACTGCTGCAAAACATAGTATGCATCTCATAATGTTATTCAGGGAGGTAAGATGCTCTGCATCTAGTTTGATGGGACATTATGTTGTGCTGTCACTCTTGCATGATGATGCAGGATGCAGCATGGCCCTCTGGGTGGAGATGCAACACACCTCATCACACCTCAATAATAAAATGTTGACAGTTAGAACACAACCAAGGTTCTGTGTCATTATTTTATTTTTTTGTTTATTTGTTTTGGTTTTAACAATCAAAACCTTTACAAAAAAGAGCAACATCAAAGGGTATCAGAAAAAACAAAAAGCTGAGAGAACAAAAAAGGAGAGATAAAGAAAACTTAAAAAAACAAGAAGCAGAAAAGAAAGGGAACCAGAGGACCACAATGGGAAACAGACAACGTAACAGCAGTCTTTTAAAAATAAAGATGTCTTCTTTTATATTGTGATGGAGCTTATTTTCAAGACTTGTACTATTGTTGCTGTTAATCTCTTGTCCGGCTATCATTCTGTCCCAAAAAAACTCTGATATTAGGCTCTCCTCTTTGGCCACAAATCTCCTAAATAATAACAATCTGGCTTCCCAGGTGTCTTCGCACTCCATTAATAAGTGTCTCATTGATTGTTTACTGGGAGATTCACATTGTTCACAGAGTTTTCTTGCCTGGTCCCCCTGGTTTCTTCATGCCAATATTTCCCGAATGTGGGCAATATTTATTATAAGTCTCAAAAAATTATTTCTCACTTTTTTGTCTGAGAATTTTTGTAAATATTGTGGTAGACAACCCATCTTTTTTTCCACCTTTAGTAGTACATTTGGAGGAGTAATAGATCTCACGCTTGCAATTGTGTCTATCCAGTCCCATGATTCTAGTGATTTTTTCACTTTCAAGGGTTTGACACTAGAGTTTCCAAGCTCAACTCGAGCCGATTCAGGATTCCTCTTGTTTTCTTCTCCAAACTAAGAAGTATCTGGGATGTCGAGTTTTTAAGTTGCCCATTCACATCAAAGAAAAGGAAATCCTTCTTTGCAGTGATGATTTCACAAAATAATGTGATTAACTTCCAATCTGCACGGCAGCCTAATGAGACTAGGCCCAGTTGAAAACGTAGGCTCGAGATTTGGGTGCACATTGGGAGAGCCAAGGTTTTTTTTCCAAAGTAGGCCCTCTATTTTGTTCCAATTTGTGTACCATAGTAATGGTTTTGCTTCTAAATCGTATAGTAGAACTGGGACCTCTTTAGCCATGTAAAATCTGATTAGGGGTAGAATGGAGAATTTGCAATATTTTGCATTCAATTTTTTCATTTGCGGTATTGTTTGTACGACCTTCTCCATGATTGCTGCGTTAACTTTATTGTTTGCAGGGGAGGAAACGATCTTGTAGCCTAGATATATGAGTTCCCGTCCAGAAACCAGTTTCCATATCCAATGTTCTTCTTTGGATGTTTGAAGATTAATATTTTGGATTTCAAAGGGTTAATTGTGAGCCCATTTAGGCTGGCATACTCCCCAAGCTTATCTAGGAGATGTTGGAGGCCCACCGCAGACCTAACCAATAGCACAATATCATCAGCGTAGGCCAACCAGTACAACCTCCTTCCATTTATCACTGGACTGGCCAACGCTGAAGAGAACAGAAAGTCGCCTGGGTCTGAGAGAAAGTGGTTAAAGAACAACGGTGCACCCATGCAGCCCTGCTTAACCCCTCAAAATACCTGAAGGAGTTGATGACCTTGTTCGTCCAGCCGCAGTCTTAAGGTGGTATTTCTGTGCAGCTCAATTAACATTGCTAACAGGGAATCTGGAATCCCCCAGCTGTGTAGTTTTCCCCAGAGCAGGGATCTGTCCACATTATCAAAGGCTTTGGATAGATCTACACAAGCCCCGTAAAGAGGTGTGCCCAATTTCTCCTTTGTCTTTTCGCTTACCAGATTTAAGATTAAGCCATTGAGACTGGTGGTCAATCCTTTTCACATTCCTTTTCTAAATCCTGTTTGATGGCATGATAGGATCTGCTTTGACTCCACCCAGTGCGTTAGCTCTCTCAGAAGAAGCTGCATAAAGATCTTACTGTCACTGTCAAGGAGGGCAATTGGGCAATAGTTTTCCAGGCTTAGCCAATCGCCCCCCTTGAAGAATGGAATGACAAGCGTGTTCTTCCATGAAGGAGGAAATATGTGGGTCTTCAAGATTTCTCAAAAGAGGAGGTTCAAGATCCCTGCCCAAAGTTTTGGATTGTTTCTCAAAACCTGGTAGGTTAAACCATTTGGGCCTGCAGCTTTAGATGTAGAACACTTAGATATGAATTCAAGAATGTAGTTTTCATCAAAAGAAAGAGACCAGGGGAAATCCGTGATCACAAAAAATTCCGAGGACCCTTGAGGTTTGAAGTTTTCGGAAAGATATTCCACCCACTTTATTTCTGGGACTAGATTACACAGAGAGCTGTTAATACCTGTTTCTAGTTGACTCAACACAGCCCAGAAAATCCTGGAATTATTTGCGTTTAGAAGATGCAACATTTGTTCTCCATCTTGTTGCATCCTTAGGTGCCTCTGATTTCTTGTCCAGTTCCTATACGACTTCTTTGCTTTTTTTTTAGCTTGTAGTAGAGGGTAGTCTGGTCACTAGACTTTTTTTTTTAGATTGCGCATGGTGCATCTCTGTTCCCTTTTTTTCCTTTGAGTTTCTTCATTAAAGATGAGAAGTTGTTCTTGTTTCGGGATTGCACCTATCTTGCTTGGTGGATGAATAGACCAGATGAATTTCCCAAATTTCTCTGGGTGTGATTCTTCCTTCCAGGTCAAGCTCGAGATTTCTCCTAGTTTTTTGTTTAGGGTTTTCCCCCCTTGCTTGTATTTTATAACACTCAGCTTTCCCATGAGGCCCTCCATTTCTTGATCAGTCTTAATGGATCAGTGATTTTGTAGATCAGGAAAGGAGAGTTCCAGGCTTGCATGATCACTCCTTCCTTCATGTTTTATGTCAAGGCTTGAGTGAAAGCAGGACAATTCTGGTGACACCAAGATATAGTCCAGAGTGGACGCTGAGTTCCCCTGGCGCCAGGTTACCGCAGCATTTTCACCTTCCATGGGCTTCCCCTGAATTTTCTCCAGATCCCAAGAAGCCAGGAAATCTAGCCACATTTGGCCTTTTCTTGAAGGTTTTCTTCATGTTTGCGAGGGCTTTCCACAATCATTGATGGTACAATCTATTTTGAATCACCTGCTAAGAGAATATTTATTCCCTCGTACTCGTTCTTCACCTTTGTAAGTAGGGAGTCCAGTTGCGCTAGAAAGTGCTGGAGTGTTGAGCTGGCCGGATTCCAACAGATGTTAATGATTACCATTTCGGGATGTGGAATGTCTATTTTAATCTCTAGTTTACAGGCTTGTATTCCCAAAGCATTGTTGCATAATGGAGTGATCAATTTAACGGTGGAATATTTAAAAGTGAGTAGCAGGCCCCCGACGGTCTGCCTTTACCTTTTTGCGATGCTTGAAGGTTCTGGATTGAAAATCCCTCAATCTCGATCGGATTTACTAAGCAGGTTTCCTGAAATATTAAGATGCCATTTGGCCCAGAAGATCTTCTTTAAGTTGTTTCCTTTTAAAAAAACCTGGACCTCGTGTATTCCAGCAAACCAGCTTCAGGCCACTTTGCTTAAAGACAGTTTGTCTCCGCTCCTAATTTTAGGATTATTTGAGAGATGATCTTGGGGAGTTTTGACATGAGATTTCCATTCATGCTTGCGCTTTGAACCGAGCTTGAATCTGGCTTTTGCGTTTCACCTTGACGCCTTCTCTTTCCACGAGGCTTCTCATATTGGGGGAGTCTCTTGGTTGATCTTCATCCATATCTTCGAAAACAATGGGGCCTACCCGGCCCAGATCATTCCTGTTGTTGAGAATTGCTTGCTTTGCTCTTCTTGACTTCAGGCCAATTTCCACAAAGTATTGATCTTTTTTAAGCTGAAATTTTACATATTCAATATCTTCACTTGCGAAAAGATACAGATTTGGAACCTTGTTAAGGTAAGATAGTATCCCTGTTCTGCTGAGGGATTTATTTTTGTTGTTAAAGGCCTGTCTTAACCAGACTTTTGGTATTGTATAATCTGCCACTTCTATGATCTTTGTTTCTGCCAGCTCTTTACTGATAATTAGTTCTGGTTCCTCCATTGGGCTCTTTCCACATATTATTTCTAGTTCTCTACATTTACCCGAGCCATTACATGTGTCTTTGGCACTGGCAATTTTCTCTGGAATCTCTCCTTCTAGTATAGTTTGTTTGGGGAAGCTCATACCAGAGAGGGGCAAGGTTTTCTCTGTCTGTTCTAAGAAGATCGGTGCCAGTTTTATAGGTATCTTTGAGGTCTCCCTTGCAGTTTCCAGTTCTGGGAGTGTTTTTTGAACCCTCATTTCTTTTTTTGTCAAACATATTGGGGCTATTTTGATGTTTGCTTGAACTTTCCCGCAGTTTTGTTTACTTATGATCTCTGGAGGGGAATCCAGCAGGTCAGTTTGAAGGCCAATACTTGATCTTTGGATCTTATTTTCCTTAGGGTCTGCTGCTTTCCTTATTTGGTGACTCTTTGTGATGCTGGAAATGCATCGGAGGGACAGGGCCACTGTATCCTTGTCCTTTACTGTTTTTATCATGTGTTCTGTCATGTTTTCCGCGGAGGAGTTCATGTGGTACTCCTGGCGGTGCAGTTCTCTCTTTTGGTTTGGTGTACAGACCCATGGGATACCCTTATGGCACCCATGGGTGGGGGTGCAAACCTGTGCCCCTAGTGTATTGTTAAGATTGGGTGAGGGCGTTAAATAAGCCCTCCGGAGCCTTGTTTAGTTTAGATAACTTTAGTGGGTTCGTGGGAACAAAGGTAAGTACATTAGGAATAATACAAGATAAGTTCATGGGGTAGAAGCACCCACCGGGCCCCCTCTGCCAAGCTTAAGTTTCCAACAGGCAATAAAGGAACACAGGCACTCACATCCAAACATTCCAACTAGAACACTCCATACCAAACATTCCAGACTCAGGCACACATACATACAGGGAATAGCCACATAGTCAGGATAGGTAAAAACACAACATGTATGTTTTTGGGCACCTGTGTGTGGCCCACAGAGCAGGGTATGGGCTGGTGGCAGCTCCATGCTGAATTTGACAGGTGCTCTGAGTATCCTCCATTTTGGGATACCCAGGCCATGCCATTGGAATGAGTTGATTCCTGATAGGAAACAAGAATGCCCCTGTGGCCTCTTGCTTTCTATTGCCTGTTACCTTGTTTTCCCAAAGTCCTGGGAAGCCCTGACTCTGTCCCTTCACCCTGACTGGCGGTTGAGTGGAAGTTCCATATATGGTGTTGTTGTGAAGTCCAGGCCAGACTGGCTGGAGCCTTCCCAGTGACTGTATGTTGTGGGTAGACCCTGTGGGTGGGACCTGGGTGAATGGAGTGTGTGACCAATACTCATTCTGTGTTGTGGATGTCTAGTATCTGGTGTTTGACACAATGAATAATACAACCCTGCCCGAAACTGATATGAATGCAGTGTGGAATGTTGAATGGCTGGGTACTTGTCCCAATACACATAACTTGTTGTGAGTGTCTGTAGAGGAGTGAATGGCCTCAATGCACTATGCACCTGATTGGATGCCTGCCTGCATGAATGCCCTTCTGACTGATTGATTGCCTGAGTGTGACCCAGCAGAAGGGATGGGAGATCAACTAGTATATCTGGGGGCCTCTCACTGCCAGAATTTGTGTTCAGAAGCTGAAGAGAAACTGGAGTTGAAACTGAAGCTTAACCTTGAAGCCCTGCTGGAAGAGAAGTTTTACTGCTGCTCTACTTTGTCGATCTGAAAAGTACTGTGTCTCCAAGGACTGACCCAGAGAGGACCTGGTAAGGCGCCCTCTTCCCAAGCTACGAGGGACCATCGTGCACCAGCTGATCCTTGCCAAAGCTCCCTGGTAGACAGACCTATGACAGGTAGCCGACCGGAGACGGGGAACACTGAGGAATCACAAGGAGAAAGCCCGGACACTGTTGTCCATCACCGTCGACGACTGCCGTCGCTGACCGGAGCCGCTGTGTTCCCTTTGCCTAAGTAACATTTGATCCAAGGACGCTCTCGGCTGCACCGTCGACCGATTTGATCTGCCGGAGAAAGTTGTGGCCACAAACGTGCTGAGGAGCCAGTGGGTTTCCCGCCACCTGAAGACTGTAGAGACATTGGATGACTTGATGCCCTTGCTGGGCCACATTTCTTCATAATCTCTTTGCAGTCCTGAACTATCATCATCGAGGTGCCCCGCACGCCTCTTCCTTGCAGGACACCAATGCACCGTCGTCGCCAAGCACTGCTAGGAACGGAGCTGCCACCTCGCCGTCGTCATTCACCCCTTTTTCCTTGTGGGATCTCGACGATCCGTGGCTCCTGCCTTAAAGGGAGCCACTCAAGAAGGATCCGTCGATGACCCAACAACAAACTCTGCTATTCCAGGTACATTGGGGTTGTAGAACTATTTTAGAAGGAAATAAGACTCTTTTGAACAATATATGGACTGGGCTTGTGTGCTATATCTTTATTTACATGTTGCCCAGGTGGGGGGATCTCCACACAGAATTGTGCCTAGTTGGTAGGGGTCTTTATTCTGCCAATTGTTCTAACCAACTGCTTTCCTCCTATATCTACTGTTAGTCACTTTTATTCCTTGATCTGTGTGACATATGACCAGAGTATAGTTGATGCACTTTAATGAGATCTGATAATAATTGTGGTACCGCTTTAGAACTATATATTTTTGCCATTGTGGATTTTCTAAGCACAAAGTGAGTTATTGTGATAGTGTACATAACCTTAAATAATAATTATCTAAAGACTGTGTTTAAACAAATACAGTGTGTGCACATTCCTTTTTGGGGGCTTGGGGACTACACTGTACTTAAGAACCAGCCTGCATCACCTCCTGAGAAGCTAGGCCTTGATTGCTCGTCCATTGCTACCACAACAGAGAATCTTAGCTGGGGTCCTCTGTGCCTCTCCTCTACCATATATAGAGCAGAAGTACAGACACCCCCCTCCAGTCTTCACACTCTTTTTCCCAATTGTTTTTCGATGAAGGCTCGTTCGGTCTTATTTGACTGTCACCCAAACTCTGGGTGGGTTTTGCTGGGCCAGAGGCCGAGGAGGTCACTTTAATAGACTTGCTTTCCACTGGTAATGTCAGTTTTTTAAAAACACAGATATACTCCTGTGTTCTTTACACCGTGATCTTTTTGTTTTTTTGTCTTTTTCTGCAATCTTTTTACTTGTAGAAGGAGTGTTCTTGACCAGATTCTGCTTGCTTTTTTTCCGTTTTGCCCTTCTGCCTTTGTAATTTTGACAGGATGCTGAAATCCAGGTATCCTCTGTGGGAACCGTCCCTTGGATGGTTTTTTCCTCACTCAACACAGGTTTGTCTATGATCACCACGTCGTCGTCGACAACCACATTTGCTAGCCTCCGAAATTTCTCCATTATTGATTCCGATAGAGGGGTGTCATCAAATGAAGAGTTGACATCTAATCCCTCTTCACTAGGAGAGTGGCTGGGGTTTGATGATTGTAGAACATTCACTGAAAGTTCTTTAATAAGCTTGTGTGTGGTGTCATTATCCTTTTTCCCGGCCTTGAGTAGATGGTAGATTTGGGCGATGTCGAGCCCTTGTTTCACCCCTTCCAATTAAGTTGCCTTAAGGGTGGGAATCAAAATATTGTTCATGATGGTGCTAAGGCCCACTATTGCTGATTCACTTTTTGCTGTCTCATTTGTTAATTCTAACAGGACGCCAGCTTGTGCTTACACTTCCATTTTTAGTAGTTTGAATACTGAGACCAGTGAATTAAGCACAAAGCTTAGTGCCGACAGTGTGCTTTCACTCGCTTGCTGAAGAGTGCTTTGTGAGCCTTCGGAGGGTCTGTCTTGAGGGTCTTGTGTTATGGTCAGAGGTGCCTTTTTTTGATTGTTTGAATCCATGGCAGTATTTTCTCTATTGTCCATGTACGGAGATAAAACCCTGTCTTCTCTCCCTTGTGTGCGTTCTGTGGTTTGCCACACTCTGTCTTCAAGATCTTCTGCATCAGTTAAACTTTTATTCCTTTTCTTGAGAAAGTGATCTTTGATTCTACTCTGTATTGTTTTTGTTGTTATGGTATATTCAAGGCCCCGCTTCTACCCTTTTCTCAATGACGTGAGTGTATGATCTACCCCAGCTATTTGTGGAGTACGGTTGTGGACAAGAGCACGGATTGTTATAGAAACGTTCTGTCGTGGAGCTGGAATAGTTAAAACAGAGGACCCGCTTCCCTCCCCTTTCCCCTGTGTTTGATCTAGGTAAGATCCATCCTGGTCAAGTGTGCTCTCCAGGGTTGGGCTACTGCAAAGTCTTATTTGGACAAGAGGCTTTTTCCAAATCGATAAATTGCGGTAATATCAAGCGGGAAAGCAAAGGCAGCAGATGACTTAACTCGTTTCTTTTTCTTTTTTTTTTCTTTTTCTTTTCTTCCTTTTTTGGGGGTAGGGTTAATGCTCCTTTAGCTATCCAGTATGGCGCACTCAGGTGCTGATGTATCTGACCCCCAATATCAGATTTAAAAGTTAACAAATGAAAGGATGTGGGAGGCCGCTCAGGATTAATTACTCAGAAGAGTTTCGGTGTGCCGCTATACTGCCCACTTCCCACACTTCTTAGGTCACACTTGGCGTTACTGTTCCCTTAGTTGCAGTATGCACCAAAAAGGTTAAGTAGTCTGTAAAACCTTTTCAAAAAACGACAGTGCTTCGAAATAACTTTTGTGAGATTTCCTCTATCGGAATTTACCTTCTATAGACACTCCTTTCTTGAGGCAGAATGGAGGTTATGTAGAGCACACGCGCGCCTCCTTCTGCTGCCTCTGCTGCACGCCACAGCGATAGAGATAGGCGCTGAGGGGCTCTATTTCAGCACTGCTGCAAAGTTGCTGAACCCCCGAGCCACCAGTGCCAAACAACGTCTAAACAGCGCAGGATAGACGAAAAAGCACCACCCTTTACTCCGCGGCTGGGCTTCACGCTGCAAGGTCAAAGGTACTCATTTCTCAGGCTATGGTACCCAGGAAATTCAGCAGTTCAAACACAGGAAGAACGTGTTGAAAATGCAGCACCTCAGCACACAATGATTTCAATAGTTCACACCAGAGCCACAGTGGCTTAACAGCACCGGATACACGAAAAAGCACCGCCCTTTACTTCGTGGCCGGGCTTCAGACCGCAAGGGTTCAGTGCTCTGCCTTTTGCTTCCGGCTTCTGGGGGGGGGGGGGGTGGCTTCTTGCTCAATGAGCCTTAAGGGCAAAGGTACTCATTTCCCAGGCTATAGTACCCGCGGAATTCAGCAGTTCAAACACTGAAAGAACGTGTTGACAATGCAGCGCCTCAGCACACAATGATTTCAATAGTTCACACCAGAGCCACAGCAGCTAAACAGCGCAGGATACATGAAAAAGCACCGCCCTTTACTCCGCGGCCGGTCTTCTGTGTCATTATTTGAGGACAAGCTGAGACTGTGACGCAACTACCCGTGCTGCAGTAACACCTCCTAAATGAGAGCACTCAGTGCCACATCGATTTCAAAAGCTAGCTTTTTCAACAAACATCAAAAGAACTCATGAGTCAGTCAATGCCAAGGGAAGGAAGCATTTGTGATGATCATGGGTTGTCAATGCAAACACTGGTAGAAGTGTACCAAAAAATGTAGTGGAATTGGGACCGCAGTGGGAAAATAGTTCAACATATGGTGGGGCAGGGAGTTTGGGCTGGTGCAGGTTAGCTGCCAAGTGGGTGCAACTTGCTGAAAAAGCCCCCCAACCCGTATTGTTTTTTTTTTACTTTTCACCCCAGTCAGTCATTCGGTTTGAACATTTATATATTGGCTCTACATGCAGATCATAACTTTGCTGGAAACCATACCCAACATCTACTGGAACAGATATGTCGTAAATAGGTGCTTGAAATGTCTGCTGTCATTAATAGAATTAGGGAATGTATTCCAAAATCAGGGCCCCATTCTGAAACCCTTACGCCCATGATCTAACATAGTCGTAGGAATGAATAGTTTGTGATTGTTGATGGACTAAAGGTTCGAATCTAGGATATAATGCGTGATTTTATCTTTAAGGTAGATATGAGTTACTCATGGATGCATTTGAAGATAAATTGCACACGGAATTCTCTCCTGGAGGCCACAATATATTCCTGCAAGCAGCTTGGCCATGGTCACATTCCCTACATCCATAAAACAATCAGTTTTGAGCCAGCAGAAGTCTGCTATTGTGTTTCATTCATTGCATTTCAGTAGTCCAAGGGATCAGTCAATAAGGCTCCTGCTTCCACTGCACACTTGCCCAGTGCTATGAAGGTACAAATCTTGCACAGCCACCTGACCTTCAAATAGCATCCCTTGCACATGAGCTGGACCTTTTTCAAATATAACATCTGAGGTTCGTGGTTACAGTGAACCAGAGCATGACAATAACAACTGGGAAATATAGAAACTTTATTGGGTTAGGGATACAACAGACAGAGCACATGGGCTGTGAGTGCTGTGGGGGAATAGGTGGTAGTGAGTCCAACACTTGGTATGGCACAAGGGAATTGGGCTGACTGACAACCTTAGCAATGTAGCACGAGCCACCTAGTTAAAGAGCCTGGTCTTGAGCGCTTGAACTCAAGACTAAAAAAAGCCTGGTTTAAGTCAGTATTAAGGGAAAGGGGCAGAGATGACATTTCACAAAAATACCAGGGGTAGCATAAGTGACATCACATAACCCTTGACCACCTGATGACATCACAGGAAGTGATGTCATTTGACCCCACCCCCAAGTGATATCACAGGAAGTGATGGCAAACGACCTTACGATTATTTCAGATGCGTTTAGCACCGTGTTTCTAGGCGCTCTCATTTCAGCTTGATATAAGAAATGCGGCACAGAGGGAGGCATTGTTTGTCAATGATCACACATTTGGGGAATGTCATTTTCCAGATTCAACGTGGGGTCTATATACAAAACATACATAATGCAGTATTGGTAACAGGGTAACCGAAATCTCTAATGCAGGCTACAGCTAGACACATCTATAGATCAATGGACACAGACGTATGCGTTATCTGTGGCGTTGCTGTGTTAACACAAACCAAAAAAGCACTGAGCTGGGGAGGTGTGCGCTGCTGTTTACCCAGGAAAAAATGCTGCACGAGTAAGGCCTGAAAATGTAATCATTGACCACGGTATAAATGTATCTTTGAGTCAGTCACCACTAAGATAGAAAAAAACCTATCAGACTGTTCTGCCTGCACACAGGGGAGTGCACCTGATAATGTTGTCTTTGTTGGAGTATAATACCTGGGAAATATTTTTTCAATATACCCAAGAACCCCCATAGTTTTTATTATCTAAGCCTAATTCTGGGTGCCAGAAGACTTAAATCACCATTTAATGTAACATCCTCGCTGCACACATAAATCCATGACACCACACAATTATTTTAAATTGAGAACACCCAGGAGTTGATTCTCACCTAGGGACTCACTGGCAGACTTCAAGGCGCGCACTGCGCACTGCACACTACCTCGTTGTCAGACCCAGTCATGCCAAATGGCGTAGCACAATATTTGGCAGCTCCCCTGCGAGCCATTCTCTGGGGGGACCCCCAAGCTCCTTAACAAAGCACAGGGCATGCCACACCCTGGGCGGGCCCGTACCACCACCTGTGCACAAACTCCATGGTGAGTATGTCGCTGTGAGGGCATGCTGCAAGTGAAAGAAGAAAATATGTTTTTTAATCAAAGCTTAAGGGGGTAATTCATGGATTATTTGCACCGAAAAAAACGGGATGTGTGCGCCATTCTGCCCGCAAATCCCCATTTGTTAAACAGGGATTTGCGGGCAGAATGGTGCACAAATCCTGCTTTTTTCGGCGCAAGTAATCCATGAATTACCTCCTATATGTTTAATGTAATATATGTTTAATGTAATATACAAAGAAGGGGGCAGTGCCTGGTCCACAAATATACAAGCCACCAGTGGTGGCTGGTGAGTTGTTTTTTGGAGGGTGTAAATATTTGCCACACGTGTTATTGCGACCAAGCATAGCGAGGGAGCCCATGCTAGTGAAAATGGGTTTGGGGGCATCAGGGGGATTCTTCTCCCTCCGCTGAGAACATGTTTTCAATAACGGGTTAAAATGGTGCATTACACAGCACACTTTCTGTGAAAATGTGGGTAAATGGCCAACAATTTGGGTAAAAGGCCAGCAATCGGGTTTGTATGGTGTAAGGTAATCATGAAAATAAATACAATAGATGCAAGTCACCAAAAGTGTGCAGGGCATTTCCCAATACATTAGCATGCTGGTGCCTGCAATATATGCCACTATGAAAAACATTTTCATGCTGGCTCTGCTCATACATTGCCATGCTGGCTCCACCAATATATCCTAGTATTCCCATATAAAACCATACTCATGTTCACTTTAAGATTTTTTTATAGTATCATCACTGGCACTGGGCACAAAACTGGCTCTGCCAATGTATGCCTGTACTCATATGTAAGAACATACTCCCATTGGTTTAGCCATTAAAAGTGACATGTCACAATATGAAAACCTGTCCAAACTGGTTCCAATGTAAGCCAATCTCGATCCAAAAGAATACTTATGCTTGATTCATCATAGATGCTCAGTTAATAAAATGTCATGCTACAGTAAAAAATATACAGGCCGCTACACCAAGACATCAGTCTAGTGGGTAACACTACTGATCATGCTTGCTTTTTTAAAGATAGCAGTAATAAATGTCATGCCTCAGTAAGCAATGGCTAGACAGCACCAAAATGCCAGTCTAGCTAGGTAATGACACACATGAATTTAGCTGTGCCCATAATACCAGTAAAACACGCAAAGTCTATAAAGGATGTGACAACAATGCTCAAGGGATTCACAGTCTACCAGGGTCTTACACACACATGCATCCCTTTTCACCCATTGGTTGCTCACCCATACACCCCCTCTCACATTCACTCACACTTGATTCACCACACAGGCACACTCCAATCCCCAGCCAGAACATTCCAACACACACTACAACATTCCTACACATTCACCCGCCAGTCACTCACTCACACCTTCTCTTACATCCACTCATTGCATTCTCTGCACAGACACGCATCCACCCACCAGTCACTCACACCTTCTCCTACATCCACTCATTGCATTCTCTTCACAGACCCACACCCATTAACCCAGAACATTTAAAAACACCCATGACATCACTTCTAATTCACCCGCCATTCACAAACATACATCTGACACGCACTTCACACATGCAACATACACATCATATTATTTATTGTAAAGCCTTCTTACCTTTTTCTTGCAGCCTCAGTCTGTCCTTGCAGGCCACCCTCGGCTCCTCTGTGCTGCTCACAAACAGGAACCAGGAAGCTACACAAGCTTCCTGGTCCCTGTATGTGAACCGCAAGGAAGCTGAGGGAGAAGGGGTTTGGAGCAGAACGTGGCATGTGACATGTGCCACATGTTACTGTCAGCTCCAACCCCTGCTGAGCGCCTCCCGGGACCAGCCTTATCCCTGATGGGTGAGGACTGGGCTGGGGACCCACCTTAACTACACCAGGAGCTCTGGGTTTTTTTTTCTCCCCAGAAAATCTATTTATTTTCAAAAAAAGTTGGGGTCGCAAGGGAGTCCCCATGGGTTGCAACTGTGTTCTAATATAACATGCCGTGCTGGATTCTTCCTTCTTCTAAACACTGCAATGACAGGAGTTAGTACCTAAAAATATACTGGGAAAACAAGTTTCTTGCAACACATTAATTGGCATTATTCCTCTTGCAAGTGCTCTCTTCCAATATGATTTGTTTGGTCGTGTTTTATTTAGCATATGTATGTTATCTGACGCTGAAAGTGCAATATTTAATTACACTGAATGGAATACTTTGCTATTCTCATTTCCTCTCGCCCCCTCTCTGAACTGCAGTAATATCAGTGTGCATGAGGTATGGATCTTTGAACGGTAACCCCAACTGAGGGCAAAGTTTACCACAATAGCCCTGTCATTTGTCAACCCTGGGAGTATAAAGTATACGACTGAAGGTTTAATGAACTCATTCATGACAGCAGAAGTTGCGTGACATTTTAGCTTCGGCCTTTCAATGTGGAAGTTATAGCCGACCCCTTCTGGCTGCTGTGGAAATTGAGAGGATCTGCAAAGTCTTGCAACAAGCTGTTGACACACTTTTGCTGGAGCGCTGGCTGTTGCAGGTCACAAAACATCCCGCATGTTGGTGCATTGCAGACACACGCAATCATTCACAGTCCTTCAGATAGGCGAGGTACCAGCACCTTCTGTTGCCAAAAACAGGCAACGGGCCTGATTCACAAAACATTTTCCAGTGGGATTGCACCATTATAAAACGCTTCTGTGAATCAGACCCAACATAGGGAGCCATAATCCTCCCAAAAAGGGAAACAACAGAAGCAAAGAAGCCCTCCCCCTGCTTCCACCCATACATGTCTATGTAGAAGTTCAGAAAATGGACACCAGAAGAGGAGAGCTACACAAAGGAGCTCTAACCAGATTACTGACTGTCCTGGAGAAGACATGTACTGTACAAATGACCTTTTAATGTGTTATGTTATATTCTTTTATAAAGTGCACGTTGGCCGAGGGCATCATGGCTCTGAAGGATAAACCAGATTGAGGCTGCCTAAAACGGATGAATTTTTGGGAGGTGACGGAATCTGAAGTGGTCTTCCATGGCTCGAAGAGAAAAGGGTAGAGCATTCCATAACTTGGCCGCTAGAATGGAAAACGAGCAGCCACCCGCCCAGGTAAGTCGGCATTGCGGATTAACAAGAAGACAAGCATTCGACGAGCAGAGGGAGTGACTTGGCACATAAGGTTGAAACTTCTCATGCAAGTACTCTGCTCTCAGCCCATTGAACGTCCGGCGAACTATGCAAAGAGATTAGACAGTGAATCGTGTTTGAACTTGCAACCAATGGAGTTCCCGCAGTACAGGAGAAATTTGTGAGCCATACTGAGTCGCTGTGGTAATGCGGGCCGCAAGGCTTTGCAATAACTGCTGTTGGTGCAATATGTCGAGAGGATGCGCCAGAAAGAGGGAATTACAACCTGCAAAGACGGTACTCAATATATTGATCTTGGAAGAATGAGGGGCTGAGTCAGTCTCTGCTGGGATCCGAACTTGCAAAGTGTCGTCCTGCCCCATGCTGAAAAATTAGCCAGTTAGCTATTCAGAACTTTATTGAAAGCACACGATGGTAAAAGATTTCTAATTGGTTGCCTTGACAAGACAGATACAATACCTTCCTCATGGAACACTTACATTAATTTTCAATTGCATTGTTTTATAACCCAGCTCCTAGCATACCAACAGCAACAGAAGGATTACAACAATGGTGATGTTTCAATGCCCATAGGGCTTATATATGATATAATAGGTTATTTATGACGTGCTTACTACTCAGAGGTTTCTAAGCGTGGACCTGGGGATCGAACCTTTGCTGCTCCGAGTCGTCTTGCTGCTAGGGCGAGCACGTTGCCCCTGAGCCATCTTCCTGAGACTATAGATCCTCGTTTCCATAGGAAAGCCCAGCATTCAAAGCCCACCAAAGATTCTGGTGCCAGGCCAGACAGCCTTATTTAATTGTTTGAACAACACATAGGTTACATATGACAGGGTGATTAGGTGACTACTTTCACAGCAATACCATAAATCACATTATTGGTACCAAAAATGTGTACATTTTGTTAACAAAAGTTTGTATAGGCATCTAATGTCATACAGCGGATGTTTGTCATCTATGGTTAAGTTCAGTGTTCTTGCTATGCAGACAAGAACATTTATTTATTTATACATTTGTAGAGCACACTCAGCCCTTGGGCATCTATGCACTTGTTACACTTTGCGCAGTTAGAACAATAGTTAGCAGGAGAATAGGCTGTTAATGGAACAAGTGGAATTTCAGTCTTTTTCGGAACAGGGTGGTATTCTGATGGTTTGCAACTTGATTAGAATCTGCTCCGAGATGCCTGCAAGGAGGGCATTGCATTAATCCAACTTAGAGCCAGTTGATGGCTCTGGCAATGTTGATGCAATTATCCGTGGATAAAGAAGGGTCGACTTGCATTGATCAACTTGGTTGCATAAGTGGCAGAAGAGGCAATAGTGTCAACATGGAGAAACAAGATGAGAGTGGCATCTAGATGGAAGCCAATCACCTTGCCGGCCAGAGAGAGGTGGATGGGGTTGTTTTCAATAGTGAATAGATGATAGGCTGGACTGAGTTTGGCAAGGTGTGCAGGGCTCCCTACAAGGAGGAGTTCCGTTTTCTCTCTCATCATTTAGGCATAGACGATGGGCAGCCATCCAGGATTGGATGACTTCATAGATGGAGTAGATTTTTTGGGAGTCTAGGTGGTGATCTCCAGTGAGTGAGATGAGGATGTGGGTGTCATCAGCGTAGTATGTATACTTCATGTTCAGAGAGTCAAGGAAGTCGAAGAGGGGTTTGGTACAGACATTGTAGAGTGTTGGGGAGATTCACGAACCTTGGGGCACTCCACAAGTGACAGCTGTGGGGTGGAGGAGTGATTGTCGGTGAAGACTCTTGAGGTGTGCTCTGCCAGGAAGGATGCAACCCACTGGGTGGCCTCTGTAGAAAAAGAGGCAGTGGTGGACAGATGGTGGCAGAAGTTGTAGTGGTCCACCAAGTCAAAGGCTGCAGACAGATCCAAAAGCATTAGCAGGGAGAGGTTTCGTGAGTCTCTGGCATTGTCAAGCTAGTTCTTGAGGTCGAGAAGTGCTGACTTTGTTCCATGGCCAGGGCGGAAACCCAAATAACATGGGATAAGGACATGAGGCTGCTCAAGGTGTTGCTGAATCTGGAGATAGCCCAGTCTATGATTTATAGTAGGAAGGGAACTGTGAAGATGGGCCGGTAGTTGGTGAGGATGGATGGGTCAAGGGAAGGCTTCTTGAGGAGGGGTGAGATCCAGTATTCTTTAAGTGAGACGGGTGGAGTCTGAGGTGAAAGAGGCATTAATGATGTCTGTGATTTGCCACAGTAGGAGGCTGTGCATTTTTTGATGAGTGGTGCAGGGCAAATGTCTGCTTTGAATTTGGAGAGTTTAAGGGTCTTTAGGATGTTGGCTACCTCTTTCACAGAGGCTGGGTGGAAATGGAATAGAGGAATGGGCTGAGGGGGCAGGGTCATGTTGGTAATGGTACGGGAAGCACTGATGGTGGTAAATTGAAGTTGGATTTTGCTCTGTAGCAAGGCAGTTTTGTCCAGGAGAATATTCTGGATGTCATTGCACCAGGTGACGTTCTTCGGGACCGTGGACGGAGGTGAGACTGGGGATTCTAGTTCCTCTAGGATAGAAAACAGGAGTTTGGTTTGGCGTTGGCAATCCGAGCATTGTGGGCGGATGCTTTGGCCATCTGGATGGCTTTTTTTGTGAGATCTGCAGAGTGCTGTGAAGCAAGATTACTTCACTGCTGGCGGGCATAGGTCTCAGGTGTGTTTGCTAGAGCGCTTTGCAGCATGCAAATTATGTAACTCAGGGGTGAACCAAGAGTTAGAGCATGTGGATCATTTGGAGTTGTGTATTTTGAGTGGGGAAGGTGTATCCATGGCTGAGTTGAGGAATGTGGTGTAGCGTCTGACTAAGCTGTCAAAGTCTAGTATGTTGGGGAATAGGGGTGTGTTTATGAGAAGTGACCGGACAAGTTTGCTAGTGAGGTTGCAGGTGCAGCAGGCGATGACAGGGTAGGGGCGGATGGGGTTTGGTAGGGGCTAGTCAGGGGGGATATTGACATGATGAGGTGGTGATCAGACCCGGCACATGGGGTGTGGAGTAGACAGTGGTGTTGCAATTATGGTCTAGTATCCAGTTAAGTATACGTCCTTGAGCTTGTGTGGTCTCAAGTATTTTTTGTGAGAAGTTGAGGGTGGCAGAGGTAATGGTGAGAGATATGGCATCTAAGTCTATGGGGTCAGCGTAGCTGAGATTGGCTTCCCTTCGAACAATGGCTTTGGAGTTTGTTTTGAGATTGCATAGGAGGAGTTGCGTGAGGTCCTCTTTGAATGTGGTAGGGGGGCCAGGAGGGCGGTAGAGAATATGCAGAGTGATTGTGGTGGTGGGAGTCAGTGAGAGCCTGACTGAGAGAGACTGGCTTTTCGGGAGTGGGGCGGAGTCTGTATCGCAGATGACTAGGGTGTCTTTGTATATAATAGCAACCCCACCATCTTTTTTTGCATTTTGGTGATTGTGGTGAATGTTGTAGTTCAGTGGAATTGCAATGGAGAGGGCAGGGCCAGCAGTGTCATAGACCCAGGTTTTGGTGATGGTTAACATATTAAGGATGCTGGCCACAATCAGATGAAGGATGTCAGATGTGTGGGTGATAAGTGAGCGTGCATTGATAAGTGTGCCTAGTATGCTAGGTGAAGGGGTGGCAGGAGAGGGCAGTGGAGAATGGTCTGCGGTGTCCGTTGCTACAGGTGTGGGGGCTGGCACACTAAGTGCCGAGGTTTGAGCGCTTATATGGTTGTTGCAGGTGGACACCAGGGGCAGGTGAGGTGGGGAGGGAGGGCAAGGCTGCAAAGTACAGACTGAGAGCTGAGACCTATGCTCGGCACCAGTGCAAGTTCTTAAGGGGATCATGGTGAGTGAGGATTGTGTGGCTCAGAGTGCAGTGGATCCATGGGCAGAAGGTATGGGGCAAAGCACAGCAGAGCGATGGGCAGAAAACATGGGACTGCATGGGTGTGTAGCAGCGACATGGTCTGAATTCATGGTGCAATGTGTATTGGAGCCAAAGGTGGAATCCGTGGAACAGTGTGCAGTAGGGACATTGGCAGAATACATGTCAAGGTACCCAGAGGAGCCATGGGCAGATTGTGTGGAACTGTGTACAGCAGAGACATGAGTAGAATGCGTGGCATGGTGCACAGCAGAGCCTAGGGCAGATTGGGTGGAGCGGTAGGCAGCAGAAACACGGACAGAATGTGCGGTGTGGTACACAGTGGAGACATGGCCAGATTGTGTGGAAGAGTGAGAAACAGGGACACGGATACGATGTGTGGCACGGTGTGCGACGCCGAGCACAGAGGATATTTGTGTAAATTGGCACAGTGCACCATTCCCTAGAATTCTTCATGGGTTAGTGAGGGCAGGAAGTGTTTAGGGCCTGGGAGAGGGATATGAGGGAAGCAACTGATTCAGGGTGAATGACTCATACCATCAAGCCGATGCTTACACTTTTCTCTGGGGAACACGAGGGCAGCGGGCAGTTGTGGCTTGGACCAGGAGCCTGTGGTGAGTTGCCCTGCTGAGAGATGCTGAAGTGTGGCAGGGTGGGCCCTCTGATCACCAGCGGCCATCTTGAAATGCAATAAGTACTCAGGTGCATCCTTGAGGGGTGTGGGCCTCACACCATCGGCGCATTATACCTGCGGCACACAACATGAGCTTTGAGTGGGCTGGGAATGTGGGTTTATCATTTCATGTCCACTTGTGACTCTGTTAGTTTCACATAGTGAAGTAGTTCTCCCAGGGAATGGGCAGGCAGCTTCTAGTGCTCATTAGGGAAAGCCTTTGTAGGGGTGGGCCTCTTAATCACCTCAATTCAAGCAGGCCCACTGCTTCAAGAATGAGTGCACACATTGCACATAAAGCAGGTTTACTGTACAATTCTCCAGGGAGCAGTTAGATGGTGTTGCTGAACCAAACTATCCCAAGTCTCAACAAACCACATCAGCTTGCATCTGTCATACAGATTTGCAACAGTTAAAACACTTGCAAATACTTTATTGCAATCCACCCCCAAACATGATTGGACGAAACACTCTTCAAAGAAATCTCATCTTTTCCCAATCCCTACGTTTTCATTGGCCAGTTTTCATCTTCAGATCATATTCATAACACATCTCTTCTTAGGATTTGTTCTTAGTAGTTCTTGACATCAGCACATGCGTAAACATTGGTATTGAAACATAATAATTAATTACCAGCTATATCTGGCCTAAGCAGTTTAAACACTAACTCTTGATTTGCACATGGATCACATGAATATTCCCCGCGATATGAGGAAGGCCTGGTGAATGATTTCTCTTTGAGTTAGTGATGCTATCTCATTCCCCAGGTCACCATTCCACTGAAACTTTCCAATCTACAAAACTCCCACTTCATTGCACAATTGAAACTCCTCTATAGCCTTAAGCACTGGCTTACCTCGCGCTTTACTACTGACCAAAATAAATAACGAAACTCCTTCTGTCACACTCTCAGGCATCAGGCGATTACATCTACTCTCTATGATACTTATCAGACCATAAAAACTCATGGATATTTTCTACAGCTATATTGACTGAAAAGATGGAAGTTACTCATTCAACTGCATTCTGCCTTCTGAAAACCTGTGAAAGTCAGTTTAAAGGTCATTGTACATTTTTAAAAAAGGGTCCCAGCTACTGTGCTTCTGATTCATTTGTAAGATTCACGAATTCCCCATGTATTTGTGTTATTGTGCATGCATGTTTTTATGGTTTAGGTCAAACAAAAAATGTACCTTTTCCTATTTGACCGATTTTTTTTAAAATTAAGGTGGGAGACCCCTCACACTCCCCCAACTCCCCACCATAACCAATTCCCGTACCCCACCTCACATGTATATTTATTTTATTTATACCAAAATTCAACAAAAAGAAATGAAAAAAATGTAGTCAAATAGAAGATGTCAATTTGACCTGAGATTACCTGTTTTTACATTTGGTGGGTTTAACATTTTATCTTTCTGCATTCGTGCAACCTAATATTTATCAATTTCTATACCAACATGAACACTAAAGTTACATATCCCATCCATAATTAACTTCACATTGAAACCTATGAAATTGCAACATGGTGTCCAGCTCGCCGCCACACCCAGTTAGAAACATGGTGCTTGCAACTTGAACCCATCGTAATCACAGAGACCTTTCCTGACCACCCCAACAGCTTTCTGGAACAAATGAGTTGTGAGTATTTTCCTAAAATGTAAATGATTTTCAAAAAGTATCGGGTCCTAACTCTCAGGTAGAACGTTCCATATATTTGGTTCAGTACATGAGATCATCTTCCACCCTCTTTATTTATTTATCTTGACATGCAGAAAAGAGTGGACCTCAGTGACTTGCTGGAGAGGAGGGTTGTTGACCTGTGGTCACTCCATCACCATGGTGTATTTATTTATTTATTTAGAACATATTTATTTATTGAGAGTGTATCTAGTTGCAGAAAGCAATGGACCTCTAATTAGGTCATACATTGGTGCTTACAAGTTAGAAAAATCAGAGCGAGGACATAGTGCAGAATATGGCCTATCCTGTGGATAGCAACAGGTTACATGTCTGGGAGAGTTAGGGGTACGAAGAATATTGAGACAAGGGAAAGGTGTAAGGTGAGAGGGGGATGGTGACAGCAAGATAAGATTCGACTTGTTTAGAAGACATCACAGAGGTAGGGGAGGCAATTGTAAGTGTTCCCTGGACAGCAATAAACACAGTTAGCCATGATGAGAATGCACCAATACATGTTTTTTATTTTTAGCCCAGATTGATTTAAAACATACAGGCCTAATTTGCCTTTGGATAATTTACAATCAACCATCACTATTTCTTGGTGCCTGTCTCAGAAGCAAGGTTCTGCCCACCAAGAGAGCTGCGGAAATCTATTTATTCATTGACTGTGTCAATTCCAGAGGCAATCCTTTCGAAAGCAAGCCTTTCCAGAGGAGGAACGATGGATGGTAGAATCCGATTCCGACCCTTTTCACCCATGGGGGGCTAAAGTCGTTTGAATTATTTAAATCTTCTGAGCTGTAATGCCAAATTTATTGAAGGATTTAAAGAAATAGTTTGAAACACGCTTATAGATAACAGTACTTCACCGAATCCAGTTTGAACTGTGTTCAGCTCTTTCTCTTCACTGTTTTTTAAAAATGTTTGCAGTTTTTTGTTGTTGTTCAAATTGTTGGCCTTAATTCCAGTTTGAACTGATTCAATTGTAAGTGAATCAATGTGTGCAATGGGTTCATAACCCTTGTTGAACCTCAAATAACTCAAATTGTCCATGTTAGTCTGGTTCAAATTCCCACTCACGGTAACTCTATAGATGTTAGACTTATATGAAACACTTATTTAATGGGTTGAGTCATGATTTGGCACTTTAAGCCTTGCCATTACAGCATGGACCATGTTGGTTTAACAAGATCTTAGCCCTTAAAGACTAGGCTCGCTGAGCTACCTAATAGTAACTTCCAGCCAATTCATCAAGATACAGCAATTCATAATTACGAAGGGCCTCATTATAACAGTGGCGGCCACGGTATGAACGGTGCCGCTAAGGCACCGGCCCCGTTCATACTGGGCTGCCACATTACGAGTTCTGCTTGCAGGTTCCTGACAGCCTGCCAGGTCTTACCTGGCGGGCTGTGCAGCACCCGCGAGCAGAACTCGTGATTGCAGCGGCACCGTTATCAATGGAGCTGGTGCAACCATGCTCCCCACCCCCATTCTGCCCTATGGGGCAGTATGGGAATCGGGAGCCCGGCATTACCGCCTCCCACGAATGGGAAATTACTGGCCCACTCATCGTGTTATGGGCCGGTTATTGACCAATCGCAGGAGGCGGTGCTGGTAGCATGATACCCGATGACTTTTTACATATAATGGATTTCCATAGTATTTCTAGCAGCCAATGATCAGGTCATGAGCCTAAACTTCAGCCAGTTTCTTTTTAGACAACAGCAATGAAAGATGAATCCAAGTAAACTTTGGCAAAAAGGCTAAGACTGGATTATGGTGACTATCATAGTATGGGTCCATGAGTTATCTAAGTTAATTGCACATGTATTTGGTCATTCTGAAAACCTGTTTGGATTTTCCTTTTCGGGTGCTTGTAGTTGCATACCCCAATTGTTTTAGAACGTATTTCTAGATGAGGAAACAGCTCCACAATAAAGAATTCAAAGGTTGATCAAAGTAAATCATTATTTTATTTTTTATTTTTTATTTTTTTATTAAGTACATATGGTTAAATTAACTTTTCACATTAGATATAAACTTAACACATGTAGAAAAACTTAAAATATATGTTACACGAGTAAAGAAAGTAAATTCCATATAATTCATTGCATACATTAAAAATACCAAATCTTCATTGCAAAAATTGCACATAAGAAGGAGAGAAAAGTAAATTAAACTCTCAAGTCACTCTGTGAACATTCCATGTTATCCGGGGTTTGAAAGTAATATATTGAGCTGCTGGGTCAGGCCTTAATTGTTCTTGGAATTAACGTTTGCTCTACTCTGAATTTCTACAGATGGGATGACTGGATACATGAAATTGCATAAAACAACAGTGACAATCCCAAAATGTCTCCTGGCTCCTAAGATTTATGGTGGGGGATGGGAGTGTTGATACGCTCAGCTGCAACATCCTTCCTCCAGCCTGTCTAGGTGCTCTCAAGACAGTAAGCAGATCCTTGCAAGAGTCAGGTGTCCCGCCCAAAAGCAGATGCTGCCCTGCTGTTCGGAGTGGAGGAAGTCCTATGATCTCACTGGCCTGAAGCGCATTGCCCACCTGGAGTGGGACTGGCGGGCCAGAGCTCCTTCATTCGCAGTCAACAAAGACCTCCTCCTACTCAATGAACTGGGACGAAGCCAGGCTTTGCTGAATCAGGGACACTTGTTCTTTTTTTGCTTCACAACCTGGAGCTGACAGACAACAGCTGTGGCAACCGCTTGAGAGATGCCTTCTTCCGTGCTAGAAAAGAATGAAAGCTGTTACATTATTGAGGAGCCAAGCATTTTTGCAGATGGCTCACCAGACACTGGTGTGCGGTGCAGCCTCAGAATGTGCTTTTCTCGCTTATACAATTTCTCTTTAGCCATAAAGTTTGAATAACATTACTGATGCAAACATTGCAATTGCAAAAACGTACAGGTAAAACCATAATAACAATAACTATTGTAAGTGAAAATACCCCTAACACAATGACAGTGGTTGTTTATAGCAATAGTAGGAATCGACATTGCGTGGGACATAAAGCAGTGCAGCTAAAAATATGGAGGTATGAGACCTAACTTACTACACTTCTTACTTTTTTAACATAGTTCCGTGGTTTAGGCGTTTGCTGCTGAGATTTATGTTCCTCATTACGAGTATGGTGGTAAGTGGTAAAATTGGTGGTAACTCAGTTACCACCAATTTTACCACTATGCCAAATTATGAGCTTGGGCCTGGAGTGGATGATTTACCGCCAAGAAAATCCTGGAGGAAAATTCTACCACAAACACTGCAGAATCAGCCACAGAATTGGCAGTAATTCTGACATAAAATCCCCATTGAGGCCAATGGACTCAAAATAAATGGGGAATGACACTGCCACTACCACTTGTAATTCCGCCGGACCAAGTGGCGGTAACAGTAATCCATTTGTGCAGTATTCCAGCAGATTTGTCGCCAGGATACCACCCAGGATACCACCCAACTCCTAATGAGACCCTCTCTGTGTAACCTTCAGGGCACTTCACCTAATTTTGATGCTGGTACTTGGATACCATAGTATCCGGAATTGATGAACTCAGTCAGCCTCATTACAACTTTGGCGGTAAGTGGTAAAGTTGGAGTTAACTCCTTTACTGCCAAATTTACCACTATGCCAAATTACAAGTTTGGGCCCAGAGTGGAGGATTTGCCTCCAGGAAAATCCTGAAGGTAAATACTCCAACTCACAGCCCAAATATCGGCAGAATCAGCTGAATTACCATAGCAGTAATTCCGCTGTATTAATTCTGCCAAAAAAGCCTGATAGAGTCCTATGGCCGCGGTAATGGCAATTCAGTTTGGTGGTATCTGGGCAGATTTACGCCAAGATACTTCCAAACTCGTAATCAGGCCCAGTATCTTTAAATTGGGAAATAGTAGCAACTGCTACATATAACGACATGTAAGCCAGACACTGGTGCTCTACATCAAGAAACGTTAATTTGACCTAATAACTGTTGCTGTGTTCTTTTGTATTTAAGATGCTCTGCTGTCAGATATGAGAGAGCTGTTTTGGTTACTTGAGAGCTATTTCTTTAGAATGCGAGAAGGCTGCACAACGTGGGCTGATTCAAATGATGAACACATTTCTACTCTTCTCACCTTCACAGAAAATAGAGTCGCAGGGAGAGTGGCTCATTAAATTCTACATCAATTGTGTATGGATAACATGGAGGCTGTTCTTCTCAAGAAACCACGAGGTGGTAGAAATCTTTCTTCAGAATTTTTGTTTTTATTTCTTATTGTATATTTGTACCTTAATGAAAGAATTCCCGGCTCCCCACTGTCTCTCTCTCTCTTTCTCTCTCTCTCTCGCTCTTCACACACAGAGAGGCATGAATTTGATTTTTTTTTTATAACACTCCTAATACCATACCTGAGTTTGGTTTCTAAGCGCAGATCCAGGATTCAAACCTTTGTTGCTCTCTGTGGTCTTCCTTGCAAGACCAGCGCGTTACCCCTGTTCTATCCTCCGTGTTGCCAGTCTAACACAGCTGAGCCTGAGTTCCAGTGTAAGCATGTGAGTTATATATTTATTTATTCATTTTGCCTATTTATTTTTTCATTTATAAAACACACTAAACCCATAGACATCAAGGCGCTATTTACAAGATGTACAACAGCATAAGAAAACAAGTAAGGTAGTTCATTAGGAAATATCTGTTTCATTAGAGCAGGAGTTCCGTAAGGGTCGAATCACGGTTAAATAATAGAATCTTGAGGTGCTTACGGAAGACCCAGTATGATTGTTCCATTCTACGACCAGAGGTAGGGCCTTCCAGTTCTTAGAGGCTATGACTGGGAAGATCAACCAGATTTAGTTTATCTGCCTGTTTTTGTGTGGGATAGGTGAGGCAGGAGATATACTGCATGCATGAAACTGCATACTAGGCTAGTTATTCAAGAAATGCATGGTGGCTGTTAAGGCCCTGGCAAAGAGAGCTATTATGATACTACCTATTATCAGTGTAGAGGAGAGCTATAGAGGTGTGAGGGTGCTGGGTGTGTTATGCGAGCATCACTGCACACATACGTGCATCTGTTGTATAAGATCATATCTGCAAATTGAAGTTAGTGCAAATGTAATAGTCATCCATACAACAGCATTTATCCCCAACATTGGCCTCTTTGCACTGATAAATGCCCGTAAATTGTGTTGTGCTCTCACTGGTGTAACAAGACCTTGATCACTGGAGATGAAAAGGAACATGGGGATGGAGGTGGACTAAGGGATAACAGGAACAGAGAGCGTAGTGGGAGGAAAATTGGAACATGCTTGTTTCTGCAGGGATGTGTGGGCTCTTGCAAGTGATGAATTGAGTGGGAAGTGCCAGAGAATAAATAGATAATGATGAGTCAGAAGTTGTCCTGTATTTTAGGAAGGTCCATGCACTCCGAAACATTATCAGGTAAATGTGAATGGTTTCTTTTAATGAGATTAAATTAAGCACATCTATGAAGTCTGGTGAAATGTGGAATTACAGACACTATTCCTGACCTGATATTCGGGTTTCGCGCATGCACTATAGTAGAGGAGATTGTGTTGACTTTCCACGAGTGTTATGTATTTACTTCTGAATAGTTTACCTTTGAATGACTGGTTAGGGTGAGGGCAATATGGGGACCTTCATCTCTTTTCATTCAGAATGTTCCAGAACATGAAGTGGACCTCATCAGCATGGATCCTATCATTAATCATGCTACTCTGTCTGGAACATGGCATTGGCCGAAAGCAATAATCATCAGTGTCACTTGACAGGAAGGATCTGCGCAGTGACTTCAACTTCCAACATCAGAAGACGGACAAACGGTGTGAAACTGGTGGAGACAGGACTCATACTGAATTGGTGCACGTAGGCTTCCATTGAAGAGACTTTAATATTGTGGAACATTCTGGCAGATGTACATTTATCTTGGCAATTATTAATGCCATGCTAGAATAACATAAATTCTCTTTCCATGAATGAGAATGGCCCTCATTACGACCCTGGCGGAAAGTGACTGACCGGACCGCCACAGCGTAAATAGCGTTTCCGCCATTGCACGAAGGAGCAAAGTGCGGCCCATTCCGACCCATCGGGCACGAGCACCACGGCATGGCGGAAGTGCAAAGTCCGCGATGGCGGAAATGACCCCAAAACGGCCCACACTGCCGCCGTACGGCGCCCTAGGTGCAATACCGCCACCCATCACAGCGGACACCGCAGTGTGCGCCTACCGGAAAGTACGGTGACCGGAAATATACGGAAACGGAAGTTAAAACATGGGCCCGGAACAGGAAACATCCCGCCGTACACCTATAAAACCACTAAAACCACACAACCACTAAAAACACTACCCTGAGACACACCCCAACCCGTCATCCACCCTAGCGAAACCAAGAAAAATGGGAAAAGTAGCGAAGAAAGCGTGCGACCGCAAGCGGCAGGTCCACTTCTCCCGTGAGGAACTCACCGTGCTAACAGAGACCCTCCAGGAGAATGCTGCCGTCGTCTTCTGCACGCAAATGACCAGGACGGCACTTGCAAACAAGAAGGCCATATGGGCTCTGGTGGCACAGCGGGTAAGTGCGGTGGGGACCGCACCCCGCACCCCACAGCAATGCCGAAAGCGATGGGACGACCTGCGGATACGCGTCCGCAGCATACTCTCTGCCAACCGCAACATTGCCACAGCCACCGGGGGAGGTCCTGAATCACCCATCAAGTTGACCCCCTGGGAAGAAATCTGTGCCTCCACCATCGGAATGGAGAGCATAGAGGGAGTCGGAGGGATGGAGAAAGGAGTGCAGACATCCGAAGATTCAGGTAGGTGGGCCAGATAAAACAATGCCAAATCCACAAAGTCCATCCATGTGAAGTACCATGTGTCCACATAGTGCAACAGAAACACATGTCCAGGAGAACGTCCACACACATCGGCCTGATAGCGCACGTTAAAACCCACAATAAATACATAAATAATTAAAAACCCCTAAAACACGCACTACACGTGCAGCAGGCACACCCTAACTGCAGGCTGCCAAACAACTGCACCCTCACTCCACACACAAATGAAACCACCTCCAAGGCCCCGACCCAAATCACCCTCAGGTACCACCCCAATGCATGTGATACAATGCCATTCCAATTCCCACAGACCCATCAATAACCCTCGCCCTCCTTTACTCCACCACAGGGTCCGATCCAAACGACGAGCATCAGGACACCCCTACCAGCACACCTGCAAAGAGGGCCAAGACCAACGGCCAAAGACCCTCCACCTCAGCTGCACGCATCAAGACACGGCAGCAGCACAAATCAGGTGGCAGCACAGAGGAGGGAACATCAACAGGCACCCCAGCAGCCAGCATGCCCACACCACCACCACCACAGGTCCCCCCAACGGATGCCACAGAAGGCACTGCCTCTGGTGGCAGCAGCACCATAGGTGACACCCCATTGATGGCAGCATGCTCCGACACAGAAGACGGGGATGTCGAAGTCAGATCCATCCATGACCTGTCCCAATCCCCCTGTCTGTCCCATCCCGTACAACATGAGGATACCACGCAGGGGCACCCACAAGACGACGACTGGCCATCCCCCACAAGCCCTGTGGCAAGGCAACATGAGGACAACAGCCCCTCTGTGACACCCCCGCAAATGGCCATGGCCCAGCAGAGGCAACAGTCCCTCGACCAGTTAATCGTGCAACAGCAGCAACTGGCCACGCTCCTCAAGGACCATGCCGATGAATGTGGGGGCACTAAGGCAGACATAGAAACATCAACTGAGACACTTAGGGCAGAAATGGAGAGAGGTACTGAGACACTAAGGGCACAAATGGAGAGTAGCACCGAGAGCCTGGGAGTCCAAATGGAGAGAAGCACCGAGAGCCTGAGGGGGGAACTGCATGCGACGTCCAAGGACGTATGTGCCGAACTTGCCGCAGTGCGCCGTGTGCTCACTGAGCTCTCGCAAACCCTTAGGGACATGCATGGACGTGAGCAGGCAGAGACATCATCCGTTGCAAGTTCCGTCCAGGGCAGCCCCCAACGTAGATCTGGGAGGAACCTGCGCTCCACAGGCAGGGGTGCCCCTGATACCCGCAGAGGGGGCTTGCAATAGCGACTGCCCACTGACAATGAGCATCTTTGGACACTGGTGTTCGGGGGGGAGGTAGGAGGGTGGAGGGGGTGTGTTGGGCTCACTTGGGTGGCGGGTCGATAGGGTGTACAACATGATATCACATATGCCATAAACAGTGCACGATCAACCAATGAGATGTGTGGACATTGATCTTTGTGTACTAGGCCATCATAGGCGTACAGTCCATATTGTGCATGTCCCAGACACACACAGTGCCACGAGTCCCGTGTCCATGTATCAGCCACCAGGGGTGAGTGCTAGAAGCATACATCAATGAGATGCTGACGAATGTCACGGCCCTCCGGTGCCTCGCAGACTCCTTGAGGTGCTGCCACATCCCCACCCTCATCATGACTATCATCAGGTGCTTGCAGTTCTGCGTCAGGGGGCATGGGCACATTTCTACGTACGCACATGTTGTGGAGCATGACACATGCCATCACCATCTTTGCAACCTTCTCATGGCGGTACAGGAGTGCCCCGCCAGACCTGCTGAGGCAGCGGAAACGACCCTTCAGTAGGCCGAATGCCTGTTCAATGACTACACGGGTACGTGAGTGGGCATGGTTGTAGTCCTCCTCATGCTGGTCCCGTGGGTTCCGGACTGGTGTGAGGAGCCATCTCTTCAGTGGATATCCAGCATCACCTGTATGTGGACGATAAACGTATGATGTGGAATGCCATTGCTACGTACGCACACACCCCCCCCCCTTCCTGCCAGGTCATTGCCGAATCACATACCCCACATTATCATGCATGTAATGAGACTCACCGAGTAGCCAGGATCTGTTCCCTGCGTGTCGCTCCATGTAGCGTGGTATTGTAGAGTTCCTCAAGACCATAGAATCATGGGTTGATCCAGGGAATCTGGCACAACAATGTGTAATGATCCTGTTGGAGTCACACACCATTTGTACATTCAGAGAATGAAATTGTTTTCGGTTGCGGTACTGGGCCTCCATGGCATGTGGGACGACCAATTCCACATGGGTGCAGTCGATGGCACCAATGCAACCCGGTATGCCGGCAAGTGCATGGAATCCCACTTTTGTGTTGGTAATTTCCTGCTCCGAGCGTGGTAGAGAGATGTAGTCGTCTGCGTGCTGCAGGAGGGCATCGAGCACTTGCAATAGTGTCCGTGAGAACAGTGGCTGAGAAATGCCATGCAACTGTCCGACTGTGTGCTGGTAGGTGCCTGTGGCCAGGAAGTGGAGTACAGACACCACCTTCAGTAGGGGTGGGATGGCGGTTGGGCTATCTATCATGCTGACAAGGTCAGCCTGTGTCATGTCCACAATGGCGGCTATGGTGTCCCGGTCCAGACGGTAGAGGGTGTGGATCTGCTCATCAGTGAGGTTGAACGGATGTGCTCGGAGGCGTGGGATTGCGGGCTGCCTGCGTGGTGGTAGTGGCTGTGCTGGCGGCCCTTGCTGGCCCTGCCTTGCCCTCCTCCTCCTCCTGCGTCTCCTCCGTGCGGCCGGTTGTAGTTGGTGTTCGTCTTCTTCTTGGAGTTGGAGTACTTGCAGTGCTATCAGGTCCCCCAGGGCCAACATCGCGAGTCCTGCCGGTAGCATTTCGGTGTGGTTGTGGGAGGAGACTGGGTGTGCAATTCATGTGTTTTCAGGCTGTATGGCCTCCACCTGTGGTGATTCATTCCACCTGTGCAAACTGCTCTCCCCTTTGGCCGAGCACGTCCTGCACACAACGCTGCAATTCGGGGTATGGCATCTTGCTATTGCAATCATGTATTTGTACCCGATGGCCGTGTAACATTGGTTGATATGTTCATTCTGCTGTGGTCCCATTGTTTCACATTCTATCTGTGCAGTCGCGAACGGACTTGTGAAGGGTCAGTGGAACGTAGTACTCGAGTAACGGTGGACCCTCATGCATCACTGTACCGAGTTGCAACGACAGGCGGGGCGTCCCATTTGTGGGTGAAGGCAGTTGCCATTTTCACACACAGCCGCACTCGATGGATTAATTAGTGATTTCAAACGGCCACAGATGCCTCTTCGACGTGATGTTGCAAATGAGGAATTCGAAGGGCGGCGCTTTCGGTTTTCAGCTAGCGGCGAGGAAATGCCCACAGGTCTGACTGCAAATATAACGTACTATTGTTCAATGTCCTTGAGACAGGGGCCATGGCGAGGATGTAATGATTGATATGAATGGTTTGGGATGCGCAATAGCGACGTGGGCGATGAGGCCGGACGTTCCCAAATACATGTTACTTCACTACACTGGAATTACGGGCTGGGGCACTGTGGATTTTGCAGGCTGCATAACGCACAGACTCAATGGATATTTCTAATGTTATGTGAGTAAATATTCAGGCGTTTTAATCCCGGGATGAGGGAATGATGAATGGATGCATGGGCAGGTGATTTGATACAGAGTTTGCCATGTACAGGGCTTCTTGGAATCTATCCGCCTCCCCTACGCTATGTGATGCAGGGCTGCCATAGTGGGACCATCGTCTATCTGGCCTTGTTGAGCCCTCCCTGTCTCGACGCGCCCTCAGACACTTGTGTCCATGCACGTTACCAATCCCATCTGATGGATTCTGTTTTGACAGACGCATGCACAGGTACACTCGTTTGTGATGGTGTTTACACCTCGATATAGATAGTTATGAGTCGCAAGTGGTTTTTGGGTGGTGATGAACCTTTGGAGTGGGCTAGCATGCATATGGCTGTGGATTTAGTGTGATCATTGAAGTGAGTTGTTCGGATGTAGTTCTGATGGCCATTCTGTTCTTTTTCTTTTCTTTTGGTTGACAGGTATCTCCTCCCCTTTTGCCACTGCCATCTGTATGCCACTCCTGCAGATGGCTTTTACTCCCGACACCTGCTGCTTCGTGTTAATCAGTGGAGCAGCATTACGATCTTATGGGACGATCGCCAATGGGCCACATGCCCTTACGCAGTACTGGTGGCTCGGAGCAACATTTCGGCCTTTCAGCTGGACTAGTGCCTCCCCATTGGGACGGCCCTGCGGTTGTGTGCGCTTCCATGTTGCCTTTTCGTACGTGAATGTGGCTCTGTGAACCATGACGGAACAGGGCGTCACACAAGTAGTGGCTGGTCATTTCTTGCGGATGCAGCCCACAATGGTGAAATGTGTTTTGGAGTTCATGGCCTGATGGCTGTATGGGCTTGGTGATTTTGTTGTGCATTAAATTTCTATTCTGATTTGGCCCGTGTAGCGTTCTTCTTTGCAAGTGATGTGGCATATTCCTATTTGGGGAGCGATGTATTGTGAGGAGATCTGCATTGGGTTCCAGCTTCGGAGTTTAGTTGCGTGGTACTGTACTGGGCGCGTTTGCCTACGAAGCCCGTGAGGTCAGGGATGGGGGCTGCCAATATGACAGTTTGAATGTTGTCATGCTCAGGGGCGGGGGATTGGGTTTTGTGTAACAGATGCCGGTCAGCCAGGTGGACTGGTGGAATGATGTGATTTTCGGAATATTGCTGGTCACAGGTGCCTGTGTTTGCGTGCGTTTCTTGGTGGGGGACTGTGGTCATGTCCATTGGGATGGCTTCTGTATTCGTGCCATCTGTGCCCTGCAGCTCCCATTGGCCCCTCTTGTGTTTCATTTGTTCGTTGGCATGCATGGGTGACTTGTACATTTCAATGGTTGCATTGTGACTTCATTGCACCTACGGGGAGTTGTACTTTGTGGGCAGGGAGCGGTGTACAGGCACTCAGTGGGGCCGTTTACGGTTGATTCGCGATGCCGTACTTCTCACCATGGCGGAATGGTACATTCCGCCATGCTTGATGGCGTTAGGTACATGTCCGCTAGGGTCGGAATTGGCGTACCCTTGCGCCATGGTGGTGTTTACGGTTTGGCATGGCGCGCGCGCGCGTGCTTGGTGCAGTTAGCGTTGGCGTTCACTACGGTGTCGCTAATGGCTTCGTACTTTGCGGTGACGGGTCATAGTCGCACCGAGCGCTATTCGATGGCGGTATTGCATTTCCGCCATCGTTTTCCGAATTCCGCCAGGGTCGTAATGAGGGCCAATGTCCTCAGCCGATGTGCCATTGGCATTGACCATGGTAGTATGACCAAGGGATTCTCCTACAGAACAGCTTTCACCAATCAGTGACCCCCAGTAAGGTGCCCCAAGTAGCCATGGAAGAGCCTCCTGAAATGGCACCACTAGCAGCTACCCACAGAATTGAAGTCAATCAGAGGCATAGAGACAACATTTTAAACTCCTACAGAGTAATGGAAGAGGCTACTACGAAAAGACTTAGGAACCCTGTAGATTAAAATGTATAGTTTCTTGAGGTTCATGGTGTGGGTTTAGAAAACGTGCCCCCTTTTCTTATGAGTTATCTGTAGAATGGTTAATTCAGGTGAACCTCACAATTGAGCAATTGAACCCTTCAACTAAAGTCTAGAACGTTTGGTTTATTAGAATTATCCGTGTGATGGGTTTAACATATGAAATTAAATTTTGTGCATCGTTCCAACTTCCTTTCTACTACATGGTTCCATTGAGGAAATTCTCCAAATTGTCTCATCCAAGCGCATGGATTAGCAAATATGAGTGTAGGCTTCGTTGTAGCTATGTGGAGTGATAACCTTCTATTTCGTGACTGTTTCACTACACTTACCTCTTTACCTCCCCAACTCCAAGGGATGTCCTCCACCCAGCCACAGCTGTAAAGCAGGCAAGTCGATCAATGATTTGAAGAAATGGCATTCTCGTCCTGAAGTTTGTCCTCTTGGGCCATCACCTGATGCAAATAATGTGCATTGCATCAAACTTCTGTTGATCCTTCAGAGAGTGGGAAACGTCATAGAATCTCCACTAGAAATGGTGCATGTTTAGAAGGTAAATGGCCAGGTGGTAAAATATGTTTATGAACGAGACCAATGATTTGCATCCGGTGTTAACATCTTGGGCCTCATTACGAGGTTGGCGGGAGCCATGGAGCTACGAGCTCCATGGCTGCTGCCAAACCGGGCTCCTTTACCGGGTTCCCAGAGTGAGGAATTACCGGGCCATTCCGAGTTCGGAGGGCCCGGTAATTCCTCCCTCTGAGAACCCGGGCCCGGACCTTCACCATTCCCATCTGAGCCCCCATAGGGCTCAATGGGAATGGGAGAGGGAGCTAACAATGGGCCGATTACGACCAGCCCGTTGTCAGTTCCCTCTTCCCCTCGCGGGACCCGGTAACGACGCCTGGTTTTACCAGGTGTCCTTACCGGGTCCTGCGAGGGGACCTCGTAATTTCACTGAACAGGTTCAACGGATCCGCCTCCATTAGCGGAGCCCGTTAACCCATTACTCGAACCTTGTAATGAAGCCCCTTCTCTTTGATGCATCACCATCATCTCTTTCAGAACTAAGTCTTATGTGTGTTTACTTGACTGTATCGTTTTTGTTTAAAATATTCAGCTATCATACTATGAATTGCACCTGGTTCTCCAGAAGGAGATGTATATTGGAAAGGGTGAATGAACTGGGCTCAGGAAAAAGATGCCTGACCCAATTCGACTACTTCAGATGAGGGATTGGACCATCCAGCATTATTTTTTACATCCAGAAGAGTTTTCACTAAAGTATTTGCTGCTACAATTCTTGCACATGATATATCATGGTGTGTACACAGATGGGTGCGGAAAGAATCGTTAACCGTAAGTCGATAGGAGTTTGTAACAGTTTTTGCTAATTGTACAAACGCCTAACAAATGACCACTATATAAATAAATAAATAAATAAATAAATAAGCAATTTTTCTGCAACGCTGCCCAAAAAGATGTGGATGGAGATGGTTTGGCAGACTGGCCAAATCCCCAAATCTGTGAGGTTTTCTACTTGGAATCATGTCTCCCCGTGAACTGCTGTAATGACACCATGACCTAGGGCACTGAATGTGGCATATCTTTCACAGAGACCAATTTTTCTGAAAAGTGTTTTTGTTTGACCAATTGTTTTGTTGGTTACATTGCTCGTCACACTGATGAACCAAAAGAAGGGAAGTTGGCAGCAGCTAAATTAAATGTTTACCATAATTGTGAAGTTGTTTATTCCATTGCCAAGCTTTTTAGGACTGATGGGGAATCTACGTCCCATCAAACCAGAATTTAGGCAGAAGGCAAAATCAAAGATTTGGGACGATGGTTAAACAGGCACTCTTTAAGCAAATTGAGGTCTTCCGCAAGGACTGTTGGTCGTTAATACCCAAGCTCACTCACAAACACAGTTGTTAATGCCATTAGTACCCAAGGGCTCTCTATGGTGTAATCATGGATGTTTGGCTCTTTTTTAATGTGGAAGTGGTTTTGTGCGGTGCACTTGAGCCATTTCATTTTCTTTTTTTTTTTAATGCTTTATTCATAACATGGGCACCGCGAAAATAGAAAATGTATGTTTTTCTTCATTCATGGCTTCCAGCGGCTGAACAGAACCGACAAAGAGGTGGCAGAGAGCAGGTAAGTGGGAGAATTTGGGGAGCAGGGGTGTTTTTCAGGGAGTAGGGAGTGGAATCCCATGGAGGCAAGTGTGGGCCGAGCCCGGGACGAGGGTTGAAGGAGGGCCCAGGGACAGACAGACCTGAAACATGATGGACACGAAGAGGTGCCAGCTGTCCAATGAGGAAGACGGCAACCAATGTAGATCAGACCCAAACTTTATGGAACCTGATTGGCTGTTACCTCTCGCAGGGTGCTAATGAGTAAGGAGTTTCAATTATAAAATCAAAACAATAAAAGAACATAATATTTTTCGAAACCATAGTTAGCATTATTGGAAAGTATAACAGTGGATTAACTTTAATATTTGTAAAAGAACAATAAAGAGAACAAATCGTTTTATGTGCCAGACACTTGGGTTCTACGTTATAATGCCTCACAAGGGAGGTCCCTTTTTGGCTGTCCCAGAGTGGACTTCAGAGGGAGGAATTTTAATTCCATCTAGGGATTACACCACCCTAAACTCCCCTGTGTGCCGCTCCCCCACTCTGTCCCAAATCCCCACCAACCTTTCCTGAAGCAACACTCTACCCTTATCCCCCAAATTTACCATGTGGGATTTTATCAACATCATCAATCTAAAAGCCTACCTCCTCGCCTCCACGTTACCCTTGTAACCTACCACAAATCTGCCTACTAACTAACATGTTCTCCTTTGCCTCTAACCTGCCTCTGTCCCTCAATTTCTCTGCCTCCACTCTAACACTACATCCATCGTGGTCACATCCCTAACGCAGCTGGATGTACCACCTACCTGCACTTTAAAATGTCTAATGTTGATTGTCCTTAATCTATTTGAGTCCACTCATGCATTGTCCCTGGTGACTGTTCCATTTAATCCCCTCCACAAAATGGTCAGAATGACACTCAAACTCAGCCCATTGTAAGAAGCTCCGTGCTTCCCGTCAAATCTGATTTCTTATCTAGTGTATGTTCTTTTGTGATCAAAAGGGCATTGTTACTTCCTGAATATAAATAATACAAAAATTATAAATAATAATTAAATCATCACCATAAGCTTTATTTCGACAAAGCGCCATAAAATCATTACAAAAATAACATAAAATGCAATCACAACAAACGAGAAGACAGAGCTAATAAACAAGCATGAATACTATGCAATACAAGAATTATTTAAAAAATGTAATTAATCAGAATAGAAAATGACCTCAAGTTACTCACACACAACTAAATACACAACTCTCTTAAACCGTCCATCAAATCTGCGTGTTAAAAATCAAACTGAAACACAAATAAATCCATGGATGATCACAAATGTTAGTACAATCAATAGGTTTCAAACTAATTTTAAAAAGTCCTTATAAACACAGTCAAACATGCAATTTGATATTTGTATCAAATGTTATTGTCTTCTGCACCAAGCATTGATTAAATAACTAATAACAACCAGTACACTTGATCTGCTCACTGGTGTTACAGAAGTCAAGTGCTCCAAGTCAAGTATTCAACCATTTATACCTGATATCTTTTAGGTAAGGGCAAATAAATACAAATTGAAACTGGTCCTCATTGTAATGATTTTCCATGGCACACTTCTGTGGCAGTGCTGAATGAGAGTACTGATTCTGCCGGACCCCCTGCTCAACACAGACTGATCAGCAAACTGAGTTTTACTCATGGAAATAATTACAGCAATGAGGAACGCCCGATTGGGGCTCCTCCTACTTCTCCCAGAAACCTACTAAACAACGTGCCCTTGTGCTTCTGCACGTGCACTTCTGTGGGAGTGCTGGTTGAGAGTGCTGATTCTGCCGTACCCACTGCTCAACACGGACTGATCAGCAAACTGAGTTGTAACCGTGGAAATAATTGCAGCAACAAGGAACACAGGTAGGGTAACGCGAAGGACATACTTTATTGTATATACACTACAGTGTATATACATTGATTATAGTGCACTATACGAGAGTAATTATTGTTTTCTTTACTTGTCCAGATTGGGGCTCTTCCTACTTCGCCCAGAGTACTGATTCTGCCGGACCCCCTGCTCAACACAGACTGATCAGCAAACTGAGTTTTACTCATGGAAATAATTACAGCAATGAGGAACGCCCGATTGGGGCTCCTCCTACTTCGCCCAGAAACCTACTAAACAACGTGCCCATGTGCTTCTGTGGGAGTGCTGATTGAGAGTGCTGTTCGGCTATTCAGCTGAGCAGCGGGTCAGCCGAGCAGCACTTTAGGTAGCCCTTTAGCCACTGCCCCCTCTGTGAGTCACTCCGACATGTACACCTCTTCGACTGCACACTTTCCTTCTCTGCTCACATCTCTGACATCTCTAAAAAGTCACACTACCAGCTGCACCTCCTTAGAGGTATTCTTCCTTTTCTCTCCTTCCCCCAGAAGCTCACTGTTTCCAGAGCTCTGGTTCTCTCTAGGAAGGACTATTGCAACAGCATCTTTGTAAACCTGCCTGCCTCTACTCTCTGCCCTCTGCAACTCATACAAAACAGGACTGCAAGACTTGTCCTTAGCCTTAAGGCCAGGGATCGAATCTCTCCAGAACTGAAATCTCTGCACTGGCTCCCAGTGGCAGTGAGGATTAAGTTCCAAACCCTCTGCATTGTCCACAAGGTCCTCTGGGGCCTGGGGCCGCAATACCTTCAACTCTCTCAGGGTCAGTCGCTTCTCCAAGCAGCAAGTTGGTGGTAGATCTCTTTCTTCTGCTGGGGCCTCGCTCTGGAACAGCCTCCCTGCCTCTCTGAAACTTGAGGCGAACCATCTCTGGTTCCGGAAGCACCTCAAGACATTCCTCTTTGATTCTTTCTCTCCTCCTCTCCCCTGTTAATCTCCTGGCTAAATCTGAAACTGCACTGGTTACCTGGCTACCCTCTGATCTTGGGCCCAGGTCCCCTCCCCACCAGTTGCACACCTGCACTGATCCCCTGGCAACCCTTGCACTCAGGGAATGTTTTCTGTATCCCTACAGCCCTTACTAGCACTTGACCTCTGTTGTCTGCACTTACCCTTGCACTTGCCACCAGCTGGCTGCACTTTTATTTATTGTCTTATTTATTTCACTGTTATCCTATGTACTGCACTGCCCCCTCCCCTTTACTCCCACACTTTTCCCCTCCCCCCTGCACTTGCGCGATCTTAATGTCACTTGGCCTAGTAGGATTGTTGTCTGTATTCCCTCTGTTTCCCCTCCCTTGCCTCGTCACGCCTTGACACATTTGTGCATAGGGGCATTATAAATGCCATACCATATCATATCATATACCTTAACCACCGCTATGCGAAAAGGATCGAGTGACCTCTTGCGAAGTGCTAATTTGAAAACCTGATTGGTGGATAATTTGTGCACACCTGTATCCTTGTAAAACGCTGCAAAGCACAAAAAGGGTGTGCCATGTTCCAAATCGGCGGGTGCCGATCTGTGCCAATTGTGGGCCCCTATCTAGAGACATATGCCTGTGAGTTTGCGCAGAGCCTTTTCACCTAAGACACTAAACGATCCTGAGCTTCCATTGATGCAAACCCTACATCATTATGAGGGTAATTCATAGAATTTCGCATGAAAGTGTCGCAAGCGGCTGGCGCAGAGTGTCCGCGTGCGATTGACTGCGCCAGGCACGTGCGCTAAAACCGATTTCCGCGCACAGCGTATTCATGGATTTCAGGCTTCCAAACCAGCCGTGGCGCAGAGAATCGCAGCGACCCTGCAGCAGCGCCAGTAACGCCCCCAAGAACGCCCTCGCGCAAGGAAAAGCCATCCAAATCGCTAAATCATCGCAAAGGGCTGCGCTAACCCTGGACCAGTTCACCGGGCTGGCAAACAGCAAACGCCAAGCGGGGAACGTGTATTGCAGGGGTGCGCGGGAAGTTCCATACGCGATTCCATCAGGGTACGTGTATTTCAGGGGTGCGCGGGAAGTTACACACGCGAACGGGCCAGTGCGAGCAGGGTACGTGTATTCCATGGGTGCGCGGGAAGTTCCACACGCGATTTCATCAGGGTACGTGTATTTGAGGGGTGCGCGGGAAGTTACACACGCGATTGGCCCAGTGCGAGCAGGGTACGTGTATTTCAGGGGTGCGCGGGAAGTTCCACACGCGATAGTCCCAGTGCGAGCAGGGTACGTGTATTTCAGGGGTGCGCGGGAAGTCCCACACGCGATTGTCCCAGTGCGAGCAGGGTACGTGTATTTCAGGGGTGCGCGGGAAGTTGCACACGCGATACCAGCAGGGAATGTGTATTTCAGGGGTTCTGGGGAGTACTACACGTGAATTGGCCGTGTGGGTCCTCCCAGGTGTACGCTCCACAACCTCCACGGCCCCTGCACGCAGCCCACACCACGGGGGACTACCCTGCACCCCTGCCCATGTCCCGCAGGCAGCCCATCCACCATGGGCATGCCCCCCAGCCAACCCACATGTCACCTTGCACTACTGATCAACAATGCATGTCTCCCACCACCCCCACCCCCCAGCAGTGCAGGGGCAGCCTCCACCAGGCCCCCACTCATGTCTCCCACCACCCCCACCCCCCTGCCACCATGGCCACCCTCCACCAGGCCCCCACTCATGTCCCCCTGCACCCCCACCCCCCAGCATCCAGGGTCACCCTCAACCAGGCCCCCACTCATGTCTCCCACCACCCCCACCCCCCTGCCACCATGGCCACCCTCCACCAGGCCCCCACTCATGTCCCCCTGCACCCCCACCCCCCAGCATCCAGGGTCACCCTCCACCAGGCACCCACTCATGTCTCCCACCACCCCCACCCCCCAGCATCCAGGGTCACCCTCCACCAGGCCCCCACTCATGTCTCCCACCACCCCCACCCCCCTGCCACCATGGGCAGACTCCACCAGGCCCCCACTCATGTCTCCCACCACCCCCACCCCCCAGCATCCAGGGTCACCCTCCACCAGGCCCCCACTCATGTCTCCCACCACCCCGACCCCCCAGCATCCAGGGCACCCTCCACCAGGCCCCCACTCATGTCTCCCACCACCCCACCCCCCAGCCACCATGGCCACCCTCCACCAGGCCCCCACTCATGTCCCCCTGCACCCCCACCCCCAGCATCCAGGGTCACCCTCCACCAGGCCCCCACTCATGTCTCCCACCACCCCCACCCCCCTGCCACCATGGGCAGCCCCACCAGGCCCCCACTCATGTCTCCCACCACCCCACCCCCCAGCATCCAGGGTCACCCTCCACCAGGCCCCAACTCATGTCTCCCACCACCCCCACCCCCCAGCATCCAGGGTCACCCTCCACCAGGCCCCCACTCATGTCTCCCACCACCCCCACCCCCTGCCACCATGGCCACCCTCCACCAGGCCCCCACTCATGTACCCCTGCACCCCCACCCCCCAGCATCCAGGGTCACCCTCCACCAAGCCCCCACTCATGTCTCCCACCACCCCCACCCCCCGGCAGTGCAGGGGCAGCCTCCACCAGGCCCCCACTCATGTCTCCCACCACCCCCACCCCCCAGCAGTGCAGGGGCAGCCTCCACCAGGCACCCACTCATGTCTCCCACCACCCCCACCCCCCTGCCACCATGGGCAGACTCCACCAGGCCCCCACTCATGTCTCCCACCACCCCCACCCCCCAGCCACCAGGGGCAGCCTCCAGCAGGCCCCCACTCATGTCCCCCTGCACCCCCACCCCCCTGCCACCATGGGCATCCTCCACCAGGCCCCCACTCATGTCTCCCACCACCCCCACCCCCCAGCCACCATGGCCACCCTCCACCAGGCCCCCACTCATGTCCCCCTGCACCCCCACCCCCCAGCATCCAGGGTCACCCTCCACCAGGCCCCCACTCATGTCTCCCACCACCCCCACCCCCCTGCCACCATGGGCAGCCCCCACCAGGCCCCCACTCATGTCTCCCACCACCCCCACCCCCCGGCAGTGCAGGGGCAGCCTCCACCAGGCCCCCACTCATGTCTCCCACCACCCCCACCCCCCAGCAGTGCAGGGGCAGCCTCCACCAGGCCCCCACTCATGTCTCCCACCACCCCCACCCCCCTGCCACCATGGGCAGCCTCCACCAGGCCCCCACTCATGTCTACCACCACCCCCACCCCCCAGCATCCAGGGTCACCCTCCACCAGGCCCCCACCCATGTCTCCCACCACCCCCACCCCCCTGCCACCATGGGCAGACTCCACCAGGCCCCCACTCATGTCTCCCACCACCCCCACCCCCCAGCCACCAGGGGCAGCCTCCAGCAGGCCCCCACTCATGTCCCCCTGCACCCCCACCCTCCTGCCACCATGGGCATCCTCCACCAGGCCCCCACTCATGTCTCCCACCACCCCCACCCCCCAGCAACCATGGCCACCCTCCACCAGGCCCCCACTCATGTCCCCCTGCACCCCCACCCCCCAGCATCCAGGGTCACCCTCCACCAGGCCCCCACTCATGTCTCCCACCACCCCCACCCCCCTGCCACCATGGGCAGCCCCCACCAGGCCCCCACTCATGTCTCCCACCACCCCCACCCCCCAGCATCCAGGGTCACCCTCCACCAGGCCCCCACTCATGTCTCCCACCACCCCTACCCCCCTGCCACCATGGGCAGCCCCCACCAGGCCCCCACTCATGTCTCCCACCACCCCCACCCACCAGCATCCAGGGTCACCCTCCACCAGGCCCCCACTCATGTCTCCTACCACCCCCACCCCGACTGCCACCATGGGCAGCCTCCACCAGGCCCCCACTCATGTCTACCACCACCCCACCCCCCAGCCACCATGGCCACCCTCCACCAGGCCCCCACTCATGTCCCCCTGCACCCCCACCCCCCAGCATCCAGGGTCACCCTCCACCAGGCCCCCACTCATGTCTCCCACCACCCCCACCCCCCAGCCACCATGGCCACCCTCCACCAGGCCCCCACTCATGTCCCCCTGCACCCCCACCCCCCAGCATCCAGGGTCACCCTCCACCAGGCCCCCACTCATGTCTCCCACCACCCCCAGCCCCCTGCCACCATGGGCAGCCCCCACCAGGCCCCCACTCATGTCTCCCACCACCCCCACCCCCCAGCATCCAGGGTCACCCTCCACCAGGCCCCCACTCATGTCTCCCACCACCCCCACCCCCCTGCCACCATGGGCAGCCTCCACCAGGCCTCCACTCATGTCTACCACCACCCCCACCCCCCAGCCACCATGGCCACCCTCCACCAGGCCCCCACTCATGTCCCCCTGCACCCCCACCCCCCACCATCCAGGGTCACCCTCCACCAGGCCCCCACTCATGTCTACCACCACCCCCACCCCCCAGCCACCATGGCCACCCTCCACCAGGCCCCCACTCATGTACCCCTGCACCCCCACCCCCCAGCATCCAGGGTCACCCTCCTCCAGGCCCCCACTCATGTCTCCCACCACCCCCACCCCCCTGCCACCATGGGCAGCCCCCACCAGGCCCCCACTCATGTCTCCCACCACCCCCACCCCCCAGCATCCAGGGTCACCCTCCACCAGGCCCCCACTCATGTCTCCCACCACCCCCACCCCCCTGCCACCATGGGCATCCTCCACCAGGCCCCCACTCATGTCTCCCACCACCCCCACCCCCCAGCCACCATGGCCACCCTCCACCAGGCCCCCACTCATGTCCCCCTGCACCCCCACCCCCCAGCATCCAGGGTCACCCTCCACCAGGCCCCCACTCATGTCTCCCACCACCCCCACCCCTCTGCCACCATGGGCAGCCCCCACCAGGCCCCCACTCATGTCTCCCACCACCCCCACCCCCCAGCCACCAGGGGCAGCCTCCAGCAGGCCCCCACTCATGTCCCCCTGCACCCCCACCCCCCTGCCACCATGGGCATCCTCCACCAGGCCCCCACTCATGTCTCCCACCACCCCCACCCCCCAGCCACCATGGCCACCCTCCACCAGGCCCCCACTCATGTCCCCCTGCACCCCCACCCCCCAGCATCCAGGGTCACCCTCCACCAGGCCCCCACTCATGTCTCCCACCAACCCCACCCCCATGCCACCATGGGCAGCCCCCACCAGGCCCCCACTCATGTCTCCCACCACCCCCACCCCCCAGCATCCAGGGTCACCCTCCACCAGGCCCCCACTCATGTCTCCCACCACCCCCACCCCCCTGCCACCATGGGCAGCCTCCACCAGGCCCCCACTCATGTCTACCACCACCCCCACCCCCCAGCATCCAGGGTCACCCTCCACCAGGCCCCCACTCATGTCCCCCTACACCCCCACCCCCCTGCCACCAGGGGCAGCCTCCACCAGGCCCCCACTCATGTCTCCCACCACCCCCACCCCCCAGCCACCATGGCCACCCTCCACCAGGCCCCCACTCATGTCCCCCTGCACCCCCACCCCCCAGCATCCAGGGTCACCCCCCCAGCATCCAGGGTCACCCTCCACCAGGCCCCCACTCATGTCTCCCACCACCCCCACCCCCCTGCCACCATGGGCAGCCCCCACCAGGCCCCCACTCATGTCTCCCACCACCCCCACCCCCCAGCATCCAGGGTCACCCTCCACCAGGCCCCCACTCATGTCTCCCACCACCCCCACCCCCTGCCACCATGGGCAGCCTCCACGAGGCCCCCACTCATGTCTACCACCACCCCCACCCCCCAGCATCCAGGGTCACCTTCCACCAGGCCCCCACTCATGTCTCCCACCACCCCCACCCCCCTGCCACCAGGGGCAGCCTCCACCAGGCCCCCACTCATGTCTCCCACCACCCCCACCCCCCAGCATCCAGGGTCACCCTCCACCAGGCTCCCACTCATGTCTCCCACCACCCCCACCCCCCAGCAGTGCAGGGGCAGCCTCCACCAGGCCCCCACTCATGTCTCCCACCACCCCCACCCCCCTGCCACCATGGGCAGACTCCACCAGGCCCCCACTCATGTCTCCCACCACCCCCACCCCCCAGCCACCAGGGGCAGCCTCCACCAGGCCCCCACTCATGTCCCCCTGCACCCCCACCCCCCGGCAGTGCAGGGGCAGCCTCCACCAGGCCCCCACTCATGTCTCCCACCACCCCCACCCCCCTGCCACCATGGGCAGCCCCCACCAGGTCCTCACAATCCCCAATCATGTGCGTAATGGTCAGCCTCCACAGCCAAAAAGCCCTACCAAGTAACCCATTCACCCACATGGAAATGGAAATCACATGTTACACCCCCAATGTTCATGAAGCTAATGAACCCATGTCCGTCACACACAATGGTTGCAATTGAATGGGAAAACACACAACATGACATGCATGAAACCAATGAGATGATACCACACAGTGAAGTATGGAAACAAAATTGTATTGAAAAAAATAAAGAATGCTAAAGAAAGAAAACAAACTACAATGTGAATGATAAAAAAAATAGCTGCATGTCCGTATAAAAACACAAAAGTGGAAATCAGAATCCCAAAAAATTTTGTCCAAAGTCAAATGTAAAAAAATATCCATGCAATAAAGAACTATGTACAAAAATACCAAGGGTCCATGAGCCCAACTGAACAAAGGAAACCTACTAAAAAACCTACCTAAAAATCAACTATATACAAAAAGTGGAACAGTGTCCGTCGACTCCAAATCATAATAAGAAAGAAAGGAAACCTAAAACTAAAGAACTATATACAAAGCCGGCGGGCAAGTCCAGCGGCTCACTCCGTGGTGTCCCGGGCCAGGGCATCATCAAACTCCTGTTCGATGTCCCGGAGGCGGTCCAGTTCCATGGCCCCAAGGGTCCGCAGGGACGACGCCGTGTCCTCCTCCAACCCCCTGCGGATTGCCTCGAGGCACTCGGCCCGCCTCAGGGCCCTCCACATGGAGTTCTCCGCCCTGACCATTGTGAGCCGCGCCTCTTCCGCCCGCCGCTGCTCCGCACCTATGGCGTGGCCCAACCGCTGCCACACGGAAGACACTCTCTGTCCTGGGTCCCCCTGCCCTCCGGCCGATGCCTGCCCCTCCGATGTCGAAAGCCCCGAGCCTTCATGTCTCCCACCATGTTGCTGCTGCTGCTGCTCTGCCTCTGCCCGTGCACTGCCTCCTGCTGCCTGCACATCCTCCGCCGGCTGGGGTGCACTTGTTGATGTGGCCACCCCTGCTGGACCTCCGACTCCCGACTGTGGCTGGGATCCCTCCTCCACCAGCCTGGCCGCACCGTCAGAGGCAGCTCCACAGGGCACCCAGGTGACTGATGGGTGGGAAGATGGCACAGAGGACGACTGGGGCGTAGGGGGTCCAGTTGAGGAGGGGGTCGAAGCAAGCCCCATCAGACAGCGGAATCCGGCCTGGGTGACCTGTCCCAGCAGGCTGACGTGGTCAACGAGCCATTCGAGATGACGTGCAGTCTCTCCATGAAAAGACTGCAGGTCACCTCGCATGGCCCGTTGACGCAACGCCACACCAGCCAGGACAGGCTCAACCCGGACCTGGATGGCCACGTCCGCAGGCAGAGGAAGGCCTGTTGACGTCAGCTCATCCCCTGCCTGAAAACGGGTCTGGACGTAGGCATCCCTGCTGGTGCAAGATGATGCAGGGACAGGATCGGGGACAGGATTGCACACAGGCACCTGCGCGGCCGCCTGTGCTGCCTCCTGTCCCTGGTCCTGCACTGCACCACTAGCACCAGTGGGATCCCCACCTCCAGACCCCGTCTCTGGTGCTTGCGCGGCCCCCTCCTCCACCAAACCCCCCACCAACCTGGATGACTCCGTGCCATCTTCCCCTGTTGGGCCCTGTCGGGTCCCAGCTGCCCCTTCTGCTGCCGAGGAGTCCAACTGCAACCTCCGCCTCTTGGACCTCCCCCCGGCAGCTGCGGCCTGGGACGCGGCACCGGACTCCTCACTCCCCGACGAGATGATAACACGGGAGGGGAGCCGGGCCTTGCGTCTCCGGCTGGCGGTCGGATCCCCGCCACTGTGCTCCACAGCACCTTCTCCGCCCTCTTCATCAGTTGACGCTGCAGACAGGGAGAAACAAAACACAGGCATCAGGGCACTGTACAATGGACACATACACGCATGACAGTTGCACATGAGTGGCATTGGCAAACCTCAGACATGTCATCACAATCCCCAACATACATGTCATTGCAACTCGCACACATGAGCCATACCACAGCCATATCGCAACTGCCACCACCATCCATACACATACAACAGCATCAGCAGCCAAAGGGGAGCCAGACATCACATGCAACACAGGAAGTGCACCACACATGTACACACCACACCACACTTGCATGCATGTCTACACCTCTGCCAAGTGTCGCACTGTTCAGACGGGCATCCATGTCACATCTGCCAATCAGGCTTCCACATACCGCTGTCACATGCATCCATGTTGCATCACTGTTGCACCCTTGTCAAATACACACACATGCACATGTGCACAGTGCTCATACATGCAGCAGAAAACAACATACATGCCTGACATCACGGACATGTCTACTTACATACACATTCATCCAAACATGTGTGCACGCACAACTGCATTTGCCATGCAAGCCCACACACACAAGCACCATCCATGTCTCACACATTACAGCCCTCGCATGTGTCAGCCCCAGGGGCCTGTACCCCCCCACCCATACTCGACCCCATACAAACAGATGTGCAACCGGCACAATGCCGAATAATCACCACACGCACTGCTCACAATCAGGATGCATGTACACTCACCGCTCGACTCCAGACGGGTCTGCTTCTCTAGGACCTGGACGTGGAGCGCTGGGGATATGCGTTCCAGGACCCCCATCTGTTCTTCCGACAAGTGGCCCCGGCGCCCCTTGGCATCCGCTGCCTTCAAGAGGCACCGGGCCTTGTTCAGGGTCCTGGACCTGAAGTCCTCCCAGCGCTTCCTGACATGTTGTAAGTCCCGGACTGCCACCCCCTCCGCGTTGATGGCAGTCACGATGTCAGTCCAGATCCGAGTCCGTCCTTCCTTGTCGGCGCGGGAACTTCCGAAGAGGGCATCATACTGCCCCAGGACTTGCTCCACCAGGACACCAACTTCGGTGGCACTGAAGCTGGTGCCCCTCTGCCTCTCTGGCCGGGGGTTGTCAGTGGTCACAGATGGTGTTTGCCCCGACATGACAACCCCAGAGGCAGGAGTGGGTGGGCAACTGGGTCCTGGGGCTGGGCTGTGGAGCGATGGAATTCCAGTCGGGAGTCTTCGGTTCCAGCAGGGGTGGTCACAGCAACAGCACCCCTGGCTGATGTGCAGGCAGCAAATGGCAATGCACGTGGGCAGCAGGCAGTCAGGCAGCAGCAGATGGCAGGTGGGAGCGTGCTCGGGGCTCTGGGGGGCAGTAGTTCGGCCTTCTGGGCAGGAGCGTGGTCTTCTGTGTGCTTACGCGTGGCCAGCTTGGTACGGAGTGATTTGGCACGTGAAAATCCTGCACGTCAGCGTGAAAACCGAGGAAAGGCCCTTAGCGCGTAAGCGCGTCAGCACGCATACGCGATTCTATTGGACCAAAGGCCCTCAGCGCGTAAGCGCGTCTGTGACGTGACCCGCACGGGTGTTTCCCATACAGCACGTGATGACAGAGCACACGTGGAAAGACTGCACGTCAGAGTGTCATCGCGTGTGATTGGTGTAAATGGCCCTACACGCAGAAGTGACAAAGCGTGTAATTGGTGGAAATGGCCCTACACGCATACGTCACAAAGCGTGTAATTGGTGGAAATGGCCCTACACGCATAAGTGACAAAGCGTGTAATTGGTGGAAATGGCCCTAGCGCGTACACGCCGCGTAAGTGACGCTGGACGTGTGGGCCTGTATAAAAGGTACGCGTAGAACACCATTTCCTTGTACGTGCTTTTCGTGGAGAGCGAGTGGGTGAATTCTGTACTTCTTGTCGGTTCACACGCGATTTACTTCACGGCGTTTCAAGTTCGTATTCCCTGTTACCTCTGACAGATTTTTCTCTTTTTCCTCTTTTACTGGTTTACCAGGGCCTGTTCCCTCAAACAGTGTTCCCTTCTACTGTTGTCCTGTCTCCTCAGACAGCGTACAAATCTTCTTTTGGCGGGGGTGTTGCCAACCAAACGCGCTCCTTTTTCACGCTCTTTTACCTGGCAGACGGTGAGTCACGCACGTATCTAACATCTGTGCTTGCCCCGTGTGTAGCCTACCCCTTCAGAGGTCATTCTAGGCTGCGTGTGACACGCATACGTTCATTCTTGTGTTACTGGGTGCCACAGGGTAGTGCAGGTTTTTCTTTCTGCACACGTGGTCTAGGAGGGGTTGCTTGCACGTCATCTCCCTTTTTTGGGGCTCCTGTGCGTAGCGTGATCGGTCATCTTTCCCCAGGGGTTACAATCAGCCTTGCAAGAGCACTAGGGTACAATTACCATCTGGTACCCAACCCCTTTGACCCCCAATTGCCCAGGACAATATTTTACAGCCACTCCCATACGCACATTAACATCAGTGCCATGGCTGGGAGGCGAGGATTCCGTAAGGGTGGCAAAGGTGGAAGAGCCACAAGTGGTGGCCGTGGTGAATCCGGTTGGGGACGTGGTCGTTACTTGCAGGGTGAGCCTGTCCCCCCATGTGTGGAGGACCAGTCAAGGGCACCCATAATCCCCCCCCCCCTCCCGTTGAGGCTGATGTGGCTGACACCATCCATGCTCAGCCCTTGTTGGACCAGCCCATTGTGGCACCAGACCTGGCTGACTCCATGGCTGACTTCCAGGTCAGCAGGCCTATGACACGTGCGCTGGTGCACGTTGATGTCACCATGCCACGTGCATCTGGGGCAGCAAGGTCATCTGCTGCACCAAGTAGGCAGGGCGGAGAGGCTGCAGGGGCAGCTGCGGCTCCATCCACCCCAGCCCTCACACACCCAGCCCGGACAGTGTCGGTCCTAGTCCATGCTGCTGACATTCCCCCTGACACCATCACACTAGAGCCAATGCCTGCACCAACTCCCATGCTGAGTGTGCAATCCCACACTCCTGATACAGAGTCCACCAGGGCTCCTGCCCCTAGTGTCCAGAGCGGCGCAGGACACTCAGGATCACCACCACCTTCCAAGCGGAAGAGGAAGAGTGCTCGTCCGGCACAGGCTGATGCCCCAGACACGGCTACACAGTCCGGCCCGTCCAGGAAGCCCAGCTTCACGGATGACGAACTGAATGCACTTGTCAAGTATGTGTCCGCACATGACAACGAGATGGTCATTGTTGCAGGATCCAAGACCACACCTGCACAACGCCAGGCACACTGGCAGACCGTTGCGGACATCGTAAGTGCCCTTGGAATCGTGAGGCGCACAGCCAATGATTGCTATAAGCGCTGGAATGACCTAAAGCGCAGGGCAAAGAGTAAGCTGGCCTCAAGTCATGCCGCAACTCTAGTGACTGGAGGTGGGTCTCCAGTAGTAGACATGGAACTCACTCCACATGAGTCAGTCGCTGGGACCTACGTCACGGAGGAACAGATCCAAGGCGTGGGAGATTTGGCTGATTATGAGGCATTGTCCGGTGAGTGAACATGCATGTGTGTGTCATCCATGTGCATGGTGTGTGTGAGGGCTTCTGTTTGTGTGACAGGTGAGAGTGTGTGCGCCTGAGTCGTATGGGTCAGCCATGTGCTTCATGCAATACATCCTGCGCAGCTGCATTTGGCCATAGCAGTATCCCTTCTGCCAACAGTAGACATCTAGCCCAACTGCACGCCAGTTGCCCTTTAAGTGTCACCTTGCCACAACATTGTTGCTAAATTTTCCACTGTTCATTTAGTCAGATTGTTTGCATTCCACCACTTTTACTAGGCATGTCGCAGTCCTCTAGTCACATGTCTGACATGGCTATGGTAAAGTGGAGTGACTTTGTTACCTGGATATCATTTGTTCAAACATGTCCCTGTGCAATTGCACCATTTCGGACTGGCAGCTCCAGGTGAAGAATCTGACCTGTTTGAATTAGAAAAGCTATTACATGCGGGAACTGGACAGAATGAATAGGTGCTGCCCTCCTCTCCATCTTCACTCAATAGCAATGGTACATGCCATCTGTGTGATGGCATGTGTGTTTCACCTGCCAATCACAGGCCAATGTGTGATGCCACTGCCAGGCAGCATGCAGAAAATGTGTTAATCTTCAATCTTGGTGTCATCAGTGTGTGCCATTTGCCTGCCCTTCATACGCAGTGAGGGTGCATGCATGGGAGGGTTTTAGTCATGTGGGACATGTGTCAAACAAGTACTGGTTCTCTTGCTTCTCAGCCCTCATTGTGTGCCATGGTGCTAATGCCTGTTTCCATTTCTTTGTTTTTATGTCTTTGCAGGGGAAGACGCACCTGATACTGCTGGGGTTGTGGAGATGGTGCAGACCCAGGAGGGGTCCGAGGGCCCACCAACCACCAGTGAGGGACGTGGTGTGGTGGTGGGTGAGAACCCACAAGTGCTGCAGGTCCTGCTCTCAAGGGGTGTCTCTGGCTGCACCTCCCCCGAGCTGTATTCAGGTGTTGATTCGGATGAGACCTACGTGCCGTCGCAGGTGAGTGTTCCAGGGAGGGATTCTGTTCTGTCTCACCCACCTGCACCAGGGTCAGAACCCTCAATGGGGATGTCAGTGTTGGCAGCTACGCCTTTGGTGGTTACGGATGCAGGGTCACACTCCGCGACATCTGATCCTGTTCCTGGGCCAGCAGATCAGAGGGGGAATGCAGTCCTGCAGCCTCAGGCAGTGCCGGCACAGCAAGGCGCAGTTCGCCTTGCCCCAGACAGGTGTGGTGCCCGCCGACGTGGTGGCTGTACGCCACCTGGCAATACTGCATGGGAGCAATCCATTTACGGTATGGCAACCCAACAGGCAGCATCATCCGAGATGATGGCTCAGGCCATGGATAGGGTGGCCACTTCCATTGTCCCCCCTGAAAGGCTGATGGAGCGACTAGAGCAGGCAACCGACTCCATCTGCCAGTCACACAGGGAGGACATGTTGGGGTCCAACAGGGACAGGCGGGCGGCACTGGCGACTCTGCAGGAGGCCATCTCCATTGAGTCCCAGGGCCACAGGGAAGCCCTGAGGCAGGAGCTCCTTCACCTCAGGACGACTCTTGTTGAGCTTGAGGCTTCAACACACCAAAGGACAGAACAGCAGCTGGAGCGTCTCACCTGTACGCTCTCAGCTGAGATGCAGGCAACGAGGGCGGAGGTCCGGGGGTCCCGTGAGTTGTTGCATGGGGACCTCCGCACACTCATCCTCCAGAACCAGACCTACCACACCCGCATGCTTGCAGCCATGGAGGAGCAGACTAGGGCCTTGCGTGGGCTGCCTCCCATAGTGCAACCACCTCCGGATGCAGCTGCACAGGGTGATAATAGCGACAGCAGTGATACTCCCACAATAGGGTAGCCGTGTGGGCCATGAGCCCATGGAGGTGTTTTTTTTTTCCCAGGATCCACGCAGGTGGGTTCTGGTGTGCATCCTGTCCTCGGACCTCCTGGGTGGCCTCCCCAACCCCCCCGGACCCTTCAATGGCCATTTTTGATTTTTTTTTATTTTTATTTTTATTTTTATTTCTTTTATTCCCAATTTTTTTGGGACGATTTGTTGGCTTCCGTGGTTCCTGTGGGCATACGCTGCATTGTGGCTGGGCACATGCAGGCTTGTAATGTATTTGGTTCAGATGCTTGGGTTTGAGTCACACACACCCCTCCTGCTTCCCGTTTCCATGAGAGGGTAGGCACTGTCCCCTGTGGAGGTGGTGATTGGTATCATTGGTGGGGTTGTGACCTTGCTCAGTATCTGACATGCATGCATGTGCAGTGGCATTCATACTCACCAAGCAGCCATGTATCGCCATGCCGGCCAGCTTCTAGGTCCCGGCTTAGGGTGGACATTCGGTAAATGAAGCTGTCGTGGGTTGACCCGGGATAGTTGGCATATACTGAGGTGATGATTCCCTTGGCATTACATACTACCTGCACGTTGATGGAATGCCAGTGCTTGCGGTTCCTATAGATGTGCTCAGATGCCCTGGGGGGACGTAGAGCCACATGGGTGCAGTCGATGGCACCTAGCACTTTGGGGAATCGTGCCACAGCGTAAAAATCCAGGGCGGCAGCATGCCTTTCTGCAGGTGTTCTGGGCAGGTATATGTGCCTGCGGACTGATGGGCGTGCAGTGATGATGTTCAAGACCTGGTGTAGGCAGCGTGACTGGGTGGCCTGTGATACACCACCCACAATGGCACTTGTCCGCTGAAATGATCCAGTGGCTAAGAAGTGCAGTACATTGAGGACCTTCTCCAGGGGGCTGAGTGCTTGGGAGCACAGGGTGGATGATGTGAGGTCATCCTCCCACTCACTCACCAGGTCCAGTATGATGTGTGGTGGAAACCTGTACCTCCCATGCACCTGGTCATCAGGCATCCCGAAAAGGCTGGTTCTGGGTGTGAATATTCTGGCCCTGACTATCCTCCTCCTCCTCCTTTGGTAGGCCACGCCCACTGCTGCTAGGAACGGTATGTTCATCCTGGGTCTGAGCTTGTTATTTTGTTAGCGTGCAAATTAATGCGTTGCGCGTGTTGTAGGCGAGCGTGTGACCCGCGCACCCCTGAAATCCAGTACCCAGTCCAATAGCGTGTGGAAATTGCCGCGCACACCGGGATACAGGTGCGCTAACGTACTTGCGTGTGTAAGTGTCCGCGCACACCTGGTATACACGTACATAGGCCAATCGCGTGTACGCGCACTTTTGTCCAATTACACGCGATGAGACTCTGACGTGCTGTCCAATTACACGCGATGACACTCTGACGTGCAGTCTTTCCACATGTGCTCTGTCATCACGTGCTGTGTGGGAAACACCCGTGCGGGTCACGTCACAGACGCGCTTACGCGCTGAGGGCCTTTGGTCCAATAGATTCGCGTATGCGTGCTGACGCGCTTACGCGCTAAGGGCCTTTCCTCGGTTTTCACGCTGACGTGCAGGATTTTCACGTGCCAAATCACTCCGTACCAAGCTGGCCACGCGTAAGCACACGGAAGACCACGCTCCTGCCCAGAAGGCTGAACTACTGCCCCCCAGAGCCCCGAGCACGCTCCCACCTGCCATCTGCTGCTGCCTGACTGCCTGCTGCCCACGTGCACTGCCATTTGCTGCCTGCACATCAGCCAGGGGTGCTGTTGCTGTGACCACCCCTGCTGGAACCGAAGACTCCCGACTGGATTTCCATCGCTCCACAGCCCAGCCCCAGGACCCAGTTGCCCAACCACTCCTGCCTCTGGGGTTGGCATGTCGGGGCAAACACCATCTGTGACCACTGACAACCCCCGGCCAGAGAGGCAGAGGGGCACCAGCTTCAGTGCCACCGAAGTTGGTGTCCTGGTGGAGCAAGTCCTGGGGCAGTATGATGCCCTCTTCGGAAGTTCCTGCGCCGACAAGGAAGGACGGACTCGGATCTGGACTGACATCGTGACTGCCATCAACGCGGAGGAGGGGGTGGCAGTCTGGGACTTACAACATGTCAGGAAGCGCTGGGAGGACTTCAGGTCCAGGACCCTGAACAAGGCCCGGCGCCTCTTGAAGGCAGCGGATGCCAAGGGGCGCCGGGGCCACTTGTCGGAAGAACAGATGGGGGTCCTGGAACGCATATCCCCAGCGCTCCACGTCCAGGTCCTAGAGAAGCAGACCCGTCTGGAGTCGAGCGGTGAGTGTACATGCATCCTGATTGTGAGCAGTGCGTGTGGTGATTATTCGGCATAGTGCCGGTTGCACATCTGTTTGTATGGGGTCGAGTATGGGTGGGGGGGTACAGGGCCGTGGGGCTGACACATGCGAGGGCTGTAATGTGTGAGACATGGATGGTGCTTGTGTGTGTGGGCTTGCATGGCAAATGCAGTTGTGCGTGCACACATGTTTGGATGAATGTGTATGTAAGTAGACATGTCCGTGATGTCAGGCATGTATGTTGTTTTCGGCTGCATGTATGAGCACTGTGTACATGTGCATGTGTGTGTATTTGTCAAGGGTGCAACAGTGATGCAACATGGATGCATGTGACAGCGGTATGTGGAAGCCTGATTGGCAGATGTGACATGGATGCCCGTCTGAACAGTGCGACACTTGGCAGAGGTGTAGACATGCATGCAAGTGTGGTGGGGTGTGTACATGTGTGGTGCACTTCCTGTGTTGCATGTGATGTCTGGCTCCCCTTTGGCTGCTGATGCTGTTGTATGTGTAGGGATGGTGGTGGCAGTTGCGATATGGATGTGGTATGGCTCATGTGTGCGAGTTGCAATGACATGTGTGTTGGGGATTGTGATGACATGTCTGAGGTTTGCCAATGCCACTCATGTGCAACTGTCATGCGTGTATGTGTCCATTGTACAGTGCCCTGATGCCTGTGTTTTGTTTCTCCCTGTCTGCAGCGTCAACTGATGAAGAGGGCGGAGAAGGTGCTGTGGAGCACAGCGGCGGGGATCCGACCGCCAGCCGGAGACGCAAGGCCCGGCTCCCCTCCCGTGTTGTCATCTCGTCGGGGAGTGAGGAGTCCGGTGCCGCGTCCCAGGCCGCAGCTGCCGGGAGGAGGTCCAAGAGGTGGAGGTTGCAGTTGGACTCCTCGGCAGCAGAAGGGGCAGCTAGGACCCCACAGGGCCCAACAGGGGAAGATGGCACGGAGTCATCCAGGTTGGTGGGGGGTTTGGTGGAGGAGGGGGCCGCGCAAGCACCAGAGACGGGGTCTGGAGGTGGGGATCCCACTGGTGCAAGTGGTGCAGTGCAGGACCAGGGACAGGAGGCAGCACAGGCAGCCGCGGAGGTGCCTGTGTGCAATCCTGTCCCCGATCCTGTCCATGCATCATCTTGCACCAGCAGGGATGCCTACGTCCAGACCCGTTTTCAGGCAGCGGATGAGCTGACGTCAACTGGCCTTCCTCTGCCTGCGGACGTGGCCATCCAGGGCCGGGTTGAGCCTGTCCTGGCTGGTGTGGCGTTGCGTCAACGGGCCATGCGAGGTGACCTGCAGTCTTTTCATGGAGAGACTGCACATCATCTCGAATGGCTCGTTGACCACGTCAGCCTGCTGGGACAGGTCACCCAGGCCGGATTCCTCCGTCTGATGGGGCTTGCTCCGACCCCCTCCTCAACTGGACCCCCTATGCGCCAGTCGTCCTCTGTGCCATCTTCCCACCCATCAGTCACCTGGGTGCCCTGTGGAGCTGCCTCTGACGGTGCGGCCAGGCTGGTGGAGGAGGCATCCCTGCCACAGTCGGGAGTCGGAGGTCCAGCAGGGGTGGCCACATCAACAAGTGCACCCCAGCCGGTGGAGGATGTGCAGGCAGCAGGAGGCAGTGCACGGGCAGAGGCAGAGCAGCAGCAGCAGCAACATGGTGGGAGACATGAAGGCTCGGGGCTTTCGACATCGGAGGGGCAGGCATCGGCCGGAGGGCAGGGGGACCCAGGACAGAGAGTGTCTTCCGTGTGGCAGCGGTTGGGCCACGCCATAGGTGCGGAGCGGCGGCGGGCGGAAGAGGCGCGGCTCACAATGGTCAGGGAGGAGAACTCCATGCGGAGGGCCCTGAGGCGGGCCGAGTGCCTCGAGGCAATCCGCAGGGGGTTGGAGGAGGACACGGCGTCGTCCTTGCAGACCCTCGGGGCCATGGAACTGGACCGCCTCCGGGACATCGAACAGGAGTTCGATGATGCCCTGGCCCGGGACACCACAGAGTGAGCCGCTGGACTTGCCCGCCGCCTTTGTATATAGTTCTTTAGTTTTAGGTTTCCTTTCTTTCTTATTATGATTTGGAGTCGACGGACACTGCTCCACTTTTTGTATATAGTTGATTTTTAGGTAGGTTTTTTAGTAGGTTTCCTTTGTTCAGTTGGGCTCATGGACCCTTGGTAGTTTTTTACATAGTTCTTTATTGCATGGAGATTTTTTTAATTTTGACTTTGGCCAAATATTTATTGGATTCTGATTTCCAGTTTTGTGTTTTTATACGGACATGCAGGTTTTTTTTTCTCATTCACATTGTAGTATGTTTTCTTTCTTTAGCATTTTTTTTTTTTCAATACAATTTTGTTTCCATACTTCACTGTGTGGTATCATCTCATTGGTTTCATGCATGTCATGTTGTGTGTTTTCCCATTCAATTGCAACCATTGTGTGTGACGGACATGGGTTCATTAGCTTCATGAACATTGGGGGTGTAACATGTGATTTCCATTTCCATGTGGGTGAATGGGTTAATTGGTAGGGCTTTTTGGCTGTGGAGGCTGTCCATTACGCAAATGATTGGGGATTGTGAGGACCTGGTGGGGGCTGGCCATGGTGGCAGGGGGGTGGGGGTGGTGGGAGACATGAGTGTGGGCCTGGTGGAGGCTGCCCCTGGTGGCAGGGGGGTGGGGGTGGTGGGAGACATGAGTGGGGGCCTGGTGGAGGCTGCCCCTGCACTGCTGGGGGGTGGGGGTGGTGGGAGACATGAGTGGGGGCCTGGTGGAGGCTGCCCCTGCACTGCTGGTGGGTGGGGCTGGTGGGAGACATGAGTGGGGGCCTGGTTGAGGCTGCCCCTGGTGGCAGGGGGGTGGGGGTGGTGGGAGACATGAGTGGGGGCCTGGTGGAGGCTGCCCCTGCACTGCTGGGGGGTGGGGGTGGTGGGAGACATGAGTGGGGGCCTGGTGGAGGCTGCCCCTGCACTGCTGGTGGGTGGGGGTGGTGGGAGACATGAGTGGGGGCCTGGTGGAGGATGCCCATGGTGGCAGGGGGGTGGGGGTGGTGGGAGACATGAGTGGGGGCCTGGTGGAGGCTGCCCCTGCACTGCTGGTGGGTGGGGGTGGTGGGAGACATGAGTGGGGGCCTGGTGGAGGATGCCCATGGTGGCAGGGGGGTGGGGGTGGTGGGAGACATGAGTGGGGGCCTGGTGGAGGCTGCCCCTGCACTGCTGGGGGGTGGGGGTGGTGGGAGACATGAGTGGGGGCCTGGTGGAGGCTGCCCCTGCACTGCTGGGGGGTGGGGGTGGTGGGAGACATGAGTGGGGGCCTGGTGGAGGCTGCCCCTGCACTGCTGGTGGGTGGGGGTGGTGGGAGACATGAGTGGGGGCCTGGTGGAGGATGCCCATGGTGGCAGGGGGGTGGGGGTGGTGGGAGACATGAGTGGGGGCCTGGTGGAGGCTGCCCCTGCACTGCTGGGGGGTGGGGGTGGTGGGAGACATGGGTGGGGGCCTGGTGGAGGCTGCCCCTGGTGGCTGGGGGGTGGGGGTGGTGGGAGACATGAGTGGGGGCCTGGTGGAGGCTGCCCCAGCACTGCTGGTGGGTGGGGGTGGTGGGAGACATGGGTGGGGGCCTGGTGGAGGCTGCCCCTGGTGGCTGGGGGGTGAGGGTGGTGGGAGACATGAGTGGGGGCCTGGTGGAGGCTGCCCCTGCACTGCTGGTGGGTGGGGGTGGTGGGAGACATGAGTGGGGGCCTGGTGGAGGCTGCCCCTGGTGGCAGGGGGGTGGGGGTGGTGGGAGACATGAGTGGGGGCCTGGTGGAGGCTGCCCCTGCACTGCTAGGGGGTGGGGTGGTGGGAGACATGAGTGGGGGCCTGGTGGAGGCTGCCCCTGCACTGCTGGTGGGTGGGGGGGGTGGGAGACATGAGTGGGGGCCTGGTGGAGGCTGCCCCTGGTGGCAGGGGGGTGGGGGTGGTGGGAGACATGAGTGGGGGCCTGGTGGAGGCTGCCCCTGCACTGCTGGGGGGTGGGGGTGGTGGGAGACATGAGTGGGGGCCTGGTGGAGGCTGCCTCTGCACTGCTGGTGGGTGGGGGTGGTGGGAGACATGAGTGGGGGCCTGGTGGAGGATGCCCATGGTGGCAGGGGGGTGGGGGTGGTGGGAGACATGAGTGGGGGCCTGGTGGAGGCTGCCCCTGCACTGCTGGTGGGTGGGGGTGGTGGGAGACATGAGTGGGGGCCTGGTGGAGGATGCCCATGGTGGCAGGGGGGTGGGGGTGGTGGGAGACATGAGTGGGGGCCTGGTGGAGGCTGCCCCTGCACTGCTGGGGGGTGGGGGTGGTGGGAGACATGAGTGGGGGCCTGGTGGAGGCTGCCCCTGCACTGCTGGGGGGTGGGGGTGGTGGGAGACATGAGTGGGGGCCTGGTGGAGGCTGCCCCTGCACTGCTGGTGGGTGGGGGTGGTGGGAGACATGAGTGGGGGCCTGGTGGAGGATGCCCATGGTGGCAGGGGGGTGGGGGGGTGGGAGACATGAGTGGGGGCCTGGTGGAGGCTGCCCCTGCACTGCTGGGGGGTGGGGGTGGTGGGAGACATGGGTGGGGGCCTGGTGGAGGCTGCCCCTGGTGGCTGGGGGGTGGGGGTGGAGGGAGACATGAGTGGGGGCCTGGTGGAGGCTGCCCCTGCACTGCTGGTGGGTGGGGGTGGTGGGAGACATGGGTGGGGGCCTGGTGGAGGCTGCCCCTGGTGGCTGGGGGGTGAGGGTGGTGGGAGACATGAGTGAGGGCCTGGTGGAGGCTGCCCCTGCACTGCTGGTGGGTGGGGGTGGTGGGAGACATGAGTGGGGGCCTGGTGGAGGCTGCCCCTGGTGGCAGGGGGGTGGGGGTGGTGGGAGACATGAGTGGGGGCCTGGTGGAGGCTGCCCCTGCACTGCTAGGGGGTGGGGTGGTGGGAGACATGAGTGGGGGCCTGGTGGAGGCTGCCCCTGCACTGCTGGTGGGTGGGGGGGGTGGGAGACATGAGTGGGGGCCTGGTGGAGGCTGCCCCTGGTGGCAGGGGGGTGGGGGTGGTGGGAGACATGAGTGGGGGCCTGGTGGAGGCTGCCCCTGCACTGCTGGGGGGTGGGGGTGGTGGGAGACATGAGTGGGGGCCTGGTGGAGGCTGCCCCTGCACTGCTGGTGGGTGGGGGTGGTGGGAGACATGAGTGGGGGCCTGGTGGAGGCTGCCCCTGGTGGCAGGGGGTTGGGGGTGGTGGGAGACATGAGTGGGGGCCTGGTGGAGGCTGCCCCTGCACTGCTGGGGGGTGGGAGTGGTGGGAGACATGAGTGGGGGCCTGGTGGAGGCTGCCCCTGCACTGCTGGTGGGTGGGGGTGGTGGGAGACATGAGTGGGGGCCTGGTGGAGGATGCCCATGGTGGCAGGGGGGTGGGGGTGGTGGGAGACATGAGTGGGGGCCTGGTGGAGGCTGCCCCTGCACTGCTGGGGGGTGGGGGGGGGTGAGACATGAGTGGGGGCCTGGTGGAGGCTGCCCCTGCACTGCTGGGGGGTGGGGGTGGTGGGAGACATGAGTGGGGGCCTGGTGGAGGCTGCCCCTGCACTGCTGGGGGGTGGGGGTGGTGGGAGACATGAGTGGGGGCCTGGTGGAGGCTGCCCCTGGTGGCTGGGGGGTGGGGGTGGTGGGAGACATGAGTGGGGGCCTGGTGGAGGATGCCCATGGTGGCAGGGGGGTGGGGGTGGTGGTAGACATGCATTGTTGATCAGTAGTGCAAGGTGACATGTGGGTTGGCTGGGGGGCATGCCCATGGTGGATGGGCTGCCTGCGGGACATGGGCATGGGTGCAGGGTAGTCCCCCGTGGTGTGGGCTGCCTGCAGGGTCCGTGGAGGTTGTGGAGCGTACACCTGGGAGGGCCCACATGGCCAATTCACGTGTGGTACAGGGCCCACACGGCCAATTCACGTGTGGTACTCCCCAGAACCCCTGAAATACACATACCCTGCTGAAATCGTGTGTGGAACTTCCCGCGCACCCCTGAAATACACATACCTTGCTGAAATCGCGTGTGGAAATTCCCGCGCACCCCTGAAATACACGTACCCTGCTCGCACTGGCACAATCGCGTGTGGAACTTCCCGCGCACCCCTGAAATACACATACCTTGCTCGCACTGGGCCAATCGCGTGTGGAACTTCCCGCGCACCCCTGAAATACACGTACCCTGCTGAAATCACGTGTGGAACTTCCCGCGCACCCCTGAAATACACATACCTTGCTGAAATCGCGTGTGGAACTTCCCGCGCACCCCTGAAATACACGTACCCTGCTCGCACTGGGCCAATCGTGTGTGGAACTTCCCGCGCACCCCTGAAATACACGTACCCTGCTGGAATCGCGTGTGGAAATTCCCGCGCACCCCTGAAATACACGTACCCTGCTGAAATCGCGTGTGGAACTTCCCGCGCACCCCTGAAATACACATACCTTGCTGAAATCGCGTGTGGAACTTCCCGCGCACCCCTGAAATACACGTACCCTGCTGGAATTGCGTGTGGAAATTCCCGCGCACCCCTGAAATACACGTACCCTGATGAAATCGCGTGTGGAACTTCCCGCGCACCCCTGAAATACACATACCTTGCTGAAATCGCGTGTGGAACTTCCCGCGCACCCCTGAAATACACGTACCCTGCTCGCACTGGCACAATCGCGTGTGGAAATTCCCGCGCACCCCTGAAATACACGTACCCTGATGAAATCGCGTGTGTAACTTCCCGCACACCCCTGAAATACACGTACCCTGCTGAAATCGCGTGTGGAAATTCCCGCGCACCCCTGAAATACACGTACCCTGATGAAATCGCGTGTGGAACTTCACGCGCACCCCTGAAATACACGTACCCTGCTGAAATCGCGTGTGGAACTTCCCGCGCACCCCTGAAATCCACGTACCCGGCCAAATCGCGTGTGAGACTTCCCGCGCACCCCGGTATACACGCACACGTATTTTTTGTCAGCGGGTGTCCGTGTTTGTGGGTACCCCTTTGCACGTCATTTGTCCTGGAGGCCCACAGTATAGGACATTCATCATGGCAGTATATAGGTGCTATTTGTTGGTGCACCTTTTGGCGCACATTTCTTACAGCCGCAGAGACGCTACCGCCTGCTTTCTTGTGGCGGTCGTGTTTGTGCCTGTGCGCTGGTTTGAGCGTGCGCTTTTTTGCCCTATTCTATTCCATGAATACGTGTTGTAGGCGAGCGTGTGGGCGTTCCGCGCACTTGTGCCCTGTACTTCCCCCGTGACGCCCACGTTTTGGCAAGTTGTTCCCCATTCCGAGTGTTACGCCCGTGTTCCGCCTACTTTTGTTGTGTGCGCCGCGCTATGTGCGAATTTCGCTGTGGCCTGTGCGATTTTCGCTGTGACCTGGCGCACGCTGTTAGATGGCCTGTGCGCCAACGTGCGCCGCGCACTTTGTTATCGCACATCCGCTGGTTTTCTCACGCACGGACTTCCATGAATCGATGTGTGCTGCTTTTCGTGCGATTTTCGCACTTGCACTGCGATTTTCGCTATTCCACTGCGATTCGCACGTTTTTGCCCACTTGCGCCGCGCTAATTAATCCATGAATCGGCCTCTAAATCTTTCGGATGCAGAAATCCTGGAATGCAACTCACAACGGAACCAAAATGCTTACACTTACGCAACACTCTTCGGGCACTGGTTCACATGTGAGTAGAACCAGGGTAGTATTGGCACATCTTTCTGATGCAGAAATCATGAAATGCAATTTGCAAGGTGAACGTAATGCTAACTAGAAACACTTTTCGCCCAAATATGGGTTCACACGTGAGTAAAAGTGATATGGCTAATCTGCCCTTGACATTCAAGTGAACGTTCATGCTAATGTGAATATGCCTATGCCAAGACTATACTCACAAGTAATTGCAACCTGTCCTGACTTTGAGTCACACATTAATTGTGAAAATCATGACATATTTAACAGGGAAAAGATAATAGAGATATGTGAGATAAACAAAGAGAAACCATGTGATATAACAACAAAAGAAATGACCAACGTGAAGGATGGATTCGAACTGCAAGGCACTTTGAACATCCTATCAGGTGAAATTAATGTATTTAGCACTGATTTGATCTCTATGGTGTCATCTAAACAAGTGGGTAAAGATGTTATGGTACCTGAGACCCAGATGAATGAGAAATATGTGGAGGAGGTGATGAATGAAATGAATGAGCAATCAGAAAGTGACAAGTTGGATGTAACTAATCAAATGTTGGACTCTACTGCATCTTCTGAAATGTCATATATTAGACCTACCCCGAGACCCTCATTTGGCTTCAAAAATTCTATGACACTAGCATATGAGATATCTTTGGCGGCCATGAACACAGGTCTCCACAGTCTGAGTAAAATCTACTAACATATTGAGACGAGAATTGAGCAAAATTCCACAATATTGGAAAGTATAAATACAAATTTTGAACAGGTATACTGTGATCTCAATCTGATAAACCTGAGATTACTAGTGAAACGCCCTCGTCTAAAATAATCTGTGAGAATATACTAACTATTTTGGAATCAAAAATGAAACTCGGACTGGGGGCAAGATGTAAGCAATATGAATGATGTTGTTTGTGTGGCGGCTCTCTGTCTTTCAGCAAGTCAGTTTTTGGAAGCTGCTGATATTCCCATGACACCCCCAGTGAATGAGTTGGATGGAACGGTGATGCAAGTGAGGTTTACTCCCCCTTAAATAGATGTTGATCAGGAGTGTGTGGAAAATGTGCCACTTAATTCAGAAGAAAATGGTGTGGTATATGATCTATATGTAAACAAACACATTAATCTAACAAGATCACTCCCACTCAAAATTAACCAGAATAGCAAGGGATACCTGCTTCACGCAGATAAATCCAACATAATGAATGATAATTGGTGGGAAAAAAGAAAGTATCTAAACTCTGGGCCATTAATAATACACAAATCAAAACAGTTAAAACTTATAAATACATGGGAATCAACCTAAATAATAGTAAGTTTGACATGCCTTTCAAAGAAGAGCTGAAGAGCAAGATGAGAATGTTATGCTCTCAAGCAAAACAAATACAGAGAAAGTACGGCACATTTACATGCATTCCAATTATAATATACTACATACAGAGTATGTAGGTGGCCCAAAAATGTAGGTCAGCAAGACAGAGCCCTAATGTGTAGTTTTATGTGGAGCTGAAGTATGGGGAGATAAGCAGATTGATACATTTATAGTTAACAAAAACAAATTCTTCAAAAGATTGTTGAACTTGCCCTAGGGAACCCTGAATACTGCAGTCAAAATGAAATTTGGGCAGAGGGGAATTGAATGTGTTGCCCAACTAAAATGAATATTGTTACGGATTATATTTTGGCTGCAATGCTTGAAGTCCTAAAGGGTAACAATGTGAAAATGGTCATAGTTTGCACATGTGAAGGATATCTTGAACAAAATCTCAATCGGTCATCTTTGGCAGCATCCTGAAAATAATCTTGAGAAAGTCAATGAATTTCATTAAAAGCACCTACTGGCACGAGGCTTTGACAGGTGCCGTTAGCAAAACTAGCAGAAATCAATTCATAACTAAATATCTTAGTGTATATTTTTTTTTGGAAGATGAAAAATATCGTAATTGGCTTAAAACTGAGACTGCCCTTTTTCCATTGAATGCTTTTGCTCATTATTCGGAAACCAAAAATATTAAGTCATGCCCCATCGGTAATCATTTTTTTAAATTTATTTAATTTATTTGATTTAGTTGCAATGCAACTTTAAAAATATAGTTGTAAAAATAGCTATCATATACATATTCAAGAAAAATACAAAATAAATCAATTAATTCAACGTCAATTGTTAAAACCTATGTTTTCCTCAATTATTAAAAATTATAAAATCACATACAAATTTCAAGTAATCACTCTTTTTGAACTTCACTAACTATCCTCTCACATTGTCACTGTATAAACGTATATGCACATAACTACCTTCAGTTCTTTATAGTAAACTTTTGTCATTAGGATAATTATCCAGTTGTGTTTTATCCAGGTATCTTATAATCACTAAGTTCAGTGATATTTGCTGCGCATTGCACATTCTAAGCCACACAATACTCATATTTATACTTCTATAACCATTGAAGAATCTCGACAAACATGTTGTCTCCAGTTGGTCAGTCTTCGCATTCACACATAATATGTTCTAAAGTCTCAATCTTTGTGTCATTTTTGCAGTATCTGCATGATCTATTAAAATTCTTATCTTTGCTCCGTGCAGCTTGTCTTGCTTTGGTGGGCCATAAATCAAGGCAAAATCGCATGGTTTTCGACTGATAATATATAGATCCAGATATCTAGCTAAGTATTTGGGGATGTCATTTAGTTTTTTCCTTTCCGAACTTACTTATTTTGAAGGTATGGTACTTTTCACAATAACTGATCGTTTTTATACAAAATCTGACAACCAATACTTCCCTTTTGCTCTATTGGGATTACAGGATAATAACTCATCATCAATGTTGGCCTCTTCCATCACTCTCATACAGTTTGTTTTCCAGATGTTTATCATATCTGAACCATCCTCTCAGAACGCCTGGGCTATGATGTTAATCACTGTAGATTCATACTGGCTTTTATTCTTACATTTCTCATATAATAATAATGTATTCTAATTTGCAACCGCTTCCAAGGATGTCAGGCCTAGCTCTTGTCGAATGATAGGCATAGGACAACTTTTTGGGAGTCTTAAGATGTTTTTCCAATACAGACCCTCCAGATAGGTCCAATTTGGTTTGTCTGTAGATATCGTACTCGCAGCTCCATATGTGATGCTTGGAATCAGCTTCTGTATGTAGTTTAATTTTGGGCTAACAAACTCTCAGTGTTTATAATAAGCAGATTGATACATTTATAGTGAACAAAAACAAATTCTTCAAAAGATTGTTGAACTTGCCCTAGGGAACCCTGAATACTGTGGCACAAAGTTATGTATAATCAAGGTCAGCCTGAAGATTTGCTTGATCGTCCCTAATCCCTTGTAAACTTTCTGCTTTCCCTTCCCATACTCTGAATATATTGTCTTTAAAATGTGGCCAGAGGATACAAATCCAAGGAAATCAATGCATCCAAGAAAAGATTATTCGACATCCCACAAATGGATGCACTGACAGCAGAACAGAAATAGAAGAAGGCTCCATCTCTGGTATAGATTTTGAAATACTCTATTCAGAGCAGACAGATCTAATCGATTGTTAAGAAAAACTGGAGAACACTCACATATGACTCACGAGTTCAACATCTCTTTAATGATCCACCAATATCTGCATACAAAAGAGGTACTAACTTGAAGGATCATCTGGTTAAAGCCAGACCGATCAAGAAAGATCTTCACACCAAAATAACAGGCACATTCCCAGGCTTGCATTGTCCGAACTGTGGATTTGTAACCAAAGGCAATGCTGTACACCATCTGAAATCAGGAGAATTATAGAAATCCATAGCTTCACAACCTGTGAGGCTAGTAACGTGATCTACACTATTAGGTGTCCATGCAGAATATATTACGTAGGACAATCAAAGAGACAGTGCAAACAATTTTGGAATGAGCATTGCTCATGTATCTGGACAAAGAATATGAACTCGGCAGTGGCTCGGCACTCGATAGTGAAGAAACACAACATATTGCAGATACAATTTAAAGTGGTGGAAGTGGTGTCAAAAATAGGCCCTTATGAATATTTGGCAAGAAGAGTAGATCAAAGGAAAACATTCTGGACCGAGAGACTGAACTTAATGGCTCCAAATGGGATCAACAAAGAGATTAATTACCTTTGATTCCTATAAAGACATTTTGATCTTCACTGTGCAATGACATTGACATAAGCATATTGTTGATGTTCAAATGTATTAATGAGCATTGGGGACTCCGAGTTTGGTAATCACAATCTCTGATTTTGAATTAATGCAGATGCATGCATTTTGATTTACGAATGTGATGAATGAGGTCAATCATTTGACTGTGACACTGTAAGAAATTACTGCCATTTTGATTCGTAAATGATCTTGATTTTGATTGTATTTATAACCATGTTTACACAATACTAATTATTTGGTTACATTTTAATGAAATGGTGTTTCGAGAAATGGGGTCTTGGAATATCAACTTGAAGTGCCCTGCGCCCAAAAACTGAAATGTGTGGTATGCTTGTGAAGGTAGTCTTTTCCCCCTTGCTCTGTTATAATCAGGAAAATCAAAGGATCCTTCACACACTGGCAGCGCCACCAAAGAAAATACCTTCTGTAGTAGTCGTTTTTAAATACATAGTTACTTTTAATATAACATGTTCGCCCTCAGTTGAGACACGTGTTTCGGCACATACTGTGCCTTTTTCAATCAGGGGTAATGGCAAAAGTGTTTTTAAATTATGATTAAAAAAAATCAGGTATAACAGAAAAAAACATTTCACAGGTGTGGTTCAATTCATTTGAAAATAACAAAGAATGAATATAAAAAATAATTTTATAAAGCACAAAATCTAAATCATTGTTTTCCACAGAGATTAGGAGGGGGTGTGGGGTGGATGTTAGGGCGGTAAAAAAAGAGAAAGAAGGAAGAAGGAGAAAAGAAAATGTTGTATTGGTAAGCGTTAATTGTAGGACTCATTATTATATATTGTCCAAGCAAAAGTAACCATGTAATGCCACACATTGGAGTTGGAGTGGGTTTCTGACCAGTATTGACATTGGTTTGCATTTAACTACGATCATGTAGATCTCTCAACCCGTCAGGGGTTGGATCCCTCCTAGGGCATAATGTATTATGGCTCAGTCATCGTCTATTCACAATATTTCCAATCGTGCTGTTGACATTTACTAGGATTCTTAATGATGAATTTAAAAGTGGACATTTGTTATTTGTGTGCTTAACTCTTCTATCTGTCATAGTTATGCTATAAACCATTTCTGTAGTTAATTTGCATCATTATAATTGTTATCTGAAATTAATAATAATAAGATCTTGAGTTTCACGACTGCGCATTTACTGATGCGTGTGCGTTATTTTTATCTTCGCTAATGTTAGTTTCAGCGTTCTGATATTCGGATTAAAAATCATGTCTGTTACATTTGTACAATCGCCGCATTGCAGCGTGTGCACCGTGCAGTGGTCCAAACAAAAACGGGGTATGCCTCTGCAATGGTAGACATTACCGCGGTTTCGCCATTATCTCTATTCATCTTTCATGTATACACGTAGGTATAATTTTGTATAATAAACTTTCCCACGTTCTATGTATTTAATGGTCCGCTCCGCTAGGGATAGGTGAAAGTATCTAATTTCAATGCCTGTGATTAGGGCTTACCTACAAAGTCTTCGAACAGCCTCCGCGCGTCGGCACCATTTCGTCTGGTCGCTGTGTTCTTTTATGTCTCCAGAGTACTAGTGTTGACATAGCAATGCTAGTCCTCCCTTAGTTTTCTTTGCTGTGTATTTGCGGGCGCCATGTTTTGGGCTCGCAGTGCCATATTTACTATCTAAAACATATACAATGATCCTAACTCCTGATTCCCCATTTTCCTGTCATTAGGTTTGGGTTTACCAATAATGCATTATATATTATGTGTAATGTAAGCATGTGTCAATTGATGTTCCTTGTGGGGGAAAGGAAAAAAGATAAAAAAGATATATATTGTGTTCTTCAAATTTCGCATGTTGTAATGACCCCAATGTATGGGTGTTTTAAACTGTGTGAATTTGTACATTATTCCCGTGTATCTACCGTTAGGTTTAAGCTTACCAATATGTATTCTGAAATGTAACTAGTGTACGACGTGCTTTCAACGCCTGCATGTTCATCCCCATGCATTTTAACATGCACATTCCATCGGATGTGCTCATCACTTTTTTTAGGGGGGGTTGGGAAAGGGCAGATAAGGGTTTGGGCGGGTAGGCAATAGCAAAAATAAGTGTGGAGGATGGTTTGGGGGAAAACCCCCATAAAAATGAGCATTTTCGATGGAATGTGCACGTTAAAACGACAGGGGATTAAATTATGGGCAATGAAATGGCATGGAACCATATCTAGTGCCAGCTTTAATAGTGATGGCACAATTTTCGAATGTTGCTATGTTGGGTGTCCTGACCCACGTTTGGACTATTATGCTGCAACATTTGGTGCTGTGGGCTTAGGAAATCCAAGATGGCGGAAAAGCCCACATTTGCGCCAGGATCCAGGAAAACCGCGCAGTTTTTGCGCACACCAAATGGTCGCCTGACCTACCACGCACCAGTGCGAGCGTGATGGGACAGGAGTGCCATGGGTGAAATGTGTGCAAAAGGAAAAACAGCAGTGCCGGTTGGCTCAAAAAGCGCTTAGAAATCACCTTTGTTTCTCTGAAATGCAGGGTAAAAATGCCTATTTTAAACATTGCAAGATATTCAAAAATCTCACTGAACACCAGCAGACATTTGGCAGAAGGTAGACTTGTGTGCATACAAAATCTGGAAAGAGAAAGAGCCTAAAATAATGTTCATAATGAAACTGGCTGAGCTGTGGATGTCAGCAGCCTAAGTTAAATGGGGCTGAAAGACACTAAAATCTAAATGTTTCAAATAAATGAGTGACCTACTGTTGAGTGTCACATAGTTTGCAACTGATAAATGTCATAGTTTTGAACTTAGAATCAGCGTTCTAGCTGCATGTGCAAAAATTGTAAGTTTGATTTGGATGAAGAAAAACTGGGAAAAAAAATGACATTTAGCTGTAGCTTGGCTTAAAGAGATTGAATTCTGCCTGACAACTATCCCCCGACGGGAGTTGAAACTTGCTCAACAAATGTTCCCAGGCCTGGCCTGCATTCTCCTGCCCTCACCAAAAGGAGATGACACCTCCCTGATTGAATCAGGGGAGGAGCACCTGGGAGCAGGGAAACAGAACAATGAGCCTTCCTTGGCTCAGGCAAATGTTAAATTAGGGGGGGTGTAAATGGCTTCCTCTTGAGAGAAACTGGGAGGGGCAGTGCCTCTGTGAGCAACTTGAGTTGGAGGAAGTGGACAAACCAGACATTCCACCATGTGCTTTGGGAAACCACACCCCTCTGGGCCAGAGCATAATTTTAAAAAGATGGATAATTCATAGTACGGACTTGTCAACATTATATAATTAATATCATTATTCTTGTGATTTTTCTGTGCACATTTTAAGAGGTGTTAGGACTCTGTACCATGTTCTGAGGCCAAAAGCCATGAATTATGGAGATTGCAGACACAGGGTTCACGCTAGGAAAATGAAAATTTACTGGAATATGTGTAGAAAGGCGGTGTACATCTGTGTAATTTTTGGTAAAAATCCAATATTGGTAAACCAACTAAAAACGAAAATAAGTTGCCATTTTTTAACCCTGGCTCTTAGAAACATCATAGTTGGAACAGAGACCTACCCGAAGTAATATATGATATGTACATGTAATGTCAACCACTTGTGTATTTGGCAAATATGTTTAGTTATGAAAATGATTTTCTAAGGTAAAAGCAAAGGGGAGTGTTCTTTCTTTGGAGCCATAAACATGACACCTGATGACATAGGATGACTCACTGCTCCCTTCTCAAATCAGGTCAAAGAGAAATCCTTGACCTATCAAATCATGAGTGGGTTGGGCATAGAAAGTTAGCATCCACACCCATTTTCAAAAGACATAAAAAGAGCCACTGGAAGCCGGACAGAGACATTCATTTTCCAACCTTCAACTGAATTCCTGCGCAGCACGCTGACGGAGAACTCCAGAATCCAGAACTCCAGAGATCCAGACTAACTCCAGAACAAAAACTCCAAAGAGCTGAACTCTTCAGCAGGCCTCAAAATCTTTTGCAAACTATTCAACCGCTGGGCTGTGCGGTTTGCTGCTTGCTAAGAGTCCTGTGTATCCAGAAAAGAATCAGTACCCAGGAAGCAGTGCAGTATCCAGACCAGCACAACCAGAGACCCAGACCAGACCGCTTTGAACAGAACCGGTGCCTGATTGACCCACCGAGAAGAGAGAGCTGCAGCTAAACTTGTTGGCCAGATCTGTGACGAGGCCATTCCCTTCAAATTTATAGTGTGAGTACCCAACTAGAACTGTGCAGAACCCATCTCTTAGCTTAAAATAATCTGATTCAAAACATTTGAACCTGTTTAGAACTGCATCATAAGAAATTGTGTGTTCCTCCTGTTGATTCAAACCTTTCAAAGCGCATCTGTCATTCCGAAACTGTAATTTCATTTCTGAAAAACTACCTTTACAAAATCTACTATATCTTTGGAACCGTGCATCCCAGGAACGAAAACTTTTATTGTAAAGCTAAAAAGCTAAGATTCCCAGCTTTCCAACAAGCTCTAAACCGACTTGCTACTCGTTATAGCGCCTCCGTAATTGCGCTCGACGCACTCGAAAAAAAGTGCCGCGATTTGACATGTTGCTTCATTTCAACCATGTGTAGAAAGATCTGTCCTTTAATTCCATTACTGAAATCTGTTTTCAACCTGATAATCCCTCATTAATCATTGTTAGTGTGGACCTGAACTGATTTAAAGTATCTCTCACTCACTTTTAGCATATTTCACTCCCTTGCAAATCACCTGAAAGTCTTTTGCCTGTGTTTCAAAATCATCCCTGGTGCTATAAGCTTGCTAGGGGGGACATACATTTGTATTGTACTGTGATTGTATTCCTGAAGACTGTGTGTGTTACTTCCATCTCCTTACATTGCATAGGGGGGGAGTGAATTGTTAGAGAAAAAGTGATCATATTATCTTTTGCTGAAATCATATCAAGTTTATTTCTGTACTGTCTTTTATTCATCTTTGCATCTCCTTGAAACCATAAAGCATTCTCAGCTACCTTATCCTCTATACTACTTCTAAGTAATTAAACCAGTGTCCTTGTATAACATCATCCATTGTTGATCACTGTCATATGTCTAAGTGTGATATCAAATATTAATTTATTATAAAAGTGTGATATATATCTATTGTTTAATTTTTCAAATAAACCTTTTTAATTTGCAAAACAAACCTACTTCTTGGCTCAGTGGGGTCAGGGGGATTCTAAGAGAGGGGCGTTATACAAGGGTTCATCATCCAGATTATAACTTGTCATAAAAATATATAAATAATGACTTCCCTTGAGCAAACCCAGACAAGGCACTGACTTAGTGGGAATGCTTGATTGGAGTCATTAACAGCTAGCATTTACAATGGCATGGGTAATTAAATATTTACCTTGGATTCATTCACTGTCTTCCCAATTCCAATAGTTACCTTACACCATCATGGTTCAAACATAGAGAGTTATTACATTGTGTATACCATACTTATTTAGGTCGTTATGTGGTAAACATTAGTTTGTACAAACATTTCTAGTGACACGTTTTCCTTCTTTATTGCATTCATCATGGTATGGCATAGGAAGTTTTAACATTCAATTATGATCTGTTGATTCTTAGTATTGTACTTGTACTTAATTGAATGACCTACAAGGTCTTATGTCCACAAATGGGTAATTGTTACAGAAATATGGCCATCTCGTTGTGCATATTAAGTCCCACTTCTACAGATCTGAATCTGCAAATTATGTGTGCTTCCTCTTGTCTCAGGAGCCTTTCCTTGTTGCCACCTCGTCTTCCTAGAGCAACCTTCTTTTAAACCAATGAATTTAATGTCTCGTTTGTCACTCATCTGATGATGTCTCTGCTAATTTAGGGCCAGAGGCAGTGTTCCATCCTGGCTTCCTATTGAGGACAAATGTTTCCTTACCCGTGTCCTTAATTCACGTATGGTACTCCCTACATAGATCATGCGGCAGGTGCAAATTTTGGCGTATATGACAAATTTGGATTTGCAATTTATGTTTTCCTTAATCATGATAGGTGTACCTTATTTGTCTGTGAATTTGTTTGTGGGTTCATGAGTGTATTAACACATTGTGCACATGCCGAACCTTCTGAATCCAATCATCAGTGATTGTAACCATGTAGTGTCAGATTGCTTCTTTTCTTCCGGTAATAGTGATGGGCTTATGTTAATTTTAAGGATGTTGGCCCTTCTTTAGATGACACTGGGATGGTCATCTATACATTTGCTAATGTGTGGATCCAACTTCAGTAAGTACCAGTTTTTTTCACAGGATTCCTCTTAGTGCTTTGCTGTCACTGCAAAAAGTAGTGAAAAATCTCACCTTTTCTTTATATTCCCTTTCTGGTCAATCTATATGGGTTAATGTCTGTTCTCTGGCAATTCCTTTGGCTCGATCACATGCTGATTTGATACATTGAGTAGGATAGCCTCTTTCTCTAAATCTGGTAAACAGCAGATCGCATTCTTTGTTAAAAATGTCTTGATCCCTGCAGTTCCTGCATACCCTGACAAATTTTCTCTTTGGAATGTTACGTTTGACTGGATCAAAATGGCAACTCGTTGCAAAAAGGGTTGAGTTAACCTCAGTTTCCATGCGGTATGGTCGTGCCATTTACTTTGTTTTCTTCCACATAAATTGTGAGGTCCAGGAAATTGATACTGCTTCTACTGTTTGTTCCAGTAAAAATTATACCAAAGTCATTTTGGTTTGCTCTCATCATGAATTTGTGCAGATCTTCTAATGAAATGGAACACAAGCGAAATTATGATCAGCGATTGACACAAATGCAATTTTGGACCTGTAGACAGACTAATAAACATTTTTAGACATGGAAGGTGTGATGTGCATATGCCTCTGTGAACGTAGTATGTCCTTGTGCTAATACATTTAAACTATTTAGCGGGAATGGATGTGCTTACGCTTACTCTCCACCACATGTGGATGCTGGTGTTGTTGATCTTAATGCATTCACACATTACATTTTCGGAACCCATGACGTCACCATAATTGCCAGGATGCCGGTGATGTCACAGGGCCTGCGACTCGCTATAGTGAGTATAGTTCAGTGTAAGATGCTCCCCAGCATCCTCATAGCTCTGAGATTTTACTCGTTTTGAGCAAGACACAACCCAGGAAGGTCAGGACCACATTTCACATGAATTTGTACAACCTAATTAGATGTTAGGGATTTCGTGTTGTGTAGATACGTATTTTGCTTTACTTTACATTCATTTCTCTTCCTTTAGGGGATGGTAGCCTTGAACCTAGCTGCTCACCAGGAACAGATGAAGGCACAGGTGATATAAGTAATGTGCAAAAGACACAACAGCACATGAAAGCTACTAACTGAAAAACACACCTAAGCTCAGCAAACGGTGTAAACCGAACTGAATCTTCCAACAGCACATCACAGCTCTCTTGCTCTTTCTCCCGCTCAGTCCTACTAACTTACCCTACCCTCTTGCTTTTCAGATCTGCCAGAGCATCAGAGTAACACTCTGGTGATGACAGTGAGTGGTATAAATATCCTTTAATATAACATAACACTTACACGTGCTTCTATTTTAACATGATGATCTAACTAGTTATTTTGCCCCTTATTCTTTTTGTTTCCCACATTCAGTTTTCACCAGGAGTGTATATATACAGTCATCATGTTATCAATATCGGAAATGACCATTTATTAGATTTTTATTCTGGAACCCTGTACTAATCTATCTCTCAGTGGTTTTTTCAAATGTTTTTTTTGTTTTGATGTTTTTACACTTTGCATCTGTTTATATTGGTTATTTCATAAGGCTTCAACCCTGAAGACGGAAAAGGGTCCGAAATGCATTGGCAAGACTATGTACCTATGTATAAACACGGCCTCAATGCAAGATTTCATTGAACTGTGTTAATGAAATAATGTGGTAATCTTCTGAATGACTTAAGCTACAGCAGAATTGGGACTCATTTGTTGACTAAACATGTAATTTGCAGCCCAAGTTAGGGCAGAGCGAGAGCACATGTTTTTTTCAAGGGCACCATGGGTATTAAACTGTAGCGGGGAACACCCGATGGGTTAATGGGGCAACCAGAGTCAGAAGCCCCACTACTGCAATCGGTTGAATTAAGCAGTAATAGGCAGAATCTGCTTAAGGTGCTATGCCCACTTAAAGTGCTGAACATTGCAGAGATACCAAAGTGCAAATGCAATTATCGAAATGCTGGAATACAGTTGCAAAAATGTTCAAACAGTAAAAGCGCCCAATCTCCCACCTTCCTGTACCGTTCAGCAGCTCTTAATAATGTCACACTCCCCATGGACCCACAAGCAATAGGAGAGGAACTCTGCTAATTAACACCCCCAAAAGTCCAACGGGTCCAATAGATTTTAGAATCAACCCTGCTGTCAAATCCTCCCAGGGATCCAATGAAGATCCCGAAGGGTTCTAATCGGGAACAGCAGGATCAGACCACTGCGGCAGACACTCGACTCGCGTTAAGCACCTTTAATTGCAACATAATGACATGAGAGTGTGGAGCAGGAATCACCCATCCAGCTCAAGAGGTTCACTCAACAGCAGGAGCAGGCTGTCCAAACTGCCTTTTATCCTGCTCACCCGCCTTATGCCCTCTCATCCCACCGTCCCTGTCACAAACATGGCCCCCCAACTCCTGCACTCCCCCCACACTTAACTGCTCTCTTGATGGGACTTGCGACTTCCCTCTTCAATACCACATCCTGTTCCGGTATTCATTCATCTGGGCAGCAATCCATGGAAGATCTTTTTAAGAGGAGGCCAAGGAAGCACGGTCAAAATACTGAACACCGACACAAGGGAAACATCAAAGAGTCAAGGACTGGACCAGGCAGTGGCTAAGCCCTGTGTATTACTTGCCCAGAAATGCTCATTCCCGCAGGGGGTTGCCATTTGGGATATCAGATCATACACCTAACCACAACTCGGGGAACAAAAGAAGAATTGCATTTCGCACTTGGGGAAGGGCCATTGGACAAACAGGTGGCTGGAACAGCGGGCGAGAATGTACATTCTCCGCCTGCTGTTTTAGCCACTTGAGGCTCTTCCCCGGTTGGTGCCATTTTCTTATTTGTGGGGAAGCAACAAGGAGCCACTCCTGATGGCTTCCCACCCCTCCAACACCCCGAAAACAGACAAAACCTCTCCCCCCCTCCCACCTTACACACTTACCTGCTTGACTGGAGTTTTGATAACCGGTCCGCCACACCTCCTGCTCCAGCCACCATAGAAATGGAAAAGGGACTTTTGCTTATGGCAGCGGCCATCTTTTTTTGCTTTTGTTTCCCACCTCGGAAGATTGGCTGCACAAGCAGCACAAATCTTTCGAAGAGGAAAAAAGAAAGCTATTTGCAGCCTGGATGAATCCCGGTCTGTGACTGGTTTTCACAGCCCGCCCAGCGGCGACATGGCTGGTAATGGCCCGAAGCTCGATCCGAAGCCCTCGCTTTGCTCGAGCCTACCATGGTTCGGACTGGCGGGCTGTTACCACCCATGTCCACCCCCATGCCAGGGCGTGAAAATCATAATCACAATCTTTTATGGCACTACCTTGCACTCAAAATTGGTAGTTTCCAGTGAATGGAATCCAGCTTCTTTACCCAAGACTAAACATGAAAAGGAATAGAGGATACAATGGTAAAGGAACATCTCAGTATGTGATTGACTCAGATTTTCTAAAATACTCAGATCACCCTCTTTATTGCAGTTTTGCATTAGCAAAACAAAAAATTATTTTCAGTTTCAAATTTGGCAACAACTTTTTGTGACTGCCACTGCTTTTCATTTTAATGAGTAATGCATTACCAAGTTGAGATATTTAATACCAATTATCCTTGCGTCCCAGTAAAGCAGTTCATTCTGTCAGCACTTTTTTCAAACAGCACCAGAGTTTTCGAAATGTATGAGTTATAAATTCATAGTTACACGAGGAGCCAGAATTTACAGTTCTGTAGCAAATATTTTAAAAATGGATGCCACCATATCCTGCAGGGGAAAGTTGTTTATTTAGTACACTGTTGGGGTGTCCATTAAGGCGAGCATTTTGTAATGCAATGGCTTATTATGCTGATCAAAAGTTCCATTTATCTTCGCTTTTCCAGTTCTGTTCCCCAATTCTGGGCACATTAAGATAAGCCTGGTGGGAGGACTTGCGGGCTGCTTGCGCTTCCTTATCGCGTGGTGGTAAAATTCATATTTTTCATTATGTGGCAAGATCGATCACAGAGGCTTTTGAATCTGTGTTCTGATTCATTATTTCATTACTGTTTTTAATGTGCCATATTAGAAAAGAGCGGTTTCAAAGCAGTGCAGGCAATAAGGTGGGGGGGGGGTTGTGGGGGGGACGGGGGCAGTTGGAGGGCTTATACATGGGAGCGAGTGACATGGGAGTGGGCCATGCAATAAACAATCACAGCAAGTTGCAGAGTACAGTACATTCCTGTTTAAAAATTGGTAAGGCAGGCGCTCTGTTACCAGTCATTAGCTTCTCCTCCAAACGCACGTTTTCATGACTCCATCAATCTTCAGGGAAGCTGAGTTTCTTTGCTGTTTCAGGCGTCTCTTCATTTCTTTTTCAGGTGTGGCAAGTTAATTGACTCTGAGGATTCAGGTACTTGTATTTTTAACACTTGATTTTACTGGCAGGTGACTGGAAACAACTCCCTCCATAGCACAAATGTTCCCCTTGATGGGGGGAGGGGGAAAGCCATGGTTGTGGCTCTCCACTGTCAGGCATGATGGCCCTGCTGCTGCTGCCTTTGAGCCCGGAGTACAGTACATTCCTGGTATACTTACACGCTCGCTTTAAAGGCTCTTGAGACAGATGGCCTTCCAGGAATATCCGGTATGTCTAGGTCTATTATATAAAACACTCCATCTTGCTGGAGCCACAGAAGACACCTTGGCACCACTGTAACCCACCGACCATGCTACCCCCAGGGGAGCATTGTCATCTTTTGGCATGGGGAAAAGCACCATTTTCTGGCCCATGGTGCAGTGTCCCAAGCGCACAATGCAGCTGCCCCAACTTCCAGAACGTTCTCAAGTATACACAGTACACAATATTGACATACTTTCCTTTTATGCAACATATTTTTCAGTTTTGTGTGTGGCTACTTAGAGACCGTGGCCCGAGGGCAACTTCTTCACACACTAAATGTACTAAAATTAATTCACCAAGATAAGTAATATAATTTGGTGCAATAGGAGAGCTGGGATTTGAGCTCAGGTTTCTTTGTGTCCCAGTTTGCAATATGACTGCAGGCTATACCTCCGTGGTCGGACTGAGGCATACAATTGTCTCAGACACCCAAGAAAAAGTGGCCCACAGTTGAAAATGCCAATTTATTCCTTTTGTGACAGACTGTTTGATTAGTACCCAAGGGGGAGATTTTATTAAATGTAATGCAAATTGTGCAATTTAAACACTATTTATTTTGTAACAATGGTCAAAACTGCTAGCCGCATAGTAACTCATCCAACTGGCCCATATTGGCCAAAAAAGTGGCCCACATTGGCCAAGAAACAGACACACACTAGCATTCTGCTTTTTTAGCTCAGCCAGTGCCCTATTAACATATAGTCTTGTCCGAGCCTGTACATCTTCTTCCATCTCATCCCATCCCTTCTTCAGTTTTGACCACTGTAAAGAGGTGAGGAAGAAAGAGAATTCATTGGGAATTCAGGACATTTCCCAACCTGCCTCTTTCCAGGGCCTTTTCTGTCTATCACTGCCCCTGTCCTGCAAATGACAACAGGGGCAAAGTGATTTTCTCAGGATCACAATGTGTCAATTGTAAAAGACAAGGCTAGAGTCTGAGCTTCCTGTTTCCACAGTTTCAAATTTAAGAAACAGAGGAGACTTCATCTTCTCCTATTACACCTTCAGTATTAGAACTAGCATAATGCTTTCTGCAAACTTGTTATTCAAGGACATATTTAGTACATTGTTAAATAAAACTGGCTTTTAAAGTACCAAGTCACATGATAAGGCAACTTGACAAATTATAATAGAACTCTAATTGAAACATATTTTTATTCAGCAAGTATGCATAACTTTGACAGAGAAAAGAAAGAGTTCTGAGCAAGCGACAGAATCTATTGCAGTGGCATGCAGGTCAGGCATAGATCTCAGCAACTCAACTCAATCTGCTGACCTACCTTTCAGGATGTTTACCTCTGTCTCATTTACCCTATTTTTCTCACACATCACCCTCTGGTGTCCTTCCTTTGCACCACATTTGATGTTGCTTTTTCCCTTACATTTAACTTTCAGACTTCAGTTCCCCTTTTGCTCCATCTCTTAACCCGAACCTCAATCCCTTCCCTGAATTTTCACCACCCCCTTCCCCTGCACATGTTCCGTTATCCTGGGTGACATGTAGATGGTAGACCACCTTAGTTTGTTAGACAGGCTCTGCCAGACATGGCATGAAGAAGTGGTTGGGATCTTGCTGGTAATTGTGGCTTTAAGGTCTGCAATTGGACCATGCCAAGACACAGTGGGGACTTAGCTTTTATTTTTCTCCCAAGATGCATTTTCCAAGAAAGTCGGCTGAATATTTCAAGTCATAGAAGCAGAGCTCCGAGGAAAGTCTGTCTGGAATCTGGTGATGGAGAGGGAGTAAGAGCAACCTATCATGTTTACGTGTGTTTTCATAGAAGATGGAGTGTGTTTGTCTGTGTGTGTGTGTGTGTGTGTGTATGTTACTGCATATGTTATGTTATGTTATTTTGCATTTATATAGCGCCTTATATACCATTGGTATGGTCTGAAGGCGCTGGTAGGTTGAACGCCCTTGGGAACTGAAGTTCAGGTCAGTAGAGAGAGTAGAGAGTCCAAAGGTGCGTGTGTGCACCAGGTATGTGTGCAGCTGGTGCAGAATTCGTGTAGTGGCTGCTTCATAGCGGTAGGTGTGGTGGTTGAGGTCAGGAGTATGTGTTGGTTCTGGCAAGATTTATCCAGACCGAGTGTGGCTGCGCTAGGCCTGAGGAGAACGCCTGGCTGGGGGTGTGTAACCAGCAGTGTTTACATAGAGTGATGGGGAGTGAGCGGGAGATGTTGATATGAGAACAGTTATACCGAATGGTGTCATAGTATCACTGTGTTCTAGTTGAGTGGTGGTGTAAAGAAGTGAGTAAGCGTGGTATGTGGTATGGTGGGATGTGTGCTCTTTCAAATGTTCTCTGCATTCCAAGGCATATTATGTACGTCACGCAATTCTATGCGATCAAGTTCTTTCTATGCACTTTTATTCGTTTCAGGCGTTCAAGATCAGGCGTTTCACTCATCCGCTCTGTACACTCGTCCGCTCTGTACACACATCCGCTCTGTACAGACATCCGCTCTGTACACACATCCGCTCTGTACACACATCCAATCTACACGCTCATCCAATCTACACGCTCATCCAATCTACATGCTCATCCAATCTGCACGCTCATCCAATCTGCACGCTCATTCAATCTGCGCGCTCATCCAATCTACGCGCTCATCCAGTCTACGCGCACATCCAATCTACGCGCTCATCCAATCTATGAGCTCATCCAATCTATGCACTCATCCAATCTACACGCTCATCCAATCTACACACTCATCCGCTCCACACAGTCTTCCGCTCCACACACTCATCCATTCCACACACTCATCCAGTCTACACACTCATCCGCTCCACATATTCATCCGCTCCACGTATTCATCTGCTCCTCGTATTCATCCGCTCCACGTATCATTCGCTCCATGTATTCATTCGCTCCACGTACTCATCCGCTCTACCCTACATACTCATCCGCTCCACGTATTCATCTGCTTCACGTACTCATCCGCTCCATGTACTCATCCGCTCCACGTACTCATCCGCTCCACGTACTCATCCGCTCTACACACGCATCCGCTCTACCCAACGTACTCATCCGCTCTACGTATTCATCCGCTCTACACACACATCCGCTCCACACACTCATCCGCTCCACACACTCATCTGCTCCACACACTCATCCGCTCCACACACTTATCTGCTCCCCACACTCATCCGCTCCCCACACTCATCCAGTCTATACACTCATCTGCTCCACGTATTCATCTGCTCCACGTATTCATCCGCTCCACGTATTCATCCGCTCCATGTATTCATCTGCTCCACATACTCATCCGCTCCACGTACTTATCCGCTCCACGTACTCATCCGTTCCATGTACTCATCCGCTCCACGTACTCATCTGCTCCATGTACTCATCCGCTCTACCCTACGTACACATCCGCTCTACACACTCATCCGCTCCACACACTCATCCACTCCACACACTCCTCCGCTCCCTACACTCATCCACTCCCCACACTCATCCGCTCCCCACACTCATCCAGTCTATACACTCATCTGCTCCACACATTCATCTGCTCCACGTATTCATCCGCTCCACGTATTCATCAGCTCCACATACTTATCCACTCCACATACTCATCCACTCCACGTACTCATCCACTCCACGTACTCATCCGCTCTATGTACTCATCCGCTCTACGTACTCATCAGCTCTACGTACTCATCAGCTCTACGTGCTCATCTGCTCCACACACTCAACCACTCCCCACACTCATCCACTCCTCACACTCATCCGTTCTCCACACTCATCCACTCCTCACACTCATCCGCTCTCCACACTCATCCGCTCTCCACACTCACCCGCTCTCCTTACTCATCTGTACTCCACGTTCATCTTCTCTCCAAACTCATCTGCTCTGCACACTCATCCGCTCTGCACACTCAACCGCTCTCCACACTCATCCGCTCTCCACGCTCATCCGCTCTGCACGCTTGTCCACTCTCCACACTCGTCTGCTCTATACACTCGTCCGCTCTACACACTCGTCCGCTTTACACGTTCATCCGGTCTACACGTTTGTCCGTCTGGATAGTCATCAGTTCTATGCACTCCTGCGTTCTATTCGCTTCTCTGTATTTACACACTCATCTGCTCTACACGCTTGTCCGCTCTACACACCTAACCGCTCTTCACAATCATCCGCTTCAGTATGTTCATCTATTCTATACACTCATCCGGTCTCCATACACATTTGATCTATCTAGTCGTTTGTTCTTCCACTCATGCACTCTTCCACTCAGTGCATTCATCTGTTCTATATGCTTCATCCATTCCAATTATTTCATCCACGCCGATTCACTTCGTTCCTTCGTCATTCATTATGTCCATTTCAGCGGTTTAGATCTCCTTACTTTCCCAATGATTTATTCATATTATCCACTTCACTGTTTTGTTCTACTTTACTTGTTTAGTTCTACTTGTCTTTCTAGTTTACATTCGAGTTTATTAGCTGCCAATTTCTCGCATCAGGGCGTTCATAGGGTCGGTGTCATTGTGATGCTGTTAGTTTGGAAAACCGTTTGGTTTTAGGGGAAGAGCCAGGTTTTCAGTAGTTTGCGGAAGGACGCTAAATCCTCAGTTAGGCGGATGTGGGGTGGGAACGAGTTCCACAGGGTTGGGGCCAGGGCTGAGAATGAAGATCCGCCTAGCCTGACTGAGTTTGTCTTAGGAATTACTAGAAGGCCGGCTGAGCTAGATTTTAGGGTGCAAGTGGGATGATAAGGTTTTAGTTTGTCTTGAAGATATTGAGGTCCAGTTTTATGCAGTGCTCGATGGGAGCGGCATAAGGTTTTAAAAGCCACCCTTTGGGCTACAGGAAGCCAGTGGAGTGTCTTAGGGGCTGGGGAGACGTGGTCTCTTGGACTGAGCGCAAGTAGCATTTTGGCCGCTGCGTCTTGTGCTCTATGGAGTTTATTCAGTTGGTAGGCGTGGATTCCAAGGTATAGGGGGTTTGCATAGTCCAGTCTTGATATAACGATTGATTGGACCACAGAGAGTCTGTTGGGAAATGAGAGATATGGAAAGATGCGCCTGAGGGTTTTAAGGTGGTAGTGGCAGGACTTGGAGACATTGTTGACTTGGTGCAAGAGTGTTAGGTCAGAGTCAAGAATGCATCCAAGATTTTTCACTGAGTTGGAGGCGGTCAGTGAGTTGCCCATGGCGGGTGGCCAGGGTAGTGGGTGCGGAAGAAGTTCGGAGTTGCTGCAAACCATGATTTCCGTTTTGGAGCGGTTTAACAAGAGGTGGCTTTGGGTCATCCAGAGTTCTATGTCAAGGAGGCAGGATGCCAGGTTCGGTCGGGAGTTGGGTTTCGAGTTCAGGAGTTTTAGAATTAGTTGAGTGTTGTCAGCGTAGTTGTAACACAGGATGTTGTGTGAACAAATTATTGGTGGGAGGGTGATCAGGTAGAGATTGAACACGAGGGCGGATAGGCATGCTCCTTGTGGGACTCCCGTGTCGACCGGTCGGGCTTGGGAGGTATAGGTGGAGAGTATCGTTATTTGGTGCCTATCTTTGAGGAATGAAGCTATCCATTTAAGAGCGGTTCCATGAATTCCTAGGGAGTGGAGGCAGTCTAGGAGGATTGAGTGATTGATTGTGTCAAAGGCGGTGGATAGGTCAAGAAGGATTAGTGCGGCGCATCCTGCAGAGTCTGCTGTCATCTTAAGGTCATCCCAGATTGAGGTTAGGGTGGTTTCAGTTCCGTGATGGGCTCTGAAACCTGATTGTGCATGGTCTAGGAGATTGTTGGCTTCAACAAAGGCATTTAGTTGGGAGTAGGCGGTTCGGTCAATGCGTTTGGCAAGGAACCTGGTGTTTGAGATGGGGCAGTAGTTTTTGGGCTCGAGAGGGTCGAGGGAAGGTTTTTAATTAGAGGTTTGACATGAACTGTTTTGAATGCGTCGGGGAAGATGCCGGTGGAAATTGAGACATTTATGATGGATCTTGCGTGTTCTCCTGCGCAGGTTGAAGCAAAAATTTCTTTCAGGGTTGTGGCTGGGCAAGGGTCTAGGGGAGAGCCAGATGGTTTGCGGGCAGATAGAAGTTTGAGAAATTGTTCTGGTGATATTGGACTAAAGGATTCAAGCGTTGGTTGCGTAGTGGTTGCAGCTGCTCGGCAGTTCTGAATGAGGGGAGTATTGCCTGGAGAATGTAGGAGAGCTTTTTTGTTGGCTAGAGTATTTGTTCTTTTGAGAGCTGTGGTGTAAAAGTAGAGGGAGAGCGAGTAGCATAGTGATTGGGAGGGGGTCGGGATGGTCGTGGTGCAAGCCGGGTTGGTAAATTCAGAGATTATTTTGTGGAGTTCTTTGCTCAGGTTTTTGCAGTTTAGGATTCGTGAGTTGTAGTGGGCTTTTTTTACTTTCCGGATTTCGGCCTTGTACTGATAAAGGTGTTAGGCCAAGGTGGTCCTGCTCTCCAGGGTTTTGTCTATCCACCATTTGCGTTCTAGGTATTTATATCGTTGTTTAGTAGTCTTCAACTCGGGAGTGAACCATTTGGGGAAGAGGCCACAACGCTTTGAGGGTTTGCAAGGGGGTGTGAGCCGCATAAGAGATGCATTGAGCATGAGTCAAAGGCGTCAAGGGTTAGTTCTTTATTGAGCTGGCAGGAGGGTGGTGGAGATTGGAGATTTGCGTCGGCTAGGTCCGGGACGATTGTTTGTTTTTTCCAGCATTTGCGTAGATTCGGAGGTTCGGATTTGAGTAGGAGAGTGGGGTCGGGTGAGCTAATGGCGAACGAGAGAATGAAATGATCATACCAGATGATGGGGAGGGGGGGTTTTAAATGAATCCGGGTGTTGGAGCTGAAGATGAAATCAAGAGTGTGTCCTTTATAGTGAGTCGGGCCATTTATGTGGGGTTGGAGGTTAATTGCGTCTAAGCCGTCAACCAGAGAGTGTGTCATAGGGTTGGAGGGAATGTCGAGCCATATGTTGAAGTCTCCAAGAAGTGTGAGGTTAGGTTGGTTTAGTTGAAGGGTAGCAATAGTGTCACAGAGGTTGTTTGCGAATTCTCTATCATAGCCAGGGGGCCTGTAGAGTGTTAGGAAGCTGTGTGAGAGCGACAGGGAGAGGGATCGTTTAACAAGGAGAGATTCGCAGGAAGGAATGGAAGGTTGGTTGTCGATGATTACGGGGTGGAAGAGAGACTTGAAGATGAATGCTACTCCCCCTCCTCTGGAGGGATGGTTCAGTGGGATGAGAGAGTAGTCAGGGGGGAAGGCTTCATTAACGATTGGGGCGAAGTGGTCAGAGAACCAAGTTTCAGTGATGAAGACTAGGTCTGGTTTGTCAGAGGCGATGAGGTCAAAGATGCAATGTCTGGGGGCGTGGCCAGCAGGCGTAGGATGCAGACGTGATCCCTCGCTGCTCCCGGCCGCCAGCCCAATCCTACAGTCATCCTGTCGCTAAAACTAGAAATTAAAAGCATTGAAACTTGATTCCGACGCCGGAACTACTGCCGCTTCGAGTCGGAGCATCGCGGACCCGAATCGGAGCGGGCTTCATGAGATACAGCCCCCGGCACACACTCAGCCGTGTGACTGCGACCAGCAATCCAAGATGGCCGCCTGAGGACAAGGGAGACACAGGCTGTGAGTCCCTGTAACTGCAGCCGTCTCGAGGAAACCGCGAAGTGCGCGCGGCTGCCCACCCGCTGGCTGCGAGGAACGAAGCGTCCGCCCGGGACTACCGACTGCAGGGCCTCACCGACTGAAAGACGCGGCGACCGGTGCTCCCGTGCGCGCACTCTGCGGGGAGACCCAGCTGCCGCGCTCGGGATCCGGACGGCTGTCGGCGTGATACGCTGCCCAGAGCGCAGGAGGGAGCCTGTGGAGAACCACGCCGCCACCTCACTTGAAGAGGACTCACCCTGCCCCCCCCCCCCCGCCGGCGACCCCCACTACACGAAGGTGCTCCTCCCATCTGCAACATCGGGAGAGGAAGAAGGGAGGTGAACGATGATCCTCACCACCCGGCCCGAAACACACGCGCGGCCCTACCAATCCACGAAGAAGACCGCCCGCACCACGAGTGGAACATAATACGGACACGTCGCCGCGAGTGCTCCGACAGCGGCTCCAGATCGTCTCCCCGGTCGCTCGCTGGCGGCCCGGGACAGCGGTAAGGAGAGGGGGAGACAGGGGTTTGGACCCTGACATCCTGTGGGACACTCCCTGGCCATATATGTATACCACGCTGGGTGACATAGGTGCCTAAGCGAAGTTCCCAACCCCGGTGGATCGACACAATACGGAGAGGGACCTTAAGCCCCCCCCCTGGCTATACACATAAAAAGACGCTGAACGGACCACGCTACGCCTGCCGGGCTACGTACGCCCACTATCCTTGTACCCCTGGGCTTGACCAGAACCGCTCTCATCCGCCCGCCAAGCTCACCCTGGAACCAGCCGGCACCACCCTCCCTCTGCGCATCTGAAGCGCGCCCATACACCATCACGAGCGTTACTCTGCGAGACACTCACACGGCCGCGGTGCATAGAACTTCAGTCCCACAGCTGGACCACCTGTGGAGCCTCCTCCAACACGCACTCAGATACAAACTGCAGATACTCCTCCTCCCAAGTGTTATAAGGAGCGGCCATACTCGAATCTCTCTTTCCCCCAATAACAACACTCGCCTCCCTGTCCTCCAAAGGGCCCCTTCTCCCAGACGAACCCCTACCGCCACCTCACCAACATCCCTGCGATGGGGAAAGATAAGCCCAGGAAGACCTCTACACAAAGTAGGATTGAGCAATATGCAACCACGCCGCTCTCTCGCTCGCCGGAAAGGCCAACACAACAAGATCCGGACTGCATGGAAGATAATATCTCCCTCAGAGACATCATGGGTGCTATTGCCAGTTCTAGAACTTCCATGGAGAAAAAGATGGACAGCATAGGTGCGGACGTATCCTTGTTGAGACATGATCTCCAGAAGCTGACCTCACGTACCGGGGAAGCGGAGATGCGGATCTCCGAAACCGAGGACAACCTTCGCGGTGTAAACCAACGGATGTCTGGCATGGCGGCACGCATAAAGCTCCTGGAAGCAAGAGCAGATGAAAGTGAGGGCAGATCAAGACGGAATAACGTCCGCATACTGGGTCTTCCAGAAAAAGCTGAAGGAGATTGCATGGAACTATTCCTTGAGGGGTGGCTCGCGGATATATATGACCTACAGTCCTTCTCCAAATTCTTCTCTATTGAGCGAGCCCACCGTGTTCCCTCCGGCAAGATCGTGCCAGGGGCACCTCCACGTACAGTCATTGCAAGGTTCCTAAACTATAGAGATAGAGACACAGTTCTGCAACTGGCGAGATCTAAAGGAACCATTACGTACAATGGGTCAAGAATCGCGTTTTTCCCTGACTTCACCAGAGAAGTACAGAAAGCGCGCCAATCATTTGACCCCCTTAAAAAACGCCTGCAATCAATGGGAGTTAAATATGGGCTAATATTCCCCGCCCAGCTTAAAATATTTTACAAGAACACAACAGTCCACTTCACAGATCCTGAGGAGGCGTGGAGCTGGGCTGAAAGGCACATAGAGGGCGACTGGAGCGCTGACGGAAGGCGAAGAGGAGAACGGAATAGACCTCGCCCTGACCGACCACCTGAGCAGGAACCGCAGCAACAACAACAAAACGCAATCCTACAACATGCGGAAGACTAGCAGGCATTTCCAATATCTCGGATATCCAGACCACTACAAACACACTGCAATGGTGCTGTACTGCACACCGCAAATGCGACGTTGACGGCAATTCCGGCTGGCGGCCGCCCAAACAGCGCCCCCCCGCTCCGCCCCCGGACACTAAGTGAAATCGGAACACCGTATAGCGGAGTTCCACCACCCCGCCTTGTGTTTCCCCCTGAGACGCAACATCTAGCACAGCCGCACTCCGAAAACGGATTGTCTCGGGGGCAGGCGGATGTAGATAACAGTTAAATCGTTCAGAAGTTAACACTGGGTCGACAGATGCTTCAGTTGTGGGTGGAGTATAGGGAGGGGGGAGTTGGGGGTGTTACATCTATTCAATGTTCATCATACAGAGGCATGAAGAGTACGATATACGGACCAGATATCCTAGTATTGCTATATGTGCATCCAAGAAAATACAATTGTGTAAGCAGATCCAGCACTGACAATGGCAGCTGAGTATACTTCGACCCAAAGCAAGCTTAAACTCCTGGCATGGAATGTGAACGGACTGGGTGCCAGCATCAAAAGGCGGCTAGTCCTGCAACATCTAAATAGACATTCCCCGGACATAGTCATGCTGACCGAAACACATCTAGCCGGAAACATATGCAAATTCTTCCAAAGATCAAACTACCGCACTGCGGTACACGCAGGCTTCTCTATGGGAGCGAGAGGAGTCCTCATACTAATCCACAAAAGACTTCCGCTGGTGATCACGAACGTTCTTCAGGATAGAGGAGGCCGATATGCATACATTCAAGCAACACTATGGAACCAAACACTGGCACTCATGGCAGTGTACTCCCCACCAGCCCTCCTCAACGATCTGCTAAATGAAATTACCCCCATACTAGCAACGAGGAATGTAGACACAATGGTGATAGGAGGCGACTTTAATGAGGTCATGGACTATACGCTTGATCGCACGCACCTGAGAGCCAGAAACCCCGCCACTACGACTAAACTGGCCTCCTTTGTGTCGGCAATGGGCCTCTGCGACGCGTGGAGAGTTCTTCATGCTCAGACTCGACAATACTCCTTCCACTCGGGGGCCCACGCCTCGATGTCTAGGATAGATTATTTCTTCCTCCCACACCAAAGTAGTCACCAAATAAGCAATGCATCCTTCCTTCCCCGAGGAATCTCTGACCATTCTCCACTGCTACTAGAACTGGAAACAGCTAGACCACGACCGCCCCCCTTATGGCGTTTTAATTGCTACTACTTAGGATTCCCTGAATTTCAGGAGATGATAGAGACCGCTACCTCCGATTACTTTGACCTTAATACAAATTCGACTGATAACCCCAATACACTGTGGGAGGCGTACAAGCCAGTTCTGCGCGGAGTAATCATATCATGGACGTCCCATAAGAAGAGAATGCATCGCGAAAAAATCATGGAAGCTGAAACTGAAGTCATGTCCAAGGAACTGGAACACATTGCCAGTGACACCCCGGAGTCGAATAGAGCCTTACTAATAGCACAGAAGAAGCTGCACAACCTATCCTTAGACTGTGCCAAGAAAGCACACGCTGCAATGAAGGCACGTGTATATGAAACGGGAGACAAAGCAGGTAAACTGCTTGCGTGGCTGGAAAAACGAGACGAGGGACAATTGAAGGTGAAATGCATCAGAACCCTAAACGCAAACCTAGCCCACGTCGATGCAGACATCGCTGACCGCTTTGCTGAGTTCTATGAGAACCTCTACAAACCCCCCACCAATACTATAGACAGTACCATACTAACAGATATTGTCCTTCCAACACTCACCACAGACCAGATCACCGCTCTAGACAGCAAAATTACTACCACTGAGATATCAACTGCCATTGGGCAACTCCAGGCCGGTAAAACCCCAGGCCCGAACGGGTTCCCAATAGACTTCTGGAAAAAACTACACCACCTGGACATACCCGTACACTTGCTCAACGTGTTTGAGCACTCCTTAAATCAAGGGGAGCTCCCACCTGATCTCCGCAAAGCCACCATTATAGTAATTCCCAAAAAAGGTAAACCCCCTGAAGAATGCACATCCTATCGACCTATATCCCTCATTAACAGCGAAGCCAAGATACTGGCCAAGGTTCTTGCTAATAGACTACAACTAGTCATCACGTCCCTGATCCACCCGGACCAATGTGGCTTTATGCCCCAGAGGTCGACCAGAATGAATATTCGCAGACTGCATCTGGCACTAGAGAGAGCCCCGGCCCTGCAGCAATCACTGGCTCTGTTGGCCATAGACTTCGAGAAAGCATTTGACTCTGTTCACTGGGAGGCGCTATGGGCCATAATGCGCAGGATGCACTTCGGAGAACCGTTCATAAAATGGGTACAACTACTATACAATAACCCGGTAGCCGAGGTTAAAGTAAATGGGTGGCCGTCACGTACCATCCGATTAGGGAAGGGAACCCAGCAGGGTTGCCCACTCTCGGCAATGGTGTTTGCGCTGGTAATAGAGCCACTGGCAGTCCTCCTGAGGGATACTACCACATGGACTGGCTTTAGATGGGGCCCGAACTGCGAAGATAGAGTATCCCTCTATGCAGACGATCTCCTAGTGTACCTGGGTGACCCAGCATCTTCATGCCCTGTGGTCACGCAAATCCTAATTGAGTATGGATCCTTTAGCGGACTCAAAGTAAACTGGCCCAAATCCGGGCTGTTCCCAGTTAAAGGGATAGACTGCATCCCAACGTCGGGTTCCCCATACAGAGTTGAAACCAATCAGTTCCGATACCTAGGTATCCAAATTACCAACGAGCTTAATAGCTACGTAAAACAAAATCTATACCCACTTATCAAAAGATATGAGCAGGACGTAGCCCATTGGCAAGTACTGCCACTGACACTGTTAGGCAGAGCAGCACTCTTTAAGATGCTGACCTTGCCCCGTTTTCTATACATTCTCCAGAATGCCCCCCTCCATATCCCAGCTGTAGAATTCCACAGTATAAATAGCACAACACGTACACTCCTATGGGGTGGGAAACGCCCGAGAATTGCCCTCCAAACTCTCCAACGCTCAGTCTGGGAGGGGGGAATAGGACTCCCGAACATCCAGATCTATTATTGGGCAGCTCAGATGGCAACAGTCAATGATATCCTACATGGAGACCCGACCATCCCTCACATAAGAGCCGAACTAGCGGCAAGACACGGTATGTCCCCACTTGAAAGCCTCTACTGTAAACAGACCCGCCCACCTGAACGCACGATAGCAGCACACACCGCCTTGGTGTGGAAAGAAATACATAAACACTTAGGTTGGGATAACAAAATCACCCCAGTCCAACCCATATGGTACAATGCTCACCTCCCGAATCTTGCCAACCTCCCGAAATGGCCAACCTGGGCTGCAGCTAACATACAGACGATTCAGCAGATAGTAGTGAACGACCAGCTGATGCAGTTCCCTGAGCTCGTCGCAACACATGGCTTGTCAGAGACTGAACAGTACCACCACGGACAGCTACAGCATGCACTTAGCGTACACAGAGCCCAACTCGTGGACATGCCAGAATGCTCACCTATAGAAAGAAACATAGTAATCGATAAGGTAAACAACAAGGTCACATCTACCATGTACAATGCCATCTCCTCATTTGGCACGAAAGAGCTGCTGACCCTGAAGACGAAATGGGAGAATGATATTGGCCCCATATTACCCGAAGACTGGATTGAAATCCTGATGTATCCTAGAGAATGTGTAATCTCGGCACGAATCCGGCTGGTGCAATTTAAGATACTACATAGGATATACTATCCCCGAATAACCCTGTACAATTGGGGCAAATCGACCGACCCCAAATGCCTAGGCTGCAAACAAGAAGAAGGATCCTTCTACCACATCCTTTGGCAGTGTTCACGCATACAACGCTTTTGGCATAAATGTAGCGCGAGGCTTTCTAGGGTCATTAGCCGACCAGTTCCGACGGATCCCAAACTCCTGCTCCTGGGCATTGCAGACACTCTTGAACTGTCACGATTCGAGAAGCTACTTGTTTCAACCTCCTCAGGAATTGCGAAAAGGAACATTGCACAACTGTGGGGTTCAGAAAACACCCCGAAATACGATCAGTGGACATCGGATGTGGATGCAGTCATCTTAATGGAACGCCGAGTCTACCAAGCTAGAGGCTGCCCGGGCAAAGCAGATAAGATTTGGGGAAGATGGGAACAGACATTATAAATTTGCTGCAATATTGGCAGAATGTATTGGCACACAGTCCTACAGAGATTATATCTGCTAACATCATTCTTTGGAATGCTCGTACATCATAATCATCCATAAACTGCCTGCTGCCTTAACTACTCATATACTTCACATCACGTGTTTCGTTGCGATTGCATATATTATAAGTACACCCATCCGTCCTGCTCTGCCAACTGTATGTAAAGACTTATGGTTTTGTTTGTAATTTGTTGTTTATTGCACAAAAAGTAATAAAAATTTGTAATTAAAAAAAAAAAACAAAGAGACAACAACTCGAAAAAAAAAAAAAAAAAAAAAAAAAAAAAAGATGCAATGTCTGTTTTTTGCTACGGATCGGGCATTAAATAGGATGCAGTTTACGTTGGAGGGTGAGGTTGGTCTCAGCGCTGGAGTGGAAGGGGGTGGTGGTGGAGAGTGTGGAAGCTGGAGAGGGAGGGCGGTGGGGTGGGTGATGATCGATGGGAATAGCGGGCGAGCAGATGTATTGGCGGGCTTCAGCCGGGGTTGGGTGGCTGCGTGTGTTATGATGATCCGGTCTGTCCCGGGCGATTTGAAGGTGGGGTCTGGGCGGTTAGGAGTTTCATTTGCAGTTGATGAGAAATCGAGGGAGAGGGGTTTCAGGAAGGGTGAAGCCATGGGGGAAAGAGGTGAGGGGGGGGAATGAGGTAGTGGATCGAGACAAGGGAGGGGAAGAGTGCTGAGAGATTGAGGGGGACAAGGTACTTTTTTCTCTTTAGTTTCTTTGTTGCGATTGGAGTGTGAGAAAGGGTAGGGGGGTCAGAGGGGGAGAGGGATGCGGCTTCGGTTCTTGCTAAGGCGAGGCATGCAGTTTTTAGGGAGGGGAAAGGGTGCGGTTGGGGTGGGAAGGTGGTGGGGGTTTGAGGGTAAGGCAGGGGGCGGGGTGTGTCGGGTGTGATACTTAGGGGAGCGGGCACGGTTAACGTTGGTTGGTCGGTGGTAGGGTTCAGGGGAGGAGCGGTTTTAGGGTGGCTGGCTCGCCATCGTGCCCCTCTGGCTTGGTGTTTGGAGAGGGGGGTGGCAGGGAATGCAAAAGAGGGTTGGGTGTTTTTGGGGTGGGGGGACAGGAGGGACGGCAGATCGGGAAGTGGGGGCGATCCACGGTGGTCGTTTCCGACAAGCTCTGGTGGATAGGGTGCACTCATGTTTGGTACGATCTTTTAGGTGGATTTAGGAGGGCTTTCTTGTTGTAGTTCTAAGTTCAGTGGGTGCACGCTTTCAGGTACACTTCCAGGTTCAAAATGCACAGAGATGGTACTAGACTACTAGGGACGTTTCTAAGTTCAACTGTACACAGAGATGATATTAGGTCTACCTATAGGATCGATTTTGTATAGAGGGATAATTAGATTGTTAGGCTCTGTTCTAGATTCTAGATTGTACATTGCACACATGTACTTCTAGGATTAATTAGGGTATTTAGGCATGCTTCTTAACCTCAATGGTGTCGTGTACATTTCTAAGTTGAACTAAGCGCAGAGAGACTGTTCTGGACACTGGTCAGTTGGGGACACTTCTAAATTCATGGAGAGGCTATTGGGCGCACTTCTAAATGCAGCTTTTCACAGAGAGGCTATTGGGCACACTTCAAATGCCACTTTCCCAGAAAGGCTATTGGGACATTTCTAAATTCACAGAGAGGCTATTGGGTAACTTCTAAATGCAACTTTCACAGGGAGGCCATTGGGCACACTTCAAAATGTAACATTCACAGAGAGGCTATTGGGCACACCTCTAAATGCAGCATTCACAGAGAGGCTATTGGGCACACTTCTAAATGCAACTTTCCACAGAGAGACTATTGGGCACACTTCTAAATTCACACATAGGCTATTGGGCACACTTCTAAATGCAACTTTTCATAGAGAGGCTATTGGGTAACTTCCAAATGCAACTATCACATAGAGGCTATTGGGCACACTTCTAAATGCAAATTTCCACAGAGAGACTATTGGGCACCCTTCTAAATTCACAGAGAGGCTATTGGGCACACTTCTAAATGCAACTTTTCACAGAGAGACTATTGGGCACACCTCTAAATGCAACTTCTCACAGAGGAGCCATTGGGCACACTTCCAAATGCAACCCTCACAGAGAGGCTACTGGGCACACTTCTAAATTCACAGAGAGGCTATTGGGCACACTTCCAGAATGCAACATCCACAGAGAGGCTATTGGGCAACTTCCAAATGCAACTTTCACAGCGAGGCTATTGGGCACACTTCCAAATGCAACATTCACAGAGAGGCTATTGGGCAACTTCCAAATGCAACTTTCACAGCGAGGCTATTGGGCACACTTCCAAATGCACCTTTTCACAGAGAGACTATTGGGCGCATTTCTAAATTCACAGAGAGGCTATTGGGCACACTTCCAAATGCAACTTTTTACAGTGAGACTATTGGGCACACTTCCAAATGCAACTTTTTCACAGAGGGGCTAATGGGCACACTTCTAAATGCAGCTTTCACAGAGGGGCCATTGGGTACACTTCTAAATTCACAGAGAGGCTATTGGGCACACTTCTAAATGCAACTTTTCACAGAGAGGCTATTGGCCCACTTCTAGATGCAACTTTTCACAGAGAGGCTATTGGGCACACTTCTAGTTGCAACTTTTCACAGAGAGACTATTGGGCACACTTCTAAATGCAACATTCACAGAGAGGCCTATTGGGCACACTTCTAAATTCACAGAGAGGCTATTGGGCACACTTCAAATGCCACTTTCCCAGAAAGGCTATTGGGACATTTCTAAATTCACAGAGAGGCTATTGGGTAACTTCTAAATGCAACTTTCACAGGGAGGCCATTGGGCACACTTCAAAATGCAACTTTCACAGCGAGGCTATTGGGCACACTTCCAAATGCACCTTTTCACAGAGAGGCTATTGGGCGCATTTCTAAATTCACAGAGAGGCTATTGGGCACACTTCCAAATGCAACTTTTTACAGTGAGACTATTGGGCACACTTCCAAATGCAACATTTTCACAGAGGGGCTAATGGGCACACTTCTAAATGCAGCTTTCACAGAGGGGCCATTGGGTACACTTCTAAATTCACAGAGAGGCTATTGGGCACACTTCTAAATGCAACTTTTCACAGAGAGGCTATTGGCCCACTTCTAGATGCAACTTTTCACAGAGAGGCTATTGGGCACACTTCTAGTTGCAACTTTTCACAGAGAGACTATTGGGCACACTTCTAAATGCAACATTCACAGCGAGGCCTATTGGGGACACTTCTAAATTCACAGAGAGGCTATTGGGCACACTTCAAATGCCACTTTCCCAGAAATGCTATTGGGACATTTCTAAATTCACAGAGAGGCTATTGGGTAACTTCTAAATGCAACTTTCACAGGGAGGCCATTGGGCACACTTCAAAATGTAACATTCACAGAGAGGCTATTGGGCACACCTCTAAATGCAGCATTCACAGAGAGGCTATTGGGCACACTTCTAAATGCAACTTTCCACAGAGAGACTATTGGGCACACTTCTAAATTCACACAGAGGCTATTGGGCACACTTCTAAATGCAACTTTTCATAGAGAGGCTATTGGGTAACTTCCAAATGCAACTATCACATACAGGCTATTGGGCACACTTCTAAATGCAAATTTCCACACAGAGACTATTTGGCACCCTTCTAAATTCACAGAGAGGCTATTGGGCACACTTCTAAATGCAACTTTTCACAGAGAGACTATTGGGCACACCTCAAAATGCAACTTCTCACAGAGGAGCCATTGGGCACACTTCCAAATGCAACCCTCACAGAGAGGCTACTGGGCACACTTCTAAATTCACAGAGAGGCTATTGGGCACACTTCCAGAATGCAACATCCACAGAGAGGCTATTGGGCAACTTCCAAATGCAACTTTCACAGCGAGGCTATTGGGCACACTTCCAAATGCAACATTCACAGAGAGGCTATTGGGCAACTTCCAAATGCAACTTTCACAGCGAGGCTATTGGGCACACTTCCAAATGCACCTTTTCACAGAGAGACTATTGGGCACATTTCTAAATTCACAGAGAGGCTATTGGGCACACTTCCAAATGCAACTTTTTACAGTGAGACTATTGGGCACACTTCCAAATGCAACTTTTTCACAGAGGGGCTAATGGGCACACTTCTAAATGCAGCTTTCACAGAGGGGCCATTGGGTACACTTCTAAATTCACAGAGAGGCTATTGGGCACACTTCTAAATGCAACTTTTCACAGAGAGGCTATTGGCCCACTTCTAGATGCAACTTTTCACAGAGAGGCTATTGGGCACACTTCTAGTTGCAACTTTTCACAGAGAGACTATTGGGAACACTTCTAAATGCAACATTCACAGAGAGGCCTATTGGGCACACTTCTAAATTCACAGAGAGGCTATTGGGCACACTTCAAATGCCACTTTCCCAGAAAGGCTATTGGGACATTTCTAAATTCACAGAGAGGCTATTGGGTAACTTCTAAATGCAACTTTCACAGGGAGGCCATTGGGCACACTTCAAAATGTAACATTCACAGAGAGGCTATTGGGCACACCTCTAAATGCAGCATTCACAGAGAGGCTATTGGGCACACTTCTAAATGCAACTTTCCACAGAGAGACTATTGGGCACACTTCTAAATTCACACAGAGGCTATTGGGCACACTTCTAAATGCAACATTCACAGAGAGGCTATTGGGCAACTTCCAAATGCAACTTTCACAGCGAGGCTATTGGGCACACTTCCAAATGCACCTTTTCACAGAGAGACTATTGGGCGCATTTCTAAATTCACAGAGAGGCTATTGGGCACACTTCCAAATGTAACTTTTTACAGTGAGACTATTGGGCACACTTCCAAATGCAACTTTTTCACAGAGGGGATAATGGGCACACTTCTAAATGCAGCTTTCACAGAGGGGCCATTGGGTACACTTCTAAATTCACAGAGAGGCTATTGGGCACACTTCTAAATGCAACTTTTCACAGAGAGGCTATTGGCCCACTTCTAGATGCAACTTTTCACAGAGAGGCTATTGGGCACACTTCTATTTGCAACTTTTCACAGAGAGACTATTGGGCACACTTCTAAATGCAACATTCACAGCGAGGCCTATTGGGCACACTTCTAAATTCACAGAGAGGCTATTGGGCACACTTCAAATGCCACTTTCCCAGAAATGCTATTGGGACATTTCTAAATTCACAGAGAGGCTATTGGGTAACTTCTAAATGCAACTTTCACAGGGAGGCCATTGGGCACACTTCAAAATGTAACATTCACAGAGAGGCTATTGGGCACACCTCTAAATGCAGCATTCACAGAGAGGCTATTGGGCACACTTCTAAATGCAACTTTCCACAGAGAGACTATTGGGCACACTTCTAAATTCACACAGAGGCTATTGGGCACACTTCTAAATGCAACTTTTCATAGAGAGGCTATTGGGTAACTTCCAAATGCAACTATCACATAGAGGCTATTGGGCACACTTCTAAATGCAAATTTCCACAGAGAGACTATTGGGCACCCTTCTAAATTCACAGAGAGGCTATTGGGCACACTTCTAAATGCAACTTTTCACAGAGAGACTATTGGGCACACCTCTAAATGCAACTTCTCACAGAGGAGCCATTGGGCACACTTCCAAATGCAACCCTCACAGAGAGGCTACTGGGCACACTTCTAAATTCACAGAGAGGCTATTGGGCACACTTCCAGAATGCAACATCCACAGAGAGGCTATTGGGCAACTTCCAAATGCAACTTTCACAGCGAGGCTATTGAGCACACTTCCAAGTGCAACATTCACAGAGAGGCTATTGGGCAACTTCCAAATGCAACTTTCACAGCGAGGCTATTGGGCACACTTCCAAATGCACCTTTTCACGGAGAGACTATTGGGCGCATTTCTAAATTCACAGAGAGGTTATTGGGCACACTTCCAAATGCAACTTTTTACAGTGAGACTATTGGGCACACTTCCAAATGCAACTTTTTCACAGAGGGGCTAATGGGCACACTTCTAAATGCAGCTTTCACAGAGGGGCCATTGGGTACACTTCTAAATTCACAGAGAGGCTATTGGGCACACTTCTAAATGCAACTTTTCACAGAGAGGCTATTGGCCCACTTCTAGATGCAACTTTTCACAGAGAGGCTATTGGGCACACTTCTAGTTGCAACTTTTCACAGAGAGACTATTGGGCACACTTCTAAATGCAACATTCACAGAGAGGCCTATTGGGCACACTTCTAAATTCACAGAGAGGCTATTGGGCACACTTCAAAATGTAACATTCACAGAGAGGCTATTGGGCACACCTCTAAATGCAGCATTCACAGAGAGGCTATTGGGCACACTTCTAAATGCAACTTTCCACAGAGGGACTATTGGGCACACTTCTAAATTCACACAGAGGCTATTGGGCACACTTCTAAATGCAACTTTTCATAGAGAGGCTATTGGGTAACTTCTAAATGCAACTATCACACAGAGGCTATTGGGCACACTTCTAAATGCAAATTTCCACAGAGAGACTATTGGGCACCCTTCTAAATTCACAGAAAGGCTATTGGGCACACTTCTAAATGCAACTTTTCACAGAGAGACTATTGGGCACACCTCTAAATGCAACTTCTCATAGAGGAGCCATTGGGCATACTTCCAAATGCAACCCTCACAGAGAGGCTACTGGGCACACTTCTAAATTCATAGAGAGCCTATTGGGCACACTTCCAAATTCAACATCCACAGAGAGGCTATCGGGCACACCTCTAAATGCAACATTCACAGAGAGGCTATTGGGCACACTTCCAGAATGCAACATCCACAGAGAGGCTATTGGGCAACTTCCAAATGCAACTTTCACAGCGAGGCTATTGGGCACACTTCCAAATGCAACATTCACAGAGAGGCTATTGGGCACACTTCCAAATGCAACTTTTCACAGAGAGACTATAGGGCGCATTTCTAAATTCACAGAGAGGCTATTGGGCACACTTCCAAATGCAACTTTTTACAGTGAGACTATTGGGCACACTTCCAAATGCAACTTTTTCACAGAGGGGCTAATGGGCACACTTCTAAATGCAGCTTTCACAGAGGGGCCATTGGGTACACTTCTAAATGCACAAAGAAGCAATTGGGCACACTTCCAAATGCAACTTTTCACAGAGAGGCTATTGGCCCCCTTCTAGATGCAACTTTTCACAGAGAGGCTATTGGGCACACTTCTAGTTGCAACTTTTCACAGAGAGACTATTGGGCACACTTCTAAATGCAACTTTCACAGAGAGACTATTGGGCACACTTCTAAATGCAACATTCACAGAGAGGCTTATTGGGCACACTTCTAAATTCACAGAGAGGCTATTGGGCACACTTCTAAGTGCAACTTTTTCACAGAGGGGCTAATGGGCACACTTCTAAATGCAGCTTTCACAGAGGGGCCATTGGGTACACTTCTAAATTCACAGAGAGGCTATTGGGCACACTTCTAAATGCAACTTTTCACAGAGAGGCTATTGGCCCACTTCTAGATGCAACTTTTCACAGAGAGGCTATTGGGCACACTTCTAGTTGCAACTTTTCACAGAGAGACTATTGGGCACACTTCTAAATGCAACATTCACAGAGAGGCCTATTGGGCACACTTCTAAATTCACAGAGAGGCTATTGGGCACACTTCAAATGCCACTTTCCCAGAAAGGCTATTGGGACATTTCTAAATTCACAGAGAGGCTATTGGGTAACTTCTAAATGCAACTTTCACAGGGAGGCCATTGGGCACACTTCAAAATGTAACATTCACAGAGAGGCTATTGGGCACACCTCTAAATGCAGCATTCACAGAGAGGCTATTGGGCACACTTCTAAATGCAACTTTCCACAGAGAGACTATTGGGCACACTTCTAAATTCACACAGAGGCTATTGGGCACACTTCTAAATGCAACATTCACAGAGAGGCTATTGGGCAACTTCCAAATGCAACTTTCACAGCGAGGCTATTGGGCACACTTCCAAATGCACCTTTTCACAGAGAGACTATTGGGCGCATTTCTAAATTCACAGAGAGGCTATTGGGCACACTTCCAAATGCAACTTTTTACAGTGAGACTATTGGGCACACTTCCAAATGCAACATTTTCACAGAGGGGCTAATGGGCACACTTCTAAATGCAGCTTTCACAGAGGGGCCATTGGGTACACTTCTAAATTCACAGAGAGGCTATTGGGCACACTTCTAAATGCAACTTTTCACAGAGAGGCTATTGGCCCACTTCTAGATGCAACTTTTCACAGAGAGGCTATTGGGCACACTTCTAGTTGCAACTTTTCACAGAGAGACTATTGGGCACACTTCTAAATGCAACATTCACAGCGAGGCCTATTGGGGACACTTCTAAATTCACAGAGAGGCTATTGGGCACACTTCAAATGCCACTTTCCCAGAAATGCTATTGGGACATTTCTAAATTCACAGAGAGGCTATTGGGTAACTTCTAAATGCAACTTTCACAGGGAGGCCATTGGGCACACTTCAAAATGTAACATTCACAGAGAGGCTATTGGGCACACCTCTAAATGCAGCATTCACAGAGAGGCTATTGGGCACACTTCTAAATGCAACTTTCCACAGAGAGACTATTGGGCACACTTCTAAATTCACACAGAGGCTATTGGGCACACTTCTAAATGCAACTTTTCATAGAGAGGCTATTGGGTAACTTCCAAATGCAACTATCACATACAGGCTATTGGGCACACTTCTAAATGCAAATTTCCACACAGAGACTATTTGGCACCCTTCTAAATTCACAGAGAGGCTATTGGGCACACTTCTAAATGCAACTTTTCACAGAGAGACTATTGGGCACACCTCTAAATGCAACTTCTCACAGAGGAGCCATTGGGCACACTTCCAAATGCAACCCTCACAGAGAGGCTACTGGGCACACTTCTAAATTCACAGAGAGGCTATTGGGCACACTTCCAGAATGCAACATCCACAGAGAGGCTATTGGGCAACTTCCAAATGCAACTTTCACAGCGAGGCTATTGGGCACACTTCCAAATGCAACATTCACAGAGAGGCTATTGGGCAACTTCCAAATGCAACTTTCACAGCGAGGCTATTGGGCACACTTCCAAATGCACCTTTTCACAGAGAGACTATTGGGCACATTTCTAAATTCACAGAGAGGCTATTGGGCACACTTCCAAATGCAACTTTTTACAGTGAGACTATTGGGCACACTTCCAAATGCAACTTTTTCACAGAGGGGCTAATGGGCACACTTCTAAATGCAGCTTTCACAGAGGGGCCATTGGGTACACTTCTAAATTCACAGAGAGGCTATTGGGCACACTTCTAAATGCAACTTTTCACAGAGAGGCTATTGGCCCACTTCTAGATGCAACTTTTCACAGAGAGGCTATTGGGCACACTTCTAGTTGCAACTTTTCACAGAGAGACTATTGGGAACACTTCTAAATGCAACATTCACAGAGAGGCCTATTGGGCACACTTCTAAATTCACAGAGAGGCTATTGGGCACACTTCAAATGCCACTTTCCCAGAAAGGCTATTGGGACATTTCTAAATTCACAGAGAGGCTATTGGGTAACTTCTAAATGCAACTTTCACAGGGAGGCCATTGGGCACACTTCAAAATGTAACATTCACAGAGAGGCTATTGGGCACACCTCTAAATGCAGCATTCACAGAGAGGCTATTGGGCACACTTCTAAATGCAACTTTCCACAGAGAGACTATTGGGCACACTTCTAAATTCACACAGAGGCTATTGGGCACACTTCTAAATGCAACATTCACAGAGAGGCTATTGGGCAACTTCCAAATGCAACTTTCACAGCGAGGCTATTGGGCACACTTCCAAATGCACCTTTTCACAGAGAGACTATTGGGCGCATTTCTAAATTCACAGAGAGGCTATTGGGCACACTTCCAAATGCAACTTTTTACAGTGAGACTATTGGGCACACTTCCAAATGCAACTTTTTCACAGAGGGGATAATGGGCACACTTCTAAATGCAGCTTTCACAGAGGGGCCATTGGGTACACTTCTAAATTCACAGAGAGGCTATTGGGCACACTTCTAAATGCAACTTTTCACAGAGAGGCTATTGGCCCACTTCTAGATGCAACTTTTCACAGAGAGGCTATTGGGCACACTTCTATTTGCAACTTTTCACAGAGAGACTATTGGGCACACTTCTAAATGCAACATTCACAGCGAGGCCTATTGGGCACACTTCTAAATTCACAGAGAGGCTATTGGGCACACTTCAAATGCCACTTTCCCAGAAATGCTATTGGGACATTTCTAAATTCACAGAGAGGCTATTGGGTAACTTCTAAATGCAACTTTCACAGGGAGGCCATTGGGCACACTTCAAAATGTAACATTCACAGAGAGGCTATTGGGCACACCTCTAAATGCAGCATTCACAGAGAGGCTATTGGGCACACTTCTAAATGCAACTTTCCACAGAGAGACTATTGGGCACACTTCTAAATTCACACAGAGGCTATTGGGCACACTTCTAAATGCAACTTTTCATAGAGAGGCTATTGGGTAACTTCCAAATGCAACTATCACATAGAGGCTATTGGGCACACTTCTAAATGCAAATTTCCACAGAGAGACTATTGGGCACCCTTCTAAATTCACAGAGAGGCTATTGGGCACACTTCTAAATGCAACTTTTCACAGAGAGACTATTGGGCACACCTCTAAATGCAACTTCTCACAGAGGAGCCATTGGGCACACTTCCAAATGCAACCCTCACAGAGAGGCTACTGGGCACACTTCTAAATTCACAGAGAGGCTATTGGGCACACTTCCAGAATGCAACATCCACAGAGAGGCTATTGGGCAACTTCCAAATGCAACTTTCACAGCGAGGCTATTGAGCACACTTCCAAGTGCAACATTCACAGAGAGGCTATTGGGCAACTTCCAAATGCAACTTTCACAGCGAGGCTATTGGGCACACTTCCAAATGCACCTTTTCACGGAGAGACTATTGGGCGCATTTCTAAATTCACAGAGAGGTTATTGGGCACACTTCCAAATGCAACTTTTTACAGTGAGACTATTGGGCACACTTCCAAATGCAACTTTTTCACAGAGGGGCTAATGGGCACACTTCTAAATGCAGCTTTCACAGAGGGGCCATTGGGTACACTTCTAAATTCACAGAGAGGCTATTGGGCACACTTCTAAATGCAACTTTTCACAGAGAGGCTATTGGCCCACTTCTAGATGCAACTTTTCACAGAGAGGCTATTGGGCACACTTCTAGTTGCAACTTTTCACAGAGAGACTATTGGGCACACTTCTAAATGCAACATTCACAGAGAGGCCTATTGGGCACACTTCTAAATTCACAGAGAGGCTATTGGGCACACTTCAAAATGTAACATTCACAGAGAGGCTATTGGGCACACCTCTAAATGCAGCATTCACAGAGAGGCTATTGGGCACACTTCTAAATGCAACTTTCCACAGAGGGACTATTGGGCACACTTCTAAATTCACACAGAGGCTATTGGGCACACTTCTAAATGCAACTTTTCATAGAGAGGCTATTGGGTAACTTCTAAATGCAACTATCACACAGAGGCTATTGGGCACACTTCTAAATGCAAATTTCCACAGAGAGACTATTGGGCACCCTTCTAAATTCACAGAAAGGCTATTGGGCACACTTCTAAATGCAACTTTTCACAGAGAGACTATTGGGCACACCTCTAAATGCAACTTCTCATAGAGGAGCCATTGGGCATACTTCCAAATGCAACCCTCACAGAGAGGCTACTGGGCACACTTCTAAATTCATAGAGAGCCTATTGGGCACACTTCCAAATTCAACATCCACAGAGAGGCTATCGGGCACACCTCTAAATGCAACATTCACAGAGAGGCTATTGGGCACACTTCCAGAATGCAACATCCACAGAGAGGCTATTGGGCAACTTCCAAATGCAACTTTCACAGCGAGGCTATTGGGCACACTTCCAAATGCAACATTCACAGAGAGGCTATTGGGCACACTTCCAAATGCAACTTTTCACAGAGAGACTATAGGGCGCATTTCTAAATTCACAGAGAGGCTATTGGGCACACTTCCAAATGCAACTTTTTACAGTGAGACTATTGGGCACACTTCCAAATGCAACTTTTTCACAGAGGGGCTAATGGGCACACTTCTAAATGCAGCTTTCACAGAGGGGCCATTGGGTACACTTCTAAATGCACAAAGAAGCTATTGGGCACACTTCCAAATGCAACTTTTCACAGAGAGGCTATTGGCCCCCTTCTAGATGCAACTTTTCACAGAGAGACTATTGGGCACACTTCTAAATGCAACTTTCACAGAGAGACTATTGGGCACACTTCTAAATTCACAGAGAGGCTATTGGGCACACTTCTAAGTGCAACTTTTTCACAGAGGGGCTAATGGGCAGACTTCTAAATGCAGCTTTCACAGAGGGGCTATTGGGCACATTTCTAAATTCACAGAGAGGCTATTGGGCACACTTCTAAATGCAGCTTCCACAGAGGGGCTAATGGGCACACTTTTAAATTCACAGAGAGGCTATTGGGCACACTTCTAAATTAAAAGAGAGGCTATTGGGCACACTTCTAAATGCAACTTTTCACAGAGAGACTATTGGGCACACTTCTAAATGCAACTTTTCACAGAAAGACTATTGGGCACACTTCTAAATGCAACTTTTCACAGCGGGGCTATTGGGCACACTTCTAAATGCAACTTTTCACAGAGGGGCTATTGGGCGCACTTCTAAATGCAGCTTTCACAGAGGGGCTATTGGGCACACTTCTAAATGCAGCTTTCACAGAGAGACTATTGGGCACACTTCTAAATGCAACTTTTCACAGAGGGGCTATTGGGCACACTTCTAAATGCAGCTTTCACAGAGGGGCTATTGGGCACACTTCTAAATGCAACTTTTCACAGAGAGAGACTATTGGGCACACTTCTAAATGCAACTTTCACAGAGAGGCTATTGGGCACACTTCTAAATGCAACATTCACAGAGAGGCTTATTGGGCACTCTTCCAAGTTCACAGAGAGGCTAATGGGCACACTTCTGAATGCAACTTTCACAGAGAGACTATTGGGCACACTTCTAAATGCAACATTCACAGAGAGGCTACTGGGCACACTTCTAAATTCACAGAGAGGCTATTGGGCACACTTCTAAATGCAACTTTCACAGAGAGGCTATTGGGCACACTTCTAAATTCACAGAGAGGCTATGGGCACACTTCTAAGTGCAGCTTTTTCACAAAGGGGCTAATGGGCACACTTCTAAATGCAGCTTTCACAGAGGGGCTATTGGGCACACTTCTAAATTCACAGAGTGGCTATTGGGCACACTTCTAAATGCAGCTTCCATAGAGGGGCTAATGGGCACACTTCTAAATTCACAGAGAGGCTATTGGGTACATTTCTAAATTCAGAGAGAGGCTATTGGGCACACATCTAAATTCAGAGAGAGGCTATTGGGCACACTTCTAAATGCAACTTTTCACAGAGAGACTACTGGGCACACTTCTAAATGCAACTTTTCACAGAGAGACTATTGGGCACACTTCTAAATGCAACTTTTCACAGAGGGGCTATTGGGCACACTTCTAAATTCACAGAGAGGCTATTGGGCACACTTCTAAATGCAACTTTTCACAGAGAGAAACTATTGGGCACACTTTTAAATGCAACTTTCACAGAGAGGCTATTGGGCACACTTCTAAATGCAACATTCACAGAGAGGCTTATTGGGCACACTTCTAAATGAAATTTCACATAGAGGCTATTGGGCACACTTCTATATTCACAGAGAGGCTATTGGGTACACCTCTAAATGCAGCATTCACAGAGAGGCTATTGGGCACACTTCTAAATGCAACTTTCCACAGAGAGACTATTGGGCACACTTCTAAATTCACACAGAGGCTATTGGGCACACTTCTAAATGCAACTTTTCACAGAGAGACTATTGGGCACACCTCTAAATGCAACTTCTCACAGAGGAGCCATTGGGCATACTTCCAAATGCAACCCTCACAGAGAGGCTACTGGGCACACTTCTAAATTCATAGAGAGGCTATTGGGCACACTTCCAAATGCAACTTTCCACAGAGAAACTATTAAGCACACTTCCAAATTCAAAATCCACAGAGAGGCTATCGGGCACACCTCTAAATGCAACATTCACAGAGAGGCTGTTGGGCACACTTCCAGAATGCAACATCCACAGAGAGGCTATTGGGCAACTTCCAAATGCAACTTTCACAGCGAGGCTATTGGGCACACTTCCAAATGCAACATTCACAGAGAGGCTATTGGGCACACTTCCAAATGCAACTTTTCACAGAGAGACTATTGGCGCATTTCTAAATTCACAGAGCGGCTATTGGGCACACTTCCAAATGCAACTTTTTACAGTGAGACTATTGGGCACACTTCCAAATGCAACTTTTTCACAGAGGGGCTAATGGGCACACTTCTAAATCCAGCTTTAACAGAGGGGCCATTGGGTACACTTCTAAATTCACAGAGAAGCTATTGGGCACACTTCTAAATGCAACTTTTCACAGAGAGGCTATTGCCCCCCTTCTAGATGCAACTTTTCACAGAGAGGCTATTGGGCACACTTCTAGTTGCAACTTTTCACAGAGAGACTATTGGGCACACTTCTAAATGCAACTTTCACAGAGAGACTATTGGGCACACTTCTAAATGCAACATTCACAGAGAGGCTTATTGGGCACACTTCTAAATTCACAGAGAGGCTATTGGGCACACTTCTAAGTGCAACTTTTTCACAGAGGGGCTAATGGGCAGACTTCTAAATGCAGCTTTCACAGAGGGGCTATTGGGCACACTTCTAAATTCACAGAGAGGCTATTGGGCACACTTCTAAATGCAGCTTCCACAGAGGGGTTAATGGGCACACTTCTAAATTCACAGAGAGGCTATTGGGCACACTTCTAAATGCAACTTTTCACAGAGAGACTATTGGGCACACTTCTAAATGCAACTTTTCACAGAAAGACTATTGGGCACACTTCTAAATTCACAGAGAGGCTATTGGGCACACTTCTAAGTGCAACATTTTCACAGAGGGGCTAATGGGCAGACTTCTAAATGCAGCTTTCACAGAGGGGCTATTGGGCACACTTCTAAATTCACAGAGAGGCTATTGGGCACACTTCTAAATGCAGCTTCCACAGAGGGGTTAATGGGCACACTTCTAAATTCACAGAGAGGCTATTGGGCACACTTCTAAATGCAACTTTTCACAGAGAGACTATTGGGCACACTTCTAAATGCAACTTTTCACAGAAAGACTATTGGGCACACTTCTAAATGCAACTTTTCACAGAGGGGCTATTGGGCGCACTTCTAAATGCAGCTTTCACAGAGGGTCTATTGGGCACACTTCTAAATGCAGCTTTCACAGTGAGACTATTGGGCACACTTCTAAATGCAACTTTTCACAGAGAGAGACTATTGGGCACACTTCTAAATGCAAATTTCACAGAGAGGCTATTGGGCACACTTCTAAATGCAACATTCACAAAGAGGCTTATTGGGCACTCTTCCAAGTTCACAGAGAGGCTAATGGGCACACTTCTAAATGCAACTTTCACAGAGAGGCTATTGGGCACACTTCTAAATGCAACTTTCACAGAGAGGCTATTGGGCACACATCTAAATTCACAGAGAGGCTATGGGCACACTTCTAAGTGCAACTTTTTCACAGAGGGGCTAATGGGCACACTTCTAAATGCAGCTTTCACAGAGGGGCTATTGGGCACACTTCTAAATTCACAGAGTGGCTATTGGGCACACTTCTAAATGCAGCTTCCATAGAGGGGCTAATGGGCACACTTCTAAATTCACAGAGAGGCTATTGGGCACACTTCTAAATTCAGAGAGAGGCTATTGGGCACACATCTAAATTCAGAGAGAGGCTATTGGGCACACTTCTAAATGCAACTTGTCACAGAGAGACTACTGGGCACACTTTTAAATGCAACTTTCACAGAGAGGCTATTGGGCACACTTCTAAATGCAACTTTTCACAGAGGGGCTATTGGGCACACTTCTAAATTCACAGAGAGGCTATTGGGCACACTTCTAAATGCAACTTTTCACAGAGAGAGACTATTGGGCACACTTTTAAATGCAACTTTCACAGAGAGGCTATTGGGCACACTTCTAAATGCAACATTCACAGAGAGGCTTATTGGGCACACTTCTAAATGCAACTTTCACAGAGAGGCTAATGGGCACACTTCTAAATGCAACTTTCACAGAGAGGCTATTGGGCACACTTCTAAATTCACAGAGAGGCTATTGGGCACACTTCTAAATGCAACTTTTCACAAAGGGGCTAATGGGCACATTTCTAAATGCAGCTTTCACAGAGGGGCTATTGGGCACACTTCTAAATTCACAGAGTGGCTATTGGGCACACTTCTAAATGCAACTTTCACAGAGAGGCTATTGGGAAAATTTCTAACATCACAGAGAGGCTATTGGGCACACTTCTAAATGCAACTTTTTCACAGATGGGCTAATGGGCACACTTCTAAATGCAGCTTTCACAGAGGGGCTATTGGGCACATTTCTATACACCAGTAGCAGATTACAGCGTCAATTAATTCATTAACTCTCAGAAGACTGCTTTGAAAAAACACTGGCATTCATTTTGTGCACCACATTTGATGCTAAGACTTGAGAAAGCTAGCTCAAAGAGATCCCAGAAGGATGTGTTTTGGGCAGGCAGGAAGTGGGTGGGAATGGCCATAGGTATTTGCATGGTCATGGGAAGTCACTGGGTGCAGGGTCTGATTGGCCCCTCAGCCTTTTTTCGGCCTGTGGCTGGGCTGAAATCGTCCCTGGGAAGTGGGGCCGGTTTGGAAGAAAAAAAAGTGTGAACGAAATATATATATATTTTTCAATTTTTTATTTTTTTAAAAAGCCTTTCATCCTTCTTAGGCCGATAAATGAGTACCAACACAGGTTGGTTTATATTGTGTGCATATTTGTTCTATAAAAAAGAGCTTAAGCCAAAGTGCTATACAATAACATATTATCATTTGGCCTTGGACGTCTGCTTGGATTCACAGTAATTTAGTGTACTTAGGAACAATGCTATTTGATGCCACTTCCTGTTTTGTCAAGGGGTGAATTGTCGTGTTTCATCGCTTCCCGGGATGTCACTTTGGGGTGGGGTCAAAATACATCACTTCCGGTGACATCATCAGAGGTCCAGTTTCATGAGGCAAGGGATGGGCCACTTTTTTGGGGGTCTCCGGTCCTATTTCTTGTCCCAGTCTGACCCTGAGTGGGTGGGCTGATAACCAAACAACACCTACAAGCTTTGTGTCCGTCCTCATATGCCATTTCTCCCTAGCTGTACTCAAATTCATTAGTTTGTACTTAGAGGTGGTGCTTTAGCGCCACCTAATAGCCAACACTAAAAAACAGGAAACATGCTTTTCTTGCTACGCATCATGCCTCAGAAAGTTATCAACACAGATCAAACTGACCCCTTCCACAGAATCTCTTGTCAAACGCCCACCTAAAAATAATGCTCCCCACTTTCCCCTTCTCCCCTTATCCATCCAAGCTCCTTTGCTTCCCCTGGACCCTTAGTTGTAACCTGCTGGGTGGGCTTCCTATTTACAGCAGCCTGTTGCTTCACAGATAGGTATGAGCTCCATAAATTCCATACATACGCACACATCTATAGTTAAGCCGATTATAATCTGAATACTACTGAATGATCGCAAGTTAGACATGCTCTCATTGTAAAGAAACACCTTCAAACCAATCATTTGCCCATTTTCTTCTTTGACACACACCATAATTGTTTTAGCACAATTGCTTTCACTAAACCCCACTTGGGCTGTGGGGCCTTGTCGGCCTCTCCAATGGGAGGAGTATGTTCAGGTGAGAAGTGAACTGCCTTTCGTGTGCCTTTAGTTGGCAAAGCAAACTGGCAGTGTGGATTTGTTTTCTCTCATGATGCTTCCACTCATCTTTGCTTAGCATTGTAGGAGATTTTGTCTTATTGGGGTAAATTCTGGATTTGGCAGTATTTTCTTACCGTTAAATATTGGCAGTAATTTTGCAGTAAACTAGTCTTACGTTTGTAGTGGGTCTGGTATCACACAATTTTAGTGACCATACCTTGTTAGCCTGTATTGGTGGTAACTTTAGTGGTATCTTGCTTTGCGGTAGTTTCAGAATTATCTTATTCCTGTGGTATAGTGGTGAGCATGTTTTCTTTTTATACTATAACCCCATTATAAAACAAACCTTTCCTTTCTATTAGAATACCTTCTAGTTGTCTGTAGAGAGGCCCAGACTTAGACACTTCAGAGAACCAAATGAGTTTATTAAATGTGCCACCTATAGTCAGTGGCTGGTATTACTGGCTTATGTGCATCCAGTAACCTATGTGCCAGATTAGGCACTTCTTCCCATCAGTATGCAAGGAATGAAACACTCACCACACTGCACCCAACTTTCTACTTTGTATGTGTCTATTACTGATTTTCTCTTATTTGTTATTTTAGGTACAGTGATAAATTGGTAAATACACTGCTGCACTGATATAAACCACCCCTCTGTACCTCACTCACATGAATGATTCACCGATGTATATATATATATATATATATATATATATATATATATATATATATATATATATATATATATATATATATATATATATTTTGTATTACATGCTATTTACAAGCCATCAAATCTCACCATGTGTTATTTACAGCATCATCTGCGATATAAAAGAACAAAACAGAACAAGCCGGTATTTTGCAAGCATTAATTAATATTCCCACACTTTGAATATATAGAGAAAAATACACATATAATATCCCTAACCTCTCTACACTGCAATAAATCTTAGTAACACACGTCCGGCATGAAATCTGTTCCTCACTTGGCACTAGTCTCTTACCAAGGCCAGTGAGATTCCCGCACAACCTCGCTGTCTTTTGCAGTCCCAGTGTCAGCACGAAACTCCTCTGTAAATGTGTGCTCTATGCCAGCCTGTGTTTACAGAACAATGAAATCTTCATTTCCAGAGTAAGTTTTTCGTTTTGCTTCCTGCATCTTGCATATTTTGTGTTCTCCACAAGCTGAAGAAAACGCTAGTTCTCATTTTCTCATGTAAAAATGAATTTTAAACAGTGCACCCAACACATGTACTGTACCTCATTTTGCATAGAAGACTATATTATCGTGTTAGAAATGAGCACTTAGTACTTTAATTAGGTTAGTAATATTAGTCAGTTATGTATTCTAATGTAGTCTTCACACATGAAGTATACATTGTGCACCTCATTATTTTAACCTGGCAGCACACTAAGTTTTTCTATCTGTGTTCTGAATATCTGCAGTTTCAAACTGGGCCTGGCTGTGTACTTTGTATGCTAGCAAAACCTCTACATATTACATACTGGCAAAAAAATGCTATATTACATACTGGCAAAATGCTATTATATGCTGGCAAAAATGCTATACATATCCTTACATACCCTCCTTTTTCCGACAATTCTGGCTAACCAAACCCACAATTGGAGGAAACCCGAATTCTTCTTCATTCTTTTTCCATCATGTGAATCACAATTGAAATAATAGCAACTCAATTAAATGAACATTTAAATATTTCATAACAAACCCCTGCTTAATCATAACAAAAGTAAAACAGATCCCAATCGGGCTAATAAGACCTCATAGAAATATTGTACACGTTTCTTTCCAACCAAAGTGTCCATGTATGTTTGAATGTCTTTATAATCATATTATTTACTTAGTTGTGAAATCAACATTTTAGTTATGACAATAAAATAATAAAATAAAATAAATAAATAAGACATATAACTAACATAACTAATCAAAACAATAAAATAAAATAATAAAGTTGTGAGACTCCATCACCCTCACTTCCAGTCACATAGGATGAGATTATGCTCCACCCGCAACGCTGCAGAATTAAGTTCAATTCACTACTCTTCCATTAATGACGTTCACCATCGTTATGACCGCACCTCTGAGATGTCCTGATCATCAACTTTTCATCATCTGGTCCATTCGGCAAAACTCTTTCATCCTGGCGCTCTTGGGTGCTTTTCCATAGAAATAATCTCTTTATGTATCCCAGTCGCTTTGTCTTCACCTCCATTCTTTGGTTCAGAGGCTTTTTTTGGACTTCATCCCGTGGACTCCAGGACTCCATCACCTCTCGCGTCCTACAGTCCTACGACCTCTGACCCCAATCAATGTTAGTTATTTTCTAAATTAAATAGAAAAGGGACAGATTAAGTAAATAGCACAATACCAATTTCACCCTTTCTACCACTTTGCCAACAACAAAATGTAGTTCAAAACATTCCAATTGACCCTTCTGATATCTGCAACTATGCACATGTTAGAGAGAAAATAATAATATACATATGACATCATTATACATCCAAAATATTTTATGTAGAACATTTCAGCTTTACACCATAGTAAGTCAACCTGATTCAGCACTTTCTATCAATTTTTATTACTGCACCTTTCTCAAATGTGGTATTTTCATCTGCATTTATCTCCATAGTAAACATTATTTCAATGTTTTCATGGCGTGGGACACTATGAAAATAGTCACTGCGTCTTTTTCTCCATGTACTCAGGGCACTTAAGCTGTCTCTACTTGCTCAAGCCTCCTGATTTCATGGTTGGGGTCACAGGGTTTAATTTGGTTAACATGAACAAATTGTTCTGTCACCATTTCACCCTCTGTCTTTAATATCTTGTAAACTACTGGGGACACCTTATCCACTATCTGAAATGGCCCTTGAAAGGCCACAAGAAATTTTGAATTTATATGTTTACCTTTTCCAATATGAAACTTATATACCTGATCCCCTCCATTATATTATTTCACAGACGTCTTTTTATCATAATATGACTTTGCACTGTCAGCAGCTCTTTCCAAATTTTACTGCACAAATGCAAATGTATGTTGCAAATGCTTCCTCAATTTGTACACATATTTGTGAACTGTAGATGCACTCACAAATGTCTGCTCATGTGTCCTGTATGATAAATGTTGTGGCAGTACCATTTTCTTTCCTGTTAACACCTCATGAGGACTGATACCTGTCGCTTTAGCAGGAGTCGATCTAATTGCCATCAATAGCAGTGGCAACCCTAAATCCCAACTGGAACCTGCCTCTGCTACAAACATCTTTAATATCTCCACCATAGACCTGTTGCAACGGTCAATATCTCCAGAAGAGGTGGGCCGGTATGCAATATGCAGTTTCCTTTTTACCCCTAATAGCTGCCGCACCTTACTCATTAAGGTGCTTGTGAAATGACTTCCTCTGTCTGACTCTATTCTTTGTGGTAACTCAAATCTTGAAAATATATGATTTACCAGTAATGTAGCTGCTGTTTGTGTACTACAATCTGGTGCATCGATACACTCCACCCATTTCAACATCAAACAAACCACGGTCAAAATATAACGGTTTCCCCTACTCGACCTCTTTACAGGCCCTATATAGTCCATTTGTAAATCTGACCATGCAAGGGTTAAACCTCTTTTCATCAATGGGGCTCTATGCATTGGTGAAGTGGGTTTAAATGGGGCACATACCAGACACCCCCTTGTATATAATTCCACAACTTGGGACATGTATGACCAGTAAGCATAATCTTTCAGTATCTCTAAAGTCTTTTGTGAACCTCTGTGTCCTGCAGTTATTGCATCATGTGCATGGTGTAACATTAGCCCTCTGAATGAAAGAGGTACCACCCACTGTATTGGTCCTGTTATGGATTTCCTGATCATAAGTCCACCATGTAGTCTAATTTTTGTTATTCTTTAATAACACCCTCAACTCCTCTTTTCCTGTACAATTATTTTCAGTTAAAGGATTTTGTTCAGCGTTCATCAAATGATTATAATAGATCCCCAATATTGGCTCATCTTTTTGTACCTTAATCACATCTTGATCTGGTGCATCATAACTCCTTTGCACTACTGGTTTTCCTACCTCTTTTGGAGCTTTAGAACATGTAACTGCATCTATTTCTATTTCACCAATTAAGTGTTCAATGGGTAACAACTCTCCCATAACAGCCCCAATCTTGGCTAAATGATCTGCTTTATCATTTCCCTCCTTATCTTCTTCTGGAGTTTTCAAATGTCCACGAACTTTCCTCCAGTATACTGTTAAATCATTCTCTGACACTAATTTGTCTATAGCCTGTATAATTTTCCCATGCTTGAGGGGCTTTTTATTATATATGACCATGCCTCTTGCTTTCCAGCCAGGCAAATATTCCACAAAGCTATTGCGTGCATAATCAGAATCAGTCACCAGTACAATTTCACTGAATTTGTTATCAACTGCAATATTAATTGCTTTATAAATGGCTGCCAACTCTGCTATCTGGGTGCTCCTAGCCCCAATTCTCATCCCTATACTAGGAATGTCCTCACATTTCAACCAGACATTTCATATCCCTGTGAAAAGCACATCCATCAACATAAACAGTTGGTAAAATCGTGCATGTATTTTCATCAAAAGCTTTGTGTGGTGACTGTTCAAACTCCTGCAAATTAGATTCCACCTCCACTTCATCTGATACACATTCAGATGCATGGTCGTAAATATGCTAATCCTTGAGCAACTGGGCTCTTTTTATTCTGGCCATACCTCACTTCTACAGGAAAGCCTTGCAATGTTAATGTCCATGAAGTAATTATGGACTGTGCTAGATTGCCTGACCTAATCCTTTTACACTGTAAAAACTGCAATGGTTGATGATTTGTCTCAATTATTACTTTCTCACCCTGAACAATGGGACAAAATGTTGCAACGCCTACACAGAGAGCCTTTTCACATTCACTGAATTTAATTTCAACTTGAGAAAATGCCTTGCTGAGCAATAGTTTTGTGGTTCAAATCATGTTTTTGAGATAACACTGCTGACATACAATGTTCAGTGAAATCTATTTCTATAAAGACATCTATTTTTTATGGGATACGCTAAGCATGGTGCCTTTATGAGACATTCCTTCAATTTAGCAACTGCCTCAGATTGCTCCTTTTCCCATTTCCAGGGCATATTCAGCTTCAATAGTTTAGTCAATGGTTGAGTAATTTCAGCATAATTTTCAATACATTTCCTGTTATATCCCGTCATTCCCAATAAACTTTTTAAACCTTTCACATGTCTAGGATCTTTCCATTTCTGTATGGCCTCCACCTTTTTCTTTTGTGGATTTAACCCATGTTCAGTTACTTCATGGCCTAGGAAATTCACCTTTTTCTTGCACCATTGGGCTTTCTGTAAAGATACTTTGGCACCGCCTTTTCCAATTGGTCACGTACATGTCTAATTTCATCCAAGTGACTTTTTAAGTTTTCATTTTTTATCAGGACATCATCTACATAAACTATAGTTCCTCTGTCCGCTGCATCTGGCATAGACTTTCTCAAAAATATGCCAAATTCGATCCCACTATTGACATATTAGACATTGACATTGACTTCAGTCTGCGTTGCATCTAGATAGGATTAATGAATGTTAGCATGTGCCACACTTAGATGGAATTTGTAACTTCAGCCTCCGTCGCATCTAGATAGGATTATGAATGTTAGCATGTGCCACACTTCGATGGAATTCGTAACTCCAGCCTGTGTCTCATCTAGATAGGATTATGAATGTTAGCATGTGCCACACTTAAATGAAATTGTGAATGTTAGCATGTGCCACACTTAGATGGAACTCTTAACCTTATCCTGTGTCGCATATAGATAGGATTATGAATGTTAGCATGTGCCACACTTAGATGGAACTCTGAACTTTAGCCTGCGTGGCATCTAGATAGGATTATGAATGTTAGCATGTACCACACTTAAATGAAATTGTGAATGTTAGCATGTGCCACACTTAGACAGATTTCTTAACTTTAGCCTGTGTCGCATCTAGATAGAGGTGTGAATGTTAGCATGTGCCACACTTAGATGAAACTGTGAATGTTGCCAGGTGCCACACTTGGATGGAAGCGTGATCAATAGCCTACCTCGAATCTAGATAGGATATTGAAGATTAGCAAGTGCCACACTCAAATGGAATGGTGAATGATAGTAAGCATCACATCTAGACATAATTGCAAGGACATCAATGCCAATTAACCAATCCACTAACAATTTCAACCCTCAGCATACACCTCTCAAACTCTAACCAAACACAACCACAAGCCTACAACACAATCCGCACAAACTTCACTACACTGCAACAACAAAACAAACCACACATAGACTCGCACAACAGCACACGATGACTACCGACCGCAAAACACCCGGAGCCCATCCAACGGACCCACCGGGCTGAGACTGCAAACAGCACATCACTGCTCCCTTGCACTTTTCCAGCTTATTCCCTCTAACTCACCCCCCTTCCCTTTTTCAGAGCCGCCAGAGCACCAGGGGACCACTCCGGTGGTGATAGTGTGCGGTACAAATATCCTTTAACATTAACATTATCATTAACATATCCAAATGGTGTTCTAGCCCACGTGTATTGTGTTTTATCAAATGAAAATGAAAATAAATTCTGAATGTCCTCTGCTAGTGGCACAAACCAATATCCAGATGTAAGATCTAATGTGGTAAACACCTTTGACCCATGCACTTGAGCAAGGCCTTGATCAATGAATGGCAGCAGCCATCTAGACACTGGCACTCTTTTATTTAATTCCCTCAGGACTGCACACAGACGCCATTAACCATTTGGCTTTAACACACCGAAAATAGGAGTGTTAGAGCTACTATGAAAGGGTCTGATGATTCCCATAGATTCCAAGTTCTTAATTATCTCTGCCAGTGACTCTAAGTATGCTAGTGGCAATCGATATTGGCGCACAAATACTTGATTTCTACCAAACCCCTCTGGTAATGTGGCAACATGTAAATTAGTTAGGCCGCAATCATATGCATCTTTGGCAAATACTTCTTTAAATTCCATAAATATTTTTCTCAACTCATTCTTATCCTCTTCGCTATGACATGCATCTGCTAACAAAATCTGCTACTCTACCATTTTTGAAAATTCTAGGAACTCCTCCAGTGGAGGAACTTCTGTGCTCTCTTCTAACTGTGTGGCTGTATCTCTCTGCAAAGCTGCCACTTTTAAATACTTTGGCACATCGACCACCATTTCAATGTGCTGACCCTTTGTTTCACTTTCATTTAAGTCAAATACTATACAATTCTCCTGACGACAGCACACTGTCTCATTGGAATCATAAGGGTATACAGATTGAATTTTGAAAATCCCTTTGGGCTGAGACTCCAGATACTCTGGCAACACACCCTGCACATTTACATATCTCTCAGGGATATTTCCAATCACCATGTTATTGAAATCTGCAGTATAATGCGATTTTTGTGTGGCCATTCCTAATAAGGAATTATCTTCTAAATGAATATCCTGACATCCTTTATTACCCACCATGATTTTAACGAATCCCTCCCCAATATCTATCAATGCGGTATATTCATAATCCAGCCCTTTCTGTTTCATGGATTCATTCAAGCACACAAATGCATCAGAATCCTTCATTTGCTGTCCATTCTTGCACTTTAGTGTTATAGCAACTTGCATGGTGAATGCAGGGATAGTAATATCCTTCTTCACCTGTAATTCAATTGCATATGGGATCAATTGTGCACAATGATAAGCCTTTCTCTTGTCTTCAAATATGGGTGCAGGCCCACCTAGCTGGGGCCATATTTTTTGGTTAAGGAAATCTAACACCATGCACATTCTGTGCATGATATCATTGCCCAGATAAAAATCATTTTGTGTTCCACTCACTATCCACACATTGTGGTAGATGTTTTTTTGTCCAAAATTAATCTTTATCATGCACCTCCTGCTATTCGATTTTCAAAATCTGGCTTGTCCAAATGAGAGATATATTGGTTTTTAATTCTAAATTTCGGGATCTCCTCCCTTTCCATTATTCTCTGCAGTAGTTTCTCATTAATAAAACTCCTCTACTGTTCAAGCACCAAAGTGGCTTTTATCATTTTAGAATGGCCATTTACACCAATGTGAATCCATGGCTGCTCATCTTCCATGTGTATTTCAGCAAGGGTGGTGATGTGTTTTTCTGTGTCTGCCTTAGGAATGGTGTTCTGTTTGCACTTCTCTTCTTTTAAATAAAAGCGCAATGTGTGTACATCTATTTCAGTTTGCCATTACTTCCTAGGGTCCAAATAAATCTGCATAGATTGTTTTCCCTTTCATTTTGCGTTTTGTCCTGACACATCAAAATAACAGTGACACTAGGCACACAGCTATTCTGTAGCTACACCTTGTTAAGCGACTTCAATTCAGTACTCCAACTAAGTCAGTGTCTAGTCTGGGATGCCCAATGAAGCCCTTATTTATATATTTTTATGACAAGTTCATATATCTGGATGATAAACCCTTGTATAATGCCCCTCTCTTTGAATCCCCCTGACCTCACTGAGCTAAGAAGTAGGTTGGTTTTGCAAATTAAAAGATGTATTTGAAAAATTAAACAAGATATATATCATACTTTTATAAATAAATTAATATTTGATAGCACATTTATGAATATGACAGTAATGAACAATGGATAATATTACACTAGCACACTTTTTAATTACTTAGAAGTTGGTATAGAGAGGATAAAGTAGCTGAGAATGCTTTTATGGGTTCAAGGAAATGCAATGATGGAAAAATATGCAGCACAGAAATAACTGAGATGGTTTCCACAAGAGATAATATGATCACTTTTTCTTTTGACAATTCACTCCCCCCCTATGCAATATAAGGAGATGGAAGGGGAGCACACAATTTTCAGGAATACAATCAAATGCAATACCAATTCAGTTCCCCCCTATCAAGCTATTTGCGGCACTTTTTTTTTTCCAAGTGCGTCAAGCGCAATTATGGGAAAACTATAAGGAGTGGAAAGTTGCTTGCTGGAAAGCTGAGGATCTTACCTTTAAAAGGAAAGTTAAATCTTGTTCCTAGCACACGCAGTTCAAAAGATACAGACGATTTTGTGGAGGTAGATTCTCAAAATTAAAGTAAAGCTCAGAATGACAAATGACACTTTCTCAGCTTTGAAATCACAGAATGAACACACGATTTCTATGATGCAGTTCTAAATAGGTGGAAATGGTTTGAATTAGATTATTTTAAACTAAGAGATTGGTTTTGCACAGTTCTGGCTGAGTACTCACACTATAAATTTGAAATAGGCCGTCAAGGTCTGGTCAGGTTCGGACTGGACTCCTGGCGGGTAGTTCTGAAGTCATAGCTATCTGGTCTGGGTCTGGCACTCTGCACTGCACGGCGGTCTGGTCTGGGTCTTCTGGAACTGCGGTTCAAGATACAGCTCTGCTTTCTGGGTCCGGAGATGGATCTGGCACAGTGTTCTAGCCAGAATCAAACGGCTCGCCCGGCTGTTGAATAGTTTGCAAAAGATTTTGAGGCCTGCTGAAAAGGATTCAGCCTGTGGATTGGCCCCTCTGCTTCAAGTTCTGGAGTCTGAATTCTAAGTCCTCTGCTTCAAGTTCTGGAGTCTGAATTCTAAGTTCTGGTCTCTGGATCTGTCTGGATTTGAAGTCTGGAGTCTCCCGGCAAAGCGCTTTGCAAGAAAAAATTTGAAGTGAGAAGTGAATGTCCCTACCTGGGTCTCAGTGGCTCTTTTTATGTCTTTTGAAAGTGGGTGGGAAGGCTGACTTTCTATGCCCAATCCTCTGAAGATCCTGATAGGTTAGCAGATGTTCTGTGCTCTCACTGGAGAACAGAGTTGTGAGTCATCCAGTGTCAATTTTATGGCATGCAGAAAGAACACTCCCCTTGTCACTTTGCACACAAATCTATTTTTGATCCAAACGCGTATTTATCTATGTACAATTTTTCTAATATTATGTAACGCTCACCTGATTCCCACGGAGGCGAGGGCCGGCTTCGAGTGCTGATGCTTCTTCAATGGTGAAGCGCAGGACTCTGAAGATGGACAGGAAGGGCCCTCTACTCTGGCTTCTCCGGTCGCAGGAATATTCCCCTGTGCGTGAAAAGGGAGTATTACCTACTGACTGAGTTATGATCAAGCCTCCCACTCTCTTCCAACCCTCCACGATACCCTTCCACGATTCCCCGTGAAGTCTCACCTTAGGGTCAGGAAAGGGGAGCTCTCCATCCTGCTTCTGATGCAGGGGCGCGTTTAAACCCAGTTACTTCACTGGATTGAGGATTGATGGAAGTTCAGGTAAGCTTGACTATTCAGGTAAGGCTCTGTAAAAGTTCTGTTGCAAGTTCAAAAGTCCAAGCTTAATAATAATGTTCATTGTCTTTTTGCAGCAAGCGCTAATGTTTATGTCTTTTTTCCCCTTAGGGGCCGGGGTTCGGAATGCCGGAGATATGGCACCGACCCGAAGTGAAACGTGCAGTTCCAGTTCCAGTAAATGGCAGGTTAGTTCTGGATGAGCGCTCGGGAACTGACTTTGCATACGCTCATTCAATGTCTTTGTCTTTTTTCCCCATAGGGGCCGGGGTCCGGAAAATGCCTGGAAGCGGCAAGACCCGAAATGAAATGAGGTAAGTCCTATTCCCTTCCTTCTCTCACCTCTTATTCTTGTCTTTTTCTCTAGGCTCTGGGAAGTGGCTGTGTATCCGGATGATCGCTGCTGAAGATGGAGGAACCCAGGAAAGGTGAGTGAAATGCAGCGCTGCAGCGATCGTAACGAAATGCTTTTAAAAATAATGTCTTCCCTTTCAGGATCGTCGGTGATGTCTCCGTGGTGCAGATTTAGCTGGTAAGGTCTCTTGTCTCCCTTTGCAGGTGACCCAGGATGCTGACAGGCGTGGCTGAAGTCCAGATGCAGGAGCTGACACGGTGAGCGTCCAGCTGCGAGGAGCAGAACAACGCGAAGCGTGAGTTGCTGATCGGGTGTGGTTTAAATAGCTTTGGAAGAAGTCCCAAGTGTGTATCCTTCCTCCGATCAGGTATGTATCCTTCCCCGACCACACCCGGGTGGAAAGTAGTTCCATTCAGGCCTCAAGAGGGCCTGGATGTGGCAGCATGGTCTGCACCAGGTAAGTGCACATGAAAACACTTGAACACATGTCTAGCTTTATGAGCCTGGCGCCTAAGGCGCCAGGACAGAGGTCCAACATGAGCCTGGCGCCTAAGGCGCCAGGACTGTGTCCAAAGGGCCCCAGCTTGGGCCCACTGGCACTCCCCTGGGGCAAATGATGCCTGCCTCTGGGGTCGCTGGGTCGGACCTGGCTCCTTGGAGGTAGGCATCATGACATATTATATGTCCAGTTAACATATTTTCTGTAGCACCAAACCATCCGATCCCTGTCTTTGTAAGATATTGTGTCCACTTCTGACAGAATTCTGCCCTTTTCATCCAGAACACAACCGCTAAACTTTTCCAGAATTTACACAAATGTGCGCAAGGAATATGGGCATCAGATGATGAAGTGTCAGATTTTTAACATACTGACACTTGGAGTAACACCATATTTTCCTCTAATACTCCCCAGAACATACCACAGAGTCCTAACACCTCTTAAAATGAGCACAGAAAAATCACAGAAGTAATGATATTATTTACATAATTTTGACACTTCCGTACTATGAATTATCCATATTTTTAAAATTATGCTCTGGCCCAGATGGGTGTGGTTTAGGTTCCAAAGCACACGGGGGAATTTCTGTCTGTCCCCGCCTCCAGCTCAGGTGACTCCCAGAGGCAGCACCCCTCCCATTTCCTTCCAAGAGGAAGCCATTTACGACCCCCTGATTTCGCATTTGCCAGAGCCAAGGAAAGTTCATTGTTCTGTTTCCTGCAGTCCCAGGTATTCCTCCCCTAATTCAATCAAAGAGGTGTGATCTCCTTTTGGTGGGAACAGCAGAAGGCAGCCAGGCCTGTGAATGCAGTTGCTGGGCAAGTTTCAACTCCTGTCTGTGGTAGTTGCCGGGCAGAATTCAATCTCTTTAAGCCAGGCTTCAACCAAATGTCACTTTTGTTCCAGTTTTTCTTCATTCAAATCAAACTTACAATTTTGACACATGCAGCTAGAACGCTGATTCTAAGTTCAAAACTATGACATTTAAACAGTTGCAACCTATGTGACACTCCAAAGTAAATCACTCATTTATTTTAAACATTTCGATTTTAGTGGCTTTAAGTCCAATTTCACTTAAGCTGCTGACATCCAGAGCTCAGCCAGTTTTGTTATGAACATTATTTTAGGCTCTTCATCTTTCCAGATTTGGTATGCACACAAGACTTCATTCTAACAGACGTCTGCTGGTGTTCAGTAAGATTTTTGAATATCTTGCAATGTTTGAAATAGGCATTTTGAGCTTGCATTCAGAGAAACAAACGTGATTTGAAAGCGCTTTTTGAGCTAACAGCACTGCTGTTTTTCCTTTGGCGCCACGTTTCACTCATGGTGCTTCTGGCCCATCACGCTTGCACTGGTGGGTGGCAGGTCAGGCGACCATTTTGGTGTGCGAAAAAACTGCATGGTTTTCCTGGATTCTGGCGCAAATGTGGGCTTTTCGACCATCTTGGATTTTCTAATAGTAGCATAATAGTTCAAACGTGGGTCAAGACACCTGACAAGCCCCCCCGCCCGACTGCACTTTGATTTCGAGTCGAGGGGGAGTCGGGTGCAAAGGATGTTCTGATCCACATGCTGGGATGACCGCATTATCTTCTTCTGATTCTGCAGATGGCACAGTTCAACATCTTTTCCTGCATCAGGGTGGATCGATCGGTTCTCCTCGCCGGTCCTGATGGGAGTTTCGGGCGGTACCCTGGGCCCCTCGGATCTTTGCTCCCGGTCCCCGGGTCGTTCTCCTTGGTCAGTCTCCATGGTTTCATCTCTCCTAGGATGACAAAGCAAAAGCGGCAGAAACATATTTGTAGATATTTCCCCACCACTATTAATGGGGGGGCGAACATATACATTTTATACATCAGGAGACATTTGCATTCAAGAATCATAGGATTTTATAGGCTATATGTGGAGTATTTTAGGTTGGACTTGTATACTCTGTAGCGGCCCCCTCTGGGATTGCAGAGGACTCCTCCAGTTGGTGCAGAGTGTGCCTCGGATGGCAACACTTTAGCTGATTTATATTGACTCACTTGTCTTCCCCTTCCGCCAAACTACCCTTGGGGATGCGGATCTTGTAGGCGACGGGGGAGATCTTGTCTACAATTTCAAAAGGTCCCTTCCTTGTAGGCAGACATTTCCACTGTTTGGCCTGGTTCCTTTGGAAACTGTATAGATAGACACGGTCTCCTACATTGTATTCTTTCCTGGTAGTCTTCAGGTCGTAGTGAGTCTACAAACTCTCGGCTGATCTTTCTAGATTCCGCTGAGCATAGGCAAAAGCATGTTGAAGGTGTTTCCTTAAATTCTGAATACATTCATGAGTAGTGGAAGCATTGATCAATGTCTGCTCTTGGGTCCTGTAGAGCAAATGCTGGGGAAGCACCATCCTGCGCCCAGTCATCAGCTCAAATGGTGACATTTTAATTGCAGATGAAGGGGTAGATCTGATGGCCATTAGGACAAGAGGTAATCAGATATCCCAACTTGGCCCAGAATCTGCCACAAACTTTTTTAAGATGCTCACAATGGTTCTGTTGTATCTCTCCACTGCACCAGAAGAGGCTGGCCAGTAAGCAATATGTAGCTTCCTTTTAACCCCTAGTATCTCCCACATCTTAGTCATTACTTCGCTGGTAAAATGGCTACCTCTGTCTGACTCGATCCTTTGGGGTAGACCGAAACGGGAAAAGATGTGGTTGATCATCAGGGCAGCTGCTGTTTCTGCCTTGCAGTTTGGGGCCAGGAGACATTCCACCCATTTAGTAAATAAGCATGTCACTGTCAACATGTACTTATTTCCCCTAGAGGAGCGAATCACGGGACCTATGAAGTCGACTTGCAAATCTGACCATGGCAGTGTCATCCCCCTCTTTTGGAGAGGTGCACGGTGTGTGAGGGATTTTGGCTGAAATTGTGCACACACAAGACACCCCTTCAAGAATTGGTCGAGGTCCTGCCCCATGTGTGGCCAGTAAGCAACCTCTCTTAAGATCTCAAGTGTTGTATGAAACCCCCTATGACCGGCAGTGGCCGCATCATGGGCGTGACTTAACATCAGGCTTCGGTATGAGGTAGGGACCACCCACTGATCATGGCCAGCTTGGGATTTCCTTAACAACAAACCGTCTTGGATTCGGAACATTTTTGGACATTTCATCAACACTCTAAGGTCCTCTTTCCTAATGTAATCGGTATCCGTCAGGGGAAAGTTCTCAGGGTCCTCAATGTGTTGGTAAAACTTACCAATTATTGGATCCCCCTTCTGAGCTGTAATCAAATCAGCATCTGGGGTCTCCTTACTCCATTGTGCAGTTGAAAGATCATTGTGAGCATTTGTCTGGGACCTAGTGATAGCAGTGACCTGGATTTCCCCCAACAGGGACTCAATCTCTATTAGATCCCCTTTGATGGCCCCGGTTTTGGCCAACTGATCAGCTAAGTCATTTCCAGTTTTGTCTGGTCCGTCTACTTTGGAATGACCCTTGATCTTCTTCCAGTAGATGGTCATCCCATTCATGGTGACCAGATCATCAATGTTTTGAATTAAATTCCCATGTTTCAAGGGTTTGTTATTAGCACATAACATGCCTCTGGTTTTCCAATTAACCAGGTGCTCCACAAACCCGTTCCGTACATAATCTGAATTTGTGATTATGACCAGTTCGTGGAGTTGATGTTGGACAGCAGTGAGGATGGCCTGATGCAAAGCCATCAACTCTGCCACCTGACTACTTCGGGGACCAATTTTGTACCCAGCGGAGGGTTCTGGGGACTCATTCACCCATTCATTCCCCACGCCGGCCACAAGTTCTTTTTCCCCATTGTTGTCAACATGGTAAGAGCATCCATCCACATAGACAGTGGGCATTCCCTCACACTTGTCTTCTTCAAAGACTTTGTGGGGGGAATTAAGGTATGCCTCCATGTTGTCCTTGATTTTTAGACTTTCGTTCTCGAGACAGTTTTCTCTGGCACAATCATGCAAGTCAGCCAGACCTGGTGCGAGGGGACTCTTCTTGTTTTGGCCGTATCTGACCTCCACAGGAAAGCCTTGCATTGACAGAATCCAGGAAGTAATTCGGGAATTACCCACATTTCCGGTCTAGATTCTGTCACTTTGGAGATATTGCAGAGGCTGGTGTGGAGTCTCCACTATGATGTGTTCCCCCTGGATAAACAGGTGGTGATTTTTCAATGCCCACACCGTTGCCAGGAGTGCCTTCTCACAATCGTTGCATTTTTCCTCCACAGAGGATAAAGTTTTGCTTGCATAGGACATCACTTTATTGACCTTGTCATGCTTTTGAAATAATACTGCAGTCAAGCATGTAATAGAGAACCCTGTCTCCAAGAAAAACTCCTTGTTTCTGACAGGGCAAGCTAGGCAGGGCGCTTGTGAGAGGCTTCTTTTGAGCTGTCTTACTGCCTCGGATTGTTCTGGACCCCATTCCCACTTGACCCCTCCCTTCAAGAGATGAATCAGGGGTCTGGTGATCTCTGCGTAGCCCTCAGTGAACTTTCTGCTGTAATTAATCAGTCCAAGGAGGCGCCTTAGTTCCCACAGAGTAGTGGGGTCTTTCAGTTTCTGAAGTGCTTCTATTTTCTTTTCCTGGGGACAGAGACCCTGAGGAGTAATCTCATGCCCCAAGAAATTAACACGGGTTCTACACCACTGTGATTTCTGAAAGGAAAGTTTTGCTTCGGCGGCCCTCAACTGTGTCAGAACATAACGGATCTCCGCTATGTGCTCCTCCACAGATGAACTTTTGATGAGGACATCATCTACATAAGCCAGGTTACCCCTTGCACCCAGGTCGGGCATGGCTTTGTGTAGAAAAATGTTGAATTAATTGCCGGAGTTGAGGTATCCGAAGGGAGTCCGGGTCCATGTGTACTGCTGGCCCCCAAAGGTAAAAGCCAGCTTGTATTGGACCTCCCTACTGACAGGCACCAGTCCAGTATCCATTGGTCAGGTCTATTGCAGTGAATACCTGTGACCCCTGGATCTGGGCCAGCCCTTGGTCAATGTAGGGAAGAGGCCATCGGGAAGTATGGACCCGTTTGTTGAGCTCCCTCAGGTCGGCGCAGAATCTCCACTGGCCGTTTGGCTTCAATATTCCCAGCATCAGATTATTGAAGGTTCTGTGGACTGGACGGATATTCCCCGGGACTCAAGGTTCTTAATCATTTCAGTAAGGGACTCCATGGATGCGAGAGGCAAGCGATATTTCTTCACAAACACTGAAGTCATGCCAGGGTCCGTGGAAATTGTTGTGTGGATGTCAGTGCGATCACAGTCATATGAGTCTACCGCAAAGAGATCTTGGAAATCCAAGAAAACTTGTTTCAACTTTTGCTTCTGTTCCAGAGTCACACAGGCATCAGCTAGGTTGACTCTCTCTTCCACCATCTGCCTGAAGCCTGGAAAGACTTCTGGTTTTGCTATCTCAGCGGCCTCCTCCAGCTGGGTAGAGAAGTCCCTGGTCAGAGTGCTGATTTGGACTGGAGGCTTCAGGTAGGAAAGGCAGCCCTCATGGACCTGGAAATCACCTCATCCCTCCTGAAGTCACAAGTCACATCTTCCTTACCATAAGGGCAGGAAGTGTACACCAGGAAGTTCCCCCCATGCCGGGTAAAGATCCTGTCTGTCGTTGTATTGCCATCACTGTCACTGTCAACACAGTCCTTGGGGATTGGTCCTAACAGTTCATTTCCTAAATCAATGGAAAAATGTTGGTCATCAACCGCCATTCCAATAATGGTGCCTGCGGCTAGAGTAATACTCTTTAAGTTGCTGTTATCCACCTCTATTGGAATGGTGTCATATTATATGTTGACTAATGGTGTTGGGTTTACTCCCAACCCTTGCTGTTGGAGAGAAGCATTTAGATGAATATAAGCATCAGGGTTTTTCAATTTGTGTCCTCTTTTAACTTTCACTTCCAGGGAGAATTGTCGGGTCCTTTCTGGGATGGTGACTTCCTCTTTAATCTGAATTTCAACTGCATAAGGTAGCAATTGAGCCGACCTAAATGCTTTTTCTGGATCATCAAAGCCCATGGGATTATCCGCTAATCGGGACCAAGCTTTGAAGTTTATTAGGTCCAAACTAATGGCAAAGCGATTGAGAATATCACTGCCTAAGTAAAAGGCGGCAGTGACGTCTCGCACGACCCAACAATTATGGACTATGCTCTTGTTGCCAATGGAGATTTTGAGCATACACCTGCTTGGCAGGAGATGTTTGCAACTGGCCGTTTCCAGATCCATTTCCCATTTGTCTATCAGTTTGAATGTTGGAATGGCTGGATCTTTTGGAAGTTGGCGGAACATGGCTTCGCTGATGAAGCTCTTACCGTTGTTCACACACACTCGGGCGAGAACAGAGTCCTTCCCATCATTTAACTGAACAGGGATGAACAACTCCTCTCCAATTTGCTGAATATCAGCCAGGCTCTGAGCTGATTTCACATCTTTCTGGACTACTGGAGTGGGAATGTCTGATTGTGGATTAGTAAAGAATTTCAGAGTGTTTCCTTCCACCTTAAACTGGAAGGAAGGTTGATTTCCAGAAATTGAGAGGACCCCCCACCACCAGTCTGTTGTCCTACTGCTATTACTGTCACGTCTGGAAGTTAGTTGTTCTGGAAGTGAAATTCTACTTGGTCAGATTTTTGTTCAACCATGTGGCAGGTGCCGTTGAAACTAACATGGTTGACGCTCTGTTTTAATTTTATTGGTCGGCTAATCTGGGTCAAGAGGACCTTGTTTACGCAATCTATTAGGGTTGACAACCTTCTCAGGAGGTCATTCCCTAGTAAACCAGGGGTGCCCTTTGGAGTCACTACTATGACCGGGTGTTTCATCTTGTGTTGCCCAATTTTGATGTCCAAATCTGAAGTCCCCTCAATGGGAATTTCCTTCCCGTCAAAGTTCTGAAGTTGTCCAGGAAGAGAGGTGAGAGGAATTCGGTAATTCTCCCCCCTTCCTGCATTTAGTTCATCAAAGGCCCTCTGGACAGAAGAGTAGCTTGGGATCCAGTGTTCACCAGTGCCAAAATTGTACCCTGCCCCTGCACTTGTACGGGGGCATAGTACCTTCCCCCCTTCTCCTCAAGGGGGCACAGATAATGCACATTTTTGGACAACTGGTGGGCTAATTTTTTAGTTTTGGACATTGCGAGATAAGAGATCTGGGCATAATTCTGTGGAGAGTCATGGGAATCTGCAAGAAAAAGTTGGCAACTGGAAATCAGAGCCATTGTGGGTTCCCCTGGCTCCGGTTCTGGGCCGCCCCCCCCCTTTTTGGAGGCAGTCACCAGGATGGATTTGAAACAGGGGATTATATGCGGTGGGTTCTGGGATGAGATGATGGGCGGTGCTAGCTCAGCACCCACATCACCCCAGTTGGGATGTAAATCCCTTGGGACCCATCTTTCTTTGGGAGGAGTTCCCCCATCTCTGAAGGAGTAGATCCTTTTCCCAGGATCCTCTGAGGATCCCTCTCCCTCAAATTGGAAGATCTGTGCCTCCTCCACAAAATGGGTCTGTTTGGGTCCTTTGTTTCTCCTACCTCCTCTCTGCTCCTTGGGTGGCAGACTTTCAGGGGTGGGAGATTTTGTTTTTGGTTCCTGGGTTTCCAGGGGCTGTTTACAAGTGGGGAAGGAAGCTTCCTCCAAGGCTTTACACCCCACTTCCCCTTGTGCCTCCTCCCTGGGAACCGGTGGGTTATCAGGGTGCTGCCCCCGTCATTGTTCCGGAGCATCAGGTGCAGAGTTTGGGGCATTCTGTGCCGGCATGCTCATCTGAGGGTTCTGTTGAGCCCTCAGCATGTGACCCAGATCCCATGCCATATTTTGGACCTGGCGCTCTAACTGTGAATCCCACTCAGGCTGATACGGGGTCTATTTTCTCCCCTGGGCTGTTCCCGGGAAGGGTAGCTATCCCTTCTCTGGTAGTACCCCGGGTTGGGAAGATTTGGTTATCCCTCCACCCTTGGTCTCCCCTCTCCCGGATTAGGTGGTCTGGGCTCAGGGAATTGGGGAAAGAAGGATGGATGATTTTGCGGTTGGAAGTTGGGTGGATACCTGGGGAAAAAGTTCTGCCCAGGGTTTGGTGAATTTCTGCCCTCCTGTGGGAAGTTAAGAGGGAAGTTCCCTGGGTTGGGTGCCTGGTTGGATCCCCCCCCTTGGGCTGGAGGAGTCCACACATACCCCAGGATGGGTCGGTTTCCCTTGTAGCTGGGACTTACATAGTCAGGGGAGCGAGGGACCCCATTTGTGGGATTACCTCCTTGACTCCCTGTCTGTGACTGGCCTGAGGGCCTTCTGGGCTGAGAATTATTCGATGCAGGCAGGTTTTTAGGCCCCCCCATCTCCAAATCTAAAATGGGGGCAACCTTTACCTCTGCCACCTTGGCAGCAGCAGGGGTGCTGGTCGATTTGGGGTTTTTCTGAGCGTTATTTTTATTTTCTATGGGCTTCTGCACCTCATAGATCCGGGTAGCCTGTTCAATGACACAGTCTAGTGACCTTTTCTCATGAAAATCTCTCACTAGCTGGGTCATTATGTATTTGGGTAAGGCATGGCAAAATGTATTTACAAACTCTTTACTGTCCGTGCTTACCCTTTTGGTAGTCTGCGCAAAGGCACGCTTCAATTCCTGCACAAATTCTTGTGGGGCCTGATCCTCCCCAGATTGCAAATTGTAGGCTGCCTTGCGAGCTTCTTGGGGATTTCTATGAACAGAAAAATGTTTCAAGATGGCTGCCCTATATGTGGACCATCTTGAATGGTTTTGGTCCTCCAGCCCCTCAAAGAAACTGGAGTATTCTGTGGTGAATGTCCATTTGACATACTGAATGCAGCTACTGCTGTCCTTCAAATGGAAAGTCTCCATCATTTGCTCATAAAGCTCCAAGTGTTCCTAAACAGAATACTTGGCGTTCTTGTGATAAGGGGTGATGACACTCCTAATTCCCTTAATCTGTTTTAAGGGGTCCTTAAGCAAGGCCCTTTTTTGCCTTATTGGCCTTTGTGGTTCGGGTAACCCTGGTCCATTCATCCTCTGACTCATAAACACTGCTCCCAGAGGTGCCCATCTGATCTTCCAGGTTTTCCCGGATTCTGCGAGCCTGGGAATGGCTGGCAGAATGTGGGGACCTGGTCTCCTGTGTCCTGTGATGCTCAGAGGAGTCTTCATATTCCTCCTTGCTGCCAGGATTTGATGAGTACCCCCCCCACTGACCTAACTGGGCAGAGGTTTTCAGGATGCCCTTAGTGGGCCTACTCTCCTGGGGTGCCCCACTAAATTGCAGTGTACTTAGGTGCCCATACCCGGATGCCCGCCCATCCATTCCTGGGAGGTACTGGCCTATAAACCGCATACTTTTGGCTGGATAGTAATCTGCCATCCCCGTGGCCCTGGGCTAATGTGCGCCATGGGACATGGGGGTGGCAGAGTCCAAGGACTGGGAGAGATGAAGGCCTCTGGTACTAGGGCTCCTGAGGTTAAGCTCAGGTATTTCTCTTTCCCAGTGAACCTCATCTCTATCAGCCCCTGCTCCCTGTTGCCATGCAAGAGCCTGTGCTTTCAGTTCCTCAGTTAAGGCCTTACTAGACTCTATCAGTCTCTCCTGCATGGCTACCTGTTGCTGGAGCCTATCATTGTGCTGACAGAGAGCCTCATTTTCTCTCTGTGCCTCCTGGTAGGCCCTGGAGTACTCGGCCAGTCTTTGCTGCAGGAGGGTTACCTCCTGAGTCCCCTCCCTACTGGCCTGCTCCTTTCTTGCCAGAGCATCTTCCACCCTCTTGGTGTGATCTAACAAGTTCTGATGCTCTTTTTGGAGGTCACCCAGTCCCCGGAGGGCCAAGTGATTTTCTTCATTTTCTTCTTTTAATTGGCAGACTTTCTGGCCTAAGGTGTCCCTTTCCTGACTAAGAGCCTGAATCTGTGCCGCCAGGTCGTCCCTCTGCCTTTTAAGGGCACCAGCTTTCTGGCGCTCTTCCTCAAATTCTGTCTGGGTATCCAGGTCTTTCAGAATCAGTGTGTTGCTCTCTGCCTTCTCCCTATCTAGGTGGCTTTGCAGGTGACTACCTGCTCTGCACATGCCCTATTGAAGTCCAGTTGTTGCTCCAGCTTTTTCTGGCTCTGCAGTAGGGTGTCCAAACCTTCTTGGTACTCCTTCTGCAAGGCCAGAAATCTGGTATCCTGGTCAGATTTTTCCTGTTGCAGGATACCCATATCCTCTTTTATTTTAATGATATACTGCCTACTATCATTTTCTGACTCCTGGCTCCTCTGCAGCCTCTGCTCGGAAGGTACCAGGTCCGATTGGGCCTTCTCTAATGCCATCTGTTGCCTATTCGCCAGATCTTGGCCTTCAGCACATTTGTCCTGTATGGCTCCCATATATAAATACAAATATGCTGCTATCCTAACAATCTTGTTGTGCTCATCCTTAGGGGCCATGTATAGTTTGCTCAGGGCCATGTGTAAGGGACCCTGATCTTTCCAGCTGTCTAACCCAGTCACATTGACCTGTTGTGTGATCGCCTGCAGCCACACATTCTGATCCTGTTCAGACCATTCACCTCTCCCAAATAGCTTATGTAAGAGGTGCTCTCTGGCTATTTTGATATCTAAAAAGGTTGTCATTCTGGAGATTGATTTCCTTCCTGACTTACAGAAGTTAGTATTTTATTTTGCAAAACAGACCGTCTCCTTAGAGCGTCCTTCTTTTGAGGGGTGCTTTTACAATGTAACATGGCGTGGCGATCCAACTGGATTTATGTTTCCTGTCAGTTAGCACACTGTATTAAGCTGCACAAGTGGTAGCTCTAATCCAGACGTCACGGCTCGAGCCCCCACTCTGTTAAGCAACTTCAATTCAGTACTCCAACTAAGTCAGTGTCTAGTCTGGGATGCCCAATGAAGCCCTTATTTATATATTTTTATGACAAGTTCATATATCTGGATGATAAACCCTTGTATAACGCCCCTCTCTTTGAATCCCCCTGACCTCACTGAGCCAAGAAGTAGGTTGGTTTTGCAAATTAAAAGATTTATTTGAAAAATAAAACAAGATATATATCACACTTTTATAAATAGATTAATATTTGAAAGCACACTTATGAATATGACAGTGATCAACAATGGATAATATTACATCAGCACACTTTTTAATTACTTAGGAGTTGGTATAGAGAGGATAAAGCAGCTGAGAATGCTTTTATGCGTTCAAGGAAATGCAATGATGGAAAAAAATGCAGCACAGAAATAACTGAGATGGTTTCCACAAGAGATAATATGATCACTTTCTCTTTTGATAATTCACTCCCCCCTATGCAATATAAGGAGATGGAAGGGGAGCACACAATTTTCAGGAATACAATCAAATGCAATACCAATTCAGTTCCCCCCTAGCGTGCTTAGAGCAATAGGGATGATTTTAAAGCACAGGCAAAAATACTTTAATTGTGATTTGAAAAGAAGTGAAAATATGCTAAAAATGATTTTAATTCCCTATAGGAGATTCAGGGTAGGTTATAGCTACTTAAGATTGTTTCAGGTCAACACTATCAGTGATTCATGAGGGATTATCAGGTTGAAAACGGAGTTCAGCAGTTGCCAGCAAAAGACAGCGATTTTGACAGGTGGAGAAATTAGATTCAAATTGCATTTTGCAGCACTTTTTCCGAGTGCGTCGAGCGCAATTACGGAAAAACTATATGGAGTAGAAAGTCGCTTGTTGGAAAGCTGAGGATCTTAGCTTTAAAAGGAAAGTTAAATCTCGTTCCTAGCACACGCGGTTCAAAAGATACAGACGATTTTGTGGAGGTAGATTCTCAAAATTGAAGTAAAGCTCAGAATGACAAATGACAATTTCCCAGCTTTGAAATCACAGAATGAACACCCGATTTCTATGATGCAGTTCTAAATAGGTGGAAATGGTTTGAATTAGATTATTTTAAACTAAGAGAATGGTTTTGCACAGTTCTAGCTGAGTACTCACACTATAAATTTGAAATAGGCCGTCAAGGTCTGGTCAGGTTTGGACTGGACTCCTGGCTGGTGGTTCTGAAGTCACAGCTATCTGGTCTGGGTCTGGCACTCGGCACTGCATGGTGGTCTGTTCTGGGTCTTCTGGAACTGCGGTTCTGGATACAGCTCTGCTTTCTGGGTCCGGAGATGGTTCTGGCAAAGGGTTCTAGCCAGAATCAAACAGCTCACCCAGCTGTTGAATAGTTTGCAAAAGATTTTGAGGCCTGCTGAAAAGGATTCAGCCTGTGGATTGGCCCCTCTGCTTCAAGTTCTGGAGTCTGAATTCTAAGTTCTGGTCTCTGGATCTGTCTGGATTTGAAGTCTGGAGTCTCCCGGCAAAGCTCTTCCCAAGAAATCAGTTTGAAGTGAGAAGTGACTGTCTCTAGGTGGATCTCAGTGGCTCTTTTTATGTCTTTTGAAAGTGGGTGGGAAGGCTGACTTTCTATGCCCAACCCTCTGAAGATCCTGATAGGTTAGCGGATTTTCTGTGCTCTCACTGGAGAACAGAGTTGTGAGTCATCCGGTGTCATTTTTATGGCATACAGAAAGAACACTCCCTTGTCACTTTGCACACAAATCTATTTTTGATCCAAATGCGTATTTATCTAGGTACAATTATTCTAATATTATATGTCCAGTTAACATATTTTCTGTAGCACCAAACCATCCGATCCCTGTCTTTGTAAGATGTTGTGTCCACTTCTGACAGAATTCTGCCCTTTTCATCCAGAACACAACCTCTAAACCTTTCCAGAATTTACACAAATGTGTGCAAGGAATATGGGCATCAGATGATGAAGTGTCAGATTTTTAACATACAGACACTTGGAGTAACACCCTATTTTCCACTACTACTCCCCAGAACATACCACAGAGTCCTAACACCTCTTAAAATGTGCACAGAAAAATCACAGAAATAATGATATTATTTACATAATTTTGACACTTCCGTACTATGAATTATCCATCTTTTTAAAATTATGCTCTGGCCCAGATGGGTGTGGTTTAGGTTCCAAAGCACATGGGGGAATTTCTGCCTGTCCCCGCCTCCAGCTCAGGTGGCTCCCAGAGGCAGCACCCCTCCCATTTCCTTCCAAGAGGAAGCCATTTACGACCCCCTGATTTAGCATTAGCCTGAGCCAAGGAAAGTTATTCCTCCCCTAATTCAATCAAAGAGGTGTGATCTCCTTTTGGTGGGAACAGCAGAAGGCAGCCAGGCCTGTGAATGCAGTTTCTGGCCAGTTTCAACTCCTGTCGGCGGTAGTTGCCGGGCAGAATTCAATCTCTTTAAGCCAGGCTTCAGCCAAATGTCACTTTTGTTCCAGTTTTTCTTCATTCAAATCAAATGTACAATTTTGACACATGCAGCTAGAACGCTGATTCTAAGTTCAAAACTATGACATTTAAACAGTTGCAACCTATGTGACACTCCCAAGTAAATCACTCATTTATTTTAAACATTTCGATTTTAGTGGCTTTAAGTCCAATTTCACTTAAGCTGCTGACATCCAGAGCTCAGCCAGTTTTGTTATGAACATTATTTTAGGCTCTTCATCTTTCCAGATTTGGTATGCACACAATACTTCATTCTACAAGACATCTGCTGGTGTTCAGTAAGATTTTTGAATATCTTGCAATGTTTGAAATAGGCATTTTGAGCTTGCATTCAGAGAAACAACAGTGATTTTAAAGTGCTTTTTGAGCTAACAGGCACTGCTGTTTTTCCTTTGGCACCACGTTTCACTCATGGCGCTTCTGGCCCATCACGCTCGCACTGGTGGGTGACAGGTCAGGCGACCATTTTGGTGTGTGCAAAAACTGCATGGTTTTCCTGGATTCTGGCGCAAATGTGGGCTTTTCGGCCATCTTGGATTTTCTAAGCCCACAGCACCAAATGTTGTAGGATAATAGTTCAAACGTGAGTCAAGACACCGACAACCTCCACTGCATAATTCGGTTTGGCAACAGTATGGCATTCATTTACACTGCTGTTTTGTGACTTTATTTTCTTAGGCCTTAATGGTTTTTTTGTTAGAGACCACAGTACCCCATTTACCCCATCAATGAGAGGAGACAATCTTTTCAAGCAATCTGTCCCCATCAAGAATGGAATTTCACAAATAGATGTGATCAATACTTCATGTTTCATTCTGTGTTTTCCTATCTTTATAGGCACCTCCTCACCGTTAAGTTATGTACTGGGCCTTCAATCTGCCTCACTTTGATTTGATCCTGTGGAGATCTCCCTTCATTGATACTTTTTCCAATTCTTTGGACAAAAATGTGGCCTGTGCACCTGTGTCAATCATCGCAAATGTATTGCATTTCTCTTCCACAGTAATGAGAGCATAATATCTGTCTTCAACTTCCCCTAACACACACAAAAAGTGAGAATTCTTACTGATTTCAGGATTCACTTTTCTCAGACCCTTCTCACTTTTGGCTAAGCACATCGGTAAATGAAAGGACATCTTTCCCTCCTTTCTGTCCCTTTCCATTTGAGAAACCTTACTCATCTCCCCATATTCAGAGGTCTTTTGGAGTGTGGCCACTGTTCGCCCTTCCATCAGGGGATCATCAGAGTTCACACTTTAATCCTCCAACTGAATATGCGTATAAACATCACCTAATAACTTGTCATTTTCCAATTTTGTACTTTTGTGGGTATTTGGCATGGTACCAATCTTTTTAACTTCCTCAAAAATCTGTGGCTCAAAGAACTCTTCAGGCGATTGATCTGTACCTTCTATTTGACTACTTATTCTTCCTGGCTCTATTTTATTAGCATTTTGATTGTCTAGGGAGGGTGTTTTAACATCCACATTTACTCCCTGATCAATTATTTTATCCATGCATGAGTTGTCTTTCTTAAATCTGTCTCTTTGTTCTTTTGGAATTTCATGTTTTTCTCCTTTTCCTTTTTCATTTATGCACATTTCCAACATTTGATTTAACTCCAGGTTAAACCAAACCTCTTTTTTAGATGTATTTGCAATTTCTGTCTCATGTTCATTTGCTGGTATTTTCACTTTTAAATCATTAAACAACTCAGAGTAATTAGGCGAAACAAGATCAGGGAAATCTGTCTTTTTATCATTGCAGGTGTCATGAATATTTAGTCACTTATTATCGGAAGCCACCCGGTCACTACTATGGCCTTCTGCCCCCTCCTTTGATGACTGTTTTTGGGCCGTACAGAGCTTTCCTATTTGTTCAGCCAACATTTTCACTTGGCCTCGAGACACTGGAATCTTTCCATCTCTCTAGAATCTTCTCTTTGTGGCTTATGCCGATATTGGTTATTCTCCCCTTGGTTAAATCTATTCTGATATCTCTTAGGAGAGTGATTCCTATTGGAGTTGTTTCTGAACTCTTGATTCATGTGGGGCGGGGTGCGGGGTGTACCTATTCTTTGGTTGTAATCCCCTGGTGGTGGTGATTGATTGTATTGACGTGGAGCATAATTCATACTCTGCCTCATGTCCTGTCGCTAATTTTGTGAGTATTGTCCCCTATGCTGATTCCCATTTTTAGTAAATCGATCCACATACCGGGGTCTATCCTGGTTGCCATATATCATGGTGTTGGGGTCAAATCTGCTCTGTGTCCCCAATGTCTGGTAGAGACCATTACTTCTTTGATCCTGATTTTGTCTCTGATTATTGTTCATATCTGACATATCAGGCCGATGTCCTGCCCGGGGCCTGTCTACTAAGTACCTAGGGCTAATGTAGCTCTCCCTATTACTAGGATCATGTGACTGAAACATCGGTGCAGAGGGCGGCAACCTCTGTGGAGAACCCCTCTGTTCGGGTGTCACATTATTTTTGCCTGGTCTTTGAGCGGACTCAAGTGACATTTTATCTGACCTAATCTCCATTACTGTTGCTGAGGATTCTTTATATTTTGGTCTAGTATCTTTCATTTTATCACTCTCTCTACCCTGACAGTATAGCACTTCATATAGCTTTGTACTTTGGTGCACAATCCACTCAAGGGTCTTCTCACAATCAAATTTGCTAACTAACTGTGATATAATGTCTTTCTGCAACCCATAGAAATAGGCAGTTTTAAACTCATTGGAATTAGGATCAAAAGATATATCAAAGCGAGAAAAAGCTCTTTTAAAGTCTTGCAAAATTTGGCGAGGGGACGTATTTGGCCCAGCTGTAATCGTGTATGCAACTTTCTTTGCCTCCTGTAATGACTGGAATGGAGAAAAATGACGTCTAATCTCTTTTTCAAACTATGCCCATGTCATGTTTTGCTGTTCATTTAATCCTCTGATTTTAACTTTTGATTTAACCTTTTTCACCACTTAGCAAGCCCCGCCCACCTGGTGCCTTCCTTCACCATCACTGTCTTGTGGCCAATGCTGGATTTGACTTTTATGGACTTCATTCATTTACGGTGCGTCACTCTTTCTCAACTCTCATGCTGGACTTCCTTTGCATCTTGTACTCATGGTGGCCCTGCATCATGCTGTTCCCATCTTCATCTTGTATCCTGGGTTGCAACATTATGTGTTACTACTGACTTCTGCAACTATATTCGCTCTCCACTCTTAATTCTCCATTCTATTTGACTGCTTACTCTCTTTTCTCTCCTCCTTTCCCATCTCCCTTTTCCTATCTCCTCCCCTTAATTTCTTCTATGCACTTACTCTATCCGAATTGTCCCTGGACCTAATATGATAGCAACCTCGTCTGTTTCCTCCACCCTCCCATTACTGTTTTTTTCCTCCCCACCACCCCTCCAGCACTATCTGAAATGTCGTCAGGCCTAGAATGATAGTCGCTTGTTTTGTTCCTCCCCTCTCTTTCTGCAACCCTCTCCCTCACCTTTTGTTTTTCTCTGGCTCTACCAGAAATGCCTCAGGCCTAGTAGGGTAGTCACCTGTCTGTTTCCATTTCCTTCCCACTCTCCCCCTCCCTTCCTTATCTATGTCTTAGCTCTTGCACTATCTGAAATGTCATCAGGCCGAGTACGATAGTTAATTTCACATCCTTACTGTTCATGGCCTGTAAGAATGTGGTTGTATTTTCCCTTGTTCCCTCCCTTGCCTTGAAGCGCTTTGAAACACATTGTGTAAAGGTGCTATATAAATAAACGATCATATCATATCATATGATACTGGCTGCGGGAGCGTCCAGAGTTAAGTGAAAGTATTGTCTATATTGCTCCTTAGGTATATGGAGGGCTTAAAATATATCGTGCACCGCTTCTAAGTGGTCCTCTATACAGCACTCCCCTCCTTTTTTGAACGGTTTGATCAGTGTCTTGATTGATTTCATTATCTTGATAGGACTATTTGGCGCTATGTTTGGGATTGCACTACTTTGTGTTTCAACCCTTGTTTCAGGTGTGTGGGATTGGTGGTGGCCCCCAATGGGTGTGTCAAACCCCCAAAGGTGCTGCAACCATGTTCAGACACCGGCACAGCCACTGGGGTACTATCTCTCAGTGTAGAAATAGAATTCACCTCAATTCCATTGAATGTGCTGCCCTTCCATTTATCCTGGGACTTGAAAGTTCATATTTGCTGTTCCAAATCCTTGCACTTTTTAAGGAGCTGATCTGCCTCCTTATGCAAGTAATTGTTCTCATCACCCATCTTATTAATCACATTTTGCATATCGCTCATTTGCATTTGGCATTCATTAAATTCTTTTTTTCTCTTGTCTCTTTCTTGAAACATTTTAGCTATCTCTTGTTCAGCATTCTGAAGCTCACATTCTTTCTTGAAATGTTCTTTTTGTAAAATTTGCATTTCCAAAATAACCTCATCTTTATCTTGTCTAATATGATCTACCAATCCTTTCAAGTGTTTTAATTCTTGCTCACTATCCTCAAACTGTTTCTTCCTTTGGGACAACTGAGTGTCGAGTTCTTTAGACTTTGATTGCATGTCCTTTTGACATACCTCCAGTTCTGCTCTTAACTTTTCCTCCTGTTCACTAGCTCCATCTAATTCAACTTTTAGCCTGCTAATCAGCTTGGCATCATTTTCTTGCATTCTCAGGGAGCTATTTAAAATGAACCATGTTTTGGCACATAGCCAATCAGACAATCTTTCTCTGCATGTTTATCAGCAGCATTTAACAATCTCAGAAGACAGACCTGAATTATGCTACCTTCTGCAAAAATGTTGTCCATTGGTTCTTTCTGCACTCCCCATAGACACCGTCATGCCACTTTCTGGCGTTATTTGATGACCATGCCCCATGTGCATATAATTTTGCCTCCAGATATTGTACCAACTCTGGGAATGTGGCCTCCATTTGAGACATTCTGAGATTCACTTCCGGTGTCACACTGCTCTTATGAAATGAGTTCCCTTTAATGCACATATGGTAGTGTGGAACACACTTGCCATGCCCAGTAGATGCTCTACAGTCACTTTCCCAGCCAACGCACCATTATTTGTAGGAGATTTTGTTTTATTGGGATAAATTCAGGATTTGGCAGTATTTTCTTACCATAATAATTTTGGCGGTAATTTTGCAGTAAATTAGTCTTACATTTGTAGTGGGTCTGGTATCACACTATTTTAGTGACCATATCTTGTTAGCCTGTATTGGTGGTAATTTTAGTGGTATCTTGCTTTGTGGTATTCTCAGAATTATCTTATTCCTGTGGTATAGTGGTGCATATGTTTTTTTTATACTATAACCCCATTATAAAACAAACCTTTCCTTTCTATTAGAATACCTTCTAGTTGTCTGTAGAGAGCCCCAGACTTAGACACTTCAGAGAACCCAATGAGTTTATTCAATGTGCCACCTATAGTCTGTGGCTGGTATTACTGGCTTATGTGCATCCAGTAACCTATGTGCCAGATTAGGCACTTCTTCCCATCAGCATGCAAGGAAGGAAACACTCATCACACTGCACACAACTTTCTACTTTGTATGTGCCTATAACTGATTTTCTCTTATTTGTTATTTTAGGTACAGTAATAAATTGGTAAATACACTGCTGCACTGGTATAAACCTCCCTTCTGTACTTCACTCACATAAATGATTCACATATAGTATTGCATGCTGTGTACAAGCCATCAAATCTTACCATGTGTTATTTACAGCATCATCTGAAATATAAAAGAACAAAACAGAGCAAGCAGGTATTTTGCAAACATGAATTAATATTCCCACACTATGAATATATAGAGAAAAAGACACATATAATATCCCTAACCTCTCTGCACTGCAATAAATCTTAGCCACACACGTACGGCATGCAATCTGTTCCTCACTTGGCACAAGTCTCTTACCAAGGCCAGTAATCTGAGATTCCTGCACGACCTCGCTGGCTTTTGCAGTCCCAGTGTCAGCGCGAAACTCCTCCGTAAATTTGTGTCGTGGGGAGCACCAACTGATTATATTCACAGTCAGCGCTCGACCCTCTTAAGACAGCCCTGTACGTCTATCTCTTGAACCCAACATGAACTGCCAACCATCTTCCTATCTTCCTTTCTCTTTCTTAGGAAAACTTTGACTCAGCCCTTTATTGACGTGGCTTGTCTGCCTACAATTTCTACCAATCATAATAAAAAGAATGTGCTCTGTGCCAGCCTTCGTTTTCAGAACAATGAAATCTCCATGTCCAGAGTAAGGGCCTCATTACACGGATGGCGGTGAACCATGGCGCTATTTGCGCCATGGTTCATGCCAGTAAAATACCGGCACCGCCTTGGTGGAAAGGGGAATTACCGCCCCATTCCAAGGTTGGCGGGGCGGTAATTCCCCCTTCCACCATTGCCCTTCCCCATTCCCATTTTTGCCCCATAGGGCTCTATGGGAATGGGGAAGGCGCTAATTACGTACCGCACATTGCGGTACCGTAATTAGCTCCACTGGTCCCTTTGCGGGTTGGTTTTGAACGCCTGCAAAAAGCAGGCGTTAAATTCCCCAACCCGCAAAGGGACCTCGTAGTAAGGCGGTAAGGATTTACCGGTACAGGTAAAATACCGGTAACGGTAAAGCCTTACCGCCATCCGTTTAATGAGGCCCTAAGTGTTTCGTTTTGCTTCCTGCATCTTGCATCTTTTCTGTTCTCCACAAGATGAAGAAAACGCTAGTGCTCATTTTCTCATGTAAAAATGATTTTTAAACAGTGCACCCAACACATGTACTGTACCTCATTTTGCATAGAAGACCACATTATCATGTTACAAATTAGCACTTAGTACTTTAGTTAGGTTAGTAATATTAGTCACTTATGTATTCTAATGTAGTATTCACACATGAAGTATGCATTGTGCACCTCATTATCTTAACCTGGCAGCACACTAAGTTTTTCTATGTGTGCTCTGAATATCTGCAGTTTCAAACTGGGCCTGGCTGTGTACTTTGTATGCTAGCAAAACGCTATATATTATATACTGGCAAATAAAATGCTATATTACATACTGGCAAAATGCTATTATATGCTGGCAAAAATGCTATACATGTCCCTACAGCATCCAATTGCAGACATTAGGGTGCCCATTTTGATGAGTGCACGGTTCGTAATTGTCTGAGCCATTGTATTATGAACTTTGGTATTTGCGTGCAAAGGCGGGACGGAGGTCCCCTCCCCCGCCAGTCGCACACCTGCACTGCCTTCCTGGCAACCCCCACACTTAAGGACTGTTTACTGTATCCCTACAGTTCCAATATCAGCACTTGACACCTGATGTCTGCACTTACCCTTCCACTTGCCACTAGCTGGCCGTACCTCATTTATTGTTTTATCATTATTCCATGTACTGCACTTTCCTCCCTCCCCCATCCCATGTACTTGCATGATCTGAATGACACCTGGCCCAGTAGGATCGTTGTTTGTCTTCCCTCTGTTCAACCTCCCTTGCCGTGTCGCGCCTTGAAACACTGTGTATAGGCGAGTTATAAATGCCATATCATATCATATCACGTTCTTCACCAAACTAGGGCGTGTTGTGTAAAGTCAACATCCACCTCTCCGAGCTGCTTCATTCAAAAAATGTGCCTGTATCTCTGTCAAACTGCATGGAATTCCACTTGTTATTGCACCTACACAAACCATGTGGAGTCCATCAGAATCTATGTAAATGCTGTCTTCGAAGTATTGACATTGGAGCAGCATTTATTACCATGTTAGGGACCCAGTGTAGTTTTTGCATTGAAATCCAAGTGGTGCCTGGACTGCTTTCATTTACATGCATAGTATACACCCAAACTATAAAACAGTCAAAATTGCATGAAGAAGCCTTCTTCCATGTTTAGGTCAGCGTGAGCAGCCTTTTCTTGCAGTGCCTGAGTCATGCACCTCTCGTTCTCTAGGCAAGCTCTTTCAGATCCCACATTATGCGGCACGCACCATAGATTGCGGCTTTGTTATGCTGTCAATCTTGTGTAGTGCTGGTTTTGTCTCCTGCCTCCACCCGAAGGAGTGGTGGCTAGACAAACGGGATCTGAGATACATTTAAAGGCCAACTCCAATTGCAAATAATCTTTTATGAAGATGTCATCCTAGTGCTGCGACTGGAGGTGAGCAAAGGTGCTGGAGTACCAGGAAAGAACAATGTCAATTTTACTCATCAAGCTTGATGACATCTCACCCACTCTTGATGTTGGGGTACTTAGATGTCTCTGAATGTAGTAATGTGCAGAGCAAACTCTCCTAGGTTCAATGTGTTTGCAGTTCTAGAAACACCTCTAAAAGTTAATATGCAGAATGTTGGCCTAGCGGGTGAGAATAGCACCAGTACAGGGGGTAGCCGCCAAAGAGTGTGGTTTTGCTCTGTGCCCTCAGAGGCAAACACTGGCCCAGCGGATTGACTACATATGATGCATTTTGCTTGTACCCAATACTATGTGCTGGTTTTATATAGATTTCATATCTACACACTTAGTTTTAGTTCAGTGAGGTTTAATTTTTATTAAAACTGGCCACCCGACACGTGTTTCGACCCCTCAGGGTCCTTTTCAAGGCTTGTTTATGTACAGAAAAGTGTATTAGTGAGTAGGTGACACATAGTGAAGGTGATAAAAAGTGAACATGATTGTAGTACATTAGTTGATAATACATTTCTTTGTATTTACATATTCCAAGCACGATTTAACACATTTGTTAGAATAAACATAGTAACATAAGCAAAATTTAACAAGTTTGTTAGCATATAAATAGTTCATTTGGAAGCATGACAGTAAATTAACAGTACCATGGGAAGGAGAGGGAAGGAAAAGAGATCACTGGGTTAGTTAGAGTGTAGTCTACGGTAATTGTGTTAGTACATAGAGTTCCTTGTTGGGGCATTCATATGCCACTCTATGTTGAACTTTGGCCTTACCTAAGGTTTACTTATTTATGTGCCACATCTTCGGACCGTAATCTGTAAGGATTTTACGAGGGCCCTGTAGGGCTGTTTGCTGTGAAGAAAACCATAGTTCTGTTAGAGAACCCTGAGTGCTGGTGAAGGTGCGAGTGCATAACTTGTTGATTCTAGGTTCCTGTTCTGTGTACCAAAACCTGTGTGTCCAGTGTGTCCTAATGTGAGGAGAACCTGGCTTGTTGGTTGGATCCCCATAGAAGCCATTGTATCGTGCTGGTGATTGGCGTGTAAGTGCAGTTATATAAGTAAAAATGCTGCAATTTGCTGGGTTACCAGGTTGATATCTGGTGCACTAGTTGGTTCTATCATGGACTACCCTGTGCGCTGTGGGTTCAGTGGGAGTGATTGGTTAACCCTGTGGAATTGAGCACTGTACCTGATAGTCAAGGTATTTTCGTGGGTGCCGTTGCACATTCTTTATGGATCCCCATTGCATTGTTGTGCTTAAACTTCCCTTAACGTGTCAGGTGGTTGGGGCTTGAGATAGTGTACCCCCATCGTGTGGGTCGGTGTGATTCTGTTCCGTTAGTCCTTTGTGAGAAAAGTGAGAAGGTGCTTGGATACTAGTGGCATTTTAAAGCATAATTGAGAGCACATTAACAAGTGGTACTCAGGGTTGGGCAGGCATATTTGAGTTAAAGTTGGGTTGACATACCTGTGAGGTGGTTTGACGCCAGAGTAGTTGTTTCCTCCGGATGGTGTGGTGTGGAGATTGGGGTTCCTGGCTTATATGCCCACATCCTGTGCGACGGTTGGACGTAAAACACTCTCTTCGTGCATGTGCATTGGGTCCGAACTGGATACTAGTCTTCGCACATGCGCATTTCAGTAGGGTGGACCTGCGGTGTGTCAGCAGTCCAAGGGGGAGTTATTCCTTGGGATATATGCAGTCAGCACGGATGTGTTGGAGAGATTTATATTCTAGAGCTGTGGCTTGCTCGTTTGGAAATGTTATTTGTTAGAACTAAGGCTCAATAATAGGCAATTTTGTTTGCCAAAGTGAAAGCTAATGTCAGTTTGGGTGAACCATAACCACTAATGCTTGTGTATAGTCTGACATTACAAGGTTAGCTTGCATCTCATTGGTTGGGCAGTATGGTTAGGTGCATGCATATACATACTCTTTTGTTTCAATGGTTTACAAAAAGAGACATATTTTGTTCATTTATCCGGTTGAAGCTTTGAGGATTGGCTTAAAGGCTATGGATAGGTGTTTGTATAAACATAACCTATATTTCATGATTGTCATGTTAATTCTCTTACATATTGTTTTACAAAAAGTATTAACTTATTGCACAATGAGTAAGTTAGTTGTCATACATTTTGGTTTACACAAAGCATATTGAAAGCGTGGTCTGTTTTTAGTCTATTGTAATGGCAATCCCAGGTTACAATTGGTCATCCTGATGAAAGGGTACGGTTTGAGGTTTGGAAGTGTAGCCCTTACACAATTGATATTTCATTGTTGTACATATTTTAATACAAAAACACAATGAATTCATGATCTGTGTTCAGACCATTGGTTACACATCTGAATCTGTAGATCATTCGAGCTTCCTGCTGTCTCAGTTTGTGTTCCCGATTTCTGCCCTTGATTCCACAAACAGCTATTTGAAGTTCAATTAAATGGATTTTCTTTATGCCATCTAGATGGGGATTTGCTTGCCAGTGTAACTCCAGTGGGTGCTTCTGGTCTTGTAAACCTATGGTGTTTAGGTCTTCTATGATTCTGGTCCAGAGTTCTCTTAGTGTGCTACCTTTATAGATTTTTTCACAGGTGCAAACAATGGCATATAATACATATTTTAGTTTGACAATTAATATGTTCATTGATGATGAAAGCTTTACAATTTTATGATTTGTGTTTTTTCAGCATTTCCACACATGAGCAAGTATCACATTTCGTAAAGCCTATTGGTTTTGTGTGACTCAGACAATCTAATGGTTCTGTTTCCCATACAAATGATACATGCCTGGATGCTTTGTTACTAGGCTTGTCACCCCAGATCGCAAGGCCAGTGTGATAGATCCACTTACTGTGTACATTTGTTGGATGGCCTCAAGGGCTTTTTGCTTGATTCCTGTCAGGCAAGCTAAACTAGCCAGAGCTCTTAAAAGGCAAAATATGGCTAATTGTGTTTTAAACATGTCATTTCTTTGGGACATTATAATTAAGAAGGTTGTCTCTTTAAGACTTGCGTTAACGAGCAGTCTATTGACTGTATCACAAATGAATCGACCAGAGGCAAGTATAACACATCACAACTCTTTATTCCTGTGCACTGCAGTAAGTGCAAAAAAAGAACCACAATACCCAGCAATCCTCCCTTCCTCCTCTAACTAATATCCCAGAGAGCTTTGAAACCTACGAAGAGAAACAATCCGTCCTCTTTTCCCCTTACAACACAGTGAACCGTCCTGAAAAGCTGATTACAGGAAAAAGAGCAGTACTCCCAATGCCGACCACAACCAATTTGTGTGTCTTTGAGAGACAGTTTGTATTCTGGACAGTTGGTTTATTGAAGACATAACCAAGACTTCAAGGTGGTCTAACTGGCTGTGGTCGGCATTGGGAGAACTGCTTTTTTTCCTGAAATAAGCTTTGGAGGGTGAGATAATGCAGCCATGCCTTTAATAGATTCCTGACTCTCCATCACAACCTGGGAATAATCGACCGTCAAGGGCATGAGCCTTTCCATCACAGCTCTGTAATAATGCACAGTAGGCTTGCAATAAAAATGATAAACATGCCAGAATTAGACCAATCGCCTCCCAGAGAATACCCTCCAGTGTAGCCCCTGCCCAATAATTTTTGTAAATACCATAGCGTCCCCAGCAGAAAGAGCCCCAAACAAGACAATATGAATGCCATCCTGTTTCATGACTCATCAACCCCACCGACCCAGAATGGGGGAGGATACCGAGAGAAAAGTCTTGTATAATGAAACAAGCAACTGGCCCGTGGCACCCCTAAGGCTAGAGGCCCTGGACTCATACACCATGAGGCACTGTACAACTCCTCATGTGCTGAAGAGAATTTGATGAATTTGATGAATTCTATAGCCTCCTCCAAAATGCACTGTAGGGCCCAGCTGTCCCTGAATCCAAACATGCTACCATGGGAAGGGACCATGGGATAGTTGGGATCTGTAACAAAGAAGTGTGAGTTGCTGGTAGTGTGGTACTGTGATGAGGAATGTGATGTGGTGTGTTAGGAAAGATTTCATAATTGTATGTAATTTTCCCTCCATGTGGCAACCCCCAAACTTTTTGCTGTTGTTTTACACCCTGATCTACACTTTGCCAGAGAAGTGCAGCCTTCCGCCGCACTCCTCTGGGCTTTCGCTCAATTCTTCTGGGGAAACTGACATGCCCTTAAGACAGTCAGTACTGGGAGACTTTGTTTCCCTTAGTCCTTTCCTCATGTTGCAGCTTTTGTGTAACATGAAACAAGAGTGCACCGTAACTTACATTACCGCGCTCTTGGGTCTATAGTCATTCCAAAGGCCCTAGAAACTCTTGCTGGACTTTTTATGAAATGTGCAAGTGTGTCACGGACGGAACTGGTGGCAGCTATCATTTCTCTTGTGTTTTGAACCATTTTTCACCATGTTATCCATGCTTACCGCGTTTGGCACAAATGAGTGGCCTGGCTCCAAAATGGCCATGCCACGAGGTTCTTTGTCCTGTCCGCTGACCGTCTTGTCCCTTCAACTTCACCCAGGTCGAGCCGACCCGGGGCAGTCCTTATTCGGTCATGCACTTTCCCGTGAAACACAACGCTTTTGCGGGCTTCTGCATGCCTTCTGTGTGCCTCCAGGATGTGGGCTGGGATGTCTGTTCCCAATACACATCCTGGGTGCCAGAGAGTCTAGAGTGTCCTGAATGCCTGGGACCACAGTGGTCCGTGATAGGTCCACATATGGTGTGAGTGTTTGTGAGCAGATCTCCCATTGGGCCCTCTCTGTTTTGGCGCGAAGGGAACTTTGGATAAGAGGAGGCTGAAAACACCACTACCATGTCGATCTCCTGAGTTCACACCAAACAAGGGATAAGGAGCCAAGTATCCTGCAACAAGAAGCTGAGTCGAGGAACCGCTGGTGACCCACTGAAGGTTTGGCACCCTGAACTGCTGTCGTCCTGCGAGACCCCTCTGCATCTGATCATCCTAGAAGGTCTGCGAAGGCGCTTCGACTTTTTGGAATAGTGGGATCAACTATTCTCGGCACCTTCATCAAACCCTGCAATTAAGCCTCTTCGGAAGTGTCCCTGGGCCAACCAGTGGGCTGACCAGTTTACGCAGGACACTTTGCTCTGTCACCGCTGCCGGTTTGGGGAAGCCCTCGAAACTTGGTCTACTGCTTGCTCTGCATCCACCGCACCCTCACACCGAATTCGTACCCTTGGCATTCCCAGGTCTGAAGTGAAACGAGTGCGCCCGGGCGAGAGTAAACGCGGTTGCCGTGTTGCCCTGCTGTGGTAACAACCTGTGCACGTCCGCTGCATCTGTGACACCCTCTACCCTGCATCCTGCTACGCAGAATCTACACGGTGTTGAGACATCCCGATCATCACAGCTGAACCTGCCAGCAACGCAAACTAAACTAGAGAAGTCTGGGTCTGCCTGCGTTGGGAACCGGTGAGTAGTCCATACCCCAACCGGTGGCCCCTCGTGCAGGAGCCCATTTCTCTGCTACCGCTGTTGCGAAATAGCGACTCTATCCCGCACTCTCACCCTGCCTCTGCCCACCAGTGGAGGCCTTGCTTGAGTAGTGTGGACTTGTTCTGCATCGCGTCATTCACTTTCCTGAACTGCCTGATATCCTTGAAGAGGCCCTCCTTTGTCCATTGGCACCAGCACATGCAGATACTTTTGAGCATAAGGCTCCTCTCTTCGTAGGGCTCGGACTTCCTCCTAGTTAGGTGTATTTCGGATGTCGAACTGGGTCTAATGATTACTTGCACTGCCTGTTTTCCTCCCCATCTAGGTGGTCTACATATTGCGTGCTCCTAACTCCTTAGACCCCGCGGTCTTGTATATATATTGTATTGATTGTGATGTGTTGGTTTACTTGAGTGTTGTGATTCTTTGCTCGGTGGTACAAAGGCCTTGTAATAAATGTGTCTATATTTTTAATATAACACCTGTCTGGAGTAATTTGTAAGTGTCCTTGCTTTGTGTGCTCATTGAGGTCTTTCCATCACCCTCACCCCTCTTGAGACTTAGTCTTGACCGCCGCCATCGCTACCCTGATTGGTCTGGCTTGTCCAGAGGTTACCCTGTTCCAAGAAACTAGGCTGGCCTTCTGAACCTCTGCCCCTCCAGGTCAGAGTTCAGAAATCCATCTTAACCTGGTGGTAGTGGGGGACTGTGAATAGGAAGAGTGAGTTGGTGGTAGTGGTGTGCTGAGACAAGGAAGAGAGATTGTGTAGTAGTGGTGTACGGTGATGAAGAAGAGTTGGTGGTAGTGGTGCACTGTGACATGGGAGAGTAACATGTGGTAGTGGCGGACTGTGATGAGAAGGAGTGAGTTTAGATTAGTGTAGGACTGTCACGATGAAGAGTGAGGTGGGGTAGTGGGGGACTTTGAAAAGGAAGAGGGATATGGGGGTAAAGGTAAGATTAGTATTGAGAACTGGGACAAGGAGGAAGTATTTGGGGGTATATAGGTAAGACTACTATTCAGTACTCGCACGAGGAAGATGAAGACGGGTGTAGGGGCACAGGTAGGATTACTAATTAGGTACTGTGGCAAAAAAGAGACAGGTGTGGTTATGTAGTTATATTCCCTGCTGAAGCCAGGAGTGAATCGAGACTGTCACAGTTAAGCCACTTGGAAAGCTAATCCAATCAAAACAAAGGATAATGTAAATAAGCATTGGCTTCCCTCGAACTCATGTTACACACCTTAATTTAAATTTTATTAAACAAATATAAGCTTTTTAAGTATATGTAACACCTAATAGCCACTAATATCCCCTTTCACACAGTTTAAGTTAATTTGGGAAGCAATCCCTGAAATTATTTTATATTAAATACACAGATTTCTTCTTAAATTGACTTAAAATACTCCTCTTCCCTTAACTAGCAATCACTGAGTTTGTCACATCTCAATATACTATAACTTTCAGTAATTCGCCGCTGCATAATGGTGAATTAATTGCAAGGACTTTGCACTGCATAAATACACTTTGCACAATTCCATGAATCGGTTTGTGTCGGCAGTGCAAAGTCACTTTGAAACGTGCAAAAAATTCCATGAATCAGGCCGTTAATTGGAGTTTTAAATGTGCTCTGGGTGTAATAAAAATATCCTAACAAGGTCTGCCTTCAGCCACTCGATTTCTGGGCACAATGCGTGCTCTTCACTGAAGTCCTGTTTATAAGGAGATTTGGCAAATTCAACAGTTTTTGCTTCTGTAAACATATTAGGCATTTGCCAGGCACTGTTTTTAGATGCCCAGGTACACACCATTGTGCACCTACTCCCGTCAATGGCCAGTATAGTACTATGGCAGTACCTGGCAAGTGCCTTTACCATGCCTACCCAAAACCCAAACTGTTGGCATTGCCAATGCGTGTTTCTTTTCTTGGTAATATTCTGCTCTATCTGTTAAAAATGCTGCGAAGCAATGCACGTGTACACGTCACAAGCATTCCAGTCGCTAGCCAAACCCTCCCACTGCCATCAGTCACGGCAGATGCATTTATACACACCACTCTCTGCTGTACCCTGGTGATATTTCAGTACGCATTTTATGGAGTTTTTTTAGACTTTCCTATGTGTGTATTTTTAGAAAAATCCTGCATCAAGCCAAACTGTGCAAAGGTGAGAGTCGTTGAACGGAATAATATCTTCGGGGGTTTTCGCCTGATCCTCGCAGAAATTCCGGCGCTGCAGCAAACCTAATGAACTCCAGAACTTTGCCGACCGCCTAATACATCCATCCTGTCTGGGGCCATTATTGACATGCTGCGGTCCCTGTTTCTGATTTAAGCTGTCAGACTCGGTAAACGTGCCCCCTCAGCTTCAGTAAATGTGGCACGGCACTGACATGATGTTACTTACAGCTAATTAAAGCCGAGGGCATAATAAACAAGCCTGGAATCCTGGTAACCTCCCTTTTCCCTGGAGTCGAATGTGTTTCATCCTGACCTTAGAACGCCTGAAGGGAAGCTCGGGGGGAGGCATGGCTGAAACAAACACCCAGAACGCTTACAGTCACATGACTATTGCTGCGGCTCGTCAACGTTCCATACGCTGGGTTCGATGGTTAGAATCAGTGCTTAGCTG